>NC_143569.1:46892500-48142500 GCF_054136105.1 Typopeltis vanoorti
ATAGGATAGTAGTTTGTTAAGTAGGCCCTGTGCCAGTCTGATCAGATGCCTCTGAAATGTCAAAGACAACCACATAAGTTTCTCCAAATTTCTCCATGGCCTGAGTCCATAGGTGGGTAGTGAAAGCAAGAGCAACTGTAGATCACAAGTGATGGAATCCATAGTGCTGGTCACTGATTAGTTGGTATGTCTCTAGGGTTCAAGAGTAAGAGTTGTTGATGGTAGTTCGTTGGCTGACTTTTATCACCTTTCTTTGGAATGAGCTGGAAAAGTTGGTAAAAAGTAAAATTCAAGAATGGGTGGATAAGAATATGATACTCTATAGGGGACAGCATGGCTTTGTAAAATATAGGTCCTGCCTGACTAATTTATTCACATTTTATAATAAGGTAATAACAGAATTGGATAAAGAAAATGGCTAATGATAATGCTGGACTTTGCAAAGGCATCTGACAGAATACTGCATGAAAGCTATTAGATAAGGCTGATGGCATGGATTTGGGTGGTGGCTGATAGACATCAAAGGATGATGTATGGTGGAGTGGTATCAAGATGATTGAGGGTGACTAATGGAGTGTTCCAGGGCTAGGACCACTACTCTTTAATTTGTACATTAATGATATAGTGGAAGATTTGAAGGGGTATATTCAGTAGTTTGCCGATGATGCAAAACTAGGGAGGGCAATAGGTGATATATTACAGGATGATTTAAATAAATTGGCAGCATAGGCAAAGGACAATGGTTGTAAAATGTAAGGTAATGCTCTTCAGGATGAAAAGATTACACACTTCATATCATATTGATGGTGCTAGTTTACAGGAAATTGATGAAGCTAGAGATCTGGAGGTGACGGTGGATAGAGAATTGAAATTTGGAGGACATATTGCAAGAGTTGGCAATATATGGCTCAAAGGATTACTTGTATGCTGAAGAAGACACTGACAAATAAAAATAGGGAGGTTCTAAGGCTATGATTCGGCTGCATGTTGACTACTGTGCACAAATTTGATCATCTGCATTTCTTTGGGATCAGAATGTGGTGGAGAGGATTTCAGAGATGAGTGACCAAGCTGGTGACAGGTCTGGGGAATGTTCTCTATGAGGACAGACTGAGGGTGTGTGTGTGGGGGGGGGTTGCAGAGTTTCTATCAGGGGCGAATACTGGTCTTGAAATTCATGCTTCCTCTTGTTATCATTCAAGGAGTGAGAGGTGTGATTGAAGTCTGATTAGAGGAATAATGAATTACTGACCATGACTTTTATATATTTAGAAATTTATGTACATTTAATCATACAAATACAACATTTATTTTACCAATGATATTCTATCTTTTTCAATTTAGCTACTTGAATACAAATTCTACCCTACGGTTCTTTATGAACTGGTCAATAACATCTTCATAAAAAGTTGGTTGTAACTAATTTTCCCAAGCAACACGCACACTTGTAAAGGTGGGCTGAAGCTCACTGGCTAGAGCTACTTTCACCGTATGGCCTCTGTTTATGCAGCAGAGTGAGACGACGTGAAATGGCTATGTGCGCACATGAAATCACAGTGCTGCTGCCACAAGGATCTGGAAGCTTCTACAACCGAGCAAGCATCGGTTTCAATACACGATGCAAAGCTCAATTATTGCAGCGCAAGCTTAAGACGTCTTCTGTCTACAAAAATAAAAGCCTAAATGGAATACTTATAAATGCATGCATTTATTAACAAATAAATATTAATTCTTTCTCATTTAATGAGCTTGTGTAGCAAGCTTGGAAAATTCGCCACTGGCTTCTATCATATCTCCTCCTTGGAGAGGGGATGTGTTAGAAACTTAAGTTAGTAAAGAGATTCTATGAGATTGGCACAGAAGAAATTGTTCAATATATGAAGAGTAAGGAGAAAACCAGGGGTCATACTTGGAAGTTGTCTAACAGTAGTCAGTAAGGGTGTGTGGACTAGGTTCTTTACATGGAGAGTGCGAATTGGTAGAGGTGGTTGCGAGTACCCCAACAGCGAATAGTTTTAAGGAGATATATGATAGGTATTGTGTTAATGGATAAAGTGGGTCTTTCACGGTGAGTCTTTTGATCCCGTTAGGTACCCATGAATAATACTACCAGTTTGATCTTTATTGAAGCAGCAACCCCATGGAGATAATGCACAATCCAGAAGTGATATTTTTCATATACAAGTATTAAAATGGTGACATAAGTTTGCTCAAACTAGGTGAACTTTTATAGTAAAGAATCTGACTTTTTTTTTAGCCCTTGCAAATCTAGCATTATGAAATGTACCATGATAATAAACAGGGCTTGCAAAAAATCAAAATCAAAGTAATACATCTTCACCTGACGATGATCCATCCATATGGCGCTTTTCCATTATGACTACAGCCCACTTATATGAAGCAGCATTTGCTCATACCACAACTTAGCAATGACACTCCTGTGAGTCAACCGGTGTATAGTTTTTGTGAACTCTTTGTTTAAAATGTTGTTGTTGGGTGCTACATTTGTGCTTTGCTATGAATTATAAACTGCCTTGCTTGCAGTGAAAAGATGTGCTAACCTATGACATTACATACCAAGATTAAAATTAAAACTACTTCATAAGCAAAAATTTTTTTTTTTTTTTTGTGTGTAATAAATGTTTTATTTACATCATTTATGACAGTAATCTAGAATGTAATGTATCAGTGACTGGAGTATGCCTGTACTGTAAAAAAAAAAAAAATTACTCATCATAGATAAAATTTTCATTTGGCACAATAACCATTAGGAGTTTGACTGTTTTTGAATTATGGCTGAAGATAGTGTATTATGTGTACTACTTTTTTTTGGTGACAGTTTGCTTATTTTATGGCATGAAAAAAAAAAAATCAATTTGATCAGTTGGACCAAATAAAAATGATTTCATCAGATTAGATCCAAGTGGCTGCATAGCCATCCATTAACTTCCGTGATGTAAGCTACGCAGAAGAAAAGTTCGTTTCTGTACTTTTTGCAGCTAGTTCCAGAGCTATTCAATGTTTTTTCCTGGAAAAACAAAAGTTTTCAACTTTACAGTTTGCAAACTGCTGTGGCAATGCAAAATCTCCAGCTAGCACTGTTATAACAGTAACATGAAGGGTTGATTTTGCTGCCTACTGAATTTCAAAAAAAAAAAAAAAAAAAAAGGGAACTAAAATATCCAGATAAGAAATGAATTTAAGAAATAGAAAAATATTAAAATGCAAAAAAAAAAAAAAAAATCATCAGCCCACACTACTAATAGGTTTATAATCTTTCATGGGTGTGAGATACATCAAAAAGTCAGATGACTCCTGCTAGAACACTAACTATATATTTCATTAACTGTATTCTTAGCTGGCCAGCAAATCAATTTCAGAATGGGACTAGATAATTCAGAGGTCAATGTAATACATTTACTGAAAAAACAAACCAGAGAAGTGTGTAGGAGTGAAACTTTTTTAAAACAGAAAAATCTACAGTAAGAAAAAAAAAATTATTAAATCTCCACAAAGTCAACCATGGGAGGTATTCAACAAATGGCATCCACATTCCTAGCATTCAAAACACAGTAATACATCCATTCTTCATGTAAATGATCTCCTTTCTTCACCACACCATTACAATAATCCCTTGCTATTTGCACAGTTTTTTTTAATTCACGGTCACATTTAGGATATATTACAAACTTCACCTACTAAATGAAATGGAAGAGGAGTCAAGCTTACCTATAATCTAAGGATAAACAATTATAAACGTTGCTGATTGCCTGATTAACAAAGAATTTCTGAAAAGGTATCAAATTTCCCATTTGCATGCATTGGCCAAAATGAGTTAATGATAGAATATTCAATACTAACAACACGGTAATAATCACAAAATGAAATAGAGGGTAAGAGCTTTGAAAACAGAAACAATCTTCACCAGATGACATGTATAATTAGTGATGTTATCATCTTGGGCCAGCTATCACTGATTGGCTACCAGTTGAGATTGAACTGTCTGCTCAGTCTCCAACAGTTAGATAGGGCTAAATGGCCTTCCCCACTCCCTATAGTCCTGATACTGCCTCTCATCTCTGGACTATCTCCAGAGTCCTCATCACAATAGAACCAAGATTACCAATAAGGAAGTTTTTACAGTCCATCTGTAGTCTGATCAAAGCCATAAAAAGTAGTACACACAAACAACACCTCATTAATATAATACCATAGTAGGCTTCACAAATCTTGTAAGCTGCCCTTTGAACTTCATAGCCCTGAGTCCCACATATGTAAAGACCAAATCTCATATCCCCTCTGCACTACAGTCTGTAACAACTTAAATTCTCAGTCATCTGTCCAAGAAAGTCTAAATCTTGAAGGATTTGAAATCACATCATCAGGCCTTATAACTTCCCAACGTTGTATTAATGCAGAGCCTGTTCATTAGCATAAACTTCAGCTGTCCCCATATGAAGAAATCCATTGGATTCATAACGAGAGAAAATATGTTGTCACTCCACTCCCTCATGCATGAACCACATGCACTAACATGTTCTCCAGTAACATTGATAATTCCTTCAAGAAGTGTTAAGAACAATGAACCATTGATACCATCCATTCATTATTATTCACATTAATAACTAATAATAGTGTTACCTTTGCATTGTTTTATACATAACATGCAGCTCACTATTTCAAATTAATCCATTGTTCACGTTCTGCCTTGTAATTAACTAACACTGCCACTAATGATGGCTTGTAATATTCGGGCTGAAATATATGGCTTTTAAATAAATATTATTTACTTATTTCCTTGTGTTTTCACTCTAGTTGAAGAAACCTCATGGCACAAGTATCTCTCAAAGAACAATCCATTCATATGGAATTTTGCTTGTGTCAAGATTGCCTGGTTTAATGTGGATTGACCAATACCCTACCGTGCATACTTTGAAAGTCTACTGACATCGCAAAAAAAAAATTATTCCTAAACTTTTAGGATTAAAAATTTAATCCTGATTAAATCAGGAGTGATACTAGTTGGAAGACTGCCAAGAAGAGTCAATTCATAGTGAAGAGGAGAAAGAAATAAGGCGATGAACGAATTGAGCAACAACACGCGAAATCACGTGCTTTATAGGTAAAATTTTCCAACTGTTATACAAGCAAAATAGTTACCACTTAATAATAAACAACTCATCCCACAATACGGATTGATTACTCATTATCGGAATGGATTCTCCTTCTGTTGACGCGTCGAAGGGTCTCATATCTGTGGGCGTACTATACAAGAGTGCACTTTATCTCCATTGTAATTTGTCATCTATATTGATCACATGATGAAGGAAGAAGGTATTAAACAGGACATCAAAACTGGAGAAGTTAATCACAGCTCTATACTTTATGCATTGTTTTATGCTTATAATAAATCCAGTTCAAGTCTGCATGATTTCCTGACTAAACTGAATAACTGCTGTAATAAATTTGGTATGAAAATTAGCAATAAAAAAAACTAATAAAAATAAGTAGAAATACTGAAAACATCAACTGCATCTCTTGAATGGGGACCTACCCTATAGAACAAATAAAACATTTCAGCTATTTAGGCATAATTTTTAGTAAAGATTGATTGGCAAATGAAATTTGGAAACAGGCAATTAGCAATGATAAGGAAGTCAACTGAATAAGTTTATATGGAATAAGAGAGAAATTAGTTAAAACACTAATTCAAAGTAATTTTAATTTAGGGATTGAGAGCTGGGTTAAAAGTAAAAAAAAAAAACTTGATTCAAGACTCGAGATCATAGAGTTCTGAGAAAAATTAGCAGAGTGAACAGATGGCATCAGTGGCAGTATCGTTATTAATGAGGATATTAGAAAGTGAAATTGTTGATATTCAGGAATCTGTGAGCACAGCTAATTTAATGTAATATGGTCGCTTAAACAGAATGAAAGAGGAAAGGTTAGAAAAACAAGGGTTTCTTTGCCAGAATGGGAGAAAAAAAAATCTAGGTAGATTGAAAGAGTAAGAAGTGCCTTAGAACAATGAAAACCGCCAGTCCACGGACAGGCACCAGTCTGCAAAAAATAGCCTGCAGCAGTCCTCTGTGCTCACCAATTTGCCTTTCCTACTTGTCAGGGAATCATGGCAATTAGAGGCAAAGGCGCAGGGGCTAATTGCTCGTATATCTGTTAGTAGTTAGTCAGTATGCTTTTAGATCTTGTTGGGTGCAGTGAATATTTACTTATTTTTATTAAACACACATTTTTGTCAATTTAACAATTCATGTGATTCTTTAGTTAGGCATCTTAATAACAGCACCTTGCTGAAATTTGACATAAAGAAAGTACGTTTATAGAAAATATCTAAATAAAATTTATACATTTTTAGGCCTTATTACAAAATGAGTAAAGAATCAAGGAACTTCATTAATTTTTCTTAAATGTGAAGAATCCAAGCTATTTGAGTCAGGAAGAAGCAAGCATTGACCACAAGAGCAGAATTCTCCACCAGCAAAAAGGAAAAAATCTAGTTTTATAAGACATAATGATGATTATCTTAAATATGGTTTAATTCTTTCGCCTGAATCTACCGAAAAAGATCTGCATCTAATGTGTGTAATTTGTCGTGAAATCATCTAATCATGCTATGAAATCATCCAAGCATTTGCAGATAAAACATCCTGAATTAGAAGAAAAATCTCTGGAATATTTCGAACATAAGTAGCAAGAGTTTCAATTATAGAAGAAATCATTTAGATAAAATTTTATACAAAATAAATCTTTATTAAACAAATAGGTATCATCATAATAGGCTCGATGATGATACCTATTTGTTTACCCAGGTTACCCTGTGACCCATGAAATCATTTTTTGCACAAGTTTCCAGTGTGCGACAGCTTGTGCTCACAATATCGAAAGTCACACACCACAAACTCTAACTGGATACACCTATTAATATTATTAAGAGAGACCTCCAGGGAGTCAGGAACTCATTGAGGGAGGCCATACCATATGCATTAGCTGTTATAGTTGTTCTTGAATTCATTCATATTACTTGTACACACAACATTCAATGGCAATCCATTCCAAATGCACACCACTCTGAGAGAAAAATCCAGCCTTCACAACATCCGACAGTAATCAATTCCAATTACGCACACACTATGAGAGAAAAATCTAGCTCTCATCCACTTCTTCATGGCATTCATTCTCAACTTCCAAGGATGCCCTCGTGTCCTTTCCCCACCTCCATAAAATGAAAAATTACATTCACTGAAATTATGTATAACCCTCAATTATATCACACCTCTTTCTCCTGTTTACTAGTGCCCACAGCCTACAAATTCTCAATCTGTCTTCATAATCAGTATTTTATAATTCTGATATCATTTTTGAAATCTTACTATGGTCTTCTAAAGACACAAAATGACCTTACATTTATTAACATTGAACTAACAGCCGTTTTCACATGCCCACAATTCCAGCCTATTCAAATCATTCTTCAAGTACTGCATATCAACAGTACTCCCTCCTGATTACCCTACCTATCTTTGCATCATCGACAAATAGCCGTATGTGACCTGTCAAATCCTTCCCCATGTCATTAATGTACAGACTGAATAACAGTGGACCAAGGATGATCCTTGTGGTACACCACTGGTTATTTATTTTATTAATCTTTGTACTGGTTATGGGCAGTACTACCCTTAATATAGCACCATCTACAGAACAGTGCAGCAGAGATGCCCATCTCTTGTGCTCTGCAGGTGCCTTGATAATGGGACCAGCCTTTAGCCCACCTAAAAGGATTTCTACACGAGGGTGAACCGTCGTTCACCCTCGTGTAGAAATATGCATTAAGGGTGGGCAGTTCGGAGTCATGATCTCACGGCTGAATGGATAGCCCTGTACATTCAGGACAGTACCGAGATATATCCTACCAAGCACCAACTTGTGGTAAAAGCGAGGTAGGAGATAGTGGGAAAGGAGAAACAGTCTTTGCTGGGGCTTGAGAGGTGCTCTCCTCAAAGAAGAGATCCCAGCTTCTAGGATAGGAGGAACAGAAGACCTTCCCCTTTGGAGGTGAACATGATACTGAGGTATCTCTACTCTTCCAGGATGGTCAAAGCATGCAGCAGCCTCCCGTGCAGGGAAAACTCTAGAGGGGACAAGAGCTAAAGAGCAGGACTTCTCTACATTACTAGAAAGGCCTCAAATAGAGAAAAAGTCAACACTGCCTGGTCAAGGAGTTCCTATAAGCCTACCTTAGTAGGCTACGAGAATAAGATCATCCACAAAGGAAGAAGCGCCTAATATGGCTAGGAAAAGAGTGAAGAAATCTTGCACACTCACATCCACCGTATACCACTTTTTTGATATCTGTCAATCGGTATATATCATGAATAACAGGATTATCCATGCTAATATTTTATAATCCAAACCCATATTCTCCAATTTATGCAATAGTCTTTCATGCTAAATTCTGTCAAAAGCCTTAGCAAAATCCAAAAGTATCATGTTGTATCCATTCCTCTTGTCTAGTTCAATGGTAACATTATAGAATGTAAGCAAATTGCTAAAACATGACTTTTCCTTAGTAAACCCATGCTGTTCATTGCAAAGTAGAGATTCACTGTCAACCCATTTCTGAATGTGAGCCCTAACCAATTTTTCCAAAATCTTCACCACCACTACTCCTGAGATATTGATTAGTCGATAGTTGGATACATCAGTCTTTGCACCACACTTGTGCAATGGGATTATCATACATTCTTTCCATTCTTGTGGAATAATCTTCCCTGTTCTGAGATTCAAAATTGTATAGCCAGTTCAGCTGAATACTCTTTTAGTATCTGAGCTGATATCCCATCAGTTCCTATTGCAGAATTCTTATTTAGTTTGTGCAACAGCGCTAGTGCTTCCTCCTCTTTGTATACATGAGTTTCCTCATACAGTGAACAGGTAGTTGAGTATAATGTTGCACATACCAGGTCGATTGCTTTTAGCAAAATGGCTACTCATAGTTGAACACTCATTTCTACAGCAGTCACCTGCATACCATCCGCATTCTATAGATGGTATGCAGGTGACTTGTTTGTCACCTGCATGCAAAGATAACCCAAAGAATTCTTTGGGTTATCTTTAGCTTGCAGAGCCCATTTCTTTTCATACTCAGACTTAGCTTTCTGTACAATAATTGCAACTCTTCTGGCCTGCTGCTTATAATTATAACTGACATCATCCTTATGCAGATGGTATTCTTTCCACATCATCTTTTTCTTATGAATATCTTAATTACATTACACATCCATTTCACTCCTACTCTATTTATTCTTTGAATTCTAGGAATACATTCTGATATCGCATCATTTAAGTATTTTTTAAACACTTCACATTGCACTGTCAATACCCTTCCCATCCAACAACTGATACCATGGTGAAGAACCAGCATACTCCTCAGGTAGAATAATTTCCTGCTTTGTAGTTCTGCACGTAACCCTCTCTGAATGGAACATTCACAAACTTAGCATTTGTTTTTCAGGAAATGACAACATATATTGAATATTAATTAAAAAACTTCAATCAATACCTTCTTATATTATGGCAATGTTGCACTGCTATCATCAGGGATCACACAAAACACAATACAATGTAGGCACATTAAGAAATTTGAGTCTACAAAAAAGCTCTACTTCCAAACCTCAGTTACCCCAAATATAGTAATAAACCTATTTTCTGTTACCCTGAAGCAATTAGCACACTCACACATGGCCATAACTTGGCAGTAGCACCTAATAAAATTCCAGCAGAGGAAATAATGATACAAGTAGAAAAAGGCAACCTAACAAAAAAAAAAAAAAATTTGAAGCTCTGCAAGAGATATAAAGCAACAACAGAATAATAATCACCAAAGCAGCTAAGGGAAATGCCACCGTGGTTTTAATCAATCAGATTAAAACCAATCAGATTACTCAGGTAAGCTTGCCTCTTTACTTTTAGATCATTCTATCTATCTCCCTATAGACTATGATCCCACCAGCACACAGATCAGAACACTCCATAGGCTCCTTAAAAAGTTTCTTGGCCTGTGGAGATTACAAACAGACTAAAACCTTATAACTCCAGATCCCCCCCCCCCATCCCCAGGGTTTATGGACTACCAAAAATCCACAACAAAATGTTCCATCACATCCCATTGTGGACATAATGGCACATTGGCATTGATTCACCCACATAAAAATTAGCCAAACATTTAGCCCCAGTGCTCATGCAATATACTAGCAACAGACCTTCACATAAAAACACTCAGCCCACTTTAAAGCCAGTACAGAAAATCTCGCACTCCAACACACTGACATAATGGTCAGTTTGGATGTCTCCTTATTTACCAATGTCCCACTCAAAGATACCTTAGACCACATCCAAGCCATATTTCCTCCCTATTTCAGTTCACCATGAACTCAGGCTATTTTGTTTGGCAAGGAAAATTCTACAAACAGACAAGAGGGGACAGCCATGGGTTCTCCATGCTCTCTTCCCCTGGCCAACTTCTTAATGGAGACCTTTGAAGAAAAAGCCTTAAATTCTGCTCCATATAAACCCACTGGATGATGTGGTCTCCATTTGGCCCGCATGGCCTGAATACACTCCACAATTTCTTAACACACACAAACCACAACCACAGTCTCTCACTCATAGATACGCTGATTACATGTCAGCCTGATGGAATCCCTAGCATTCTCCATTTACAGAAAACCTACACGTACAGGTAGATACGTTCACCCAGCAGTCACACATCCCACTCCCAACAATATGGGATTATAAAAACCTATAATCCTATAATAATAGTGCCCTAACTACTGAACTTGACCATATCCACAACACTCTTAGCCAATGGCTACAACCCCCAAAGAATCCAAAAAATATTAAAACCATGCAAATGCAACCCCCCCCCCTCAAAGCAGAGATTACTCAAAATCTATAACCATTCCATATATATATATATATCTGGGACACATCTGAAAAATTAACAAAAATTCTAAGGAAATATGACCTTACAACTAGTTACAGATCACATAAGAAATTAGTATCTCTTATCCACTCCACCAAAGACCAGTCACATCCCCGAGACCTACCAGGAGTATACAGGTCCCTTGCAGTTGCAAACTGTCCTACTACGGCCAATATCAGGATATCCGAAAACAATCCAGTTCCACCAATACAGCCACTCAGGACTTGCTGACCATGCCTTGGACACCCACCACAGGATATGCTGGAAGAAGGCCACTCTATTACACCGCAGCAAATACAAGTATGAAAGACTATTCGTCGAATCTGCCCCAGCTCTAAAAAAACTCTCCAAACCTCAACAAATTTGAGGTTTGGAGAAGCATGAAACTGCCCCAAATTTAGGAACTTATATTTTAAAATTGTCAGCCCAACAGACAAGACAACCCTATTTAGCTCACTAAGGGACATGGTTTAGAACTCTATGCCCGAATAATGAATAAAGGCAACAGAAGTTCTGTTGCCTTTATTCAGCCTTATTTGCTCAGTGTTAGTGCCTGCGTGCACATCACTGTTTTTTGTGATCCTTGATGATGGGAATGTAACATTGCCAAAATATAGGGAGGTACTGATTAAAGTATTTTAATTAATATTCCAGTATATATTGTCATTTACTGAAAAATTAAAAATCTAGTGTAAGCAACTGAAAAACAGAAGCACAACTAGGTCGTAATTCTGGTAGGTACCAATGACTTAATGACTTCTCATGAAATTAAAAGCTATGTATAGCCAACGTATAAGCTTATCTACAAGATTCATAAACTTGGCCACTTCCCAAGCGAGTACCGCATGATCATTATCACCAACTGCAGGCAGAATAGTTACATCTTTAACTGAACCCCCCCCGACACTATAATCAGATCTAACACTCTTTGACCACAAGTTCATTCTGTCACATGCTACATGAGGAATTTTGTCTCGCAACAACTCAAATTCAGTTTCATTCTTTTCATGAAATTTTACAGCTACCCAATCAATGTTCAGATAATTAAAGTCTTCCCCCATTATGATTACTCTTTTTGCACTCATCATATTTATTTGGTAATGCATTTCTTTGGCAATAGCAACTGATCCACCAGGTCTGTAACAACATCCCACTATGTATTTAATCTTGTTAGACTCTACCTTGCACCAGATGGCATCAAACTCACTGCCACATAAAAAAATGGTACTAGTATTGTAGTCATAGGTCTTCAACTCTAACTGGATTCAAGTCATCTGATATCATTAGCAGCATGTACCCTCTTCTCTTATCCTCTCTATCTTTCCTAAAAATACTGTACTCTTTGCACTTGATACCAGTTAGTATATCTGCTTCTGATAGCTAGGTGTCACTAATACCTATGATAGTGAGACCTAGCTATCAAGTATCACTAATGCCAACATATGAGGTCCCAATATATTAACCAAGGCAACATAACTCTACTCTTTTGTTTCTGATACTCCCAGTATTCGTGTACAGACATAATAAGTTACCTGCATGCTCTTTTGTATACTCTTGTCTGTGGTCTGCATAACACAGTTCGACAACTTGCAGATCTCTGTTCTTATCTAGTTCCTTACTTATGCAGACATCTTTACACATGCTTGACAGGTCCAAACCGAACGAGCATAGAATCATTCTCTCTTCATAATCATTTCCATCATTAATACAGTCACTTAATATTATCACTCTTACAGATTCTCACGATTTCTCCCATAAGAATTCAGTTAGGTCTCATATCAGTTAATAATTTTTCAAGACTCCTGATGCTACACTCATTCAAGTGTAGGCTGTCCCTCTTATACAAATCATCTTCCTTGATACTCCACACATCCATTCCTTCTACAGCCTATGCATCAAATCATTGGCCATCATAGCCCTTCTTCATAATTCATTTCCATCATATCTTGGTATTATACTGACAATTTTTACTTTCTTATTCTTCACTCTTGCTTCTTCCAACGATCTTTCATATCTTCTTTCATATGAATTTATCGCTAGTTAAGTCACTGGTATCTACCAGAATTACGATCTGGTTGCTTTTCTGTTTTTCAATTGCTTACACTAGATTTTTAATTTTTGCTCTGGGAAAAACCTGACGTTATAACCCGCTCTCATCAGTGCCATGTTTTATAATAGTCACTGTACCAAATAACATCATTCTTTTTACAATCAACTTTACTTACCAGATTTTTGTTATTACACTAACTTGCCTGATTCCGTGCTTTGTTGTTTACCATGTTGCTGCTGAACTTTTTTTATTCTTCCTGTGTTCCTCTAAATGCCATTCGACTTTAATATAATTCCCTTGTTGTCAATAATCTGTCTTTTGGAGGTTAAATTATTTTCAATATCATCTTTAGTGGAGAAAACCTTATTCACTACTTTGCTGTTCTTGTTAATGTTCTGCTCTGTTTTCTGGTGCCATTTTACAGCTGTATTTAATATTACAATATCACAATAAAAATATGTTATAAAGACACTTCTCCTTCTCCCGTAGTCCTAAATGAACCGTTGGGTCATTCATGGCTGGTAGGCGATACTCTTTGCGAGCCTCCTCCAGTCGTCTCGGTCTCTTGTTCTTGATGTCAATTGAGAAAGGGAGGAATTTTTACATTTTTTGATGTTATCAGTCCATTTTAATCGAGGTCAGCCCCTAACCCTTGATCCCGGAATGATTCCTTCTAGTGCTTGCTTTGGAATGCCATAAAAATAAAGACACTAAATACTCTAAAAACACTAAAATCTACTCTAATATATTATAAATCAAACACTTATTTTCCAAGGGAAAGAACACAATAACAGATAAAGATCAATTTTACAGGAGCACTAAATTACACTGCCCACTCACAATATAACCTCAAACCCAGATTCAAATTAATGAAAAGTATTTTTTAAAATATCTTGCATGCTAAATTTCTGTAAGAGCCTAAATGCTTACTCCTTCATCAACTTAAATACTTATATACATGCAGTTTATAAAAAATTGTGTCAAGTTCCAAAATAGGAAATTCTATGCCTTTTTATTACTACTAATGTTCAACTTGCATGTTGTTCTTTAACATTGCAGTTCCAACACATTTGTCCAGCTACTCAAATTTATATGAATTTGCAGTTCTTTTCCACTTTAATAGTGATAGTCACATTTTGAGGATTTAATGCACTAAAACTGCTTAATATTTCCTGTTTTAGTTTAGCTATAACCTGTAAAAATGCAAGTGCAAAATTAATGTGTAGCTACAAAAATCCATCGCCATTTGAACAAGTTCAAGTGATTGAATTGTCTAGACCAGTGGTCGATATCGACCCCAGGGGTCGATATAACATTGTTAGGGGTCGATAGAAAAATATAAGACATCATTGTACAGGTAATATTTAATTCGGTTAACTTGAATTACTTCCATCTTGAATGACAACACAATTAAGAGTGAATTGACAATTGATGTTTATGTCTTTAGGGGTGAAGCAAGATTCCCCGCTATCTGTTGTGGTTACACTGAGGGTAAAATTTATGAGCAATTTGCTCACCCTGAATGGGCATGGAGATTATGCATCACTACAGGAGGCTAATATAGCTTTTAGTCTTCTATATTTGAACATGTCCGTTGGATCATATGCTGCAGCTTGCTGAACCAAATCGTTGGGATGTGTAGACGTCTTGAGGAAAAACTTGGATGCTAAGGATTGTAGAAAAGAGAAAATATAGGGAATATCTGTGTCTCTGTGGAGTTGATTGTTTCTAACATACCACAGGGCATTCAGAATCATTCTCAAGCACTTGTTCTGCACTCGCTGTATTTTGATAATGTTAGCATTAGAGGTGTGGCTCCAGGCCGGAGAGGCATAGGTGATTATAGGACGAATCGTCATCTGGTATAGTTGCAATTTGATTCTGTTGCTGAGCTTGCTATTTCTATTAATTAGCAGATAGATCTGAGCTATGGCTTTAGATGCCTTTGCGCATGCAGACTTGATGTGTTGGTTGAAAGATAGCATTTTGTCGAGAATTACACCCAGGTAATTTGTTTCTGTCTGCCAGGGAATTTTAGTATTGAATAGTAACACATCTCCTGCAGGAGACATTGGCCTTTTTGAGAAAAGAACGGCTGAGCTTTTCAGGGGCTGACTTCCAGTCTCCACTTGGAGAACCAGTCCTCTAGCTTTAGGTTTTCTTGAAGCTTTCTGTTAATGAAATGGGGTCTGAGAGATCTGGTTAGTATTGCCATATTGTCCGCATATAGGGCCAAAATGGAAGTCATCGGATTGTGCGGGATGTCTGACATGTATACAGAAAACAGCAATGGAGCCAGTAGAGATCCCTGCGGCACTCCAGCAAAGATATGGTGCTGGGATGGGACAATGTAGAACCGTTGATTTTCACTTGCATTGATCTATTCTGAAGATATGAATGGATTAGATGAATCATTTTTAGTGATGTACCAGCTAAGATAAGTTTGTGCAGGAGACCGAAATGCCAGATTTTGTCAAATGCTTTGGATAGGTCTAGGAAAACAGCTCCTATAAACTTGCGCCAGTTGTAGGTGGTGATGTATTCGACAATTCTGTGGATTTGCTGAGTAGTACTATGGTGTTGCCGAAAACCAAACTGTTCTTTAGGGAGGATGTTTAGGTCATTTACTGAGGTTTGGAGTCGTGAGAGGATGACCTTCTCTGCAACCTTACCCAGATTAGAGATAAGACTGACTGGACGATAATTTTGTGGTAGGTGTGGGTCTTTGCCTGGCTTATGAATAGGAATTACATCAGCCAGTTTCCAGGTGGAAGGAAAATAGTGAAATCTTAAGATTGCATTTATTATACTGGTCAGGTGCACTACAGCTTTCTGAGGCAGCAGCTTGATCACCCTGTTTGAGATGCCATCAGGTAGTGGAGCCTTATTGTGCTTAAGTTTTTTAATAATATCATATAATTCAACAGGTAATGTGGGTGCAATATGGTCAGCGCTAGTATCTGGGAGATTTAAAGCGTGTCTGACCTGTCTGTAGATTTTGTACAAGTGATTGAAATCTAAGTTGTTATAAGAGGGTTTGCACTGCTCTTCAAGAGACTTTAGTATGGCTTCTGCCTTATCTACATCTATGTGAACTAAGTCCTGGTTTGAGATTATGGGGGGAGAAGGAACTGTTTTTATTTCTGATGTTTCTCAATAACTCCCAGATAGAGTGATCAATAGGAGAAAAAGAGGATAACTTTTTATCCCAAACTTGGTTTCTATGCATTTTAAGTGCATCTCTAACTGCCCCATTTATCCTGTTTAGAGCTGTTTTATCTTGTGGTACATGCGTGTTATGGAATCTTTTCCTAGCTCTGTTTTTGTCTCTAATCAAGTTCATGATGTCTTCAGGCAAACGATCTGGCTTGCGGGCAGATTTGTAGGAGGTAGCTACCTTTATAGCAGAATTAATTTGTTGTGTGAGATTTGTAACTGCAGTTTCTACTTCTTCTTTTGTGCATATGTGAGGAACAGGTCCAATATAATCCTTGAGTGCTGCTGACAGTCTTTCCCATGCAATGTAGGAGTGAGAAGGAGGACACAGGTATTCTTGATTTCCCAGCTGTAGTAGAATTGGACTGTGATTGGATGATAGTTCATCCACAGATATGATGCTATATTGAAGTTTAATATCCTGCAGGATAGCTATATCCAGAATGTCAGCAGTGCCGAACGTACTGAGATGAGTTGGTTCGGTGGGGCCTGCCACAACAGCGTTGCTTGATCCTAAGTAATTGGAAAGGATGCAACCATTCTTGTTTGTGGTTGTACAATTCCATGCAGGATGCTTGGAATTCAGATCCCTGGCAATAATGGTGGGCTCTCTGATGCATAAGATGGCATTTAGGTCAGAGTGAAGTAGAGATTTTTGGGGAGGGTTGTAAGCTGAGTACATTTTCAGTTTGCTAGTGGAGCTGGTGACAACTTCCATGCCTGTGATCTCAAGGTTAGTTGTTGAAGGATTGCTCACAGAGTGGTGCTTAATGTAGTTTTTAATGAAGATGGCAGTGCCGCTGCCTCTGTAGAGTAGCCTGTCATTTCTGTATAGGTGATAGCCCCTTATTGTAGAATTGTCTGAGGGTCTTAAATGAGTTTCACTGATTAAAATAACATCTGGTTGATACCTATATGTGAAATCTCGGAGTTCCAGAATTTTGTTTTTGAGGCCATTTGTGTTGTTCTGATACTGTAGGAGGAGGGCTGATTGACTGCCTCCATCCGTCTGT
Source organism: Typopeltis vanoorti (assembly GCF_054136105.1). Lineage (NCBI taxonomy): Eukaryota > Metazoa > Arthropoda > Arachnida > Uropygi > Thelyphonidae > Typopeltis > Typopeltis vanoorti. The sequence continues at coordinate 46,909,776 of NC_143569.1, forward strand.
TCTTTGGGTGCTGAGTACATCCTTTGTAGTTTGCAGGATGGGGGCCACCGCAGTTGGCACATTTGGCCAAGGTGGTCCTCGGCTTTGTGCAGGTATTGGTTGGGTGGCTGTCCCCACATTTCAAACATCTATATTCTGCTCTACAAAGATTCTGGGCATGGCCAAACTTCTGGCACCTGTGGCACTACCCAGAAGACGATCTTTTCTGAAGTGGTACTGGTGTGACGATGAGACCACAAACTGTTTTTAAGTTGTAGATATCCTTGTATATTTTATGAATCTCAACTAGGACTAACGACATGGGAGTCTTGTGTGCTTTGTACATTCTGCTGACCTTGACTGGAGGCAGATCCTGATAATTCAGGTCAGCAGCTATTTCTGATGTGTCAATGTCTTCACAGACACCACGAGGGACCACTTTTAAGTTTTTTTCGGAACTGAGTGCAAAGGTGTGATACTGGATGCCTCTGTCATCCAGTTCTTTGGTCAACCTTCTATAATCTGTCACTGTTGCTGGCTGGATCCTTATGCATTCATCCATGTTTTTGGCCTTAATGAAGCCAATGTGCAGATTGGACATTGTGGATCTTAAACTGCCCACTTCTGCTTTTCTCCAAGGATGATCGAAGGCACCTTTTCTTTGGGAGAAATAGCGGCGTCCGAACCCTGAGAATCCTGTTCCATTTCATTATTGTCATTGTGTGGTTCTTCTGTTGTTCTTTGCTTTTTTGCGTGCTCGCACTTCTACAAAGTCTGAAGGAGTAGAAGGCACTGAATCTGACTGACCTTCTGTGATAACGTCTGTGACACTTTCCGGGGGAAACGTGTCGTACAGTTTCACTTTTCCTGGCCAATTGTTGTTAAGTAGTTCACCTAGTCTTATAAATTCTTTATATACCTCCTCGAATATTGTCTTTTAGCTGTTTTTCCATGACTATCAATGTGAAGTATCTATCAACAAAAAAAACATGCTTACCGTGCAGTTGTAGTCTTACCGGCACTGCTACAGGACGCTGTACTGTTTTGGCAAGAGCACTGAATCAAAAATTGCATGATATTTAAAACACATAATATAATAAAAGCACCACAATTCCAAAACTGACTGAGCGGTGGACATCACTATCGCACACCTCATTAAGAGTGAATCGTGGGAACAGTGACATTAAATAGGACCTGTAAGATGGAGCCTAGTCATGAAAATAGTTACAGAGGTCAATCAAGTAGGCCAAAATGAGGTATTTACTAATAAACTGATTTGAGTGGTTCCCGCCTGGCAGGCGTGGCAGGAGCGAGATTGAATACGTGTAAGTATAAGTAAATGAGAACCGCGCCCGTGTTGATCCCAGTCTCATTTTTGTGTATTGACATACAAGTGAGCGTTAAGGTTCTAAAATTCATCAACATACATATTATAATTCAATCGTTATCCATTCACGAGCTAAACTTCTCTATGTTGAAGAGTTCAGCAGGGCTGGTAGTAATACCAGTGATATTAATACCAGTAGTTTATTAACATCACTAGTAATACCAGTGATATTACTAGTATAATAATAGTAGTAGTAAAAGTAATATAATAATATATATACTATATTATACATACAATAAATACTGTAACTATAAAATAAACAATCTAAAAACTTTCACAAGGACATTATCTTTTCGTCATGTTACAAGATATTACTACTACTTTCAGGATTCTATATGTTGGTACCTTCAGAAATGAGTTAAATATCTCAATGACTTACAGATATGAATTTTCTATTCAGTTTTGATTGATCTGCTAGTGTAAGAATAGCAAGAGTAGGAGCAAATTAACTTTGGAATGATTAATTGAATTTGATATAACTATTTTTATCCTTTACAAGGCTCCTCTTTGAATCTTTTTTGCTTGTTCTATTATAATTACGTAATAGTAAAATAGAGGGGGGGTCGATAAAAAGTCAAGAAACTCTTGAAGGGGTCAATGGTCAAAGAAGTTTGGCGACCCCTGGTCTAGACAGTAGACACTCTAAATAATTATGCCACTGCAACTGGTTGATGTCAGCATCAGTTTGCAACATGGTGCAAGATAAAAGTAATTAATAAGAGCGTATTAAGCTGAAATGGGTTAGAGTAATAATGGAGTGGAAACATTGGAGAAATTACTAATTTAAACAAGTATAATTTATCATATAATTCATTTTTATAGTACATTCAAAAATAGACTAAATTAGAAATTCTGAAAATAAAAATTGTGTGCACCTTAGAGGGAACATTGCCTGTGTTTTCTCTGTGGAGCCTTAAGTGGTCAAGCTTCACTTTTATATAAGCCTTTATATATAAAAAATGCCTAAGAGGAGATATATTTTTAGTGACGGTTTAAAGGAGTAATGCCCAATCCCAATTTTTTTGTTTTGTTTTCTTTCTATGATGGAAACATTCAAATTCAAACAGACAAGCAATGTTTGCAAACTGAAACAGTACAGTGTTGCCATATGAACATCAAAAACGTAATACCAATCTTTGAAAGCAATTATATACTTGAGGAAAAACCTGGGACATTTGGGCATCCCGAACTGAATTCGGTAGGACAAGCTCTGAGAAACCTCTAAACAACATGGGAGACAAATGTGTGTGTGTGGGGGGGGGAGAAGCTAATTGGCATACTTTTATAATTCAAACTTTTACAATTAAGTTTCCACAGAAGCCACTTATTCTCCCCCCCCCCCCCAATTCAAAATCAAATAAGATTTAAGATTCAAAGAGGAGCCTTGTAAAGGATAAAAATAGTTATTCAATTAATCATTCCAAAGTTAATTTGCTCCTACTCTTGCTATTCTTACACTAGCAGATCAATCAAAACTGAATAGAAAATTCATATCTGTAAGTCATTGAGATATTTAACTCATTTCTGAAGGTACCAACATATGGAATCCTGAAAGTAGTAATATTATCTTGTAACATGACGAAAAGATAATGTCCTTGTGAAAATTCTTTTAATTATTTCAACTAAAACACGAAAAGAAAAGAGTTTTGTTTATATTGGTCTTGATCTTGCCTTTTCTCCTGCAAAAAAAGATCTCAGTTTACCTACCCTTATTAACTTACAACATAAAGGATTTATCCTCTTTGCCACTAAAACAATAGTATAAATTCTATATCTGACTTCACCCTTTTTCTAACATTTACTTTTAGCCATCCATGGTACAAACACATCACATCCATAGTTACCTCAATCCCTCTAAAAAACTACCATCTTTTTCACCCATCCAGCACTAGCACTGTATAAATCCTCAAAATCCACCAAACCTTAGAACCTATTCTCATGTTTTCAGAGTGATGCAACATAAAAATTCTTAATGTTATCCAGAAGAGAGCACCTTGGCTTATCAATAATTTCCCTATCATCACTGACTCACTCCATCTGCTGTCTCAAACGATCTGTTTATGCCTTTTCTGCACGTACTTCCTCTAAACTGGCATTCATCATCCTTTCCACTTTAGATTAGGGCTGTTAAAATGTGAGCAGCAGTTATGAACTGAAAAAAGCATGTCAAACAGGCTTTTTTTCACTCAAAATACAAACCTACTGAACCTGTTTCTCCTCTTCCACTTTCAATTCTTTTGCCTTTATTTTCTGTAATAGATTCCTTACACAGCGTTTTCCCAACAACTATAACCTCCATCTTTTCAATAAAAATATCAACAGGTTCCTCCTTCCCTTGCCTATGCACAGTGCCAATATGCTACAGGTTCTACAACCTCTTATATGCAAGATTTCTATAAAAAATAGATTAAAAAAAATCCCTGAAAAAGGTAGTTGGAGTATTGAAAAGTAGAAGATGAATATTGAGAAAAGCCAAAAGGTCACTGGCTATGTACTCTGTCCAAGCATAATATTATAATCACCATTCTAATAGTTCATAACTTCCTCCCATTCTTGTTACCTGAACTGCTGCTATGTGGCACTGACTCTACAAGATCTTTTGAACACTGCAGAAAGTATACCACATTGCATCATGCTCCATTGCTCCAATAGATCTGTAATATTCAAAGTGGAGGATTCAAATGCTAGATCTATTGATCCACATAATCCCAGAGATGTTTTATGGAATTCAAATCTGGCAATCATGATAACACCAAGAAGTCAATGCCATGTTTACTGAACCATTTTCGAAAGATACCAGCAGTGTAGCATGGCACATTATCTAGCTGGAGCACACTTTTGTCATGTGGGAAAACAGTCACCATGAAGGGAGGTATACCAGATCAGTCACAATAGACAGGTACTTTGTAAAATTCACAGTATGGTTTATGGTTTCAAGAGAGTCTCAGGAAAACATCCACAAACAGACATAATAATGCTGCGTCCCCCTGCCTGTTTCTGCCTAAATTTCTAGTTTGCCATGTGGATGGTAGGTAGAGGTTTAGGTGAAAAGTTGGAAGTGGAATCACTCCTGATTGTCATGGTCCAACAGAAACAGGCAGCATTATGGTGTTGAGGATGTTTTCAGATAAATCTCTGAAAAGGTGACTTTTCCAGTCTTCAGTGGTCCAGCAATGTCTCTCAGATGACAACTGTAGACAATGTCATTGATGATAAGACATAAGCATAAATGCTCATGCCTAATCATAGTTTCTGATGATAGTACTCTCCATTCATCCTACTCATTTAACAAACCATGCAATGTTCAGACATCCCAAGTCTTCAAAAGTTCATCTTCAACCAATGTCTTCAACATTGATCTCCATACATCCCTCAATTGGATGAGGACAAACTGGTCACTCAAAACCACCAAAATGATCTTTCCCTACAAAAAAAGATCTCAGTTTATCTACCCATACCCTCAGTAACACAGCTATCACTATGCAGGATCAGATCTCTTTGCTTGAACTAGCATTTACCTTCAACATCTCCTGACATAGACCACATCAATCACCTCCTCAGCATTTAAAAAACTAGGCATGTAGCTTCTACTCAAGATGCTCTTTTTTTCACTCACAACCTACTAACCATACAAATCCCAAATCTGCTTATCCTTACAATATTGTTCACATGTTTAGAGCAATGCACTTAAAATCTTAAAAATTCTCAATGCTCTCCAGAAAGCATTTTGGCTTAAAGATGATCCTTCCTGTACAGACCAACTTCAACTTCTATCTCAGAGACGCAATGTGTAATATTTTCTTCAATTTATTGCTATTATTTAAAATATCTTTTCTCTATACTTTAAATACCGTTATTCTAATTAGCTGTGCACGCTTTCTCTCTCTGAATCTTTCTTGCTTATATTATTACATACTATGTTTATCTACCCTTTGCACTACGAGTCTTATGCCTAAGATACTAGAAAATTTATTTAATTTAGACTGTGCCACTAATATCATTTAATTAGCATAAAACTCAATAATACGGCTGGCAGATTTCTCTCTCTCTAACACAAATTCCTCCCATAAAACTTTACACAAACAGTCGTGGTCTATTCTTTTACTTAACTTTATGCTTCGGCTATCTCACTTAGTTTCCCGCTCACAAGTCCGATTTATTTAGGAACAGTGCAGTTGTAAAAATAAACAATCAGGCAACACTCCTTTAACAAAAAAAATCAAAACACATTTTATTTACATTACTATGAAATATACATGAATTTAAACAATTAGGGAGATTGCTTTCTCTATCCATCTATAAAAATTCTTTAGCATAAATTAGAACCTTTTTTACTTCAACATTAAATACTTTCTTTAACTCAAAACTTATCTACTCTCAGTTTACAATTTTCACATATTAAACTCCAAGTTTGTTCGTAAAGAGGTTACCTAAATCTCTGTTAAATTATCTTTGCAAATTTGATATCAACTTCTAACATGCCAATTGACTCTCTTAAGGACACTTCTTATCACTATTAAATAAAAATCTTAAAAGTCCTTCTCTAACAACTATAAGGGGGAATATACAAAAGTGTGTAACTTACAAAGGCTCTGTATCGCACATTCAGTCAAAAGTCTCACTAAAAGTTCTATGGCAATTCTTTCATCTCAGATCTCGAGCTTCCTTCAGGAAATCTGGCTTGAGTAGTATCTCATCAGAAAAATAGCGGGCTGTAAACAGCAACCTGTGGTACTCATACAGCTCTGGCAAAATGTTGTTCACCCACGGTGAAAAGAAAAACTTCCAAGCGAAGCTGCTTCGGGTAATTTACATCGCCTTTTCTCCTCTGCTTTGGCTCACTGAAAATGCCTGGACTGCCATTTCGAGTAGCTTGAACTCCTGCCTCTAAGAAACTGTAATTGTCGCCAACTGTCTCTTTTGACTCTCGAATGGGATCCCTCTCTCTTCTCGGCGGCTGGAAGCTCTTCCAATAATTGAAACTTCGCCAACTCTCTGCTTTGGGAATTTACATCGGCTTTTCTCCTCTGGCTTGGGATCGCTGAAATGCCTGGACAACTGGAAGCGGGGAGCTCTGTCTGCAGCCTCTGGAAACCCTCTTTCTGGCCTAGAAGTCATCTCTTTAGCAACATCTCGAACCAGAAAGCTCCCTATGCTTGGCTCTTTCCTTTTTATTATGCCTTCTCTGAGACCTCGCACGAAGTTTGTAACCCCCAAAGAACTTGGCATATCTCTTTCAAGTTCGGCCCACTTTCTGTTCTCCTCCTCTTTCTTTTGATTGTAAGTTGTCGGCCATCGGAAAGTTGTTTGAACCTTTCTGACTGACTTTGGAGGTGTTTACGTGCAGCGCTTGTAAGCCTTTCACATACACACAAAATTTCATAAACAACCTTTCTTATGCCACCATGTAGATCTATTACATACAGCTCTGGCGGCAAAACATTACCCTTGTTTTAACACTCTAAAATATTCTTATTAAAGGATATACAGTTAACTTCCAAAGGGTTATGTACAAAAATATCTAGTGCAAAATATACACAGACAAACAAGTTAATTTTACAACATTCTCATGGAACTTGACCTATGTAAAAATTGATGTAAAGCGCTTTGATATTTTTAAGCTACATCAAGTTTCTACAAATGTTTCATCCGAAACATTGCATCTGAGTGGTTAGATGAGTTGCATCTAACCACTCAGATGCAACCCATTGCATTAGAGTGGTTAGTAACCATATTGTTACTATGGTTACCATAGTAACGATACCATGGTTATTCCACAGTAGAAGCAAGCACGGCCAGACTAAGACAATTTTGCGCCCTGGGCATCCCAAGATTTTTTTTTTTTTTTTTTTTTTTAATACTTCCTGATTGTAAGTAGGTATAGGTTTTCTCAAATGATTAATAATTTCATAACTTCAAGATTTCTACTTACCATTTCTATTCACTAACAAAAAAAATAATAAAATAGTACATACAAAAAAAATTACTAAATTATTGGTTATTAAAAATATGGGTTTTACACTTTTGATTTAATCAATTATAATTTACATATATATTTTTCTTGATTTTAAATCTGCAAAAGTTTTTATTCTTTCACTAATATCTATTTTCTGAACAACTGCATTTTCAATAGATAGTAAGGCTAAAGAATTTAATCTCTCGCTCCCCATTGTTTCAATTTGCTGAAACTTCTCTCAGCTGTTGCTACTGTAATAGGAATTGTTAGCAGAATTCTCAATGCAACCCACATATTTGGAATTATATTCTGCAAATTATTTACTTTTAAAAATTGTCAAGTTTCCAATGGCGAATTGATGTTTTCCGGAAGTAAACTGTTTAGAGATTTAATTTCTTCAAAGAGCTTGTTCCCGTCAACGTCACTATTATTTTCATGATGAAGAATTGAACGCAAATCCATACATTGTTTTTTTAATTCATTTAAATTGCCTATTTTAGTTATATTAAAAAGAAAACCCCAATTTTGCTCGTACGTTTTTATTTGTTCAAATCTTTCTTCAAGAGATGTTAATATCGTGTCCAAAATGATGTTAATTATCGTTATTCTAAACTTTGTTCTCTCATCAACAGTAACAAGAGTGCTTCGGATTCATAACTAAATAATTTCTTCCTACGAATTATTATTTTTTCTGTAAATATTGGCTGCGTTCCTAAAAGCTTTGCTAATTCCTCAACTTGATCCAAAGCATTTTCAAATTCCATACATGATTTTAATAAATTTATAACCATTTTTAAATCCATACTTTTTGTTTGCATTGATTTGCTAACTATGTTAATCCGATGAAGTATGTCATACTATGTCACTAACATAACTAAAAAGGGATAATCGCAAGTTTTTCTGCTAGTGTTAAAGATTCAGATTTGGTGGCTGCATTGGTTGAATTTACACTAAGTATTATCAGTGCATCATGAGTTTAGACAATCTGATACCTAACTGACTTTATGCATTCAATACAACTCTCCCAATGAGTTTCACATACTGCTTTAACAGTGAAATTTGGTACATTATCAGTTAAAATTTTCCGTCTAGCAAAGGATGCTGAAAATAATGTATAAAGCCGTTGAATAACACCAAAAAATGAAACAGATTGTGAGCAAGACATTGCTGCATTTCCTATAACTAAATTTAAAGAATGGCAGTCACAGGGTATGTAAAATGCTCGGGGACTTACTTGCTGTAAATGAGCTTGAACACCTTTATTTTTCCCTCGCATATTGGACTCATTGTCATAGCCCTGTCCTCTAATATCATTAATATTTAATTTTAAATCTAAAAGCAACTTAATGATCTTATCATATGATTTTCCTGTAGATTCAGTGATTTCATAGAATGAAACAAAATGTTCTTGAATAACTAAAATAGACTTAAATCTATGAATTGTAAAGTAAATGAAAGTTGTTCTTCGTGACTAACATCTAGGGCGCAATCTAAAATAATTGAAAAGTAATTTGCTTCTTTGGCACGCCTAACAATATCATTGCAAACAGCTGATGCCAAAAGAGAAATTATTTCGTTTTGAATAGTTTTGCTGCAATATGTTACATGGGTTTCCTTCGACAAAATGCGACGTACATGTTTGTGCATAATGACATCATATTTATTCAATAATTCTATCAAACCCAAAAAATTGCCATTATTTGAGTATACAACCGATCTGATGAACTGCGGAAAGTCAAATTATAGGTTGATAAAAATAATATAATGTCACACAGCCTTTTCAATACATTTTTTCCAATGCTCTCATTCTTTAACAATGACTGACTGCATTTCTTCATCTATTGTTTTACTTTTTTGAAATCTCGTATTTGTTTCAACCCATTTGAAATAATTTTTTACATATTCTGATGAATTTTCATGACTCTAAGTAATCATTTATATGTTTCCACCAACTGATCCTAAAGCTGAAGTTACTTTATTAGAGTAAAATAATTTGCAGCAAATACAAAATACTTTGTTGGCACTCATTGAATAAATAAGCCATTTTCGTAAATATTTTTCACCATTTGGAGTTATTCTATAATACATTGATGATGAAAAACATCAATTTTCTGTGTCTCTTGGATAAACGAAATCAGTGCTTTCATCTCTGGTACATTCTAATAAATCTGAAGATAAAATATATTCGCGAACTGCAGAGTTTAATGGGAAAGGCCATGTAGCAGGATCGTTATACTGAAAAGTATTTTTAGAAATGTTCTGCGGGTTTTCTTTGTAAATCATTATTTTCATTTTTTTGATCTTTTTCATTTAGACTTATATCATCAGAGCTTAATTCTCTAGAATTTTCATCACGTGACGCATCTTCTTTTATTGAAATGTTAAAAGAAGTAGAGTTAGGTGAAGATGAATTTTTTGATTTTAGGAAGTTAGTTAAATATTTTGCACTTTTAGAAATATTTCTTTCTTTTTCTAATTTTCTTTTACGGTTTTCTGCTCCAGATAAAACATTTTGAAGGGTCAGAAATTCCAAATTTCTATGATTAAAAAAAAATTGAATTAACAATAAAAGGGGATTTAATAGTAAAAATAATAAAATGTAAAACTTACCACTAAATCACCAGTATTATTATAAATTTCAAGGACAGGCAAAATAAAACAAAAAGAAATACTTAATAATTTCAAAACACATAACACATACAAAAACACAGAATGGACAAAGACGATCTTATATAATTCTAATTTAATGAACTAACACCTAAAATTACTTAGCAAAACAAGTGTTCTCTGCCAGGTTGGCAGGAAAACGACCCAGAGGAAGACCAAGATATAGGTGGATTGATACGGTACAAAGTGCCTTAGACGATAGAAATATAAGATCTGATAATGTTGGAGTCTTGACAAGTAACAGACTGATTTGGAGGAAAATTGTAGATAGGAAGTTAGTAATGATGTAATTTTTTCATGTAGTACTGTCATATCCTGTACACCCCTTGAGGGTACATGGCAGGAATTTGATGATGATGATGATGACACCTAAAATTAGAATCAATATGGAGAAAACCTTTGTTTGACAATTTTTTCCGAGAGAGTTTTAAATTAGTTAATTGGTTTAGCCAATGTGCCGTGTCGTACCAGCTTCCACCTCGCCTACTGAATATTATGTACATTTTTGATTTGTTTACTAAACTTTTATAATTCAAGCTTCAATTAAAACAACTTTATAGTATATGGTATTTTTAATTTAATTTCTTTGCAATCCATCCTATCTCAAATATTTAAAAAAAAATCACACATAATTAAAACTTTTCAGCTCTCTCCCCTCATATCTGGAACTGTGCAGTAGTGTTATGCTCCATTGTATTTGGTGATAGATCACTGATGCGGCTTCCTATTGGATATGATGATAACTGTACTGTTACAAAATGAAGTCTCTCCTATCTAGCAGTGGTTTACTTTACTGTTACCGTTTATTGTTGCTATCAATACATTCTTCATCTCCCAATGGACTTTTAATAAGAAATAAGACCCTACTTTGCCTTTTCAAAGTTGCATAGATATAAGGCTCTATTGCTGGCCTTAGTTTTGGCCCTGGGCAGCTGCCCGGTCAGTCTTCCCCTTAATCCGGCACTGGAAGCAAGATGTATCAAATAGGAAGCCGCATCAGTGATCTATCACCAAATACAATGGAGCATAACACTACTGCACAGTTCCAGATATGAGGGGAGAGAGCTGAAAAGTTTTAATAAACACCTAGAACAAACATGATATTAAAGCAACTGATATAACACAAAAAAGAATATATCTTAAAACCCCTTAACCCATGTTTCATCAAATTGTAATAATCTGTTATTTTTCTTTTAGGATATATAAGAAGACATCTGAGGTTTTGAAGAAATTCAAAGACACAGAGAAGTGCAGGCCATCATCAAGTTTTTTGTGCTGCAAGAAAAGTTTGCAATTGAGATTCACTTGCAAACTTTGTGTGAGGCTTTAGGGGACTGTGCCCCAGCATATCCAACAGTTGCCAGATAAGTGCCTAAGTTTAAAATTGGGCATCCTGAGACAACACATATCCCCAGGTCAGGAAGACCTTCCATAGTGATCACGCCTGAAAATATCAATGCAGTGCATGTGATGATCATTGATGATAGAAGAATACCAGCCAAAATATTGCAGATTCTGAGGATATTCAGGGAACAAGCTGGGGTCACTATCCACCAGCATCTGGACATATAGAAGCTCTCAGCAAAGGAGGTCCCAAATGTTTGAATGCCAATCAAAACAGAGAACATGTGCTGTCATCTCAAGGAATTTTGGCTCATTTTGAGAAATCAGGTGCAAAGTTTTTGGCTCATATTATGACTGTTGATGAAACATGGCTTTGTCACTATGATCCAGAGACAAACAACAATCAATGGAGTGGAGACACAAAGGTTCTCCACAGCCAAAGAAGTTCCAAACCCAAAAGTCAGCAAGGAAGGGTCTTGTCATTGTCTTTTGGGATATGGATCATGTAATCCTTGCTAAACAAGTTTCCATAGCTCAGTTGGAGGCTCATTTGGCAAGGAATACATGAGTTAGCCGTTCTCAAACAGAGGTTCATCCCCAGAACAGGCAAACAGCACCAGGAACACATGCATTTACAGACATAGGAAACACCAGAAGGCATAGGGCTAACCACCTTAACTCTCAAGTTATGGTCGAGGTTGCAAAGTCCAAGAATGCTTGGAAAGGTCATGAGTGCTTAAGTGCCTGTTAGGACCACTGATAAAAAAAAAACTTACCAAATACTTCAAAAAAAGATGAAACCCTTTCAACAGCAGTTTGTTTAATAGCTCTGAAGGAAATGAAGGATTACTGACGGTAAAAACACTGTGGGAAACTGAGTAGAGCAATGTTGCTTTTGCAGGACAATGCAGCTGCTCATGCTACTCATGAACCCAACAGACAATACACAACTTGAGCATTCATTGTCTGCCTCACCTACCCTATTTGATAGACCTGGCCACCATCTGACTATTTCCTATTCCCAAATTTCAAGAAACACTTGGAACCAAATTTACCACAGATGATGAAGTCGCATCTTCAGCTGAGGACTGGTTTTTGCAACAAGTGAAAGACTTTTCTCAAAGGACAGCAAATGATGCAGCAGCACTGTAACAAGTGTATAACATTTTGTGGGGAATATATAGAATAATGTGTAAGTTACATAGTTCTACCTCAATTTCTTCATAGTGATTATCACAACTTTTCAGCATATCCTCGTATAAGGGGCGGGGAATTTTTTTTCTTGAAATCTGTCTCCACTTTAAAGCATCTCTCTTCAGATATGGCTGCTTCATGCTTTCAAAAATTCTGGAAACATTTAGTGCAGAGTACTGCATCCAGATCACCAATAGCCTTTTGTTTGCCATCTTTCTGTGTTTTGTTGTATAATGAAACCTATGGAGCATTCATGACTAAAGATACACAGATAACCACAGTAATAAGATTTTTAATAAATATTTCGTCCTAAGTATCATAGGACATCTTCAGTACAGTTAATTCAAACAATACTAGGAATACCAACAAATTACCGACCAAAAAATGGGTTGTCAACATCTGGTTGTCCACTAACAGAAGATGAATTAAATGTTCTAGCAAGAGGTCATAAGTTTGCCATTTCACCTAAATGCATTCCATATTTAGATTTTATACACAACATTGAAAGAAACATCGGCCATCTGTCCAATATTGAAGCCAATAGATTGCATTTCGAAATTGCAAAAATAATATATGATGCCAAACCTTCGGATTTGAATATCCCACCATCAGAATTGAAAGCTCTCATCTCCTTAAAACGTCATAGAAATATATTTATCACCAGAGCTGACAAGCGAAATACCACTGTTGTCCTAGATACCAATACTTATAACCGAAAAATGAATTTACTACTCTGAGATCATAATACATACGCCCAACTTGATTATGATCCTACAAAAAGATGGCTCAAGAAACTGAACAAGCTACAAGATGAAACCATTTCCTTAGATCAAGAAACAATAAAAAAAAAAACTCAGAACATACCATGCTAGGCCTCCTAGAATATAAGGCCTACCTAAACTTTACAAAAATAACGTTCCACTCAGCCCTCTCATGGATTCTATTGGCAGCCTGATTTACAAATGATCAAGATTTTTATCTAACCTTCTCAGTCCTCTCATAGGCCACTCAGCATCAATTAAAAATTCCAGAGTTTCATGCCAAAATTAAAGACATTCAACTGTTGGAAACTGACATGCTAATTAGCTTTGATGTTGTCTCCCTCTTCCCTAACACACCCCATAAGGAAACGATAGACTTGCTAACTCAGAAATTCCCATCTGACATTGTTGAATTACTCAAATTTGCTATTACATCTGGCTACTTCACCTGGAAAGAGAAAATTTACAAGCAAGAGGAAGGAACAGCAATGGGGTCTCCCCTAACACCAAACTTAGCCAACCTCTTTCTAGAACAGTTGGAAGAAAAAAATTTCATGTTTAATCTTAAACCAAAAATTGGCTACGATATGTTGATGTCTTTGCTGTCTGGGGTCATACTGAACAAGAACTACACTAGTTCCTAGATAAAATCAACCTTCTTCATCCGCACATCAAATTCATGCTAGAAGAAGAATCTCCTTCCTGGATGTACAAATCCAAAGAAAAGAGATGGTTCCATCTCCACTTCTGTCTATCGTAAGTCTGGCCTTACCAGAAATCTGGCCTTGCACAACACGGAATTGAAAATCCAAACCATAGGATCCATTGGAAGAAAACCAAACTTCTATATAAATCTTCATATAAACATGAACATTTATGTAAAGAAAGTGCTGAAGCCCTACAACACAGACCTAATTTGAACTGTAATGACATTCTTACTATCCCTGAAGTCTGGAAATTGTCATCCTAAATTGTGTAAAATTATTTTATATGTGATCTCATTTTAATGTAATCTTTTTTTTTTCCAGATATATTTTCATTTAATTCTATAACATGCTACTGCACGCATAGAGGGATTCCACTGTAAGCATGCACCCTAACTGTATGTAATTCCTAGTATTGTTTGAATGAATTGTACTGAAGATGTCCTATGATACTTAGGATGGAATATTTACTTATAAAATCTTATTACTGTGGTTATCTGTGTATGTTTAGTCATCTTTCCATACTGTGCTTGCAGCATGCATGTGTGTATCTTTTGATTTATTTTAGATGAAACCTTATAGTGCATTAGTGTAAGTGGGCCAAGGAGTAGGTAATCCAGAAACCCTACTTAACAGAATGAACATGGTATTTTTTTCCAAGCCATTTTAAGTCTACAGTAAGCAGGATAGTTCATACTCACACATGAAGAGCAACAAAAATTAAAAGACATTCAGAAATATCTATGTCACAGTTGGATTAAAAACCTACAGTGTGTTTGTTGAAGAGCAGAGAAGCTATCCACAACTTGGCTATGAAGATTAGCATGACTATAACCTAGAAGCAGTGGTGTAGCTAGAGCTTTTACCACCTGGGGCAGTCCCTGAGTTTGCTGCCCTTCTCAATACACACCAAACATACTACAAAAAGTCAAAACAACATAGATGGAAATGAATTAAAACATTGTGTTTATTTTTGAAGTAAAACTTTAATTTCAACATTCTAAAATGCTATGCTTTTCTGTTAGTAAAATTGTCGATGACATTGGCAGTCTATTTCATAGTAATGTAGGTAATTCTTAATCAATTTTAATTTAGACAAACTCCTCTCATAACTAGCAACACTTACAGCAATTGTGAGGAAAATTCGCAGTAGTATTGTTAAAAAGGTTCAAAGTGCTACCCGTGGCAGACTGCCCCCTCTGCCCTCCCCTAGCTACGCCTCTGCCTAGAAGATACTTTTAATGACAGAGAAAGATGTTGATAAGGATTGATTGGATTTAATTTATGCTGTCATACTGCCTTATTTTCTATTTTTACAGAAAACCAAGTTGAATAGTTTCTTAATATAATCTTGTCAGACTTGCCTTGGTTTAAATATGTTTTAATTCAATTTCATTGTGCAACCTTCCTCATGTATCACTAGGCTAAGAAATATATGAAACATACAGTAACTATTATCATTCCTTCCTTTCTTGAAAATAATTTATTCTTTAAAATGCTTAATGTATATAATTTTTCAAACAAACAAACACAAACTGGTGAAAATTTATTGAATTACTATCTTCCACCTATGAGGACCTTATATAAAGGGGTGGGAATAATCAAATGTGAGGTGTGAATTTAAAATAGTTGATGTTTATACAGTGATAACTGTTTGCATTATCTGAAACAAGTGTTGTTAATTCTGAAGACTGGTTACAACTGAAAACATTATATCAAATATCACTATGCTGATCAAACAAAAACATTTAATATCTTAAGTACTAAATAAATTACATTAATTTCAACATTAATGAAATTAGGAAAAACTGTTATACACTCAAACAACATGCTTGTTATGGAAAAAATTAACTGGTTTATTTCATTAAATTTCAAATGAGTCATTCTGGAAAGAAAAACAAAACAAAACATGCTTTAAAGTGAAGAGATGCAATTATAATTATTTTTAAAACATCCACAAACACCACACAAAAGACAGCAACCATTACTTTCTGTTCACTACAATTTTAATGGTGAAAATATTTTATCATTCTAGCTACAAAACTTTCACAAGTGAATTTTATTATGTAAATTAGTAAAAATAATGCATCAGCTAGAAAAGCAACTTTTCTCTGATGAACTGCAAAACAAATTTCATGATTTTAAACTTTGAGGTTCGTTACACATTACTGGTTCCTCTTTAATATGAACTTTTTGGTGTGTTTTTAGAGTGCCTGACTGTGAAAATGCCTTCCCGCATATCATGCAGACGAACGGTTTCTCACCTGTATGGATTTTCATGTGTCCTTTTACTGTTTCTAATCTTGAAAATGTTCTGCCACATACTTCACAAGTAAAGGGTTTCTCACCAGTATGAATTCTCATGTGTCTTTTACAACTACCTGAACGGGAAAATTTTTTACCACATATTTTGCATGTAAATGGTTTTTCATTAGTATGAATGCTCTGATGTGATTTAAGATGTTCAGATAGTGTAAATCCCTTGCCACATACCTCACAAATATATGGTTTCTCTTGAGTGTGCATTCTGATATGTCCTCGAGCTCTCTGTAATCTTGAAAATGCTTTACCACACACTTCACAAGAATAAGGTTTCTCATTGGTATGAATTCTTATGTGAGCTGTAAGAGTTCCTGATTCTGAAAATGCTTTACCACATATTTCACAAGTATAAGGTTTCTCATTAGTATGAATTCGTAAGTGTTTTTTAAGAGTTCCTGACTCAGTAAATGCTTTACCACATATAGTACAAACAAAAGGTTTCTCTTTAGTATGCACTTTGATATGCCTTTTAAGACGTGCTGACAATGAAAATGACTTCCCACATATTTCACAATTATAAGCTTTTGCATGGGTATGAATTCTAACATGCGTTTTGAATGATGCTATTTCTGAAAATGCTTTGCCACATATTTCACAAATGTAATCTTTCTCTTGAGTGTGAAACTTGATATGTGATTTCAGATGAGCTGATCGTGCAAATAATCTTCCACATATGTTACATACAAAAGGTTTTTCATTGGTATGAATTCTTAGATGTGATTTAAGTGTTCCTAATAGTAAAAATGACCTGCCACATATTTCACAAGTATAAGATTTCTCCTGAGTATGAATTTTCATGTGGTCTTTAAGAGTTGTTGATACTGAAAATGCTTTGCCACATATTATGCATGTGAAAGGTTTCTCTTTAGTGTGAATTCGTATATGTCGCTTCAGATTTGACAATTGTGAAAATGGTCTACCACATATTTCACAGGGATAAGATTTCTCTCGAGTATGAACTGTCATATGTGCCTTCAAATGGCCTAGCTGTGCAAATACCTTGCCACATATTTTGCAAGTCAAGGGATTGTCACTGGTATGAATTCTTAAGTGTGATGTAAGAGTTCGTAATTTTGAAAATGACTTGCCACATATTTCACAAGTAGATTTCTTTTGACTATGTATTTTACTGTGATTTTTAAATGAGTCTAATTCTGAAAATGTACTGCCACATGTTTTGCATAAGAATTTTTTATCATTATGAATAAGTTTTTGGTGTATTTTTATACCCAGCAATTTTGAAAAGATCACACCACATATTTCACATGTATAAAATTTATCACTGCCATGTATTCTGCTATGTATTTTAAGATATGCTGCACTGGAAAATGCTCTTGTACATATTTTACATGTAAAATTCCTTTGCCTAGTGAGCATCCATTTAGTTTTAATTTGTAAGAAGTTAGAGAATCCTTTGTAACATCTTTTACATTTACGATATTGGTCATCAGTATGAATCTGAATAACTAGCTGATTCTGAAGGTCTGCAGGGAGTACAAACGTTTGTCCACAGGTTATACAATTATGTAATTTTTCAGTCATGATAATCATGCATTTTGAAGAAAGATGAGATATGAACTGTCAAACTTTAAGGCATCTATCCACTATGAAAATTATGCTATATGCTGTATTATATCTTGTTTCATATAAGATTTCCAAGTCCTTCATGCATTTTCTTCTATAGAAGACTTCATGCATAGTTTGCTATTGCATGGGAATAAATTTTTGACGGTACAATTATGGCCTCTTAAATAAGCTGCTCTGCTATTAGAACATTCAATCAAGTGGTACTTCAATCAAAATGATATAGTAAATATGAAAGAAATAGGTCTCTTTTCATTATTAAGGCATCTGAACAAAAATGAGTAGTGTGATCTTCTACATAATTATAGGATTTTTTTTTCATGAAGAGCAAAAATAATCATTCTGTCAACTGATAATTAAGTCTTCTAAAAAAAATTCAAAAATCTTTACCCCGATGCACTTGTATTATTTTGGAATTCTTGAATTTCTTCTTAATATCTCTTGATAAATGTAACTGGTAAAATTGGATTTTACTAGTATTTTGGCAACTTTTTTTTTCCTGTAACAGAAGAAAAATAAATAAATTATAAATTAAAAAAAAAATAAATAAAACATCATGTTTAACTTCCTTTTTTAAATACTATACATGTTAATTCTACTTAAAATTAACAGTCTTATGCTGAAATAATTCAAACATAAAACATTTCTTTTGTGAATATATTCAGCTTTTACTTTGAATGTAAAAATAATAAAAAAAATAACATAAGATAGAGTAGTAGTGGTACTATATCACAAACATTTACGAATTTAGCACAAGTCATGTCCCATGATCTCCAAGTAGTATGTATATGTATTTATTGGCATTCATGAAGGCTTTACAACCTTTAACTACTCGGCCAACCTGGTTGGCCGAGTAGTTAGTGTACCCTCTCCAGCCAAATCTTCGTGGCTTCGAGTTGAAATCCTGCAATGAGCATGGATGTTTGTGATTGTCTGTGAAAATTAGTGGTGGTGGGCGGTAGATGTCATTGGTGTAGTTGCGGTTAGTTGTAGTTGGTAGAGACAGAGAGCTGTAGAGCAGGTGCCTTCCCTCGATGAGTCTTGGACTCCATGGAGGTATCACAGAATAGTAATAATAATTATGCTGTAATCTTCTATAGCCTTCTATCATGCCACATTTCTATTTGCTAGCTGATTTTTTTTTGTTCAATGTAAAAGTTGGATAATCACAGAAGATGACTGTATATGAAGAAATTCAAAAGTATTTTATATTATACGAGGGTGGTCTGAAAAGTTCTCGGCCTCGACCATAGATGGCACCACTATCAGCAAGAGATTTTTTTTTCTAAGTTGGTACATCTGTCATGGGCATCCATGTGAAATTGCAAGTTTTCTATCAAGTAGTTTGTTTTATACAGCTGTCTGAAGCAAAAGTGTTGTCTGTATCCCTTGAAATGGATAAAATTGAGTATTGTACGGTTATAAAACTTTTTGTAAAAGAAGGTTTAACGCCAAAAGAAATTCATTCGAAGTTCATAAAAGTTTATAGGCACTCTTCTCCTTTGTTTTCGACAATTAAGAAATGGGCTGCCGATTTTAAACGTGGCCGTATCAGCCTTGAAGATGATCCACGTGAAGGACGTCCAAAAAGTGTAACAACACCAGAAATCATTAATCAAGTGCACGATATGGTATTGGATGACCGACAAGTCAAAGAGTGCGTGAAATTGCTGAGACTATAGGCATTTCAAAAGAACGTAAATATAACATATTTTGCATGAAGAATTGCAAATGAAAAAGCTTCATGCAAGATGGGTGCGGCGCTTGCTCACAGTAGATCAAAAACACTCGCATGAAAATCTCTGAACAGTGCTTGGAGCATTTTAACAAGAATAAAACTGATTTTGGGCATCGATTTATTACTATGGATGAGACTTGGATTCACCATTACATACCACAATCCAAACAGCAGTCAAAACAGTGGACAGAAGCCAGTTGTTCAGTGCCAAAGAAGACAAAGTCAGTTCCATCAGCAGGAAAGGTTATGGCATCGGTGTTTTGGGATGCTAAAGGCATTTTTGTTTGTTAATTATCTTGAAAAGGGTAAAACAATAACCGGGGAATATTATTCCGATCTTTCAACCAGACTAGACAAAAAAATTCGTGAGAAAAGACCCGGTTTGCAAAAGAAAAAAATTATCTTTAGTCAGGGCAATGCACCTCCCCACAAAAGCGTTTTGGCAATGGAAAAATTAAGGATCTGCCCTATGAATTGTTGGAACATCTGCCCTATTAAACAAATTTGGCTTCCTCTGACTTCTATCTCTTCACAAAACTAAAACTCTTCCTCATTGGTCAGCGTTTTTCTTCGAATCAAGAGGTCATTGCAGCTGTAGATCTTACTGATAATCACTACAGGGACAGGCTAATGGCACAGGAGCATGGCTGGAATGTATTAGTCTTAAGGGAGATTGTTGAAAAATAAAAATAATTTTGAAATTATAAATTCGTTTTTTCATTATTAGGCCGAGAACGTTTCAGCAGAGTATTTGATGAAAGTAGTAGTTGGCTGCTTTCCCAGAGCAAAGGAGGATAAATTGTGTAGAATGTATATCATGTAGTGCTATGAAGTATAGAATGGCCTCCTGATAATCACTACAGGGACAGGATAATGGTGCAGGAGCATGGCTGGGATGTATTAGTCTTAAGGGAGATTGTTGAAAAATAAAAATAATTTTGAAATTATTAATTCGTTTTTTCATTATTAGGCCGAGAACTTTTCAGACCACCCTCTTATACCTATAATTTAATGTACAAATTTGTGATTATTTAAATTATGCTAAAAAAAAAATGAAAATACACGCAAGGTAATAATATATGTACTACCTGAAAGAAATAATATGTGAATTACTGTTTGAGCTATCATACAAATATGATGAACCCATGTACCAAATCACTTCACAGGTTTGAAAATGTCAATCTCATAATGGACACTGCACTATCTCACAAAATTAGTATTTTCTCAACATATAAGGAACAATATACACCCATCAGAGTTATTTCAGATAGTTACTTTTCTTTAATGTTTAAAATTTAATAAACAATTCTAATATTTCATTCAAAGCATCACAGATGTCTTCAGAGAGACAGAATAATAGCAATAATATGTTATGGATAGTGGGGTACATGTTTATATGAATTTCAGCTAGCAGCAGAAATCACTTTTTGAGTCCACAGGAATTAAGTCATTTTTTGATATGAGTTTTTTTGTCAAGATTGTAAACATCTTCCTCCCCTTTTTATTCTCATCAGTGCATGAGAATCAGCAGAATAGTTGATGAAAGTAGTAGTTGGCTGCTTTCCCAGAGCAAAGTAGGATAAATTGTGTAGAATGTACATCATGTAGTGCTATGAAGTATAGAATGGTCTACTGTAGTGTGTTCCAAGACTTTATGGAAAGGTCATGTAATAATAAATCCAGTGTGAGTTGTCTATTAAATTGTATTCAACATCCAGTTTTGCAGAAAGAAAAACTGCTTCATTCTCCATATGAGACTGAATGACAGCTTACTTTCAGCTGAAAGGACCTCAAAGATTTCTTCATCCTATGCAGCTGAAAAAATAACAAGTTGTGTGCCATTTAAATGTAATATCATTTAGGTTCAGATCAATAACATAAAATAAATTTATTTCAAATAAAAGTTGATCCCATCTCATGTAAAGTTGGAAAAGATTTTCTTCCTGAAAAGCCAAGTTTTTCAACTCACAAAAAAAACAAGACAGCGAAGACATCTTCTGAAGAGATGGATCTTCTTCTGCTTGCAATCAGATTCCAAATGAAATATGGATTTAGAGGGTGCCCTGTGAACAGTACTTTAATATATGTCTTCAACTTAAAGTCTCATATAGAGATGTAGGAAGCAGAGGTTCTCTCCACTGTGAAACAGATAAACTAGCTGAGAAATTCATGCTATATTAACAAATCAGCTAGTTTGTTTTACAGTGGAGACAACCATCCCCCCCTAATCTTTAATTTATAGTATAACCAAGTGAAAAAACTTTCAACACCTATTTGAGTAAGCGATATTAAGAAAAGGAGATTTTCTCAGATTGAAAGCCTGAAGTGGCTTGAAAAAGTTTCATATTTGGCTGATAGAGCAGGGTTTCTGGACTATGTAAAAATAAATTAACAAAACAAAATAAAAAATAAATAAATAAATAGAAAATTGATAAAAACAGAAAAAAATATCCTTAGCCCATTTGCAATACAAATGTACTATAGGTTTGGTTTACTAATACTTTTTGTGGGTGGGAGCAACATAAAAAAAAAAAAATTCAAGATCACACAAGGGTCTGATTTCTTTCTCTTTCCAAAAATCATTGCAAGAATTGGAATAGAAAAGAACTAAAACAATGGTTTTTCTGTAGGATGATGCAACAGAATCAAATACATGCAAAACAATGGTGGTACGAATGAACAAAAGTTAGACAGCATATAGCAGGAGACCAAATATCATAACTGCTATTTGGAAATTATGCAAGTGACTTTTATCCCTTTCATAATCAAGTTTAAATATCAACAGTGTGTTTGCATCTATGTTAGGCTTTAGTATTGAAAAAAAAGGAAGTTTTCAATTTTAAAGAGCCAACTGCAATACATTTGATTCTTCTCCTGAACAGCCTTGATACAAGTTTTAGAGAACCAAGAAATAAGGGACAAGAATTTTAAGTAGAATGGAAAAATGTTTTGAATGGATGACTGGAAATTCAAAAGGAAATTAAATACAGATCACAAAGGTCAACCCACATCCTTATACTGCCAAACATGAATCAAAAGTGGCTATGTTATGTTCTGAATTATCTTAAGGACATTAAACAGTATACTTGTTTGCAGATGATAAAAAGTTGGGACAAACTATGAAGAGTAGAGAAGATGTTTTGGCCTTACAAGAAGACTTGAACAGACTGAGTGAATGGGCACACCAGTTCAATGTTGAAAAATGTAAGGTTTTAAAATTTGGGAAACAAACATGCAACGTAGAATTTACACTTGGTAGGAATATATTGTTGGAAGTGATGGAAATAAGAGATCTTGGGGTGATAGTGAATAAGGATCTAAAATTTAGAGGACACATTGCCAAAATTGTGAGCACAACACAACAAATTCTGGGAATAATGCAGAGGACACTGACTTGTAGAAATAAGGAGATTCCTGTTCCATTGTATAAGGCTCACATGGACTACTGTGCAGAGATTTGGTCACCTGGTTTTCAAAATAATGAAGAGATGTTGGAAATGGTCCAGAGGCAATTAGGGGGTTTCTGATCTCTGGAATGCCAAATATAAGGAAAGGCTGAGAAGATGCAGTTTGCAGAGTCTAGTGAACAGGAGGACGAAGGGTGATATGATAGAGATCTACAAGTTAGAGGGGTTGTTTGTTATATGATCGATGTTGAAGAGGTTTTACAGAAAACGGTGGGAGAACCAGAGGTCATCCCTGGAAGCTGTACAAGGAAGGTGTGAGCAGGGGAGTGAGAAGCAGGTTTTTGCATGCACAGTTATGAATGATTGGAATGCGTTGCCTGAGAGCATGATGTCTGCAGAGAATTTGAGTGTGTTTAAGGCCCATCATGATGAGCTGTACGTATGACAACAGAACCTCCTAAATGAGTCTGACACCATGGGGTCTAAGAGTAATAATACTTAAAAGGTGAGGAAGAGATCATGAATGTTTAGAGAGTAGTGTAAGATTGCTGATGACAACAAACCTAATGGTAGTGCCAGGGCTGAATTAATCATTAAGCAAAATAAGCATGTGCTTAGGGCATCATGGAAAGGGGGGCACCACAGAATTTCTGCTTAAACTTGAAACTGAGACGAGAAGAAGAGGAGAGATATATAAAGAAATATCAGATTTTCTTTTCTAAGTGATGTGCCACATAATGCTACTTCAGTGAATCATCTACTGAAATTGAAAGGCATTCTCAGTGTTGTCAAAAGCTGATTGATGCTTACCCAGAGGACTTGAACACTAATTTCTCAGCTGAGCTTCAGCAGTTTCACTCATGTGCATGCCATAAGTTCAGTGCAACAAAAAAATGTAAAAACAAGATTCAGTCTCATGCTCAACTTTATAAAATAATTGAGGAAGACAATATTGAGTGTGCCTTTCCAAATGTAGACATTGCCTTTCGTATATTTTTAACATTAATGGTCACAAATTGCTCAGCTGAGCGTTCATTTTCTCAGTTGAAGTATATTAAAAATCCCATCAGAACAACTATGCAACAAGGCAGGTTGAATGCCTTATCTCTACTAAGTATAGAAGCAGATGTGTTATGTAAGATTAATTTTGAGGATCTGATCAAAGACCATGCAATTAAAAAAAAATAGGAGAAAACTTTTCAAATCTAAATAAAGTCGAAGTATACAAAAATAAACATTATTTTTCATCTTACTATGAGTTCTGTTTCATTTTGAAAAATAAAAATTAATTTTATGGTTCATTATTGTTTATATTTTGAATTACATATATATGGAGCACCAAAATCTTTTAAGTGCTTAGGGCCTCTATGGGTCTTAATCCGGCCCTGGGTAGTGCTTTGCAACCAAATGATGAAACATGCCTAGAGGGCACAGTACGTACATACTGGATGGTGAACATTTCAACTGTACCTTTGAAAAGAATTTAAGGTGAATCCCCTCTATGAAAGGCTGTAAACCTATTGGGCATTAGCACTGTGTTTTAGCTAAGCATTAGATAATCTGCCCGTGCTCTAGAAACCAATTTTTTCTTTTTCAAGCCATTTCCAGCCTCTAACGAGCAGGATAGTGGTCTTATAGCTGTGAAATTCATGGGTATGGGACCACCATCCACCTATAAACATTTACAAACATGCATGAATCCATGACCCAGTGGCTGGAGATCAGGCATGGATGTTTGTAAATTCCATTTTACATGATATCCAATGTAAGTCTGAAAACATCACTCATATTGCATGCAATGCAGCTCTCTCTCACACAACAAGCACCAAGTGATTCAAGAGTTCTTGAAGCAAACTGGCCCACTCCTCCTTCATAGAAAGGATAAGGCCTTGTTTGTTTTCTGGAGAGGAATTTCGAGCAGCAATGCATTTCCATATTGCATCCAAACCGTGTTCTATGGGACTGAGATCTAGGGAGCATGCTGGCCACTCAATCCAATTAATATCCTTAGTCTCCAGAAGTATCTCCACTGCTTGTGTATGAGATGTCATCCATAAAAATTAATTCTTCACCTACAGCACTAAGGAGCATTCAAACATGATGTTGAAGAACTTCATTGCAATATCATTCATCAGTCAGAGTCCCTTGTTCCAGTACTTGAAGCTTGGTGTACTCATTAAGCATAATGCCTCACCACACCATGAACTGCAGCACCACCATATCTATCCCTTTTAAGAACATTCTTGTGATGTTCTTAAAAGAATTTACATCATCACAAGAATTTACCACTTTCTGGCATGAAAGTGGTAAAGCACCACTTTCATGCCAGATCAAGTATCATCTAGAATCAGAGGAGAGACTAAAATGACTTATCTGTAAAGCGTACATTAGTCCATTGGTGTCTTGTACAATTTTTATAGATACAACACCACTGAAAGCATGCTCTACAATGAGCTGTGGATAAAAGGATGCAGACTACAGGCCTTTGGGTATAGTACACCCACAGATTAGAGACCCTTCGATACTTCTGCACGTCACAAAAAGCAGAATTCATTCCTATAATAGGGTAATCAATAAACAACTCATCCCAGTCTTCTGGGATGAGTTGTTTATTATTACACGTCGGAAAATTAACTTCTCATTTATGATCATTGTAGTTTTTAAAGTGGTAACTATTTTGCTTGTATAACAGTTGGAAAATTTTATCTATAAAGCACGTGATTTCGCGTGTTGTGACCAATTCGTACGTCCTTCATTTCTTTCTCCCCTTCAGCATAAATCAACTATTGTTGGCACCAAGCCAAGCAAAGCTCTACAAAGTGTGGGTGTACTATATATAGGCTTACTTGTCACAGACATCTTGCCACAGTTTGTCGAGATATCCATGTACTTGAATGGAGTCAACTTGCAAGCTGACCTGCCATGGGGCTTCAATTACGTTTTGCTGTTTTAACCAAAAATCTGTCTTCATGCTCCATGGTAGAGTGAGGGTGACCCTCTTAGTAAACATCTGGAACACATTCCAAACTCTCTGGCAATATCAGTAATTCTGTACCCTTCTTCAAGCTTTCAATGATTCTGAAAATCGTCTAGATGATGTCTTTGAAACATTACAAGACATCCAAGTTTGCAACTTTATTCCTTCAAACACAATTTGCTTAGTGCAGCCTTTTGGCTTTTATCCTGTTGAGTGCTACCGTGTGATCTCTTTGTTGAAAATTTGAACACGTAACCACTTCAGTTCTACAAATTGCCACAAGCTGATTCATCTGAATTTGCAGTTGTAATCTTCAGAAACAGTGTTTGTCCTTAGGTTTTGGACACCGGTATATGTATACTGATCCCATACACAAGAGCTCAAGGGACAAATAAGCACATCAGTGTGGAGTTCAGATAAAGGATGAGCAGATGTTTACTAACTTTTTTTCTTTTTTTTTTTTAAGTGCTGCAGGTGATGGTTGTTTGGGAATACTTCTTGAGGAAGGCTGTTCCAGAGGATAGAGGTAGATGGAATAAAAGAGGAAGAGAAGTGGGTTTGATGGTTTGCAAATGAACAGTGAAGGGTGCTAGGCAGCTGTTCTTCTTGTATTAACAGGTGCAACAAAAAGTGGAGGAATGTTGGTTGCCAGTTCAATGAATGGTGACCATTGAAGCACCTATAGAATAGACAAAGTGCTAAAACACTGCATCTGTGAGCTAGAGGATGTAGTGAATTTGCAAGAAAGGATCACCTATAAGCTGAATTGCTCTCCTCTGGACAGCATCAAGAATTTTTAGAGATTTAGGTACACCGCCCCAAACATGTTAGCAGTATTCTAAGGATGGATAGATTTGGGATTTGTATAAAGTTAAGAATTGACTGGGTGTAAAATAGCATCTTGAAAGAAAGAAGATTCCTAGTTTTTTGGATGCTGAAGAAGATATTCATGTCATGTGTTTATGCCAACAGAAATTGGAGGTAAGTTTAAGCAAGCTGAGAAGATTTTTGCAAGAGAAAAGACAAGACTGTTTTGTTGGCATTGAATGTCACCAGACTGTCCTCACCCCACTGAAGGATATATACAGATCAATGTTTAAGGAAATGGTTGTTGATGATCATGACACTTGGGATGTCTGTGCACTACATGGTTTGTCAAATGAGTATGCTGAATGGAGAGTACTATCGTCTACAAAGCTGTGGGCAGGATTAGTGGTTACTGAGAGGTCATTTAGGTACACAAGAAAGTTACAGGACAGAGCCCTGAGATACTCTTGCATTGGTGGTAAAACTCAAATTAGGAAGCTACCCACCATGATATGCAGTGAATGACCACAGTGGAAGCTGGCAACTGAATTATAGAGGATGGAAGGTAGACCAAAGGATGGCAATTTGTGTAGCAAGCCTCAATGCCAGTCCCAGTCAAAAACAACAGAAGTTTCTACAAACCTTTCCATAGCATGTGTCTAATGATATGAGTTGAGGCCAGTTGTTGATCTTGAACAGCGGAATCCATACTAGTAGTCATTAACTGGTGGGCCTCTAGGTAGTGGAGAGGTTGGATACTGATGATTTTCTCCATTTTTTTGGAGAGGACTGAGCTGATGGTGATTGGTTCAGTAACTTGATGGTAGACTTATTATGTCCACCTGTTTTGGAATAGGTTAGATATGTAATTGCTTCCACACACTAGCTGTGTTAATTAATGTTAAAAAAATGTTAGCTCTAGAGTACAATGTTTGAGAAGTACTAAAGAGATGCTATCAGGACCAGAAGAGTTTTTAGTGTCCAAGTTATTTCCTTAATTTTCTGATGTCTTTTTTTTTTTGTCAAAAAACTACAGAAGGCATTTGGTGCTCAGATTCTAGTATAGTAGGAGGCAATTTCCCTTGGTCATCTATTCAGAAGTTTGAGGAGAGTTATGCTAGGAGGTCAGCTTTATCTTTGGGTAAAGTAATAGTGGTGCCATCAAGATGAACAGAGGTGGAAGCACAGGTGAGCAGAAATTGCATTCAATGGTTAGCAAGGGACCAAAAGGCATGGCATCCATTTCGATCTGCTAATGACTGTTTTGCATTTGTTGCATGCCTTGGTATAGGCATAGTATGAAGCTAGCAATCACGATGCATGTCATCTGCAATAAGCTGAATTTTTTCTTCAAATACTTTGATACACTTTCTGTTGAACTAAGGCTTGGAAAGCAAATGATTTTGATTAGAATAGAGGATGAAATTATCCTCACTAGCCGTTATGCTAGTGAGGATAATTTCATGACTCAGGAACAAGTGTTAGGGTCAGATGAGCAGAAACAATAGATGGACCAAGGAAAGGAGGAGTAGAAATTCCAGTGGTCATCCCATTTAGCACTTTTGTAGTGCTAGAGAATGTGAGGTCTGGAGAAGATTAAGAAAGGGCATTTTGTGAGAAAGGAGATTTTTACAAGATTGTGGTCTGAGTTATTGAGAGGAGAGGTGACCTCTACAGCATATTTGGAAGAAGAACTAGTTAAAAAGAAATCAAGAGCATTGGGAGAGCAGTTATCAGGAATTCATGTAGATAGATGTACATTAGGTCACTGCTTATAGCAAAGATTTCCCATCTCTCATCCAGCTTGGTCAGTGGTGTTGGAAAAGGGGAGTCAGTTGGAACTGTAGACAGTGAGGTCACCTACGAAGATGACTCACTATTTGGTTGGCTGGATTGCACATATAAGGTTTCATGAAAAAGAATGTTAAGAGACAAATGAGTGTTTAGGCTTAAGTGCTGGTTTACACTCATTAAAATTTAATGGACTGAATACAGTCTATTAAATTTTAGAGAAAGAGAAATAATTAAACAATCATTCCAATATTTTGTTACAGAGACATCTTCAGGAATACAATATTAAAATTGTAATAACACAAAAATAAACACAAAATAATTGGAAGAAATTAGACTATCTAAAGCCTAAAGTCCTATGAGGTAAACTGCTATGGTTGCTGTTGGCTAGCCTTAGCTGTTAAGGCTGGATGTCTAAGAAGTAAAATTTCCCAAATCTTAGGAAGTTTAACACAATCATATTTATTAATATTAGGCTGGTTTTTTAAATCTTCTGCTGATTCCAAAAAGTTTAGCAAGTTTGGATTTGCTGTGATGAAGCATAATAGTTTTATTCCATCTGATCCTATGCAAGATATCCAAGGCATGGTCAGATAGACTAGACTAACCATAGTAGTGACAGCAGATGTATTTTTTGTTTCATCTAAGCAGATGTTAGATCTCCCAGTTTGACCATAATATGATAAGTTGAAAGAACAAGAAACATTGTAAACACCTAGAACAGAGAATGGAAGATGAATCCTTAGGACAGCAGAAAGAGAAGCCGGCTTCAGATGAGACTTGAAAGCAATACAGAGATTATATTCCTTTGGAGTTCTCACTATTTTTTCTGGAGTGGCATTACTGTAGTGTGTATTGTATTCATTCCATTAAATGTTAGTATGTGAGGAGATTGGGAGGGGGGAGGGACAGATAATTCCACTTAGATCTTTTTGACATTGTAGTCATTGGATAGGAAGGCCTGGCAAATAGAAACAAGTTCAGCTATACATGAAGCTGGGATAGAATAGAGGTTGGAGGCTATGTTCACAACGGTTCTGTACTGTTGAGAAGGGGGGAGGTGATGAGAAAGTTTACATATCTACCTGTGGGAATGGGTTTCCTGTAAACTGAGAAAGAAAGGGTACCCATTGGGCAGAGCAGTCAAACTTGCAACACCTATCTCTAATCCAGAGTATTTTAGTAATAAGGTGTGACACCTTTTTTGCTACTTGTATATGGAAATATGACTTCTGCATTACTTCAATCTTGGTATCACCTTGAGTCTGGCTTCCATTGATGAGACCTCAATAAAGGTCTCAACTGGTCTGGATAGTGGCTTTCCAGTAATGCACAGCATTATACATGTCCATAAGGATATGTGCGTTGCATTATGAGATACTAAGACAACTGATGTGAAGTCATTTGCCTCTGTATACAAGTAACCCAGCTGTGAAGTGACTTCATGTACAAAGTTTGCTTACACTTGGATAAAGATAAAATCAAAAACAGAATTTTTAGGCCAAATGTACACCCAATTTAATTTTATACTTGCACATATTTTTTTACACTAATCTTATCTAACAGATGGCAATTCACTTGGCAGTTATGCAGAACTTCTGGTGATGATTGCATTCTGACTACATGGCCATTACTGTACCAGAACATGTCTCTAAACTGCATTAATACCTAGATAACCAATAATGAAACCTTTATTACTGGACTATCTGTATCTTGTAGATCATTTAATGATACATACTAGAATCCTATAAAAAAATAATTATAATGATAAATTTCATTTCTTAGTCTACATAATTTTAAAATTATACAAGTATAGAGTAATTATTATTATTATTATTCAGGCCTCCATGGAGTCAAAAGACTCATCGTGGGAGGTCCCTCCTAAGAAACACAAAGTCTATCATACCACTCCTTAAACTCATTGACTGTTCTCGCTCTCACCACTCCATCAGGCAATGCATTCCACGGTTCAACCACCCTAAATGCAAAGAAACCACTCCTCACCCTCTTGCTCACAGTTTCCTTTCCAGGGATGGCCTCTTGTCATCACTCCTTCCCGCTGTTCAAACAAGCGAAAGAACTCCCCAGTGTCAACCCTGTAACAACCTTTCAACAGTTTAAAAGTCTCGATCATATCACCTCTCCTTCTATCCACCAAACTCTGCAGTCCACATTCCCTCAGCCGATCCTCATAACCAAAATTGTACAGTCCTGAAACCATCTTTGTCATCCGTCTTTGTACCCTTTCCACAGTTAATTTATCCTCTTCAAATCCTGGGGACCAAATCTGAGAACAATAGTCTAAGTGTGGTCTGATCAGAGTCTTATACAACAGAATGATAACCCTTTTATCTCTGCAGGTCAGTGTCCTTCTCATTATTGCAGCAATCCTCTGTGTTACCTTTGCAATATGTCTCCTAAACTTCAGGTTTCTATCAATCATCAACCCCAGATCTCTTGTCTCCCCTACTTCCTTCAGTATAACTTCTCCCCTACTTCCTTCAGTATAACTCCTCCAACAGAGTATGCAGCATCCCATCGATGTGTCCCAAACCTCAAGACCTTACATTTTGCTGCATTAAACTGACACACCCATTCATTTGCCCATTCATCTAGCTTATTCAAATCCTCTTGCAGGGTTACCACATCTGCACTATTACTAATAATCCTTCCCAGCTTCGCATCATCTGCAAACAACTGAATATCCCCTTGCAATCCACTGGCAATGTCATTGATATAAAAGTTAAACAATATAGGTCCTAGTACTGAGCTCTGTGGGACCCCACTTGTAACCCTCTGCCTCCTTGAAACTGCTCCACCATACACAACTCTCTGACACCTATCAGACAGCCAATCCTGAATCCAGTTGACTAATCTGACATCCAGACCCATGTGCTGCAACTTAAATATCAGCTTATCATGTGGCACCCTGTCAAATGCCTTCGCTAAGTCTAAGAAAATTGCAGTATATGCCTTTCCCTCATCTAATGTTCTTGTAACTTTATTATAAAAGGCAAGCATATTGCTAAAACAAGAGCGCCCTTTCACAAATCCATGTTGACTCTCACAGATAACATTACCCTCATCTGCCCAGTGCTGTATATGGCCCCTCACTACTTTCTCCAAGATCTTAACAACTACTGATGATACACAAACTGGCCTATAATTAGACACTTCCAGTCTGTTACCACCCTTATGCAACAGCACTATCTTACCTTCCTTCCATTCCCTGGGCACCTTTCCTGCAGCCAGACTTTCATTGAAAAGCCAGGTTAAAGGCACTGTCAGTTCCCTAGCAAATTCTCTCAAAACTCATGGTGAAATACCATCCAGTCCCAAAGCTTTACTGACATCCAGAGTACTCAGTATCTGAAACACACTCTCCTCCTGTACCTCTAAACCTCGAACCTGCCCTATCCCTCTAATATTAAAACCAACTCCTCTAGGATGAAATACTCCAATAAAGTGTTCGTTGAACAATTCCACTATTTCCTCTGCATCAGTCACTCTATTCCCATTTTTATCCCACAATATCATTCTTCCACAGTCATTTCTCCTCTTATTAGCCACATAGTTAAAAAATTCCCTAGGATTTTCTTTGGATCGTAGGGCCAATCTCTTCTCATATTCCAGTTTTGCTTTCCTTACCACACTAGTCACTCTTCCGGCCTGTGTCTTATATTCTTCATGCATCTTCTCTTCACCTGTCTCCTTATATCTCTTCCATAGCCTCTTTTTCGCATGCAATTCCTGTTTAATATTTAATGAGTCAAATATTCATAGATATTCTGACTTTTAAATAGATATTTCCAATGGAAAAAAAAAAGCCAATTTATCAAAAATATTAAAAGATCAAAATTATATTGAGTATCAGAAAGCTTACAGGAGAACCCAATTAAGTCTTAACTGTAAAGCTAAGTACTGGTAAGGTGGTTACTGGATTAGGCATGCTTCATGAAAACTGTTTTTTTAAAAAAGCAATTTTATTATCAGAAAATTATTTTATTAAAAATATACTCTTACTTTTATCTTTTTTTCTTTAATCAACAAGCATGAATTGACAAACTAGTGCTTTCCAGTTGCAAAAATAAATAAAAAGAAATTATAGTAGTGGCCAGAACGAATGATTTAAAAGGTGAAAAATTTGCTATGAGAGAGAGGACTTGAAAGAATTACTAGCATTTGCAAAAGAAAAGAATGAGAGAGTTAAGACAGTTAGTCTGTTGCCACGGTATGACAGAGTAGAATGACTCTATGCATAGGTTATGCAGGAGGAGTGATGTGGAGTTTGTGGATGTGTGGAGTGAGTTTGACAGGCGAAAGGACTTATACAAGAAGAATGGTTTGCACCTAAATGGATTTGGTGTTTGGAGACTGGAAAAATTGTTGCTGAATGAAGTGAATGTGGATGTGCAGAATCAGGGAAACCAGAATTTTTAGGGAGGGTGGGGATGCTGTTAAGTGGACATGCAGATATCAGTGTGGCAGTTGAGTGTAAGAATGTGTATAATATGCCTGAGTTAGGATGAAAGATCTTCTTCTTATTGTGCTATCTTCTATCGAAGGTCAGCGACCATCTTGGCGAACAAACTGCGCTCTTGTGCTAATCTGAGCAGTTGTGCACTGCTCTTTCCTGTCCACGTCTTGATGTTGTCAAACCATAATATTCTTTTTCTTCCTCTAGTTCCTTTGCCACCAATTTTACCTATCAAAATAGTTTGTAGAAGTTGGTATTTGCTGTTTCTCATGATGTGGCCGAGATATGTTTTTCGTTTCTTGATTATTTGTACAAGATGTTTAGCTTTGCCAATGGATTTTAAGACATCTTCATTGGTAATTTTTTCTGTCCATGATATCTTTAGCAATCTTCTGTATAGCCACATCTCAAAGGCTTCGATTTTCTTGATGGTTGTCACCTTCAATGTCCATGTTTCAACTCCATAGAGCAGAATAGACCACACGTAGCATTTCAGCATTCGGCATCTGACTTCCATGTTTAGGTCTTTATTGCAGAATAGTGTTCTCATTTTCATGAAGGACTGCCGTGCGACTTCAATTCTTGTCTTTATATCTATTTCTGGATCCCACCGTTCATTAAGCCAGCAACCAAGATATTTATATCTTGACACTTGATCAATATTTTTCCCATTGAGTGTCAGTTTCATTCAGGATGAAGGATAACAAGCCAAAATGAGATAGTTAGTATAAGGCGTCAAAATAGGGGTGGGGCTACAGGACTTCTGTACTTTTGTACACTAATGCCAGGAGTATTCGGAATAAGGAGGAGGAATTTTTGCCCTTGGTTAGTTCTTCCTGGCCACAAGTTATTGGCATTAGTGAGACATGGCTAACAGAAGATGATATAGTTAGTGGGATAGAATGTGACAGGTATAGTGTGTTCAGGAAAGACAAAGTATTGTATTTCCACTATCCTGAAGTTGAATAGAAATTCAACTTCAGGATGAATTTCTATTCAGATTCAACAAAATTTACAGTTGGGTACTGCTACAGACCAGGTGATGGAATAGATGATGGAGACAGTATGCATGGGCAAATAGACTCAATGAGTGGAGGACAAGTAATTATTATGGGGGATTTCAACTATGATAACATTGCTTGGAGAGAGGAGAGGACAAATGGGAGGAAGGAAATGAATTTTAAGTTACTAAGGGATAACTACCTGAGATAGCATGTAATGGAATATACTAGGGGTTTGAGAGTGCTTGACCTAGTAACTGCATCTGAGAAATTGGCTATCATGAATATGACCATATTGCCACCAATTGGTGAGAGTGATCATATGGTCTTGACCTGGGAAGTGGC
The DNA here is from genome assembly GCF_054136105.1 of Typopeltis vanoorti. Lineage (NCBI taxonomy): Eukaryota > Metazoa > Arthropoda > Arachnida > Uropygi > Thelyphonidae > Typopeltis > Typopeltis vanoorti. Next base: position 46,944,217 of record NC_143569.1, read on the forward strand.
TAAATGTGTGGAATTTTTAATTAAGACGGTACATGTGGAATTACCGGGCTAGTAAGTATGACAAGCTTATGAGACTGCTTGGATCGGTGCCATGGCATGTAAAACTGCAATGTTGATAGTGAATGGGAAGTGGTTAAGGAGCATTTGAGGGAGGTAATGGCTGACATCATACCTAGAGTCGGAAGAGTAAATCAACTGGGAGTTAAATGGATGAATAATACCATTAAGCTTGAGTTGCAAAAAAAGAAACAATTGTGGATGAAATTTAAGCAGGAAGGTGACATGCAGGCACACGAACAGTACAAAGCACAGGCCAGATGGGTAACTAGTGTGGTAAGAAAAGCAAAAGCAGATTATGAAAGGAAATTAGCAAGGCAAGCTAAAGTGAATCCCAAACAGTTCTTTCGATATGCTGCAAGTAAAAGAAAAATGTATACGGCAAAATGATTCTAAGGAATGCCGATGGCAGGGAGGTAACTGAATCAGATGAAATAGTAGAATTACTAAGTGAACAATTTGCAAGAGTATATCACCTAGGCTCTAATATTGCAGGAATGAGAGAACGAATGGCTGATACAGGAATTGGGAGGTGAGTAGCATATTACAGAACCTTAATGTAATACATCTGTGGGATTGGATGGCATACCACCTTGAGTCCTACGTGAAGCAGCAAAGGAATTGTCGGTTCCCTTGACCATATTGTTTAATTTAAGCTCTGGGTTAATCCTAAGGGGGTGGAAAGAGGGGAAAATAGTTCCATTGCATAAAGGAGGTTCCAAGACTGCTGTTGCAAATTACCGACCAATCAGCATATTGTTGTCAAGGTTTTGGAGTTATTAGTCAAGAGCAAAATACAGAAATGGATAAATGAAAATGGGATACTGTATGGAGGACAGCATGGTTTTGTGAAGGGTAGATCATGTCTCAGTAACTTGTTCACGTTTTATAACAAGATGACAGCTGAACTGGATAAGGGTAATGGATTTACAGTGATACTGCTGGACTTTGCAAAGGCCTTTGACAGGATACCACATGGTATTCTAATCAGTAAACTGCAGCACATGGGGAAGAGAGTAGTTTATTCAGCAGTGGAGTCCAAAAGAAGGCCTGTTACTAGTAGTGTGTCGCAGGGTTCTGTTTTTGGAATATGCCATTTAATTTGTTCATTAATGATATAGCAAAGGATCTGAGAGGAACTATTCATTTATTTGCTGATGATGCAAAATTGGGTAGAGCAATAGTGAATGCACATGATGTTAGTTTAATGTAGCAAAGTGTAAGGTTATGAATTTTGGGTGAAAATATTAGCAGCAGTATATCACATTGATGGAACTGTACTCCAGGAGGTCGATGAAGCCAGAGATTTGGGTATTTTAGTTGATAGGGAGTGAAGTTTAGGGGACACATAGCAAAAGTGGCTAAATCAGCTCATCAGATCACTTGGTTACTGAAGAATACTTTGACGAACAAAGATAAGCAAGTTATTGTTCCTCTTTATCGAGCCTTGATAAAACCCCATCTTGACTACTGTGCCCAGATCTGGACACCTGGGTTTCTTCTTGATGGGGAGAAGGCAGAGAGGATCCAGAAGCGAGTGATAAAGATGATAGCTGGTCTATGGAATGAACCGTACGAGAACAGGTTGAAGATCTGTGGGTTACAGAAATTGGTTGATAGGCAGAAAAGGGGTGATATGATTGAAACATCCAAATTAGTGCAGGGTTTTTTTATAAGATTAATTGAGAAGAAATTTTTCAGAACAAGTCTGGTGATGGGGGAACTAGGGGCCATCCATGGAAACTGAGCTAGAGTGTAGTTAGCAAAGGTGTTAGAACTAGGTTTTTTACTTGGAGAGTGGTGAATGAGTGCAATAAGCTGCCAGTTTTTTGTGGGTGCCATGACTGTAAATGAGTTCAAAGCAAAGTACGATAGATACTGTGTGAATTCCGAATAGTTGCTCTTGATATGATGTTTAGGGCCTCCCTCGATGATTCTAAGGACTCCTTGGAGTTGCCCGTAATAGTAGTAATAATAATAATAATAATGCTTAATTGTCATATAGGAAATAATCAAAAATGGTATTCTTAAAATAATGCACACAACATTTTTGTCCTATCATGAATAGATTTCTCCTAAACTCATTCTACTTTTTTGGGCCAGTGCACATGAAAAGTTCATGATCAGTAGCGCACTCAGGGTTTAATTTTGGGTGGGGGGGGGGGAGCGACTTGAGTAGACTATTTGAAAATACACACTACACTACGCATCGCATACGCCCTATGACTGAGCATCTGCAATGATCGCTAATTCATAAGTAGTATAGAAATAGAAGACACGACACAAAATAATTAAAATAATTAAATTTATTAATTAGGAAATGATTTTTGGAAAATTTTCTAGTGTTTTTTCCTTTTTCTTTGGGGTGGCCAGGGCCCCTTTTCCCCCCCTCTCTGGGTGCCCCACTGGTCACGATAATACATTTACGGTCAGAATTTTTGGTTTTGCCCCCCCCCCCCCCCCCCCCCACCGGGTGCCCCACTAGCCACGATAATACATTTACGGTCAGAATAATTTTTGGTTTTTAAAAGAAAAGTATTTATGAATAAATACCATTAGAAATAAGTTTTTCCAAATTTTGTGCACAACTACCATTACCAACTGTTCATAGTTCCCCGACTTTTTGATTTCCAGAATTCCATTTTAAATTTCGGTTATTATTCTTGACAATCGAGAATAATACACTTATGCATCAGCAAACTGATTTAGGTTAATTTACATTTTGTAACTGAATTTTAAAAATGGTGAAAAGTGCTTCATTAAATGATTCGATAATTCTTCCATGGTCTCGAACAACAGAATGTCACGTTTTAGATTACCTTCGACTTAAAATCCATATCGAGAACTTGGTCATTTTGAATCAAAGTTTAAAGGTCAAGAAGCTAGTCGAACTTACGGGCAAAGCAACTACGACTATTATGGTAATAAAAAGATCTGACTCCTTTTCTTTCTTTCAAAATAAACAAATACGGTTAATGAAAATATGAAAGTGTATAATATTTACGTAACTCTATACACAAAGGTCAAAATTGCCACTAACCGTAATGAAGTGTTTGACAGAACTCAGATGTTCTGTAACTCTCGAACCAGACTAAACTAGATTAATAAGAGTAATTAGGATTACTCTAATTATTATTATCCAAAACTGTTCAATGCATGTTTGATAATTGCATGTGCTATTCTAGCTGGCTGGCATACCTGTCTACGTCATGGAATGAAGAATATTAGTTGCCAGAAGGAAAAAGCTTGTCTTTTTATTATTGTAGTATCAGACTGCATACCCAAGGCCAGGAGAATAAACCAGTTGGAATTAAGTGGATGAGTAGGGGCGATAGCGCACTCAGGATTTAATTTTTTTTTTTTTTTTTTGGGGGGGGGACCCGAGTTGAGTAGATGATTTGAGAATACACACTACTCATCGCATACGACCTATGACTGAGCATCTGCAATGATCGGTAATTCATAAGTAGTATAGAAATAGAAGACACGATACAACATAAATAAAATTTTAAAAAAAATTAATTAGGTAAAGATTTTTGGAAAATTTTCTAGTATTTTTTTCCTTTTTCTTTGCAGGGGAAGAGCCCCTTTCTCCACTCTGGGAGAAAGGTGCGCCACTGAATAGGGGTATAAAGCAAGAGCAGCAATAAAAGTAACCATTGTGGAAGAAATATAAAGAAAAAACTGATCAGCAGACTCGTGAGCAGTACAAAGTGCAAGCAAGAAAGGTGACCAGTATGGTAAGGAATGTCAAATAAGACTATCAGAGAGAATTAGCCAAACAGGCCAAAGTAAATTCAAAAGAGTCTTTTCTTTATGTAGCAAGTAAGAAGGGAAATGACTATGGTAGAATGACTTTAAACAATGCTCAAGGTAGGGAGGTTACTGAACCAAAAGAAATAGTTGAGTCGCTGAGTGATCATTTTGCAAAGGTGTATCATTGTATGATTTTACAGTTGTTAATATTACAGAGATGCATATCAACATTGTGGTAGATGAACAGGAGGTCTTCAGCATATTTAAAAAGCATGAATGCGAACACGAAAGTGGGCCTGGATGGCATATCAGCCCTTGAACTATGCAAATATGCAAGAGAATTGGCATTGTCTCTGATGAAGTTGTTCAATCTTAGTCTCAGCTCTGACAGGGTTCCAAGGGTGTGGAAAGAGGGTAAGGCAGGACCATTGCATAAAGGTGACTTCAAGACAGAGGTAGAAAACTACAGATAGATTAATATATCTGGAGTATTTGTTAAAGAATTGGAAAAGTTGGTGAAGGTAGAATACAACAGTGGGTGAAGAGGGAAGCGATACTCTATACTGGGCAGCATAGCTTTGTAAAGGGTAGGTCCTGTCTTAGTAACTTATTCACATTTTATAATGAAATGACAGCAGAATTATATAAAGGTAATGGCCATACCATAATACTGTTCGACATTGCCAAAGCATTTGAGAGAGTACCACATGGAAAACAAGTACAAAAACTGGAACAGATGATTCTGTTTCAGTTTTTGTAATAAGTGGGGGAGGGGTGTCTGACAGACAGACACCATACACTCAGGGCCTCCTTATCCATCGGGCTAAATGGGCTATAGCCCAGGGACGCCATTGATCTAAGGGCACTTAAGAACTGAGTAGCTTTTTTCTATTGTGTGTATTTTTATAAATATAAATAAACTATCTAATTCTTGAACCACTCCAGAAAAGGCGTAGAAAATATTTCACTATTTGGTGAACAGAATAGAACTGAGAATGGTCTTTTCCAAGCAGCCTAGCACAATGGATGTAAACACCATTTCCACAGGCCGAAAACAGGACTACTTTGTTATATTAAACACCTAAACTATTATGATATCTTCACACTGGTTAAAGGTATGAAACTTATAAAGATGATTTGGATTAGCTAGGGATCATTCAATTTTCAGAAGGATAAAAATAAAGCATAACACTAGAAAGGAAAAATCTGCAACAAATGTTCTACATATATTTCAAGTCGAGCATCTTCAAATATGAACTCTATATACACAAATAAACAAATATTATTGCAGAAAAAATGAAAGGGTTTCATAACAATTATAATTAAACCTTAGCAAGTCAACTGCAAAATCTCGAGATATGTTGATGAATTCTACCAGAGAGATTGATGGTTAAACTTGTTTGCAAGTATAGAAAAATCATAACTTAGACTCAAGAAGTCTTGGAATATTCATCGTTCTCATGGAATGAACAGAGAAGTATGGAAGAAAGCTACTCGTAATATGTGCGTAAAAGTAGTTAAACGCAATTCATGGGAAGATTTCAAAAATATATAATAATAATAATAATAATAAACTAACGCCTTTTATTCCCTTATAGGGAGTAGGCACGAACGTTTTAACCCTATTTAAATTCGGAGTATATAATAAATTTAGCTTTGGAAAGCAGTGTTATAGAAAATTATAGTTGGTGGCAAAGAAATCAGTAATCTCAGATACCGATGACATTGTCCTATAATAGCAGAGAATGAATATCAATTACAAGAATTAACAAAGTTCCTAAGCCCTTAGTGATTATGGATTAAAGATCAGCATTCACAAATCAAAAGCAATGTCTTCAGGCAATAAGGGTTCGATTCTCGTCGTGACGAGGGGAATCCTTATATGGGCTTTTTCAGTTGAATATGAGTTAGCCGATCTCATACGGTGGTAGCAGGGTTTCTTCTCCCAGAAACTCGGGTTTTTCATCCCGCGTACAGACAAATCGGCCTCCAGAACACATGCAATTTACAGACAAAAAATGCTGTTGTTGGTGATGATGGGTAATAGATGGCGTTGATGGTAGAAATATCGTAGTTGGAGAATTAAGTAGTAATGGAGAGGATGAGATGTATTTAGTGAAGTAGAGTAGTTTGCCCTTCCATGATGCGTCCTTGGACTCCCTGGAGATGTTACATAATAATAATAAGCCTATGAAAATTTCAGTTAATGATGAAATACTGCAAGAAGTAGTAAGATTCAGCTACTTGGGAAGCATACAACATAGATATAGCAAGTCGAAACATGACATTAAAGCATGTATTGCTAAAGCAACTATTTCACTTCAGAGGTTATGGCCACTGGAAGGATCATAAAATACAGTTAGCTACAAGACGCTACCTCATCGATACCCTTGTTAACTCTACTATACGGATGTGAGAATTGGACATTGCTAAAGGAAGATGAGAAAAGACTATTGGTCTTCGAGCTCAAGTGCCACAGAAACCTTTTGAAGAACCATATACTGCACACGTGATTAACGAAGAAGTTAGAAAAAAAATCCAGTACATTGCCAAAATACAAGCAAATATTATCACTAAACTACGCCGGAAACAGCTTCGGTAGCTGGGCCACGTAGCTAGATCAGATAGTTTACTTAAAATAGCACTAGAGGGCTTGACATCTGGTAAAAACCTGAAGACAGACATAGAATCACCTGGTTAGATATTAGAAAATGGAATAATTTTTCGCTCTCCACTTTCTTAAGGAGATCCCAAGACAGAAACACCTGGAGAGAGTAAGTTGGGACTGTCACGGTTATAGTGCTCCTACGGTCTACATAGGGCAGAGATCTTCGACGCATGACCGGCGGAGCTCTTTGCCGTTGCCCGCCGGCCATTTTGAAAAAAATAACTACTTAACATTAAAACGCGATTAAATAAAAAATAATTTCAATGAAGCCCACGGACCACTAAGCTATACTGCGTTATTTAGAAATGTAAGATGCTTTCCAGATTCACAAGGAACGCTGTACATTTGATACTTTACATAAAATCCTATAAAAATAAATATTAAATAGACATGCTTCTTCAGCCATCTACCAGCGTCAAGCGGTACTTAAGTACTAGTACTAACGTCGCAGGTAGATGGCTGAAGCAGTAGTTCGTTAGAGTGCGCTGTCTAGTGCCTTCCAGATACATCTCGAAGGTTCTCGATACTTCGTTATTTTCATATAATCAATACAAGGGGATCTCATCCACAGTCAGTCAGACAGTCAGTCGTGAGCAGTGTGATATTAGTGTATAAGTGCACGCAGGTTCGTCGTGTCAGCCATAGCCTATTGTGGTTTTCCATAGCCAGACTTTTTTCATTAGTGAGACATTCAGTGCATAATAACCACCTTCCATCACTGTGGCGTATACGAGTAAAAAGCGCAAATCAAGTGATTCTTGTCAGCTTTTTAATGAAAAGTGGACCAATTTGTACTTTTTGTGCCGATCGGCGATAAGCCAGTGTGTCTAATTTGTCGTGAGTCAGTGCCAGTATCAAAAGAATACAATATAAAACGACACAAAGAAACAAAGTATGTGACTAATTTCGATCACCTTCAAGGGCGGCTTCGTGTGGATAAAGTGATCCGTCTCCAAATTGATTTAAAATGCCAGCAGGGTACGTTTAAAAGGCAGAGGGAAGAGAGCAAAGCGTGCGTCAAAGTAAGTTATGTAATAGCTGAAAAAATTGCTAAAAAATCAAAAGCCTTCTTGGACGGTGAGTTTTTGAAAGTGTCTCGTCTCATCGGTGCTGGGGATATTCTGTTCCCAAATAATAAGGAAGTGATTAAAAACCCGAGTTTTTCTGTGGTAACTATAGCACGACGTGTCAAAGAACTTGCCAATGACATCGAAGGAACTTTAAAAAAACGATAGTCCGAATTTACATCCTATTCACTTGCTTTAGATGAGAACACAGCTAGCTATCTTTGTCCGCGGCATTGATCAACAATTCAATGTGACAGAAGAACTGATAGTGCTCGTACCTATGAAGGGAACTGCGAAAGGCATTGATATTCTTGAAGACGCCAAGAAAACGCGCCAGCGTCTCGCCTTCAGCTTAACCAACCTAGAGGATGTGGTAACTGATGGTGCCTCTGCTATGGTGGGAAAGAATGAAGGGTTTGTTGCGCTGCTACGGAAAGAACCGGAAGTAGAAAGAAAAGATTTCGTCTATTACCACTGTTTAATCCACCAGGAGAATTTGTGCTCGAAAACTATAGGATTTGGGAACGTCATTAAAGTTATTGTGACTGTCGTGAACATTATTAGGGCAAGAGGATTGAATCATCGTCAATTCCAAGAGTGCGAAGCAGATCACGGCGATGTGGTTTATTACAATGATGTGCATTGGTTGAGCAGAGGGAGAGTTCTTAAAAGTGTCTGACTTAAGGAGCGAAATACAACAGTTCATGCAAACCAAGGGGAACCCGATTGCGGAATTTAACGATCCGAAGTGGATGATAGACTTTGCCTTTGTGACAGCATCTCGTTGCACATGAATGACCTAAATACGCGGCTGCCATCCAAAGATCAACTGGTGCACACTTCACTTTGTTTGATCACATCAACGCTTTTGTGGCCAAGCTTAAACTTTGGAAGGCACAACTAGCAAAAAAAGACAACACATTTTCGGCTTCTCGCTGATTCCAACTGTTCGTCCCCTGATGAATACGCTACAAAATTAGCCGCGTTGCGAAGTCAGTTCGAAGAGAGATTTAGTGACTTTCGTAACCAACAGTCTTCTTTAGATTTTCAATGCCATTCAGTGTCAAAGCTGCCGAAATGCCAGGCTCAGTACAAATGGAGCTGCTTGAAAAGACTTTTAATGGGATTATATTGATCACGTGCATACAATAAACAACTAAGTTATACCAACTAGTTTCACCAAGTAAGGCTGTTGGCATCTTCAGGGTACATAACTGATGTTAGGCACTAAAAAGTAAAAAACTGTTACAAACTATAATCAACCGATTCCAATTATATTAAACAAAGAACAGACACGTGGATGATATCGCTTAGACGTACAATACATTCATAGAGCGTGGATGATATCGCATGTTGTTATTTAGGAACGTTCTATAGTTGGCACTATAATTCAGTTCTGGCGAGTTGAAGGATCTGATAAGGGTTTTCCAGATCACGGGCAAGATTAGTCCTTGGTTACTGTTAAGGTTTTGTATACAGTCGGCAACTGTTGTGGCCTCCTTAAAATTCGGGAGCAGAAGTCCTCCTCCATGTAAGGAATTGTGCTTCTATCCCACTCTATGGTATAGTTCGTTCTTTCGAAATGAAAAGCTAACCCCGATTTTTCTTCTCTGTTATTATTGACGTCACCTATGTGTTCTTTTTGCCTAATTTCAAGGCTCCTTGAAGTTTGGCCGATGTAATTCAAGCCGCACGAACAGAGTATGTTATAAACTCCAGCATATTTGGTGAACGGTTGGCTATCTTTTGGAGATCTTAAGAATTGCCTAATCGTTTCTGTGGGATTAAAGGCCACTCTTATTTTATGTGGTATAAGGAGTCTGGCAATCTTATTGGAAACTGTCCCTAAGTATGGAATGACGGTGGTAGAAATATAACGTACATCATCTTATTGTGTTTGTCAGGGTTCAGAGAAAAGTATCTTGTAAACAAGCCTTCGAGGAAATCCATTCATGGTAAGGTTGGTGGATATCAGGGATTGTTCTTCCTGGAGGTCTTGTTGATCTGTTGTAAGGAGAGAGACACGGTTCTTCAACATGTGTACAATACTAAGTTTCTGAGAAATGTGGTGGCAGGAAGTGAAATGTAAATAACGTCCTGTATTGGTAGGTTTGCGGTAAACTGAGAGGTTGATACCACCATTCGGAAGCTTCTTAATTAAAGTGTCCAGAAATGATAATTGGTAATCTTTTTCAAATTCTAGAGTGAATTTGATTGTGTGGTGTAGAGAGTTGATTTTGTTAAGAAAGTCGAACAGGTCCTTTTTTGTGTGGTTCCAAACGATAAAGATATCATCCACGTATCTCCACCATACTGTGGGTTTAGGGTCTGTTTGAGTTAAGATTTTACTTTCAAAATCCTCCATCAAGAGAGATCAGCACAAGATGGAGAGAGGGGGCTACCCATTGCAAGGCCAGTCAATTGCTGATATATGGTTTTATTCCATAAGAAAAAGTTTGATGTTAAACAATGACGGAACAGAGAAGTAATGTCTTGTGGGAGCAAATTTCCTAAAATGTTGATGACTTCCTCCACAGGGATGTTCGTGAATAGAGATGTAACATCCAGGCTGGCGAGTAAATCCGTATTGGAGATAGAGATGTTGCTCAGTTTCCCAACGAAATGTTGCGAATTTCGTATATATAAGTATCCGAATTTGGATGTGTGGTTTGAGGAGGCCTGCTAGGTGTTAGAAACAAATAAGTTGGCGAATTGATTCCATCCACAATCGGAGTAGTGGCATTTCATTTTTGTGTACGTTAGGAGTGCCATATAGTCTTGGTGTTAGTGGATGCATGGATTTCAATCCTCGTTTTAAGTCTATAGACCAGTTCACCATGTGACGTATTAAATCGTTGGTATCATTGTGGTTTTTTAGTGTTGGGACTGTGACTAGGACACGGTAGGTTGATGTATCCGACAATAAGCTGTTAATCTTATCTTCGTAATCACTGGTGTTTAAAATCACTGTTGAATTTCCCTTATCTGCCTCCAATATGATAATGTCTTTCTTTTTTACTACCTCACATGGTGAACTGGTCTATAGACTTAAAAATGAAGATTGAAATCCATGCATCCACTAACACCAAGACTATATGGAGCTCCTAAGGTACACAAAAATGGATTACCACTACGCAAGATTGTGGATGGAATCAATTCGCCAACTTATTTGTTATCTAAACACCTGGCAGGCTCCTCAAACCACACATCCAAATTCGGATACTTATATATACGAAATGCGCAACATTTGGTTGAGAAACTGAGCAACATCTCTATCTCCAATACGGATTTCCTCGCCAGCCTGGATGTTACATCTCTATTCACGAACATCCCTGTGGAGGAAGTCATCAACATTTTAGGAAGTTTGCTCCCACAAGACATTACTTCTCTGTTCCGTCATTGTTTAACATCAAACTTTTTCTTATGGAATAAAACCATATATCAGCAATTGACTGGCATGGCAATGGGTAGCCCCCTCTCTCCATCTTGTGCTGATCTCTCTTGATGGAGGATTTAAAAAAAAAAAAAAAAAAAAATCAGCTAACGCCTTTTTATTCCCGTATATACGGGAGTAGGCAAGGCCACTTAGCCCTATTTAACTTTTTTGGAGACTGAGTGGGCAGTTCAATCTCCACTGGTACCCAATCAGAGACAGATGGCCCAAGGCTATCACTAATTAAGCGGTACGCAGTGAAGAGAGACGGCTCAAATGTGCCGCCATCTCGTGGTCCCTAACACAATATATTTAATGTCTGAAATAATCTGGGTTCTACGGTCGATTTTCTTGAGTTTACAGGACGAAAAACCCGAGTTTCCGGGAGGAAAAACCTGCTTGCCCGTGCCAGAGATCGACTAACTCGGGAACCGGTCGAAAAAAGGCTTAGAAAAATTTCCTCTAGTCGCCGACTAGACTCGAAACCAAGACTTCCTTCGTGCGGCCAAGCGCGGTGGTATGCAAACGCCACATCCACTGAGCTACACAGGCTCTGATGGAGGATTTTGAAAGTAAAATCTTAACTCAAACAGACCCTAAACCCACAGTATGGTGGAGATACGTGGATGATATCTTTATCGTTTGGAACCACACAAAAAAGGACCTGTTCGACTTTCTTAACAAAATCAACTCTCTACACCACACAATCAAATTCACTCTAGAATTTGAAAAAGATTACCAATTATCATTTCTGGACACTTTAATTAAGAAGCTTCCGAATGGTGGTATCAACCTCTCAGTTTACCGCAAACCTACCAATACAGGACGTTATTTACATTTCACTTCCTGCCACCACATTTCTCAGAAACTTAGTATTGTACACATGTTGAAGAACCGTGTCTCTCTCCTTACAACAGATCAACAAGACCTCCAGGAAGAACAATCCCTGATATACACCAACCTTACCATGAATGGATTTCCTCGAAGACTTGTTTACAAGATACTTTTCTCTGAACCACGACAAACACAATAAGATGATGTACGTTATATTTCTACCACCGTCATTCCATACTTAGGGACAGTTTCCAATAAGATTGCCAGACTCCTTATACCACATAAAATAAGAGTGGCCTTTAATCCCACAGAAACGATTAGGCAATTCTTAAGATCTCCAAAAGATAGCCATCCGTTCACCAAATATGCTGGAGTTTATAACATACTCTGTTCGTGCGGCTTGAATTACATCGGCCAAACTTCAAGGAGCCTTGAAATTAGGCAAAAAGAACACATAGGTGACGTCAATAATAACAGAGAAGAAAAATCGGGGTTAGCTTTTCATTTCGAAAGAACGAACTATACCATAGAGTGGGATAGAAGCACAATTCCTTACATGGAGGAGGACTTCCGCTCCCGAATTTTTAAGGAGGCCAAAACAGTTGCGGACTGTATACAAAACCTTAACAGGAACCAAGGACTAATCTTGCCCGTGATCTGGAAAACCCTTATCAGATCCTTCAACTCGCCAGAACTGAATTATAGTGCCAACTATAGAACGTTCCTAAAAACCAACAAGTGATATCATCCATGCTCTATGAATGTATTGTATGTGCTCTGTTCTTTGTTTAATATAATTGGAATTGGTTGATTATAGTTTGTAACAGTTTTTTACTTTTTAGTGCCGTACATCAGTTATGTATCCTGAAGATACCAACAGTCTCAGTTGGTGAAATTAGTTGGTATAACTTAGTTGTTTATTATATGCACCTGATCAATATAATCCCATTAAGTCTTTCCAAAGCTTTTTGCTCAAGAAAATTAAACGTTTTTTAACATGAAGCTGCTTGAATTCCGAAACAACTCTTCTTTGAGAGAAAAATTATTCAATGTGCCCTTGCTTACATTTTTTAAGGACTACATTTCTACGGACGCATTCCGTAATCTTCGCTGGCATGCTTTGAAGACGTGCGCTTTGTTAGGAAGCACATAGTTATGTTAGCAGTTCTTCTCCAGAATGAAGCATGTGAAGTCCAAGACAAGAACTCATATTATGGACCAACATCTGGAGAATATTCTGCGCATAGCGACTTCCAACACTGATGCCAACATCGACAAACTGGTCAAGGAAAAACATTGAAGTTGCCCACTGACATCGTAAAAAATAATGATTTCTTCATTAAATTATCTTTTTCCAAGTATTGATTGTATTTACTTATCATTAACCCGACTCCTACCTACACTCTTAAAGATGAGTTTGTTCATTTTTATCGGATTTTATGTAAAGTATCAAATGTACAGCGTTCCTTGTGAATCTGGAAAGCATCTTATAATTCTAAATACCGCAGTATAGCTTAGTGGCCCGCGGGGTTCATTGAAATTTTTAATGCGGCCCGCACTATCTGAAAGGTTGAAGACCCCTGGCTTAAGGCAACACAAGACAATAATGATACTATTCTATTAAGTACAGATCCCTGAATGGTACACATCAAGAATTTCTTAATGATACTGAACTAACTAATGAAGTCGTATGGTAATGCAGTATTGTGAGCAGATACGTTTTGAATTCATATGGTAATACACAATTGAAAACCTCGGTTCCCAGAAAGAAAACATCCTTATTAATTCAAATATCATTCTAAATAACAGTACAGTAACGAGGTTATGAAGCGCCTGTGGCAAGTTTCTGACTTGCGTCCCCTAACCACTAACACCAAGACTATATGGCGCTCCTAAGGTACACAAAAATGGATTACCACTACGCCAGATTGTGGATGGAATGATAAAAAGTTTGAAAAATTTAAATCTACTCGTAACAAGTTAAATTTTACTAAATGCAATATGGTAAATACTTACTATTAACCCCATTAAAATGAGTTGTAGTGTGTTGCAGTTGCAGAATTTGTTAAAAAAATACAATATAAAATAGCAGACTTTTATATCTATTTATTTATTTTTAACGTTTTGCATCCCAAACCTAGTTGCGCCGGTGGCGAGCGCCTCTTTCGCCATGCCCTCTTTACAGCAGTGCTAAATAAGTCCGTTTAAGTAGGTCTTTCATTAATTTCTAATATTTAAGGGTGAATATAACCTGAAGTGCTAATTTTTAACTTTCAATATGTAAAATAGTCATAAAATGAAATAACGTATTTTATTTGGAAATAAGCTGCCTCTAGAGAATCTGCTTCTGTACATTTCGGATATAGTCTGATATTTTTGAGCCATTTCACATTCTCCCTTTCCACTAAACAGATTATTGCCTAATTTGCAAATTCTTAATGAAAGGGATAGTCGTCCTCATTATTAAAGGAGAAGATAACAATACTTTCTTCTAAACCAAGTGGTTCCCCAACTTATTTGGCTTACCACCCCCTTTCCAAAAAAAAAAATTCAGTACCCCCCCTCCCCTTCCCTGAAACTACTTTCTAAGACCTGACTAGCCCTACCTGATACATATAAAAGAAAATGGTATGAAAACCGGATCAGCAGTTCTCGAGTTTAAAGAGAACAAACAGATAGATACAGAAACAAATTAGCGTTTTAGTATGCATTATGCATCTAGTAGAGATTTTTGAAGTTTGAAAATAACATACCTTGGAACTGAAATTTTAAAACTATTTATTGAAATCGACAAAAGAAACAAATTGCACATAAACATAGGGCCAAGTTGGAGCTGAAATTTTAATAACACTATTAAAATTAAGAAAACAAACATAAATTGCACATATGTAAAAATCGCACATACAATAGTAAATAACGATCAGTAATATTAAAAACAATCCTAATGAGAAGGATGAGTCTGGTGTGCTGCTACCAATTTATTGATATTTGGCTCTATATTTGTCAGCAGCATTTTTAAATCACCGCGATCAGCTATTTGCACTCGGTTTCCTTTTTCGGTTAAGATTTGTGACTGCACTGAACCCACATTCCAATAAATATGATGATGGAAATGCGATTAGAAACTTTTTTTTTGCTACAACCCACAATATCCAAGATAAAGTAGGGGCATCTACTTTTGCAACCAGAAGTATTGGTACCCGTTTTTGAATTTTAATTCCGCCAGCAAAAGTCGGTCGATTGGTTAGAGTCTCTGCTACTAATGGCTCACGTAAAAGGTTAAGCAAGTCTAAGCGCAGTTAGTAGTTGGAAGGGGTTATCGTTCGATGCTACTGAGGACTTGCCATTCTCACATGGTTAACTTTGGCCTGTAAACTGACGTATGTCAGACCTCGGGACGTGGGGATTTTTTTTTTTTTTTTCAATTTCAATTCCTCATTTGTTGTTACTTCTATCAGTTCTTGTAATTGTAAAGATTCTTCTGCGTTTGTACTTAAAAACGGGTCCAAAACCCAATCGGGTATTTTCATTTCAAGAATATCTTTAAATCGTTGGTTGAAATCACAATGGAGAGCCTCCAAGGGCTGACAATAGCTGAGCACGTCTTCACCACTGTTGATAGATTTGGAAACTGGCTGAATTCTCTTCGTCCTAAGTTTCGTTTGTACAGGACAAGTTTTGATAGAAACGCAGAAATAATAGCTCTTTTTATTAAATTCAGCTAATCTCCTTGGAGCTGAATTTAATTTTTAAAATTTTTAAATTAATTTTCAAATTTAATGTTTCATTAAATTTGTTAAACAAGTCGGTCAAATAAGCTCTGTCACTTTTGAAATTAATCAAGTTGGCTCATAAAGAATCATGTTTTCTAAAAACTGTGGCACTTAGTCAAAGAGTATAATATCAATTCAAACAGGCAGGCCCGGCATGACATGAGGCAGGGGTGGAATGGGCAAATGCCACAGGCGGAAAACTTACAGTTTATGTTACAATTATACTGAAGGCAGAAAAAATTAAAATGGATATATCATATATTTGAAAAATATTAAATTTATATATACATATTTATAAAGATAATTATATTTTATTATAATTATATAAGCTCCAAATAATTATTTTTATTTTGATAATCCCAGGGACCAGTTCCGTCGACAGGGTGTAGCATACAGGCAGACTGCCTGTATGCACTGCTTAATAAGGGCGCTTGTTCAGCAGTATTACGGCAACAAGATATTTTACAAAATACAGCATTTAGTTTATCAAATAAAAAAGGTGTCATTTCCCATTGACGGTTAAATATGTGCTATTTTATTCATAAAAAAATTACTCATACATACTAAAACTAAACATCTTAGAACCCACTTATTAGATACTTAAGGAAACAACCCATAAAGTATCATATGATGTGAATTTCATAAACTTTTATAGTCTCTCTCTCTCTCTCTCTCTATATATATATATATATTAAATTATATTATGCATGAATTCTCCTACTCAAATTGCGAGTCGCAATCGTCCTGACTTTCACGTTAGAGCGATAACTCGCTCCCTGCAGTAAGCAATACGCCCTCCACAACAGCAACTATACTGCAGAAACACGAAAAACAATGTTTCATCAAGTCATTGAATAAGGTTCACAGACATTTGCAGACTGTGTAATATATTTCTCAACAAATAGTGCAATTAGAGACAACTGGGAATATAAACACTAATGAATCACATCTGCCCTCCAACAGAAACTGCTGTATAGACTCAAGTAAAACCACATTACCAGTGCAACATATCGTTTTGCTTGGCACTACCTCGCCATGAACGTGTTAAAACTAAGATATATATAGTGAATGTATTTCAGATATTATGGAAATCGGTTTAAGAGAATTAGCATTTCCATTCAACTGTCAGCTTGCTTTTTGTTTGGGTTGCGCGATCTTTTGTTCATACCGCACCAATCATATGCACTTCTTAATAGCTGCTCTTTCTCTACTGGCCTACAATCGCGCACATCTTTCACTTCTCATTAGTAATTTGTCAAGGATTGTTCATTACGTATCTCAAGTCTTAAATTACTGGTAAATGTTGCTTGATATAATGGGAAAGTAGATGACTCTATTTGAGTAGATAACTTTGATGTTGCACGCAATTAAACCGCTTCTGTCCACGAGAGCAAGGGAACCGCTCTCGAGGACAGAAGTGATAAAGAATAGAAGCTTCTGTAAGTGATACCCATTTTCAGTTGTTTTTTTTTCTGAAAACTTTAGTTTCCGAAAATCCCTGCATATATCTCGCACCATGATTTTTTAGCTTTAATTTTGGGAAAAAAAAGTGTGAGTTATATTCGAGTAAATACGGTATGTTTTTTAGCTTTCAAATTCTTAAGTATGGATCATTGATTAAAGACTGGATTTATAAAACGTACAAAAGAGAGCAATATAGCAGATATAGAAATAAGCAATTTCACTTCTCTCATTGATAAATTATTTATATTAAATAAAAATATAGTATCTTTATAAATTTTGTTCTATTAAAAATAAATCATTTTTTTTTATTTAAATGTACATCTAAATTCAAATAAAACAGACATTTACAATGAAATATATTTTTATTTATTAATTATTATTATTATTGAAATTGAAAAATATTGAAATTATCAGAAACAAGAGTCAGTGAAAGCGAAGTTCCTGTGGCGTCCTCCACTGACAATGAGTCTGAAAATTCTAATTTGTGTTTAGATGATAATCAGGCTCTTGAGAAACGTCCAATAGCTTCGACTTCAAATACAAATACCTCAACACTAAATTACGAGCTTTTTGACGATCCAGTTTTATGGCCAAACTTGTCCAATTCAATAATTGATATATTAGTAAAACAAGGTCCTCCTGCTGAATCAAAATAGACTTTTTTCCCACGCGATGAACATAACAGAAGTTTTAATGTATCGCATTAATGTATAGGATTTTGAGTAACGGAAAACCATTTAAAAGATCTTGGTTAATTTACTCAAGTTCAAAAAATGTAGTATTTTGTTTCTGCTGCAAATTATTTTCTAATATTCGAACTATGAACTTAATTTCGGAAGGAAATAACGATTGGAAACATATGTCCCAAGTTCTTCAAAGCCACAAAAAATCTCAAGAACATTTTAATAATTTTGAAAAATCGTTTAAAAATGAAACTACAATTGATTAACATCAGCTAAACTTACTCAAAAAAGAACAAGCACACTGGTTGCATGTTTTAAAACGCATAATATCGGTTATTAAATTTCTTGCAAAAGAAAACATAGCGTTCAGAGGAAGTTCAGATACTCTATATACAAATAATAATGGAAAATCTTTGAAAGTGATTGAATTATTTGCCGAATTTGACAGCGAATTACAAAAACATTAGCACGCATAAAAAAACAATGAAATTCACGTTCATTATTTAGGGAAATATATACAAAACAGAATCATTAATATATTGAGTAATGAAATTTAAAAAAATTGTATCTAAAATAATGAATGCTAAGTATTTTTCAATAATTGTTGATTGCACGACTGATATTTCGCGACAGGAGCAAATATCCTTAATTGTAAGATATGTTTCTATAAAATAAAAAAATGAAGAAACCCAAGTTATTATACAAATAGAGGAAAGATTTCTAGATTTTATTAAAATTAATAATACAACAAGAAGTGGTATGGCTGAAGTGATTTTAAAATTATTAGAAGAAAAAAACTTAAATATCCAAATAAGCGGTCAGGGATATGATAACGGGTCAAATATGAAGGGGAATAATGTAGGGGTACAACCACTTTTAAGGAACAAAAATCCTAGAGCATTTTTAGTTTCTTGTTGTACGCATTCCTTAAACTTGAGCGATGCAGTAAGCTGCAATGTAGATACGGTTTTATATTTTGACATTATTCAGTCAATCTATAATTTCTTGTTTTCATCGAGGGGAAGTTCTAAATCACGTCCAAAATTTTACTTGAAAACCTTTATGCACGACGAGATGGGAAAGTCGCGTTGAAGCTGTAAAAGCAATACGAAATACACGAAGATTTAATTTTCATCACAGAAGATGCCTTGTTGCTCAATTGGGCAACAAGGCGTTAAAACAAAATTGGAAACTAGTTCGTTAGCAAAAAAAAGTTAATTCTTTCAAGTTTATATTTGGCACATTTGTTCGGTATGACATTCTAAGTGAAATCAATGCATCTAGCAAACAATTGCAAAATATCTCTTGCAATATTATGGAAGCCTTGAAATCATTAGATGTCACGAAAAAATTCTTGACGTCATACAGATGCGAAAATAATTTTTTGAAAGTTAAGCACCAAGCACATAACTTTGCTTTAAATATTGGATTAAATGTGATTTCCCAACTAACGACAGCACACGAACTCGACATGTAAAAACTCAATTCGATTATGAATGTCCTGACGAATCAATTACTAATTTTGAGCGACAGTTTGAAATTAAGTTTTTTAATGTAATTCTCGATTCAGCAATAACACCAATTACTGAGAGATTTGAACAGCTAAATAAATATGAATCAATTTTTGGGTTTCTCTTTAACATTGGTAACTTAAAATTTGATGACACAGTAAAAAAAAAATTGTTTCGACTTAGAAATTGTTCTGTCTGATGGTGATCAAAAAGATATTTCAGCAATACATTTATTAGATGAATTAAAAATATTGTCTCGGAGGATATCAAATAATTATTCTCCCAAAGAAGTATTAAATTATATTTGTGCAAATAACTGCATAAGTCTTTTTCCTAATCTGTACATATCACTACGAATTCTTTTAACAATCCCAACTACAGTTGCAAGTGCAGAGCACAGTTTTTCTAAATTAAGACATTAAAAATTATTTTATTTTATTTTATTTTATTTTTTTGAGGTTCACGATGTCCCAAGAGATTAGATGGCTTAGCCACTTCACCTATTGAAAGTGACATAGCCGACATTAGATCTAGATTAAGTAGTAAAGTCTTTTGCGAAAATAAGGCTAGAAAGGTTTATTTTTTTTTAAATAATTAAAATTCTTAATTTAGATTTTTCATATTTGTTTTCTCATATTTAATGTGATTCATGTAATATTTATAAACTGCGTTATAGTTCGCCCACCGATTAGAGATCCTTCGACACTTCTGCGCATCTCAGAAAACGGAGAATCCATTCCGATAATAGGGTAATCATTCCGTATAGTCGGATGAGTTGTTTATTATTACCGGTCGGAAAATTAACTTCTCTTTTATGATTATTGTAGTTAACTATGTTGCTTGTATAACAGTTGGAAAATTTTACCTATAAAGCACGTGATTTCGCGTGTTGGGGACCAATTCGGACGTCCTTCATTTCTTTCTCCCCTTCAGCATGAATCGACTATTCTTGGAAAGAAACGAAGCAGGGACCTACAAACGGTGGGCGAACTATAAAATTATGTACTCATTATATAATAAACACAAATATATTTTATTTATTTATTATTATTATTTATTTATTCACTATATATATAATTTATATATATATACACATATACAATTTCGACCGAAAGGCCGGAAAAAAAATCATGCCCACACTCAAAAATTTGCTCGAACGAGCGCTGCAAACAGGCACCCTTTGATAGCCAATGAACTTTTGTATGGAGCAACAAGCGATTGAATTCATCGTTTTCAATACAAAGTTGAAACAATCTGTCATTCAATAAATGATTTTTGATTTTGTTGACTGCTGTAATGACCTGTGTCGTGTAGGCGATCACTGAGGTATTTGGCAACTGAATGTTGACGATGAATCACAGTGTACACATTTGGCACCGCCTCTGAAATATGTAATAAAACCACGATAGCGCCCCACCATCGGTAGCAACTGACAAGATATTATTCAAAGGGATTTCTTTTTCTTTAAAAAATTCTTCCAATGCAGGAAATATTGATTCTCGTTTAGTGTCAGCAAATAATAATTAAGAAGAAAAATATTATTTTTCTTCTTTTATGTATCGTACATATGCTAAAAGTAAGGCTTCATTTCCTGGTAAAGTAGACTTATCAAGTTGTATAGAAAACTAGGTTGTTTTTAAATACTCACATAATGAGTCTTCAACATCCTGGACCATTTCATCAATTCTTCGTTGCACTGTATTATTGCTCAAAGGAATTTTCTTGATAATATCAGAGGCTGGTTTGTGCAGTACAGTGCGTATGACCTTATTAACAGCTGGTAGAATTAGTTCTTCACCAACATTATGCGGTTTTCCCCGAGTTAGCAATCAGTAAGGAAATGTTGTAAGAGGCGCGCAACCCATCATCATCATCTAGTTTGGATGCTGCTGAAAACGTACCTGCCCATGTTGGTTGTTTCAAAAATGTTTCTTTTAAGTGCTTGAAAATACGATAAATCCTTATTTTTTTTTATCAGCATGAACTTCTGTCAAATGTTCTTCTAGTCTTGAAGGCTTCGTAGATTCATTTGAAACAACTTTTTGACAAATCAGGCACATTGGTAATGTTTTGTTTGTAGGCGACTGAATAAAGCCGTATTTTCCAAATATTCGATATTATATTGTCTACATTTCTTCTTGGGTTCAGCCATGATATTAGCTGTAAAAAAATTTAAATTTACAAAAATTGCTAGCTATATCTGTAGAAGCGTGTGCTCACGGGGTCGGTTTGCCTGTTCTGGGGGAAGAAAAACCGAAATTTCCGGTGTGTGTGGGGGGGAAACTGTCTACCGCATTGAGATCGGTTAACTCACGTCACTGATAGGAATCGAACCCAGGTCTTTCTGACCAAAGGGCTTCGTCTATACTGACTGATCAACGGAGGTTCGTAAATAAAGTACCGACTAGGTATCAAATATGCACTATATCAAATTGCTAACTGCTTGTTACACAGTTCAGGAACAATCTAAAACTGATTTCATACGTCTCACGTATTTATAGTATTATACAGTGAACAAGTCATAAAATGAACATATTTCTGCCGATGCGTACTGGACTTGTAAAATCCCGACACTTGAAAGTGCGCGCCCGCCAACACTGCTTTGTTATGACCTGTCGTCGGACTTCAACGCCGATCGGCTGTAACTTGCATTTTGCACGTTTCCTTGGAAAATAAAACAACTATTACGACCGTTACTTACGTTATACGAGTTATATCATTAAAATTTTGATGGTAAATTTTTTTCGGTACCTAATTTTTGTCCTTTATGCTTTCACCCGCTTCAATTCAACGTCCCCTTTTGCTCATGAGGCCATTACCTCCCCTGGATCGTTCCTGCGTCCCCAAGGGGACGGTACCGCCCACTTCGGGAACCACTATTCTAAAAGAACTAGCAGTGTAACAAATTCGGATACTCTAAGCATCAAACCGCGAGTAATCATCTTCTTCAGCCGCTTTCCATTCACTGTTGGATATAGACCTTCTGTCTCGTTATTTGGGGGGGGGGGGCTTTCCTTCTCTTGGTATCCACTCGGTGCCGTCTGTTAATTTGCTAATATGGCCAGCCGATCTCGTATGCTTTACAATACCTCAGAATATCTTCTACTTCAGTAACAGACCTTGTAAAACCTCACAGACATAGCACAGCACATAAAACCAACAAGGCTTCTAGTAATGCCAACTAATCCACTTAAAACATGCTTTAATTATTACAAAACATTACTGCACTTATTACACGAGCCTCCGTTGATCAGTCAGTATAGACGAAGCCCTTTGGTCAGAAAGACCTGGGTTCGATTCCCGTCAGTGACGTGAGGTGAGGAACCTTTATCTGGTTTCTTTCGACGAAAGGTGAGTTAACCAGTCTCAATGCAGTAGACGGTTTTGCACCTCCGTAGTAGTGCAATTAGAAGTACGACGGTACATTGTGCCCTTCGATTGGAAAAGGCCTGAGTTCGATTCCCGTTGTGACGGGAGGTATCTTTATATGGACTTTTTCAATTGAAGGTGAGTTAGCCGATCTCATACGGAGGTAGCAGGGTTTTTTCTCCCGGAAACTCGGGTTTTTCATCCCACCTACAGACAAATCGGCCCTTCAGAACACACGCAATTTACAGACAAAAAATAGTTGTTGTGGGTGGTGCTGATGTAGTTGATTGGTAGTAGAGGTTCAGTAGTGGTGGAGACGGAGAGTTGTACAGTAGGTGTCCTCCCGCGATGAGTCTTCGGACTTCTTGGAGGTGTCACGAATACTAATAATAATTATCATGAAATAATTATCAATTTAGTTATCAGTCTAAACAATGTGTTAATCATATTCTTGTATAATATTCAATCTAGAATCTATTTTTGGCCTATGCACTGGACGTTCAGTTTATGGTCATTTGTAACAATTTTATACCATTGAACTATTTTTACTAATTTTGACACTACAAATAACTTCCACAGAAATTAATAATGACGACTTAACAAAATTTTAATGAAAATCCCAAATATTCAACTTTATCAAAATCTGTCAGTCAGATAAACAAAACAAATCAGTGCATGAAGTGTTACTGCAAAACACATACCTAATGGTAGCAAGATTTGAGCTATGTTGCAAAATGGACCTTGCTAGCTCATACAGCAAATGCATCAAACAGTTGGTTGTGACAGACAAAAATAACAGTTAATCTTGAAACTGGATAAATTGAAAGCATAAAAAAACATAAGTGCAGGAAATAGTTATGCATGCAGTGTGTTTCCTTAAATCATGTACTAGTATTACACTAAAACTGTTATTTTGATAAAGTTAATAAAAGCATATGTAAATAAAGTAGTAGCAACAATGTCAGAAGATGTAACTGGTAATGCAAATGTTACTCTTGACAGATAGAGGCATGTACTGTATAGGCACACATGGCAACAAGGACACCTGTTAGAATGGGCTGTGGAGAAGTGGTTAAAATCAACATCTCAGTGGGCAATGCTCTAAGGTATGTTCACAAGATTAGAACAATGAACCTGAATCAAGGTCCAGGTTGCACGAGGCAAAACTGCAAATGATTGTTATTGTGTCCTTAGGGCAGCCTGTGGCAATAGTGCTGAAATGTACTGGACTGTTGCAAGCTGAGTTAGTGCATTTTGTGTGGGCCAAAATCATCCAGATGATAATCGAAATGCAGGATGATCTACCATTTCAGATGAACATGTTGAGCTTGTTGGGGAACTCTCATGGTTGATGGGCTACGGACTGTATGCCAGTTAGCCCAGGAAACTGGGATAAACCATCAAAATGTTTGGCACATCCTAAAAGAGAGGCTTGGTATGTGTAAAATTTTTGTAGAAAATGTAAAACATTTTCTACATCATGGGACAGATGCAAAAATGGCACAAGTACAGGGTGGTTGCTGACTTCCATCTGGAACAATATGAAAATAAAGGGAATGCATTCCTGAATCGTATCAGCCACTGATGAAACTTGGACAAGGGCTTATGAGCCTGAACTGAAGAGACAATCCAACAAATGGTGCCATTCAGGATCACCTCATCCGGAAAAACTTTGCCAGGAACCCAGCAAAGTTAAAGTCATGCTGATAGTCACTCAGAGGCATAGCTAGGGGGGTATAGTCCCCCCCTAGGCAGCACTTTGAACCTTTTTGAACTTTCGCAGTTAATTCTAAAATACAGTCTCGAGAACTCATTTCCAAATATTTTAATACTACTGAGAATTTTCCTCACAATTGCTGCAAGTGTTGCTAGTTGTGAGAGGAGTTTTTCTAAATTAAAACTGATTAAGAATTACCTGCATTACTATGAAATACACTTCGTCAATGTCATCGACGATTTTACTAACAGAAAAGCAAGAAAAATAACATTTTAGAATGTTGAAATTAAAGTTTTACTTCAAAAATAAATATAGTGTTTTAATTTATTTCCCTATACGTCGTTTTGACTTTTTGTAATATTTTTGGTATGTATTGGGAGGGGCGGTAAAAGCTCTAGCTTCACCACAGTCACTATGGCATTTGTTGGTGTCATTCTTCATCATGCTGTGCTCCAATGGCAAACTATTAATGCACAATACTATTGGTGATTTCTGGAGCACCATTTGCATCCAGCTTTAAGGAGAAAGTGACCACATTTTTTCATGGGTTCTCTGCTGTTTGTTGCATGACAATGCATGATGCCATGTGTCATAATTGATGACAGAGATGTTGGACAAGTAGCAATGCGAAGTATTGGAACATTCACCATATTCACCAGTTATCAGTCCCGTGATTTTGACTTGTTCTTCAAAATGACAGAATCCTTCAGAGGTCTGCAGTTTCATGATGTGAAAGAGGTTCTGTGAGCAGTAGGTTGCATTATCACTGATACCAACAGGCAACACTCTTCTGATGGTATCCAATTGCTCCTACAAATTTGGACACAGGTGCAGAACATACCAAGAGATAACATTGAAAGGATGCAATTGTATAGATGTGATAAATAAACTGTTTTACATTTTGTGCACATTGCCACTATTTTATTTACAATCCTCATACATGCACAGGACTGCAGTGCTCCTGGTAAAAGATAAAGACTAGTGAATATACAATGTAAAGATCTGTCAATATGAACAAAATTCACACAAGCTTGATATAAAATCTTCCCCAACAAGCATTAACTATGTCTATACATTTGAATTTCTCTACCTCTATAATCTTAGGGATATAAAAAATGCTTAACAAAATATGATATCTGTTTTGATCTCACACCAATAGTTCTAAAACATTACCACTGAATTCTATTGAATTTTCTACTTTGTTCAAAATTTTTCATCTAAAAGTCAAGCACCAATTAACTTGTATTCTTATGATTTATGGAAATTCACAATACTAATATTAAAAAAAAAAAACAAATTCAGTAGTCAAACCTCTGTTTCATTATTCAGAAATTAAAAGAAAAACATTATTGCATTCTCAATTAATGTTTCTTTTAGTGATATTATCATCTAATAATGGTTCGATTTGCAAAAACTAATGTAAAATTGCCTTTAGTTAATTTGCAAGCATCAAAAGATGCCTGAATATCAAGGGCAACCACAGTGAAGAATTTATGGAAACACAACACATGTGTTAGAATAATTACTTTACTTATCATTAAGCAAGTAGCATTCATTGTTTCGATCTCTGTATTAAGGTCATCATCAAGAAAACATAGATATGCACAGGATACAAACTACAGAACACTACACTATACAAAAGTAAGATGAATCTAAATGTTTGTTAATCATTTACCCTAGCCTGACCTCTGGTGGAAAAAAGAAAAAAAAACTACATTAAACAATTTCTCAAGTCCTCGCATATTAAGATTTTCTTCTGTTTGGAGTTGTTCTGGATGTTATACAGGTTGAAGATAGGGTGCTCTAAATTCTTGGAATAATTAATCCATCATTCTTGTCATCAGGAAAACATATGTACAGATTTGGATGATGTTTCAGCATTTTGTCATACCACACATGCCAAACATGTTACAGAATTTACTGGAAAAGCATCAAGTCCCTACACTGCACCAAAACCTGGTCTGAAAGAAAATTCAAAGACACCTGTGAAATGCTGAAACATCATCCAAATCTGAACAATGATGGATTAATTATTCAAAGAATTTGGAGGAGACCCATCTTCAACCTGTATAGCATCCAGAACAACCCCAAACAGAAGAAATTCTTAATGTGAGAGGACTTTAGAAATTGTTTAACGTAGTTTTTTTTCCCACCAGAGGTCAGGCTAAGGTAAATGATTAACAAACATTTAGATTCATCTTCCTTTTGTATAATGTTTTCCTGATGATGACCTCAATACAGAGGTTGAAACAATGAATGTTACTTTCTTAATGATATGTAAATTAATTATTCTAATACGTGTGTTGTGTCTACATAAATTCTTCTCTATAATGATGACCATCATGTAACCTTAAAAGAAAGAATCAAAGGCAACCGACTGCACTATGAATGCCTTAAGTATCTGCTATAACAAAGAAACAAATCTCTAAGGAGTATAAATAGTCAACTCTCACTATAATAAATTCATAGGGATGTTTGTTATAATGAACACTTTACTATAGTGAATTTCATTTAGAACGGCATTGCACTATAGGACTTTGGTCAGAATTTTGTAATGAGAATTGACTATATTGCATCTCATTATAAACAGTTGACTCACATCAGCCAGAAGATGGATGCATTCAATACCAAGAGTTTATTTGATGGCAATAATATGCTTCTAGAGGATGGTATAAGCAGTATTGTTTACAAGTGAAATGGCAATAATCTAAAGCTAAAGTTTATGCTTACAGCTGGTTCATTTGACAGAATGTAAAGCTCTTAACTTCTAGTTTTGAGAGGTTAAATAAACACTTTAGGAGGATTCAGGCAAGCTGCCAATAATCTTACCCCGTTATTCTGCCAGCTGTGCCTTAGATATTGTTCAGCAGTGGTACTGCAGGAAGCACCATCAAGGCCAAGATTTTTAGAGGAGTTGGGTAAAAGTCTCCATAAATATGATTTAGTAAACAATTCATTATTGAAGTTCTGAAAACCTAGCAGAACCTTTGAAATTCATGGATCTTGGTTCTCAACAACATTCATCCCATAGCCAATCCAAAGCCAATCCAATCCATTCTATTTTTACTAACAGAAACTCAAATATCAGATTTTTTTAAAATCAATATCCCATTCAGTTTCCCAATTAAACACTCCTTGATTCTAGTTAAGAAAAGAATTGGGTTTTTATTGATTACTAATGAATACAAACTTATAAAGAAACCCTGACTAGTTTCACCACAAAGAACAAGGTGGCTTCTTCAGGATAAACAAACATAAAGATGACAAGTGAAATACAAATTATTGTTTTTTTTTAGAAGAAAAAAGCTGTCATCTGTTTTCTAGCATTGTTTCGAGGTACTAAGTTGAAAAGGAAGTCAGATATGTTATGTGATCTAATAAAAATTTTCCGAACATCATTTAGGAAAAGTCCTTGGTTTCTGTTGAGAGAATCAATGAATGATGGTGGTAGATTCTTTAATCCAACAAGCAAGAAAGTTTTCTTCAAGATATGGTAGAGGTTGGAAGAATGGTAAGCCAGCCCTGAAACTTTACAAAACAAGGCATTCTCTAGACCCCTGCATGTTTATAGAAGGGGGATTACCGTTCTTAGGAGAACAAAGAAGACTATATATGGTTAGAACAGGCTACTCTGATTTTATGAATTTTAAGGAAGGCGGCAAATGTTAGGATTTGCCGCCATCAGTGGATGGTTCTCCTTGAATACCCACTGAAGATGAACTGGTTGATTTGAATAGAGTTCCCTTTTTCTTTCTATCCTCATCGTTTAAGAAGATGAAGGGGTGCAATTATTGCTCGCCTCCTCGTGGTGCACCCTGGGTCATGCTAAAGAGCTGGTGGTCAGACCACTGTGCAATCTCCTGACCATATTTACACATGGAAATTCAAAATCTTCACAATGGTTCCTCCCAGAACCAGATGACAAGGAACATCAGACATACAGATACTATGTCTGATGTTTATCTGCCAGTTAAATGTTGAGGGTATTAACACATCAAAGTGTCAATATCTTTCTAAATCCTACGAGATGAAAACACTGATCTACTTCTTATTCAAGAATCGCATATCGAATCCGAAGACCAAGTAAAATCTAGAGCAACAATTCCTGGTTATGATATTCTTGGAATAACATATAGTTTTTGCTAGCAACATAATATATGTCCGAAATGATATTGAGAATGCTGTGCTGATGACCTCTTCTACTGATATTGAAATCCATAAGATTGTTGTTAGAATAGTGGGCATCATGATTGTGAATGTGTATAAACCATCTGGCCAAATGATGTTTTACAGATATATCCCCATCCAACAGTGTACTCTGGAGACTTTAACAGTCACCATACTTCTTGAAAATATGACTGGAATGATCAAAATGTGAAAACATTAGCTGAATGGGCAAATCTATACCGTCTCCACTTGGTTTTTCATGCCAAGTAAAAAGGTACCTTTAGATCAGAAGTTTGGAATAAGAAATATAACCCTGATTTGATATTTGTCTCCACTGATAGTGAAAATCAACCTTTATGGGTCTCCAGACGTATTCTCGAGGTTTTCCCAAATAGTCAACACCATTCCACCTTAATGGAATTAGGTACCCAAATGCTAGTGATAACATCATTTCCTAGACCAAGATGGAATTTCCAAAAAGCTGACTGGGAAAATTTTACTGTGGATCTAGATGCAAGTCTTAGAAGAATTCCCCCAACCTATAAAAATTATACATGGTTCACTGGAGTAGTCATAGCAGTGGCAAAAAAAAAAGATACGTCCCTCGAGGCTACCGAAAAGAATATGTGCCCGGATAGACTAACGAAAACAAATCCCTGTATCAGGAATTCCTTGAGATAAAAGAAGTACTGTTTCAGAGTCTTAATGCTGCTCGAAGGGAAAAGTGGATCCAATTAACTGAGAATACAGACTTTAAACACTCTAGCAGAAAAGCCTGGTCATAATATATTCAAAAAGCTCAGCCCAAGCCCCTTTGTACCAAAGAAATCATCACCTGTTGACTCAAATCAGATAACTGCTCATATTGTTTCGCTTTCTAGAACCCCTAGAGATAAAGAACATACTAAAGAGGTAAAACGTGAATGAACGTGATCCAGGCTATAATTCAAAAGAACCTACAATTCTCCTTGCCCTTTTCTTGTGAGGAAATATCTTTGGTGCTTCAAAACATCAAAACAAGGAAGGCTTCTGGATTCGATAATATTCATAATGAATTCCTGATGCATTGTGGATCTTATGCCAGATTGTGGTTGGCCAAATTCTTTAGCGACATACTTGAAAGTGGTTGCGTCCTCAGGGAATTTAAAAGGACAAAAATCATTATTGTGCTAAAACCTGCTAAGTCAGCAGACAGAAGTGAAAGCAATTACCCCATAGTCCTTTTAAGTGCAACCTACAAACTGCAGGAGAGATTGATTCTGAATAGGATCAGTGAGAAAATTCTGGAATGTGTTCCAATAGAACAAGTGGGGTTCAGATCAGGTAATTAGCTTATCAACTTACACTGAAGCAGGGTTTCAAAGATGCTTGAAGAATACTGCAGTCTTTGTTGACTTGACAGCGGCCTACGATACTGTCTGGAGGGAGGGACTCATATACAAATTCCTTAAGATCCTCCCATGTAAAACATTGGGGCACCTCATAAACAAATTATGTGATTGATATTTCAGAGTGGTAAATGGGGGAAGTATCAGTAAAGAGAGAGTGCTTAAAAATGGGCTACCACAGGGCTCGGTGCTAGCACCACTGCTTTTCAGTCTTTACATCGCAGACATCCCTGAAACAGTTAGTATAAAGTTTGCTTATGCAGATGATTTAGCTTTGGTAATCAGTAATAAATCTATAAAAAGAGCTGAAGAAATATTGATAAATGATATGTCAGCCATATGGCAGTTCTATAAAAAATGGAGATTAACACCAAATCCTAGTAAAACTGAATGTTCTTGTTTTCGCCTTAATAACAGACTTGCAAATCAAAAACCAGAGATATATGTTGATGAGACATTAATCATGTTTAATCCAACACCTAAATACTTGGATAACCTTGGATAGAACTGTCATATTAACAACATATGATTAATATCGCTGCTAAAGTATGTACTAGAAATAATACAGTTCAGAAGCTCTTCAGTAATACATGGGGCTCAAGTCCCACAACTCTACGGTGCACAGCTCTGGAACGGTCTACAGCACAGCTGAGTATGGTGCCCCTGTTTGGCTTAATAGCCACCACGTCAACAAATTAGATGTTCAACTTAATCTCACTATGCACTTAATAACAGGCTGTATCAGAAGCACACTTTTACAGTGGCTCCCCATTCTGAGCCATATTTCTCGTCCAGAATTGTGACGACAGGAAGCTCTGCTTTGTGAATATAAAAGAATCCTAAATAACCAAAATCTCCCAATACATGAGGTTATTCCAGATGCTTTATCTGATAGATTAAAATCCAGAAGACCTGCCATTAAAACCTGTAATCTTCTCAGTCAGAATGCCAGCTTGATGAATAAGTGGGATGCACTGTAGACTCAAGCGGTATCATCTGAAGTCCGTAGCTACATAAATATTCTTCAAAAACCATCTGGATTTGATCTGCCCAGGAATATATGGAAGACTGCTAACAGGATCCGTACAGGTCATGGTGTATGCAGAGACTTACTATCAAAATGGGGAAAGATACTGAATCTCCACTGCCCTTGTGGAGCTGAGACCCAAACCATTCGTCATATAGTTCAGGAATGTGAGTTAATGGCATATCCAAATGAACTAAATGACATTTTTGATCTACCCCCCAGAGACGATCAATTGGATTAAAAATCTAAATGTAAAAATATGGCTAAATTTTTTGCATGATGCTTGTCATATATTTAATACCTGTATTTTATCTGCTTGTTATGTTTTACTTCTTATTTATAATTTTATATATTGTATTTTATCTATATTCGTATGTATTTTATTTTATTTCCTTTTAACCATGTGTACAAGCTATACAATAAATAAATAAAATAAGAACATAAAGGCTGAACATTTTTCTTAAAGTGTGATTTTTTTTTTTTTTTTTTTTGTGATGGATGGTGAAGAGATAAGAAATGAAGATAATGCCCAGGGTGAGTGGACTTTCATTAAACATATGATGAAAATCCATTCTCAGATGTTTTTGGAATCAAGAAATGATAACTTACCTTCATTTTATAATTTGAAGGTGAATGGAATTTTTGGATGGAAAGAATTGAGTGAAATTAATCAATTATTTAAATCAGAACTGTTAATTCTAGACAATAATGTCGTCAATGTATCTCCACCAGATGGTAGTTTTAGGTTGGCTAATGAAAAAAAAAAAAAAATTTTTTTTTGCACAGTTCTGCATAAACAGATCTGCAGAAGAGGCAAACTTATGTTGTTAACTAAGGGTCCCAAACGGATGCCAGTCTTATGAATTTTTGGTAAGCCATACAATACAGGAGTTTCTGTTTTAATTCAGTGAGCTAGTTTTGTATATTGAAAAGAAAAAAAAAAATCTTAGCATAGCTCATAACAGAGAGGAAAAATCAGGGCTGGATTACAACTCTTCCAACACATATGATACTGATTGGAAAAAGTCTCCACCATATCTTGAAGAAAACTTTATTTGTTGGATTAAAGAATCTACTATCATTATTCATTCTCATGGTTCTCTCAAACTAAAACTAAGGACTTATCCTAAATGATGCCTGGAAATCATTAATTAGATCACTTAACATATCCAAAATTTCACAAAATTTCCTGTGGTCACTGCCCATCAGATTTCACAAGGGTAATTTATCACTCTCCCCTATATTTCTGTTAAAAATACATGCAGCAGCTATTAATACTGTTTCACAGTTCCAACTTATTATTATCTCAAGATCCCATGGAGTCAAAGACTCATCTAGGAGGTCCTTTTGTCATACACACAGCTCATCATACCATGCCTTAAACACACTCAAATTCTCTGCAGACACGACACTCTCAGGCAAGGCATTCCAATCATTAGCAATTCTGCATGCAAAAAAAACCTGCTCATGTCCTCCTTATACAGCTTCCAGGGATGACCTCTAGTTCTACTCTGATCTACCACTGTTTTCTGTAAAACCTCTCTAAAATTGATCCTATTAACAATCCCTTACTAACTTGCTTGTATGTCTCTATCTATTGTAGGCCCTTTACAATGGAACAAGAATATCCTTATTTCTACAAATCAGTGTCTTCCACATCATTCCCAGAATTCTTTCTGTACCCTAACAATTTTGGCCAAGTGTCCTCCTAAATTTCAGATCCTTATCCACTATCGCCCTCAACTTACAAAGCAAATTTTTATTTCTCTTCATTCAATTCTTTTTTATTGATTTTCTTTGAAAGGGCCTCACCTTTTATGCTTTTCCTAAAGAGATAATGTTTCTATTTGCCTAAATGTTTTGCTCATCCACAGTACTACACACATGCCTGACTACAGATGTGAGAACCCTGGCTGGCACAATGCCAAGAAGAGTCAATTCATGTCAAAGGAGAGAAAGGAATAAGGCAATGTACGAGTTTGTCACCAATACATGAAATCACGTACTTTATATGTAAAATTTTCCAACTATTGTATATGCAAAATAGTTATCACTTTAAAAACTAAAATTTTCATAAAAGAAAAGCTAATTTTCTGATATATAATAAAATACACTCATCACTGATTACCCTATTATTGGAATGGATTTGCCTTCTTTTGTCATGCGCAGAAGTGTCAAGGGGTTTCATATCTGTGGCTGCACAGTAATGCTCTATAAGTTGAACAATCTCTCCTGTATGGGATTACCATAGAAGAAAAGAAGTTATTTTGAGCATTAAAAGAATGTTGTATACTGCAATGCTTATCACTTACAAAAAAGTAGTGAAGAAAGTTCAAGAGTCTACCTCTGCTGACTGATGAGATTCCAGCATGAGTACAAGAAAGATGTTATATATTATAAAAGGATATGCTCCTATACTTAATACCCTTTTGTTTGCAGATGACTAGATAATTATAGCAAAGTTAATAATAAATGTAGTTTAATCCTTTATCCAAGTGTAAGCAAACAAAGTTTGCACCTGAAGTGTCTTCAGGACCGAGGCAACTCATGGTAAAGGTGGACCAAGCTCTCATCACCACTTGTCTTAGTATCTTCCATAATGCAAAGCACATCTCCTTGCAGACATATATATAATGCTATGCATTAAGGGAAAGGCCACTACCCAGACCGGTTTCGACCTTTATTGAGATCTCATCAGTGGGAGCCAGATCCAGAGGTGGTGATACTAAGATACTGGAGAAGTCATATTTACCTATGCATTATGGGAGATACTAAGACAAGTAGTGATGAGAGGTTGGTCCACTTTTATCACGAGTTACCTCGGTCCTGAAGATAATTCAGGTGCAAACTTTGTTTGCTTACACTTGGATAAAGGATTAAACTAAATTTATTATTATTATTACGGGCAACTCCAAGGGGTCGACAGACTCATCGAGGGAGACCCTAACATCATGTCAAGATCAACTATTCGACATTCACACAGTATCTATCATACCTCACCTTGAACTCATTCAGTCATGGCACCCACAACAGACTCTGGCAGTTTATTCCACTCATTCACCACTCTCCAAGTAAAAAACCTAGCTCTAACACCCTTGCTAACCACACTCTTGCCCAGCTTCCATGTATGGCCCCTAGTTCTCCCACCACCAGTCCTATTCTCAAAAATATCTTCTGAATTAATCTGATTAATGAATATGATTGAATGTCTCAATCATATCACCCCTTTTCCGCCTATCAACCAATTTCTGCAACCCACAAATCTTCAACTTGTTCTCGTACGGTTCATTCCATAGACCTGCTATCATCTTGGTCACTCGTCTCTGGATCCTCTCCACCTCCTCATCAAGAAGAAACCCTGGCACCCATATCTGGGCACAGTAGTCTAGATGGGGTCTTATCAAGGCTCGATACAGAGGAACAATAACCTGTTTGTCTCTGCTTGTTAAAGAATTTTTCAGCAACCAAGTGATTTGATGAGCTGATTTAGCCACTTTTGCGATGTGCCCCCCCTAAACTTCAACTCCCTATCCACCAACACTCCCAAATCCCTGGCCTCGTCAATCTCCTGGAGTACGGTTCCACCAATGTGATATACTGCTGCTAATCTTTTCACCCCAAAATGCATAACCTTACACT
Source organism: Typopeltis vanoorti (assembly GCF_054136105.1). Classification (NCBI taxonomy): domain Eukaryota; kingdom Metazoa; phylum Arthropoda; class Arachnida; order Uropygi; family Thelyphonidae; genus Typopeltis; species Typopeltis vanoorti. The sequence goes on from NC_143569.1 coordinate 46,978,770, forward strand.
TTGCCAGATTAAACTGACATCCATTCTCCTTACCCCAGTCCTAACCTTATAGTCTAACCAAGTGAAAAAAACTTCTAATATAGCAAGAAGTGAAGATGAACTCCAAAGATCAATATGCTCCTGAAACATAATTGCTAAAAAATTTGGAATGCAAATATCAACAGACAAAACAAAAGTCGTGGCTTTTAAAAGACCATCTCTAGTCAGAAGTAAAATCATGATTGAAAATAAAATTTTAGAACAAATTAACTGATTCAAATACCTTGAATGTGCTATATCATACATAAAAGAAGCTAACAGGAATGATCAATAATATTTTCAAACCTAACCAAGTTCAAAGGCATACTGGAATAAGTGTGTTGAGAATCCATGTGTTGAGGCTTAAGTGCCGTGAAGAATTCATGTTGGAGGTTTAATGGAATATTATCAGCACTGAGAAAGGATTAAAACTAATTTTAATACTTCCAATATTTTGTTTCCATCACAGAGACATCTTCAGGGATTACAAAAAATTTTTTGTAACAACACACACACAAATATAATACAATAGTGAGCGAAACTAAAGTCCTATCTAGGTGGTGCGCCCTCTATGGGCATTTGCTTGGCCTGGGATGTAAAGAGGGATCTCTGATAATTAATACCCCTAGAATATACTTATTCTAGTATATTCATACTAGAATAAGATAAGTCTAAGCATACAGGATGAGTCTTGTGACTCCATGGAGGCCTGAATTATAATAGTAATAATAATAATGAGTTTATAAAGTTTTAGCAAGACCTGTACTGTATGGAAATGAATTATGGACCATAACCGGAGAAATGAAATTCCTGCGAAGAATAGCAGGCTATACTCTCCGAGACAAAAAAAAAAAGCACAGAAATGCTTAAAGACTTGGTATTGTACAAAGTATACAAATACCAAAAGAAGTAGATTGAACATATCAAAAGCATGTACTGTCCAAGACTACTCCCCCTCCCCCAAAAAAATACTCCAATAGCAGGATACTCTGTATAAGTCTCTTCTGTAACTTGTCTGTCCAGTTAATCATTTTATTATTATACAGAGAGAGAGTTTTAATCTGCATATACAAAAAAAAAAAAAAAAATCAGAATATAAACATTTCACACATATACTATCATATATATCTATCAGCATATATATATATATAAAATAAATGGAAATTACAATATTAACTAGAGAAAATCAGCCTTGAGAGCACACACAATTTACAAACAAAAAAATACTAGCAGTGGGCAGATGATGACGGGAGGAGTGGTTCTGTATAGTTGGTGGATTAAATAATGAATACAAAGAATTGTAGAATACACATTGAGAGTGTTTTCTCCTTGTGAGTCCTTGGATTCCTCGGAGGTGTCACATAATAATCATAATAATAATAAATTAATCCAAATAAGAAGTTACATCATTTTGTACTTTAAAATTCTTTACTTCCTGAAATTCAGGAAGTCAAAGAATTTACCTAATTATGATTTCAGGTATGGATATATTCTTTTAAAAAATGTACATTGAAATTTCTATACGCTCTGCAAACATTAAAAATACTTCAGGATTAAGCATTTAAATTATTATTTAAATATTCATAAATTTTCAAGATTTTTATTCTATTTCATAATCAAGATTTTTCTCATGTGAAATTTCTTATATTATTATTACTACTTGAAGCTCCATGAAGACAAAAGACTAACTTTGGTAGATCTGTTGTAATTACATATGTCATATTAAACCTTCAATTCATTCATTCACTATACTCACCACTTTTCTGTCAATGCATTCCATAAAATTCACTCTCTTTTCAAACTTATTTCTTAGATATTTTATCATGAAGATGAATCCTGATGTGTTTTTTAAGGCTTTGTATTTTTGGGAATGATTTTCCACATATTTCACACATACAAGATCTTATATGAATTTTACTATGTCTATTAAGAGTCCATTTTTCCATAAATGACTTGCCACATACATCACATTTATGAGGCCTCTCTTGCGTATGAATTCTTGCATGTGTTTTAAGATGTCCTGATCTTGAAAATGCTTTTCCACATATTTCACAAACATAAATTTTTGGCTTTACGTGCATTTTACTACGCTCATTAGGAGTTCCAGTTTCTGAAATTAACTTGTTACATCTTTTTCTCACACCGTTTTTCTGCTGATGATTAGTTTTACCATGTCTGTTAAGGTATCGTATTTGTGAAAATGATTTACCACATATTTCACAAATAAAAGGCTTTTCACCTGTATGAATTCTGCTATGCCTTTTAAGCGTCCCTCCTTCCAAAAATGACTTGCCACATATTTCGCATGTATAAGGTCTCTCTTGAGTGTGACTTCTGATATGTCTTTTAACATTTTGTGATTGTGCAAATGCTTTTCCACATATTTCACACATATAAGGTTTCTCCTTTGTATGAATCCTAATATGTTTATTAAGCTTTCCTGTATCTCGAAACGCTTTGCCACATATGTGACATGTGTAAGGCCTCTCTTGAGTATGGATTCTTACATGTACTTGAAGCTCTCCTGTTCTTATAAATGCTTTCCCACACATTTCACATTTATAGGGTCTCTCTTGAGTATGACTTCTTGTGTGTATTTTGAGATTTCCCATTCTTGCAAATGCTTCTCCACATACTTCACATGTATAAGGTTTCTCCTTGGTATGAATTCTTATGTGTATTTTAAGATGTCCTGTTCCTGAAAATGTTTTTCCACATACTTCACAAACATGACATTTTCCCTTTGTCTGATTCTGAATAGGTTCATCAAGCTTTCCTGTTTCTGAACTATGTATTTCATCTGCACAGGTTTCCTCCTGTAGATGAATTTTACTATGTGTTTTAAGACTTTTTAAAAATGGTTTCCTGCATATCTCATAAGTATAATTTTTATCTTCAGAGTGAATCATCATGTGTTTCAAGCTCTTTTGATGGTGAAAATAAATATTCTATCACATAATTTGCACGTGCGTTGACTATTCTGATGAGTTTTAAGGTGATCTAATCTTGAAAACAATGTGTAGCATATTTTGCTAGTGAGACTCTGTATATTGGGCTGCATTAGAAATCTTTTGTGAATTTTGTTTAGCATGATCTACTATGTATTTAAAATAAGACTAATTCTGAAAACTCCCTGTTCACAGCCTACATGGAAAAAAGTCTGTTATTAACAAGGATCCATTTATGGATATGAATATTTAAAGCATAACAAAATCCTTTAACACTCATTTCACATTCAATTATGTGACTTTTAAAGTTCTTCTAAAAGAGAAAAAAAAATTAATAAAATATTCTGCAAAACTTTCTTGTTGACTCTGGTTTACTGCGCTTGCTCAGATAAGATATAAATTTCCGAGTATAATTTGATCACCACAAAAGGACTTCATTTTCTTTTCATTTGAATTTTTTTTTTTTTTTTTGCTATCTACAGAAGATTTTTTTTTTTCTGTAAAAAGAAAAAATAAATAAATAACTTAAGTGATATAATAGATATAATGGAAAATACAAAATTTTTGATTATCTCAATTGTCATTCTACATTTCATTTGATATACACTGATCTAAGATTCATTTCCTGACTAGAAACAGAATTACGGTGTACATCATCATACATATATAAATACATGTAATGCAGTTTAGTATATTCAAAATAATAGTTTCTCTATGTACTTCACAGTCAGATGCTGATCTGCCTAAACATTAACAAACTAATACATGCAAAACAAATATGGATAATTATAAAAAAATATCCAGAAATTAAAAGAAAAACTGGTTAGTAGTTAATTTGGTATTAAAAAAAAAGTATGAGAAGAATAAACCACACAAGAAATATTGACATTCCATAAAATAATGCTGGTATTTTCAAATGTAAATATAAATTTACACTCTTCATACATTTAACTCTACTCTTGTCATATGTGCTACAATATTCCCGGCAAAACTGTAGCTACAGTGTTTCTAATTCTGTCTTTTAATTATTGTATATACAGTGAAGTCATTTTTGACAAGTGCACCTCATCATTTATCTCATGAAAAAAAAATTTAAGGATACAAATGTTGTGATGACTAAGTATCCAGAAACTAGTCCTTTTCTGCCAAGCCACTTTGTCAGAAAACAAACACCCAAAATTCATGCTTCCAACATATGTGGAGAGAAAATATTACTCCATATAGCTAGAAAATGATGACAGGATGATCCTCAGTTAAAAAATACTTCTCACTCCCTCTTTCAATCCTCTAGTGGCTTTTTATTCTCCAATGGTAACAGGGCAGATTCTTTTAGCTCTAACTTCTGGAATCCAGAAAGTAATTTCCACCTCTCATCAGTTATCCAGCAAAGATTTTTAGATGCAAGGGTGATAAGAATATGTCAACAAATTGCTGCCAACTTGAAGAACAATGGGACATTGTACCTTTCAATTGGAGAATACCTGAATTCAATTTTCATCATGATGGGAGGAATCTATATGAACTTTTACAATTGAAGGCGAATCAGCCAATCTCACACAGTGGCAGCAGATCCCCCCCCCCCCCTTCTGGAAACTCAGGTTTTTCATCCTGCATACAAGCAAATCAGCTATGAGAACGTATGCAATTTACACACAAAAAATACTCGTTGTTGGTTATGGTGGGCAGTAGATGGCATTGATGGTAGTATTGTCATTGCCTGTAGCTGGAAGATCGACTAGTGGAGGAGGTGGTAAATTGGGTGAAAGTGGAGGGTTCAGTACTGTTGACAGGGTGTAGCATAGAGGCAGTCTGCCTCATGGCATGGCTTAATAAGGGCGCTCGTTCAGCCATATTGCGGTAGGTGCCATCACTATGCTAACAATTCCTGTTAGAGTAGCAAGTGCAGAAAGAAGTTTTTCCAACTTAAAGTGATTAAAAATTATTTGCACAGCAATGACCCAAGAAAGATTGGCTGGTCTAGCAACTATATTGATATAAGCAGACATAGCTTATAATTTAAATTTAGAAGAATTTTTAAACAATTTTATTGTGCGATATCCCCGTAGAGCAAACATTTAATTAATATTATTATGTAATTGTTTTGCATTAATGTTTCTCTTGCAATAAAAACAAAATAGCAATGGGAGATTTTCTTATATTTATGTCTTAAAATCCATCAAGGGCGATATTTAATGCCTCAGGGTGCGATCTAATCTGGCGACGGCCCTGGGAGGATTAAAGAGTGGGATAAAGAAACCTCCTGTGATGAGTACTTGGACTCCTTGGATGTATTCCATAATAATTATAAAGATATAAATATTTATCTATTATTATTATTATTACTACTACTACTATGGGCAACTCCGAGGAGTCCTTAGACTCATCGAGGGAGGCCCTAAATATCATCTCAAGAACTATCCAATGATGACCTTGTATTTTGCCCCATTTGAGCAGTATTTATCATACTTTGCTTTGAACTCATTCACAGTGATGGCACCCACTCTGGCAACTTATTCCACTCATTCACTACTCTCCAAGCAAAAATCCCAATTCTAACACCCTTGCTAACTACACTCTTATTCAGTTTCCATGGATAGCCCCCACCACTACACCTGTTCTGAAAAATTTCTTCTGAATTAATCTTGTAAAAATCATAATTTGTATGTCTCAATCATATCACCCCTTTTCTAAATACCAATCAGTTTCTGTAACCCACAAATCTTCAATGTGTTCTCATAAGGTTCATTCCATAGACCTATCATCTTGGTTACTTATCTCTGGATCCTCTCAATCTTCTCCTCATCATCACCAAGAAAACCTGGCACCCAGATCTGTGTGCAATAGTCAAGATGGGGTCTTATCAAGGCTCAATAAAGAGGAAGAATAACCTGCTTGTCTCTGCTCGTTAAAGTATTCTTCAGTAACCAAGTGATCTGATGAGCTGCTTTAGCCACTTTTGCTATGTGCCCCCTAAACTTTAACTCCCTATCCATTAACACTCCCAAGTCTCGTCTCGTCTCTGACTTCATCAATTTCCTGGAGTACAGTTCTACCAATATGGTATACAGCTGGTTATCTTTTCACCCCAAAATGCATAACTTGACACTTTTATATCAAAGTGATATTCAATCTATTGAAATCATCCTGCAAAATTTTAACATCATGTGTATTAACTATTGCTCTACCCAACTTTGCATCATTGAAAAATAACTGAACAGTTCCTCTCAGATCCTTTCCTATATCGTTAATGAACAAATTAAACAGTAGCAATCCAAGAACAGAATCCTGCATCATGCCACTAGTCACAGGCCTTCTTTCGGACTCTACTCCTAAATAAACTACTCTTTGATGATAATATTATTATTATTCAGGCCTCCATGGAGTCAAAAGACTCATCGTGGGAGGTCCTTTCTAAGAAACACGAGTCTATCAAGACTCATTGAGGGAGGTCCCTCCTAGGAAACACACAGTCTATCATACCACTCCTCAAATGCATTGACTGTTCTCGCTCTCACCACTCTATCAGGCAATGCATTCCATGGTTCAACCACTCTCCATGCAACGAAACCATCACAGTTTCCTTTCGTAACTTCCAGGGATGGCCCCCTTGTCATGACTCCTTCCCGCTGTTGAACCAAGTGAAAGAACTCCCCAGTGTCAACCCTGTAACCACCTCTCAACAGTTTAAAAGTCTCAATCATATCGCCTCTCCTCCTTCTATCCACCAAACTCTGCAGTCCACACTCCCTCAGCCAATCCTCATAACTAACATGGTACAGTCTTGACACCATCTTTGTAATCTGCCTTTGTACCCTTTCTTCAGTTAATTTATATCCTTCAAATCCTGGGGACCAGATCTGAGAACAATAGTCTAAGTGTGGTCTGATCAGAGACTTATACAATGGAATGATAACCCTTTTATCTCTGCAGGTCAGTGTCCTTCTCATAATTGCAGCAATTCTCTGTGTTACCTTCACTACCTTTGCAATATGTCCCCTAAATTTCAGGTTTCTATCAATCATTAACCCGAGATCTCGTCTCCCCTACTTCCTCCAGTTTAACTCCTCCCACAGAGTATGCAGTGTCCCAAACCTCAAGACCTTACATTTTGCTGCATTAAACTGACACCCCCATTCATTTGCCCATCTATCTAGCTTATTCAAATCCTCTTGCAGGGCTACCACACCTGAACTATTACTAATAACCTTTCTCAGCTTCACATCATCTGCAAACAACTGAATATCCCCTTGCAATCCATGGACAATGTCATTGATATAAAGGTTAAACAATATAGGTCCTAGTACTGAGCTCTGTGGGACCCCACTTGTAACCCTCTGCCTCCTTGAAGCTGCTCCACCATACACAACTCTCTGACACCTATCAGACAGCCAATCCTGAATCCAGTTGACTAATCTGACATCCAGACCTATGTGCTGCAACTTGAATATCAGCTTATCATGTGGCACCTTGTCAAATGCCTTTGCTAAGTCTAGAAAAATGGCGGTATATGCCTTTCCCTCATCTAATGCTCTTATAACTTTAATATAAAAGGCTAGCATATTGCTAAAACAAGAGTGCCCGTTCACAAATCCATGTTGACTCTCACAGATAACATTACACTCATCTGCCCAATGCTGTATACGGTCCCTCACTACTTTCTCCAAGATCTTACTAACTACTGATTACGCAAACTGGCCTATAATTAGACACCTCCAGTCTGCTACTGCCCTTATGCAATGGTACTATCTTATCTTCCCTCCATTCCATGGGAACCTTTTCCGCAGCCAGACTTTCATTGAAAAGTCAGGTCAAAGGCACTGTCAGTTCCCTAGCACATTCTCTCAAAACTCGTGGTGAAATACCATCCAGTCCCACAGCTTTACTGACATCCAGAATACTCAGTATTTGGAACACACACTCTCCTCCTGCACCTCTAAACTTCGAACCTGCCATATCCCTTGAGCATTCAAATTGACTTCTCCAGGATGAAATACTCCAATAAAGTGTTCATTGAACAATTCCACTATTTCCTCTGCATCAGTCACTTTATACTGATTCTTATCACACAATGCATTCTTCCACAGTCATTTCTCCTCCTACTGGCCACATAGCTAAAAAATTCCCTAGGATTTTCCTTGTATCTCTCCATCAACCACCCTCCTATCCATCTCACCAACCCTATATCCATCCTGAAGTACTGCAGTTTACTTATTAGAATTCCATGTGGTATCCTGTCAAAGGTCTTTGCAAAATCCAGGAATATCACTCTAAACCCATTACCTTTATCCAACTCAGCTGTCACTGTATTATAAAACATGAGCATGTTATTGAGGCATGACCTACCCTTCACAAATTCCATCTATCTATTCCTGTATTTTGCTTTTGACCAAGACAACAACTCCTGATATGCTGATCGGTTGGTAATTTGCTACATCAGTCTTTGGGCCTAGGGAACTATTTTCCCCTCTTTCCATCCCCTCGGGACCAATCCAGAGCTGAGACAGATTAAACAATATGGTAAAGGGCACTGACAATTCCCTTGCCACTTCACGTAAAATTCAAGCTGGTATATCATCCAATTCCACAACTGTATTCACATTAAGTGCCTTCATTTCATTTACCTCTGTTCCTGTATAAGCCTTTGGCTCTCTCATTCCTGCAATATCACCATCTCGATACTCTTGCAAAGTGTTCACTTAGTAATTTTACTATTTCGACTGATTCAGTTACCTCCCTACCATCGACATTCCTTAAAATCATTCTGCCAATTCTTCTGAATTTCAGGGTTAAAAACACTGGAGATATCAGAAGGAAAAAAAAAACTTATCTGTGAAAATTAGTGGCATAATATTCTAACATACCTAAAGAGCACACCTATCAATTATATGTCTGAAAGTGCATACAACATACTCACTTTATAGAAGTTAACAGAAGATTCTGTATATTTGGTGGGTGTACCAGAATCTGAAATCTGACAAAAGTTCTTGTTTACATTCCCTGAAATGTTGTTTCATCTTGAAAAATCTATCCTCTTCTATTCTACATATTATTACAGTAAATTCAAATTAGGCTCATCTATCACTTTATGATGAATAAATTGCTCAAATTTGATCCCCATGATTTTTTATAATAATAATAATAATAATATGATGTCTCCAAGGAGTCCAAGCTCATCGAGAAAAGGAACCTAGTTGAAAAATCTCTGTCTCCATCACATAATCCACCAAGTACAGTGAACTGCCACTACCAACATCTATTTCCCACCACCACTAGTATTTTTTGTCTGTAAATTGTATGTGTCCTCAAGGCCGATTTGTATGTATGCAGGATGAAAAACCAAAACCCACATTTCTGGGAGAAAAAACCTGTTACCTCTGTATGAGATCAGCTAACCCACCTTCAACTGAAAAGAAAAACAAAAAACATATGAAGATCCTTCTCATCACGGTGAAAATTGAATCTAGGCCTTTTTCCAAATGAAGGGCGCAAATAGTTATTCACACTCTATGTCACTGAGCGCCATATGGCCACTCTCGTTCCCCACTGGGTTTTGAAACTGAAACTTTCTGTTAGAAGAAGCAGTAGGGTTGCAAATTCCTTTTCCACACAGAGTTTAGTAAGAAAATCACAAACACCCATGCCCAAGGTGAGATTTGAATGTGCAGCCTAATGACTGGAGAGTGGATATGCTAACCACTCAACCAACCAGGGCAGCAACAAGATTAATAATAAATAATAATAAACTACCACCTTTTTATTCTCTTACAGGGAATAGACAAGGCCTTTTAAACCCTATCTAGCTTTTGGAGACCGATTGGGCAGTTCAATCTCCACTGATAGTCAATCAGAGATAGCTGGCCAATGTCTATCACTAATTATAGGCAGCCACCGATGAAGAGACCAGCAAACAAGTGCTGCCATCTCTTGGGATCTAACCCTAACAGGATATGCTACTGTTTGAAATAATGTGGATTCTACGGTCGGTTTTCTTGCGTTTACAGGATAAAAAACTTGCTTGCCTGTGCCAGAGATCAACTAACTTGGGAACCAGTTGAAGGCTTAGAAAAAGTTCGTCCACTTGGTGACTAGACTCTAACTCTATCTTTGTGTGGCTTAGCACAGAGGTTGCAAGCGCCACTTTCACTGAGCTACACAGGCCTATTGCAACAAGATTTGAAAGGAATAAAATAAACCTTGGAAAGAGTGCAGAGATGAATAACAAAGATTATATCAAGACTGTACATTGTTAGTTATGAGGACATACTGAGGGAATGTGGACAGTTGTTTGGTATATGGACAAAGGAAAGGTGATATGATTGAGACATTTAAATTGTTGAGAAGTAGTCATAGGGCTGACATTGGGAGTTCTTACATTTGGTGGAACAAAGGGAAGGAGAGAGAACAAGGGGCCATACCTAGAGTTTGCAAAAGGAAGTTGTGAGAAAGAGGGTGAGAAGAAGTTTCTTTGCATGGAGGGTGGTTGAACTGTGGAATGCTTTGTCTGGTGAGAGCACAAACAATGAATGAGTTCAAGGAGTGGTATGATAAACTTTGGTTGTTTTAGGGTGGACGTTCCATGATGAGTCAATTGACTCCATAGAGGTCCTGAATCATAATAATAATAACTGCAATGTATAGGGCTCTGATACACCCTCTGAACAGCAGACTGAGAATACATTTATCATCAGGTGAATTAGTCTAAATTCTTACACAAATCACTGGCTCAAATTTTGTGTTCTATAAAACACACTGAGTTTTTCTGTTTGCTATCACGATCTTGACACGTTAATTAGAATGGGATGGATGCATATACTCACAAAATCTCTGAAGAGACAAATATGTTTTTTAGCTTAGATCATCAGTTTGCTTTGAAAAACATTTGTGTTTAAACTGCCATTCTTTTTTGTGGCAACTCTCTTATTATTATTATTATTATTATCCCAAGACACATCCATCCCATGGAGTCAAAGATTCATCTAGAAGATGTCTTTTGTCATTCACAGAGCTCATCATACCATGCCTTAAACACATTTAAATTATCTGTAGACACCATGCTCTCAGACAATGCATTGCAATTATTCACAACTCTCCATGAAAAAAACCTGTTGAGAGTTTATTTTTCACTTGGTTAGACTATTTCTCCACCTTTGCCACGAGTTGCTTGGTGTTGCACCACCTTAGCTCAGTCCTGAAGATACTTTCACGCGCAAACTTTGTTTGCTCACACTTAGATAAAGGATTAAACTAAATTTATTATAGAAAAAAACCTGCTTCCCACTCCCTTGCTTACAACCTGTTTATACAGATTCCAAGGATGACCACCATTTTATGAAAAACCACTTCAATATTAATCCTATAACAACCTCTTACCAACTTTTACATCTCTATCATAATCAAATGAATATCCCTATCCACTAGACTGTAAATTGCATCTTCTCAACCTTTCTTCATATTTGACATTGCAGAGACCAGAAAGTTCCTTAGTCAATCTGCTCTGGATCCTTTCCAGTACCTCTTCATCCTTTTGAAACCATGTGACCAAATCTATGCACAGAAATCCATATGTGGTGTAATCAGGGCCTTATATAATGGAACCAGAATGTCTTTACTTCTACAAGTCAATGTCCTCTGCATTACTGCAGAATTTGCTGTGTTGTCCTCTAAATTTTAGATCCTTATCCACTATCATCCCAAGATCTCTTATTTCCTCCACCTCTAACATTATTATTATTACCACCCCAAGACCTCATGGAGTCAAAGACTCATCTGGGAGGTCCTTTTATCACACACACAGCTCATCATACCATGTTTTAAACACATTCAAACTCTTTGCAGACACCACTTCTCAGGCAAAGCATTCCAATCATTCATAACTCTGCACGAAAAATACCTGCCTCTCACTCCCCTACTCACACCCTCTTTACACAGTTTCCAGGGATGACCTCTGGTTCTCCCTGATCTCCCACTATTCTCTGTAAAACTTCTCCAGCATTGATCCTATAACAACCCCTTACCAACTTGTAGGTCTCTATCATATCTCTATTTCTACATGTCAGGGTTCTCTGCATCATTGCCATTATTATTAAGATCAAACCATTACACTAACACCTGCATAATAGTAGAATATATAATTTCAAAAATTAATCAACAAGCCTTGCCACTGAGAAAAACATAAGAAACGTGCAAAATTTAAAAGTAATCTTATAGTAAATAACTTAGGATACACCATTAATCTTGTTTCATTCATTCATTAACTGTGATAACTGTTTCATAATTATTGACTGTCTTAATTAATTACATCTCTTCTTCACCCTTCTACGTATCGGACCTACTGGCCTGTCACGGAGTTGCACCTGTCCCCAGGATAAGGGTGACTAGCCCTATGCCTCCCTTTTTCCTCCTGCTTGCAGGAACCAACAATATGAGTGTAACATATCTGATATAAGCAGACTTAAAATGACAAGCGTTACAACTTCCCAGAACACTGTAGTCAAGGTATTTATATTAAAAATATCATTGTATCACCAACAAATTTTGCAGCCTCTCACTTTGACTACAGAAGGATCACAACTTATGTTCAGACCCACAATTTTTACCTTCAGAGTTAGTTAACTAACAGCTCTTCAGTTCCATGTGTTTTTCTGCATTATATTCCAAAATCCATTTTCCGCAATGGTATTTTATTAAATGGTATTAAATATTTTTATATTAAAAACCAATTTTACAATGGCTCTCTCAATTATCCAACACTGAATTATCAGACATTCAAATAACCAAACCCTTCTGTTCACCAGTCCTTAAATTGGTTAGCATATCAATTAAACTCCAGCAAATAAATTTACCAACATGACAAGATAAATGAAAGATCAAAGATCAGAACAAAAAATTGATGTTCCTGCTCTGATTGCTCTTGAATCTTGAATATAAATGTTCTGCAAAAAAAAAAAAAAAACCTTAACTGTGAGACCCAGTACTTGTAACCAGGCAATGAAGAGTGGTGTAGACAAGTATATAACACATCATTAACATAGTTGTCAGACAAATGTAATGGCTGCATGGCTTCTGTAATATTTATGCAGGTCAAGAAGAAAAAAAAAAAAGTGGATGTGTGTTTATTTAATCCACAATGTAACCAAAAATTTACAAGGGCAGCATGCTATATTCAGAAATTAATTACCAAAGGCAACCATTACCATCAAGGTTCACTGTGGTACTGTAATTAAAATGTAATTTTTAATATTTACTTTTTAAAAAATTTTTATCTCTTACAATTATATCTTGGAATACTTGTGCCTTGAAATAGGAGACTGCTTTCACATCATGGTGATACACCTTAGAATTGCAAATTTTTATCTGACCCAAGTAGGTGTGGAATGATATTAATATACGTTTCTAACCTACATAAATTCATGAATTTCAAACAAGAATCCAACTCAACTGGTGACAAAAACAAATTTATCTTGTATGTTTTTGTTGGAATAAAGTAAAGTACTATGCAGCATAACATTAATGCTACAGGAAAAAATATCAAAAGAAATGTATTAAGTTTGCATCTACAATAACTTCATTCCAACGACTATATATATGTAACGTTACTGACAATCAGTATCTAATTATGGCATACATAAACTCGCGCTTAGTTTCATAAACAACTAATTCACAAACAGACAGAGAAATCGCCACTTCTGGACCTTCGGCCCTCGGCTTACTAACCTTACTTTTTTTTTTTTTTTTTCTTCAGTCAATGATAGGCACATGAACAAATAGTGACAAGAGTTAATTTCGCTATTAATTAACAGGAACCACGTTTCTGAAGGAGGAATATAACGTCTCCAGCGGAAGATAACAGGGAACAACAAAATATCGGTGAACGAGAGTAACGCCTCTCATGATAGTTATCCATAAAGTGCATCTTTATAGACTTTATAGTGCATCTAATCGACAGCACTTAAAAATAAATAAAATAGAACTACAGTATTAAAACGCAAGGCAGGAAGAAACCTAAAATTATAAATGTTTTGTTCTGTGAGCATTAATCACTGTTCGTAATTTTAGTCGAACCTATTCTCTAAAAAAAAAGACAGGAAAACTTAATTTGCACATAAATCTCCAAACCTCTCTTCAGCTTTTTTTTTTTCCTTCATTATTTTACTTTCGATCTCAACAAATCCACAAACCTGGTTTTCCTAAAATCCACAACTGCGTTTGAAAATACTGCTTAGTGCACCCCTAACCAAATAATAAGCAATATTAATTCGTACTGATTTAGAGTTTTAAACAAACAAACAACAAAAAATCAATTTCCGTTTCACGTTATACGAAGATTTGAGGGGGTTATTCAATTCTTTACCGATGATTTAGAACTGGGGATGGCAATAGTTCATAAAGGCGATATAGATATCTTGCAGGATGATTTAAATAAATTAGCAGTGTAGGCAAAGGTCAATGGTTGTCATTTTAATGTTGTTAAATGTAAAATCCAAACCTTTCATCACTTTGGAATGAAAGGATTACATACTTCGTATCATACTGATGGTACTAGATTACAGGAAACTGATGAGACTAGAGATCTGGGAGTGATGGTGTATAGAGATTTGAAATTTCAATGACATATTGTAGGAGTTAACAAAATAGCTCAGAGGATTACTTGGATTTAAACATTTAAGAACACATTGACAAGCAAAGATAGGGAGGTTATTGTTCTTTTTTATAAGGCTATGATTTGGCCACATGTTGACTACTGTGTACAGATATGGTCACCTGCGTTTGGTTGTCTCTGAATCTTCTCCACCACCGGTGGTGAAGAGAATTTAGAGACTAGTGGTTAAATTCTTATGAATAAGTTCCGGAGACCTATACAAAATAATTAATTGTATTTACTTTGAATGCTATCCGGGGAGACTCCAAACCTCCCCGTCCCTTTCATCACGCATTCGTAATCAGGCGACTGTTGATATTGACTTTATATAACATTCAAAACTGTAAACAATTGTTAAATAATAACACAACAATGAAGGCATAATGACCGTAAAGGAAGAAAAGTCACAAAACAGAAAAATGTTTCGGGTTCGGTGCATAAAAAAAGTTCCCGAACTGGGCCACGGATAGTTCTGGCTGAATTTAACCACTGAATGCATATATTACATGTAGCTCTTTTAAATACTTATTAACATATTTTTAACATTTACATTTATACTTTTACAATTAATTTTAAGTATTTGTACATTACCATACATATTTAAATATATTTACAATATATTTAAATATAGATGGTATTTAACCACTGGCTGAATAGTGGAGATTGAACTGCCCACTCAGTCTCCAAAAGTTAGATAGGCTGAAAAGCGGCCTCGCCTACTCCCTATACGGGAATAAAAAGGCGTTAGCTGATTTTTTTTTTTTTTTTTTAAATTTAACCACTGCTAGTGACCAAGCTTGTGATAGGTCTGTGGAATGTTCCCTATGAGGATAGATTGAAGGAATGTGGGTTGTAGAGGCAAAGGAGAGGGGATATGATAGAAACTTATAAGTTACTAAAGGGTAAGATTGACACAAAAGAAATTTTTTCAATACATGGGGAGTAGGGGTCACAATTGGAAGTTGTCTAAGTGTGGTTAATAAGGATGCGCAGACTAGGTTCTTCGCTTATGTAGTGGTGAATGAGCAGGATGGATTGTCAGAAGTGGTTGTGAGTGCCCCAACAGTGAATGGGTTTAAGGAGATGTATGATGGATGTTGTGTTAATGAATGGCGTGGGTCTCCCGCGATGACTCTTTTGACTCCATGGAGTATCCCTATAAATAATACTGCTTTAAAATCTGTTCAACTTTTAGATGATAATCATTCAGCCTTTTCTAATGTTGTTTTACTATAAAAGGCTCCGAAAAACAGTTAATGTGCTACTGATCCAGCTTTTGGAAGAGCATAAGCTATGATTCATCCAGGGAAAGGTGCAACAGATGCGAGGTGTTTGTGTTTCTGATTTGCAAATTTCGAAAATATCAATTGTTTATTGAGCTTTATATGGAATTTAATTTAATGGATATCGCAGAATAACCCTTGAAATATAAGAGAGTCGAATAAAGGAAGTAGCTGGACTTTGCAAACATTTGATCGGATACCCCATGGATATGTAGTATTATGGATAACAGGATAGCTGACAGACATCTAACAGTCCTGTATGGAGGACACAAGGCTCTGTACTTGATATGCCGTTTTGTTTAATTTGTAGGCATCAATGCTGGAGATTTGAAGAGTATTATCCAATTGTTTAATGATGATGCTACTTGGGCAGGACAATAGTAAATAAGAGTGATATATGATGACGAGTAAATTTTAGGCAAAGCAAAATAATGGTTGACAGTTTTCAATATGACCAATTGTAAAGTTAAGCACTTTGAACTGAAAAGTTGCAAGCTATGTGTCGATTTTGATGTATGTCTTGCAAGCTGTGTGTTATACACGTATTAATAGGATTTTACTGCTAGAAACTGATGAGACCAGGGATTTCGGGAAAGACACGGAAACTTAAGAACCGATAACATATTGCAAAAATGAAGAAAATAGCACAGATGATCATATCACACTAGGATTTCATGTGGATAAGAAGTAGACAGGATTCATAGATGAGTAATAACCACGATAGTATCAGCACTATGGATGTTACTTGTTCTTTTTCTTAAAGGAGAAAAAGAACAAGGAGTCAAAATAAGTAAAAGGAGTATCAGAAGAATTGTGAACTATAGTTTAGTTATTCTTTTTTCTTTTTGCTTGGAGTAGTGAATTAGTGGAATGGATTGCCTGAGGTCAGTGGTGTACCCAGAGGGGGAGGGGGGGGGAGGGTCCTCCCCGGGCACCAAGCTGAATGGCGGCCAAGAGCATGGAATATCATTACTATTCGCCAGATATTTGTATAAAAATTTTTGTATCATTTTTAGTTCTTAAAAATTATTTAATTATTATTGATATTCGTAAATAATTTTTTTTTAAATTTGGTGCTAAATACGACATACATATTGTAATATGTAGATAGTTAATTCGAATTCAAATCAAAACGCGCGAATTTAATTTTGTTTAGTTACTTTTGTATTTTGCAACCTCAAAGCAAGAGGGCGTATAACATTCTAATTTACAGGTAGTGGGGATGAAGTAGTGTGGTGTTAAGACAGAAACACACTTGACCTTGATTGAAAACAACCAATAAACTTGATTATTTTAAAATTTAAAATTTTATTGTTTTAAAGTCAATCAAAGCAAGGCGAAGACCAGTGGAACAATTTCATAGTAAAATCAGACATTATTTATCAAACGTACAAGTGTATACATTCGTATTTTTGTGTTTATAGTCGGTGATAGAATACTGTGTGTTGAAAATAGGCCGATTATAAACAAACTTGGAAGAAGAAGAAGAAGAAGTATTTTTGTGTTTGTACTACATAGCTGATACAGCCGTAAGTACAGTTTTTAAAATTATAAATTTAAAACTTTTTTCTACTATTATTTGTTGATTTGCTTCTGATCGATACAATCTATACTAGTCAAACACTAATCAAACCCTATTTAAAAAATTATAGGAACATGAAATGACAAAGACCAAGTAGATATCAAAGAAGAAGGGGGGGAAATGAAAGAAGAAGCTGTTACAAATATATTGGAGCTATTATAAAATACATAATG
The DNA here is from genome assembly GCF_054136105.1 of Typopeltis vanoorti. Taxonomy (NCBI): domain Eukaryota; kingdom Metazoa; phylum Arthropoda; class Arachnida; order Uropygi; family Thelyphonidae; genus Typopeltis; species Typopeltis vanoorti. The sequence goes on from NC_143569.1 coordinate 46,996,412, forward strand.
CCAGTGACATCAGTTTCAACATAGCAGGTGAAATAGAAGAAATAGTGGCGGAAGAACGGTATGAAGTGTAAGATACTTTGGAACAAATAGTCCAGCAGGATAAGAAAAATATTGATGATGATGAAAAGAATATTGAATTCAATACAACCGAAGCAATAGAACAACAACTAAAGAAAGTCAATAGTAAGGAAATGGAATGGACAAATACAAATGAAATATTCTCCGATGTTGCTTCTTTGTCAATTCCAGTACCAGACAGTGGTGGCCGGTGAAAATTTTAAGTGGGGGTACTGCATATACAAAAAAAAAAAAAAATCTAATCAGTAACGAATTTATTAATAAATAAATTTACATATTAAAAATTGCTTTATTAAAAATATTTCATCCTCACCACGAACAAACACCAATAATAAAAGTTTCGTATCAATAGCAATGACAAGCGAAAACGAATATCGGCGTTAGATCGCAGCGCATTTGTTTCGTGTAACGATAATTGAAAATATACAATTCTTTTCATATTTTCAACAGGGACACTCGTCATAATTCAGCCTTATATCTATAATAATTACATAATTATATGTTATTTTAACAAAATAAATAATGTTGTTATATAGCCAGTAAGTGAAACTCAAGATCGAGAACTACGATCTATATGAGTTTCAATGCCGAAAAACTATCGGCAAAGGGAATTCGAAGCAAGGGTGGAGTAAGATCCCTCACTATGTAAAATAATATTGACAAAAAATAGTTCACCACACGCACCAATAATAAAGGTTTCACATCTCACAGAAATAATGTGCGTAAGGATACTAAAAATACACTGCCGTTTGGGCAGTGTGGGAATGACAAGTGCTTGTGACTTGCAATGACAAGCGCAAAGGAATATCGGCTTTAAATCGAAGTACATTTGTTTCGTAATCTAAAGCGTTAATCGAACAATTCCAATTATTAACTATTCAATCAATGTCAAAACATAAGCTGTAACCTTTAACATGTTGTATTGCATTTATATAATGTTGTAGGCATTGTTATTATTTATAAATACAAACAAAATTTAAAATTTTAATTTTTTTCCTTGGGGGTGCTGCAGTGGCACAGCGCTTATGTACAGGCCGCCACTGGCACCAGATTAAATTAAAATTGATATTAAGCAAGGAAGTGAAGTATTTCAAAATAAAGATGGACCTTTTGATGCAACAGATAGATCTAGAATAGGAATTAAAGGATATCGTCGCCAACTTGCAAAATCATGGTTTTATAAAGAACTACCAAATGGCAAAAATGTTCTTAGAACTTGGATGGTTTATTCTCAGACAGCAAAAAGTTTTTTTGTTTTTGTTCCCGTTTATTTGCTTGCGGCGATACAACTAGAGTATCGAGTTTTGTGAATGGTTTTAATAAATGGTGGAAATTAAATCCAAAGATTTCGCAACATGAAACTTCGGAACAACTTCTTAATTGCTTAGAAATGTGGAAAATTTTAGCAACGAGGTTAAAATTGAACAAGACGAAATATCAAGTTAGTCGAGATCAAACTATTAAGGAAAAGACAAGAATAAAGGATGTTTTGAAGAGAGTTTTGGATGGAATTCTCTTTTTAGCTCGTCAAAATCTTCCTCTTCGAGGTCATAGAGAAGATTCGCCAGCGACAAATAAAGGACATTTTTTGGAGTTAATTCAGTTTCTATCTCATTATGACCCTATTCTAAAAGGACATTTATTAAGAACTGAACATTCTGCTTTACATAATAGGAGATATTCTGTAAAGCATACATAATATCTCCTATTAAGCATACATCTCATACTTATCTCCCAGAATCCAAAATGAATTCATAAATTTAATACGAAACCATGTAAAAGTCAAAATATTGGAAGACATATAAAAGGCTAAATATTACGAGATCCTTTTCAACAGTACTCCTGATGTGTCTCACGTGGATCAAATGTGTAAAGTTATCAGATACGTGCACATCGAAAATGAAAAAGTTGAAGTAAGAGAGTCATTCTTAGGTTTTTTTTCTATCTCAGGAAAAAATGCAAATAATATTACTTCTGACATTCTGAAGAAATTAGAAGAGGAAAACACACTTGACATCAACAATCACTCACTTAATCTTTGTGGAGTTCATGCTTTTGGAAGCATTTCTACTTGTGTAACATTTGTTTGCAGTTTTGGAAAAATTATATTCATTTTTTTCACGTTCAACTCGCCGTTGGAAAGTATTGAAGGAAAATGTAGGACTAACATTAAAAAGATTATCAGACACAAGATGGAGTGCTCACTCTGAAGCAGTTCATACAGCAAGATATAATATCGAAAAGTTAATTTTAAGTTTAGAAGTCCCATGTGATATAAAAAAAATATTGACACACGAGGATCAGCTCAAAATTTACTCGATGCAATTTGCGATTTTACTTTTTTGTGTTATCTGTCTTTTTGGAATGAAGTTTTAGAAGAGGTAAATGGTACCCAAAAATACATGCAAACTAGCGGAATGAGTTTAAAAAAATGTAGTACGAGACTTGAAAATTTGAAAGTCTTTCTTGAAAATGAACGAGAAAGAATGGTGAATAGAGCAATCGAATATGCAACAACAAAATGAGATAAATTGGACATTCCTATAGAAAAAAAGGGCAGAAAAGGGACGGGTATGGCTTAGAAGGGCTAAGGATAGCCCCGTGACAGGCCACTAGGTATAATACGTGAAGGGAAGAAGAAGGAAAAGGCTAAAAAGAAAAATGCCGAGAATTGTTGGACGATGTTGGTCTTACACTTCAAGAGGAGGTCAGAAGATCAATGTTTGTGTGCCTCCATCGCTTTTTTCTAGAAATCTGTAGCCGTAACAAAGCAATGGATGAAATAATGACGATTTTTAAGATTCTGCAACCCAATATTATAATACATGGCACAAAAAAAAGATTTCGAAAATTGCATCCGCAATTTAACAAATGTCTATGATGAATTTCAAACTGAAGATATAATTCCTGAAATAAAAAAGACTTCAGCAACATCTAACAGCTGTTAATATCAGCAAACAAGAAGCAGAAAATGGACAGCTCTTCAATTATTACAGTTCATTGTAGAGTAGTGGGATTTCGTGGAATCTCTTCCAAATATTTCACTGTTTAAGATTTTTTTTAACTACTTGTGTATCAGTGACTTCTTGTAAAAGAAATTTTTCTAAATTAAAATTAATAAAAAGTTACCTGTGGTCCTCTATGATAGAAGAGAGACTAAGTAATTTATCCAAACTTTCTATGGAAAGTAATTATGCCAGCAAAATAAACCAGAAAATAAATTTTCCACTTTAGGATCTGGGTTAGGAGGTCCCCTATGACTCTTATTCCTGCCCAGTTCCATGTAGGGAAAAGAAAGGGCTAGCCAGTTATGAGACTTGTTATGTTTCTGTTCGAAAATAGTAGTTCTGTAAGTACAGCTGACTCTCTTGATCCTGTCAGTGTGTGATGAAGTTCTGTGTTTTTCCACCACGGTAGAGCATCTCTAAAAATGAGGAGAAATTCTTCAGGAGGTGGAAGTACTTTGAAGGTATGCCATAAGACACTCGCTACTATCTGGTTAACTATTAGTACTCTTTCTCTAAGTGAAGACATGGAACATGTCTTCACTTAGTTCCATTTTCCTAGCACCTGTTAAAAACGGTTGTGAAGCTGTGTCGAGTTCAGTGCGTTATATACCGGGTGATTATAAAATAACGTCAAGTGTTCAGAGCCCTCTAGCGAGTGATGTATTGGACGAAACACAGCAATATTCGGACAACAATAGAAGTACACAGTGGAACATGGAGATTCGATTTAACGAAAAAAATAGTACCAAAAGTCGCCAACAGGGAAAATTTTGGCTCTGTTTAACAAGTAAAATGTATTAATTTGCATTATCGCGTTTCTTGTGAGCGATCATGCAATAAAAGGAAAGCCTGTGAGATTTCTTATCATTCGTAGACGAACTGCTTTTCGATGCCTCTTACTTGACGTGAGCGTGCTTTGTTAGTCAAACTATTATCAGCAGAACAATAATGCCAGTGCTTGTCTTCGTGATTTTCGGCGTATGAAAAATTTACGAAAAGGACCGATTAGCTTAACAAACTTACGAAAACTGATTCGGCGATTTGAAACTACTGGAACTCTAGCAGTGCAGGTAGGCAGGGGACGCAAACCAATTACCAACAAGTTAAACAAGTTGCAACTGCTATTGTGGAACAGGAGATGACGAATGTGCAGGGTACTAGCAGTACACGAGCAATATTCCGGCAAATGGATATCGCATACACAACGGTGTGGAAAATCTTACATCAGATGTTGAAGTTTTACCGCTATAAAATCAGTCATGTTCAAGAATTGCGCCCTGTTGATGCGACCACACGAAACGACTTATCTTTGAGATTCTCATCGCGCATGCAAATGGATGATGCATGGCCGTGGCAGATTTTATGGAGTGACGAAGCGCACTTTTATTTGAACGGCGATATTAACACACGCAACTGTCGCATTTGGGCTGCAACTAATCCGCACGTGTGTCTGCAGATGTCTATCCACTCGCCCAAAGTCACAGTGTGGTGCGGATTTATGGCATCTTTTATCATCGGGCCATACTTTTACGAGGAAAATCGCCAAAATGGACCAGTGACCTGTTCTGTTAATGCTAACAGGTATGCCAATATGCTGCAGAACTTTGTGGTTCCACAACTGCAGCAAAGAGCATGTCTCAATTCGACGATCTTCATGCAGGATGGTGCACCACCCCACATCGGACTTTCAGGTACAGCGTGTTTTGCGACAACATTTCTCTGACAGAAGAATCATTAGTCGTGCATTTCCCACGCCATGGCCACCGAGATCGCCTGATCTCAATCCTTGTGACTTTTAGCTGTGGGGATTTCTTAAAAGCATTGTGTATCAAGTACATGTACCCGATATTCCAACTTTGAAAGATCGAATAACGATACACGTGAGACAAATCAATTCCGATATGTCGTGAGCCGCTGTAGAAAATGTCGTGCACCGTATTCAGTTCCTGGAACATCAGAATGGTGGTCATATTGAATCTCATTTGTAATTAACAATAAACGTCATGAAATTGATGTGTGGTGTCTCTCGTTTGCCATTTAGTCATTCATTAGTCACACCTACTAAAATTAATTTGGCAGCACCAAACTTTACCCTGTTGGCGACTTTTGGTACTTTTTTTTTTCTTCGTTAAATCGAATCCTCATGTTCCACTGTGTACGTCTGCAGAATATTGGTATGTTTCGTCTAATATATTACTCTCTAGAGGGCTCTGAACACGACGTTATTTTATAATCACCCGGTATTTTGGTGTTGCCAAGGTGCACATCTAAATATCTTTGTCCTTCGCTTGACCAGGTACATTCGATCGGAGAATCATTTCTGGCATTCCATCTGCCTGACCACAAGCCCGTGGTTTTTGCAGAATTTAATTTGGCCCCAGAGGCTTGTGATTATAGTCTGTGTGCTTCCTCAGCTACTGTCATTTCTTCTTCATTTCGGACTATTACAGTGATGCAATCGGCATATGCTGATTGGGTAATTTTTTGATATGGCTCTATTATGCTGGTTCGTTTGGAGATGATGGTGTCGTGTACTCTTTTTAAGAAGGGTTCTATGACCAATGTGTATAATTGTCCAGAGAGGGGACATCCTTGCTTGATCACTCGAGAGTATGACAAAGTGCGAGTGAGCCTGTTGTTGATTTTTAAACAGATGTGTGCATCTCTGTAAATCAGTTGCACTGATTCAATGATGAGAGGACCATAGCCTAATGCCTTTAGGACTTTATAAAGGTACTCGTGCCCTACCCTGTCGAAAGTCTTCTCCTGATCAAGGCTGACGAGTGCTAGGTTTGCATGTTGGCTGTTTGCGATGTGGATGAGATCTCTTATCAAATGGAGGTTATCATGTATTGTTCTTCCTGGGACAGAGTACGTTTGATGTTGGCCAATAACTTCAGGCAGTGTTGGCTTTATTCGATTTGCTACAACTTTGGAAATGATTTTGCAATCGGTTTTAATTAGAGATTAGGCGCCAGTTTCGGATATTCGTGTGGTCCCCCTTCTTTGGTATCAATCGTGCTACTGAGGTCGTGATGGATTGTGTGAGCCCATTGAGGTAGGCTTCTTGCAGTGTTTTGAGGAGAAGTGGTCAGAGTTGATTCCGGAAGACTTGCAAAAACTCTGACGTGAGAACCTCAAGGCCAGGAGATTTGTTCTTTGGCAAAGATATGCATGCGGTTTTCAGTTCATCTAGTGTGATCTTGTTTTCTAAGTGGTTCTGATCTGTTGCAGAGATTTTTTTTGTTTCTTTCAGTATTTCGTAAATGGCATGATGGGATGTTCCTGCAGTGCTGTATGCATTCTTGTAATATTGTAAGATTTCAGAGGTGATTTTACTTGGATCTTCTCTGATGCTGTCATCTTGAAGTCTGATAGCAGGGATGGAATTTGCTGCCTGGCATTTTTTTTTTCCAAAGAGAAAAAATATTTTGTGTTGGCACCTGAAATATTTATTTGGGTATGCCGCGATCTAAGTAGGGCACCTTTTGCCGATAATTCTGCCCGCCTTTGCATGGCTTGGAAGGCAGAATGATATTCAAGGCTTTCTTCTGGGAGATACTTGAGCTGTTCTTCAAGTTGTCGGATTCTGTTTCTCTGTTGATTTTTCTGGTGACTGTAGATCTGCGTAAAGGATTTTATTCGTGATTTTAGATGGGGCCACCATGTTTTCATTGGTTCTGTATCCACTTTCGAGTGAGTGAGGTTGGTTATTGAAGCCTGAGTGTTTATTATATAAGCTAGATCTTTCAAGAGAGTATTATTGAAGATCCAATAGGCACTTCCTGATTTCAATGTTTCCAAAGATAATGAAAGTTGCAGCTTGACGAAGCAATGATCTGAAATGTAGGAAGGGATGTGTGAGATATTTCTAACTAGAGGCAAGGTGTGTTTGGAAATGTAGTATCTGTCCAGTCGTGCTTGGTAGAGTGGTCTGTTAGTTGCTGTGATTGCTGACTTCCATGTGTAGGACTTCTTATCTGGATGTTGATGCCGAAAGACGTCAATGAGTAAATTATTGTTTATAAGTGTTTGAAGTTGGTTTATTAATGAGCTACAATGTTCAGTACATTGACGTCTGTCTTTTTCTTGGTCAAGAGTGCAATTAAAGTCCCCAGCTATTATGATATATTCTTGGTCAATGCTGGAAAGATGGTTTTGAATGAAATCCAAGATTTGTTATACCATAGAATCCTGCTGTGGCATGTAGATATTGAAGACATGCAAAGTATTATGGTTGGGTGCTTTTATGTGAGCATACAAAGTGTATCCTGGTATATCAGCAATCACTTTTAGTTTGTAGGGAGATTGATGATATAATCCTAAACTGACTCCTGCCCCATGATGCTGTTGGATTGCAGAGTGGTGTAAGTCATAAGGCCACTCTGCCCATCTTCTAGATAATTTGGAAGAGGAGTTTATATATATATATTTTTTTTTTCCTGCAGAAGTAATAGGTCTATATGATGTTTTTGTACCTGGTCAAGGACTATTTTGTTGTAAAGCAGAGCACATCCTCTTGGATTGAGAGAAAAAAGGCTCAGAGACATTATGTTTATGAAAGTTTAATTGTAGGTTGAATCTAATATTGGTCCTGGTATTATGTTTGTAGCCCATTAATCAGGTAGTAGATTCGCTTACTCCTGTTAACCTCTGCTCTGCCCTTTTTACATTTTAATTTTGAGTGTAGATCCTGAAGTTGAGATATTAGTTCTGGGATTCTTGTGGTGTATTTAAGGGCTATAGTTAATTTGTGAGGGTGAGCCTTGCACTTTATATATGAAGGATGACAGCTGCTTCATGGTTAGTGGACCCTCATGTGGGGAAGTTCCCCCTCAGCTTCTTCCTCTTCTAAGTCGTCATGTGGGAGTACAGTTTCCTCATCGTCTGGGAACTCTCTTTCTCCTTGGCTGGCTGCAGGTGATGTAAGGCCATTTTGAGTAGTTTCTTCTATTGGATGAGGTTCTGAATTAGTGGGAGGCTGGGTTGGTGATTTTGGTTGTTGTGTCCGGGGATTGCTTTTAATTTGTTCATCCGAGTCCTCTATTGGGAGGATCCGTGATTTCATGCTGTTTGTGCTGTGAGACTTCGTTATCAGAGCTTTGGATCTCATTAGTCGACTGAACCTCGTCTTTTCCAGTTGGGGATTTTCTTGGTTCTGAAATTCGTGATTGGGAGAGAATTTTTGGTTTACTTTTTCCTATGCTTGGATTTTCTTCGTGTACAATGTTGTTCTGTTCAACTAGTTTCGTATTCTGGGCTGGGATATTTGTTGATGAATCCTTGGTAATATTGGGACATTGTATCCTAATGTGACCATCTTCATTACAGAAGAACCAGTGTGATGAGGAAGATAAGTAGAAAGTGTAGGTTATTCCATTTATGTCCGTGTTGATTAATTTTGGGAGGTCGTGTAGTGTGTCATTGTTTGGAAAGTGCATTAATGCTTGTCTTCGAAAGCTTTTAACATGGGCGAATTCGGGCTTTTCCGTGGCTGCCGACAACGTGCGTATTTTTCCTGTGACAGAACCGTATCTTGATAACATGGATCTGATGAGTTGATGTGGAATTTCAGGGGGAACATTTGATACGGTTACTTTTGTCGGGGCCAGTGCTCTTGGGACTGCTTCGTAGTGATAATCGCCGATATCGACGCCTTGTTGCAGTACCGTTTGTGCCCATGAGAGCTACGCGGGAAGCGCCAGTAATATTTTTTGCGGGTACAATTTTGGCGATAGCCGTCAGATATTCTTCTAGTGCGATGTTTTCTTTGGTTGCGAAGATAACAATTCCATTTTCTTGGGAAATGGCGTTGCTAAAATTGGTAGTTATTTTTGCGTTAATCAGCTTACTGCTGGCTGAGGTGGATTCGTGTGTAAAATATGTGTTTTGGGGACGACAGGATATATCCGTTTGATACAACATTAGGGTTAGATTTGAAATTGACTGACCTGTTTTCCTTGTCAGCAGCTCCCGTGGACTTTGCTCTTCCTTCCAGGTCTGACGGTGTGTATGTGTGTGTGTGGGGGGGGAGGGGGTTCTTGCATTTCTGTGTCAGTAGTGGTACAGGAATGGGCGGTAAATGTGAAGCGATCATTAGATTTTTTCTAAATTTTTAATTTTTTATTTAACTTGTTAAAATATACATGAGACGATAGGTAACAAGGACTATTTACATATTATAAGTATATAAGAATATATATTATAGAGAAAGAAAACATTTTCCTTTCGGGTATACAACAGAGAAAACAATAAATGAATTCACAATTTACAGTTCAGTTTCAGTCTGAGTTATCTTTCAGATGAAGCGCATTGTCGTCGTCAATCCAGAAGAGGGTACCAGTTGGATTCCACTCCTCTATGAATTTTGCGACAGTTCTTGTTTCTTTGAAGTACTCAAGTTCCAATAAAAGCCTGCTTTTTTAGTTTAAGATGAAGGATATATGTGAGGGTTTGTGCAGTTTCAGTGATGGATGGGTGCTGGTTATTTCTTGTCTGTTTAGGTAGAAGCTGTAGATGACAGCCTTAGCGCAGATGAAGAGGAAATTGCATGTTCTGTGTCTGTTTTCTTCTGTGTGGACTAAATTCCAGTAGTCTTCTTGGCTATGTGCGTAGTTACAGGTGCTAGAGGCAGTATTCAGGGAATAGGTGATCATCACTTTGTTTGCAGTTAGATATGTGTGTTCCAAGGCAGCTGAAACGTCACAGAATAGACACAGATCCGTTTCTCTTAGCTGAAATTTGTAGAGCTTAGAAGGGATTGGCAAGATGTTATGCCATAGTCTCCACTGTATGTCGGAATCTGGTTTGGCACACTTCGATTTATATGGCAGATCCCAATGAAAACTGAGTGGCATATGCAGCCTTGTAGATGAAAGGGTTAAGCATGAATATAAGAAGGGCAAGGGTGAAGACACTGACATGAGGAAGTGGTATATTTTCTTGTAGTTGGAGGGAAGAATTGGAAGTGAGGCTTCAGATTGTAGAAGATGAAATATCGGCCACGAGCAGTTTCTAGAAGGAATACGGATTTCCTGAGGTGTAGCGATATCTGGATAAGCTTTTATAATGGAGGCTTGCAGCTGTTGATATTGCTTTTCAGTTTGGGGATTCTTCATTGGTAGGCTTGTGAATGCTTTCCACTTTAGGGTCTGAGTTAGGAGATCCCCTATGACTCTTATTCCTGCCCAGTTCCATGTAGGGAAAAGAATGGGCTGGCCAGTTGTGAGACTTGTTATGTTTCTGTTCGAAAACAGTGGTTCTGTAAGTACAGCTGACACTCTTGATCCTGTCAGTGTGTGATGAAGTTCTGTCTTTTTCCACCGCTGTAGAGCATGTTTGTAAAAATGAGGTAGTTTAGGAGGAGATGGTGCAGGAATGGCCATTCCGAGGATTGTGGAAAGTGTAAGTCCTCTGGTGGATGATTTTGTGATGTAATCGAAGGTGGTTACATAAGTGTGATTACATTGAGGTGTCTTTAGGAGGAGGATTATCCTGACGGATCTAATCTTGTTTTCAAGGGAAATCAGGCCTTGACCTCCCCCCCCTTGCTGAGTGGCTTGCAGAGTTCACGGTATGTTGTCCAGTGAGTTTTGTTCCAGAGGAAACGTTTGATTTCCTTTTCGATGTGGTAGAGAAATTCTTCACGAGGTGTGAGTACTTTGAGAGTATGCCATAAGACACTCGCAGCCATCTGGTTAACTATTAATAATCCTCCTCTAAGTGAAGACATGGAACGAATGCTGTTCCATTTACCTAGCACCTGTTTAAAACGGTTGTGCAGCTGTATCCAGTTCAGTGTGTTATATATTTTGGTGTTGCCAAGGTGCACACCTAAGTATCTTTGTCCTTCGCTTGACCAGGTACATTCGATCAGAGAATCATTTCTAGACTTCCATCTGCCTGGCCATAAGTCCGTGGTTTTTGCAGAATTTAATTTGTCCCCTGAGGCTTGTGCATATAGTCTGTGTACTTGCTCGGTTACTGTCATTTATTCTTCATTTCGGACTATTACAGTGACGTCATCGGCATATGCTGATAGCATAGTTTTTTGATGTGTTTCTATAATGCTTGTTTCTTTTGGAGATGATGGTGTCGTGTACTCTTTTTAATAGGGGTTCTATGGCCAATGTGTATAATTGTCCGGAAAGGGGACATCCTTGCTTGATCCCTCGAGAGTATGACAAAGTGCGAGTGAGCCTGTTGTTGATTTTTAAACAGAAATGTGCATCTCTGTAAATCAATTGCCCTGTTTCAATGATGAGAGGACCATAGTCTAATGTCTTTAGGACATCATAAAGGTACTCGTTCCCTACCCTGTCGAAAGTCTTCTCCTGATCAAGGCTGACGAGTGCTAGGTTTTCATGTTGGCTGTTTGCAATGAGGATGAGATCTCTTATCAAATGGAGGTTATCATGTATTGTTCTTCCTGGGACAGAGTACGTTTGATGTTGGCCAATAACTTCAGGCAGTGTTGGCTTTATTCGATTTGCTACAACTTTGGAAATGATTTTGCAATCGGTATTAATTAGAGAGATTGGGCGCCAGTTTCGGATATTCGTGTGGTCCCCCTTCTTTGGTATCAATCTTGCTACTTAGGTCGTGATGGATTGTGGGAGCCCATTGAGGTAGGCTTCTTGCAGTGTTTTGAGGAGAAGTGGTCAGAGTTGATTCCGGAAGACTTGCAAAAACTCTGACGTGAGAACCTCAAGGCCAGGAGATTTGTTCTTTGGCAAAGATGTGCATGCGGTTTTCAGTTCATCTAGTGTAATCTTGTTTTCTAAGTGGTTCCGTTCTGTTGCAGAGATTTTTTTTGTTTCTTTCAGTATTTCGTGAATGGCATGATGGGATGTTCCTGCAGTGCTGTATGCATTCTTGTTGTATTGTAGGATTTCAGAGGTAGTATTGTAGCATTTCAGTTTCGAGTGTAGGTCCTGAAGTTGAGATATTAGTTCCGGGATTCTTGTGGTGTATTTAAGGGCTATAGTTAGTTTGTGAGGAGATCCTCGCACTTTCTGTATGAAGGATGACAGCTGCTTCATGATTAGGGGACCCTCAGTGTGGTGAAGTTCCCCCTCAGCTTTTTCCTCTTCCAAGTCGTCATGTGGGAGTACAGTTTCCTCATCGTCTGGGAACTCTGTTTCTCCTTGGCTGGCTGTAGGTGATGAAAGGCAATTTTGAGTAGTTTCTTCTATAGGGTGAGGTTTTGAATTTGTGGGAGATTGGGTTGGTGATTCTGGATGCTGGTCTGGGGATTGCTTTTAATTAGTTCGTCCTTGTCATCTCTATTGGGAGATTCGTGTTTTCGTGCTGTGAGACTTCGTTATCAGAGCCTTGGATCTCATTACTTGGCAGGCGTTCAAGAGCGACATGAGCGTTGTCTTTTTCAGTTCGGGATTTTCTTTCCTCTGAAGTTCGTGATGGGGAGAGAATTTTTGGTTTACTTTTTCCTGTGCTTTGATTTTCTTCATGTACGATGTTGTTCTCTTCATCCGGTTTACTATTCTGGGCTAGGATGTTCGTTGATGAACTGCTGGTAATATAGAAACATTGTTTATTAATGTGACCATCTTCATGACAGAAGAAGCACTGTGATGAGGAAGATAAGTAGAAAGTATAGGTTATTCCATTTATGTCCATGTTGATTAATTTTGGAAGTCGTGTAGTGCGTCGTTGTTTGGAAATTGCATTAATGCCTGTCTTCGAAAGCTTTTGACATGGGCAAATTCCGGCTTCTTCGTGGCTGCTGCCAATGTGCGTATTTTTCCAGTGACAGAACCGTATCTTGATAACATAGATCTGATGAGTTGATGAGGAATTTCAGGGTGAACATTTGATACAGTTACTTTTGTTGGGGCCAGTGCTATTGGTGCTGCTTTGAAGTGATAATCGCGGATATCTACGCCTTTTTGCAGTACGTTTTGTGCCCATGAGATGTGGCTAAAATAAACCTACACGGTACCAGCTACGCGGGAAGCGTCAGTAATATTTTTTGCGGGTACAATTTTGGTGATCGCCGTCAGATAATCTTCTAATTGGATGTTTTCTTTGGTGGAGAAAATAACAATTCCAATTTCTCGGTAAATGACGTTGGTAACAGTGGTAGTTATTTTTGCGTAAATTGGTTTACTGCTGGCTGATGTGCCATTCGTGTGTGAGATCGGTGTTTTGGGAGACGATAGGATATTTCCATCAGATACAACATTAGCATAAGATTTTGAATTGTCTGACCTGTTTTGCATGTCCATAGCTCCGGTAAACATTGCTCTTCCTTCCGGGTCCGAAGTCGTAGGGGGTCTTTGATTTGCTAAATCCTTGGTAGTACATGAATGTGCAGTTGCCATGGCGGTTAATCCTTCGCCAGCTATAGCCTCAGGTGAGGAGTGTAGGTGGCTGAGAGGAATTAGAGTGTCGAAATTGAAAATACATAGGAACTCGTACACCAAGAGAAGAAAACTGTCATAAATCACTTATCACTACACTTACGCGTACACGATTAGTATCAGTAGATAGCTCTCAGATTGGAGAATATAGCTATATAAAATACTAAGTCCTTCCTTGCGGATAAACGCATAAAAGGTGGGGGAGAGGCAGGAGCGGTATGAACGCACGTGCGACACCTTGGTCACCATAGTTTACCTTTCCACAGCCTACTGACTTCCTATAATATTCGCTACAACAAACCTGCCATCAACCACCACCATATTACCACATATAAAAGTAACTGCAACAACATATGGAAGAAATAATATGAAACCATATAAATTGACATGAATCTCAAAGGTTTCTTTTTCCAAGCAATCGGACATTACCAGTCTCCTTAATATTGCAAATGCAAACAAAAGAAATAAAAAATTCAAACGAAAACATAGTACACGGTTATCTGCTCATGTATGTGAAATCAAGTGTATACCTAAAATTTAAAAAAGCTACAATAACTGGCAAAAGGGAATATTCAGGTCACAAACTCCCACGGAAACCTTAACAACTGACAATAGGGAAAGAAGTACGCTCTATAAATATCAGATATTCCTAATATCGTATTTTTCATTTGGAATAAGTTTGCAGTTTTTAATCTAGCTTAGAAACACCACATCAGTTATTTCATAATTCCATGTTTTTTAATCAAAACTTAACCTTCCCCAACTTACCATGACTACGAGGGAAAACGATACTTAATCCATTTTCCTTTCATTTATTTTTAAATATAGCAACACTACACTATAAAATGTAAAATGGTGTAGTGCTTTTTTCAACAATAATTTAATAAAAAAATTAGATTACGATACTTATTTACTTACTGTCCTCTTCCGTCGGGGACGGGTTGAGTCTTCCGTGTTTCTACAACAACCTCCAGGAATTTCGGTTTTTTGCGTGGCTGGTGAGCTGTCTATATGTTTGTAATCCAGAAATGATCTTTATTGTTGTTATCCATTTAGTCCTTGGTCTTCCTTTTTTTTCTTTCTTTTTTCTTTTATTCTTGCATACAGAACAAGGTTGAGTAGTCTTTTTGATGGCATTCCCTCGACATGTCAGTATCACTGAAGTTGTCTTCTTTTGATCTTTTCGATTAATGAGTCTGTTTATTTTAGGTCTTGTCTTACAGGCAAAGGTTGGTCGATTGGTAGAACCTCTGCTACTAATGGCTCAGTTAAGTAAGTTTGAGCACGGTTAGTAATTGAAAGGAGGCCAATCGTTCGATGCTGTTGGCACACTCTCCCTCTATGAGTCTTTGGACTCCCTGGAGGTGTCAAATAATAATAATAATAATTTCATTTGTTTTCGTTTCTGTTCATTTTGTTTTATTTATTTTTCTGAGACATTTCATCTCGAACGCCTCCAGTTTTCAATAGCGTAGGTTAATATTTTATGGCAATCCCACACACCTGAAGTTATTTAACCAAGTACAATAACACAGGGTGGGCAGAAATGTATTTACACATTTCAATCTGTAAATTATAAAAAATAACTAATAAACCATGCGTATAAATTATTTAGAGAATTATACAAAGTGGAATTAAAGCAACATACAATTTAGAAGACCAAACGGGATTCAGTAGAAAGAAATCCACACAGTTTTCAGTCAATAGTCTATTACTGTTATCTGAATTGATATGTGTGTGTGTGTGGGGGGGAATGAAATCTTTATCCCTGCTTTATAGACTTAGCAAGCATTTGATTCAATAAACAAAATTTAAAGTTTTAAAACAAAAATAAAGCTGAAAAATGCTCATTATTGTACTCCATACTATAAAAATACCACTCTAACAATGAATTTTGGAGCAACTGAAACTACTGAAAACCAGTCAAAAGTGGTGTCATGCAATGTTTGGCATTAAAGGAAAAAATCTGTAACGCCTTTTATTCCCTAATAAAAAGGAACAGGTGAGCTCCCTCCTTTTGAATCTTAAGTGACGTTTGCATCCGTAGAGCATCTGCTCAAAGAAAGCCATTCTCAGTTCGAATCTAGTCGCCGACTAGAGGAACTTTTCTCTTCACTTTCTTGAACCTATTATCGACCATGTCGATCTCGGGTACGAGTAAGAGTTTTCTCTCTGAATTTCGACTTTTTCATACCATAAACTCAAGAAAATCTATCGTTGAATCCCCACTATTTCAGACAAAAAACATAGGGTTAGGGACCCCGAGATGGCGACACCTGTCTCCCTCTCTTCATCGAATGCTGTTTATAATTAGTGATCTCTATCTCAATATAATCTCATTAAGACTGATTCCGTGTAAATCTATCGCAGGTGTGAAATAGCTATTCAAAAAATGAACATGAAAAATTATTATTTAATATTCTACTGTTGCTATTTAATCATGTCACATTTAATTTCAAAAGTGATTGATTGGAATTTGTATATATGTAAGTTGTTTACCTTTTGTCCTTGATTGTACTGACGATGTTAGATTATAAAAATATAAGATGTAAAGTTTTTTTTAAAAAAAGTAAAGTTTTTCAAAAAATGAGCTGTAGTTTTCTTTACAAAAATCCTGTAATGTTTTTAAATAAGCTGTAAAGTTTTTTAATATGCTAAGATAGTTTTTTGTTATGTATTGCTAGTCCTATGTAGCTCTGTGGAAATGGGGATTACATCCGCAACGCTAGGCCACCAGAAGAAAGACTGTTCTAAGTTCGATTTTAGTAAACGACTAGAGAAACTTTTTAAGACCCTTTCTTCAACCAGTTCTAGAATTAGTCGATCTCTGGCATGGGTAAGAGGGTTTTTTCTCCTGGAAACTCGAGTTTTTCATTCTATAAACTCAAAACAATCAACCTGTTACTCATAGATAATAACATATGGTGTTAAGGACAAGAGATAGCAGTAGTTTTCGACAGTATTCTCCCTGCTGGGTGCTAATAAAAGTTATTGATAGTCTTAGGGTCAGTTATTCTGCAATTTGCAAAAAAGATAGAGGCTTGTTGCCCACTTCTCTTCAAAAAGTTCCCCATTTTATTCCCCTACTCCGTTAGGGAAATAAAACGCGTCAGCATTTTTTTAACTATTCATACATAGAAGTCTATGCACTTAGAAGATGAGTCAAAAATATCCAGCTTATTAGGGTGCGATAAACAACTTAATAATGTTTTCGATCCTCCTGAATAACACTTCTGACCTTTCAAAAAATGCCCAATATGCTTAGGAATCTAGTTCAGTTATCCTGTTCGAGGCAGCAATAATGAATTCCTGCAGTGCCATCAGATTTGCTGGTTATGACCATGTCATTCCACCGCATCCCAAAGACGATCAATAAATTTAAATTCGATGTCATGGAGAGCGGGTGGTCCATTAAGGAAAACTCACTTCATATTCCTATAATCATTCCTGGAAGCAGGAGTCTCCATAGCTCAACTCGCAACGACGATGTCCTTTGATTTGGAAGCGCATGGGTTCGAATCCTTCTAATACAAGAAACTTAATATGGGCTTTTTAACTGAAGATGAGTAAATCAAACTGCTAGGGTAGGTAGTAAAATTTTTCTTCATATAAACTCGGGATTTTCACCTCGCACATTAGGTAAACCAACTAGAAGAACACAAACAAATGGAGACTTCATCAGAAGTGGCAAGCTTCATTGAGCAGAGTACATATCTGCCTATTTCAATATAACTGACGTTTGGTTTTTCTCCAAGAAATCAACAGAACTGAAGTCCAGGGATCTTCAGGAAAAAGTTATTAAAGATGTAGCTTAGTTCTGCCTGATAATCGAGCTTTCAGGTTAAAAAGCAATTTATGTTCTCGGAATTTGAGTCGACTTCGTGTGTACCAAATACGTCAGCCTTCTTTGAAACTAAGCGCTTCTGCTTTTGGGATTGTAATATTGAAATTTACGTGCATTGTACATCGATTCTTAAAATAAAGAATCTCCGTCCGAGACTCCTGCAGAGGAAAGGTGAAGATCTGAGACGAAACTACCTCAATGCCGCTCTCAGTATACACGGTCATTCAAAATCGAAAACTGGCATCCATTTGGCCTGTCACGTATGACTGGAAAAATTAAATGGATTATTCAGCAAAATCAGCTAACGCCTTTTTATTCCCGTATACGGGGAGTAGGCGAGGCCATTTGGCCCTATCTAACTTTTGGAGAGTGAGTGGGCAGTTCAATCTCCACTGGAACCAATCAGAGATAGATGGCCCAAGGCTATCACTAATTAAGCGGTACTCAGTGAAGAGAGACGGCTCAAATGTGCCGCCATCTCGTGGTCCCTAACCCTAACACAATATATTTAATGTCTGAAATAATGTGGGTTCTACGGTCGATTTTCTTGAGTTTACAGGACGAAAAACCCGCTTGCCCGTGCCAGAGATCGACTAACTCGGGAACCGGTCGAAAAAAGGCTTAGAAAAATTTCCTCTAGTCGCCGACTAGACTCGAAACCAAGTCTTCCTTCGTGCGGCCAAGCGCCGTGGTTGGTAAACGCCACATCCACTGAGCTACACAGGCTCATGGATTATTTATATATAAAATAAATAAAATCTTCTAGTGCCCTTTTTATTCCACAAAAGAAATAAGTGAGCTCTTTCAGCCCTAACTAACTTTAAAAATCGGCGGGAACCTAGTCTCTACCCTTAGCTATCTCCAATATCTGAAATCATGGTTACTGCTTTAAAGGGAATCAGGAAAGCGTATGGCTGATAATAATAATAATTATTATTATTAAATTATTATCTTATAATTCTAAACTTTAATCAGTAATACTTTTATCTGAAATATTATGCGAGTCGCTTTTCTGAGATGCGGAGCAGGTTAACTCTCCACCCCGGCCACCAATTGTTTCCGGACAAAAAAAAAAAAAAAAAAAAAAAAACGTGCCTGTGGCATATATCGACCAACTCTGGAAACAAATTAAAAAAAAAAAGTTCCTTAATTGGAATCGAACTATAACGGTCTTTCCTCCAACCATCTAGCATAAGGATCTGGAAATGTTGCCACAATGCACAAACTCGAGTAAATACCTTATTTGTTTATTTATTTATTGTTTGGTTAGCTTCTATTGAAATGTGGATACATATTCTTTTGGAAAGACAAGGGTGATGTTTATAATCTACAATTTCAGTCATAATCCGATTAATCCATGACATTATTAACGAGATCACTGGATATATATATATATATATATATATATATATATATGGGAATAAATTTTTAACTTGGGTATATTGTATATTAGGATAACCAAGCAATTTTATATGCTTGGTTATTTTAGCTCCTAATCCCAAGTATGCAAACAATTAAGTTTGCGCCTGAAACAAAGTTCAAGTCTAAAGATGGTACAACACCAGGGCAACTCATTGTAAAGGTGGCTAAAGCTTTGATCACTATTCTTAGTATTTTCCCATAATGTAAAGCACATCTCACTAGAAGATGTATACTGCAATGCATTATGGGTGGGGTCACTACCCAGACCGGTTTCGACCTTTTTTGAGGTCTCCTCAGTGAGTAGCTAGACCCTAAATACCAAGGTTTTAGTAATACAAAGCCTTATCAACTTTACCTATATAAGTTGCAACAAGGTGTATTAAGTTTTAATAAAAATCTCTGGAGGAGATATTGATGGGAATAAATACACCTTGTTGCAACTTATATAGGTAAAGTTGATAAGGCTTTGTATTACTAAAACCTTGGTATTTAGGGTCTAGCTACTCACTGAGGAGACCTCAAAAAAGGTCGAAACCGGTCTGGGTAGTGACCCCACCCATAATGCATTGCAGTATACATCTTCTAGTGAGATGTGCTTTACATTATGGGAAAATACTAAGAATAGTGATCAAAGCTTTAGCCACCTTTACAATGAGTTGCCCTGGTGTTGTACCATCTTTAGACTTGAACTTTGTTTCAGGCGCAAACTTAATTGTTTGCATACTTGGGATTAGGAGCTAAAATAACCAAGCATATAAAATTGCTTGGTTATCCTATATATATATATATATATATATATATATATATATATATATATATATATATATATATATATATATATATATATATATATATATATATATATATATATATATATATATATATATATATGATGAGCTAGTTTTAATATCACAACCACATTGCTCCAAGCATTAAGTTTTCAGTGGACTCACTGACATCTTTACATTTTTTTTTCTGAGGTTGCACTGGGACTACTAAAACCCCCTCCCGATCCCCGCTTGGACTGCAGGATTTCAGGGAAGACTGTTTGAAGTAATAAATGCATGTAGCATATTAAGAAGGTCATACAGAATAAAGTTTAAATTTTAGCATATTCTAAAATAATAAATTCTCTCATGCTTTTCATTCCCAATAGGGGAATGAAAGTATAGTTGTTTTAGCACTAATTAAGTTTTAGATAAGGGGAGAGAGCCAGTCTCTGAACTTTCACCGAAAGCTAAGCACATGGATATACCTGTGATACTATACTCCTCTGCCACACGCATTGTTGTCTAAAATAGTATGCATTCTATCTCGATTTTTCGTATGTGTGGGTTTAAAGTCCGGGTTTCCGGAGAAAACCTTATTTGCCTGCGCCAAGGGCGATTAGCTCCAACCTGGGTTTTCCTTTCTCTCATTTCCGAACGTAGGTGACTTTGTAGGCATTGCCCACAAAGTATTCCTGGTAAGATTTTTGCAGGGTAGTTCACCGTTGCTTCCCCCCGCATTTTATCAGAGCTCGAAATGGCAGTAGTAGCCTGGGCGCTTTGAACCAGATCAGGATCAAGATAAGATAAGGAATCGTTACGTGATTGGTTGTTCATATGATAACGTCATTGTGTGTGTGTGACGTCATGAGTTTGGAATGTTTGGATTTGTTTGGGGAATATGTGTGAGTGACGTCACGTTGTTAGTTTGGTTCGCGTATGGAATTATGGGTGATGGTTGGAGATAAGGACTCGTGTCGTGATTGGTGGAGCAGTTTAAACCAAATAGGGGTAGGGTGAATGGGGAAAGCGACGTCGGTGTCGTGGATATGTGTTGTTATCAGATGAAGAAAAGTGACGTAATTTGTTAGTTGTAAATAAGTAACGTTATTGTTTTGAATGGAAAAGGAAGATATATTAGTGGATAAGGATTCGTGTCGTGATTGGTGAGACACTTTACACCAAATAGGGGTAGGGCGAATGGGGGAAGCGACGTCAGTGTCTTGGATGTGTGTTGTTATGAGGTGTAGATAAGTAAATGGTTTGCATATGGCATTGTGGATGGCGGCAGAGATAAGATAGAGTATGGAATGTTTGGAATTTCGCTGGGGACCCACCTTCTGTCAGAGACATCACGTGGTGTGTTTGGTTCGCGTATAGAAATACACTATGGAAACATTAGTATAGGCATTTGTAAATCGTTAATCACTTCCTTTCATAGATGTATCGCGGTATTCTTCTAAGGTAAAAACAGATCATTCTTCGCTGTTGAACTATGGTTTTTATAGTAGAGGCAACAATTTTCCATTAACTCAACATGTCTTTTCCTGACTAAGATCTGCCAGTGACCGACAAATTCGCATCTCTAGAAGCATAGACATGAGATTTTTTTTTACAATAATTAAACAGAATTGCATTAAGGTATAATGTTATGAATTTATATATTAATTTGTAATCAGAATAACTGAGTAAAGTTTCACTGTAGAAAACGCAACAACAGCAAACATCTTTGTTCATTAAGTTACAAATGCATATTTTATTTAAGTTAAGGGATATTACATCCCATATTATTTCTTAGCTGAATATAGAAACTATAAATTTCGGCGATTCCAAGCATAAGCAAATACCTGGATAATGCAGCACCTGATTCATTTGGTAGTGAAAACTAAGGCAACTCATAGTAAGGGTGGCACAAGCTCCAATCACTATTCTTGGTATTTACCGATAATGTGAACTTAGCTCCTAATAGCTGTATTACTGTTCTACATTATGAGAGGTCACTATCTAGGCCGGTTTCAACCTTTAAATTGTATAGGTGAAGCAGGCTCTAAAAATAAGATGATCCTGAAAGATCGCCCAACTCAGCGTTGTTCCACTCAGAGACAGGCAAAAACCTACCTCCAAGTGGAGCCTCTCAAAGCCAGATCCGCCTCGCACCAGTTTCCACCCTCATTGGGGTCTCATCAGTGAGTAGGTAGACCAAGTTAATACCAAGTTTGTAGCAAACAGAACTTCCATCCCTTCTATGAGAATTGCCAAGAAGGTGTCCTAATAAATTACTAATTATATGAAGAGTCAAAGGCTTCAATTCAGCGACATGAACTTATTTAAGTTAAGGGATATTACATCCCATATTGTTTCTTAGCTGAATAAGAAACTCAAAGAGTTTCATGCCGAATATAGAAACTATATAAGGTTCGGCGATTCCAAGCGTAAGCAAATACCTGGATAGTGCAGCACCTGACCCATTTGGTAGTGCAAACTGAGGCAACTCATAGTAAGGGTGGTGCAAGCTCCGATCACTATTCTTGGTATTTACCCATAATGTGAACTTAGCTCCTAGGAGCTGTATTACTGTTCTACAGTAATACAGCTGTAGTACTGTAGTACAATAAAGGTTGAAACCGGTCACTACCCAGACCGGTTTCAACCTTTATTGAGGTCTCATCAGTGGGTATTGACTAGGTCTACTTACTCACTGATGAGACCTCAATAAAGGTTGAAACCGGTCTGGGTTGTGACCGGTTTCAACCTTTTCTCATAATGTAGAACAGTAATACAGCTCCTAGGAGCTAAGTTCACATTATGGGTAAATACTAAGAATAGTGACAGGAGCTTTCCCCACCCTTACTATGAGTTGTCTCAGTTGGCACTACCAAATGGGTCTGGTGCTGCACTATCCAGGTATTTGCTTACGCTTGGAATCGCCGAACTTTATATAGTTTCTATATTTAGCATGAAACTCGTTGAGTTTCTTATTCGGCTAAGAAACAACATGGGATGTAATATCCCTTAACTTAAATAAGTTAATGTCACCAAATTGAAGCCTTTGGCTCTTCATATAATTAGCATATTTTATATTTTATATTGCTCAAATATTAAATCATCAAATGCTAACAGTCGCACTTTAATTCCAAAGCTCTGAACTTACTTTTTATGTAACTGAAATTTATTTATTTTTCTTTCGTTAGCATTAGTAAGTGAAGTAACGAAAATGAGACAAACAAGGTTTTTTTGCATTCCTAACTAAACAAAAATTAAGACATTAAACTTAACACGTGTCTGAAAGCAGGGTTATCATATTTCTTGAAAACAATATGCAACAATGTCAACCATCAAAAAAAAAGAAAAGACAGAAAGAAAGAAAGAAAAATTGTAAAGAAAAATAAAATGTTTACCTTCAAATAAATATTTATGATCACAGCAAGCAAGAAATTTATCAGCTTTTCAAAGTTTTGAAATTCATACCCATGTTAATGAAAATAAAGAAAGTAAGAAAGAAAGAAAAATTGGAAAGAAAAATAAAATATTTACCTTCAGATAACTATTTATGAGCAAGCAAGAAATTCATCAGCTTTTCAAAGGTTTGAAATTCCTACCCATAGTGTTTTCATCATTTGGTATCATTTAAATGAAGAATGGGTCTGGCTATTAAGTTTGTTAATTTTTTTTTTCCAATGGCGAGTATTATTTGTTATATTGTATGCTGATTCACTTGTTATCTGCATGCTACGATACTTTATATTTTCTACAACACACTTTTTAAGAGTTTAGTAACTTGATGGGTTAAAAAATCTAATGTCTTTCTGTAAATAACCAAATTCTAAGTCGTATTGTTAGAATTTAATACGACTGTTTTTCTAGTCTGGTGAAGGTATCTAGAGATGTAGTAACAAAATTGTCACTTTTCAGTTCATTTGTACTTTATTCACAAAACTACAATTCCATTATTTGCTTTGGTCTGTTTTTAATTCACCCAACACCAGAATGTATGGGTGGTAATGCTTTGAAATAATCGCACTCAAGTCACTTGATTTTATCTGCACACTACAATACCTTTTTTCTACAGCAATATTTTTAAGTATTAGTAACGTGTTGGGTTTAAAAAGCTAATGTCTCTCTGTAAAATAACCAAATTCTAACAGTAATACTTTAAGTACAACTGTTTTTTCTTGTCTGGTGAAGGTATCTACAGATATAATAACAAAATTGTCACTTTTTAGGTGAACTCTTCTCCACTAAAATTCTGGCTATTAATTTAATACCTGATTCCTTTTGCTTCCAAGAGTTGACACAGTTTCTTGAAATATTTGAGGGCTTGCATGAACAAATAAGACTTTTAATTCACTGAGTGGATTTTCAAAACAAAAAAAAAGTCCCTGGTTAGTTTGTGGCATGAAATTTCACAAGGGAAAAGAATGGTCTTACTTAAATTTGT
Source organism: Typopeltis vanoorti (assembly GCF_054136105.1). Taxonomy (NCBI): domain Eukaryota; kingdom Metazoa; phylum Arthropoda; class Arachnida; order Uropygi; family Thelyphonidae; genus Typopeltis; species Typopeltis vanoorti. The sequence goes on from NC_143569.1 coordinate 47,020,351, forward strand.
ATAACACATCAGTGACACCCAATTTGTTCATTTAAATTCACACATTTTATTTGAGTGAAATATTATTTACAAATGTATTTACTGAATCTAACATACAGAAAATAAATAAAGTGAAAAATACAATATTTTTTGTTCCTTAATCTTCTTATTGTTAAATTTGCACTGTTGTTCAAAGGTTCTTCCCATGCTTGTAGAATTCTCATCATGTGGTTTTTTGACAATGTGACTCTCATTTGAAAGTTTAGTTTCATTTTGTGATCGTTGGGAATTTGTTACTGTATGGCACCACAAATAAATAGTTATTTATTATTATTATTATTTCACTGATTATTAGCTCTGATCTTATATTTTATGTTAACTTTCCGTTACAAAATTTTAAACAATTAGAACTTTTCATAAAGAAACTTTCAAAGAATTTTGTAGCTTGCCCATTATTTTTACTTTACTGGGCACAAAACATCACAACGCAATACAGCAGCTGCAATGGATGAACAATTGCCTTAAGTCCAAAGTCACTCGACTCTATGGTTTTTCTTATAGTACTATTTACCCTTACCATGCCCTACACTGACTGTTCCTTCAAAAATGAACCTTTCCTGCAGATGACTCAACAACATGTTTTCGCATGCTGCTGGATATACTGTTGATGTGTTTTTATCTCTTTGTGTGGGGAAAGGTAAATTTGTATTATCTGGATAGTACGAACCTTTTTCTATACCAAACTTTTTTAGGAGTTTAAGTCATGATTTTGGGTTAAATTATCTGCTGTCTCTCTGTAAATCCACCAAATTCTAACAGAGTGGATTTTTGAGTATGTGAACGAAATGTTTACAGATCATTCAAGCAATGTCTAATAGGTAGCATTAGACAATTTTTTAAAATAATTAATTAATTACATGATATCAGTTTCCTCACTTGTATTTTTCCGCACATTCTTGGCATTCATTTCGCAGTAGTGATTTTTTTACAATAATTGCACAGAATTGCATTAAGGTATAAAGTTATGGATTTAAATATCAAATTCTAAACTGAATAACCGAGTTAAAAATTTCACTGTGGAAAACACAACAACACACATCTTTGTTCATTTAAGTTTTACAAATGCATATTTTATTTTGCTGAAATATTATTATTTACAAAGAAAAAAAATCTAAACTTGTATTTACCTAAAAATATTTCACAATATTTAGTTTACACTCTTGTCATTTTCCAGAGTTCAAATAAAGAAAATTTTTGTTACTCACTGTTTCTTGGTTACATTACATCAAAATAGTTGGTCACGCAAAAGTTTTTAGATCAGATACCACAGTAAGTACAACTCTATACATTTGATATTGCATCAGTCTTGAAAATGACACCATGCCTCATTAAGCTTTCTAAGTATTCTTTTGTCACCGGATACACAAGCAGTTTTGTAAATATCCCAAAATAAAGAATCTTTATCGAATTGAATAAAATCTTGAAGGTCTAATTTTACCATTGATGAATTTAGATGATTAGCGATAATTTTCCCCCCCTCAGTTTCCAAAAATAGTAAATGATTATCAATGTTGTACATTTTTGGTGAAAATCTCTCAGCTTCTTCACAACTAATAGAGAAAACTTTACATCCACCAGCTCCTGTATCATCGAGCATCAATTCCCCATATTGGCATTTCAGAATATAACAGTCACCGAGATCCATTTTGTAGTCAACTCTTCTTTGCAAGTAGCCAAGGATATCAGACCACTTCCTGCATAACTTTTCCCAAGTGGGCCTGGATAAATACATCACAATGTGCATGTCTTCTAAAATAATAATCGCTTTCTATCCTTTTAGAGCTATGTGAAGAGTTTTGTCTCATGCTAGTTTCCATATTAGTTATTTTCAAATAGTTATTTGAAGGTAAACATTTATTTTTCTTTAAAATTTTTTACATCACCCAACAACATTTTCCACAGTGAAACTTTATTCAGTTATTCTGATTACAAATTGATATATAAATTCATAACATTATACCTTAATGCAATTCTGTTTAATTATTGTAAAAAAAATCGCATGTCTATGCTTCTAGAGATGCGAATTTGTCAGTCACTGGCAGATCTTAGTCAGGAAAAGCTATATTGAGTTAATGGAAAATGTTCCTCTACAGTAAAAACCATAGTTCAACAGCCAAGAATGATCTGTTTTTACCTTAGAAGAATACCACGATACATCTGTGAAAGGAAGTGATTAATGATTTACAAATGTCTATATATATATACAAATGTATATATCTCTAAAATCATCCACAATCTATACGTGAACCAAACACACCACGTGATGTCCCTGACAGAAAGGGGGGGGGGCAGCGAAATTCCAAACATTCCATAATCTATTTTATCTCTGCCATCACCCACAATGCCATATGCAAACCATTTACTTATCTACACCTCATAACAACACACATCTAAGACACTGACGTCGCTTTCCCCATTCACCCTACTCCTATTTGGTTTAAACTGCTCCACCAATCACGACACGAGTCCTTATCTCCAACCATCACCCATAATTCCATACACGAACCAAACTAACAACGTGATGTCACTCACACATATGTTCTCCAGAAAAATTCGAAACTCATGACATCACACACACAAAATCACGTCATCATATGAACAACCAATCACGGCACGATTCCTTATCTTATCTTGATCTGGTTCAAAGAGTCCAGACTACTACTAACGGCATATGGCTGGGACGTATTCATGACTGTAATTCAAGTGTGTTCACATGGCAGGTTTGCCTGTTCTGGGGGACGAAAAATCCGGGTTTCCGGGTGATAAAACCCATACCCTCGTATGAGACCGGCTAACTCACCTTTAGTCGAAAGAGACCAGATAAAGGCGCTCCTCAGGTCACTGACGGGAATCGAACCCAGGTCTTTCCGACCAAAGGGCTTCGTCTATATTGACTGAGCTATGGAGGCTCTAACTCGAACCAGCTGAAAAAAAAAAAAAAAGACAACGATTGTAGTCAGCGATTAGAATTGAATCTACACCAGTTCTTTCTTCTGGTGGCCTAGAATGGTGATACAAGAAACGTTGCCACAAGGATACTCCATGATATTTTTAAATAAATGAATAAATCGTCCGGCGCGTTTTCATTTCCCAAGTGGAGTTAGTGCCATTATTATTATTATTATTATTATTATTATTATTATTATTATTATTGGTAGTTGAGTGCACTGTCTGCACTAAGTCTTGGTGAAAGGCGATGAGAACAGAGCAAACTTCCCCAACATGTGTTCCTAATCCTAACTAGTATTATATTCTGACTTGTGAGATTAAAAACTAGACTTTCTCTCAAGGTGTCAATTAAAGAAGAAGGGAATACTGCAAGAAAGCATGAAGAGAGTAAAAAACGAGAAAATGCAAAAGATAATAGCAACAATTTGAGAAAATGTATTTTAAGCACCCGAACTGCCGTAGTGTTTATTTTATAAGGATGAAATAAAACAATCTTTCGATCTTTGACTACGGCACTTGCCTCAATATTTATTTAAGAGACTTCATTAATACTCATGTTACATAACATTTTAGCTGTACTCTTAGCAAATAGAAAATCGGAAGTTTCTGATAGGAGTCGGGTCGTTTCTCGTTGCACAAATTTTAATCGCGATTCTGTAGGAAGATGTAAAAGCCTTTCGCAAAGAATAACAATGAATACTGTTTTCTCTTTAATAAACAGTTTGCATTGACTGAATATTACCGTATCGATGTCGTAGCCTTATTTTCTATTTGTTGTGAAGTTGCTGCTCTTAAAAAAGTGGAATTTTGCTCTGTCATTCAAAATGGGCATTTCTTCACGAGATTTGCATGAAATCATTCCTAGCACGCAAGCTGGGAAAGGTTACTGAATTTAGCTGTCAACAAATGACATCACTTTCATTACAAATAATCCTTCTTCGCATACTGAAAAAGAAAGAACAAAAACAATGATGACATATCATAAACGTGAAGACAATGACAGATACAGGACAGTTAGTATTATTCATGTCTAATAATAACAGGAAAACCACATTCTTGCAATAGAAACCGTCATCTTTCTAAGATATTATGTAAGAACGGGAAAGTTGGTCATCAGAATCAGTGAAGCATTCTGTTTATTTCCGTGTTTTACCTTTTCTGAATAACCAGTGACATGAAATTATTTTTTAGCTCGTGTTCTCTGACATCCTCCTGAATTTCTCCTTCTTTCATTTTCTCTCGGACCTTCGAAACTCAGTCGGTAACGACGACAGCCTTTTGTCTCAAAGACTGGTTCGAAACTCATCTAGGACAGAAAGAACCTTTGGAAGGTATTTTCTACTGGGGATGAAGTATCCGGTCTCGTGCAGTGGTGAAGGATTTTCTCGTCTCGAAACTCGGGTTTTTCATCTAGTCCAACAGGCAAACCAAACAGAGGAACATACGCAATTAAAACACATTATATACTGACCTCTGAGCCTTAGTTGCTACTCTAATTCCAAGCAATCCATCAAATTTTCTCTCGATTTTCAGTACTCTCTTGAATCTCGATTACTATTCCTGACATGGTACATAAAATGAAGAGAAAATTAGAAAATTTGTCGTTTAAAAAACAGCTGTATTTAGCGAGACGTAGTATAAATGTTAGAAGAGGATATAAGAATGTAAGAACATAAGTTACCTTCATAACTTCTACTAGTATGTTCTTTCTTGTAGTTATATCAGTTGCTTTAATATCATTTTTGTTCTAGGTGTTTATCAGAACTTTTCAGATCCCCCTCGTATATACTCTTTATGTCATGCGGTCATTATACAGAAACTAAGAATTAGAATCATCTGAAATTACGATTTCTTTTCTGATCTAATAAAACTGTTATCTATATTTCTTATACAGTAATGAATGATTACACGCTGCCGTCTCTCTCATTCTTTCAAACATGCATAAAAAGATCTACCATCTTCCATATGGGAAGACTCCTTTCATACTGCCTTCTGGAACAAAGAAAGATCTGATTGTTGATATTTTCACAACTTTAATTAAAATACTGCATTTATAGCTCTACGTGAGTATCATTAAATATATAGCGTTGCTATACATTTATCTTAAAAAAAATCATACTGTAAACAACAGGATACACAAATATGCACCTCGGTGCAATTTGGTATTTCATGGGAATAGGAGTATTCTTGACTTCAATTAATTACATGCCTTATCACTTCCATTAAATGTATAAGCACTTGATTCGCTTGCTAAAATAATACGAGTGTTTCAAACATTACACCAGCAAAGGAGCTATTTCTGTTACATTTTTAACATAACATAACATTACTAATAAATTACCCATTTTTTTTATACTTCACTAACACGTTACATGATAGCACGCACGCACGCACGCGCACACGCACACACACACGATCGAAATAAAAAAAAATCTCACATTCTTCTTCTTGGCCGTTAACTAGATAGAGTTCACGAACTTAGCTTATATGAAGAAGGTGAAGTAAAAGTTTCTGAAGATTCCCCCCCCCCCCAACACTGGCATACATTTTTTCTATATTTTTCTCTTCCAAGTAGTTATATAAAATACTTGGAAATGTCCTTTATTTCAACTCGGCAAAGTAGCCTACTTTGCCGAAATACTACCTATGCGATTTCAATGTATTTGTTTATATTAGCTCCTTTAGATCTTAGGGATAAAAGTGTAGAGGAATAACAGTTGTGTGATTTTTGGCATCAAATTCCTGTTCCTGCACGAACAAGGCAGAGTGAACGGAATCACCGTCGTCCTAGAGATACCAATCTGTAGTGGCCATTTCTCAAAGCTTGACTCTTGGGAATTAGGAAAACACAATAAAAAAAACAAAAAAACAGTGTTCACTTTTCCCCAGCTTAAAGCAGAATGTAATGCACCGCACTTTAAAATTCTTTAAAATCTTTCTTTTTCTTCAATGTGAAATACCCAGATCCAGCAGATTGTATGGAGGAGCATTATACTAATTGTAGTTGTGCCATCTGGCGGTCAGTCCAAAATTTTTAGTTCCTTGTACTATTTTTAAAGATTTTTAATTTTTTTTAAACTTTAATTTTAATTAAAAAATTAGTATCTGGTAGTACAGAAAATTAATTTTCATTACTGCATGTGCTTATTAAAAAGAAGAATCCGTTTTTTTTTTTTCCTATTAATAAAGTGCAACAGAACGTTTATGTGCATTTTAAATGTTCTATAAAACTTATATCCTAATACCACAGCTTTTACTTTCAACAGGTAACAATTACTTGCTTCTCCTAGTGGGACATAGCCACCTATTAATAAGGCGTGAATGCCATTAAAACCATGTTTCTTCAGGAAAAGAAACAAACATTGTTTTATGGCTTCCACTTGTCCAGAGTATTAGCGTACTATAGCTTTGCAGCTATTAACGGGCGTGTTTGCAATAAAAAAGATAATAAATATTTCGTAGAACCATGACCCTTAGCAACACACACTTAAGCATCCAGATGTTCTGCTTGATAAAAAAATGAACAAGCACAAGCAAATCATTAGACGCTTGAACTATCAAAAGCGATTGATACCTCTCATTCTAGAGTGTGTACATTTGTAGACAATGGTAAAAACAATATAATGACCGAATGGAAAAATGAAGTAGCAGCAGAAGAAATCTCATGAGATACAACATATATAATATTGTGTCTCATGCCGGGGCACAACATTATATCTTAAATGAAGTCTTTATTCATAATCACCTTCTAATATTGATTGGGTTTCACAAAAGAATAACAGCACCAATAAGAGATTTTGAGAAGGAAACCACATAAAAAACAAAGCCATTGGTGACGTAAAGCTGTTCACACTTTTACAACGTAAACAATCCTATCCTATTCTCTCAGCCACACGACTGGTGGGCTAGCTGTATACTACCATACTAGGGAGATGATTATGAGCAAGGTGGTTTCCCGTTGCCTTCCTTGCCGTAGTATATTTTATGACTGTAGCCGTGTGTGTGTTCACGGGACTGGTTTGCTTGTTTTGAGGGATGAAAAAACCCGAGTTACCGGGAGAAAAAAAACCCCGAATCCGTATGAGACCGGTTAACTCACCTTTTAGTCGAAACAGACTAGATAAAGGTTCCTCACCAGATAAAGGATTTCACTGACGGAATCGAACTCAAGTCTTTCCGACCAAAGAGCTTCACCTATACTGACTGAGCTACGGAGGCTCCACTTTAAACAGTATAATGTCTTAACTAATTTCTTACCATATTTTCGTTATTTTTAATATTTCTGTCATCTGTTTTTCATATCATCCCCACCCGAAAGGTTGTATTGAAACTTATAGCACACTATTTTATTTATATCTATATTTATGTATTTATTTTATTTATATTTATTTATTTTTGATGAACTGTGTCTGTTAATTGAGTATATTCTTCTGGACAGTATGCGAATGCTGTTTGATAAAGAACCAGAATTTCTGGGTTGAAAAATTCTACAATCTCCATATCGCCTTTCACCCTCAAATGAAAATACCTTATAAAAGTCCTTCGTGCCCTAGACGGAATTTGAACTCCGATCTTTCCAACCAACTGAACTTCAAAGTATTGCAGGTGGGCTAAGGATGAGGCAATATGGGAATACATGGTGCTTTTATAAATCGCTTCAGGCCTCCAATAAGCAGGGCGGTAGCCACACAGAATGATGAAAATCACCTACCAGGATTCTAAAGACCTTCACAAACATGTAACTTTAACAGGCACATTTCATATGTTGCCGAAAAAGGCTTACAAATAGCAAAATTTCTAGCTAAGTCGGAAAGGATAAACTGGAGATTAGGCCAACAAGCACTGAAAATAATATATATCGGAGCTATACTACCATTAATATCTTATGCTGCAGTGACTGCACCCGCTTGGAAAGATGCACTAATATCTAAGAAAAGCCAACAAAAGTTAAACAGAGTTCCATGCCTATGTCATAACCATACGAATAATTAAAGGATACAGGACAATATTTTTCGAGGCAACTTACGTTATTGTTGGTCTAACACCGATCTGCCTGAAAATGCAAGAATTCTCTCTTATATATGAAGTCACTTCCGGAAGATATAACGGAAATTCCAACATTGATCCAAATTGTTACGAACGTCCTCTTCATATATACACCGACGGGAGTAAAACAGAAGGAAATGTGAGCTGTTCTTTCATGGTATATGACAGACAGTCCATTATACAAGAACGCTGTCTTAGAGTGTATCCCCCCCCCCCTCTGTTCCAACAACTAAGCAGATCAGCTTGCTATACTTTATTCGCTTATACAGTATATCTCCGGGAATAAGAACTCACTACCTTTCACCAAAAGACCGCAATCATTTACAGTGACAGTAGAAGCACTATAGACTACATAAAAAACCAGAACAACCACCTAGCTTTGTTCCACACAAGAACACTCTAGAGGGATGGGGAAATTAAGTTCTGCTAGGTGCTGGCGCATACTGGAGTAGCAGGAAAGAGAATTAATCATCTGGCTAAAGAAGCGGCTATAAACGAACGATTAGAAACAAGTTACCAAAAGTCCTCGAAATCTGCTATAAAACACTTGCAGAAGAAATAAGCCTAAACTTGTGGAAAGAAGAACGGAAAACATCTAAAAAAGAATCATCAACAAAAAAATTCTTGCTAAGTATCAGACTCCGGTGGAAACAGACGCCATCTCTCCAGGTTTAACCACGCTACTAATGGGACATGGAAAATCAAGATACTACCTACATAGATCCCATGTTCTGGAATCGCCATTATGCATTTGTTGTCCACACCTTCAACAGAACTGTCGATTACTTACTGTACTACTGGACTCTATCCAGAATGCAACACATCATCATTTCAGGTGACGAGTGACCAGTTTCGTTATCAGTTTGCCAATATGATCAACTTCCAGTCATTGTAATTAATATAAACGGGATAATATAATGTTTGGATTATGTAGTGTAAATATATATACAGTAGATATAAAAATATAAATGTAAATATGGATGTTAATGTAGAAATACGCACACACACACACACACACACACACACACACACACACATACACACACACACACACACACACACACACACACACACACACACACACACACACACACACGTCTCTCTCTCTTATACCAGAACTTTTTAAGAGTCTAAAATTGCATTATTAAAAAAAAAGGAGTTTCGTTATCAGTCATTTTCTTTGCAATGACTGATTTGGATAAGATGTCAGGTGAAAATCTGTCATAAAGCGTGTCTGTTAAACGCAGATTACATCAGTTAGTGATGAGGAAAGAAACTCATGAAGAGAGAGTATTTATGTGTTGCAATTTTATTCCTATCCCACTAAAGAATGCAACACTTTATGTTCATTCTTATTAACACGTCACGCCGACATTCGAAACGTTTCACATCGTTCCACTAAAAGTGATGCATCATCTCAATATAATAGTAAACAACTTACTCATCTTTTGTTAGTTGAGAATTTCCTGAAACGGAAGTTAGTTGAAGAAGAAGAAGGTATTTATTAAATACATTTTGCAGAGGGGACACTCAACTTGGCTATTGTATCGGTGAAAAGAGGGGAAAAAATGATCTACAACTGCGTTAGTCTTTGTTTATTTTTTTTAGTTTTTAAAAAAACTGCTGACGGTCAAGTGTTTGGAAATGGTTCGTGCACAAATTATGCCGTTCAATCGAACTTTAATAGACCTCAGGTAAGAGATGATTTATGAAGTTTATTAAAATGAAGTGTTAGTATAAAAGGAATTTTTTTTTTTTGAATGAATCTTCCTCAGCAAATGCATGTAATAATAAGGTAATAAGATATTATGATTATGACGAAGTTACATCTTAAACAATAGTAACCTTTGTAACTGAAAATTTTTGCGGTAATCGTGTACCACAAAATTGGTAATTTTGCATATGATTAAAGTAGAAGAAAATTCCCAATAATCGCAATATTGTATACTTGTCAGGAAATACTATTTATTGAATTTCATAAAGTAAAGACTAGTTTTTCTTAAAGTAAAGACTTCAAACATTAGAAAACACGTGGCTTTTAAAAATATGTCAATAAAATAGCTAAATTTCTTTGTCTGTTTTTTTTTTTTTTTTCTATTACAATATTAAACTTTATAAACCTGAAAATTTTACCATGTAGACATTTTGAACATTGGGTTCCATGTCTGACTGCCGAAATTTTAACTATCACGCTTTCGCTCCTTGGGTCTTCCAACATTTTATGGCCGAGGCGGTACCCTCGCATTTCCATCAGATGATAATGTTGCCTAGAGCTAATTTTTGGCTGATGCATTTTTTTTTTTTTTTTTTATCATAACATGAACGAATAGGCCACTGATACAGCATTCTATGATCACACCTCTTTCGGAGTTCGTAAGTTCTCTATATACAACTGAATGTAAACAGATGTCGACTCTTGCAGTATATCTCTTTGCTTCATATAGCAGTTTAGAGCCTCCATGACTCCGTAGTTTTCGACTGAATTCGAACCCAGGTTGGAAAGATCTGGGTTCGAATCCTGTCTAGGACGCGAACTTTTTAACTAAGGACTTTTTAACTGAAGGTGAATTAGCAAATCTCAGACGAAGATGACAGGGCTTTCCTTCCCGGAAACTGGTTTTTCATAACAGGCAAAACAGGCAAATCGAATATGCGTAACATACAGATATGCGAGAATGTGGGAATAAGGATTAACCACCCTATTCAGTCGAATCTGGTTTCGAAAGCCTGCATGTTACAATGTGGATCTACGTCTAAGCGTAAAACAGATAAACAGATAGCAGTATAAGTCACGTTTCACATTTCAGTGTACTCCATTCTGCACGACAGCGATGACAACTCCAAAGCATTCACAAGGATTCAAATCATACACTATTTAAACAGAATATATATCTTGAAGACTTGCGGATGTTTGGATTGTCATTGATGTTATACTACTTTATTGTAAAGTAGCATAAGGGCAATGAAACCGAGATTGTTGTAAAAATAATATCCCTTGTGGTTTTTCAAATTTTGTTTTTTCGTGACTAAAAAGGGAAGGGGTGGGAACTGGTCTGGCCCCACTACACCCCATTACAGGGGTGTAATGGAGCCAGACCAGTTGCGCGCTGGTACTTTTTTTTAAAAAAGTACCAGCGCGCCAGGGCGACGCCCTGGTACTTTTTAAAATTATCAAAATTTTTAAATTCATTATAATAAATTATAAGAATTATAATAATGAGACTTATAATGCATTTCAAGCTTTCGGTCAAAAAATTGCAGCTTGCCGCTCTTGTAATTTTCGTTTCAGAAAACAAGGCAATCTCTCTGCCATATGGCCGTCGCAATAATAATAATAATAATAATGCATTTCGTGCTCTGTATTTTTGTTTCCAAGGTAGAGTCCTGGCACTATTTCTTTTAGGACTACACCCCTGGAAGCATATATTTTAGTGCGAGTCCAAAACCTTACGACTTAATATTCGAGATGATCTGTTCTAAAATGGCATAAATACCCATACCTTGGAGCAACTAGAAAGCATAAAATCAATTACTTCTTAACAATTTATGCATACTGTATACAGGGTGTAATTAATGATGTCCCACTAAGTAAATGAAATACAGCATAACGAAGTGCCGGCCTGGTTGGCCGAGTGGTTAGCGTATCCGCTGTCTCTGGATGAGAGATGAATTTCCACGCATGATGCGAAGTCCCCGTCCCGCTTATTGGAGGCCTGTCTTGAAGAAGAGCGAGGTTTCTGAGACCAGGTTATTATTTATTTATTTTTTAATTATAAAAATACCAAAAAAAATCTATAGCCTGTCCATGGTAATAATGTACTATAGGTTTACAACCTTTCGTGGTTGTGAATCACACACACACAAAAAGTAATAAAGAGAATATGGCACACTGTTTGCAGTGTTGTCGTTGGTCTCGTTAAGCATTCGCAGAAAGAGCATTCAGTTTTATTTTAAAAGTATAATTCTCTGTAAAAACATTAGCGTAGAATCATACAAAACGTATGATTCTATAGTGACAGCTTGTGCAGAATGCAATTTCAGCTATCTTTCCACTTTAATGAAAAATGTAAAACTTGCGGTTAAAATTCATTTTCAAGAAAATAAACCTAAATAAAAATACCTAACACATTCGTCAATTTTTACTTCGAGTAAAATACACATGTTTGCAATAAACTGGCCATATTTTATATCGTCTATCAAGTTGCATCTCGACTTGACAGCTTTTATGCAACATACGATAACCGAAAACAAATCTTTGAAACGAATGTGATTTATTGTAGAAATACAGCTATAGATTCACAACTGAATAAGGCAATAAAAGCTACATTTTCAATCTCGAAGGCAGGCTTATTGAAACTGTGTTCTTGACACATGCTTTATTTTTGTCTAAGCTTAATATAAGCTAAGATAAGCTCTGAATACAATTGGTTTATGCACACATAGCGAAAATACTCGATTTTCGTAGCTATATTTGCGATTTCAAGGTATTAACCAAAATTGGCAAAAATTATTCATTTTCAATTTTTTCTTTTCTTTTCTTTTCTTTTTCTTTCTTTCTTTTTTTTTATTTTTTATTTATTTTTTAACTCCCACCCATTTCTTGCGTAGTTCATCTCATAAACGAAACACATTATCTTAAACTTCTTGTCCTAACATCTGGCTCACAGAACGATCTTCTCCCTCCTTACCCTAACCTCCAAACTACCAGTAATAATACCTCCCATATTGCTTTCTGAATGACATTTGAGGTTATGTTATCATCATATCGAACTAACTGTAAGTTCTGTTCTAGTAATCTTTGCTCTCTCTCTCTCTCTCTCTAATGCGAATCTTGTATAGTCGCTCTTTTGTAGATCTTCTTTAGCGCCTAATCTTCTAATTCTTCTTCTTGAATATCAGATATGATTCTCTGTCTTCCCACTCCTTAAAATAATATGGTTTCTCTCTTTTAGCTTTCATCTCGTGCATTTTCAAATCCTGAGCTTATTATTAAACCTTAGGGAGTAATTGAAGCAAAGTTCTTGCACAAAAAAAAAAGAAGGAAAAAAAAGCAATATTTGAAATTCATTAACAAATAACTGATCGCAGTCAATAGTTTAAATGGATTTTCTCTCTGATATAGTTCGGCGGAAGATGGTACACGATTGGTCTCACGCAGATTTTCCCACCCACTCGGCCTGTTTGCTACTATGCCGATATTGTCGACAAAGGTGGTTATGCAACAGCGACCGTGTACTTCTACGAAGGGTAAGTGTTTCTTGTTTTTGAATTACACATATGAATATAGATCAGTTATATGAATGTCCACGCAGTTCATTTGTAAATAGGCTTAAATAGTTTCATGCTCAGAGGTTCTCAAAGCCGATATCCCCTCCCTGGTATTATTCACTTGCTCACACTATAAACAATCTACACATTATGAGGGGAGGGGAACTACTCCTTTCCAACCTTCTGAGAATTATAAAATCTTTTAGAACAATTTATATTCCTTAACTCCCATGGGGAAAAAAATGTCTGGATCGAACAATGTTTGAGGCAGACAGATGTGGGAATCTAATTTTGATTGTTTTATTTTTATATATTTATTTATTTTTAATTTTCAATTTAAGGACCCAAAATGCTAGAGGAAACCTATATAGCATTTTTTTTCTTCTTAAGATTCGGGATTTAAGTTCTACAGGCTCAGGAAATATTGCTCCCTCTCCTCGTGTAATATTATATAGGCACTGCTGGAGGAGCTCTATTCCTGTGGTTCAAAGCATACATGAAAAACAGAAAGCACATCACACATATAGAATTTAGCGTGTATGGAAAACAAAGCACATCATATGTATAGGATTAGCGCACAGCTGAGAGCAACCGGTAACCAGTGGAGTACCACAAGGAGCTGTTCCTTCGCCGATTCTATTTAACATATGCACGCATGATATTGTCCAAATTCCTTCCAAGACGCAGACGACACGGCCATAGTTTCCATTCATAATTATGTAAACACAGCCTACAAAAAACATGCACCACGACGTTAATCTGGTCACCAACTGGCTAACTAAAAACGGAATAAACATAAACTCTGAAAAAAAAACAAGGCTAATGATATTCAAAATCCCACCGATCCAACACATAGAAATTAAGCATCTCACTATCTTACATCTAACCCTCTATACGCAAAGCACAAATTCCATTAAAACCATAATCATGGCGCAGGTGGAGAAAAAAAAAAAAAAGACGATATTATGGACTTCATTTCGATACTGATCTAAACAGGAATAGCCATGAACCTGCACAACAAGTTCCGGATAATATCAATCAAACCTACCGATTATAAGATATTGCTGTCCCATACATAAAAATACTCATTTGTAAGGCATTATACGAAACCACCTTAAAATAACTTTACCCGCATTCTGCGCATCAACAGCATAAGCATACTGCGCATTCTGTAAACTTAACGGATTACGATCGTTACAATATAAAATGATGAAACTGATATCCTGGGAACAAAGAGAAGATCCCACACTCATACGGGCGGCAATGATAGAACACAAAATATTTAAGGTAAAATACTTATGCCACTACACAATAATGCTAAAACACTACTTTGGTCCTAATTACAGAATAACCAGAACATAACCAGAGCACTACAGCAAAGGTTGGTCGATTGGTAGAGCCTCTGCTACTAATGGCTCACGCAAAAAGTTAAGCATGTTTGAGCGCGGTCAGTAGTTGGAAGAGGTTCAATCGCTCGATGCTGTTGGCACACTCTCCCTCGATGAGTCTTTGGACTCCCTGGAGGTGTCACATAATAATAATAATAATAATAATAATAATAATAATAATAATAATAATAATAATAATAATAATAATAACAACAACAACAACAACAACAACAACAACAACCAGAGCACTACGGAAAAGCTACCAGGAGATTCTACATCCTGACATGATCAACAAACTGCCATTTGATAAGAGAAACCTGGAGACTTACAAAGAGCTGAAACGGAGCCATATTGATATTATAGTTAGATGGAAAATTAGAGAGAAATTATCACAAAAAAAGTACCAACACAAGGATACAAACATGCCCTGTCCAATGCGTTCTCTCCCTTCAAAAAGGTTAAAGTGCACATGCGGGTGTCTGCGTGCATCTAGATGCTAACTAGAAAAAAAATAAAAAATAAAATAAAATAAAATATATATATATATATATATATAAGGGGCGTAGTATATATACTATCTCCCCTTAGATATATATGAAGTGTCTCCGTGTCACAATTGGAAGAATTACGGTAAGTTGTGCCCTTTGATTGGAAAAGGCCTTTCATCCCTCATATAGACAAACGGGCAATTAGAACAAACACAATTTATAGTGACAATATGCTGGTAGCTGGGAGGTAGGTAGCGTTGTATGTAGATGATGGTAGTGGCGTTCTATGTAAAAAATATACAAATCGGCCAGAAAATACACATACAATGTGTATATTCTGGCCGAACTGCCTGCATAGCGGGATGAAAATCCTGGTTTTGGGGGAGAGGAAAAAGCTTGCTATCTCCGTAATTATAATTATCTAAAATTCCTTTTAACAAAATTAAGTGAAACTAAATATGATAAACACTACTATCATTATTCATAATTAAAATACAAAAGCAATGGATAAATTTTATGTCTTACGAATTAATTATTTTCCAGAAATTCACCTCCTGTAATTCTTCACCATAACATATCCCACGTACTGCCCGATCCTGCTAAATTTACCTTCACAACATCAAATAGTAAGTGTGTTTATTAGTTTCGTTAGGCAGTTTTAGTATAAGGACCATTTTGCGTAATATAATGATCAAACTATGTCATTTTATAACAAGGGTATGTTTTATTGCAGTTCAAGGACATGGACACGCTTTAGTCTTTGACACGGATTATAAGTACGCTTTGTTATGGATGTGTCTTGAAACATCAGGAAGTGTTCATATAGGTAAGTAATCGTTCCAAGCTCCGATTCTAAATCATTCAGGAATTACAATTTGGATTATACGAAGATCGGTAACGATCCTTTATCATACACATTATTTTCACAAAATATCGGTAGCAGCAGGATTCCATACGCCAAAAGTTATGCTTCAATCAGAATCAAGGAAAACTCTCTGGTTGCGATAGTTTACTGTTTAAAGCAGTGGTTCCCAAATTTTTTTGGTTCACGACGCCCTTAGTGGATCAGGATTTTTCCATGGTGCCCAAAGTCAGAACATAGGCCTATCTAACAGTTCCAATGCGCAGTTGGTGCGGTTAGGTTGGTTAAGTTAAAGAAATAAACGAAACACACATTTCAGTGTCCGTTAGATATCCTTCCTATCATTGTATCAATGGTCCGATTCTAAAACCACGTGGGCTGTGTCATTTCAGTGAAAGCATTGGAATATTTCGAGGCGCCGCGGCGCACAGTTTGGGAAGCACTGATTTAAACTACATATTCTTATCTTATCCATTGTCAAATGCTTTATTGAAGTTGTTCACGTCGGGTAAGTAAACTGAACATAGTGGTTCTCAGAGTCAGATTTAAGAATGTGACGCCCGCAAGGTATTATTTTTCAGTGGCAACTTTTCCTTATTATTTCCTTTATTTATGTTTTAAAGTGAATCACACTCACGAAAGATTATAAACTTATCTTGTATTAATTATATAAACATTATTTCAAAGCCGAATACAGGCTTTGAAATGATGTTGGATTTAATATCCACTTAATTTATATAATTTTGCATCGCCGAAGTGAAGTCTTTTGACTCTCCATTTTAGTAAATTGTCTTGTTTTAAAACCGAATAAGAAACTCAAAGATCGGAATCAAAGAGTTTCATGCCGAATATAGTAACTATAAAAGTATCGGCGGCCACTAGCGTAAGCTAAAGCACGTAGTTCACGTACGTAGTACAAACTAGGGCAACTCGTAGCAAAGGTGGTAAAGCTCTGATCACTATTCTTAGTATTTCCCTTAATGTAAAACACATCTCCTTGGAGATATATGATGTTATACATTATGGCGGGAGGTCACTACCCAGACCGGTTTCGATCTTTATTGAGATCTCATCAGTGAGTAGCTAGACCAAGTATAATACTAAGGGTATAGCGAAAAGAACTTATATACTCTGCTATACGGGTTGTCAAAAAAGGTGCACCCATAAATTATTATTTAAAATAAAGAGCCAATAGGCTTCATTTCGGAGATGTAAACATTATTTAAATGAAGAAATGAAGCCTATTTGCTCTTTATTTTAAATAATTATCTTGTATTAATCCTGTGGATGGCTAGCGGTTAGATAATTAGAAAATCCTACTCTAGAATACGGAACTTTGTCAAGCCAATTTAGGGGGGGGGTCTAATTAGCAAGGTGGTTTCATACCAGATGATGGAATTCATCTACAAACTAAAGACGTTTACAAAACATTCACAAACTCGCAGACTGTCAGTTGGAAAGAGAATTCAGGTAGTTCGCTCCTTTTTAACATTTTTATATAATAATCATAATTAAAATATTTAATTATAAGCTAAGATTTATATGAAAAAATTATCTATCTGAGGTCATAGAAGGCTGCTTATGCATACATGAGGAGCTGATAGTTGCAGTGAATAATGATGCGATACAAAGAAGCGTTTGCCTGCAGTACTTTCTCTTTGTTCTCAGATCTGTCTCATATAAAAGAGAACTCTTGATTCGCTTTTTACTCAGCAATGAGAGTGTTCCAGCATTTTGAAAATTTCCTAATGGCATTCGTATGAGCACAACTAGTCTAAAAATCTATGGACTGTAGCTGCACAACTATATGTCCAATCCGAAAGAGAAAGGAAAAAAAGAAAAATAAACTTATCCTTCAGGGTAACACGTTTTTCCTTACCTTACTAGCTTCACTAACACCTACGACTTGGATTATTGCAACCTGACTAGGCCTCTTCCCTTGTTTTAACGCTAAAAATGTCCTTACCGGCGTTATTCAGAAATTTGCGTCATAAAAAGAGTTAGTGCAACCTGTGCTCACAGCAAAGGGACCTTATGGTAAAGACGTTTTTAACGCTTGCTGCGACGCAAATATAAACTTAGAAAACGTCTAAATATGCGGAAGGACACATTATGAACGTGGTACAGAATTTTTTATTAATGAACTTAATAAATGAACTTGATTTATTTAATGCAACAGTAACAGACTATAGACTATGTTTTTTTATAAAATATATTCCTGCAGTTTGTCATAATTTGAATTAGTTTTGTTTTAAAAGGACTATCGCATACATTAAGCTGTTGTTAATGATCAGAAGGTATTGTTAGAGCAGATAAGAAATGTAGCTCAGCGATCTTTAATGCATTACACGTATATCCAAACGAAGACGACAATCCTTTCATTGACTCCTTCCAGTTTTAATGTTTATACTATATTCTCAAAATCTTCGAACAAAAATATTTTTGTCCGTTTGATTGCTAGATACCACCCTTCCTGCACATTAATAATCAATATTCGAAAATATTGGCTATTTCTTTCTTTTTTTATGGGGGGGGGGGGAGAATCTAACAAGCAAAACAGAAAGATAATACACCTAGACAATTCACTATATTATGATTATTATTGTTTTAGGTACAGTTGCCGCTTTATCGCGTACTCCAAGTCTAGCCCAGTCCTACCGACAGAGGGTATCTCAGGAATTGAGAAAGAGGAACATCGACACGAATCTAATGAAATATTATGCTGTAAGCTGTAATGGCATTGTTTAAAATGTTTCCTTACCAGTTTTTGATGATTTTCCCCATATAAAATAATGTCTATTTTAGGATAACGTAACTGGATTACGTTTTTCTATGAAATGACAACAGGGCTCAATAATGTATATTTAGTTATTATGTATACAGAAAGATAAGTGTAATCTCAGAATATCTTAAATATGCCTGCTCCATTATGTCAGAATGTCCAAATCTTACTAACTACCCTTGGTGGATCCAGCAGGAAAATCTGAAAATAAGCAAGATCCTGTTTATGGCTCATAAATTATGATTACTGTTATTATCAATAGTCCAGGTCCTCTACAGTGTGTCAAGAGACACATCAGAAAGTTCCTTCCGTCCACGGAAGTAAAAAAGAAGATTAAAAAATAGTTATAAAGTTCTATTATTAAAATCTCTACCAAAACTTATTTCTGTATTAACAAAACTACCATATTTTAAAACCTTAAAAAAAACTGATAAATTTTTTTTTTTGTTGTTGTTGACAATCCTATCCACAAAGGATTGTAATTAAAAATACATTTAGTGCCGCGAGTGACATAAAAATTAACTAATCCTTACCACACCAATAATGATTATTAAAGCCGCCTTTATGGGTTGCGTGATACCACCAACGAACAGAAATGGTCGTGGCACGATGGTTGATAAAAATCGTCCACCATCTAAAGACATTCACAAACATCCATGCCAGAGTGAGATTCACACTCATGGATGTTGGAAAGCGAAGACACTTTCCACTTGGCCAGCTATGCCGACCAATTCTCTTAAAAACACTGCGTTTATAATTAAAAAAAAAAATCAGAAAAGATTTCTGTGAAAACATATGGACCTCTCTGTGATGTTGTTGTCTTAGTATACCCCTCCTCCACGTTATAAAAGATTAGATTTCCTATCCTCTCGCTTCCCCGAAGTGTATGATCCGTTAGGTGAATGTCATGTAACATATAAATACGATGAAAGCTTACGTCTTTGGTAATTTTCATTAATAATGTCCACTTCTGTTAAGTGATTATCCTGATTATTTAATATAATAAAATACAGTTATTGTTTTGTCAATTATTATATGAAATAAAGATAATTTTCATAACTGGTTTTGTTTACTTTATATTCCCTTTACATTATTAACATGCGAAAATAAGCTATGCTTCGGAACTATAGAGCAAATATAACAAATTTTACAGCATCTTTTCGAAAATGTAAAGCTGTTTTTCATTTCGCCTTTACCTTGCAAGTTTAATAAGTATATCTGAACGATAATTGCAAAGATGATAGAATAAAGCAGTATTGTTATCTAAGCACTAAAATTAATCATAGAGACCGTCAGGAAGCAGAAGAGAAGGGTTGCTACGAGATCATTACAGTGGTTAGTACAAATGATTTGAGTGCTGTGATGTTATTGTTATCGGTAATGCATAAAATGGGCGAGAATGAAAGTTTAGGAATGTACTACCAGGTTATGGTGACGGCGTGCTGATTAGAAGATGACTGCAAACAGGCTGACGTGCAGGTTGAAATTATTATGTGAAGAAAAAATTTCGTGAAGAAAAAATTATTATTGTTGTTATCGCGGCGAAGCACACAACCCAATGGTCCTACTTAATGTTCCATCTATCCTACTCCTCCATTGACACACTACGCCATCTACAGCCGACTAACAGTATTTTTGTCTGTCAATTCCGTGTGTGGTCGATTTGCCTGTATGTGGGGTTAAAAAAAAGTGAGTTTTCGGATGAAAAATTCTTTTAGCTCCAAAATATCTGAAACTGCCATAACAACATTCGCTATCTATTTCTTAAAGTTTTGAATTTTTTTCGTGTGCGAACTATATGCGAAACTTTTTAATTTCTTTTTTCGTAAAGTAAAATCAGGGGTGCGAGATATACGCGAGAGCGAGTTATGGATGTTTGTGATTGTCTGTGAAAATACTATTGGTGGTGGTGGGTGGGAGGTAGATGGCGTTGGTTGGTGGATCGAGGGCTGGAGAGAGAGCTGTGGAGTAGGTACCCTCCCTCGATGAGTCCTTGAACTCCATGGAGGTGTCACATAATAATAATAATAATAATAATAATAATAATAATAATAATAATAATAATAATAATAATAATAATAATCGAGTAAATACAGTATGTAAAAGAGTCCAAGGACTCATCGCGAAGGGCACTCTACTCCACTTTGCTACACACATCTGTCTCCTCTGATAGTTTATTCTCCTATTACACAGAACTACCATCAGCGCCCATTATTACCACCACCAACAATGTTTTTTTTTTTGTCTGTAAATTGTGTGTGTGTTTCGAAGGTTGATTTGCCTGTACGCGGGATGAAAAACTCTGCATCCCGTATGAGATCTCCTAACTCACTTCAAATGAAAAAGCCTACATAAAGATTCCTCTCGTCACGACGAGAATCAAACTTACGCCTTTTCCAATCGAAGGGCGCAATATACCGTCGTTCTTCCAATATCTACAAATTTTTGTTGACAGCGGACTTCACCCCCCCCCCCGTACTCGTTGACATTGGACATAATACGATTCTTTTTTAAATCAAATCTATATACCTAGCCGATAGTTCGACGCCTGACTCATAGATGGCGTCGGTAATCAAGATTTTATTTGATTACTATTTTCACGAGAGAGAGCGAGAGAGAGGGAGAGAGAGAGCGAGAGAGAGGGAGAGAGAGAGAGGGAGGTGGGCACTTATCACTTCCTAAGTAACGAGTGCTTCTGTTATCTAACATCAGATTAACGATTTCTTCCTGTATTTCCGAATCGTTAATTTATTATTCATGCTGCTGAGCAAAACAAAATTTGTTATATTTTATTTTATTACATTACACAATAAATACTGTTTATTTATTAATAGGAACTCGTTCCTAAAGTCTAAAAGTTATCATTTCGTTATATAAGAATGAAAATCGATATCAAGAAAATACCTTGTATAAATACATTTCGAAACATTCTGAAATATTTAATGATATTTTCCATCCAGTTGATATTTATGCAGCATGTTCATCTCCAACTTATTCGATTGGAAACGGGCGACGTTACGGAATCTTTGGAAGCGTAATAAATATAAATAAACTTACAAAACTGCAGAATGAGAATAGAGCGCAGTGAAGTGTGCAAAATTTTTCTGAAGGTTCTTACGCACTTGTTGGCGTTGCTATGGCAACTGTGGGAATAAAATTTAGTTTCTGCTGTGATGTATAAACTAGAATTGCTGATACAGTTCCATATACAGTGGACATTCAAGGCACGTAAAACGCAAAGCGGTTACATATAAACATGAAGAAGTAAGCAGACTCGGAAAAAATAAGCTTCCTATAAATATAAATATATGAACGAAGCTGTGTTGAAGATACGGATAGGTAATAGGAATACATATTCCCTTAAAACAAAAAGAAGTGTTTTTCTTAAATGTTACTGTGTAATTTTACCCAACTATTCCCCAAACTAATTATCTCTGCGATCCGGAAACCTAAATTTTAATAAAATGAAAATTTAAGTTTCCGTTCTCAAACAAAAAAATTATGGAAATACAGAATACAAAGTTGTGACAAGTGGCTCCATCTACAGTGTAAAAAAGGATATACGCAGTGCATAATTAGAATAATTATGGTTTTGTAGCCGCATCATATTTTCAAATATCAACAATGGGATACAAGTACACTATTCCTGAATGTCTACAAACCTGAATATGCTCTCTCTCTCTCTCTCTCTCTCTCTCTCTCTCTCTCTCTCTCTCTCTCTCTCTCTCTCTATCACACACACACTTTTCTTCCCTGAAAGAATTTCAGCGATTTATGGGATCGGTCTTATGAGGTGGGACTCGATAAGTGGGCAAAGGCAACATGGATTACGTATAGTTTAATTAAGTGACATGATGCCATTGGTCGAAAAAAGCATGCAAATTCTTATAATTTCTAAATCCACAGGGATTTTCCCATAAGTAAAAGTGATCCACTTGCGAGCAAATTAACTGGTGATGAGTTTTTGCGTATGCAGAAGAAAACTTAAATTGTTTATTTAGTAGTATTATGATTTACAAAAGGGGAGGCAATTGGCCCTTTTGTAAGCAGTGAGTGATATAATATATAATACAGATTCATAGCATGTAGGGGAACTTATGCTGATTTCCCTAATGGAGAGTGTCCTGTACTTCGTCGAGGTACAGCATGCGTACACTCGTTTTTCCAGCTTTCAACATTAACATTGAACAAGAATTGTTGTTCGCTAGAACATAATTTTAAACAGTCAATAATATTCTGGATTCCCGTGATTTCCCCAGAATAGTACTGATGGGGAAACGTGCTTCATCACTCCAGAGAATGCGTTTCTACTACTCCAGAGTTCAATTTCGGCGAGCTTTACACCATTCTACCCGATGTTACCTGTGCTGATGTTAAGCTTATGTGCGGCTGTGCAGCCATGGAAACTCACTTTCTTCAGTTCCGACGAACAGTGGTGGTACTGGCGTTGTTTGCAAGATATTTCAAAACTCGATAGCAATTTTTTCGCACCACGCGCTTCAATACTTGAAAGTTCCACTCTGTGAATATATGGCCTACCAGGTCGCGACTGCACTGTTGTTGCTCATAGGCATTTCAACTTCCCAATAGCATCACTTAAAGTTGATCGAGGAAGCTGCAGCAGGAAAGATATTTCCCGAACTGAACTGTTGCAAAGTTGGTATCCTATGATAGCGCCACGTCGAAAGTCACTGAGCTCTTCAGTACGGCCCATTTTAAATTTAAATATCTGTCTTATATCTATTATAGCGAGGCGAAGCACATCGAAGTCGGTGCCAATCCCTGTGTGGTGTAGCAGCGGTTATCCCCTGGTACAGTGTTCACAAACTTTAGTTACCCTCGTACCCCTTTATATCTTATCTTAAGAATATTAGCATTCCAGACTATATTTTAGTATCCCCCTTTCAAGAAAAGTCAATTGGGGAGAAGTTATGATATTTCAATCAAACCCGGTTAATTACGAGGGTGGTCTGAAATGTTCTCGGCCTCGACCATACATGGCAAAACTATCGGCAAGATTTTTTTTCTAAGTTGGTACATCTGTCATAAGCATCCATGTGAAATTGCAAGTCATTCTAACAAGTAGTTTATTTCATACAGCTGTCTGAAGCAAAAGTGTTGTCTGTATCCCTTGAAATGGATAAAATTGAGTATCGTGCGGTTATAAAATTCTTTGTAAAAGAAGGTTTAACGCCAAACGAAAGTTCGAAGTTCATAAAAGTTTATGGGCACTCTTCTCCTTTGTTTTCGACAATTAAGGAATGGGCTGCCCATTTTAAACGTGGCCGTATCAGCCTTGACGATGATCCACGTGAAGGACGTTCAAAAAGTGTAACACCAGAAATCATTAATCAAGTGCACGATATGGTATTAGATGACCGACGAGTCAAAGAGTGCGTGAAATTGCTGAGACTACAGGCATTTCAAAAGAACGTAAATAGAATATATTTTGCATGAAGAATTGCAAATGAAAAAGCTTCGCGCAAGATGGGTGCAGCGCTTGCTCATAGTAGATTAAAAACGCACTAGCATAAAAATCTCTGAACAGTGCTTGGAGCGAGAGCTATTCAGTACTTTATTATCTTGGAACAAGATAATAAACAAAATGCTAAAGGCATTTTGTTTATTATCTTGAAAAGAATAAAACAATAACCGGGGAATATTATTTCGATCTTTTAACCAGATTGGACCAGTTTTAACAAGAATAAAACTGATTTTGTGAGTCGATTTATTACTATTGATGAGACTTGGATTCACCACTACACACCAGAATCCAAACAGCAGTCAAACCAGTGGACAGAAGCGGGTTGTTTCGCACCAAACAAGACAAAGTCAGTTCCATCAGAAGGAAAGGTCATGGCATCGCTATTTTGGGATGCTAAAGGCATTTTGTTTATTATCTTGAAAAGAATAAAACAATAACCGGGGAATATTATTTCGATCTTTCAACACCAGATTGGACGAAAAAATTTGTGAGAAAAGACTTGGTTTGCAGAAGAAAAAAATCATCTTTCATCAGCACAATGCACCTGCCCACAAAGGTGTTTTGACAATGGGAAAATTAAGGGACCTACACTATGAATTGTTGGAACATCCACCCTATTCCCCAGATTTGGTTCCCTCAGACTGCTATCTCTTCCCAAAACTAAATCTCTTCCTCGCTGGTCAGCGTTTTTCTTCGAATCAAGAGGTGAAGAGGTGTAGAGGGGTATTATGCAGATCTTAATGAAAACCACTACAGGGACGGGATAATGACGCTGAAGCATCGCTGGAATAAATGTATTAGCCTTAAGGGAGATTATTTTGAAAAATAAAAATAACCTTGAAATTATAAATTCGTTTTTTCATTATTAGGCCGAGAACTTTTCAGACCACCCTCGTATACATTTCACAAGAAAACGCTGAGGAATTTTCAGAGGAATTCAACAAGTTAGGTAATTGAAAAAGAAAAATGGAAAATGAATTCCCTGATTACTTAATTATGTGTTTTGTGAATTATCCATTTTTAGATGAGAAAAATTATTATTATTATTTTCTTGAGCCGAACTTCGGAGAGGAAGATTGATATACTCGTAATTTTTGCCGCACACTCATTATTGATTATAATATTTAAATAGATGAATTAATGGAATTTAATTTTGGACTATCATTTACATCAAGAAGCATTAAACAGTTTTACATTCTAAGAATGCATAAACTTAAAATGTTAATTTGGATGCTTAAAGCAAAAAATAAAAAAACCTCACTAATAAGAAGAGAACACAAGTGACTTGCCATCTGGTTGGAACTGTTAGTCTTGTCAGAAATCAGACAGGAAAACCTTAAAATACTACAAAGGCTCATGACTGTAAAATAAATTATTCATATTTCGGAAACACGAAGAGTTTCATTAATCACGAGAAATTGTTAGATAATTTTAAAATATATTTTGTTTTACGAGTAATAAAATATTATAACATGGAAACTAAGGAATTGTTCTTTGAAAGTTTTTTTCTCGTAGAAAATGAAGAGTGAAGTAACAGTGTATTAATTGTTTTATCTTTCTTTCTCTCACTCACATACACACGCCTAGTCCATGCAGAAAGATAGCAGAAAGTTAACTGCAGCAGCAAATCCACATTAATGTTTGCTCGCATACAGTTCAAGAGCCTCTTTATAACTCACGCAAATGTCTAACAAGTCGACCGTTCATGAGGCAGCTGTTCGTACACGATGCCCTTGTAAAGTTAAAAGACGCCATCTACGTTCAAACGTCTGGTGCCTGGAGAGTAAAGTGGCTTTTATTACCGCACCTGTCTTTTGTATATGCCGTTATGGAAGTCGGTATCTGCCACAAGAAATAAAAGATGTCCTCTTTTTGTATTTCAAAATGGGAACAGCAGTGCAACTATTTCGAGATGATTTGTACGTACCAGTCTTATCTGCGATGTGTGATTCCTTTTGTCGTGAATTAGTTATTAACTAGTACAGCAAGGGGATATAAAACTTGTATAATGCCACTAGAAACGATATTTTTGCACCAGCTGTTATTTGACAAAGCATCTCTTACCATATCACAAACTTTATGAAAACTAACGCAGATGCAGCTCTCTCTTTGTTCTGTTTGTTTGTTTGTTTTTTTGTTTTTCATCCCCCACCTCTCTATCTTGCGTTTTAAATGCATTTCGCAAAATGTAAGCATATATTAGATTTGTTTCATTGGTGCGTATATCTACCTGGATATGCTAACTCAGTTCTGGATGAATAAATCTTATTAAAATTTTGGTCTTTTGATATTCTAACAAAAATGTCAAAACATTTCAGTTGTTACGAATGGTAACAACTGAACAACAGCAACAACTGAAACAAGAGCCAGAAACGGATCTATAATTCATGTCAATGTACAAGAATATTGTTACATTTTCAGTTTTTTTATGTGAATCCCAACCAAGAAAGCCTGCGTGAGATTCACATAATATACATTGAATGGGTGTGCTAAAGGTGACATAAGTCAGAAAACCCTACGCTAGCGTCCAAACATGGAAATTTTTTCAAGGCTTTCAACAGGCAAAGATGGTGTTGGTGGTCTCACACCAAACGCAGAAATTCACTTTTTTTTAAATTATCATCTTCAATCATTTGTCATTTCTTTCATATTGTTAACACAAACTTAATATAGAATTAATTGCAATACAGAACTTTTATATTTTTGTAATTTATTCCTAGATTAACTACTAATTACTACAACTCATTTTATACAGAAAGGAGCACAAATTCTATTGTTAAGGACAAGCAGCAAAAGTCGAAGAAGACTCCTCATCCCCCCCCCCCCACCCGTCCTCACTCATTCATCTTACTATTTCGAAGTATCTCTTTCACCTGTTTTATTCTTCGTCTAGGCAACACTAATTATGTGAAATGGTATTTCTGCTAGCCTCACAGATTTTATCAATCGATCCTTCTTACGTTGATGCTTGTTTTCCATTCAGTTGGGTCTCAGGTTGTTCTGATAGCTCCATTTTCGCCGTTCGCTTCCGTTCACTAATGAAAGCAGAAGGAACCTTGTTTAACCGGGCAGAACACTCAGCTAGCATGATATCCGATTATATGTTACCTATTCATGTTTGTATGTGGAATTTAATTAAATACAGAATACAATTTGGTCAACTAATTCCAAAACTGCCATCCCGGTATTCAGATATACTGTTGGGAAAAAAAAAAAAAACTCCCGGAAAATTGGGAGTTTTTTGGGTACGTTATCACACTAAATTTGCATTATGACATTAATTCTTTTATTCGTTTATTGCTCTTCACCCATGTAAAGCTGAAATCCTACACGAGTCAAGGGTTACATCAATTAGAGAACCCTAGTCTAAAAGACGAAACATTGCATGGTGTGACATTTCATGTTACACCATGCAATGAATATCATACAGTATCTAGTTAGTAAACTGAAGTCGGTTGGGTAACTTAAGAAATGTTTTATTCTATTCCTTCCTGAAAACGCTTGTTGAAATAAGCAGTCGACGATTATCCCTCCCTGTTTAAGAATGGAACATACTAATAAGTATTTCCTCTTGTAAACGTTCAGCCTTTCTTAGTTCTCTGTTTTATTCGTTTGGAGAAGCTGGGTGTGCGGGAGAAATTATATCTGTTATTAAACATTTCGTAACAGTCACCACCGATATTTCGGTAGCGGTGCAAGGAAGTGGGCGGTGCTACCACTTTCGTCATCTGTTCGGCTAGCCACCGCCCTCTTTGTTGAAAGAATGACTGTCAAAAAATGGATGGGATTCCTGCACATCCAGTAATGAATCAAATCGTGAACAATGCTGACACAGCACATGTTGACAGTTATGACTCAGCAGACCAATCCGAACGTGAAAATCTCAAATGCGCTGAAAGGGATTAAGGATTATTCTTTAAGAAGAACCGATCAAATTACCCGAAATGGGCATCTGATTTTGCAGCAATATCGATATAATTTCCCACTTCCTTCTGCACTCCATTATTCGAATTTCGCACCATCAACACATTCTATCTGTCAATCCAAATTTCAGTACCCAAATAACACATCATAATAGGAAATCATGTGTCAGAGCTAACTAACCGGAATTTTAAGATATTGTGCAGTTTTAACAGTTCCATAGCAAGTAATCAACGATTGGAACAAAAGATTCAAATGTCCTCGCCAAATGTTATTATTTTGAAATAAGATTTTTGTGTAAAATTCAGCAATACTGCATATAAACCTAAACCATTTAAACAATTTTCACTTTTTTTTTTTCCGAGTTTCCGGAACTCAGTTAGTAAGGAGGATTTTTCTTTCTCCAGTGGAAAGACTTAGGCTCGAATCCCATTTAGCATGCGAAAAACCTTTATAAGATGCTTTTAATTAAAGGTGAGTTAGTAGGTCTTATACTGAGATTGGGGAGGTATTTTTCTTTTTTTCTTTTTTCTCATAAAATTCGCCTTTTTCATCCCGTATAACAGACAAATGGACAGTATGCAGACAGGATTAACTTTCCGTGGCATTCATTTTTTATGAAACCAATTCTTTGAGTGTGACAGCACTGAGTCTAACACTTTAAGAAGACGGAATGAAATTTTTCATGAAGAACAATTTCTTTCAAATGTTTAATTCGTATTATAACTCAAAACATGGACGGATGTGGTTCTTTCATATTTCACTAAAAAATCAACTTTTTTTTTCCTTTTCTGATTAACTGTAGGAAGGAGAGTTAACGTTCCCCTGTTATTCCCCTCCCTCCACTAACATACCATTTGTCAGAATGTCATGCTGTAATAATAAGCCTATCTGTGTGTGAAAGAGCAAGCAAAATGGAGCTCAGTGATCCTCTTTTTTATTTTATTTATTTATTATTTTTTTTTAATACACATCTTTCGAAATATAGTTCTTTTACGCTTTGGATGTCTTATGTTTCTGTGTAGGGATAGGTGAAAGCGTGAGCTCAAAATGGTCCAGGATATCTTATAATAACTTGTATTGGTCACACTGTAAGAGAGAGAGAGAGAGAGAGAGAGAGAGAGAGAGAGAGAGACACCGGATCGCGTGTATACTGCGAAACTAATGCTCATCTTGCTAGAAATGAAGCATTATGCTGAGCACTTTCATTTATAATGGCAGAATAACGTGTCTTTTCAAATCACGAGCGAAAAAAATAGCTTCACGTTTTTTTTTTAAATAAAATAAAAGATAAATGTGATATTATCTATCTAATATCCGGGTATCTTTTTTTTAATATTGGGGATATTATCTTTTTAATATCAGAAGTGGAAAAAGCTCAAGCGTTGCAACACTCCAGACTGAAATGCGAAAGATCAATTACCGTGCAAAAACAAATCTACCTCTTTGTGTTTCAGAGGCATCTTCAATGATGCCTCTTTGAAACACAGAGGCATCTCAGTTGTTGGAAAAAAACGTAACCTAAGATATGCAGACGGCACAGTACTTATCACTGAGAAGGAGAAAAAAGGACCGGCAAAATGTAGTTAATAAACTAACAGAGAGCTGCGATAAAATTGATCTAAAAATAAACATGCAGAAAACAAGTTTATCTTGTTTGATTTGACCTGTTTTATCCATCGTTTTACCGGTGATAATCACATGTAAAACGATGGATAAAAATCTAAACATAACTTAAAAGGCCATCCCATAGGACAAGCAGATAGATTTATAAATCTTGGAAGTACGTCTAATCACTCTTGATTGAAAATGAGATCAAGAAATAAGAAGAACAATACAGATATCCAAAACAGCCCTTAACAAGAAACAGTACTTTCTAACAGAAAACTCAATATAAATATAAGAATACGACCGAATGGCTTGCTATGTATTCTCTATATTAATGACCCCAGAAACATGACCTATTGAAAAAAAAAAGAAAAAGAAAAAGAAATAAGACTGATGTAGAGATGGCAACTAAGAAGAATGATGTGGATTAGCTGGATAGAAAAGCCTATAAAAAAGTACTTTTGAAAGAACAGATAACTAAAAAGAAGCTTAGTGAATATAATGGGAAGGAGAAAAATGATATTCTTAGGCCACGTTCAAAGAGGACTGACCAATGAGAAGTGCAGTTAAAAGGCGGCATATGATGCCGCCTATTACGTGACTTATGTCATTTTTTTAAAATTTCTACTGTTTTTTTTATATTCTTTTTGATTAATGCCCTTGAAACAAGCTAAAGATTAGAGCAACAAATCGTTTTTTTTTCTTATATGTTTTAAACTGTTCTTCATTTCTCAAATGTATTAATTTAACGCGCTTAAATATTATAATGATTTAAAATTATTATAAATACAAAACTATTTTAATTATATTATCTTAAAACTATTATATTAAAAATTTTAAATTAGACTACTTAAAAGAAAGCAGATATTTAGGACGTTTACATAATCTTCCGCCATAGTCATTTGCCACTGGTTTAAACAAGAGATGGTTCAACATTGTTGACATACACTGGGCTCTAATCAAATGGATAAACGAAGACCGTTGTGCTATTACAGCGAGGGAAATCGATAGATCCCACAGACCCATGGTTATAGGAGTTCATTACGGAGAAGTGCCTTACCGCCGTTTATCTAAAATTCCATCTTTAATTACCTTCTGCTTCCTCAGTCTTGGACGTGGTTGCTAAATATATCGACAGCTCGTATTCTGTACTAAAGCACTGTGTGTAGAGAGGGATGAAGATGAAGAGCAAAACGATGAATACGTAAATTAGCTCAAAAAGTGCTTCTTATTTCAATCTTGCTCAAATACCAGTTATATAAAAGTATCCTAATTTGCTTCTGAATGAATTATCTGGGCTGTGTAATTAATTGTTAATTAGGAGCAGACAAACTAGTCGACACATTTTAGTGACGCCAAGAATGCGTCGGTGTTCAATTAGATAATAATTCGATTCTTCAAAACATCCCTCGGATAAATTACTGATTTAATTTCTTTAAACGTTGCACATGTTTATTGTTCTTATTTTGTGTGAAGTTTTTTGCAGTTATTAATTTCGAGACCGTGTTAATCGTCTAATAATCTTTACGTAATTTCAAAATACGCATATCATTAAAACATCTTACATTTTTAGGGGAATGGTAGTCTGGAAATGTGATAATTTATTAAGGGGGTTGGGAAAAAGACATCACAAAGAAGCCAAAGCATATTCTTGGGGAAAAATTAGGGATTATTGTTAAATGATGCCACTTTTTATGGCTTTGAATCCTCTCTCTCTCTTCAGAGATCATCAAGTGAATTCACAAATTAAAAATATTACTTAAATGCTTAAAGTTGAACTTTTAAATTTTCCAGTTTAATTTTTATTTGTATTACCGTTTTTTAAATATTTTACTAATTTTTAAAATTCTTATTATTCATGTTTCGTTGTTTCTAACCTGAAAAAATCAACATACTTCGACTCTACGAATGCAACATTATTCTACCCCCCCCCCACCTCCCTACACACAATGTCACAATTTCCCCAGGTTTTACCTTTTACAATATGGGCATTGTATCCTCTTTACAAATTTTAAATAAAAAATCGTTATATTAATAATCTTTCTTTTAATATTTTGAAACAAAAATTGAGACGGTTCGATACATTTTAGTAGACACTCTAAATACCAAATTCCTTCCAGCTACAGCAGAGTTATAAATTCATATCATCTTGAAACGTTCTGTTAGATTTTCGTCCTTGCAAATAGTCTCATTCAAAGCAGTGGTCTCAATGATCCCAATACTGAATTTCTCTAATATCCATTAAGCGCGAGATAGGGATTACGAAATAACATACTCTACGAAAGTAGGGACGGACAAACTAAGTACTATGCATTTTACGATACGCTACGCATCTTAAAAATGGCTTCCACTACTATGCTCAATATGAGAATGCCTTTGCGAAACAATCGTTTCAGCATCCTTTGAACTTTATGTTAAAAAATTTGGGAGAACGTTTGATGCTATTTGTGATGACACTTTATGACAGTGAAGAGGAAGGTCAAAAATGTCCAGAAAAAAAAAACGGATATTATTTAAGCATGACAATGAGCCACATAAAAAGAAACAGGGAACGTTCTTATAGAAAAACAAAGGCAGCAAATTATAGATAAACCAGAGGCTCTTGTACCAGACAGAGAGAATACAGAGCGGCAAACCCGATAAATATACATCTGATAAACTGCGTACAGACTATCCCCAATCCTTTCATTCTCCTTCCTCTTAGTCCCTTTCAGTTAATGCTATTAGACTTCCCGAGGCTAGGGATGATTTTTCCTCTTCTTTCTTTACAAAAGTTCGTATACTAGACCTTCTAATGGACTCTGCAGCTGAGTATTATTCCTATGCGTACTGTGTAAGTTTTTGTTCAGTCTCAGGATGAGTTCAATGTTAGCGCGTTAGGGGAAATCAACGCAATTCCCCAGATACCATCTAAGGAATATGAGAAGCATGACAGGCAGTCAGTAAAGAACATTACTAATACCGCAACAATTGAATTAATCTACCTGCAAAAAGATAATACAAGGATGACGGATATATTAATATCGGAAATGCAAGAATACTTACTCACGATGGTGGAGTACATAAAGAAGAGGAACAGCAATCATATTGAGAAAAGGCATCTTTTAAATTCAATAACAGAAAGAAAAAAACATATAATAAGATAATCCAAGTTTATGCACCAGATTACTCTCATGGAGATTATGAATATGAGGAATTTATCTGAAATCTACAACAAAATATACAAACAGCATTCTAAAATGTAAACCCTTTCAAGAAAATTGACAGACATATAAGACTCCAATACACAAAATGTGTTTCGGGAAAACAAAGCAATTAAAAGAGGAGCTTTAATCCTTGGAACACAGAAGCACGTGAGGACAAAATAAAACATGCAATATTCGATGCAATAATAAAAGTGAGACGTAAGAATAATTGGCTTACCTCTGAAATAATAGACATGTGGAATCAAAATAAAATAAAATAAACAACATACTATTACTCATACTACCGAATGACAAGAAAAACAAGAACCAGTTAGAATATAAAATCATACCTAAATGTAGAGAAGCAAAATCAAATTGGATAAATAAAAAAAGAAGATATATGTTTAGCATGAATATGCATCATGATATAGCAATTAATATATAACAGCAATTATTTAGTACCGTTATTCTACGGTCCAAACCACTGAAGAAATTTTTAATGACTGAAAATTAGGAAAAATAATTTCCATACATAAAAAGTTGTATTTAGGAATGTACAAGTTGTGTACCAATAATCTCATTAAGGCCTACACATAAATCATATATAAGAATTATTTTTTAAGAAATAGAATAAAAGCAACATAAAGGATAAGAGGATAAGGACAAATGAGATTTGAGGGTAGGGGAGAGTGGCCCACAATAAGAATTATTGGAACTGATGTGAAAACACAATTATTTATTGTTGATTTATAGACTAGCATTTGATTCAGTAAGGCAGAAATAAATTATTTCAAATATTAAAGGATAGAAAAGAGGGGGAAAATGCTCCATATCACACGCCAGTACTATAAAAATGTCACTGCAGTAATAAAATTTGGAATAGTCAAAACATAAAATGCCATTTAAGAGAGGAGTCATATTGAGATGAGATGCGATGTCAATTTTCATCATATTTGTTTATTCCCATGTCTGGCGCAACTGGTCAAAGAATCAGCCTGGAATTAGTGACAATATCTGTAAACGACAAAAATTACATCACTTAAATTATGTAGATGACATATTATTATTTACAGACAATACGGAAAACTTAAAATATATGATAGAAAACCTGCATAAAAACAGCAAAGGCAGCACAGTGCAGATATTTAGTAAAACAAAACAACAAAAAAATCTGGTAGGTACAAACAGATACTATCTCTCTCTCTCTCTCTCTCTCTCTCTCTCTCTCTCTCTCTGTAGACTAGAATATAAAATGCAAGCCATGGTGAGATCCGAAAAGAATTAAACTACCACATTCCATTCCAATAATAGCAAGAATGAAAGAAAAACAGAATGCCAACGGAAAAAATTCTGCAAATTCTAAAAAACGGAAAAATAGAAAGAAAGATACCTCCTGAAAGACCAAGAAGGAAAGGAATAGAAAACATCAAGGAGCATAGTTGGACCGAACTCCTACAGAAATCTAAATAACTTGGCTGCAGCTATAATGGAGTGGAAAGCGGTTTTCATAATATAATTCCCGGTATTGAGACCACATGTTTCTAAAATAAAACATATTTATTAAAATAAACAATTTAACTGACAAATCTTAAGTCGTTTGAACCGGACTTACATCATCAGGTTTACTAGACTCGTGTAAAAAAGAGTAGATATGATTACAGTACGCAACAGATGTTATAAGAACTTCAACACAAGTACATATAAACCCGGTTGTATTAATTGCTGAGCAAGCGTTGTTGCTGTCAGTTCCATAGCATAACGCGTGTCATATCCTAGTTCCAAGGTTGTTAGATTTTTAATGAATGCAGACCAAACTTGGTGTAAGATTAAACCTTGGTTTTTGTTACATTGTGTAGGGGATACGTAGCATATTTGAGGATTCTTTAAATTTTCTTATAAAACACTTAGGATCATTATACGACGTTTTTCATGTTTAAAAACACGTGGTCTCAATACCCGAAATTAAATGATTTGCTAAACCACAGAAATATTTGTGGAAAGCTGTTGTTAGCCTCACCCCCCACCTTATATGGATGTGCGACAGCGATGATGATGATGATGATGAGAATTGAACTCATAAAAGAAGAGAATTAAACTAATAGTACAGCCTTCAGTAAGGGAACAGGAGAAGAGAAAATGAGAAAAAACACACAAAAAAAACGCGTTAAATGAATCCGATTACAAACGATCATTAATAATAAAAAAACACATTCCCAAGTCACTTGTAAATTGTATGTCTATTAAGAGTTCCCCACCTCCTTTAATGAATTGTTTATCATTAGAAATAAGGCAGACGATTGATTTATCTTCATTGAATAAAACGCAGCGGAAAGATCATTGTTATACAACATCCACAACATTCTCGACTTGGCAGCTTGCCAAGTGTCAGCACTTCAAACTAATCTTTGTTAAATGGTTGGTTCACATAATAGAGTATTAAGGTAGCAGACGAACAATGCATTAGATGCCTTTTATCAGTTTTTCTTTTGTTGTATTTCGTTGTTACATGAAACCATTTAGAAGATAAAATGTTTAAGCAGTTTCCAGAATTCATCTACGCTTTCTAATTATAATTTCGCTGATGGGCAATGAAGGAAGCGATTGGATGGCCAACGCAGGAATAAGATAGCGTGGGGTGAAGTGCTACCGCTCGCAAAATTGGAGACGCTTTTGTACCACGTTATTATGCACGCAAAGCAGCTAAGAATAACTCTCCACGATAATGAGAGAAGATACCGCACAGATAAATAGCATTTCCGTTTGGTAACTCTGTCACTGAAGACAATATCTTCTAGGTGAAGTCTTGATTATTTGAATTTCGATCTTCCATCGTAAAATTAAGATAGAAAAATATAATAAGCAGATATTCCTTTTGTAGTTGCATATTTATTTAATATGTATAGCATTTAAAGACGTTTATGTTTCTATATGCTATAAAATACCAATCTTCTGTACGTTTTAATAAGAACTGGAGGTTAAAATTTAAAAAAAAAAAATCCTCTATCTGATTATCAGAGAATGTACACACAGAAGAATCCGAAAGTTCTATAAATGTATACAATTGATACATTATATAAATTTTAACTACCTACATAAAGTAGTTAGCTATTTTAAATGTAATTTTACTAATTGTTATCATTTTATGCTATACTGTGTGTGTGTGTGTGAATAAAAACGAACATAATAATTTGAATTTGCGATATATTATTTTTTACGCATTAATAATCTTTCTATACCTTAATATTTAGCCCTGAAATGTATTCACTTATTAATACATTTCAGGTAAATAAAATACTTATTACGATAATTATTTATAAAAATTATTCTGATGAAATAAGGGATATAATGAAAATATTCCTGAGTTAGGAAGGAAAGGCTGCATAATGTCTGGAAACTGCTGTTACAGCTTCAAATGACAGCGATATTTTTTTAACATCCGGGATACGCCAGGACTCTAGGAGTAAGGCCGGATGTTCTTCCTGGCTAATCATAAATTCGCCAGTGAACAACTTTAATCCTATATATAATTACAGGTTAAAGTGAATAATTTAAATTAATCACTTTAACCGGTTAAAGTGAATAATTCCTAGAGGAGTCTGGTAAATGTGATAAAAAACATGTTTATAGGTTTTATATATAGGTTTTCATTCTCAATAGAAATTATAACAGCTTAGGTTAGTTTATAAAGAAAAAAAGTAAGGAAAGTACTTATGCACTCGATGAAATCAGAAATCATTATAAACCAGCCTAACCCAACCGATAAAGTTTAGGTTAGGTTAGGTTAGTATATAATCAAAAAAGTAAGGAAAGTACTTTTGCACTCAATGAAATCAGAAATCATTATAAACTAACCTAACCTAACCTCTATCAGTTCATTCAGGTTAGGTTAGTTTAGGTTAGGTTAGGTTAGTTTATAATGATTTCATTGAGTGTAAAAGAAGTACTTTCCTTACTTTTTTTATTATAAATTAATCTAACCTAACCTAACCTAACCTATCTATATATAAAACTTATAAGCATGTTTTTATTACATTTACCAGACTTCTATAGGAATTATTCACATTAACAGGTTAAAGTGATTAATTCTCGTAGATTATTCACTTTAACCGTAACATATATATATATATATATATATATATATATATATATATATATATATATACCCTAAATAACACCACCTGAATGTATTTAAAAACTGTGTCAAAAATTATTTTCAATCCTCTATAAGTTCATAATGTTACTTTTCTGGTATCACGTAGACCGTTCGGCGACCTTCGGATAATAGGTTAGCATGAAATATTTAAATAACACCACGAGACAGTACATTAGTAATCTAGAAAGATCAGTGTATTATCACGCGGTAGTCACTACTACAATGTATCTGTACGTATCGTATCGTATTGGCTAGCAATGTAACAAAGAGCAAGTAAACGATCCCATTGTAAAACAATGTATCAATGCTGAAATGAAATTAAGAAAATAAGAACCTTACAATGCGACTACAATTACAGCGATATCAGAAATGCCTCTAAATGCAGAACAAAAACCTTCTGTGTAGACATAACATTAATAACAGACACAACAGCATCAGAGTGATACGTAAAAATTAAGTATACACTCGACAGCGATTTAAAGGAATTCTGTAATGTAAATTGAGCTACTCATAAGAAGTTATGGATGAAAGATTTCAACAGCTCTTATCTGGCTCTTCCTTCGATAGAAAAACAGAATAGAAATAGAGCACATTGTAACTTGGAATCTTTGCAGTAATGGCGTTTGGTGATTTTGGTGGTTGATTACAGACTTTAAAAATATTAATGCCTTTCTAATTAATGTTATATTATTAAAATGCATCATTTGTATTCGGAACTTACCTACTGCTAACAGCAGATAATTTCCGAATTCCGTATAGTCTGCAGTATCCGAAAGACAATGGTTCCAGTAAGGTGGCGAATCACTCCTGCTTGGGACAGATAACAACTATTACCCTCAACTCCTACACAGATCTCTTTCTTGTCAACATTCATCAAACCACCAAAGAACTACAAAAGTAAAGACCTACATTTAAAATTTTCGTCCGAACCTAACTAACCAGACCAGTTATTTTCATCATCAAGAGACGACTTGAATACAAACAGCACCGGCAGACAAATCACAGTGCATAGTTTTAAAGTCGGAATATTCCGATATAATTAGCAAAGATGCAGCAGGAACCAGAGAATTCACATTTTATTTTTTGGTTCCTATCCAAGGATCAGACAGAATGAGCTATAGCACAAGTACCGATCTGGCTCACATAGGCCCCCACTTCATAATCACTCTTCTTTGATTGCCAAAACATGAGAAACATTTATTTTCACTTACTTCGTTCTTATCGTATTACATATATATATATACCTACTAGCTTACAAATTCAAACATTAAAATTAAAAATATATAAATGGTGTGCAACAACAAACACAAAATTCTCTTTATTACTTTGTAAAACACAAAGATGACCAAATGAGTGAAAAAGCAGTGACAGGTTTTTGTTGACCTTCTCGGTTACAAAAAGATGGTATTTATCTAAATAAAATTTAAATATATGTTATCAGCAGTAGCAAAAGCAAATACCTTCTCCTTTCAGCGTTATTACGCATTCTCCGGATGGAAGGATACAATGACATGAAACGAAGCTTCATGTCATTGTATCCTTCAAACCATAACAAGCTTCACACCTTGAAGCTGCATATTCTATAACTTTCTCTTTTTTTTTTGTTGTTTTATTGGAAGAAAGGAGTTTGGTATGACGTTTGAACTTATCTACAAATAGACAAAATCAAATCGATAGAACACAAATTTAGGCAACCATTTATGCAAAACGTGATACGTGTCCGAAGCTGACAAGAGGATTAAGAAATTCGTACCGGCGAATAAATTCTATAGTGACACAAGTAGAATACACAAATGAGGTCAGAAATGCACAAAGAGCAATGCACTTTGTGCAAAACACAATCCAACAGCATCTGCTGGTCAGATATGAACGCCGAAACTAGTTCACCAAAAAGTGGAAAAGAATCGTTGATGAATTTAAAGGGTTATCTCTCTCTCTGATGGAAGAACCAGTTTATGGACCCATTGTATGAATTGAGGACACAGCTAGCTTTGGATCTCAGCTGAACATTATATTATAAACATTGTTACCGATCAGGTGTATCCTTTCTTGCTGAATATTTTGTTGTCTTCTGATGGATTACTTTTAGCAAAAGAATACTTAATTGAGTTAGTTATAATCATGACTGAAACGAATTAAGGCTATGAAGCCAGTACATTTTATTAGCTGTATGAGTTTTTTTTGGCTAATATTGGACGGAAAAGTGCTGTATCTCCATATGAGACTTGCTGAATCACTTTCAGTTGAAAAGCCTTTTTAAATGTTCTTCGCTCCTTTTACTCCTTCTAACTCCGATCTTTCAAATCAAAGGACAAACATCACAACGTCCTCGGGAGTATCTTACGAAGATGAGTAACAGAATGGCAGAGAACCAACACAGTAGAGAAGTAATTTAGGAAACAGAAGCAGCGTTTGTTTGTTTTTTGTTTGCTCAGAATACTATTTAAGAGATGACATAGAACTAGCAGTCAAGATGCATTTGAGCACTCTTTTCCTCTTTTTCTTCAAGACGTTTTTTGTCTTCATGAACTAATTATAATTATTCCTGCAAAACGATGCCGTGGTTTTTAAAGTTAAAAGAAATTGCTATACATTGGATGGTGTTCCTAATAAAGTACCTCCCCCGAAGTCCATAAACTTCAGATATCGTCAATAAATTTCTGATAATTATAACGGAAATGCTAAAGCAACCATATACATAGTTCGTATATTCTTGTGCACAGAACTTTATTGTGTATCTTGCTCCATCTCTCAATGACAAAACCTATTATCTAAAGAGCAGATCTTCATTTATAACTTAAATATTTCAATGTGCTGGTCATCACACTTGTATTGGTCATCAGCCTACCTTGAAAATAGGTAATACCTTTGCTGCTGTAGTTACAAGAGAATTATGGCACATTTACTTTTTTTTTTAAAAAAAGAATGAATAATATTAATAATAAAAGATATGAAGGTTCAATAAAAAAACTACTTATAAATTTCAGAAATAAGATTCAGAACAAAAATTTGCCCATAAGAAAACCTAAACCTAAGATAAAAGAAACAAAAATGGCAAAAATAAATTAAAAGCAGCTTCATGTTAATATGACACGGAAATACGTGTGTGCATCGGCGAACTAGGCCATCATCCAAAGAACAATAAAAGACACGGCTCATGATTTTATGGAAGAGAAGGAGCAATGATATATCTCTCTCGCTTGATAACTAAAGAAACAAAGATATTATCTACTCTCATAATATGGATGACTAGGCCATCATCGGAAGACCGATAAACGACATCGTTTATGAATTATATGGAAAGGAAAGGATGCAGGTTATGTGTTACAACAGTCAATAGAAGCTTCCACGCTATCCAGATAAAGTGACCAGAGGATTTTTTTTTTACTGTATCCCTTCCGTATATGAAAGTTTGTAGATTTACACCATATTAGTACTGTACGTGGACTAGTAGTTGAGAAGAGAAAAATATAAACTTGTTGATTCGTTTTAAACAGCTGAAGGTTGTTGTAGTTCTTAGGAAACACTAGATAAAGATAGCTACTTCAGAGGAATGAGGAGAAATGCAATGAAAGAGGGATAGGCTAGTTCGGCGGGTTTGTATTTGCGTTGCGAGTGGATGTTGACCTATTGTCCCTTGATTTTTACAGACTTACGGGAAAGTAGAGAGCAACGATGCTCACAGTAGCAATTGTAGAAGCCAAAGTAGAAAAGAACGTCTTGTGGGAAAGTGATTAAAGTGAGCCTCTAAGAGAAAGAGAAATAACCTGATTATCCTCTTCCGAATAGCATAAGAATTTTTAAGGCGTTTTTGAGGAGCACTGTCTCAAATTTGAGAACAAATGTTTTAAGGTTTGGCAGTAGATTTGGAATTTTTAGAGTAGTAGCTGAATAGGTTACAATAATTACTCCATCTGAAAAGAATGTCAAGTTGTCTGGAGACGACGCATATAATACGTTTTATCAGGAAAGACTAGAAAGTCCTACTCTGCTAATAGAAATGTAACCCATTGAAATACGTTTTATAATTTAAATAATGCTTTTTACAAAAAAACATGTCCGCGCGATTAGCCTAGTGGCTGTGCACTTCATAACCATATACCTCGGGAAGGAGTGTCCTAGGTTCGATTCCCGTCGGTGACGTGAGGAGCTGAAGGATCTTCCTCAGCCATAGCCAAGT
The DNA here is from genome assembly GCF_054136105.1 of Typopeltis vanoorti. NCBI lineage: Eukaryota > Metazoa > Arthropoda > Arachnida > Uropygi > Thelyphonidae > Typopeltis > Typopeltis vanoorti. The sequence continues at coordinate 47,061,705 of NC_143569.1, forward strand.
TAGCCGATTTTGGCCGTGGACAGTAGGGTTTATTCCTCAGTTTATCCTGAAGTTTTTCATCCCGCAAAGCAGGCAAACCGGCCTTGAACTCAACACTACAGGATATAGGATACACCGGGGCGTAGGGCTGAACACCTTATTCTGTGAATGGCTTGAGATCCGATTATTAACAAAACCCTCGACACCACAAGGTAAAAGGAAGATGAGATGATACAATAAAACATTATTTATATAAAACAACTAGATGAAACAGCTATTCCCCCCCCCACCCTTCAAAATGGAAAAGATATGGCGTACTCATTAAATATTTGATTTCCATTAGCTGTAACAATAAAATTAAATTAAATCGTGTTCCATTGAAGTCAGACATGAGTTACGAAAAACCAACTTATTCTTGAATAGAATTAGAGAAATAAGAAACAAATGTAGTAGAAAGAGAAGGAAAAAACTGAAACGCAGCTGTTTATGGGAGGAAAGGAACATGAACTCTCAATGTATAATAACACACACACATACAGAGAGAGAAAGAGAGAGAGAGAGAGAGAGAGACCAATCAGATAGTAGTTTGGGATGAGATAACAGAACGCGACATCAGCTAATGCTGACCTTGCATTAACTGATGTCCGGAACAACTTAATAACCACCTGTCAGCAAATGTAAACAACCTCGGAAACATCTTGCAATGCACAATCACTGCGTTGTTAGCGACAAACACTTCGCTGCTCCTAACTGCGCACGATTGATAGAGTAGCAATCAAGTCAAAAGTAAATTCATTGACTACCACCAGATCAGTTAGACAGGAATATCAACAGACAACAGAATGGAAGTCAACACAGCAATATTTATTTGATCAAGCAGGAGAATGTGAAGCTCGGGAAACATTTCCTCGAATGTCGTTCATGTATGACTAATAATTATTTACTCAGACACACCACTGTTGTATCCAATGGGTGAATTACAACCCTACTTTCCGCCTGATGTTTAATTTGTAAACCCGACTTATCCCACGCGCATATTTCCTTAGCAGTTTTTCTTGTTTTATCTGTGGCTTTCGTTACCCATTTCCTTATCTCTGCTAACACGTTTGCTCTTTAAACGCGTAACCTTGATACGTTGACTGAAAGGAGGAACAGACAGGAAGTTGGACTAGTAACCGAACCAGCTGTTGTTTCTCTAACAAAGACAACTCATTGAGCATCCGATATTGAGCACGTGTTTCGATTGGACACTCAAAATCAATATTTGTAACTTGAAAACATTATATTCATATTTGGAATGTGAGCATCATTGGATTTCACTTATTAAACCAAAATAGTAGCTGGAATTCATGTTAAGGGAAGTACAATAATGAACGGATATAGCAGTAATTTGTTTTCTATCAGAAAAAAATTCGATGTTTGAGACAAATCCTGAGCCATTAAAGAAAAACAAAAGTAACTTGCTAAAGTGAAATGAGGAAACCATTAAAATTCGAAAGTAAGACTACACACACACACGTTGCCACGGGATAGCGCTTCAGTCGATTAACACTAGAACAAAAATGATATTAAAGAACCTGATAAAAAACCACAAGAAAGAACATATCTTAAAAGCCCATTAACCCACATGTTTCATCAAATTGTAATAATTTGTTCTTTTTCTTTTAGAATATATAAGAAGACATAAAATTAATTAATTTTTGTTCTAAGTGTTTATCAGAACTTTTCAGACCACCATTGTATATTAGAATAGCGTGAATTTTCCAAGTTGATTTTTACAAATTAAAAAAAACAAATAAATGAAATCATCTATGCATGGGAATGGGTTGGAATGTTTTGAATTACAACCGAAGCAACTAAGGTCATGAGGCCAGTGTATTAAATATTTTAATTAGGTGGCGTCAATGCAAAACATGAATGTCTTTTACAAAGGATTTTCTAAATCAGTCTCTGCTTGGCCACCCGACCGATAAGACCTGTTCTTCGTAGTATACGAAGATTTAAAATGAAGCAATGCAAATATCCTAACAACTAATTGAAAAATCTGTCTTACACATATTACTGAAATAGGCTGCATGAGACTGTTGGTTGAGTTAGTAGCTTCGAAGCACTTACAGGCAGACTTCACGCTTAAATTAACATCAATATTTAAAAAAAAAACCACACACGTTTTTAACAGAAAAAAATTTTTTTAGAGGGAGGGTGGGGAACGAGAGAAGCAGCGCTTTTTGTAAGATATTTCAATTTTCATATACGCCTTTAGATTTTCTGGGCATGTTTCGTTACGGAAACTTATTGTCTACCCAAATAATAATCCCAAGTGTATTTGTAGTTCTTGAGTAATTTCGGTGATGACAGTACATTTTATTCTTTCGCCTGACAAACTCTAACGAATGTCTTCTTTCCATCTTCGCCTCCTCTATCTCTGATAAAGCAGATCTCCAGGAAAGATCAGATTTCTTTTCTTGCGATAAACAGCCTTTTCTGACACAAATATATCACAACCACAGGCTTCTCAGCCAAAAAAATAAAAATAAATAAATAAATGAAATAAAATAAAATAAATAAAATAAGTGTTTAGTGCGCTAAATTTGCCCAACCCATGAATACTGATCTCATATTTGGAGTGATGTCAAAAATCTTACTAAAATTTTTGAGGCTATCCTGAAGAGGATGAGGTGGTAACCTGTGTAAATCGCATTCGCTTCCACCACTATCTCGGAGATGGTTTGTTTCTGCTTTCTCTAGAGACATTTCCATGGACTCTGATCAACAGAACTGGTTTCTACCACTGTTTTGCTTGTCTCTGAACTTCCAATGACCCGAGCGACAACTAGTCAGTATCCAGTAACATTCTAACTCCCAAGTTTCATTCTCCTCCTCTTTTGTTTCATTTACCCCTCTCTCTCCTCTGAAAGAGCCTTCTACGCAAAGTTCTTCACGAATTATGCGCAGAAGGCTAAAGCTAGAACTTCTAGCTGTTCCGAGAATAAAATAAAATAAATCACGTTTTTCGTTTTATAAGCCTTTTCCCTTGATTCGCTTCATACTCGACAATACTTGAGAAAGTGTCGGCAAAAACTGGAAAGAAAAAAGTAGATCCCTTATTTATTCCCTTTTGATTCTAAATGCATTTTACACAGAGATAATTCTCTGGCACACTGGAATGGTAAAAACAGGAAGTGACTTCAGCTGCTCCCCTGATAATTAATTTAAAAGAAAAAAATCCTCAAAAACAATGTCACTCAATGAAGCAGTTTTTTACAGATATTTTGTACCTTACCAACTTGAATGTTTAAGTGCAGTAGAAAATTTTCTAATGCACTGAAACAGAAACATAAAAAGAAGAAAATAAAGGATTCGCAAAAACAAGTTACAGAATTCCTAAATTTGCTTATTTAGTTTTCATAGGAAAACTGGTAATTAACTGATATTCATGATCAGCAAACAGAAAACTTCAAAACGGCAAAATTTCATACGCTTATTTTTAATATCTGGAGTAAGGAGATTAGAAAAACTGCCAAATCAGCGCGATATTCTGTTATTTGTGCACAGCAGACTTACTCAATCTGTTCTCTGGCTTAATCCCAAGATGTAACATGGAAAGTTCAAAAGTTCAAATAGCAGCATTCCTATACGAGATGTATTGGTGAAATTAGACCAGTAATTTTTCTTTCATTCTAATGGCTTATGAAAGGACAGGATTAAAAACAGAAAAATGAGATATTAGCATTCGGAAGCAGATTTTTAATGTAACAAACTGTTATTTTCATAAAAACTTTTTATTTATTTTATTTAATTGTTAATCATTAACAAACAGCACTGCTTTTCATACGTTTTCTTAAGTGTCGCCCACACACGAAAAGTTGTAAGCTTATATATAGCACATTACAGAATTTTATTTATCCAGAAGCTCTTCTTTAAGGATCAGACACAGAAAATTTTTCAAGCTACTTCAGGCCTCCAATAAGCAGGGAGGTGGTCTCACACTGGAAGGTAGTTCATCGAAAGGATTCGAGCAAGGAGCCTACTAGTTGAGAATCGGGATCTTTAACCACTCGGCAACCAGACTAGGCTGTGAATCACTGATAAACATAAATGTTAATTAAATGAATAAGCATTTTAATTTTATAAATCACGTCCGTGTATTGAAAAGCAACACTCCCGAAAACATTTATACAAAACACGTTGACCTTTGAACTTTCCGCATTGATTGGATAAGATTGCATCGCCAGTCTAGCGGGAAACCCGCCATTTGGTCATCGCTGCTGTGGATAGTTGAGGAACAACCATCCACAGCGGCGATGTCCTCCGGTAGATATGTCTGTTTGGATGGATGAAGACACCTGAGTTTCAAGGAGAAAAAAAAAAAAATCTTCCACCTACGTATAAGACTGGCTAATTGACCTTCAGATGAGATGTCCTTAGAAATTTTCTCTCTTTCTAAGAGGATTCAAGCTCTTTGGAAGCGAGAGATCCCTACTAGGATCTTTCTAGTCCCTTGGCCAGAAAGATCCTAGTAGGGAAGAAGTCGAAAAAAATTTTCAATTGATTATAAAGAGCAGTTGTTATAAAGAAAAAGAAAGCTTCATGAAGACCATATTTCTATGGCCTTCATGAATTCTAATTTTTCTGCCTCTGCAAACAACTTTGCCACAGTTTCTTTAGCTGATTTAAAGTTTTTATTCAGGTTTTGCCACTCATACTTTGAGATTGGATTCTTATTTTCAAATTCCTTTAATTTGTTGAAGAAATAGTTCCTGATAAGAAGAAATAATATCAAAGTTCCTGGCGAAAATCAGCATGTTCTCTTTAAAGGAGAGAGGGGAAAGGGAAAGCTAAGCTATGTGTAGAAGTTGCTAAACAAAACTCATCATGAGAAAAAAATTATTAACTAGGTCAACAAGCAGTAGAAATGTGAAAAAAAGACTGCATCAGGATCATATAGACGTTAAAAAAAAAGTAAAATAAAACTGAATGTGAGATTTGTAGAGGAATTTCCCTACTCAGTAGTACAGTGACATAACATAACAAACTTTCTAACATAAAAGGTTAGAAATTTTAGCGAAATTAGCAATTGATAAGGAAACAGATAACAGAATAAGTAAAACTGGTATGATGGGAAGTCAGTTGAATAAATTTATATGGAACGCGAGAGAAATTAACCAAAAGGCCAAACTAGCAAATTGAAGGGATCTGAAGAAAATTAAGTAGTGATCAGATGGTCCATAGCAGAATTATATTAAAAACTGTTATATCAGAAAACAGCTTGGTATTATGAATATTCAAGAATGTGCAAAACAGAACTAATCTAATCTAAGCAGCTAGACACACTCAAAGAGAATAGGGGACGACAGATTAGCAAAAACAATTGTTTGAAGCAAAAATTGCAGGAAAAAGGCTGCGGACGGCCAAAATAATCACATCGATGCAATTAGGAGTGAAAGAAGAGTGAAATATAAGAGTTGATAAAATAATAAATTTGACACATAATACATCAACAATAATAAATAATAAAATAAAGTTGTTGTAGGGACTAGTCATGATATTTTAATTGTTTTGGGTTATCCCGATATCGAGCACATTGCAATTGAAAATGAAGACTTCAAAGGCACTTTGGATTCGCAGCAAGAATATCCACATGCAACAGTCGGAAGCCCAGAAATCTCAAGGACGACTTAGCTGCTATGTTAATTTTGTGTTGCAATACATTTTGTTTGGTAATAAAGTTGCATAATTTTCCCTTCGATAAAATACTACATAACTTTCTAAGATACTGGTGACATTTAGATATCTTTTTTTAAAAATTTAAGAAGCATGCAACATTTCGTTTCTTGCTTATACAAAAGTAGTACTGCAAACAGACGAATTTTCCTGCTGCTGTTTGAATTATAGTGGAAGTAACTAAGCCTATGAAGCCAGTGTATTAGGTCTGTAAATTGCGCGTGTTCTTCTGGCCGGTTTCACCGTTTTGCGAAGTGAAAACAAAATGTCCGGGAGTTAAAATTCTGCCATATCCGTCTGAGATATTTTATAAACGCTAACAGAATTCATAGTTAGCTTTCAAGTTTTGGTTTCAACTATCGAATCTAACTAAATGTTAGTTGCCTGAATGATATATTTACAAACTATTTTCAAACAAACAAAAAAAAGTGGACTTTTCATCTCGGTTATCGGTTTTATAAACAAGTTTCGTACAGATTGCATTCTTCATATACATTTCATTGTATCGCCAGTGGCTGATCGAACTGTGAGAGTTTTTCTCTTTAACCTTTGACCTTTTGAAGCACCTAACGAAAGATAATGAGCGGTGTTTCATCTGACAGTAATTCACTTTGCTGCTTGAAGTGTTCCCAAATCTTCATTATGGATGTTCGTGTGGCTTACTGTGTAACTAAAAGCCTTTCAGTGAACCAAGCTAAAAGCTCGTATCAAATTGTTCTGCCTAAATGACTCCTTATAAACTCTATGACACTTCATCCCTTATCGTGATAAGTTAATATCCATTATCCAACAGTCACGGCGAAGATTAGAGGTTAAGTTTGAGATTTACGAGGAAAGACAACAAATTCCCGGCAGTTACGAAATATCGATCTACAAAAGAAAAATAATAACGAAATAAATAAAACTACAACAGAAAATCAATGGGCAAATTTCTGTTGTGATCTAATACTTTGTAGGAAACGAAGCTGATAAGTATGCAACAGTCTAGTCTAGTCTCTAAATAACAGCACTTCTCCATTCCATTCTTCGTTAATGTTGACAATATACGATAAAACTTAACCATATCATAATTTTCTTATGACTCCCACCCATAAAGGGCAGTAGATGGTACTTATGATGCATTAGTACCATGCATAGGTAGGCTAAGGGTTACATAATCCGGAAACTCTGCTCTAGAGACCAAGTGTGAGAGGTTTGTCAAGCCACTTCAGGCCTCCGGTAAGCAGGACAACAGTCTCACACAGGGCGATGAAATTCATCTGCCACCTAAAATGCCTGAACATAAAGCTTCTTCTTATTCTTATAGCGACTGCCGATAACTTTTTACCTTGTTTTTTATTCTTCTGTCGGCATTAAAATTTATACACATCTTTTGGAACAGATTTCCTTTGTTTGGCTAACAGAGGCAGATTTCCTTTGTTTTCTCCTTCTTTCTCGATCGCATTATTATAAATCACTTTCCAGTTACTTTAATGACTTTCTATTTTGTTGTTTTCTTATGTTTCAAACGCTTTTCATAACTTTCCTTATCCCTCTTTTCCTTCCATCTCTTAAACACACCCTACTGTTCTTTCCTACTGTTTTCATCTTCATCTCTTTGTTTTCATCTTCATCTCTTTGTTTTCCTCACGATCATCTTCACTTTTATCCAGTAAGAGCTTTTCATTTTATTCATTGTATGACTACTTCTTTTTGTCTTTTTCATTTTAATTTTCTTAATTAAACCTTTCCTTTTTTTAATTTCTCAACTTTCAGATCAATGTTTAAAAAAAATAATAAAGAAAACAAAAGTTTCTTGCCAAGAATGATACATTCTCCAGACCAGTGGAAAACTCTACATCGTTTTCCTGTTCTTTACTTTTCTATCATTCAAACCGCTCACACTAACCTACGATCAACTTTTGTGTCTTTCACAGATATCACGTTTAATATCACCTTGTTTTCCAATCCTCTCCTTAATATATAATCCACTTGACTTTTATTATTTCTACTTTCATAAGTGATCAGATTATTTTTCTTCTTTTTAAATTAAGCATTTAATATTATATAATAGCTATTATTTTGTGCAAACTGCAGCGATCTTTAGCCATCATCATTTTGGTTTCCATATCCACAGCCTCAGTACTGTTCTTTAAATCTGCTATTTAATTAATATGACATACTCGTTTAAATTAGCTTCCGTCAAATTTGTTTCATTTGTAAGTATACATTTCCATCAGGTTCTCCATCATATTTAAAAAATCCACATTTTCCGATTGGTCACCTCCTCCTTGTGAGACGTAGCCTAAATTATATTCACATTTTTTTGTCCATCTCTTCCCACCCACGAAAGACCGTAAATTTGTAATGATAGTATATTAGCATAATGGGTGGAATGAGGATTAGATAATCCATAATCCAGAAAATCTGGATTATGAGAACAAAAATGGTGCTTTTTTAAGTCCCTTCAGTATCCAATAAACAGGATGGTGGTCTCTCATTGAAACGCATTCACAAACATTCATGCCACAGTGGGACACGAACTCACAGCCTGTTAGAGATAATATCCCTTCGGACAATCAGGCCGGTTAACAACAGTGTTAGAAGAATGCGCAATTTGATTTCATTCGCCTTAATATCTTTGCACTTAACTTCTTGAAGCAAGTAATGAGTAATCTTTGCCGCTTCAATGTCTTCGCAAAAATAAGAAAATAAGTGTCACGATGTTTTTTTTTGGATTATTTGAGATTCTTTTTTGCCACTTTTCCAGTCTTAATTACAGCTAACCGCCATATCCGATTGTGATTCCCCTGTCATAACCTGGGACAAGCTTGACGGATCTACCGTCATGGTCATTATACTTTATATATTTGTTCTATATAAACTGAGATTTAACTTTAATGAAACCGGCGCAATTGCGTCATTAAAATGAACACCTCTCAAAGATTTTTTTTCAAAAAACCAGCGTTCAACATGGACACCGTGCAGTTGCCATAGTTTTCTTCCCACGCATTGCATAGCATTTACGCAACAAATCAGTCGATAGTTAGCCTGATTCGTGCAGTATTCAAAACTGTTTTTGGTGAAACAATAATGAGTGGTGAGCTACTAAAACCAAAAAACAAAACGTTCTGCTGCATGCGCACATGTTGGCCAAGTTGAAGTTAGTTGCGTCAGCTCTTGCAGACGTGAAAAACTTTGGTAGAGTTGTTGTTTTTAATGTTGCGCCTCTGCAAGCCTTTCACTTTTTTGGTTAATAAATGCTTCAAAATGTAAAGATCATTTGTAAACACCATATAATCACCATGGTGGCTTTGCGCAAACACGTCTGGAATAAGTAAAGGATCTCTGAAACTTCTAATATTACATATATGAAGTAACTACTTCTTATTATTCTATTTTTTAGTTGCTGCTATTTTTTATATTTATTTATCCCCTATTTTTGTTCAATTTTTAAAGTATTAAAATGTATAATTTTGGTGTGTGGGAGGAAATTAATCCAATAATAAGTTCACCGAGCAAAAGGTTGTGACATACTACTTTAGAGAAGATCAGAGATTAACGATTAAAATAGCGAAAATTATTAATCTTAGTATACGAGAAAAAGCAAGCAAAAACTATATCGAGATCCGTCAATGAGACATGCATTATACATAGACACATACACTAATCGATGCCAAGTACATTATTATGAGTAATAAACTTTAGTGGTTTTAATTTCTGCAGTTCACTTAGGTTTAAGAGTTAGCTTTTTGTCTAAAACCTCAGTTTATTTCTTTAATCAATTTCTGTCCTTCCTTCTTACGTACTATATACCAGGTCTAGAGACTATTTTAATGCAAAAAGTCCTATCGTTCTAAATGCAACAACAACAACAAAAAAAGCAAGTTCATTAAGATTTTCGTCCTCGCCCAAGCTGAAGCAGCAGCATTATATTCATTTAACAAGTGAAGTATGTCTTTAAGCAAGGATCTTCCATGCTTGAAGACACACACTGCTCCTTGCTCTAGATGAGCTCCAAGAATGCTACTAATGAGAGAGAGAGAGAGAGAGAGGGGATATCATTATTTAACGGAAAGTTCGTTGCGATCATTAAAGTTAACTGAAAGCCTACTTTTTTGTTGGAGGGAGAGCCCCCCCCCCCATCCTTTATCATTTTCAGAATTCCAGTGTAAGAAGTCAGTTACGAATATTCGTCTTTTATGATAAAAAATACTGCCGAATATAAAATTGAAAAATATTTTCTTATTAAAAATGTGAATAAAAAGGTGGCTTTGCAATTATCTACCGTTTAGTGCAAGCACCCCTAGCTGCCGACAATCTCTCAAGACATCAAATTATTGTACATTTTATTCATAGACATGAACAACTGAGAAATAAAATAGCTTCGGCTGGCATATCAAATTATGTTATACGAGCCTCAGACACTTTACGTGAAAGGATCTTAGATGACCTAAATGACTGTGTGATTTATTTACTAGCGAGAAACATTCATTTTGCACGGCGATAACAGCCTATAAAAAATTTTCGCTCCTGGTTCGTAATTCCATTTCCTGTCACGCATTCAGCTATCAGGTGGCATTTCCATTGTTAGCTAGTCACGTAAAATCAGTGGCGCGTGAATTGCAAGGTGGTAAAGAAAAACAATGTGGGCGCGTTTCAGGTGATGCCTAAAAGTCGTACATGGGATAATCCTATTTCGGATTTGTCAGTGCTATTAATGTATCATTTTCAAAGTTTTCGAGACAAAACCAGAATCGCAACTCTCTCTAGCCATGCATATTTATAAACTAGCAGAATGTATTTTACTATAAAGTAATTATCAATAAAAGGACAAACTATTATGAATCCCTACTGAATAACACTGAGCAGTTCCAAAAGATGTTTAGAATTACGACAAAAGAAAATAAGATTATGAGGCCAATCGTGTGTTCGTTGAACTGGTTTGCTTGTTTTGTATCAGAGTTTGAGTAAAGAAAAACCAAAAACCTATCACTACCGTATTCAGACCGGCTAACTCATCTACAACTGAAAAGTCTTTATAAAGATTCTTTGCATTCTAGACAAAATTCCACCTTCTTTACCAAACAGAATTGTCGAAATCTAAAGAGTGACATGAATTTTAATAAATTCTAGAAATATTTATGGGTCAATCGTGCGAGGCAGATATCGTTTCGTTACAGTTTGATCAATTAAAGATGTCCTTGATCGAGGTATGTTTTGCTGTTGTTTCATTAGTTTTAATGGGCTATCACTTACATCAAATTCTTCGATCCCGTACTTATATCGATCATGCCATGTCATATTTAAAGAGGTACTTCAATCTTGTCTAATTTTCACTAATGTACTCAGAAATTTTCAGAAATGTACTCCTAAAACTTGTTATATCATTCCTCCCATTATTAATTAAATGTTTTGAAGAAATGTCTGTTTGAATTCTATGCACATTATGGAACTCTCGTGAATGAACCGGTTGAATCCTTCAATTTAAAAGTCTCCTTATACATACTCCTACCTAGATGAAGATCAGAACTTGTCATAAGTTGGGACTGTGATGTCAAACTGCATTTGGACAGTTAATGTCGCTATTTAAAATTTTCTAAAATAGTATGTGTAATGACGCAGTTTCTGGTGTTGTGTGTGGGGGGCGGAGGGGAATAAAGTGACAGAACCCGCTAAAACAAAAAGCGATGCTCAATTTTTACAATGTTTACTACTGTCGAGTTAAAATTATCACATACGCATTTGGGAGATTGCACCTTTTCCCCACATGCTTACTCATTTATGTTCAAGTATCTCCACAGCAAAGAGAGTCCTTTGACCTACGGTTAACGAGCCCCAGTTGGAATCTCGCTTGGGACGCGAGGAATCTTTAAAGGACTTTTCAAGAGAATGTGAATTGGCTGGTCTTATACAGGAAATTCGATTTTTCCGCAAAATTGACAAAGCGGCTAGCGAATGCATGCAATTCAAAAATATAATATACTTGCCCTATGGTCTTTGTTGCATCAATCAAAGGTCATACCACACCAAAACCATTTATGCAGTGGTTTGGAAAAAAAACATTGGATAATACAGATCATTTCAAAATTGTGAGATGTAATGTGGATGACTGGATTTGAAAAATAAAGTAGCAAATTATATAAAAATGTAAAATAGGATGAACCTCATTAAAATAATGCCAAAATTGTGTCGCTATTCTGTTTTAGTCTTAGAATAAAATATATTGTCTTTCAAATACCTTATGGAAAATGCCCTTTCTTCTTTAAAAATGCAAGAAACGTTACTTCGCTTCTTTTAATAAAAAATATTTCATAAAAACCTATGGCATATTTGTTTTCATGAGTTGTCTCTGAAGACTAATTATCGAAAAACAAGGAATTCAGATATATATCTATATAGACACTTAAATGTATTTTAATTCTTGCTTGCTTATGCCATGCAGTAGAGTAGTCAGTGCGTGATTCCTCTGTTAGCAACACGATGATTTAAAAGGTGTGTGTGTGCGTGCGTGCGTGCGCGCGTGCGTCAAGAATCCAAACAAATAACCAATGAGTAATAACTAAATGAAGTGAGTTACACTCGTGATGTTTTAGAGAAAAATATATTATATACGATAGTAGTAGTAGGGTCACTTCTGACAAGATCAAGATCAAGATAAGATAAGGAATCGTGACATGATTGGTTGATAAGAAGATGACTCATTGTGGGCGTGACGTCATGAGATTGGAATGTTTGGAATTTCCCTGGGGGGATATGTGTCAGTGAGCTAAGTTCTTGTGTTTTGGTTCGCGTATGGAATTATGGGTGATGGTAGAGATAAGGATACGTGTTGCGATTGGTGGTACACTTCTGACAAGATCAAGATCAAAATATGATAAGGAATCGTGACGTCGGTGTGTGTTGTTATGAGATGTAGATAAGTGACATCATTTGTTAGTTGTAAATAAGTGATGTTATTGTTTTGAATAGAAAAGGGAGATATATTAGTGGATAAGGAATCGTGTCGCGATGGGACACTTCTGACAAGAAGTGTTATCATTTGTTAGTTGTAAATAAGTGATGTTATTGTTTTGAATAGAAAAGGGAGATATATTAGTGGATAAGGAATCGTGTCGCGATGGGACACTTCTGACAAGATCAAGATAAGATAAGGAATCATGACATGAATGTTTGTTGTTATCATATGAAGAAAAGTGACGTCATTTGTTATTTTTAAATAAGTGACGTCATTTGTTATATGGAAATAAGTGACGTTATTGTTTTGAATGGAAGAGGGAGATATATTAGTGGATAAGGAATCGTGTCGTGATTGGTGGGACACTTCTGACAAGATCAAGATCAAGATAAGATACGGAATCATGACGTGGATGTTTTTATTATAGAGTTTGGAATGTTTGGAATTTCGCTGGGGCCCTCGTCTGTCAGGGACATCACGTGGTGTGTTTGGTGATATTTAGAGATAAGAATCGTGACGTTATGTGTTTGGAAATTACTGGGGAACATATGTCTCTCTGTGATATCACATGGTATTTTGAATTGGCTATGGAATTGTGGGCAATGTTTTTGAGATAAGATATCTTGAAAATTCCCAGGGAATTTCCAAGATATCTTATGACACATCCATCATTGACGTCATGTTTTGTTTGGTTCTATAGATTGGTGTACTAATTTTCCAACACATTTTAGGGTATTTCTTTCCTGTTAAAGGGTGAGAATTCTTAGAGAAAATCATGATGGCGGCAGCGCGAGCTTTTCTGAATAATTTAATTATATACGGTGTCCCTCAAATACACACACTTTTTTTCCCCATAGCTCATCTGTATTTTCTTCTATATTCATATTCTAATTCTAATTCATATTTTATTGATAATTCATCCGAATATTTTGATTTGTCTAAAATTAAGATCTTAAAGTTCAATAAATAAATAAATAAACAATTCGTGTGTGAATTCACGGCGATTTCGAAAGTGATCTTACTTAAACATACATAACACATCATGTTTGTTCTTTTAAGTTTACATATTTATTTCACAGATATTATTTACAATGCAATATGCAGAAATAGGAATTTACAGATATCACGAATGCATAAAAACTATTCAGTATTAGAATTACGCTTACCGCAAAAAATAAAAAAAAGCGTTTTTTTATTTGTTTTTCTAAAAAGTTATCATAAAAATGCGTTTTTTTTAATTTATTTTTCCTAAAAAGTTATCAGTATCAGTTGGAGCTGACATCACTAAAAGATATCCGCAAATGATGAGCTCGCTCATCTCCATGAGGCTGAGCAGACATCTTCTGGAGGAGAGGGGGTGAGGGGGAGTATTGCAGGGAAGACCTCGGTCACCCTCTTGACTACCCTTTCACTTCCACCATCTAATGGTATTTTTTTTCCTCCAATGTTATCAGTATCAGTTGGAGGTGACATCACTAAAAGATATCCGCAAAAGATGCACTCGCTTATCCCCACTAGGCTGAGCAGACATCTTCTTGAGGAGAGGGGGGGAGAATAGCGGTGATCGGTTAGGTGGGGAGCATTGCAGGGAAGACCTCTGTCACCCTCTTGACGACCTTTTCACTTCCACCACCTAATGCTATTTTTTCCCCAATCCCAACAAATTCGGACATATGAGTGAGAGATACAGTCGCATGGTCTAACATCAAAAACACTTTTTGAGGATAAAATACTTAACACAATAAGGACAAATAATATAGAATACCCTTCGAGCCACAGAGATAAGATTTGCCCTATGATGTCTCAAAGTAAGATAATCTCACATCAACATCATATCCAACAGCATGTAGAAAAATGTCCGTGAATCATCTGCATGAAAGTTTCATTTTGGAAGGAACGGTCAGGGTTAAGGGTCAGGTAAACAGTACTATAAGGAAAAACAAACGAGTCAAGTGTCTTTGCAGTTACTGGAATTCGTTCATCCCATGCAGCTATCGTATTGTGTTGTGGTGATTGGTATCCAGGAAAGTAAAGTAAAATAATGGGTGAGCCACAAAAGTCATTGAAATTTTCTTTCTTCAGGAAAATAGCATGAGACAAAACTCTTCACCTAGCTCTAAAAGGATGGAAACTGATTATTATTTTAGAAGACACATACATTGTGATGTATTTATCCAGGATCACTTGGGAAAAGTTACGCAGGAAGTGGTCTGATATCCTCGGCTACTTGCAAAGAAGAGTTGACTACGAAATGAACCTCGGTGAGTGTTATATTCTGAAATGCCAAAATGGGAACTAATACTTGATGATACAGGAACTGATGGAAGTAAAGTTTTTTCTATTAGTTGTGAATAAGCTGAGAGATTTTCACCAAAAATATATGACACTGATAATCATTTACTATTTTTGGAAACTGAATTACCATCTATTCGTATCATGGGGAAAATTATCGCTAATCATTTAAATTCATCAATGGTAAAATTAGACTTTCAAGATTTTATCCACTTCGATAAAGATTCTTTATTTTGGGACATTTACGAACATTTTACAAAAACTGTTTGTGTATATTTGCTGACAAAAGAATACACAGAATGTTTAGGGAGGCATGGTGTCATTTCCAAACTGACACAATATCAAATGTATGGAAGTGTGGTTACCATGGTATCTGTTTTAAAAATTCTTTTGCATGACCAGCTATTTTGATGTAATTTAAGCAAGAAACATTGAGTAAAAAAATTTTATTCATTGAACTCTTGGAAAAGGTTAAGAGTCTAAACTAAATATTGTGAAATATTTTTAGGTAATTAGATGTTTCAAATTTTTCTCAGTGAATATACTTGTAAATAGTATTTCATCAAAATAAAATGTGCATTTGTAAACTTAAATGAACAAAGATGTGTGCTTTTTTGTTGTGTTTTTCCACGGTGAATTTTTTACTCAGTTATTCTGATTAGAACTTGATATTTAAATCCACAACTTTATATCTTAATGCAATTCTGTTTTATTATTTAAAAAAATCACAACTGTGAAATTAATGCCAGGAAGGGGAAAAAAGTGTTGAAAACGGATATCCATGTATTGATTATTATCTGAAAACAATTCGTTCACATAATCGAAAGTCCGAACTGATAGAATTTGGTTGTTTTATAGAGAGAGAGAGAGAGCAGATAATTAACCCAAAACATGACTTTAACTCTTAAAGTTTGGTATAGAAAAAATGTTTGTACTCCCCAGATAACACATATACAAATTTTACCTTTCCCCACACACAGTAAGATAAAAACGCATGAACAGTATACCCAGCAGCATGTGAAAACATGTCGTTGAGTCATCTGCACAAAAGGTTCATTTTTGAAGGAACGGTCAGGGTAGGGCTTGGTAAGTGTAAACAGTACTATAAGAAAATACCAGAGAGTTGAGTGACTTTGGACTTAAGGTAATCGTTCATCCACTGCAGCTGCTGTTTTTGTGTTGTGGTGTTTTGTGTTTGGTAATGTAAAAATAATGGGTAAGCCACAGATTCTTTGAAAGTTTCTTTGTGAAAAGTTCTATTGTTTAGAATTTTGTAACAGAAAGTTAACATAAAATATACGATCAGAGCTAATAATCAGCGAAATAATAATAAATAATTATTTATTTGTGGTGCCATTATGAAGTAATCTAAGAAGAAGAATGAAGGAAAACGATTATGAAAAATCGACAGTGGGTGAAAAATACAAATTTTCAGTTATCGATGAGATAATTGATTGCCAATTTCTTTTGAATAAGAGTTCAAATTTATTTCCTAAAGAAATCTGTATTTCTGATGGAATTATTGTAAGATATGCATTGACAAAATCACCTTGTAGTTGGAAAGAATTATCTGAAAGAGTTAAAAAAACAGAATTATTGGTTAATAAAATATAACCATCAGCTGAAGTGGGAAATTGGTTCACTATCTCTGGACAAACTAAGAAATTGGATGATAGAATCAACATGCAAATATCAATATTACTTGCCAAAGGAAGAGAAAAACCAAAAACATTAACGAGTTTAATAGGGAGGCCTGTTCTTGATTTAAATGAAATTGGATGCCCAAAACGTGAAAACATAATGTGTACTTTTAAATGCTTTTGGAAACATAATGAAAGATTCTGTGCTTTTAATAATTCTCAGAAGTATATGTGTTAGTTTCAAAAAAATAAATATGCAACCCTTAATTTTACTACAGTAATAAATTCCCAACGATCACCAAATGAAAAATTAACTTTCAGATGCGCGTCACATTGTCAAAAACCACATGATGGCAATTCCACAAGCATGGGAAAGAACCGTTGATGTATTTTTCAATTTATTTATTTTCTGTATGTTAGATTCAGTAAATAAAATTTGTAAATAATATTTCATTCAAATAAAATGTGTAAATTTAAATGAACAAATTGGGTGTCATTGATGTGTTATTCAAATTTAAGTAAGACCATAACGTTTTTTTTCCTTGTGAAATTTCATGCCACAAAGTAACCAGAGACTTTTTTTGACTCAGTGAATTAAAAGTCTTATTTGTTCATGCAACCCCTCAAATATTTCATGAAACTGTCAACTCTTGGAACCAAAAGGAATAATCGGGTATTAAATTAATAGCCAGAATTTTAGTGGAGAAGATTTCACCTGAAATGTTACAATACTGTAAGAATTTGGCTATTTTACAGAGTTAATAATATTACAGTCAAATAAATGGTAACACAGAAATTAATAAAATATATATTACAGAGCTAATATTCATTTGAAATAATAAGAAATAACTATTTATTTGTTGTGTTGGCAAAAGAAATTTCTAAAAGAAAACGCAACGACGAGTTCAAAACCTTGTTTGTCGCATATATCCATTACTTAAAATTACTAATGCTAAAGAAAAAAAAAAAAAAATTTCAGTTACAGAAATAGGTTAAGAGCACAAGGAATTGCAGGTAAAATTAATAGTCAATATTGGTTTTAAAAAATGAAATGTAAGCATTAATTTACTACAGCAATAATTTCCCACGGGAACAAAGAATGAATAATTTTAGGATATGTGTCATCACAATCCTGTGAATGCTAATCACTTAGTCATATGTAAGTATTTGAGAAACATCCAAACTTGGGAAAATGATATCTTTTGAACAATACCGCAATTTATGGATGTGACTAATGTAATCTTCATGAGACCCCTTTGAAGAAAACCGCGATTTGTAGTAGCCATTCTCTGGGGGGATATTGCTCATGGCGATAACATAGCATCTATGGGCTGAAATCTAAAGGACCAAATACTCAACTATTTCAGGTTACAGTATTTACAGAAATTTCGTTCTTTGTGGTTTTTGTGTTTGTGTTGTGGTGTGGATATAAAATTCAACTATTTTGGATTTTTTTTTTTTGGAATATTCGTATTTAGAAGAGCAATTCTGGAAAGCTGTAAGTACTTTTAAATTATCATTAGAATTTCTAGAATACATATAAAAGATTTTTTAATCCATTTAACTGTCCGTTTATTTTAATTTATTCATTTTAAAATACCGTAGAGACGCCAGCATATAATTAAATTATTCAGAAAAGCATAGTACCAAGATGTTCCCATTCTGGAAAGAAATGTAAGATAATTTTTTTTTAACTTAAACATAACAATTGATATTTGTAATTTCGATAATCAATGCTCGTATGTTTCGGTAAGCATAATTCTAATACTGAATAGTTTTTATGCATTCGTGATATCTGTAAATTCCTATTTCTGCATATTGCATTGTAAATAATATCTGTGAAATAAATATGTAAACTTAAAAGAACAAACATGATGTGTTATGTATGTTTAAGTAAAATCACTTTCGAAATCGCCGTGAATTCACACACGAATTGTTTATTTATTTATTTATTGAACTTTAAGATCTTAATTTTAGACAAATCAAAATATTCGGATGAATTATGAATAAAATATGAATTAGAATTAGAATATGAATATAGAAGAAAATACAGATGAGCTATGGGGAAAAAAAGTGTGTGTATTTGAGGGACACCAGTATATAATTAAATTATTCAGAAAAGCTCGCGCTGCCGCCATCACTATTTTCTCTAATAATTCTCACCCTTTAACAGGAAAGAAATACCTCAAAATGTGTTGGAAAATTAGTACACCCATCTATAGAACCAAACAAAACATGACGACAATGACGGATGTGTGTAACCCTGGGAATTTCCAAGATATCTTATCTCAAAAACATCGCCCACAATTCCATAGCCAAACCAAAATACCATGTGAGATCACAGAGAGACATATGTTCCCCAGTAATTTCCAAACACATAACGTCATGATTCTTATCTCTAAATATCACCAAACACACCACGTGATGTCCCTGACAGACGAGGGCCCCAGTGAAATTCCAAACTTTATAATAACAAATATCCACGTCACGATTCCTTATCTTATCTTAATCTTGATGTTGTCAGAAGTGACCCTACTACTACTACTCACGATAACCAAAGTATTTCATCGAAAACAATGAAAAAAAATCTCGTTCCACTTTGTTACGCATCAGTTATTATACCATAAATAAATCCAAATTAATTAACAAGGTAAACAACTACCAGATTGTTCTGGACTTCAACTAATGCTAGATTCTTTCATTCTACTGATTTTACTTACTTTTTTTCACTATCACTATTTTTGCATGGTTTTCCGTTTGAATACAGACGGAAATGTGTGTGTTACTGTTAACATTATTAAGAAGTCCGCAAAACACCTTCTAGACCAAAATAGTCATTGAAATGAAAATGTATGGACATTTTCTTACTTATCTATATAAAATTTCGTTTCATGTTTTCCTCCTAAAAGAATATCGCAAAAATGACACGCACACACATAAAAAAAAAAAAAAAAAAACTGAAGCTGGTAGCCTAGGAAATAAGTTACAAAATCACAAAAGACGTCTCCAATTTTCTTCAAGATAGTTTTTCCATACCTAGTCACAAATTCTATAAACTCTTTATATTCTAGGATAGATCATCAATTTAGTCATACAACAGAAGAAGCACAGGTGAACAAAATCAATAACTGAATTTCTTTTAAAATACGTCTCTCTCCATCCGGAGATCTCATTTTTAAAATTAATTTAAAGCGACATACGGGTCAAGAAAGTTTGCCGCTCAGATTTCGACTGCTCTTTGATTTGCTGGCAGTATTCCAAAGTCCAATTACAGGAACCAGTTCGTTTTTTTTTTTTTTTTTTTTTTTTTGTTCTCCGTCATTATAAAAAATATAATTTTTTTTTCTTCCCATTTTATTGAGCTACTTACAGGCATCGATTGTGGAATTAATATTTGTTGGGCATCTCACTAGATCTGCACCGAACTGCTCTGTTACCATAGCAACAGAAATATTTCAGGAAGTTGTCTGCGAACAACTCGAAATAATACATATAAAACTTTCATAATTTATCGATTAATTAAGTTAGAATTTCTGGTGAACATAAATTAGTTTTAAGCTCTTTTTTTTTTTTTTTTGCATGTTTAAACCACATCATTCGCCGAGTTCCTCGAGGCGTTAATTAATCCTTTTTCGATACGTCATTTCTTTTTTATCAGACACGCCAAGATTTTGACAAGAACTTCTGCGACAATCAGCCAGAGGAGTAAAGACCTCTTAGAAATGAGCTGATACTAATTTGCTCTATTAGTACTGTATACAAAATGCAACCTATCCCTTCCATCTATTCGCAACGATGCCGTCTTGAGCCACCGATACGTAGACAGGCATACGAAAACTGACAGTACATTATTAACTTTTCAGTTATGTCTGTAATCTCTAATGACGTCACTATGAGTACTTGCGCGTGTCTACAGCCACGATATCGTGATCCCTTGTGTTAAAAAAAGAAATTTATGGCAGCCGTTTTTTTTTTTTTTTTTTGTTAGCAATGTTTTTGTTTTTAAAACAGGTTAGTGAAAGATCTTAAATTCCATGTACTGTATTTTATTTAAAAGTTCTTGATTATTTCGTCATAACAATGATGCCTAAAAAAACTGGTGTTTCTTTGTTAAAATCCGGTTATGATTATTTTTGTCAGCTGATCATTTTCATTTTACGGACAGCACATCTAATTATAGCTAATGGCTGTCACCACACAATATTTGAGTGTATTTATTGTTTAAATGGATAAGAAGAATCCTGTTTTGCAATGGAAAACTTTATGTGCATCACAAACAAACAGAAATAAATAATTTTACGACTAAACTGATAATGTTTCAATGTTATGAAGACGTTTATTTTAATATTCCCAAATTCTTTAACTGAGAGTCGCATCAAGCTCTGGAAAAGAATGTAAAAAAGCATTCCCGTTATAACGCCATATTTCTACAAGCACCAGATTAAAAAAAAAAAAAAAAGACTTCAGTTGTCTGTCTATATACCATGAGATAAAAAAAAAAAGCTTATTCTATCTATTCCCTACTAGAAGAATGATATTAAAACCGGTTATTACTGTGGAGGGAGATAACGCCTTTTTCTCCTACTCTTTCTCTAAACACCCCTACCGATGATAATGTTGCAGCCTCAGTTGAGCGTGCGTGGTTTCCTCAATACTCGTGGCTATAGCAGTTGTCTTTAGCTGTTGATAAAGAGAAGACGCGCGACAACACGCGCGAGAAATTCTTGCGCGTGTTGATGTTTCTAATATCCACTGTTGTTGAAGGGGGAGAAAAAAATCTGCTAAAGTGAGCAGGCCAATTATTGGTTGGAAGTTTTCACTTTTAATTGGAGCGCGCGTCGTGAGCGTGAAGCTTTTATTGTTGTTGTGTAATTGATTCGTTTTTATTGCGTTGTCCAATCCATCTGCTTTAACCATGACTCTTCCAGCGGCTAATGGGAACTCCAGTCGTCCTATGATGACCCTTGCTCCTCCAACCATACGACCGCGAAAATACAGCCTGCCCGTACTATATCCAAAGCCGTCGCTGTCTGTGTACGCCGCTGCAGCGGAGAATGCTAAAGAACACGTTTCCAGGAGACGTAAGCTGAGTCAGGTGGGCCAAGTGGTCTCCCATCGTCTGTCCACTACAATCATCGGCTGGAGAGGAGCGGTGTCCCCGCAGGAAGTGGTAAGTCAGGCGAAAAGTTTATGCGGACGCTACCTAAGGGCCAAATTACGCACATGTTCAACGATTCACAAGAAACTTGGACTCCAAAGACTGAAGAGCGTTAGCAACCTAGCGCAGAACACCGACACGGCGGACGTAGCGGCTGAACTCCGTCTCTTGACCCTGGAACTGGAACGAAGCCATCCGAAGCTGTTTCAAAGCGTGACTTCGAATGTGGGACTGCATATGCTGACCTCCGAATCCGTAGTTCATAACGTGTTTCTATCTGTAGCAGAACAAATCTTTCGGACAGATATCACATGGGGAAGGGTGGTTGCACTGTTTGCTATGACGGGTGCCCTCGCTACTGACTGTATCAAAATGGGCCACCCAGAATACGTCCTTGGACTTGTACAGAGAATGGGCACCTTTGTAGAAAGGGATCTGGCCACGTGGATTTCTCAACAAGGCGGATGGGTAAGTACAAAATTCATTTCTTAGACTGACGAAATTTAGTACTGGAAATAATTACTGAAATCCCGTCAAATTCATTTTTGACACCCAGACTGAAAATTGTATGGTTGTTGTCAAGAAAAGCGAGCACACAGTTGCTGCTACTCTGTTATGCAGAGTTTATAGTTAAAGCTTGCAAGTATAGTTCAAATGAGAATAAATCCAAAACTTCACCGATCAGTAGATGGAAAATTCGATGAAAGAAAAAAGCAAATCAATCCCCTATCTAAGCTACAGTGCAAGTACACACGCAGCAAACCTCGCTGTGTATTTCATAAGAGCTAAAGCCACTAACCGAGAAACGCGATGAATTTCACTTCGGGTACCTACTGTCTTCCACGCGGCATTAACGAATAACTCGCTGCACGCTGTTCTTTAACAAATACGTAGCACTAAGGGTATTATTTTTTTTCTTCTTTTAAAAATAAACATTTGTCCTAATTCTAACTGTAAGAAAACGCTTGACTCATAACTACAAAATGACAGCAGAGTTTAACCCGAAAGGATTATTTACTGTGTAAAAAAAAAAAAAAAAAAATACCATCAGTGATTGCAAAACATTTTCCTACCACTTTAAGTTAATTTGAAATTTAAAATTTATATTTGAAACTGACGAAATAGTAATTAATCACCATCATAAAGCACTGTTAGCATCTAAAACTAACGCTGTGCAATACTGAATAGGCAAAGAATGCGAGAATTTAGAAACACTCAATTGAATGAACTTTCAAAATGTTTTTATTCTTTTTCAGTGGCGTAATTAAAGTAGGAGAATATCAACCAATTAAACTTCTATTGTGATGTGTTGTATGTATTTGTACTGTAGACAGTGGAAGAGGGCGAAGCGATATCCCTTCTTCTTTAAACAATATTAAGTTCCTCTTCTAATTATCAAAGAATTCACTGAAAGTAAACAAGGCGTCACACCTGAATACTACAATCTCCTTTCTCTTCTTTTATCCTAATTCATCCATTGTGTATTGAGAATTGAAACAGCCTGCGAGATACTGTTCATTTCAAATGATCATCATGATCATGATCCAAACTAAACTCCCTCTGTCAAGACTGTTATATCGAGTGTTCTCTGGACGGCTTCCACCACTTTGCAAGACAGGCTAACTCTCCTTCTGTTGAAAAAAAAAAAAAGCCCTTGGTGCGTTCTCCATTGAAAAACCCTTAGAAGAACTTTTTTTATGGAAAAAGCCCTAATAAGGACTTTTTCACCGACGGTTCCTTATGTAATCAAACTATTTTCCCTCGCACACTTGTTTTGACAAGAACGTACGAAGCAGTTAAATTAAATGAAAATATCCTATCACGGATATAGAAATCTTTGCCGATGCCTCTTCCTTCCGACTGTCTCCCTTTCCGCTTATTCAGAGTAAAGGTTTGAGAGCAGACCAAGCTAAATTCGAAAGTGTTTTACTCGAATCTTAAAGATTTGCTTGTTTATTTTAGAAGGGAAGAAAACTATTTTATCACGAAACTTCTTTAGGAATGGCTAATGTATAAGAGTTTGAAATCGCTCTTGCTCAGTTAAATAAGTTAAGAAAATTATGAGTTAAGAGTATAAATATTACGGTTGTTTCATTCAAATATTCTTGCCAGTAGATAAACTCACGAGGATTTCATGGGAATTTGTTGAAGTTTGAAACCAAGGTGTTCATCGGAGTAAAGCACAATTATTCTGTACGAATCCAGGAAATGCACTGGAAACTAGTTCTAATCTTGATACGTGGTTCAAGCTCACTGGCGGATGTGTTAAAAACACAATGCTAACGGAGGTAGTTACATGGAAATGCTATTAAACATCCATATTTGTTATTATCTGAAAAGAGCACGAAAAATTTCCATTCAAAATATCGGACTCAGCCGCCTTTAAAAAATGTCTGGAATTAAAAAAAATCATATTTAGATTTTTTTCTATTAAATTACGGTGTTTGGGGGAGAAGAAAATGTCGGATACGTGGCTGAGTGGACAGCATACAATTTTTATATTTCAGTTTTTCCGACTGAAAATAACGGAAAAGCTCAGAGGACAGAAATTTGTGAAATATAGGGCGATCAAAATTCACCACCAGGGGCGTTGTAAACACCAAATGCATGGACTTTGCATATCACGGAACTCGGCAGATCCCAGGAAGGTGTAAGAAGATAGACACGGGATTTCCCCTTCATTCTGGTTGTTAATACTGTCCACAGTGATGGCACTCATCTTGCTCCAATGTGCTTTACTCGTGAATCTGTACTACCTAATCAAATACAATGTTGTTTTTTGTTCAAGCGATTAAATTCCGCGAATTTAGTCGCTTGAACAAAAATTACGATGAGGTCGTAATTTTTGTCTGTAATGTATGATTAGTCGTTTTGAAGAAACGTGGTCGTTCGGAGTTAGACCTGGCAGAGGTCGCAAATCCATCAAACAACAAGTGAATGAAGTTGCTACTGCCGTTGTGTAGAAGGCCATGAATAACAACGTTGGTTCCTGCAGTGTACGTGCTGTATCAAGACACATGAATATGTCTGGAAAATTCTATTTTCCAGACATGACCAAGAAATGCAGAATCTTCCGTTCTGCATTTCTATTCATTCAAGATAAGCCTAACATACGAGTTGCGCCCGCAGGACTTTGAAAGTCGACTGACATTCGCTTTAACATTCCTTACTCAAGTGCAGTTGGACGATGTGTGACCGTGGGTGATTTTGTGGGAAGATGAGACTCACTTTCACCTGAACGCAGCTGTGAGTGCCCACAGTTTGCCAGGTATGGGCTACGCAAAATCCGCATGCAATCCAACAAATTTCTTTGCATTCACCCATAGTTATTGTCTGGCACAGAACATTTCACTGAAGCCAGAATGATCAGTCGTGCAGTTTCCTATTGCATGGCCGCTTCGTTCACCTGATCTGACCCTGTGTGACTTCTGACTCTGGGGATTTCTCAAAGACCGGGTGTATCGGGATCATCCTGATAACGTGCTAGCGCTGAAAGACAGAATAACGCAGCATGTGCTCAACATCAGTCCCGCCCAACCGCGTTCTGCAGTTGAACACACTAAGCAAAGGATGCAGCTTGTGGCACACCGAGAAGGGAAGTGAATAAAAATGTGTTATTTATGCTTGTGACGATTTTCTCCTTCTTACACACACATAGAAAAATTACTACATGTACATTCGGTACATCACTGTGCACCTCGTGAATTTTGGAACCCCCCCCCCTCAGATATCGCTTCCGAATGAAGCACAGTTTATTCCTGAAAAGTTTCGCAGTGTTTGGATCACTGAGCGGCGTTCCACAAGGCCTTAAACAGGGATACTTTAATTTTGATCACCCTGTATATACACATCGGATTTTTTTTTTCCGACTACTGTGATATGAGAAAAACTGGCGATATCTGAAAGTGATAGTTAAAGGTTGCTGTAAATTTCGTACTTAACAGAATTCGTGCGCAAGTAGCAATGACTTTTTTGAAATAAAATAGCGTTTATCATTTAACGTCTACTTTCGGAAACTTTCACATAGTAACATATAAATTTACATCATCGGAATTTTATTAGAACCAGAACCATTATCAGAACTGAACATTTTTTTTTTTGAGAGAGAGATGTTGAATAAAAGTCAGAACCTTGGGTCTGTAGTTCTACTTTTAATTGTGCAATTAATGATGTAACAACTTGTTGCGTCATTAATTTATAAAAATAATGGGTTAATTCGCCGTTATTTCAGCACCAGGACATCTCGTGCTGGTGCTGAAATTTCCTTCTGGTGAAGGAAATTTTACTGACATTAATAATGATTGTCATTTGATGACGGGTATGCCCTTGAAATATCATCCTCGAAGAACAAAGAATGTGATAGAGTTTACTTATGAAAAGAAGGTCGATTAAATAAGAGGAATTTAAATAAGGCTTACATTTATTCATTTCAAATGCCACCTGTCACACTGGCGCCAAAGCAAACTAACTACCTGACCTTTTACCTAGCAACATTTACTTTAATGGGAAGGAAAATGTATGATGATTCGTCGGTTGACGAAGAGATTAAGATCCCCCCCCCCCCTCAAGTGCAATGCAAAATTTTTATTCATACAAGTAAATAAGAAAATGTCGGACGACAATATATAAACATTGAATGTTTGGCTAATAGATGACGCTAATTTTTTGACAGAATTCATTTCATTTTTGTATTTCAAAGAGGAAAAAAAAAATACAGAATATTACTAAGCAAAGATCGAGGTAAGTATTGAGATCAGATTGTAACACCTTGTTGGAAAAAAAAAATGCACTGGTAAAACTTGTCGCGTTGATCAGCTAGCTGTTCCGACAACTACAGCGTATCCATCTGCAATCAAGAGGCTCAGTTATGCTCTCGCAACGATAAGAAATAGTAGAATTGACATTCGGTATACTGAAAGTTTTTTCTATACTAAAATGTTCACCTAAACACAACGACAAATCATATGCAGAACAACGCACTGAAGCTGAAAATACAAACCAATAAATTGGAAGATTTTTCTCCCAAGGGTTTTTTGGCTGTTTTTCAATAAGTAAAATTATCACGTTGTCAGCATGAAAATACTGCAGCGAAATGAAACTTTTCGCTGCAGTAAATATTGCTTGTAAATAACATTCATTACGTTCCCAAAGTTCTGTGTACAAACCAATATTTGCTTACTAAAAATGCAAGAACAAAATTTTGATTCTGTGTTTCATATTTGACATACAAATAAAAACTACAACATAGATTAAAATGTAGGAATGTTCAGAAACCTTTCTGAGAGGCAGCTACCGAGAAAATATTCAAATAAAGAACTGAAACAATAGGTAATTGAAGTACCTTCACACACACACACACACACACACGTGTGTGTGTGTGTGTGTGTGTGTTTTCTCTCAACTTACTGGTTGATGGATTAGCAACGCTACTTTACTATTGAATTATTATAAAATAAAGTGGTTTACCCTGCCTTCTTGTCCAATAGTATTCTACGTTTGTATATATGTGCTCACGAGGTTGGTTTGCCTGTACTGACGTACGAAAAATCCTAGATTCCAGGAGAAAACTCCTCCCCCTGCATATGAGACTGGCTAACTCACCTCTGATTGAAATGCCCAGATAAAGGTTCTTCGCGTCACGGACGGGATTCGAACCCAGATCTTTTCAACCAAAGACTCGGTTGAAACCAACTGAACTACGGAGGCGTTTTTCACACAGTAGCGACTTATAATAAATTCCGCATGTCTTTAAGGATCCTAGCAGCATCGAAATGCCACAGAAAAAAACTATAAACCAGGCTATTTTTATAAACTATAAATCGCGATTATATTTTGACCTGAAATTCATGGTTTATGATTTTTTTTAATTCTTAGAAGTGAAATCGTAGTAGTTAAAGGCCTTATTCACAAAACAAGTTATATTTCAGAATAATCCAATCTTCTCTGACTCAAAATTCTAATTCAGTGATTGTTTGTTGTCAGTGCAGTTACCTTTTTTTTTAAATTTTTTTTTTAATTGCTGAATGTTCCGCTTCTGAAGAGCCTTGCAACAGTGCCATCTTCTAGCCACTATCCTGCAACATCATTTAGGAATAGTGTGAAATTCTTACCTTTAAGGTACGCTTTACGAAATGTTTAAGCACCAGTTAGTGCATTAGAGATTTAAGATGCAAATTCGTTTCGTCCATCCATCCCTATGCAAATTATTCCAGGTTTTTTTTTTTTTTTGGGTGGATGGATTTTAATGAAATATCAGAGAAATATTTTACTCATATCAGAGAACAATATATGAATCCCACATTGCTAATTCTTTGAATACCTTCCTTGAAGAAGAATTCAGAAGTATTGAAAATGAATACAACCTATTTTCCCAAAGTAATTTTAGAAGCAGCTGAGAGCATAATAGGAAAATCTCGCAAGATAATCAAACCCTGGATTACAGAAGATATTTTAGAACTGTGTAATCAAAGGAGAAACTTAAAATCCTCAAGCAAGGATAAGCAATAACAGGGAAAAATATAAAGAACTAAACAAAATAAAGCAGAAATGATAAGTTGATTAACAAAACCTTTCACTAATACTAATTGGTCAATTGAGGATGAAAATGGCAAGCTTTTCACTGGAAAGGGTGAAATCTTGCAGCGTTGGCATGATTATCAACTAACCTTTTATCAGAAGACAGTAGCCTTAATAATCAAAACCTTGAAGACATAATACAAATGACATTAGATGAAGCAGACTTTTAATCCAAGCAAAATTTTCCTAAAAATCTTACTCTAGGATTGAGAGGGAAACGGAAAGCATACTTTTAGAGAACCAAGCAGGATTTCGTAAACACAGGAGTACAACAGATCATTTATTTACAATATATCTCGTTGAAGAAAAATATATTGAATATAATAAAATACTATGTCACAGTTTTATAGATATACAGAAGGCCTTCGATTTACGGCATGAGGTATGTGGAGAATAGTGAACAAGTAATAGATAATAGAAGAGTACGCGTAATTAACATCTTTACAATTCCTCAGAAATGGAAATCAATGACAGTAGCACAGAGGCTGCATACTTTCGCCGAAGCTTAGCCTCGGTAAACAGCGGTACTGGAATTACATTTGGTAACAAAAAAATCAATAATCTCAGATTCACCGATGACATTGACCTAATGGTGAATGATGAACATCAGTTACAAGAATTAACAGTTTCTAAGGCCCTTAGTGATTATGGATTAAAGATCAGCAATCACAAATCAAAAACGATGTCCTCAGGCAATAATCCTACGAAAATTCAGTTAATGATGAAATGGAAGAAGTAGAAAGACTCATCTACTTAAGAAGCGCACAACACCGAGATGGCTGGTCTAAACATCATATTAAAGCACGAATTGTTAAAAGCAACTGTTGCCCTTCAGAGGTTACGCCACTTTGGAAGGACAATATAATACAACTAGCTACAACACTACCTCATCGATACCCTTGTTAACTCTGTCTTACTATACGGATGTGAGAGTTGCACATTGCTAAAGGAAGATGAAAAAAGACTTATTGGCCTTCGAGATGAAGTGCTACAGAAACATTTTGAAGATACCATACACTGTACACGTAAGAAATGACGAGATTAGAAGGAAAATCTGCTCCACTGCTAGAACAGAAGCAAATACCATCATCAAATTACGTCGGAAACAGCTTTGGTGGCTGGGCCACGTGGCCAGATCCAAATAGTTTACCTAAAATAGCACCGAGAGTTTGACATCTGATAAAATACATCGAGGACGACCTAGAGTCACCTAGATAGATAGATAGTATTAGAAAAAATCGAATAATTCTTCGTTCTCCACCTTGTTAAGGAGATCCCTAGACAGAAACACCTGGAGAGAGAGAGAGAGAAAGAGAGAGAGAGAGAGAGAGAGAAAGAGAGAGAGAATGTTAGGACTGTCACCTTTATAGTGTCCCAACGGTCTACAATAACTATGGGTGAAGAAGAAAAAATGGATTATTTGTAGGGGCCCAAAAGAAGCAAAACATGTGGATATGTTATATTTATTGTAGTAATTACGTTCTGGCTAGATGGAATATAACAAATTTTGAGATTTAGGATATTCACAAGTATCTATAGCATGAGGTTAAATGGTTTTAACGAGATCATTCCTATTGGAAAATAATTTGAAGCGATGTTAATGATTTCACACACCGACTCAGTGGAATTTTATCAAATTTGGGATTTAGGAATTCCGTTCAAGTTAGTCCAATTGTTTCGAGTTGGATTTCAGTCAGACCATTTGTAGGCCAAAATTAGCAAAATAAAATTATATCCGCACTACATAAGTCAAAACAAGTCTCTTTCAATGCACCATAAATGAGTTTTTGAGGCACTCGTGAATAGAGAAAAAAAATATATGAACATATAAACAAAAGAACGTTTTCCTTCTCCAAAAAATATATAACCAAATATTTGTATCTGAAACAGATAATCCTCAGTTCACAGAGAATTATTTGTTAAATGATGAAAAAAACTGATTTCCGTTCAAACCACAGCTTTAACACACGGCTCTATACTAAAAACTATCCTGACATAAAAAACGTACAAAAGTGTTCGTCAAACGTTGTCGGATATCCTACTAGTGACGGATATCCGTGTATATAGGGGGGGGGGGGGGGGAGGAACAACAGGATAAACGGTAATGAGACTTACAATGCTAACTACTAATTCGAAAGTGTTACCAAATCAATCATGTGGAAGGAATCAGTACAGTGGAATGTTATGGACTGGATCCAAAACATTCACGTATATGAATAATTCGGAGGCAAGATGGTTTGAGCGGAAAGATCTTAAATACTTCTAGAGCGCAGTATCTTATATTTTTTTTTACATTTCAATCATCGCAAATTGCATGAAGCATCTATTTGTTAGCTTAAAGTTTGGAAAGTGGCAAGCAACATTTATTCTGATATAAAAGATGAAACAGTTCTTTATTTCTATCTTTTTAATGGAACCAGCAACCATTCAACAAATATAAGACTTCCTGATGGTCGATTATCTGGAAGCCGATCCTGAACGGTCATAATTAGTGATACCCGTTAATTACCGTATGCGGTGCGAACAACTTAAGCAGTGTCACATTAGTTTTCAAAAATGAATTCTGCAATAAAAACAATAATCTTATCGGCATTTTGTCCGGTATATCGCGTACAGGAGTTGAATGGGTGTTTCCAGATGGCGAGAAGCACTATCGAATTGAATTTCTATACTTACATTTAAGCCGATTTCGATTCCATACGCTGACTAAAAGTAAAATGAATTGTGATAAAGCCTTATTTAAATGCTACAGTCAGTTTAACGAATGTATCAAGATGTTACTATTCAAATACTAAACCGATTTGGACATCGTTCGATGCCAAATTTGCTAAAAAACAAAGGTAATTTCTTATATGTCTCACATTTGTAATGCCCATTAACAATTCCTGTGAATAACAGTATGACAAGATATCCGAGTTCAAGGTGTCGATAAATTAAAAACAAAAATTGTAATTGTAGTAATAATTATGGTTTACAAAGACATGTTTAGACTTAATATTTCTTACAACATAAAATTTAATAAAATTACAAGAATTAAATTGACTGTAAATTCAACTCGAATTAATTATAATTCACTTGAAGGTAAAATCAGTGGAAAAGAGGGAAAAAAAAACTAATGATGTATTGATACTAATCTGCATTTATCGCTATTGAAACAGGAATGAAAAAAAAACTAAAATAAAAAAAAGTTTGTACAAAATTATAAAAAGAGAGGTTTCGCTATGAATATGAATAGTGGCGCTATTCCTAATCATAAAAACTGGGACTCTAGCTGTTTTATCATATGTAATACAGAGATAATATTCCCTCCCATAATTTTTACTAAACGGACTATTTTAATAGAAGTCCAATTGAAATGATAAATTTGAAGTAATTCTGAATACCAACATTCAATAAATTCCATCAAGTCGAAGAAAAATTGTCATATTTTTAAATCGTTTTTTTTTTTTTTTGTCGATAAAACAGAATTATAAGCGAAAAACCAAGTTTATTTAATCATCTTGAACCTAGGACTAGTTTAAAAATTATTCCATAAAAGTCTACAACATGGCTAAAATACATGTCGCGGTTATTAGCTCTCATGATTGTTTACATACGGTGCCGTTTGACAACGTTTAGATTTCATTTTTGATTATCGATATTTCTGTTGTCTTTGCGAGAAGTATCATGACGTCTGTAGTAAATGTATCTAGTTCAAAGATCTCAATCTGGTGGTAGCACTCGTGTAAAAAAAAAAAAAAAAAAAAAAAACGAATGTGACAATAGTTATGGCTCGTACATCACACGCCGATATCCGTTTTAGCTCATC
This sequence comes from Typopeltis vanoorti, assembly GCF_054136105.1. Classification (NCBI taxonomy): domain Eukaryota; kingdom Metazoa; phylum Arthropoda; class Arachnida; order Uropygi; family Thelyphonidae; genus Typopeltis; species Typopeltis vanoorti. Next base: position 47,093,819 of record NC_143569.1, read on the forward strand.
TGCGCGCGCTCTACAAAATACTATTGTCTCGTCTAACTGTGCCAAAACTAGTTCGATTGAAACCAAAATCTAAACAGGTATCAAAATAAAAAATTTAAAAAAATGCGCCAAAATCGAAAAAATGCAAACACGTATGTCAAATTAATAATCCTTATTTAATATAATCCCGTTTATTTAGCATCTCTGTAATAACCTAGTTGGATAAGTTAAAAGAGAGAGAGAGAGAGAGAGGTGCTCCATAACCAAAACTAGCTTTGTGTCATATCAAATATAGGAGAAGCATGATTTTCATCGAACGTAATATAAGACTTCCTGATGGTCGATTATCTGAAAGCCGACCCTGAACGGTTATAATTTAAAGAATTTAGAGTTAAAAAAAAAAGATTTTCTTTCGGAAAAACCAGCAAATCGGTCAATAATTTCCTTGATGTCAAATTTCTTTGCACGATTTTGTTTTATTGGTAAAGTCGCAAATACTGAAGGGCATTGTTACGACATAGTACTTCCCAAATAATAAAAGTAACTTGGCATCTTAGAAACTTCGTGCTGCTTAAGAACACAATCTTTCGCAAATGGCGACAATCACAGCTTATTTACTTTAGAATCATTTTCTGCACACGTCATTTCCCATTAACTTTTAACCGCACACTTTTTTATCCATAATTATTTAACTGACATTAAAACTTACATTTAATTAATTAAGGCATAAACTTTTTATAAATCTTACCAGTTTCACGATGCACCTACAGTGGAATGGTTATATATATAAGGTTGATTCTGTATTGACACCAGTTGACTTATTCAGTGGGGGCGTGCGCTTTACAGGCAGCGTCAATGTCTGATCATGAAAGCGGCGCCCGCCTTACAGACAGTTTGAATGTCTGCCCTAGATAGCAGCGGCCGTTTTTTTCTTCTGGAAACAATTAAGTGTACTTTAAACATTACTTGAAATGACATATGCAGAGAACAAATGTGTTTATAAAATATAATAAAATGATCATGAAGCTGTTCGCGAAATATTTTATATATTTCCATAAAATATTTTTCCTTAGAAATGTTATGATCGTCAAATTCTAAAGTATTTGACGATTTAGGTGATGCCAATGAAAACTAGCTATTTAGTTTAGTACGCTAAGAAGAAACAAACAGCGATTATTCAAATTCAAACGATTAATTATTTTTTTTAGTTTACCAATACAGTTTGTTTTATTTTCTTTTTTCTTTCCTTCTTCATCCTTTTCTTATTTAACTCTTTACGTCTTTTAATGCCAAAAGCAGCACTCAAATGATGCACAAAAACTTATGAAATATTCAAGGACCAATTAGGCAATTTCCTGTAAATTTCAGAACACCACCCTATTGGTGTCTTTTATCTTTTACAGGTGATAAACAGAAAAAAACAGTATTTTTAGCATGAATGTGGACTGGTTATTCCTGTTTTATCACCAGATCTTGTTGCCACATTGGCATCCACGATAGCTTCACTTTTACACTAAACTTCTCTTTAAGAAAGAAAACAAGATGTTCAGATAACCTGAATCGGTCAGTTTTACATGCAATATGCACTTTCAGAGATTTTTTTATTATTATTTTTTTCATTTAAATTAACAGGTGAAAAGATTTTACATTATATTTACATTTATATTTTACTTTTAATACAAAATTATTTACCGAGTGCTGCATGAAATAATATTCAATTGTGAAATTTCCATTACACAACAGCAGTGTACTCTAAAATGCTGAAATATGAATCCAAGGGATCGATATAATCCCACCAAGATGGATGCAATCGTTATGTACTTCAAACTTCTTGAAGCACCAGTTCAACTAACTTATTATTATAGATTAGGGATAATTTTTGTAGATTCGATCTGAGTTTCAACCTAAGTCATCGTCGATACAGACTGAGCTATGGAGGCTCTGAGAGAGAGAGAGAGTTGTTTTTTTAAAGAATCAGAAGAAAAAACACACACGCAATTTTCGCTAAGTTTTGCAGTTTCTTTAACAATTATAGGGAGGGTGTTAATGTGTGATCGAGCTCCACCCTCTGTTACAGTCACATTTTCTAATTTAGTTAATACTAAATCGATATTTATTCTTATGACAAATCACCTATAAATACCTAATTTAATTCTGGTGTGAAATATGGGTTGTTTTCTGGAACAGCTAAAACGGTTTGATGTCTAGTACCGCATGCTGGGCTTTGTTGCTATAGCTTGTGGCAACGCTTGACACTTCATCCCTCTGTGATTTATCTTAATTTTTTTGTTCTGTTGTTGACTTGCGCTGTCCTAGTAACGCGATGTACTGTAGCCTTCCGCGAAGAATTACTTTCCGATTTCTGAATACACAAAAATGATACTAACCAAGTTGTTACAATGACCTGTGTGTACTGAAAGATCTGACAGAAAGAGTTGACAAGATAACTGCTAGGGTACTATTTGACCACACTCAAGTAATCTGTGCATGAAAGACAGCATAATTCTGTTCAGCAAATTAGATTATATAACAGGCTGTATAGCAAAGAAGAGTTACCATGTTCTTCTTAGGGAAGAATACAATCGAATCTATTAGGTCACGAATTTCAACAACTCAAAGCAGTAAAACAGCAGTTTACAGTAAGGTGATTGCTTGTAAAGGCAATGAATATCAATGAAGCCGGCATAAAACACTGCTATCATGCAGTAGTCGCTATTCTTGGTCTCCATCAACGTCCACTGTCAAGAGACTTGGAATTTTTTTACGCTATTTTACGGAATTTTTTATCTAGTACTTAAGGAATCAGCCTGCTTGCTGACTCTCTCCCACAATTTCGCGACTATTAGTCATTTTTCTATATTTTCATTCATCATAATTTGTGCTAATTGTAATGACATAATTGCTCTTGATATAATGAGGTTCATGTAATTGAAAGAGTGCAAAAGAAGATGCTTGTAAACTTGTCAATAATGGACGTAATTATCGGGGATGGCATCGGTACAGTCCCTATGAATGTCATTTCTTCGATCAAAAAATCATTATAAAACGCAGCATGTGAATATTACAGCTGCAGCTAACGATTTCTTGACAGAGCAGTTCTTTACTTAATTTGAACTTAACACATTCCATGAAATACTCTATATAACTGCTTGAGTTCTACCATCCTGTATCCGCTACTTTTTTTTTACTGGAATGAAATGAATTCAAGTGAACGGATGTAGATAAAGTAAAAAGAAAGGGACAAACCAGTTTTTTTAAGTATCAAAGCTATTTCTGAATGATGAAACAAGTGTTTAACTTATCATACTATTATAAGTGAAACACTTGTTTTCACTGATAAAACAAGTGTCGACTGCCTCTGAAGATTTGTGCGCAACGATGCCCTATATGCACAGCCACATAAATCAGACAACGCCTTCTTTCAACGGGTCAACCTGTCATATGTGTTCCCTTTAAGTATTCAAAGGAGAGAGAGAGAAGTGTCTTCGGTATAGCTGGCATATGTATTAATGACATATAAAATTTCGAAATAATTTTGCAATTCCTTACCACCAGAATTATCTGTAAGCAAAGTCGAATCAAGAGTTTCACGTAGAACCGTTACTCATTGTAATATAGCAGAATGGAATACATATGAACTTATTCGCTACTGTATTCGAAACACGCTAATTTGCACAAAAAGTGAACAGACCTCACTATTTTTCTCGAACACTGAATATGAGAAATCCGTGGCACAGAAAGCTATAAAGGTAACTGGATGCATGCTAAATAACTACAGTTTCGCAGAGTATAGAAAATGGGCGGGATTTAGAATTGACTTCTAGTGAGATATTCTTATAGGCCGCCATATTAGTCGCCAACGCACAAGAATCGACTGGTAATTCCCTTAACAGTGCACTCTTAGATATGGAAGTTTGTAGTGGAACATTACGTACCGAACTCCACAGCTGATATGAATAGTTGCTATGTATAAGCCAAACATTACACCACATGGATTCGATTTGCAGGGTATAAAACTCGCTGTCTCTGAATAATAGTGAAAAGTTGTAATATAGTGACAGATCATTATACATTGCTCTCAAAATCAGATGGACGTGTTTTACTATTGGAGATGAGGATGGCCGAGAGAACGTTATCTCCCAGTCGTCCCAGAGTAGTTTCAAGGTGCAGGATATCTCTCCCTAGACCATAATGCAAATAATCAGTGAGTAACACAATGATAATGAGCCATGTCACAACATAGCGACATAATTGGAGGAAAAGAAAGTTCAAAAATTAGATTAGCCAGGACAGAGTCCTGATCTGAAGCGTACAGAGAACTTTTGGGAAGAGTCTGAAGTCATGAGAGGACGAGACCAACACGTCTAATTTCAGTACAGCAACTTGGCTGCTGTATCGGAAGAGCAATCAACCCAAATAATCGTATACATCTGTCAACATTTAGTGGAAAGTCTGTAATAAGAGTAGCCTACTAACACTATTTTAAGGTTTGAGAAACACTCAGGTTTCCTAAATTTTATTCCACAGTGTATATTCATGTCTATTAGAGGGGGGTCCCCTTGCCATAAGATGACGACTTCACGCTGTGCACCAGCTTAAGGATAGCGCAGCCATCGGATTTTAGGCATGATAGCAATGAAATATGAAATGTTTATAAAAATAAGATCAGTTTCTTTCCTGCACATAAATTGGAGATGGGGGATGGCAACCATTTAGAACCATTTAGCAAGATCATTTCCTTTCCTACACATAAATCTTGTGCATTGTTAGCTATTCTCTCTGATGAGGACAAATGGTAGCAAATCTCACACACAACTTGTTATCTGAACTTGAAATCAAGATGTATGGTTGTTGATTTGCAGATATTTTAGGGTAAGATATTTTTTTCGTCTAACACCTCGCCTTCATTCTGAAAAAAGACTGATACACTATTTCCAAAAGTATATAGTGTATAATGGAAGAAATACCGGAGAAATTCTTTTTTACTCTTTGATCTTCTCGAGTCTTTAAGACCCCTGTTCTGTCAAGTATCCTCCGACCAAGTATGAGATTAACTGTGTGACGAGAGAGAGAAAGAGAGATTGCTGAAACAGGCATATAGAATCGTGACCACTTCTACCGGAAAAAAAAAATCCTCATACCAACAAACCCTATTTATTCTGCTATCAGAAAGAGGAAGATAGCTAGGATTTCTTGATATGGGGATGGATGTGTGCTCGGATGTTTGTGAATGTCTAGGTGGCAGATACTTTCCATTGTCCAATGTGAGACCAACATTGCTTATTGATACCTGAAATGACTTAAAAAAGTTCTATGGCTGTGCTTCTAGATACAAACATGGAATTTATTGGAACAGTCTCTCCTTGGTACTAATGCGCTATAGGTCTACAACTTTTTCCGTGTGGGATTCTAAAAAGAATTGTATTCCCTTGAAATCGAGCTTGATGCTCAGTTCAAATACGTGTCCGTCACCTGTATAGTACTAGACTAAGTCAAATATCACTCTAGAACAACGCCTTAAAGTAATTCTGCTATTATTACATTAGCTCCTTTTTATCAGAAACATTTCAGACATAATCAGGTTTTGTCTGTAATGAGTTATGTCCCTTCAATAATTAATTAAAAATACATTTTTCTTATTGTAAAGATTTTAATGTGCAGAATACCACGAGAACATCTCGAAGATGTGTACAAAAGTAGGTTTAATATTTCACGCTATTAACCGGAAGATGAGTAACAGAAGTAGTTCTGTTTCCCAGGGATTGGGTGCCAATGATTAGCCGTTGTACTAGCGGTCAATGGCGTCCCTCAATTGGACGTCAAACCTGATTTTTTCGGGTTTTACGACACCTAGCAGGTTTAGTCCTCTTTCTCTTTATTGATGCATGCAGCATACCTTTTTTTGAGCAATACTGATATGGAGAATGGTCATGTCTTAATATTTCTAATATGTTTTATTAGAAATATGTTTTAAAGTGAGAAGTACTCTCGATCTGATATTTTAATTACCTGCTTATTACAAACCATTGCTAGTTCAAATGGCCAAATTTATGCTTTATAGAAATCATATTTTATAATCAGAACCAGGTGATAGTCGGCGGGATTTACTTACTATCGTAAAATTTAAAGCAGTGAGCTTAGTTGGCCGTGTAGCCCATTGATTTTGTCCCGTTCGCGACGCAGTAATGCCATCACCGCAGGTGTATCGATTCCACGAAACACTCCAAATTACTGCTTGACTTCTCCGCCAAACACACTATGCTGGTACCCGCTTTCTCTAGTTGTAAACTACAGACACTGCTTTTCAGTCACGATGTCAAAATGACTTGAAGCTCCTGTTTTTCATAGATCTAGTAACGCTCAAAAATATTAGAATACAACTGGCATTATACTACCGTAGGGAACTCAATTAAGAATCTTCTTCCTCCCTCTTTTAAATATTACAGCGAGAGAGAGAGAGAGAGAGAGAGAGAGAGAGGAATTTAATAAAATATCAATATCTTATAAAACAACCGAGCCTCTTCAGTGCATTATAGTCCGGGGTTTTTAGGAGGTATAGCACCATCTAAGATAATGTTCTATCTTAGATGGTGCAAAAGAAAAAAAAAAATACGAACTTTATCTATAATTATATAAATAAAGTTTCTGTGATGGTTTCTTTTGAGCAGTTTTGATAAGGAAAAGGAAAAATCTCATTTTTAAGACAAGGGAACTTAAATTTGAAGTCTGTCATTAAATAATAATAATAATCATAATCATAATAATAATAATAACTTACTCGGAAAGTTTACGATGCGTGTAGAAGAATAGAGATTTTTCCATCTTTCCTATGTATTGCTCAATGATCCTAAATGTTGTCTTTTATGTATTACAGTACCGAAGCAACTTTTAGAAAAGATGAAATAAGTTCTCTAAACCATCGTTATTTTTTTTTGTCAAAAATTCTGCAATAACGTTTATAATACTAGTTATGAAATATGATATTTTCTTCTTCATGAATTATGAAATTGGAATTTATTGAAACAAAGGATAATAGAAATATAGCAAGTCATAACATAAAGGATAAAAAGAATAAAATAAAGACCCTAGTCCTGCTTGCTACTAAAAGCATAACATAACTCAAGTCACTACGAGCAGTAAATTTTAATGATTGTACTAAGTTCATTTAATAAACATGAAAGATAAACGAAACTCAAGAAAAAAAACAATTATTATCATAATGATTATCAAATAGCACAGTTTCTCTAGTGGTGTTTTCCAGATTGAAATCTCCATTATAAGTCAAAAATCTTCCCCTAAATACAAGAAGGAATTGCACATCTCTAATATAGGCCTACACGTTTATCCAAAAATTGGAAATGTCTTCATAGTCCAGTGTCGGAAAAACAAGAAGTGTAAAAAAGCTTAGCATTGACAGTTATTCATATTAACTTTTTAACGGCGCAAACTCACAAAAGCTACTAGAATAATTTATTAAGCTGCCAAATTCTACACGGATTTCAAATCCGCATCCTCAAAGTAAAAAATACAGTTTTCACAGAATGAAGTAACTGTGCAAACAATTCACAATCTTGACGAACAAAGGAACTAACGTGCTTTCAATGGCCCCCTCTAGGCTGAATTTAAGTCGACATTTGAGAGGCTGAAAGTGAATTGGTCTTAAAATGATCGTTTGCAAATTTTTGGTAGACCGATATTTGTTGAAGCACTTTATCAGTAATGAAGTGCTTCATTGCTGTTAAGGGACTCCAAATATAGTTTCTCAGACTTGTAGCAACTTCTATGTATTACAGTAGTTTTCTTCCATTTACAAATGAAGCGAGTCAACTGGTACAGAAGTGACAGGTTTTTACTCTCCAAACACTCCGGTTTATCCCAAAAAACAGACATACCGGCCAGAAGAACACGCTGGCTCAGTCTTAGTTTCTTTGGCGGTAATTCAAAACAACTTAATTCTTCGATGAATAGGAGGGATGTCTAACGCGTGGTATGGCAATCCCACGCGTATAGACATCCCTAATTTGCCATAACGATGGTAACGTATGTATTCTCTATGTTCTTCGGGAGGATGTTAGTAGTTCTTTTGCATACCCACAGTAAGTTAAGCTGCAAGCAAAATGTTCTGTATACATTCCTACATGTATAAAAAAATGCAGTACCAATGATATATTTATATTAAGGACGTTACAAGCGATATTAAGGTTATATTTATTTCGCACTTTGGCTATTTTTTCAGATTTTGGATATAAGGAATAAGAATAGTTTTGCTCTGTTCTTGTATGTCAAGAGAAGGGAGAAAATAGGGAGAGTTTGCAGTAGTTTTTCTGGTTTACAAAGATTATAGCCACTGGTTAAGAAAAGCTATAGCAAAAGCAGTGCAGAATAAATCGCCTTGGTCCTCATCTTTCAAGAATATCTTATTGGGCTTGGTGATGGGGAATAATTGTGTATGTTCTCATTTGTGTTGTCTTTCTATAAACAGAAAAATGTAATGAATCATTTTAAAGTAGTATGCTTAATGTCTTGGAAGGGAAGACAGTTATTTATTCATTTTCTATATGAATTTTAGGATACTGGCTGCTAGCAAACACATTACGTCATAACACAGCGACGGTAAAGTTGGTGTGGCTGTGTTGAAGGTTTAGTAGTATAACTGTTTCATATTTCATACAGAAACTGACTTAAGAGAAGGAAAGTGGTAATTGTATTGCAGTCTCGTCTAGTTTGCATATTTTTCCTTTCTATATAGACTGAGCGTTTCTTCTTTATTTGGCACGGTGGTGAACAGACGTGATGTCACTAATCATTGTGTGGGACAGTCTCTATAGTGTCAACTGCTGAACGATGAACAGAGGAATACTGGATTTATGACTTTTTGGAGTTTCATATAGCCATGATAGTTAAAAGTGGCAGTTTCGGCTTGCGAATGATTTCTTTAGACCAAGAAACTACTTTTTGAGTCCAAAGGAATTCTGCATTAGTACTATAGGTTTACAACACTTAAGGGATAAGATTGAAATAAAAAAAACGTGTAGATAGTCATTAATTAGATAAAGTTATTTTTATGATTATCGATAATCGATCTTCAGGGATTCTCCAAATCAATTTCAATCTTAAAGAAAATTTCTTGGGTTGTTTTGAAAAGGCACCTACGACGAATATTACACCCCCGACAAATACTGCGTGAATTGAATTTTTAGTGGTTTACCATTCTTGGTGAATCGAGTCTTCTCGTTTATTATATTGATGTTTTTATTAACTGTGCGCTGCTTTTTTTTTTATAAACTGAAATTTTTTTCGGTATTTACACAATTAAGGCGAACCACGTGAATTCCCTTGTCTACTCTGGAAGGAGGTGGGGGGGGATAGAAAAAATCATGTTTTAAATCATTAATAGCATTCAAAATCTGATCTTCAAATGAGAGGTACAGTACTTGTCCTATCTTCGCTCCACAGGGAAAAAAAAAACTGAATGACTTAAATATCTTACACTCGAAAGAAAATTAACGTCGACTGGTGCAAATCGTAGCAGCCTATTATACGAAATATATTTGAATGCAAAGAATGCGTTGTTGTAATTCACGTCATTACCTTTAAATTGTGAATGGAGCTGTAGTATTCAATTCTGAAGTAATTGTCCACAGCTTTCATGTAGCAATCGCGATGTTTCTTTTGACCCGCACGGTTGAAATTAAAAAAAGAATATGCTATTATTCAACTTCATTGTGCGTTAAAAGAACAGTCAAGCAACAATAAGTAAATATACTGGGAAATTTTAGTGTATGATCTTCATATTGCTTGGCCTTCAAAGAAAATGAGGTTTCTGGCATTTTGTTTTTCAATCATGAGATGGTACAACAGAATTCGTTTCTATCGTTAATGATGCATTTCAGGAAACTCTTGGGGATTTTCATTACTAAAACGCATAATTAATCAACTAAAACATTTTTCCTATCGAAAAAAAATCGTTAAACTGCTTTTGTTCATGTTAAAGCAAAAATTGTCTCTATAAGGAAAATACTGCTTTTTGTTTTGGAGCATCTTAGCGAGAAAGGATTGCATATGGACAAAATGTCAGTTGAATCTTTGGAAAACATGTGACTCATCTATAGCGCCAAATAATGTTAAAACACCATTCTTCTTCTTATTATTATTATTCCCTGATGCATTTTGAAGCCCACAAAAGCAGCCCCAGATCCAGAAATATCGATAAATTTGATCCAGTCAGTGAAAGATTGTGTGAAATCCATTCCCGATATTGGGAGACCATCTCCAAAATAACGATGAATAAAAATATTTGTCGAAAATCTTTTAAAGTGTATCGTGGGAGGGGATACTTCAAGTGGTATATCCGAGAAGAAAACAGCGTTTGTGTTTTCGTGGAAAGATTATATATTTTAATTTGTGAACAAACGTGTAATCTTAAATAAGGCGTGATAATAAGCGCGCGTGCACGCACGCACACACACACACACACACTTAGTAAGTGTGTAAGTAAGTGCTTATTTAAAATATTTGAAAAGGAGTTTTAGTCCATTATCGAAACTGCTTAGAACTTTCAATTTATATATGTATTAGTACGGACGGCAGCAGGTCGTACGCCAACATTTTTTGCATATATATACACACATAGATATTTTTGCATTGTGAAATTTCCAACCGCTTTTGCAGTTGGAGAGATTTGCTTTCCAAATTACGAGTAGCCCTCTTTATAATTACGAGTAGCCCTCTTTTATACGAATTCTTAATGAATTCGTATAAAACTTGTAGTTTTTTTCTCCAGTTTCTCTTCGAAATATTTCCTGTTAAGTGCACTGTGTGCAATATTTCCATAATAAATGTCAAAAATTTGGAAAATTTATTTTGAAATACTGTTTTTATCGTGCGTTTGTGCAACCAGTTAATATTCTCAATATTTCGTAATACGCCTATTATGAAGTAATGTGAAGGACTGTTATTAGTATTACAAAAGATACATTTGTTAAATTATTTCATGAATTAAAACCTTCAAGGTGAAATTATTTAAACTACTAGAAGCCTACGCTATTCACGAACACACGCCCACGTGCGTTATTCTTGATTAAAATACTTGACTAGCTCTGAGCTATTGTGTTTCACAAGCCAGCCGATATTGTATAACATAGCGGATGTTTGTGCAATTGACCATCAAATAACAGCTGCCATTTCATTAATAATTCAGGTAATACTCTTGAATGAAACAATCACCGCAGTAAAATGGTATAATTACTTTAATAGGTTGACAATGGCCAACTTTTGACTCGAATTTAAGGGAGTTTTTTTTTTCTAGAAAACGGATTAAAGTCGTATAACGCTCAGAGTTCATGGAGGATCAGATTTTCAGAAAATTTAGTACTGTTTTCTTTTCCTAATAGCGTTGTTTGAAGGCTAGCAATTGTTCCACACTGTCGTGGCTGGCAGATAAAATGCTTCTTTGATGACATTGTTTTCTACAGCTTAAGTTTCTACTATCTTATTACCATCATTCATGTTGATAATTGTCTTAAGAAGAAACTTTCGACCATAACCCTATGCAATTTGCAAGTCATGCAAAAAACTTCCTCAAGTACAGTACGAAGTTACTGTAATTTAGAGCTTAAAAAGTTAATTATATGAAAATAATAAATTTCGAAGAGGAGGATTTAGAATCGTTATTTTCTCTTTAAGTTTAAAGTAGTCAATCTAACTCCATTATCTGATAACACTGGATGTCTGCCATGTCTGAAAGATATGCTAAAATTTCACTGTTAAATGCCAAAGAAGTGATTTGTCTTTTCTCTTTTCTTAGACAATGTGTAAAAAAGTTGACTTAGTTTTTTTTTCTTAATGGACCGAAGGTTTACATAGGCAATAAATATATCTTTAAAGTTTACTGAGTATCAAATCAGTATGGGGATGACGCTTTATCATGAGGTATAATCCGTAGTGTATTTCTTGAACGGTCGAAGATTGTAGTCTTTGGAGAGAAACGCTCTTCCAAAAAACAGAAGTGGAGAATAAAAAATAAGGAAACGAAATTGGTTTGGTAATTTTAAAACTGGACAGGAAATAGATGTTGATCAGCAGCTGCTCAAGTTGTTACATTTTCGGAAGAAAGTGGACGAATGATGGTGACTAGTTCAACAAAATACTGTTCATGGAAATACTTATAAAAAAAAGGCATATAAGATCTTACTGCTTTGATGTGTCAAGTATTCTTAAGGAGATTTTAGGTGCACCATCCGAAATGTGTGAACGATATTTCAAGGCTGGACTGATCCAAGATTGATACAGTCTTGGATGAGTCCAAGATCCAGCCTTAAACAAATAAGAAATTTATTTAATTTCTTTTTTTTCCCTTATTATTTTATTTATTTATATATATACATTAACCTTGAGACTGAAGCGTTCGTTCGCAATGGCTAAGAAAGTGAAAAACGTGAATGAGAAATGCTACTGAAGGAGTGGGTAGGGTTTGACAGAACGAGGTAACATGTGATGTGTATTCTGTCTACAGGAAAATTTGAATATAAAAGATATGATTCAGAAAACAAGAAATTCGGTTTTCACGATTGTTTTTGTATGTTCAATTTAAGAAATTTCTGCAGCTGTAAAGAGAACGCACTTTTCATTATTTTCGTTGTAGTGTGTTTTTCGCCGTTGTGAATAATTTGTTTACCCATGTAATGTAGTTTTATTAATAGTAAGTTATTACTTTACTATTAATACTATAGCGTTCCCTTACTCGAACTCGAGACCAGTCACGTTTAATGGCAAAATGCTTATTTTCAACTGTTTAATAGGTTTTACTCTTTGCATTTGTTCATCTTGCGCTACAGATTTAATTTTAGACGATCATTCTCCCATTCTTTTTTAACGTGACGCGTTTTGTGAAATTGCTTTTTCTCTATAGACGTGTCGAAATTCTCAAAATAAAAAAAAATGAATGGGAAAACGGTAAGTCGCGATGAAATACAGTTAACTGTTATGTTTCATTTATGCCTACACTATGCAGACGACATGTTATAATCCAATATTCCCAACACGTTCGAACTGACTTCCCTACAGTTATCACACTATAGTGAATACATGTTATAGCGAGCTGACTGCAACTTTTCAGTAAGATAGAGACACGCGCTCTTTTACACGGAATTGAATGTATTGAGACATAAAATGTAGTATAAAATAAACTCAACTACTGAATTGGCTGTTTAATTCTGGGCTAATTTTTGCTTGTTCGAATGTTCCGGCTGTAAAAGCATTCGTTATAACACTTTCCCGTGAATTCTCGTAATAACGGACTTCCACTGTATCTCGGAAACTTTTTTTTTTTCTTTCCCATGTATAAATCTCTCTCTCTCTCTCTCTCTCTCTTCTCTTCGATGTCATACTCGAATGTTCTATAATTTTTATTTGTAATCATTTCTTCGCTTATCTATTCCCTAACCAAATAGATAGATGGATGGATATGCTGTCTTCTTATAAAGGAGATTTTGCTGTTCCCTAAAGCCCACACTCGGTATTCATGTAGGCAGAAGCCTATACAAATAAAAATAATTACTTGTCAGCCAACTCCTTCAGCAAGTCGCCATCGGCATCAACAGACGTGACCTGCTGTATAAGCAACAACCCGTTAGAAACGAAGAACGGCATTTTGACAGATGGGAAGCCGGAGAAAATTTACTCCTGTCCCGTCAGAAGTCCTATTCCCCATCATGCTCATCCATTATTGAAGATGGTACGTAGAGAAGGGGAAAGATATTTATAAATAAAAAAAAAAAATAATAAAATAAAAACTATCGCTCCAATGTGCTGACGTCAATAGGCAAAGCCCTATTCGCTCTCTCTCTCTCTCTCTCTCTCTCTCTATCCTCCACTTGTGATGGAATTTACTGATTAATGGCCAAAATCGGATCTCTTGAATCGAGCATACACAATCTCCTCAGAGCCTTCATGTTTCTAACGTTATTAAAGCCACTGACTGATGACCGTGTGCTAAAAGAGCGCTGCTTCTTTTAACGTCCGCTGTTGCATCGCACAATATTAACAAGGACATCGTAAGAGAACGACTAAGCCGTAAATCACGATCCACAAGAGTCATCTTCCTTTAATTCCACTTCTCCAAAACATTAATGCTGATGCATTCTCAACTGATCAGAACAGTTGGATAAGATGAACTGTATATTATAATCCGTATGCAACTTCTCGGTGGAATGATAACAGCTCCATCTGTCGGTTTAAGAATAGGAAAATATCGGTAGCGCCATTAGAATTAATAAAATATGTTGTTGTCTACGTGGAAATGAATATTCGATTTTTTTCATCTTTTTGGGAAAAGGCAAATAACTTCATTAAAAGCTTTGCTGTCTAACAACTGAATTTTGGAGTCACGTATCTTGATTTTCATTTTTCGATTATTCCCATAGCTAGATTTATTCTCAGAATAACTCGTATCGATCGGGCACGGTGTTATTTCGTCCTCGGAGCGGGTCAAAGAAAGAAAGAAATCGAAGTGAATTTGTCTTCTAAAATAAGAAATTTCTTTTACTGAATTCATTCTCCATCAAGCCTATTGCAATTATATACTGCAATTATAGTGGACTTTATATGAAACGACAATGGCAGAGCCATCACTATCTTCATCAGTCAATAGTTTATAAAGATCAATGATGGTAGTAAAACGAGGTTCTTTTAATAAACATTCTTTGATTATCATTTTAACGTGTATTAACAATACATATCTTCGGCCAAGGCATGGATGGGTTTATAGTGACTATGGACCCCATTCATATTTAAGGGCCCACCTCCGGGTTTGTAACTTTTTTTTTTTTACAAAAAAGTCCTGTGAATACATGTAATGAATAAATATTTTTGTAATAAAGTCAATTAAAAGATTTTTTGTCATTTGCAACATAGTACTTAAGGATATATTGAAATATACTGAAGATGAGATGCAACTTGAATAGAAAATGCAACGTTTTTATCCCAGATAGCACACATGATCATTTGTATATATACCACACTGACATTTTTTTTTACGATTAAAGGATGAAATATAATAAGTATTGCTACTCTCCCCCTTGTCCACACGTGATTGCACCACGATAAATAGGTACAGTTGATTTTTTTAATAAAATAAAAAAAAGAGAAGAAAAATTGGTACTTATTACTTAGATGATCTTGTAGTACTGGTTAATTTTAATCAACATTTTGACTTCTTTTTTTTTTTTTCACACTTTTCTTTCATCCAAGTGGGAGTATTCCATTCTGGGATACAGAAAAGATAAGTCCTAGGCACTAGTGTATTAGAACCATTCTTGATTATATCAGTAAGGAGATTTGTTCCATGACTTTATTTCGTCCTTTACCTCTCTCTCTCTCTCTCTCTCTCTCTCTCTCTCTCTCTCTCTCTTCTCTTCTCTTCTCTTCTCCTCTCCTCTCCCTCTCACGTTCTGCTTTCACATTTACGATGCTCACAACTCTTAAAAAGTAGCCTACTACTTATATTGTGTCTACAGAAAAGAAAAAACATGAATCCAATTTTCATAAATTGTTCCAAAACGAGTCAGAGGGGGACAGTAACATCGCCATATCGACTTCCACCATCGGCCTTTGCTCCTAGAGATAAACCAGGCGAAGCTCTGTTGCTATGGTTACCGCACAGTTCATCGAACGAATCATGTAAAACTCTGAAATGAATGTGTAAGTAAAAGAGCTAAGCAATAAATAAACACACGTGATTGCCCCACAGTGATGCATTATAAAGTTCAGATAATGAACCAGAATGGTGAACACGGAAGTACTAGCTAGTCGAGTTTAGATGTTGACTTTGCTCATGGACTTCGTACCATTTCCAAGGATCCAATAACATTGATCATAGCCGAGTTGACTTCGCTTGCACTGTCAGTTTCCTTTATCTCCTATTCCTCAATCCCGGTCTTTTTTCTTTTTCTTTTTTGGTTCCTTCTACATGTTCTTATCTTCCCCTCTCTTTCTTTCCTTCCATTTTCTATATATTTTATACGGCTTTTCTTTTTAGATTCCTGTAGTTCATAATACTGAAATCAATATCAAGCGTTACTTGGTTGCAAAGATCTAAATTCGAATCCGTTAAGATTCGTAAAGAATTTTTCTGGTCTTTTTAACCAAGGCAGGCGGAAGTCACTTAATTTTTTTTTCTTTCCTTTTGGTTTTTATGAAGTTCGTTTTCGAAAATGACAATTCTAAGTGTACATAATTCGGTACCGTTGCATTTATTTTTGCTTTAGTACTTATTTCACGTAATGCTCATGTTCACAGCACACACAGTTCGAATATCGAACTGGGCGTGGTAGTTTTGAGTGACAAGTGAAGAAAGTCACTCGAAAGGTGCGATCGAACTATTTAAACGATATAATGTAGTATAAACGAACTTGTAAAAGTACAAAAACTAAAATAATTACTTGATGCACACTATCGAGATCGACTCAATTCGCCCGTAGTCCTTGAAAAATACGTTGGGGTGAGGGTTTCAACATTTTATGATCCCCATTACCAGCACCGAATCCCAATAGAAACAGCGCACTCTGGAGTGTGCTACTATAAGATCGATTTGATATTTATGTAGACCAGAAAAGTGTCGCTTGCTGGGACACATATACACGCGCGCGCGCTCGGAGACACTAAATACAGTTAAAAAGTAATTGTATGAAAAGCAAAGCGATGATGATATGGTTCGATTCTTAAAGACGTTCATAACAATGGAATATAATCATATTCAGGACCGTACTTATGCACAAACGCACGAGGTTTTAGCTGGGAGCCCCCCCCCCCCAAATTAGGACCAATTTAAGGGCCCCAAACAATGAGGGGATCCTGAAGCACTAGCGCCTCGGGCCCCGCCCCCTCCGGGAAAAGTGTACATACGACCCTGATCATATTACCAAAAAAAGTAAAGGAGCAAGAGAACCACTGATTCAAAACATGAAGCACTTTTCTTTAATATAAATATCTAGAGCCATCACTAAAAAATGACAAAAAATACTCACATTGAAATAAGGTTTTATATTGTAGAGAATCACATTCATTCATAGGGCATACAACGTAATTTAATTTACTGGCAGCTGGTAACGATATCTTTCAGACGACCATCGCAAGTTATTGTGCGCAAACAGATACTGCTATTGCCATGGTAACATAAAACGTAACAAACCCCCGTCTTAGTTGACAAGCAAACAAAAAACGGGTAGACTTTTTAAGGCCCTGTGGTTTCTCCAATTTCTCCGATATTCAGCGGAGTGCAGAAGAATTTTTCGGGAACCGAGGATAATTTTAGCCAAACTTAATCTGCATAAAATTTCAGTTTTAGGTTTTTGAAAGTCTATTTATTTAGACGAATGACATTTAAAAATTTTTGATCGCACAATAATAATAATAATAATAATAATAATAATTATTATTATTATTATTATTATTATTATTTGGTTGTGTATAACAAGAACTGTGCACTATGGAATTGATAAAAAATAAATTTCGATTGCTACTAATCGATCTTTGAAATGTGTTACAAATATAAGTACAGCTTTAAAGAGATTTATATTTTTGAATACTCCAGGAAAGAAATGTCATATTCTTTTAAGGCTTGAATTGTCCTCGCGGTTAGCCTAGTGGCTTTGCGCTTCGCAACCATATGACTGGGGAAGGAGTGTCCCAGGTTCGATTCCTGTCGAAGACGTGAGGAATTTGAGGATCTTCCTCAGCCATAGCCAAGTTAGCCGGACGTGGACAGCAGGGTTTTTTCCCCCGGTTTCTCTGGGGTTTTTTATCCTGCAAGCAGGCAAACCGGCCCCGTGAACACACGGATCTACAGCCATAAAATACTTAACTCCCCATGAGGAGGCGCAACTCGCCCCAATAGGGACGGGGGAGAAAAGGGAGGAAACTCCATATGAATAAATAAAAAAAAAAAAATGCTTGAATTTATAAAGCAGTTTAAAGAATCTCATTCGTTTGATAATAATTAGCTGCAGTTTCAAATCTAGCAGTAATGACTACATTTCTAGTTAATGTGCTTGTAATCAAAGTTAATCACTAAGAATAAAGTAATGATAGATAACAACCATCCCGTCTTGGAGAACGAAAGACTCCATCATCAAGGTGTCGTCTCCATTAGTCACCCGGATGTTACTGTCGCATTCGCATTCTTTATCGCAAGAATTTTGTTTACCCTTGTTCATGACATATAGAAGACTGTAAGGTTTTTGAAACTTCATATGCTAAAGGTTAATGTTCGGAACATATGCCATCGTCAGCAAGCAGAAGACGCGGATGTTACAATATAATGCCAAGCAGTATACCAAATATGTTGTAAGAAACAGTATATTAAAGCAAACAAAAAAAGGAAACGACTGACTATAAAAAAATAAATAAATTTATTGAAATTTAAACAATAAATAAAAGACAAAACAGAAAAAAAAATTCACGCGAAAAGCATTTTCAAATCAAGTACTGCTAACATTGCATATTTTGTAATCCTCGTGAGTTCTTTATTTGTATGCTGAGCAAAACCGAATATGAACGCAGAAATTTCTGGGCCAGCAAACGACAGCTTTACTAGCAGTAATTTCATTGTTACTTTTTGTGACGCTTTATCTCTTTTGCTTTTTATGCGGTATTTGTCACGACAACCTAAATTTAGAATGAAACTTTTAACATTATTCTTTTTGTGACTTGAAAAGCACTCAGAGATATTAACAGTAATTTTCAAATGTATCTTTGCAATATGCGCTTATTTTGTCTTTATAATTAAAACACACACACAATTTCACTTCGGAAACAAACAGCTGTGTTATCGATTTGAAGAAAACATGGCAGGTAGACAGATTAGACCTGTACAGTTTCAAAGGAATGCTGCTGTTTCATTGGATCATAAAACCGTTTGCTACAACGGTGTACCACCAAACTACCCTCAGTGATGCACATACTGTACCACGGGAAAAAAAAAAAAAGTAACAAAACATCTCTAAAATCGAGACCAGGAGATTTTAAATATTTTAAACGTGTTATCGGCGATTTAATTCTTATATTTATGACAATCTGACGAAATAGTGTATAATATATCATCTGTGTGTGTGTGCGCGCGCGTGCGCGCCCCTTTATCGACTTCAGTTCCAATTTACTTTTCCTCATCTGTGCTAATTGGCACAGTTTCTTCTTTCATCTGACTCTGATGCTACAGTCTTATATTTGTCTACGTGTATGTCTTTTTTTTTTTTTTAATTTTTTTAAAGATCGAAGTCTTGTTTATTTCCACTTTCCAGATAATCTGTTATTCGAACTTTCACCTACATTTTATTATCAGAAAATATAACCTGACCGACACACTACAGTAAAACTGTAGGAGATTAACGATTCTGACATACTCGTCCCAAACGTAAACAAATCCCGTAATCCAAAAGAAATATTGTTTAGATTTGGATGTTTTTATAAAATCGAGTCAGTCATTATTTCAACAATAGATAAAATACAGCACTCGTGTGTTAGTAAGTTTATCAACGCCGCTAATGTAATCAAGTTAGTGATAGTTCGTTTGACAAGCGAGTTTTTGGGCCTTAATTGATTTATATACTGTTATCACGATTGTGCAAAAACCTCTAAACAATGTAAAGTTTACTTTTCCGCTAAGCAGACGAAATCCTTGGCGGCGAGTTTTTTTTGGATTCCCATCAGCTCGGTGATGTTAAATGAACCATAAAATGAGAACGCTACTACAACTCGGCTGCTGCAATTAATCTTCATAATAAAGACTTAAAGAACAGAGCAATACTTATTAAGAATAAGGACATTAAGTAATATCTCTGATCAGTGATTACATGAGTTATTTTTACAAATTGCGTGTAAATTATAAATATTATGTAGGGTCTAAAAAAAGACAGATAATGTTGCATTTTGTCTTCTATGTACTATTGAACATATATTCGTATTTAATGCAATATTGATAATGATTTGTGAAATCAGCAACGTTCCTGCACCTATAGCAAGGACTGTTGCAATTGGCACTGCTCCACGTTATCTGGTTATAGTCTTCTAAAAATGGCGATTATAAGAAATCTCTCGAAATAGACAGATATGACTGAAAAGCGAGAAAGAATTTTAATTTTTTTAATTAAAAATTTGTCATTATAATTAAACACACACACATACACACAGGAATAATCCTTGAACCAATATTCGTGAAGATGCCTTTCAACATCTTTTCTTTTTTTTTTTTTTTCAACATCATGACCTTTTCTTAAAACGGCTTTCTGTTACAGATTTCTGAAGATTTTTTTAAATAAAATGTTTTAGAATTTTCACTCGCTGGTAAAACAAATTGAATTAAGCAGAAGAGAATCTAAAAGAGTACTCGTGGTTCATTACTTTGAGAGACTCAAAAAAAAAAAAAAAACCGTTCCAATTAGCATAATTCAATCAACTGCGTCATCCTCTTACAAGGCCCTCGTTAACTTTGCAAATCAGATATCCGTCGCCTACCATCACGTATTCGATTAGATTCTGCTGACTTGTAGGAAACAACAGTGTTCATTGATAACACATGATCAAATACACATTCGCCCATATCTATCTATTGAAATAAATGAAGTGCTGAGATTTAATAGGATATGAACAACCGACTGTACTTACTTTCTCAAACATAGATAATATATCCCTTAGTAGTCTATTGCGATTATTAATGTGTATAAACGTTTTCTAACCAGAAGGAGATACACATAAGAATTGCTATACAGAGGCTGGCTTAGTTACGATATGTGAGTTTTGAGAGAAACAGCTCTCACATCTAAGAAATCTTATGTTTTAAAGATATTTTCCTATTCAAAATAATTAATAGTTTTGATTTCTTTTGAAAAAAAAAGTTATTATTCTTTATTTTATTTATTTATTTTATTTTTTGATCAAATTCCGATTTATTAGAAAACTGCGTTAACCCTAGCTACAAAAGCTCCCTGGGAGACGTAAATAACGTCCAAGACTGATATAAATTCTCGACCAACAATGTAGCGCGCTTCGCATCTAGCTTTATAATTCCAATCATAGTAGCGTCAGCTGTTTGCGTAACTAGAATTGGAAGATTAAAAAGAGAGAGAGAGAGAGAGACGAGTGACGCCAGCTGGCCGACCTTAACGTTCTCTTTTGCTTCATGGCAAGATATCTGCCGCTATCAAACCATTCATCATCTCAGATGAAAAGACGGGACCATGGTTTAAGGTGATATTCGGTCACAGGCTTACTGGGTGGTCGATGCGCAACCATCTAACCTTCCCATGGTTAGAATGCGTATACCCTTTTACGTCCTGAGCTTTACGAGTTCGGAAATCAGTAAACGGATTACAGTGAAACGTCGAAGAGGGATAGCTTTGTCGGTGAAATGCTCTTAGCTCACCAGGGAATTGACGTAAACAGGATAGCTAACGGACTCTTTCATTCCGATCATTTTATCAATATGTAGTCACTTTCCTCCGGTCTTGTTAGCGATCTTAAATCTCTCTCTCTCTTTCCTGCTTGTATATCTTTTTCACCTCTTCTATTCCCCTAGAACGGATAGAGCCCGCAAAACAAATTCGGGTCACGGTATTTTAATATAGCCGGTATGCCGCTCTGCTGCATCCCCCTAAAGGAAACTATTTTATGCCTGTATATCTGTGTGTTGACGGAACTAGTTTGTCTGTTTTGCGGGACGAAAAGTCAAGAGTTTCCGGAAGAAAACACTCGACCCCTATATGAGATGAGCTAAATTATCCTTTAATTGAAAAGCCATGGTAAAGGTTCTTCACGTTATAGACTGGATTCGAACCCAAATCTTTCCAATCAAAGGGTATTGTCGAAACCGTCTGAACAACGGAGGCTCCTATTTATGTACACTACTCATTAAAAACATTAGCAACACCAGAAAACTTTTCTGCCCGGATGAGAAGAAAATGTGCAAAA
This sequence comes from Typopeltis vanoorti, assembly GCF_054136105.1. NCBI lineage: Eukaryota > Metazoa > Arthropoda > Arachnida > Uropygi > Thelyphonidae > Typopeltis > Typopeltis vanoorti. The sequence goes on from NC_143569.1 coordinate 47,115,758, forward strand.
TACTTAATTTCAAACTTGAGGTCATCCCTCAAATTATCATGCTATCATGAGTGAAGAGCCTGAGCCGTAATCTTCTGACCAATGTATCTAGATATAATTTCCACCCCTATTTGTTGACTTGGTTGGCCGAGTAGATAGCTCTCCAATCAGCAGGTTGTGGGATTTGAATCCCATCTGAGCATGGATGTTCGGTGGGAGATGAATTTCCTTTCTCGAAGTCAGACTCTAACCCCTCAATACTGAAGACTAATGGTGGTTCGAAAAACCTCCATGTTTTGTCTCTAGAACAGAATTTTAAACTGCTTGTTCACGGTACATCTAGATTTACAACCACCCGTAAGTGGAAATCACGTTTAAAAAAAACCGCTAAATCTACTAATATCTAAGTGACTGAGAAAAATGTATTGAAAAATTTTCCTATTTAAACGTTTTATATAGCCTCTTATTAATTACGAGTGTACATTAATGCTTCTAATGTTTCGATATCAAATCATGTAATGAACAAATACATGCACAAAACGTATTGTTTTTAACCATTCAGGTTAAAAAAAAAACAGGTTAAAAACCATTTGTTTTTTAACCTGTTTTTCCTTAGTGATTCCTTATATACAAAAGATTGCAGATGAATTAAAACATTATCAATAATCAATATTCTATTCAATATGTAATCAATATCAACTATTGCAAAGGGAAAACAAATGTCTTACCCCATTAAGGAAACTTTAAGATTCACGATAACACATACTTATTTCATCTGCATTATCTCTAGAGGATAAGTTTATCTACTTCCTTATCTGTATGAATCTGAATAGGATGATTTATGTAGTTCTTAAAATAGCAATTGTACATCGTCAACTACAGATACTTTACTGGTAATGCAGTCTGTGAGTTAAAATGATTGCCCATTCGTGATTTATATTTATATTTAAAAGTCAAAGAAAATTTAATATTTTTTTCTATTAGAATAATCTAAAATTTATTTTTCAAAAATTAACGATTGTTATAAAAAAGGAAATGGAATCGAGAGGATCTGATTATTTGATTAGTCTTCGATTATAATATGTTCTTTATGATTAAAAAATTTGTAACTTGAATATTGTTCATAACTAAAGCAATTAAAAGAGTAATTTATGTAATTTATCTGGAAATCAAAGGCAAAAATTTTAAATTAAAAATCCCTCTCCTCCCCCCCATTTTTTTATGACGGGTGTGTGATGTGAGGGAGGGGGGGTAGTTATCATTCTTGCAGGGACCAAAAATAGAAAAAAAAACTGTGTCCTTTAAAGAATTCATAATTTAGAAAACAATTTTTGAAATATTTTTAATTATTTTAAAATTAATATTTATTAAATTATGAGGCTCATTTCGTCTCATTTAATTTACCGAATGGGGATTTAACTAACAGCTGTTTTAAACCAAACCACAATGTCGGATAAAGCACCGTATGTGCTCTAGTTAGATTTATTTCCGCTTCATTTGCTATTCCGGTGTTGATCAAAGTCTTATCTTGTATAAAGGAAGCATAAGCTTTACTGATAGCATTAACTGAATAAAAGATAAATAGGCCATAGTATCAAAGTGTTTCCGCCAGTGTCTGAATTTTGTGGCAGCTATCAATGTACAAGAAACCAACATCAATGGCGGCCATGGATAAAAGGAACTGGTAAGAATTCAGGCGACCGTGAAAGAAATGATAAGCTTCTTATTCTCAAGGAGGATCGGAGATTAGTTCCATGTTATAATCGATAAGTAACTAATAATACGTGAAGTTTGGGGGGGGGGTAATGAATTGTAGGAATTGTCTCATAGGATTACAGGATTACATGTGCTGTAGTGTTCATGTCGAGAAAAGAAAAGTAAGTATTGTGGATGTAAATTGTTGGCATCCTGAGCAGTTCAATTTTAAGATTATTTTCCAACCATGAATTTTCCTCGTTCTGAAACCTGATGAATTCTTCCTATGTGAGGAAAAATGTATGTATTTTCATCAGTTGTTTGTAACACCAGCAAGGGAAAAACTTTATCACCAGCAAGGAAAAAAACTTTATTTTTTAAACCAGAAATTTGAGACAAAATAAAAGATTCTTTCAGAGAAAATGAAAATTTTGCTCACTGATGTTATTAGCAGAGATGACGGACTGCTCGTCTTTAAAAAATGATACATTTTGTCCTGTTTAAAATTGAAATTTAATATTTGAAATTTAAAATACTCTTTAAAATAAACATAAGTTCAAAGCATGTTCTGGTCAGTGTGCGTCTTGATTTGATATACTGCAGTTAAAAATTACGTTTTATTTGATTTCTTAGCATAGATATTTAAACTGCAGCCGTTTCCTTATTTCTTCACATAATCATAAATAAATAATCCCGCCATCTATCATTCAATATGAAAACAAAACAAAAAAAACTTTCTAAACTTTGGATCGACTATAAAGCTAATCTCACCCTCAGTAACAGTAAATGAATGGATGACCTACAAGAGTAGTCCTAATGTTATCATAGTGACCCAAAAGTTTTGAAATTTTGGCATTTTATTTTGTTATATAATACTTTTGAAATAAAACAATAGCAAAATGTAATTTTGTGTGTTTTAATGGTTTTTCTCCATCTCTCTGTAAGTAGTTCAATTGCTCTACGACACAGGTCCAAGCCTTTGAACGACTCCAGCTCTCAACTTCTTCAACAATAGCGAATTGTCACCTAAGAAGTGAGCTATTGAGATAAAAAGCCAAACGACTGTTTTTTCAGGCGAAGTTAATTAAATTAAGGAGATAAAAATCCCTTATTATTTTACAGCCAGTATGCGAAACTCTGAGATCGAAAACTACGATCTAAGAGTTTCATGCCGAAGTACATTATGAGAAAATATCAAGGATAGTGAGGGAGCTTGCTCCACCTTTGCTTCGAGTTGCCTTGGTGTTGTACTACCAGGTGTTCACTTACGCTTGGATTCGCCGATAGTTCTTCGGCATGAAACTCTTAGATCGTAGTTTTCGAAATCAGAGTTTCGCATACTGGCTGTAAAATAATAAGGGGTTTTTATCCCCTTAATTTAAGTGAGCTATTGATTGAAGAGATAATCAAATGGCCCCAGGTCAGAATTGTCTGCAGGGTGAGAGAGAGAGAGAGAAGCGCCACATCCCATGATGATGATGATGGCATTGCTTCCGTGTTAAGTTCAATGGCATGTCACGGCCAAGCAACTTGGCTTATTGAAACCTAAATAATGCTTTGATAGAGTGGTTAATCTTATCTGCATAGATTATGCAGCATCAAGTTGCGATGCTGAACATCACAACATGATGTTATAATGTTCAGCTAGTGTGCCGCTGCTCTTTTGTGGAAACCCAGTAAATGGAATTCTTTTCGTACAGTATTAATGCTCACCATGGTGTTACTGGGCGCTGTGGAACTCATCACGGATGGTCTGTGCTGATTGTAGCTGGTTTTAATACCCTCCTGTCCTTGTCAGACATTTTCGGCGGCCGCCGTGGATGTTTTCCTTCACTAGTGATGCCAGAACGTCTCCATTTGTTGATCGCCAACCGTTGATTTTGGATACTCCAGTTGAGCGGAAATGGCACTTATGGCAACAATGTGACAGTCCACGATGATACCTCTCTCGAAGTCACTGAGTTAACGTCCTGTTGCCATACCAACTATATTCAACTGCTACTATGAAATACTGCTTCCTACTATCTGTACACCGGTTTTTGTTATTAACAAACCAGGGATGTTCCTTAACTTCAAATAACAGGGGTGTCCGGACAATTATTGGTAGATAGTGTAATCAAGCTTTAGAAAGAATTATGATAAATTTGAATCGTTTTTGCAAATAAAAACGGTGCAATAATTCCGAAAAGAAATTATAAAAAATATACGCATTGCCCTTTCAAATGGCTTTTTCCAACGAAAATAGAATTACAACGGAGAGGAAAAAAACGTTTGAAATTGTTTAGAGTTGAATCTTCGATTGTCGATATAGTTTATGTCATTCAAAGAATCGTGGTAGTACTTTTATAAACTTTTGACACATATAAAAAATATATGTGTCAAAAGTTTGGCTGTAGACGTAATTTTGTTCTGTCTAATTTGTTTTGCCACAACACATAGTTCTTTGAAAAACTAACTGAAAAGACTCGACAAATTTGGACGCGATCCTAAATATAAAATTTCATTGAATTTCAACCAGCCAGTGCGGAATTAATTGCTATCAGTTCAAGTAAAATTTTGCCAATAAAAAAAAAAAAAAAAAATCCAACTGAAACCAAAACTAAACATGGACATCATATGCTTATCCCAAATCGTAACTTATAATTAAATTCCGTTCACTCAGAGCGAAGTTACTGCAGTATATTATTTCAACAGGTTTTTAATCCCTTTGTAATCCTTCGATTCAGACAATATCTGAAACGCTTAAACAAACTCTTGTAAAGAATTCCAACGAATGTAAAGTTTTATATTCCATTTTATTACTCTTTACAAGAGTAATAAAATGGAATATAAAAACAAATTTCGAAGAGCTTATAATTACCGTTGTGTTAAATACACAAGCTAAAGTTGAAGTAGAAAAAGTAAGTTATGGGGAAAAGTGGAGGAATTGGTATTAAAGATAATGCAATAACGCTTACCAAGGAAGCAGAAAACAGGGCGTGTATAATCACTATATTCCCTGTTGCCTGAATTTTCGTGTAATCCAATACTCTTCATGAACTTACGTATGACGTTACTGTAGACTTAGTTGAAACTCGGTAATATGCCTAGAATTAACAAGCCTTTTTTAAGCACTAGATCCACATTAACGTATTTCAACCAACAATGCAATTTAATAGCGATAATAATAATAATAATCTGCAGCATGACTCGTACCTGCTCAAATTCGCTTTCGACAAATTTAATAAACGAAGGAATATTTTCTGACATTTTACATAAATAAGTTAATTCTGAAGATTATACCATCGAAAATTGCTACTATTCATTTTGTTTTCTAGTGATTTTCACACAAAAAGCTATATCAACCTACTGCTCTCTTCCTCATCGAGTCAAGAATTTTTATAATGCTGATGACATCATGCGTGTTGCATTGGATGAACTTAACACAGACATTAGGATAGGTGGCAGATTGATCAGTAATCTGAGATACGCTGATTATACAATACTCATTTGTATTGACAAGGAAGAACGAGGACGAATCATTGAGAAAGTTAATGAGATCAGTACGAACAGAGCACTTTAACTCAATCAAAGCAAGGCAGTATGCATATCATAGGAAATATAGATATGGAAGCTCCTGAGAAACACGTGCAGAGAAAGAATTGAGGAAGTCAGCAAGTTCGAGTACTTGGGCTTCATTATTACTGTGAAGAACTGCTGTTCAGAAGACGTCAGAAGAAGTTTATGAATAGCTAAAACAGTCAGAGACTTGTCTAAAATCTGGAAGGATGGACTACCTCCATAAGAACAAAGTTGAGGATTCTGGAGGCAGCTGTTTTTCCAAGAGCGACTTATGGATGTGAGACTTAGAGCCTAAAGAAGTCTGACAGAAAGTTGTTGAGGATATATACTGAAAGGCGGTCAGGATGGGTGCTAGAAAACATCGGCAAAATTTAAAGCTGCTTAAAGATATTGACAGAAAAAAGCTGAAATACTTTGGACACACTGAAAGGGTGGAAGCAGGCCTTCTCAAAACAGCAATAGAAGATAAAGTTCCTGGTAAAAGAGGAGGGGATAGACTCAATGAGGTGCATGAATCGTGTGTCTGAAGTGACTGATCTTCGGAGAGCTGAGGCCTCCAGAAGAGCATACAATAGAATCACCTGGCGAGGACTGGTATGGCATATCACTAAGGAACGGAGTGACCATACGGCATCAGAAACGATATCCAATGAATAGACGGATATACGGATATGAGAATAACATTCTGTGGTTTTCAATCGGTAACGATAATGACTATGCCCTTTGTAAGAGTTTTCAACTGAAGGTGGGTTACCTTGCGTAATACCGAGATAGTAAGGTTTTATCTCCTGATAACGGGTTTTTCATCCTGCAAAACAGCAAAACCAGAACAGAAGAACATACGTAAGTATGAGATATTACACTCTTATGTCTCATAGTCTTAGTTGCTTCCGCCGTAATTCAAAACAACCCAACTTTATGACTAATTTGCGAATTGTGTATAGTAAAGAGCTATTCAGAAATAAAGCAAAAGCAAAACCTAGTTTCTGGTGAGGAGGTATATTTACTCCAAGAAATACTAAATTAAAGTGACTTTTTTGTTTCCGATAAAGGATGAATAAATATCTATAAGAAGGGACTGTTAAATATCAAGTGACTGTCAGAAGAGAAAATTTCACTGCATCATGATATCCCAACATTGCTTGCAAAGAATGCTAATGGAGGTTTGTCTTTTCATTTCTTTTTGTACAAGAAACCCTATTACTGCTTTCATCCATGCTACAATAAGATTTAAACAAGAGTCGAAATAATCTGAAATCGCGAAGAAAATAAACGCAATGAATTATTTCACATCTGCTTGTTAGATGGTACCAGCCTGGATTTGTAAAGTTCAACGATTCGAATAGTTCTGAACTTTAATAATCAAAACTTATCGGCACGATGTTCAAAAAACTTTTATCCGTAAGTCAGTGCAATAAACAAAATTCGTAAATCAGACGATAAACAAAATCTAACAAAAATAAAATGGCGCGTCATTAAAACTGTAATGTCTAAATGCAAATTGCGGGGATATATTTGATCCGAGTTTACGTAATCAGACTTCGCCCATCACGTTCTTAGGAAAATTCCCCCTCCTTCGCTGTGCTCAATTACAGACTGTAATGCGAACCCATCGTAAGAGATCTGTTTACAGTCGTTGCTATTTTCTCATTGCCCAAATGAATTGCATTCCATTTAGATTACCATTGCAGTGTCCATTACAACGACGATGATGCCTCGGGAAGGGAATCTAATGTTTAAGGAATAACGGTGTGCAATTTCTTCTAACTAGGTACTTGTGGGGATTTCAGTTTTTGTTAGCGATGAAAATTCGTCAACATAAAACGCAATTGCTCTGCTCCTGTTCACGACGAACACAGTGGAATATTACTTGCAGGTTAATCTCCGAGTTTTCAGCAATATTTTAAGCGGCTAGAAAAACACAACTATAATGACAGAAAAAAATATAATATTTGAATGTCATTACGTCAATAAAAATCATTATTTATATAAAATGCAATGAATTATGAATAATGACGTGCAGAATAGGCATTTCTTGAAGATACGTGAATTCTGTTGACATCCAGAAATTATTATGCGTAAATAAAAACAACAATTTCCATGAATGATATATAATATTTTATCAGGGTTGTTGACAGGGAGGAAGAAATAATATAGACACAGATTTCGTGTTAATCACTTCTACTGAAAAGCTATTATACTTCAAGAATTTTAAATGAGACATGCCAAGAATATTTTCTTGCCGATGGTTACTACTCGGATTTAGTCGAGCATTAGCAAATCTTATATTATTGTTTACATCAGGCGTGGCCAGCTTCATTCTATATGCGGGCCAATATATAACGAGTGCTAGCGTCAAGAGCCGCACACTTTTAGACACAGAACTTAAATAAAAATAAAACTATATTTTTTCAAGGAAATAGTTATATATATTGAATTGCTATATTTGTTAAATCATTTTACTACTGGGAAAACAATATAAAATACTTGAAACTGAGTCCTGAAACTGATCACTGTAACCAGAGCAGAGCAAGTAATTTTTGAATGATACGTTACTCTGGAGCGCATAGAAATCCACCACTCTCACTACTACAACTCGCACAGAGAAGCAGTAGATTTTATAAATTGAGTAATCTTTTAAAGTAATTTTGATTCCGTGTTGAGAATATAAATTGTTTCCGTCATCAGAAATAATGAATGTGACTAGTATATCAGTCAGAAAATCTGCGGTCGAAACTAATAGCTAAATTGATAATACATATAATTTAATATAGTTTTTATCCTGTCGCGGGCCGCATGCGGCCCGCGGGCCTGCTGTTGGCCACCTATGGTTTACATAATATCTTTGTCAGCTGCTACCCTTGTTCGAGCTTGTTACGATAACATTTATTTCATTGTTACTGTAATGCATAATTACACTACATACATTTGCTATTACGGTGTGATTTTCTTCGTAGTCGTAATACCAACAGTCAATATTTTAATGGCACGTGTAGACCTTGCAATTTATAAAGCCATATTACAACTGAGCTAATTACATAGTACTATCGCAGGACAAAAAGATACATGTTCTCCTTCGATTGGAAAGCCCAAGATTCGAATTCCGTGTTAGTCAATTTGTCTATAATGCGTGGATGATTTATCATTTTTTTAAATTACACTGTAATCCTCACGATTATTTCACAAAACTTGTACTACACAAGTCAACAAAACTTCTGGAATATCTACTTCCAAGACTTCTAAATTCTGCTCTCCAGACCATTCTTCAGTGGGATTCTGATAACCTTATTAGCTTAGATAATGATAATAAAACTCAAACTAAACCTGTTCATATTTCTTGAACAAAAGAAAAAAAACTCACTTCTAGTCTCACGTAAGTTTGACAATATCCACTTTGTGTAAGATGCGATTTCTTTTCTTGGGACAACTAACTATGACTGACTTCCACCCTTGTACTGCTATAATCTTTGGTATGGCGCAGTATGACCTTTGCTGTAGTTGCGCCAATAACCATTAATCACCCAACCAGCTAACCACTCTTTCTTAATATAAATATGTTAAGAGAGATTTTTTAAATAGATATAAATTAGAATTACACAAGAATTCTTACATTCAGAACTATTGTATGACAGATCCCAACTGAGTGTCTCAGTTAAGATTTATGCAAGCGTACTTAAGAAGTGAAGAAAACATTCCGGCATAAACATGGTAGCATGATTCCGAATGGATTGCGTCTTTCATTCCAACCTACAAGCTGTGGAGCTCGAATCTCGCAAGGTGTTTGTGAATGCCTTTAAGGTGAAAGATTATTTTTTATCGTTTATATATTGCCATATAAGCAGATCATCACTCTGCTTATGGGAGGCTTGAAGTCGCCTGTTATAAAAGCTCCACTGCTCGGTCTTTATAGCAGAATTCCCAGACGTGCATATCTGAGGTTCTAAACGTATTATAGGTTTTCAGTTTTTCATGAAAGGAACTGACATAACAAAAAAATAATAATAATAAATAAATAAAATAAATTTTTCTCTTTTTCCCCTCTGTTCACTCCTGCTGTTCTTTCGGAACAGATTCCTTATGTATTTCCTAAAGAATAAATGTGCATGTTTTTCAAATCCATTATCAACAAGTTTCTTCTTTCTTTTCAACTTCCTATCTATCTATGGTACTATGAATTAAAGAAAACTCATGTGTGTGAGTTTCTTTACTTTCAACAAAAGTTTTAGAACTAAGTTTGTTCATATTTTCAACAAACTTAGTTCTAAACTAAATCCTCACTACTAAGAGAAATAGTCTGATAACTAGCTATTCAAATTCTGTTGTTGAAAATGCTAATAAGACCAAATATATGTTGTTGTTTTTTATTATTTTATTTTTTTAAATATCGGCAAAGTTGTCGAGGTGGGCGCCTTCTTGGAATGAAATAGTTCGATCTGCTTTTTACTTCAGATCATAGCAGCACCTTAGACTTCAAAAGTCTCTGAAGACTTTTATTTGCTATATGCAAGAATATAGTTGACAAAATTAAACAATCATGTTCCTCAGCATCTATTTATAAATTTTACCCGAATGTGAGTACTAGTAGGTCGGCATGACAATGAAGTAGTTTCTCGGCAAATACTTTTATTTTAGTTTTATTCACAAGAAAATTCCTAAATTAATAAACGGATAAATGATGAAAAGTCGTATCAACATACGATCTAAGATGCTTACGTAAGATTTTCGGTCTCTGTAGGGAAAAAAAAACAAAAAAACTTTACGTCCTGGCAATAGAGATAAAATCAGTCATCTCCATCTGTTCTTCGAAGAGCTACCCAAGAGAGAGAGAGAGAGAGATTCCATTACTCACAAGAAACTGAAGGTCGGTCATCAGAAGAAAATTTATTTCCTTTTGCCATCCCTGACACTACGAGAAAACGATCGTATTACACTCCGAGTCAGCACATTACAGCGTATATTGATAATGGTGGTGATGGACATGCGGACAACTGTCAAGTTCGCTAAAGAGCATGCGCTGTAATAGGTCATAATAGAAGGAAGTGAACTGAATGAAAGACAATGTTGTTCGTCCTTCTGTGTCTGTCACAACCTAAAGAACTGTCACTAGCAGAAAAAAAAAAAGAGTACGACGCAGTGGAAATAAAACAATGAAAGAAACTTGAGGTACCTTTTACACAAAGCAAAAGCTAAACACAGAAAGAGAGTAAAAGATATTCACAGGAACAGTCTGAAAAAAAGCCTTTGTGCCAAAGTTTTTTTTTTTTTTTTTTTTTTTTTTTTTACCTGCACGTTCTCAGATTGTCAAACTCGATGCTTCAGTTTCTCTAAAATTCCACCATTGTGGTAAAAGGATAAGCGTCGATCTAATGAGAGACTTGCTTCTTTGTTATGAAAATTTAGTATTCTGTACAACTTCCCAAAGACGTCATGGCTCTCTGCACCTTGTTAAGTTGCTTCGAGCATTTTTCTCTTTTGCTACGGAAAACGAAGAAGTTGTTATTCGATAAAGGAGATGTGTGCTTTCTTAGTATTAATAGAAAGATTGAAATCAACCTGCATACCGATATTTTCACTTGAATATAACAAAGACTTTGTATTTTATAAGTTCTGGATGACTGTGAATTTTAACGAAATTCTCAATTGGAATACGATATACAAACAGATACCCGCTAACGATCTACCGGTGCACGCTTAGTGTAACGATCGAAGTTACGATCGTGTTTCGCATTAAGATATCAAATAAATTCCTAGTCCAGTTAGCTTTTATGAGCGACCTTCGCAAGGAGATGCAATCAGCAGCTTCAGGCAACTGAAGCTGTGGTAGTCTCGAGCTTAATACGAAGCTAGACCAGAGAGCTAGTTTTGGAGGTAAGAGGGGCCCTGTAGAAATGCCGACGCAGAATACACGAAGTTCACAATACAGATATACTCAAAGAACCTTGGAAGAAATTGTACAGCATGATTTTGTTAAAATTTATCTCAAGAACAGAAAGAAACCTCACTGAAGAAGAAGAAAAAGAACAGTTCAAAAAATATGCCTTTTTTTAAATATGAGTTCACGCATGATATTTAGGCTTCTCTAGGTTAGCATTCATTTCGTGGATAACCAAAAATATTTTATAGTCTTAGTTGATGCTTAGAACGGTCATGTATTTTTTAACAAAGGCCTCATGATTTTAATAGGGGATTCTAAAAATTTGCGCGTGTGTGTGCGTGCGTGCGTGCAAATCAGAATAAGCAGCAACAGTGTCTAGGTCACCGTATCGTTTAAAAGTGCTGATTAAATTCCTTTCTCAAATATATATAAGTTGTAGAAATACGTTTTTCACTATACTGACAGAAATATCTATTGATAACTAATTAAAAAGTCTGGATATCTATCTCAGGGCCATAAAATAAACAGAAAATCAACCATTATGTTAGAGACGACTAAGCGATGCGAAGCTTTCTTCGGAATTGAGCAAAAAACAGTCCTCACCAAACGGCCGATCACGCGATATCGCTTGATTGGCAATGAACATGTTAAACTGAGAATAACTTTTCGATATACGTACAACGAATTCAGTCGTGATTTCGATTGTAATCTTCTCTATGATTCCAATAATCATTTTTTTTTATGTTGTTTCCACCCACGAAAGGTTATATGCAAACCCAAAGTACATTTTGTACCGTGGGTGGGTTAAGAATTTTTTTTTTTCAATTTTATATATTTATTGTATTGTGTTATTTATTTTTTAATATAGTCCGGAAACACTGCTCTAGAGACCGAACATGGGACTCTTCTCAAGCAACTTCAGGCCTCTAATAAGCGGGGAGGTGGTCTCACATCGTGCGATGAAACTCACCGCACGATTTGAACCCGCATCCTGATGGTTAGAGAGCGGGGTACGCTAACCACGAGGCCAACAAGGCCAGCAAAATTGACCTTTGGTAAAAAATGAATGGAGTTTTTCTTTTCTTTTTGGAGATGTTTAAAAGATAACCTCTGCTGGGGAGGAGAGGGCAGCAAGTTTTGCTTCAGTGACAATTTCAGTTGCCTAATATATGCAAGATGATTTTTTTGCCCTCCATGATGTAGCTGTTTCTCTTTGAGGAGGAAAGAGATTTTATGGTACATTTATAATATTCATATAATAGGGTCTCATAACGATAAATCAATTAAAACGATAAAATACACTCTATAAGTAAGTAAACATCTTTTAAATGTGTAGTGATACTGAGGTCGCTCATTAAAAAGGCGAAGATGAATTCGGGTGTTTATAATTCATAACGAGACAGCTAAGGCCAAGACGAAAGTTTTGGCCTTAGCTGCAATAGTCATTGGCTGATGTCCCTGATTTTCTAGAGGGAAAAAAAAAATCAAACTTTTCGAGAGAACTCAAAATGGTTAGGACCGTTATCTATTCTGATCACTGCCGGCCTGGTTGACCGAGTGGTTAGCGTATCCGATCCCCAACCAACGGGCGGATTCGAATCCTGCTGTGGGCATGGATGTTTGTGATTGTCTTTAGGTGGGAGATAAATTTCATCGCCCGGTGAGAGAACACCGTCCCGCTTATTGGAGGCCTGAAGTGGCTTGAAAAGTTCCATGTTTGGTCTCTAGAGCAGGGTTTCCGGACTATGCAAAAATAAATAAACACAAAAATATATAAAATCAATAAAAAAATATTAAAAAAACCTTGTGGTAGAAGCAACTATGGTAGTGCTCTATGATGACAAATCGGGATCGCAGGCATTTGGTACGACTCGCAACAACTGAATGTTTCCAGACTCGTCAAGAACTGCTTCAACAGTACAATACTGGATCCAGTAAACCAGTTTCAGAACAAACACTACGCAGAGAACTGCATGGGTTAGGCATTTTTAATCGTGTTGCCCGGATACGGCCTGCCTGGTTGGCAAGTTGGCGGTCAAACCAACAGGTCGCGGGTTCGAATCCCGCTGCGGGCATGAATATTTCCGATTGTTTACCTTGTGCACTGTTATAATCTTTGATATGGCGCGGTATGATCTTTGCTGTCCTTGCGCAATTAAAACCATAAATCATCATCATCATCGCCCGGATACGTCCCAAGTTAACAACTATACAGAAAAAAAATCGCCTTACTTGGATAAAACATCGCGCTGGACCACTGACCAGTGGAGACGAATAACATGGTCCGACGAATCCAGATTCTGCTTGTATTTCAATAACAGCCTCTCCAGGGTCACGCGGAAGGCTGGAAAAGTATTTAACCCTGAATGTTTCGAAAGAGCTGCGAAAGAAGGTGGCAGTGTCATGTTTTTGGGCTGTATTTCAAATACTGGAGTTGTCCAATCGCATGAAATCCATGGATTATCTGACACTTTTAAATAATGAAGTATCGCCATTTGCCCAGGTTTTGGAACAAGAAGGACATATAGTGGATTCTGAGTTTCAAGATGATAACTCTCGTGCCCATCGAATTGTGCTGGATTGGTTTGCAGAACATAAGAAAGACTTCTACATCCCAAATTCAACTGATCTGAATGTTATTGAAAACTCTGGGACATGTTAGAAAGGGCAGTAAAGAAGAAACATCAACACCGTTGTAATAATTATTGTCTCTCACAAAACCGATCACGTTGTAAAATATTTTAATATAATTTTTATAACGATATCCGTGAGATGACATGGTCTTCGTTCATTATCTTATACGATAAACTTCGTCATCATGTACATTTAATCGTTTCGTTATGCTGAAGATGACGTGCTTTTTTCCCCCCTCTCATAATAAGGGTTCTCTCTCTCTCGCGCAAGCATCGCACCTGTAGATGCGCTATGTGCTATGTATATGCTTGTGTTTTCCACCTCTTCCAGCATGAAATACTCGGATATTTACCCCCCCCCCCCTCCATTTCCAGAAGCATGAGGCCCGAAGGATTTGCCTGGAGGTACTTATATGTTTGGAAAGGAAAACCGAAGTAGGATCCCTTCCCTAGAGATTGTCCTTCCCTCCAGTTTTAGTCATCCACTTATAACTGCGTGATTAATGTTCATGCGATGGTGTACTCAATACATTGGTAATCTTATTCGACAAATTACTGCTTGAAAAACTGCAGATCTGTCTAGTCATTAATTGTATCTCTGCTTGGGGAAATTACCTTCTGTTCTTCTTCACCTTCGGAGACTTCTAGAAGAAAAATGTTTTGTCAACTAGCTGCGATAGCATATCCCAATTACTATCGCAGCTAGTTGACAAAACATTTTCTGCTAGGTCACTATGTTGTTGTTGTTGTTCTCGTGATGATGAAATAACTTGATTAAAGTCTGTTAAATGTTCGTAAGGGTGTTTGAGACGACTGGCTGAAGTTTACTTTCGATGACGTAGGGATAATTTTTCCTGGTTTTCTAATAAAAAAAGGACATGTTTTTGAGAGAGGAAACATTGAACATCTTCGAAGAAATGAAGGAAAATACTTCATTTTTATGTCATTTTTTAATATTTGCTAATAACTTGGAAATACAAATTGGTTGACTTATCGCGTCCTTGAATTTCTAACTATTGCTCTTATAAAGTAAGTATAGTAGGGATTCCGAATTAATTTTATTATTATTATTATTTATTATTATTATTATGATTCATAGCTATAATAATTATCCATAAGCGTTGTTAATCTTGGTTCGTAGCTTGAGGGACTTTTATTCATTTATTTTTGTTTTCATATCTTCTCCCACCTACTTCGGGTTTGGAGCGATGTTAGAACCCTTGTCTGATTATGGCAACAACCATTGACTGGCATAGTTCCAGGTTAAAGCCATAAATACACAAATAAAAATTTAAAAAAATGAAATAATAAACCACTCGCAAATTGCTAATAAACCGCTTACGCTTTTCTAAATGCTACTCGATTGTTTCTATGCTGATTACACGATAGGTAGCAAGTTATTGGCCTACTTCATGGGTTATTAAAATAGTGTCATGCGCCTTTAAACACCCATACACATGAGTAATTAATAAAGACCAGATTATGTAGTGCAAAATGTAAATAATATAAATATTAATTAAAATTTATGTAAATGAAGTAATATATGTATTAAAGCAGTGGAGCAATGTCGTGCCGTCCTAATAGGGTTACATTTAGGAGGATACACAAATAACTAAAACAGGCAGAGTCAAACAAGTTTAATTGCGTCTGTAACAAGACATAATAAATATATAAATAATGAGATATAAAAATATCAGCAAATTTATGCTCACCAGAGGTCTAAATATGAATTTAGTACAGAAATAAATGACCGGAGGCAGTTTTTATTTATTTATTTTTTTTATTTTAAGGTGCATTTCGTTATAGCATTAACAGATAGTGACAGATAGATGAGTCATTTATTCATTATCCGTAGCAACTGAGTCAAAAAATTTAGAATGTGATTTTGGTTCATTTACTGCAAATTTTGCCTTAAGTACTGTAAGCATAATTTCCTTTTGCTTATTTTTGGCAGTAAAAATTGTCCACTTAAAATTTTAGTACAGATTCCTAAATGCCAAATTTCATTTAATTCTGTCCAGCCAGAAGGTAGTTTCTATTTTTTTCAATCCGCTTTGTCAAATTTTGCAACTAAAAATCATCCGACTAAAACCAAAATTGACGCGGTGGACAAAATTTAACAAGAATTCGAAATAACGTGTTTTAATAAAAATCTGCCAGTCAGAGGCTGAGGAATAACATGCGAGGGATTGAGGAAGTTAACAAAAAGGAATCTAAATAGGTGTTATGCATTTTGCAAAGCGCACTGAAGAGGTAACTAGAGTTGATCCTTGGTGTGGCCACAACATTTAATACCAACTGATCATAGTCAGTTTGCTAAAATTTATGAGACTATTATGAAAATAATTACTATAAAATAAGAAATCTTGAAAGTCTCAGATCTTCTAGGTGACAATGAAGAGAAACTGTTTCTTTAAGATAAACCGGACAATAAAATAATAAAAAACCTGTTTACTTAATTTCCAATATTTAGATATAATTCATTAATGAGTCTTGCTCTTTGTAGGCAGGCATAATTCTTATCATTCTGACTTAGGCTTAAAGGAATTAAAGACGGCTAAGTCTTTCAAATTAAAAAAAAAAATCAAACATTACAAATTTTTTGGATGCCAATTAATATGTCTCATTTACTGTGAAAGAAAAATCTTGTTTGATGCTATTCTGCTTTGGAAACAAAAAAAGTTAATTTTTGAAACGATAATTTTATCGATTAAATTACTCTGGCCGGAAGGCCTTCAAAAGTAGTCTGCATGGTGAGAGTTCCTTGGAATTATGAGACTGTTTCTCTGAACATCACCAAATATTATCAAAAAATTTTCATACTTGTTAAGAAACATACTTTTGCTGATCATTTTCTTTAAAAATAATTATTATATAAGCAAACAATTTCATGTGAATTTTGAATTCACGTGAACCAGTTTTTACTTCTTTTTTACGTAACTCCCGCCGATGAAAGGTTGTAAATCTATGCTATATAAGTACCGAGAGTGGGTTAACGATTTTTTTTTATTAATAATGTATTTTATTTTTTAAAATAATCCGGAAGTCTGCTCTGGAGATCAAACATGGAACTTTTTTCAAGCCGCTTCAAGCTTCCAATAAGTGGGACGGTGGTCTCACACCGCATGATGAAATTCATCTTCCATCTCAAGAAAATCACAAATTCACGCTCACAGCGGGATTCGAACAGTTTGGTTGTGAGTTTGGTGTATAATTTACGCTAAAACAAAAACACTCGACCTTTTGGTTGGAAAGCAGGCACACACTCGGTCCGGCTGGCATTTAGTGTAATAATTTACTAAAACCAACTGTATTATTTCAAGTTAAAAAAAATATCACAACGACAGTTAATAACTAAAAATAATGTATCAGCATTTTGCATGTTAAAATTTCTCGCTAATGAGCACTTTAAAATGTATAATTTGATAATGGAGAATCCAGTATCTAATTTTTTACTATCCCCATTTTTCATGGGAGATGTAAAATAATTCTCATTTTCTTTTCATCTGGGAGACATGGAGACGCCCGCAGAGAACAAACAACAGTTACGGCAGTCGACCTTCTTCACCTTAACCAGACCTTGATCCCACATAAGTACTTTAAAGTCGTCGACCCTGAGGACACACAAGAAGTTAGGTGTGTTCGCTTTAATAAGCAGCTTCATTTGAAATTCTCCCGGATTTGGATGAGTGCTTGCGATACACTCTACAGAAATAAAACTTTTATTTTCACAATTGATGATTTAATTAGCGATTAATTATTTTTCGAATGACTATCAGGAATGATTTTGTTTTGCTATTTGTAGAAAATAAAAATGCGACCTTCTTCCAATAGTGGGCATATGTCTGTAACTGCACATTTTAACACAAAATACAGCGTAAGAAAGAATACTTCATTGCGCACGTACAAAATATTCCAACTTCTAAGTTTTCCTTTCTTTTCTTTTCTTTTTACTAATTACTTGTGATTGGCGACTGCAATCTCAATCGCAGTACTGAGAACTTAATTATCTAATAACAGAAGTTTTGAAAAATTATTACTGCATGCTAGTAAAAATTTCAAACATTCTAAGAAAGTATGAACAATTAGCAGAGTCCACTTTGTGAAACAGACTTTTTTTTACTAATTATATGAAGAGCCAAAGGCTTCAATTCGGCGACGTGAAATTATTTAAGTTAAGGGATATTACATCCCATATTGTTTCATAGCCGAATAAGAAACTTAAAGAGTTTCATGCCGAATATAGAAACTATATAAAGTTCGGCGAGTCCAAGCGTAAGCAAATACTTGGATATTGCAACACATAACCCTTTTGGTAGTGTAACACTGAGGCAACTCATATCAAGGGTGAAGCAAGCTCCGATCACTGTTCCTGGTATTTACTCATAATGTGAAACCCAGCTCCTAGGTATTTGGATCCAAGTATTTGCTTACGCTTGGACTCGCCGAACTTTATATAGTTTCTATATTCGGCATGAAACTCTTTGAGTTTCTTATTCGGCTATGAAACAATATGGGATGTAATATCCCTTAACTTAAAAAATTCTTTTTTTTTTTTTTTTTTTTTTTTTTAACACGTAACGTTTCTAGTTCCATAAGCCAGACCGCCAGAGAAAGATTTGCTGACTATAGGATAACTTTTTCCTAGGTATTTTTGAGTCGATCTTTGGCACAAGCAAATCCATATTTGCCTGTGCTAAATGCTTTGCTCACCTTGCACGATTAAAACCATAAATCATCATCATTATTATCTCTTCCTCTCTGCTCAGACTAACATTTACCTCTAACTTCTCCTGGAATGAACGCATTAAATCGATAGTTTCCCTGTCATCCAAAAAAATTAGGTATTCTCTTCAGCTCAAGATACTATTATACACCCACCAAGTTACTAACTCTACAAATCCCAAGTCATTCCATCCTTATAATACTGTACATATATTTGGGGTGGTGCACCTAAAAATTCTCGATGCTTTCCGGAGTAGAGCAATTTGGCTCATAGATGATCCCTCGCTCCCTTGCAGACTCACTTCAATCTCTAACTCAAAATGTTTCAGCACTGTGTCTATTCTACAGGTACTTCCATGGTGATTTCTCCACTCAAATGGCAACCATCATTCCTCCACTTTCTGTTAGGCCTTTTAAAACAAGAGCAGCTGCTTCCCAGTCCCTTTGCAACTGTACTGTAAACACACCGAACCTGCTTTCCCTCTTCCTCTTTTATTCCGTCCACCTCTGTCCTCTAGAACAGCCTTCCGCATGAAATATTCTCAATCATGTCAACAAACTTCTTACTCAGTCCTTACTGCAACCCACACACGAGACTGATGTGCCTATAGGTTCGTCGACCTCTGGTGTATATATACTTGTATATACTGTATATATTGACTACTGGCAATGATGCATTTTATTCTAATCATGTATTGATTATGTTAGGTGAATCTATATTCTTCTATCTTCAATAAATCCAAGGTGAATTTGAAAGCATCGTTATGATTAAGCAATCGTGTGGCTTCTTTTTACTTACTTAAATGTTTACGTTAATTTTTTAACATTGTTTTTCTACCAGTAATTATAATATACTTAAAGAAATAACAAATCTGTTTTCTATAATCAACTTCATTTTAGTTTTCAAATAATAAATTAGGCAGGAATTAGATTTGAGTCAAATTGAAAAGAAGGTGGGGAAGATTATCTTTCTTTCTTTTTTTTATCTTTCTTTCTTTTGGATGACAGCATGCGAACGCAACAACCTGTCAGAGTATGATTCAGCATTAAATGTGCAGTCCACAAGTAGGAAATCGGAAAAATTATTCCTATGCAACATGTTCCTTATAGTAAATAAACATCTCCAGCCTTCGTTGATATTGGTCCATACATGTTTGAACTTCTCGCACCACCAAATTTATCAGTCAATTAGACAAATATGTTTCTTCGTTTCTGTTTACCATCTGATGATGCTGATGACAATCTGAAACCACAAAAATTGCACAACTCTGTTGTTCTTTTGTAGAGATGCCATGTTTAAAATAGCATAACAGCTATGACAATATCGCACTTTCTAGGATAAATTAAAACGTTGGTAAGGAAGTGCTGTAATGAAATGGTCGTAAAGACTTTTCAATGCACTTTATTCTTCATTTTCGTCTATGTGCTATTATATACCAAACTTTAATATATGTAAAATGATTTATTAAAATGTCTAACTGGACAAAAATTAACTGCCGCTTTAGATTTTAATAAGAATTTTTCAAAACTAATATCAAGCATAAGAGAGGAAATCTTTTCATTTTGGTGTGCGTGCGTGCGTGTGTGCGTGTTGATATTCTCTATTATCTGCTTCGCTAGCAACGGAGAACTGAAACGATACTACATCTGTGCTGAGAAACTTGTAGAAGTATAAAAGTACAGTATTTTACAGAAGTATAATATATATTAATAAGCACTGCAATAAAAAAGCAATCTAAGGTCTAGACAGTGATTACTGTAGACGGACAGATGTTTCTTCTTCATCCTTAAGTTGTTTTCACTGGCATAATATTTAGCGGAATTGATCCAAGTGTTATCGGCAAAACTCATATATCATATTAAGTATATGAACCTATCTGAAAACTCACAATCTATAACTGTGTGTTTTCAGACCGGTCTGTCTATGGGGGGGGGGAAGAGAGTGGAGGGTGGAGTGCATTAGACTACCTTAGACTCACTTCATCTCCTCCCTATTCGCCAGGTAAAAGAAAACAGTGATGGAGAATGTGCCTTCATTTCCGGTGTGTACTGTTGCCATGTGCTTGAGGTCAAAAACGGAGCTGCGGTCGTTCCACTTGGTGAACTTCAAACAATGAATTTTAAAATAATTTTCACTATGAAATCATTTGAAATTTATGATTATTTTCTAAGATCTGATATAAGAGCTTGTAACAATCAGGATATGAATCGCCTCAATAACTGTAGAAACTTTTTTTTTCCTTAGGGGTATCCCTATTTTCAAGATATACTCTACAGTCAATCGTACGAACGTATAAAGCATACGTACAACCCATTTTCTATATTACAAATTTTTTTTAACATTTTGTTTTTCTTTTTTTACTATAGTACGAGTTCCATCGCCTGATGCGGCTTAAAATGTATCATATCCAGTCCATGAAGGATGGTTCCTAGATTATCACAATTATATAAAACCCTCTGTTGGTGGAATTTATCATTAAAAAACTCTAGTAGTATAGCTAGAATAAGCGTAAGGTAATTTGAGAGGTCCTATCCTATCTATCCTAATTTACGCTCAGGCGTAGACCTACACTTTTTACCGCGTAGGCATTCGGAACCGAAATCCTAAGGGAATAGGTTGGTTACTCCTTATTCCTGGAGGGTGTCCTATGTCTGTAGAAGCGTGTGTTCATGAGGGTGGTTTGCCTGTTCTGTGGGACGAAAAACCCGAGTTTCCGGGTGGAAAAAAACCCTACCTCCGTATGAGACCGGCTAACTCACTTTCGTCGAAAGAGACCAGATAAAGGTTCCTCACGTCACTGAAGGGAATCGAACCCAGGTCTTTCCGACCAAAGGGCTTCGTCTATACTGACTGAGCTACGGAGGCTCTAATTTGAGAGTTAGAAACGCAATATATCTTCCGATAGTGACCTATCACCGGACTATGGAAATCATCGACAATCGCAAACGAATTCTCGATGGTAATAAATTTAAAGTACGCAAGATATATAGTGGAGGGCCGTGCCGTAAGAAATTCCTTAATGTGACTCAATTTTGTCTAATCCGAAATTTCAAATTTCGGATTAGACAAAACAAAATTATGTCTACGTTTCTGTGGTTTAGCAGAAATATGTGATTTATGTTGTTTTACTTATCTAAAAACATGTAGTCTCAATACCGAAGCTTTCTACAGAACTGCTGAACCAGAGAAACCTAAGTATGCATACAATGTATGTCTTCAGCATCCTTTAACTACTGAATACTGTGCTTACATGTGGGTGGTGGACCTTAAAGTTCCCTAAAAATCCTCGACTCGGTATGGAAGATAGCATAAGTTGATTAACGATAATATCACAATTTCACTGCACTCTGCTTCAAACAGACATTCAGTTGCTTCCATTTCCCATAGATATTTTCAAGGTCATTGCTCATCAGAATTGGCATCGGTAGTTCTCCACTCTTCTCTCTATTAAAGCATATCTCTAAAAAGGACAAATTTTCCTTTCTCTGCCTGTGCTACTGTTCATTATAGATCTTCAAATCCTAAGTTAAAGGTTAAAAAAAAAAATTAAATCAATTTTCTGATCGGCCACGGCACTAGTGTACTGTAGGTTAAACAATCCGCCAGGCTTAGGATTACCACAAAAAAAAAAAAAAAATTATATTGTGGATAAGAGAATTTATCCTCTGTTCACAGCTCAGTTCAAGCCAAGAGGAGGAGTCTGATAAATGAAAAATTTAAAAGAAAATGGCTGTCAATAAATTATTTCTCTTATTAAGTGATAAAATCGACTTTAAAATGCTGTGCAATGTCCTATTTAAGTCCCTTACCAGTGTTGTTGCTTCTATAAATAGGAACTATTGTCAAACCAACTGCAAAATACTTTATCGGCCTTTGTATGAAGCAATTAATTTTCATGGGTCATTAAATGCATTGCAGTTGAGTAACAAAAAAAATTAAAAGAAAAAGTGACCCTGATGTCTGCAACATCTGCGCATAAATTCTCTTTAAAGAGGATTGTAAAATGATTGTACGTATTAGTAGGCACTGTACTAAAGATAATGATAAATTGATTTTGATGCAGCACTTGTTCAAAGAATGCATTAAAACAGAGATTTTCACATTGTGGATGTTACTTAAAATATTAAGTTGGTATGGTCAAGGCCTTGCGATTCAGTTTAATTTATTTTTAGTTGTTAGAAATTTGTTTTTATTTAATTAATAAAAAAATAAAATGTCGAATAAATTCATACAAAGTTCGATGTAATAAGTGTCGTAAATAACTAGAACTTTGTTTTTAACAACAGTTTCTATATCACAATCCATGTAATAATGTTAATTAGGAATATTGTTTTCAGTTTGTAACCAATACGGAATGCTGACAATAAACATTAGCACGAAATAACTGTATTCGTATCCCTGAAGTTCAATTAATTACAGTATGTTTCATTTGTAATGTTTCGGTTTTACTCATCGCATTTGTTCATCCTTAGTCTGTTAAGTTCGGTAGTCAGTCTTCGCAAATGTCTGGTGTGTCGAGTAGACAGTATCTCAGCTCTCTAACCAACCTATTGTAGTTTAAATCCCAGTGCAACACAGATATTTGTAAATGTCTTTAGGTGGTCGACGATTTTCTTCACCTGGTGTGAGATCACAGATATTGGAGGTTTGAAGTAACTTGATAAAGATACTTCAGACATTCAGATAAAGCTACCTGACAACTGGAGGTCTAGTAAATTAACTAGATAAAGTTTCAAGGTAGTCATTAGAAGGAAGTTCTCCAATTATCTGACCCCTACCCCAGCTTAACTCCAGTGTAACAGGTTCCAACCTTTCATGGAAGAGATTGGCACAAAAAAGAGTACAGTTTAACAACTACGGAACCAATCCAAGGCAGTGATAAAAAAAAAGTGCATTTCAAGATAGCATTCTTATATTGGCATTATCATTCATTATTACAGCAATTGAAACTAGAACCATTTTTGTTATGCATCTGTATCATAGTTTACTGTATAATATAGTTTTTAAAACGGTTTGTAATTTAAATGGTCATTACATTGAATATTTTTAAACAGTTTACCAACTTTTGCAACTAAACACGATCTGATTTAGCCCAAAGCTGAGATAACTCGACAAATTTAAATAAAAATACCAAATGTCAATAACATTAGTCCCAGCAAACTGAAGAAATAATATCAAATCTAATAAGCACTTAGGCATTTTTTTAAATGGACTTAAAATTGTTCACTTAACTTAGGTTCAGCATTTTTATAATGTAGCACTAGTTTATGATGCTAATAATCTTCCCCTTTCCCCACACACCGTCACAGCGTGTATGGATATGTATATATTATTTTGCAAATTAAGTGCTATTAATATTTCGTAATGTTAGTATGTACATAATATACATAATAATATGTATAGGAAGCCAAATGGTGTCGAATAGGTGTGGATAGTGACTTAACGCTTATGAAGCCTACAGCAACCATAGAATTTTTTTTCTAGACTAATGGGAATGGTGCGTGCATTGTACGACCTCAGATTATATTTCAATGTCAAGAAATGTTTAGCTTTTCTTGTTTAAATCGTGTTTTTAAACTACTGTATCTTCTCAGAAGATTGAGTAACTCTAATCTTCTTCATGTTTTGGTTTTAAATAAGGAAAATGAGAATGGTTTAGTGTGCGGAGAGAATCTCATCGCCTTCTTTAGTTGGGATGCGTTTAACCGGAAATTGATCTGCCTTTTCATATTATGGTATGCTTCCTTTTAGCATAATTGAGTTCGCTATTCGCGCTGGAACTACTGTTTACTCATGAGATTTTCCATCCCTGGAAACGAAGCTGCAAATTAGATTTTGAACGTACTAATTCTGTTATATCTGACTAGAAATTTATCTCATGTGCACAAATTATTTCTCCCTCTTCTGTTTGGGAATTCGCTTGTAGAAGTAGCACCACAACTTGTGGGTAATTTGCTTAACATATCATATGTAAGATGCTTTATTATTCCTTGCGTGCTACAGAAACAGAAGCGTAATGACTGATAATACAGAGCAGCAGAAACCCTTTTAATAACAATTTTCACTCTGCATGTATCCTAAATGTATTTTTGAATAAGTAACAGTATTGACACATAGCGCTTTCATGATTTTAACAAGCCGGAAAAAATATTCTTTCCTTTCTTATGTACATTTATTGTGTACTGGAAGTTATATATTACTGGCAATAACCCAAAATTATATTTGGGGAATGAAATTTTAATGAGAAACTCTTATTAAACCACCATGCTAAATTTAAAATTCGTTCGTCTTTTCAAGATGAACAGATAATCTTTCCTATAATACGTTCCAGTAAAAGAAGTCAAATAATTGATATTCGTCACATATTGTAGAGCTTATTAATTTATTTATCAAGAGACAATTGAGGCAACAGCGTATTACATCCGTGGCAAGTTGGAAAGTCTGGTAGAGCATCGCGCGTGAGGTGCTTTGAACACTGCTTTAATAATAGAATCAATATTTAATAAATATTAAAAAAAAATAATAAAAAAACTGTGTGTTCCTAAACTGGTGTAGTTGTGAAATGGGAGAAATCCTTCGACGCCTTTCTAAGACTAACTAACTCACGGTTTTACTTAGTCACATCCAAAACATCTTATCGATTTCTTGACGTTCAAACAGGGATCAATCCGAATAAGAGGTATGCCGCTAGAATTCATCTCACAGATAGATTCGATTTCAAGATCCTTGTCTGACTAGTGGTCCTGCTGAGGATAAATCACACACTTCTTAAACAGTTCAGTAATAATAGTAGCTATTTCGTAGTTAACTAACAATAAAAATGGACAATGCGAACTTGGTGCAGCAATGGACTTCAAGAGTAGACTTCAAACTCGATCTGGAAAACGACTTCCCTTCTATGGACTCCAAAAAACACATTTTTACGAAGTTAGTGCACTGTCATTCCACACGAAATGCTCATCGATCAATGCTCCAGTAACTTCTTTTGATACTAGACGGGATGACGCTTAGCATTGGATAAGTGATAAATGACGCGTTTTTCCAGTTTCTGTCGAAAGAAGAGGAAAGGGGAGACGAGAGAAAAACCGTGAAAAGATCATTGAATTTGTGCACTTGCATTGATGCATTGCTGCTGAATAGTTCAGAACTCGTAAATGTCCATATGGATCTAATTAACGCAGTAGTTCCTTTAATGTCTCTTTACGTCTCTTTACGTCTCATTTAATGTTTGAATTCTCTTTCTCCTATGTTTTTATGGCAAATTATCACTAACAAGGAATATCATGTACTTTTGTTTATGTATAAAATAGCTAATTTTAGCAAAAAATAGCAAAGCTTGAAGTAATTGTATATTCTGTTTTAAATGTATCTTTATTTAAAATTCATTTGCTTTTCTTTGGCATTTCTCAACTTTTCCATAGTTGTATATGTGTATCTTATTTAAATTTATTTTGGTCAATTATGATCTGCTACTCCACTCGAGTTTTTTCCCTTCAGCCTAATACTTTCTGATATACCAGAACCTCCCCCCACCGCAACACACACACACACACACACACACACACACACACACACACACACACACACACACACACACACACACACACACACACACACACACACACACATACTCACACACACACACACACACACACACACACACACACACACACACACACACACACACACACACACACACAGTTCACCGAAGGATAGAAAGCTGCATAAGTTTGTAGTAAGCTTTTCCTGCTGATGCTTGCCTTGTACACAAAATGGACACAAGTTTTAATAGACAGCCAATCATCTCAGGATAGAAAAGTGACCTAAACAAGTTACGATAAGCTACTATATCAAAAATAAATAAGCATTAAAATGAAATATGAAAAAAAAAGTCAGACAACAACTATTTTTAAGCGTGGACCCATCTGAATGCGAATTCGATCGATACCGTCACGGCATGTCGAGTTAGCTCGCCTGGAGCTCAGCGTAGATTAGTTTTCCCGAAGTCTAGCCGCCTCGGGAAAGAAAAGTGATGTAGGGAATGGGAAGATTCTCGTAGGCTTTTTTTTTTCTTTTTTTTCCCACCGGTGGCTATTCAATCGATCTCCAGCATGTTTTCGCCTATTAACCGTAAACGGCCCGTGTATTTTTCTTTTCTTTTCAGCATTCGAATGAATGCTGAAAAGAAAAGAAAAGATGCAGAAAATCGAATAAAGTCGAAGGGGGAATAGATAGTAGGGGGGAATTAACAGAATAAAATACGATAGGGAAAATACAGGTGAAAGGTAGAAGAATGAAAATGAATTCAACTCATTTTGTCACCTGCTTCATTTCAACATTTATTCAAAAAAAAAAAAGTATCTGTCATATTGTATAACATTAGTATAAATCCATGAAGCCTTATTTCGATGTTTTTTACCAACTAGCTTTTAAAAATAAACATTTGTTATGCAAGGCAACCATATGCGAAGAAAATAATTAAATTTAACATACTCTGATTTTTTTGGCAACTTCTGAATCGCGTGAGTTATTTTGAAAGCATTGATCAAGTGACAAATCAAATATTCTACTTCGTCAGGTATTTATAATGGTGACATATTTGGGGCATTCATAAGTATCCTTCAGATCTGATTACATTTTAATCAAGGTATTATCATTAGTTAAACATATACATCATTTCTAGTCAATAAATTTAAAAAAAAACTTTAATTAAAATATCACAGAGGTAAGACCTCAATTTGTCTTAATGTCAATTTTGTATGTTGACCTTTTCAAATCGAGATTGTTATCGATGCAAATACAAATAGGAACCGACAGAGTGGCATGCACTACGTGTAATGAATATTAATCACAGTGTGAACTACGAAATGGTGAGCTTAAATATACTCGATTAAACTTCATGTTCTATAAATTGCTTATAAACAATTATGAATCCCTTTGATTACATATACCTACTTAAATATTGGGAAAAGTCCAAATACTTCAGGAAATTACGCACCTTGCTGGAAATACTTTAACTATTAGACATTTATAGTGAAGCATATATTAGACGATTTCAAATGTATTACTTTAATCACGTAGATTTAAAACGCGTTTTTAATGTAAAATTCGAAAAAGTTATACAAAACAGAGAAAATGATTATTGGCGTAATTATCTAAGTAAAATGAATTCTACAATTAGTTTAATTTTTTTAATGTATTAAATTTAGCAAGTTGTATTACTTTTATGTTATATACCATATAAAATGATTTTATCAGTTACTTATATTTATTATTATCTATTTACAGACGACACTGCTTACATGCTTCAAAAGAAAATCTACACAGCCCATGGCGCTAAAGGTGCTGCTGTCAGTTTCAGCTGTTGTTATGGTAGCCATATTAATTTACTGCATAATACGACAAACTTCGTTGTAGGATCTGCCTGCTAGCATTTGTCTTGTACATCATACTGAATGTTTGTAACGTCTGTCATTAAAAGAAAATACATTATTGTTGTTCTTTCATTCTAATTTTAGCAAGTAACTAAGCAGTTCGTTTCTCTTAATATATTGTAATTTGGAAGAGCACCCTGCATCTCAAGAGAGAGAGATGAACCATTTATTTTCTTCATCTCTTTTAAGCTCTCCTAGACAGATGATAACTACAACGATAATATTTATAGATAATGAGTTAATGAAGTTTTATGATCTTTTGAGACCATAACAATTTAATATTCGCACAAATTGGCTTTCTCTGAATATTATAAATTGCTTTTCGCCCTTCATTAGACATTGTTTATGTTTCGGGTAAGTTAAATTACGTTTCTTGTAAATTAAATTTTTACTGACATTTATACATTTGAAGTTACTGATTTATCTATTCTTTTCTTTTATTTATTTTTTATAAAGTCATCCTATAATTCAAACGCTATGACGTCGTGTTATTTTTTTTCAATTCGGAATTCAGTTTATTTAGTCATAACGGAGAAAGAAGGTTGATATGATAGAGGTCTATAAATTTCGGAATGGGTGTTATAGGATATTGTCTGATGAAATATTTCGTTATATGGAAGGTCGGGCGAGAACACAGGGGAATCCATGGAAGTTAAGTTTGTTTGCAGTCAAGAAAGGATTGAGAGCTAGGTTTCTCTCTCAATGAGCACTGAGTGAGTGTTGTGCATCTAGTGTGAATGAATTTAAGGGAAGGTATGACAGCTGGTTTGAGTGACGTAGAGCCTCTCTCGATGAGTCCTCGACTCCCTGGTCTCAGATAATAATAATGATATGATAATGATAAAAGAATTCGGCATTAGAAATTCCTTATCCGATTAAAATAGTAAGGGTCGTTACTAGGGAAAAAGATAGTATTAGAAAATGAATGTGGAAACTTTCTAAACCAAACTTTGCCAAGTCTCGTATCTGGAGAATCTCTCGAAATTTTCTACATGTGATATGCTGCTATCCCCCACACTTTTCTCATAAACCTTCAATAAAATGTTTTAAGAATTTATACTTTTGGAGGTTTCTTTGTGAATAAGAAAGGAATTACACACATATTCTGCGAGATAACATTTCTGAACAACTTGTTTTTAACCACATTTCTGCTAAGTAAAAGGAACATAGCCTGCTCAGCATCAACACCCTTAGCTATCCCTTGAAAACAAGTAGTTTTATCTTGTAATTTTAATTTTCCGTTCAACCCTCGTATATCTAGTCTCTAGTATCAACATTACATGGTGCAGTAAGTGTTGTGACTTGGTCTGGTTTAATTAGAATTACAACCGAAGTAACTAACGATATTGAAGTCAGTCACGGCTCTGATCATATGCATTATTTACTTGTTTTGTGGGATGAGAAATCCGAGTTTCTAGAAGGAAGAAAGAAAGCCAATGGCACACCTTCGTATAAGACTGGATGACTTGCATATTGAACTGAAAAATCTGTTCTTCGCATCCTCGAAAGGATCGGAACACATACTTGAGTTTAACCTAGCATTAGTCAATAAATGACTGCATTAGTGCTACAGCGTTGATTATTCAAATATGGCCTATTACAAAACAAAGACACTTTTTCAATCAACTGGAATTAAGAAGTCTTTATCTGTTCACACACCTATGGATATTGTAAAGGTGAATGAATTGATATTATAGTCCAATATTAATTGTTATAGTTATAGATTTATGCCTCTTTCTGATAGGCACTTAAAACGTAATTCTTCATTTCTGTTCTACAACTTCGTCTATTTATTTATTTTTTAAGCAAATGATTCCCTGGGTAGGGGGAACTCCTCCTGACTTTCTTGTTCACCTGACCTATACGCGTCCAACTTATTTCCGTGAGGATATTTCAAACAGTGTATGAAACAGGATCGCTTACAATCAATTAAACTGAAAAAAAAAAGACAATAAACTAAAAACATATGGACGAAGTGTTGCAAGTAATGATCAATATCAATCACCTGTAAACATTGGTCAGGTGCAAAGAAGCTCATTTCGAAAAGCAGTATCTTCAAGCAGGAACGATGCTCTTATATATCGTTTATTTAGAAAACTTTTTCCCCTTTCATGTTACTCCTACATTCGTCAAGTATTTCTGCGGCACCTCTTGTATATTAGCGAATTCTCTGCCAGAAATTGGTGATGACCTTCGAGTTGATGGTCCAAACGTATTTAAAGCGACTGCCCACCTGACAGACTGTAAAATAATTTTCTACGGTCCACTTATGTACACGCACACACACACGCGCACACACTGTGCATGAATTTTGAGGGGGGGGGGGCAAAAAACATCTTAAGTAATATTTTGCAGACAAGTAATTCTCTAGGGACAAACTAACGAAAAGATCGTAAAACAATTTTATTATAATTATCTATATTGTAGTTTTTTATATATTTATCATAATGTTTTGCTTAAGCCTTCTAGTAACTCGCATCAAATTCATAAAGAACCTACGCGTTGAAGCAACCTGTCTGGGCAACAACATAAGGAGATGCAAATATTCTATAGTCTGCCTGCATGAAGTTAGGCAGCAGTAGTAAACTTGTCATTTATGATCAGGTTCTCTCAAATGCATTAAAACCAGTTTTTGTGGTATTTTCTACAATACGAACGTTATCATTTTCCAATGTATGGATATCTCAAACATTGGAAAATGATAACGCCTGTAAAGACTTCACAGTTCATTGGTAATACTCCCTTAATATTAATAATATATTTAAGCAAAATAAGATTGATGGAAAAAATGATACTCCAACGTTTGAATTACCATCTAAACAAAAATAGTATACTAACACATTTTCAGGCTGCCTTTAGAAGAAATCACTCAACAATGATCAACTTTTCTACTTAACACAGCCAATTCAAGATAACGTCAAGGTTAAACTTACCAAATCCACTATTGCAGCTTTTATAGATTTTAGCAATGCCTTTGAAAAGGTGTGGAGGCAGAAACTCTTTTCCAATCTTTGTCATATCGGAATAGAAGGGAATGTTCTAAACTAGATTTATGACTTTCTAAGAAAAAGAACAATTCAAGTTAGAATAAATAATATTTTTTCCAAGAAAGTGAAAATAAGACAGACTCCCCCAAGGCAGCATTTTGAGCCCACTCTTTTCGTCTATCTACTTAAACGACTTAGACAAAAATATAAATAAAGAAACAAAGATAGCTATGTTTGCTGATGATTTGGTTCTTTGGTTCTATTCTCAGCTCACAACTTAGAAAACAGCAACATACTGTGAAAACCAAAAAATCAAAATTAACCCTACTAAATCAGAAATTTGTGTATTTACTATTAATAACCACCTCAGAAAGTGGAGACCAAGGATTAGGCTAAACAATTAACTAATTACATTTAATGAAAACCCCAAATACCTTGGAGTTACTATGGATCCATCACTAAGCTTCAATAAACATATCAATAATGTTGCAGTCAGAGCAAAAAGAAGACTAAATATCATGAAAAGTATCTCTGGTAAAGAATAGGGAGCCGACATACACCTGTATTATCCGACCCATAATGAATATGATTCGCCCATCTGGATGCAAACATCACAAACAAGTTTAGACAAGCTTATAAAAATTTAAAAATTCATAAAAATGCAGATAGAATCATATGTGGACTAAGGAATACAACTCCTGGAAAAATAGCAGAATTCGAATCCAATCTTGTGCCTTTAAAAATTAGGTGATAATAAAATCTTACTAAATTTGTAGAAAAAGAGTCAACCTTGCGCATTATAGAACAAGTGAACTTTTTAAAAAGTTGCAACCAACAAACAGAATAAAGAAAAAATCAACAATGCATGAAATAATGGAAAATAAAATTCCCTTGGATTGTCCAAATAAAATAGCCAACTACCCAGCATTTCCTACAAATCAAGACAGGAAAAATATAGTTATTAATTTTGAAATAGGGAAACATGAGAAAAAAAGCCTAGAAAACCCTGAAATCTTGAGATCATTAGCTCTTTCAAAAATAATGAAATATGGACCTGACTCAATAAAGATCTACACAGATGGCTCCAAAAATCCATATGGCAATTCTGGGAGTGGCGTACTAATCTATGGCTCTTAAAATATAGAATTAAAAACAACCAACAGTATAGGATGTGACTCATACCATGCAGAATTAATAGCCATTAATACGGCACTGCAACATT
Organism: Typopeltis vanoorti; assembly: GCF_054136105.1. Lineage (NCBI taxonomy): Eukaryota > Metazoa > Arthropoda > Arachnida > Uropygi > Thelyphonidae > Typopeltis > Typopeltis vanoorti. Next base: position 47,147,870 of record NC_143569.1, read on the forward strand.
TGAATAAACAAAACCCAAAGGAATTTATATTTTTCAGATTCCTTAGTAGCCCTTCAAGCTATTAAGAACTGCTACACTAGCCACCAAGAAATACTTAGAGACATAGCTAAAATCATAAACAAACTACATAAGGATTCTGAAATAATTTTCCAATGGATTTATTTCCATGTGGGATTAAAGGGAAATGAAACTGCAGATAAAGTAGCAAAAATAGCTGCAACATCAAGTGATACCATAGATTTTGATCTTTTTAAAACTACTCAAAAAGAAAACGTAAAAACAATGATTCTCCAGGATATGACTAACCACTGGTATTCAGCAGAAAAACCAGGAGCTACCATCAACTCCAAGTTTAATCGCTGTGCCACTACCATGATCTCTCGTCTCAAGACCGGCCACACGAAACCAATCAAGTTTAGCAATGGCATAAAAGTCTTCCCCACCTGCAAAATCTGTAATATCGAGGAAGCATCACCAATACATTTACTAACCTGTATGAATATTTCTAAATGTGAACTTTATAACAACCCAGAAAAGGTGCTGTATAAAATACATGAATTTGGCTTCTATGATCTGGTGTAATAATACGAAAGCATTCTCTCCCATCCCCTACACACACACACACACACACACACACACATATACAATGTCATTTTATGACTCAAAATTGTGGCCCCTAATGTCTAGTACAACTCAACCTATAGTACAAATTCCGATTGAGTGAATGGGAGGGAAAACACGCTCGTAGTGACGCTCGTAATTTTATCATTTGTCGGCTCATTTAATAAATTCTCTGAATGGTTAAGAAAACTGAAACAATTTGTAAGTATTTTTGGAATGGTTTCTGTTTCAAATTTTGTTTCCAAGAACATCTGAGTTAAGTTCACATATACGCATAAACTGCCTAAGAAAATGAAATGTTGAACTGGATTGCTCATTTGTCATGATTTTTAATGCCTCCTGCCAATTATTACACTCAAGTGTAGTCAAGAATAGTCTGTCATAAACATTCCGGTAAAGTTTAGTAAATTTTGTGGAATGTTCCCGAGCTCGAAATAAAATGGAACGCGATTGACAAGTAAATGATATTTTCATTAGTTTAGACGCATTGTACATTGTGAACAAGAAGATTGTTCGTTAGTCAGTTGAGAAAAGTATTAAAAAGTACTTTGAGAGAAGTACTTTTTTATACTTTAATATTATACAATAAGATATTGTTCAAGTATCTTAATTGTATAATATCCGGTTATTGAACAAACCAATAAAAATCATTCATTCAAAATTGCGATATATGTATGTACTTTTGCGTTCTTGAAGTCCTTTTTAGTATATCTTAAGTACTTATGATAAGTGATACTTTGTACTTTTAAGTGCTAATACAAAGTATCAAGTAATACCGAATTTCAAAAGTGCTTCAGGTAAGAATAAAATGAATTATCCCTTCAAATTTTAGTGCATGAAGCACTATTTGGCTCTGCTATTCATACTGATTTGCTTACGCCTACCCATTGCAAATAAAAACGATTCTTCGAATACTAAGACTCCAATACTCCCAAAGCACTTTTGTATTTTTTTTTTTTCAAAGTTGGCTTGTAAATTCCACTTTTTTTTTTTTTTACAAAAGTAGAATTTACAAAGCTACTTCAGGCTTCTAATAAGCATCGTGGTGGGATGCTTGTAGCGGATGATAAAATTACTCTACCGTCTAAAATTCACAAACATCCATGTCACTGCTCTTCACGCAACAAGTAGTGAATTCGAACCCAGCCATTATCACCCTGTAATGTCCTTGAAATATAATTCTTGGGGGGGGGGGAAATAATTTAACTGCAACGAAAAAAAATATTCTTCCAAGTTGGAAGCACGAATTTAATACAAAAATATTAATATTATGATCGACATTACTGTATATTTACTTACAATGCACAAGACTTTCAAGTACTTTCCCTTTTTTCATTCCTTTCTGTCGCTTACAATGACCTTCGAATAACTTTGTATAATTGCACTTTTAAGGTTAATCCTCTGATATAAAATTTTATAAATCTAAGTTATTTTGATATTTTTTAATCTTTTTTTTTTTTTTTTTTTAGAAATTTAATCCTCTATTTTCAGTAAAATAGATTCAAACAAAACCTAGCTTGCTTTCCCACAGTCACTTTCAACCATATTCGGAAGTATTTTCTTCCACGAAATGGATATCAGAAAATGACACACGGGAAAATGTATGCTAGTAAATCGAGCAGAACACATTTCAGATTAGCACAAAAGCGTGAAATTTCTTATCCTGATTATGAATGAGAAATTTCGTTTCTCATCCATAATCGTTTAAGCGTTTTTCTAATTTTTCCCATTACTGTGGAACGAATTTTTCGTTCACCAATTATTGTGATGGGTAAATCTGCACGACCATAATGGTAGTGCAGATCTACCCATGGTAACCCAACTTCCTGGTCACTATAGATAATCCGTGGCTTAGTAGAAAAAGTTAGTTCTCAGCAAATAGCATGTCAGGATCCCTTTTAGTGTGATATATCCACATAAGAAATCCAGATGATTTTCTTTTTATATTAAGTAATTATTATTATTGTCGGGACACCTCCAAGGAGTCAAAGGACACAATGACATTAGTACTATCAACACACAATGCCATCTACTGTCCATCACTATCAACAATAGTATGCTTGTGTATAAATTGCGTGTGTTCTCATGATCGATTTGCCTGTATGTGGGATGAAAACTGGAGTTTCCAGGAGAAAAAAAAAAGACGCTACTTACATATCCGATTAAAAGTTCTCATTTATAGCTTTTAAAAATCTTCAACACATTTATTATTAAAAAGGCCTCCAGGGAGTCAGGGATTCATCGAGGTCATATATTACTCTCTCCACGTCATACCTTCTATTGAGGTCATCCACACTATCTGCACGCACCACCTCCAAAAAGCAAGCCATCCCAATCACGCACTTTATGGGCAGTGCGTGCTTGGAATGGCCACATTCCAAACAGTTTCATTCTTAACTAAGATTGGATTTCTGTGTATAGATCTGGTCACCTAGCTATATTAGTTATTCACACGAGACGTCATTTTGATGCCGTAGGGTGACTCCCGTACCTCATTTGCTTTTGGGAGCGAAACCTTCTGCTAGAAAAAGTGGTAGGGTCGTAGATACCCTTTCCACAAAGAGACTGTAGAACAATCAGATATCTCCATGCTCCTGGCGGGATTCGAACCCACATTCTCTTGGCTTGAGAGTAGATACGCTAACCACTCGACCAAACCAGGACGGCTCCTGGCTATAATGGCCATAAGAAAATACTGGAGAGAGGGAGGATAGGCGAATAACTGAGACCGTCTCAGGACTGGAATATCTGAGTATGAGGACGGGATGAAAGCATTGAGTCTTCAAATCCTGGTGGTTAGGTGGGGAGATATGATTGAGACATACACTACTTGGAAAGAAGTCAACGGACACCCTCATAGGCAAAAGGAATCGTGCCATATAGCCAGTCACGTGATTGTAAATTGGAGGAATATGATGCTCCCTAGTATGTGCAACTGTATCTGGGTGAAATGACTGTGAGAAGGGAACTGACGGAGTTTGAAAGAGACATTGTGACGGGAGGCCATTTGCAAGCCTATCTGTTCGGCAAATTGGTCCATCCCAAAGTTAACAGTCAGTGATACATACTGAGAAGGAAGAGCAGGGAGTCCACTGCAAGGCTACCCGCAGTAGACGACTTACTACGCCCACCAAAAGTAACCAAAGGGTGCTACGAAGGAAAATATGTAAAATTTTGCAATTTGTCGGTCTGTACATTGAATGCGGAATTGCCGAGCGTCGACTGGAATACGAATCTGCACAAAAATATTCAGAACTGAGGCTCACAACATGCGCTTCCATGGTAGGACCGCAAATATGCAATCAGCAACATTCAGCCTCGTCGTACAAAGAGTGCGTACAGTGGGACGTGATAGCCTGGAAAGCTATGTTATGAAGCGACGAATCACGCTACACCCTCTTACGAGCAGATGGACGGGAGTGGGTGTGGCAGATGCCCGGTGAACGTCTCGTACCAGAATGCTTAATCCCAACAATGAAATTCGGAAGTGAGTGTGCGATGATATGGTCCTGTTCTTCCTGGTTTTAGCCTGGTTTAGCCTTGGACCTGTTTGTGGTGCCACGAACACTGAATTCCGAGAGATATCTGAACATTCATTCTGGACAATGCGATGCTCCCTACTTTCTGGCGTTTCTATGGAAATGACCATTGTCTCTTTCAGCAAGACAGTGCACCATGTCATAAGGCCGCTGCTGCTGTAACCGCGTGGTTTGTGGACATGAACGCCGCCACACTTGACTGACCTCCACAGAGCCCTGATCTCTAACCCTATTGAACATCTGTGGGATGAACTTAAGCGTCGAGTGAGGGCAAGGGACGTCCCGGGGGGAAAGTATGCCCGTAGAATTGCTTTTGGAAAGTATGCTGAGGTTATCTTCGATGGTACAGGTCGTGTGAATAAGGAAGTTAAAAAGAGAATGAGTAGAATGTATTTACAGAGTGGGCGGTGAGTGCTCCAACATTAAATGTATGCAAGGCAAGGTATGATAGTTATTGTGGTCTGTGAATATTGGGTCTTCTGAGTCTACTGAGACTTGGATGCAATACTAGTACTAATTCAATGCAATACAGTCAAGTAATCTGCTACCAGCCATTTTTTTTTACTAAAATTTGATATAATTTAAAAATAATTAAATTAATATTTATTCTCAATAATAATATGTACGCTTTAATAAGGAAAGAAGCAACTAAAATTTATGTGGGAACCTATGCCAGTAGTGGACGAAAGGTCAGAAAAAAAATAAAGAGAGAGAGAGAGAGAGGAAGAAGAAGAAGAAGAAGAAAAATATATTCACTAACGCCTTTATTACGCCCTTATCCCCCTCTCCCCAATGGAGTGGACAAGGTTATTTAGCCCTGTAGAAAATCATATCCACATTGGACTTAACAGTAAAACCTTTCTTATGACTCTAGTCGTCCTGCATTTTCAGCAACTTTTATTTACTTGAAATTCAGATATGTATATCCCACCACTTTATCAACTTCCATATACAGTTGACCCTTGAACAACGTAGGGGTTAGGGACACCGACCCGTCGCGTTGTTCGAAAATCCGCGTATAACTTTTAACTCCCCAAAAACTTAACTGCTAATAGCCCACTGTTGACCCGAAGCCTTACCGATAACATAAGCAGTAAATTAACACATATTTTGTATGGTATGCATGTATTATATACTACATAATACATCCATACTATATATTCTTACAATAAAGTAAGCTAGAGAAAAGAAAATGTTATTAAAGAAAATCATAAGGAAGTGAAAATACATTTACAGTACCGTATTTATCGATACCGTAAGTTTACATCATCTGTTTACAAGATGAATCGTATGTCTGTCAGTATCTATATCAATATTGTCTTAACAGATACAAATCACTGTAGATTTATACGTATTACTAACATTAGACATCAAAAATGAAAAGATAATGTGACAAAGAAAGTATTCATATTTATTTAGAGGTATAACGATTCGTGCATTGATAACGGAGAAGCAGCAATATGATTATTGCTTTATTGTAGCCTAGTGCAATCGAGACGATTGCTTCGCCGTACTGTCCGACAACAGATGCTAGACCAGTAGCTGGCAATGTTCAAGAAGAGTCAATTCATGTTGAAGGGGAGAAAGGAATAAAACGATGTACGAATTCGTTACCAACACGCGAAATCACGTGCTTCATACGTAAAATTTTCCAACTGTTGTACAAGCTACCACTTTAAAAACTAGAATTTTCATAAAAGGAAAGCTAATTTTCCGACGTATAATAATAAACATTCATCCCATGAAACGCAATGATTGCCCTATTATCGGAATGGATTCGCCTTCTTCTGACATGCGCAGAAGTGTCGAGGGAGCTCGCATCTGTGGTCACACAATAACCTAGTCTAGCCTATACACTAATGAATGAATCGTTATTAAACTTTTATTTACGCTAATTAATTAGTTAAACTAATTAATAACAGTTAATTTTATGCAGTTATGATTTAATACTGCATCTTTACGTTTGTTTACATTTCTCTCGACTGCAAATGGCCATGTAAGGTGTGCGTAAGTTTTGATAAATTATAACTCTTTTTATATTAGATTTGTGAATATTTTATGGTAGTAACAATACCATAAAACGATAAAATAGACTAGTGTCTGCATATATTTTTATGCATTCATGATATACCTAACTTTTTCTTTTATATACAGTCATCCCTCGACAGGACGTAAGTCGGTCGGACGTAAGTCGATACATTAAATCAACAGCGTTAGGGACTTGACCGTAATAAGTATTGTATACTGCCATTTTAATTTTTAAACTTCCTCAACAATCACATCTTCATTACCTTTCCTATGTGAAGGACCAGGCTGCAGCTCTTATGGTGTAACCTTTTGTGTTTTGCAAACGTCGAATGTGCTTTGCTTATTCCTCTTCTTTTTTTCATTATAAATATGTTTATAGCAAACAAACGCATCATGTACTTTCCTTTCTACTAATAAGTAGCGTTCAACATTGAGGGTCCATGTCTTCAGCCATTTTGAGAACACCGCTAAATGCAGAGAACACTTCTGCAAAACCCTTCATTGTGAATTGTTTAACTACCTCTTCTTGTTTCTCTTTTCCCTCTTCCTTTTCTCGTTCTTCTTCTGCAACACGTTGCTCCTCCAGTTCGACCAATTCTTCGTATGTCAACTCTTCACGGGCACTTTCTATGAGATGAACTATGTCGTCATCATTCACTTCGAGATTCAGTATGTTTGCTAGGCCCACTATTTCTTCACTCAATTTACAAAGGTCTTCATTTTTTCAAAACTTCCAAAATCGTACACAAACCTTTTTAATGTCTTTTCCCACATGCCACTCATACATTGAGAGGTCACTTCGTCTCAAGCCACAGCAATATTTTTAATAGCATGATAAATATTGAAAACTTTGCAGAATTGCATTAGAGTCTAATCATTTCGTTCAGTGGCAGAAACGGCTTGTGAAAAAGTTCTCCATAGATAATAAGCCTTAAACACTGAAAGAACCTATGATCCATCCGTTGGATCAATGAAGTAGTGTTTGGAGGAAGAAACATGATCTTGAATTTTGGGTGGAGATCACCGATGTAAGGTGGATGACCTGGAGCATTATCTAGAATCAATAAAATTTTAAACTCTACATTTTCTTTCACACAATAGCTCTCCATTTCAATCACATAACAGTTGATTAAGGCATCCTCAAATAATTTTTGAGTAATCCACGACTTCTTAATGCTCCGATAATGAACTGGAAGAGTATGCTTCGTAATGTTTTTGAAGGCTCGTGGATTCTCACTGTGCAATATCACAAATGGTTTCAGTTTATATCCAGCCACATTACCCCCTAAGAATCATAATATGGTTTTTAAGAGCTTTGAAACCAGGCATAGATTTTAGCTTTTTGTAGATGAATTGTCCGCTCCGACATTTTTTTTTCCGAAATAAGGCGGTCTCATCCATATTAAATATTTGCTGTGGCAAATAATTTTTCGCCGTAATCATTTTATCCAATTTTTCCATAAACTCCTTGGAAGGCTTGTCATTGGAACTTGCAGATTCACCACACATTTTCACATTATGCAGCGCAAAACTCTGCTTGAATCTCATGAATCAACCGGAAGAAGCGTTGAATTCTGTCGTAATCGGGCCCTGCTTTCTCCTTCAACATGTTGAAGAGACTTAGTGCCTTAGCGGTTATGGTCATAGAGCTAAGGGGTAATGCCCTTTTGCTCCAGGTCCTCTATCCCTGATGCAAGTAGCTTTTCCATATCACCGATAGGACCTTGTCGTTGCTTCGTCCTTATCGTGGGTTTAATGGAAGCAGATCCTTTCACAGCCTCTACGATGTTATCCTTATTTTTCAAAATGGCGTCACTGCAGAATGAGACCATACGAAGTCATGTGCGATCATATTGATGAACAGCTTCATGTTGCTTTATAACTTGCAACTTCCTTTTAAGATCAATTATTCTCCTCTTTTTCTGTGATTCTTCACTAGGTTTTTTGATTGGTTGTGTGTAGGAGGCCATAATGCACAAAATATCGCGAAATATTTAACGATAAACACACAAATAACCTATTTCTCAAACACAAAATCAACAGAGGAACTGTTGAAGAGACGTGCAGATTGCTGACTGAACTTGCTGCTGAACTATTTAGCAACAATGCATCACTGCGCAGTGATGCATTGTTGCTAAATAGAAACCTTCTTACTTTACGCTCGCTTGCCTGTTGTTCGAAAGTATAATCGAAAATATTATTTATTTCCTTATGGGATTACGGATGTATCTTCGAACGGACGTAAGTCGAGGGACGACTATATACAGGGTGTTCGGGATAAATTTGACATATTTATAATTAATTATATTTTTCCGTAAGTTACATGTATTAACACACACTTCTCTTCATTTAAAAGTTTGGACCCTTCTTCATTCATATACAAGATGTCAGAAAGGATGGATAGCTGGAACCCACCTGAATCATGGAAGAGAATAAGTTGTATCATGATGATTCGTGCCCGCCATCAAAATAAGGATATTACGACTGCTGCCCAATGCTCCCTGAATACAGTAAAAACAATCAGGCATGAACTAGAGACTTGCAATGGTGACTACGAGGATGTAGCAAGAAGAAAGATCCCTAGCAGACGATCTGATTGCGTTCGTACAGCAGAATTCCTCGCAAATCTGCAGGAACAGGTGTTGAAGAACCCTGGCATTGGAATTCGGGATTTGTTCGTGGAGTTGCTAACTGTAGTCAAGCCCTGGATAACAAGGGTAGCCAATGGTAGGCCGTATGTATGGCAGCAGGATTCGGCCCCTTGCCACACCTCTGGGAAAAGTCAAAAATGGTTGTCTGAAAATTTCTACGACTTCACCAGTCCAAATGTTTGGCCTCCAAACTCCCCAGACCTTAACCCCATGGATTATTTTGTATGGGGCGCAGTTGAAAAAGACACCAATCGCACTTCCAGTAATACAAAAGCCCAGTTAATGGATAAAATTAAAACAGTTTTTGCGGCCCTTCCCAGGGAGACTGTAGCATCAGCTTGTTCGAGGTTCCGAAGCAGAATTGAAGCTGTGATCGATGCTAATGGTGGTTATTTTGAGTAAATCTTGTTGATAGTATTGTAATTAACTCTGCCTGTAATGTTTTTTTGTCAATTCATTAAATTTAATAGATACAAAGAAGATTTTCTTTTTCCTTACGAAACTGTCAAATTTATCCCGAACACCCTGTATATATATATATATATATATATATATATATATATATATATATATATATATATATATATATATATATATATATATATATATATATATATATATATATATATATATATATATATATATATATAAAGTTTTATGAAGAATTGAATGACCAGAACCGAGATTTAAGTAAAAAGGTTTTAATATAAAAACACTACCAGTTTCGGCCTGTAACAGCCTTCTTCAGGTGACATTATAAAAGAAAGAAAAAACACTAAACATTGAAGGTTAAAAGACTATGAACAACATAGACAGTTTTTTTATACATAATTAGCATGAAAACGTTGTAATTAGTGTTTTTCTTTCTTTTATAATGTCACCTGAAGAAGGCTGTTACAGGCCGAAACTAGTAGTGTTTTTATATTAAAACCTTTTTACTTAAATCTCGGTTCTAGTCATTCAATTCTTCATAAAACTATGTATGTTAACCGAGTTAGTGATCATTCTGTCATATGTATATATATATATGAATGAATTTTATATATATTCTTGATCTTCTACTCGGTTATAATGATACATTTTAGAGAATAAATATTATAAACCGAGATAAAATATTAAATTTTAATGATAATGATACAACTAGTTTCAGCCTTCTTCAGGTATCCACTAAAGGTAGAACACAGTAATAAAAAATTGAAGTTACAAAAAACTGAGAATTACAGGCAAAAATGCAATACATAAAATTGACACAAAAACGTTGTATTTTTCAAGTCGTTCTATCTAACGCGCTATTGTTTGTTGCATGCGAGCGTACAGGTTCTCGTGAGCGCCAGTATTGAACAACTGCAGTATGGCTATCAGGGATGTTATAACTCAAATTGCTGTTCAAATGTTCAGGATTAAGGAGGATTTCCATGGACTCCACGATTTTCCTTTCAAACTCATCACTGCAACGGAAAATGTTTTCGGATTTATCCCAGCAAACTGAGTTACTCTGTAGATCATCATGAGGGTCATTAGAGAAAAGAACATGACTGGATAGCTCAGATGAATGTGATCTTTTATAGGAGATGTCTCTCTTATGCTCCTCTATACGCAGTTCAATAGATTTGTTAGTCTGTCCAAAATAAGTAATATTACAATCGCACCATAACTTGTAAACACTTGGATATTTCAGGTTGTGATTAATCAGCTTCAAAGATGGCTTATAAGAGAACGGACTTTAGGGAGTGTAGTGAAAAACGTCCTGATGTTGCATTTTTTAAAGACTTTAGCCAATTTATTGGAGACTGAACTAATGTAAGGTATTGAGATGCTACCTTTAAAATCAATAGTTTCCGTAGTACGCTGCCTAGGAGGATCCAGAAGAAATTTCTTAATTGTTTTTTTTTTCAGAATATCCATTTTTGTTTAAAGATAAGAGAAAGTTGTTCAATTTCTTTTTGGAGTTCATTTGGTTCATTTAAAAAAAGAGATCGTGCTCTCTGTCCTAAGGTAGAAATAGTTCCGAGCTTTTGTGGTGGAAAGTGATGAGATTGACAGTGCAGATATCTGCTAGTATGAGTTGGTTTTCGGTATATAGAGATTTTAAATCTATCAGAGCATTGTGTAAGAATTACATCCAGGAAAGGAAGGCAGTTTTTTTTTTCTTTCTAGTTCGGCAGTGAATGAATTTTATATTAGGATGTTGGTTGTTAAGATGTTGAAGAAAATCCATGAGAGATGTGTGTCCGTGACTCCATATAATGAAAATGTCGTCAACATAACGTCTCCAAAGTTTCGGCTTAAATGAGAAGGACGATATGGCTTTCGTTTCAAAATATTCCAGGAAAATGTGTGCTAGAACCGGGGATAAAGGGTTGCTCATTGCTAGGCCTTGGTTTTGTTTGTAAATGGAGTCCCTATATCTGAAGTAGCCAGATTGAATACAATGCTTTAATAAAGCAAATATCTTTTTAGACAATTTGTCCTTAAGTAATGTTAATACCTCCTCAGTATGGACGTTAGTAAATAATGAGATAATGTCAAAACTTGCTATGATATCATTTTCGCTGATTGAAATATTTTTGATATGAGAAACGAAGTCTGGTGTGTTTGATGAACGATGAAGATTTATTGGAGAAACACATGAGGTATTCTGCAAGATGCTTCGAAAGCTTATAAGTAGGACCATCAATTCCTTCCACAATTGGGCAAAGAGGTGTTTTCTTTGTGTATATCTTCGGAACTCCATAAATGCGTGGAATAAGAGGGCGAAGAAAACGTAAAGAAAGGCGCATATTGTGAGGAAGTTCAAATGTAGTCTTTAACAGATTGTTTGTGCGGTTCTGTTAGTTCCCTTGTTGGATCATCCTGAAGAATTGAATATGTAATATTGTCTTCAAGCAATTGAAGCATTTTATTGTGGTAATCTTCAGAATTGAGGAAGACTGTGGCATTGCCTTTATCTGCAAGGCAGATAAAGGCAATGCCACAGTTATAAAATACTGATGTTTTTGTTCTTTTTAAGATTCTTTAAAGCCTGTCTTTCTGCAGGAGAAAGATTATCTCTTGGAGGTTTAGCATTATTAATAATGAAGATGGATTCAATACGGAGAAGTTTTGTCAAATGATTAGGAATAAGTGAACTGGCTTTTTCTATTTTAGTAAGTAGAGATTCATTTGGAATAAACTTAGGTGAGGGAATGAAATTTAGACCTTTGCTTAGAATATCTTTTTCAGCAACTGTTAAAACATGTGACGAATTGTTTACTACAACTTTGTCAGGATTAATATAGGCTTTAGTAGGAAAAGATGTGTTTTGTACGCTCTTAAGAGTATCAAACCTCTTGATAAGATTAAGCTTATTCTTATTTCGTATCCGTGTAGCTTGCGCTTCACTGTTAAAGATAAAATCATGAAAATTATCATTATTCATAACCTCTACAAGTTTTTGAGTTAAAGACCTTTTTACATTGAACAAATGAGCAAGACAACGTTTTGTATCTGAGATTCTTTCGCTGAGAAGATCTAACTTTGCTTTTCCATAAATTCTTTTAGCGCGTTCTGTTGTAATTGTTTCTTGAAACGAAATGAAATTAGGAAAAACTTGATTGAATTTACAACGTTTTAGGAAAACCAACCTATTGATTCTCAGTCCTATTTTCTTCAATTTTTTTATAACTTCTTTTGATATCGGTAAGAGATGCCTCGTCATTTAGGCTATAGATATATTCTTGATCTTCTACTGTTGTAATGATACATTTTAGAGAATAAATATAAATGACTTTAAACCGAGATAAAATGTAAAATTTTAATGATAATGATACAACTAGTTTCATTAGTTCAGTCTCCGATAAATTGGCTAAAGTCCTTAAAAAATACAACATCAGGACGTTTTTCACTACACTCCCTAAAGTCCGTTCTCTTATAAGCCATCCAAAGCCTATTCATCATTCAGGATTTTGGTGCCAATTTATTGCCACTAACATATCCAATCCCTATAGTCTCCTTAACCTCAAAAAAATCTTCGGTACCCTCGTTTGTTCAAGGCACTATTTCTTGCCTCTGCAACTTCTAATACTATAAACAAAATAATACAAATCCTCTAATATTTTTTTCTTATTCGCCAAGGGGTGTTCGAAGTGCACTTTAATCCTAATTTTAAAAAAACAGGTGGATAAATTATCTCCATTCTTCAAGCCTTTACAGAGAGAGAGTACGGCAGACAACTGCTACCATTTCGTGGCTCTAAAACCTAACACTCGTATTACTGTCGCTAATAATGTGAGTTCTACGGTTGTTTTTTTTGAGATAAGGGTTAAAACACAAGTGGAAAAACCCTACTTGCCGGTGCCAGATATTGACTAACTCGGGAACCGGTCGAAGAAAGCGTTATTCTTCTAGTCGGTGAACAGAAGCGAATTACGATGGTCTTCTTTGTTTAGGTAGCCTAGCACTACGGATGCCAATTGGATACAAATAAGGCTAACATGGGGGCTACACAGACCCTGTTCCAAGACACCATTATGAGAGAGGACATGAAAGGGTTGTTGAAAGAGGCGAGAATGAAGAGTAAGAGTGAAAATTGTCAGGATATCACCTCGACATGATAAAATAATTAAGAAGGGTTATGATGGCAATTAATGATTCGATGCATAGGCTGTGTAGAAGGAATGTATACGAGTTTTTGGATGTGTGGAGTGAGTTTGAGGGAAGATTGGATTTGTATAAGAGGGACGACCTACATCAATGCGTTTGGTATCTGGAGCCTTGAAAAACTAATAACTGGTATGAGACCTGACACATAGAGTCATGGAAAAACTAAATTATAAAGGAAGGAATGGTGAGAATGTTATATAACTGTGTTAATAAAGGGAATGGACTTTATAATAGAAATGCTGACGAAGGAGAACGAGTTCGACTTTCTGTTCGTCCGGTTCGGATCCATCAAACGTGTCCAAAGAGGTCTACATGTATAAGGCACTCGAGAAGAACAGAGATCTGCAAGTTGTCCAACTGTGTCATGCAGACTTCAGACAAGAGTATACAAAATAACATGCAGGTAGATTATTATGCCTGTAAACAAATGCCAGGAGTATCAGAAACAAAGGAGTAGAGTTTGTTGCTTACGTTAAAATGATGGGACCTCAGATTGTAAGCATTAGTGAGACCTGGATATCAGAATCAGACATACTAACTAGTATCGAGTGTAAAGGGTACAATATTTGTACCTTTACACTCGATGGGTACATCGGGCAGTGAGTTTTAAGCCATCTGGTGTGAGGTGGAATCTAATAAGATCAATTACATAGGGTGTTGTTACTGACCTTTGTTTAGTAACAACACCAAACAGAAAAGATGAGCGCAAAAAGAGTAATCATAATGTAATGAGTAATCATAATGGGAGACTAATTATCCACATATTTATTGGGTAGCAGTAGAATCTCATGAGAAGAATGAAAATGAATTTATTGAGTTGTTGCGGGACAACTTCCTCAATCAGCATATAACAGAAGGAACTCGAGGTCAAAGAGTGTTAGATTTGATTTTACTGTCAGAGGGCGTTTCAGTTAAAGACGTAACTACTCGTATTATGCCTGCGGTTGGTGACAGTGATCATGCGGTACTCACTTGGAAAATGAATAAGTTTATGAACGTTCCATTCAGAAAAGGTTGCATGCTGAACTACAAAGCAGGAAATTATGACCAACTGGAAAGTATACTGAGTTCAGTGGAATGGGATAGGTTGCTGGACGGGAAGATTATCGACAGTGCATGGGAAGCATTTCAGCAATACTTAAATGATGCGATATCAGAATGTGTCCCGAGATTTCGAAGAATAAACACGGTAGGAGCCAAATGGATGGGCAATTTTATTAAGCAAGAGATTCGTAAGAAAAGGATGATGTTGAAGGGATACCGTGTGCATAAGGATGATGTCCGTTAATAAACTTATAAGCAGCAGGCTAGAATGATCACAACTGTTGTACATAAAACAAAATCTGAGTATGAAAAGAAACTATCTCTGAGTACTAAAGACAACCCACAAGAATTCTATCGATATGCTGTAAGTAAAAGAAAGAATGAATATGAAAGAATAACTCTTCTAAATGCAGATGGCGTGAGGGTAACAGATGAAGGAGAGGTTGTTCAACTAATGAGTGCCCATTTTGTTAAAAGCTATCAACCTGGTGTATGCAACATTGAGCTTAATGCTACTTCTTCACTGGATAAAGAAACTCAGGTGTGTGAGGATGAGGTATTACAGCTGTTGCACAAACTGAATAAGAATTCAGCAATAGGGAGTGATGGGATATCAGCACGTGTGCTAAAAGAGTGTTCAGGTGAACTGTCTATTCTTTTGACCAGGCTGTTTAATATCAGTCTCAGAACAGAGAATATTCCGCAGGAATGGAAAGAATGTACGGTAATTCCATTGCAAGAGGGTGGTGCAAATATTGATGTATCCAACTATTAACCAATTAGTATCTCAGGAGTGGTGGTGAAGAGTTTGGAAAAATTGGTCAGGGCTCGCATTCAGAAATGGGTTGACAGTGAATCTCTACTTTGAGCAACATGGGTTTACTAAGGGAAGGTCATATTTTAGCAACTTGCTCACATTCTATAACAATAGTACCATTGAACTAGGCAAGGAAAATGGATACACCATAATACTTTCGGATTTTGCTAAGGCTTTTGACAGAATAAAGCATGGTAGACTGTTGCATAAATTGGAGAATATGGGTTTAGATTGTAGAATATTAGCGTGGATAAGAGGATGGGTGACTGACAGATATCAAAAAGTAGTATACGGGGGATGTGAGTCTGCAAAATTTAAGGTAAGCAGTGGTGTACCACAAGGATCAGTGCCTGCCACTGTTATTCAATCTGTACATTAATGATATTGGGAAGGATTTGACAAATGACATATATCTATTTGCTAATGACGCAAAGATAGGTAAGGTGATCAGGAATACCTCTGATATGCAGTACTTGCAGAATGATTTGAATAAGCTGGAATTGTAGGCATGAGAAAATGGATGTCAGTAAATGTAAAGTTAACTTTGGTGTGATTAGATATGTAATGTCGTATTATATTGGGTGGGATTATGCTAGAAGAAACTGATATGGCTAGGGAACTTGGAGTGTTACCAGATAGGAAGTTGAAGTTTAGGGGCAATGTAGCAAAGACTGCAAATACAACTCAAAAGATAATTGCAATGCTCAAGGGAACGTTCGCATGTAAAGATAAGGATGCCATTTTGCCTCTTTATAAGGCTTTGATAAGACCTCACTTGAACTATAATGCGCAGGTGTGGTCTACTGGTTTCCGTTGTGATTCTGATATATATAATATGAAGACAGATTGAGAATTTATAGACTGCAGACAATAGCGAACAGGAGAAAGAGGATATGACTGAGAATTACAAAAGGGTCATACAGGATTTCAGTTGATGGAATTTTACAATTTATGGAGGGTGGGGAAAGGACAAGAAAAATATGAACTAAAGAAAAAATTGTCGTTGTAAAAAATAATTATCGAGTAGTATTGAATAACATACTCAAGGTAAAATTCATATTGATGTGAATTTCCTGTTCACATTGATATTCCAAATTGTCCATACCAAACCTATAATGAGTCATCTCATCGAACAGCATATATACTCTGCTCAAGAACATGGGTTGCTGCATCTGCTCAGCGGCGCACCCAGGGGGGGGGTCAAGGGGCCCTTCCCCCCCAAAGAAAAAGAAAAAAAAATACTAGAAAATTTTTCAAGAATCTTTTCCTAATTAAAATTATTATTTTTTTATTTATGTTGTGTCGTGTCTTCTGTTTCTATACTACTTATGAATTAACGATCATTGCAGATGCTCAGTCATAGGTCGTATGCGATACGTAGTGTGTATTCTCAAATCGTGTACTCAACTCTCCCCCACCACCGCAAGATTAAATCATGTGTGCGCCACTGCTTCTGCTTGTATCCTAACATCTCTTCTAAGATTCACGCAAGTGTCTATAATATTTCTTCCCTTTTAATGGTCCTGTAAGTGAATTAAAAATAACTTATTATAAGATGTCCGCGCGGTTAGCCTAGTGGCTGTGGGCCTCGCAACCATATGCTTGGGGAAGGAGTGTCCTAGGTTCAATTCCCGTCGGTGACGTGAGGAGCTGAAGGATCTTCCTCAGCCATAGCCAAGTTAGCCGGTCTTGGGAGTGGACAGTAGGATTTCTTCCCCAGTTTATCCTGGGGTTTTTCATCCCGCAAAGTAGGTAAACTGGCCTTGAGAACTCAACACTACAAGACATAGGATACACCAGGGCGCAGGGCTGACCACCATATCCTGTGAACGGTTTGAGGTCTGACGATTAATAAACCCTCTTCACCGCAAGGTGAAAGAGGGTAGAAGGAAGATGAGATGAGATGCTTTAGTTACAAAAGAAATGAGATGTTTGTTATACAGAAAGAATTTCCATCTTGTTCATAATGAACGGTAAATTCTTATACATTTTCCATAAACAATAATTTAATAGAAAGACAAATAATAAAATTCGCGAAAACAAGAAAGTAGGTAGTACTCGATGTGGAGCCAGGCTCACTTTTCATGTTCCCAGTCATATGATCTGGTCTTCGCCTTGTCTTTTCAAGCTAATTGTATTCTTTAAACAGCAACATTAAAAAGCCTTTTCGTTATGTAAACTTTTCAACTATTTAATTGTACTAAGCTAATTCATGTTGTGAGCTGAAAATAATCTTAGGATAATATTATATTATAACTGCGCACTTCCTTAAGGGGTGAAAGCGTTGAAAGAATAATATGTATAGCTTTACTAAAGTATTTTATTAGACTGTACCAATTTTAATTTTTGTGTTTATAATTACTGGTTTATTTTGTTAATAAAATTATATTATGAGAAAAGTGACCCTTTTTGAAATAAAAAATAATAATAATAATTGTACTGCATTTACGAGTAAGGTTAATATTGAACTAATTAAAAACTTATTTGTTGGAAATAATTGTAATTTAAATGCGTTCATAATATGAAAACCTTGCTTGTTTTGCGCTGAAAAACATGTTTTACTCAAACACTTCAAGTGTGCGAGATTTACTGTTTTCAATTAAAGCGCCATAATTCGAAAGTGGATAGGTGGAATACATTGCCAGAGATGGTTGTGAGTTGCTTCGTCTGTGAATGAGTTTAAGGACAGGTATATGTATTGTGAGTGTTCTGACTCAGTGAAGCCACCCGTTTTAATTATTATTATAACAGGTAATGGCGGCTCATTTTTCTCGTTTCGTCACTATAACGAAAACCGGAAGTGTGACACATAATGGAGCATGCGCGGAAAGAAAAGAATACTATATAATACTGCAGTGAAAGAAAAATTAGGAGAATTTTGGAAGCCCAAAGGATTTTTATGAAGTTTTTCACACACACACGAATATATATAAAGTTATCAATTGTTATGTCAGGACAATGACAGAATAACAATATTGGGAGGAGCCGGATACGGCTGATTGTTTTTTTTTTTTATTACTCCCAGAAAAAGAAGTCTTTTGTATAGGTAAAGGAAAATAAAGTTCTTCATGTTAAAGGAAATAAAAGTTCGGAAGAAAATAAAGATGGCTGATTTACATTATGACTTTTAGAAAAAAACAGCAAATAAAATTTTGCAAATGTTTTGGTAATTCTTTTAAAGAGAATGCTGTAGTGTTCGAATTAAAGATTTCAAATCCAGAAGCTTTTATCATAAAATTTTATTAGAAAGAAGTTTTATAATTTATTATAAAACTTCTTTATAATGCTGGCCTAGTTGGCCGATGAGTATCCGCTCTTCAGCCAAAAGGCTGCAGGTTCGAATCCCACCATGGGTATGGATGTTTGTGATTGTCTGTGAAAATACTAGTGGTTGTGTAGTTGTGGAGTAGGTGCCCTCCCTTGATGAGTCATTGGACTCCCTGGAGGTATCATGTAATAATAATACTTTAAGAATTTTTTTAAAGAAATTATTGACACCCACCCGTGATCATTTAGATGGCAGTGGATGAGATGATGTTTTAATATATATATTATATTAACTGAATAGCTTCAGTACTAAGAATATTAAGTCACTACTCAAGCTATTAATGTAGAAAACTGAAACATCATCCAAAAGCCTGTTGATCATATTTAACATAATGGATATAAACATTCTATACAGTTGTGATAGCAAAGTTATTGGCCTATAGCTACTAATATAATCTCTACTGTCCTTTTCATATAATAGGATAATTAAAGGTTTATTCAATGCAAAAGTAGGAAGAGGGGGTGATGGAGAAATTGTTGGCGAACATGGCTTAGGCACCAGAAATGACAGAGGAGATCGCTTAGTCCAGTTCTGTCAGGAAGAAGATCTAACAATAGCAAATACCTGGTTTAAACTTCCACCCAGAAGACTGTATACTTGGAAATCGCCTCAAGATAACCAACATAACATTGTCCGAAATCAAATTGATTATATACTGATAAATAAAAGATTCCACAGTAGCATAAAGAGTGCAAAGACTTATCCTGGAGCAGATATCGCATCAGACCACAATCCCATAGTTGCAGAAGTACGTCTTAGATTAAAATCAGCTAAAAAATCACAAAAGAAGAAAAAGAAAATTGATGTAGAAAAACTGAAAGATCCGAACATAAATAAAAGTGCCAAGACACAGCTTAACCTGCGATTACAACAGATTAACATAGAAGAAAATAAAAGTGTGGAATCTCTTTGGAATAGCTTAAAGAATGCCATCGTAACAACAAGTATTGAAGAAGTAGGTTATGTGAATAATATAAAACAACAGGAATGGATGACAGATGAGATTCTTTCTCTTATTGATACAAGAAGAATGTACAAAAACAAAGACCTAGCCAGGTATACAGAAACACATAACACCATCAAGAAAAAAATAAAAGAAGCCAAGGAAAATTGGATGAAAAATTTATGTACTGAAATTGAACTGCTTCAGAAGAAACATGATAATTTCAATCTGCATAAGAAAATCAACGAAATTTCCGGAAAACTGAGGAAAAAGCAAATAGTGTCTCTAAGAGACGAAGATGGAAAAATAGTTCTAGAAGAAGAGAATAAAGCACAGATTTGGATAAAATATGTAACAGAGCTTTTCAATGATACTAGACAGAAGCCTATAAATATAAAAGATAACATTCAAGGACCAGCAATCATGAAATGGGAAATAGAGAATGCTATACCAACAAGTAAAACAGGAAAAGCCAGTGGACCAGATGGTGTGCAAACAGAATTTTTAAAATTAATAGAACCAGATAACATCAAACTTCTTGAAAAACTATTTAATGAAATATATGAAAGTGATGAATTTCCATCAGATTGGCTCAAATCTACATTTATCACTATCCCAAAGAAACCCAAAGCGAATTCCTGTGGTGACTTCCGACTTATTAGTCTAATGAGCCAAACATTAAAAATATTTTTGAAAGTAATTCAGAATCGCATTTATAGAAAAAGCGAAGAAACTCTAAGTGAAACACAATTCGGCTTTCGGAATGGTTTTGGTACTAGAGAGGCCCTTTTTTGTACCCAAATATTGATACAAAAATGCATAGAAAAACAGAAATCTGTCTTTATGTGTTTCATAGATTTTGAAAAAGCATTAGACAAAGTCAGACACACTAACTTAATAGAAGTCCTTCAACAAACAAGGCTAGACGAACAAGACATAAGACTAATAACAAATCTGTATTGGAATCAGTCAGCTACCGTTCAATTAGACAACATTACCACCAGTGATATTAACATCAAAAGAGGAGTGAGACAAGGATGTGTGCTCTCACCACTCCTGTTCAACATATACGCAAAGGTAATCTTTAAAAAAGCATTGGAAGAATGTCCAGAGGGAATCACAATAAGTGGAAAGATTGTTAACAACTTACGATATGCAGATGACACCGTGCTAATTGCAGATAACATTATGGATCTCCAAAAACTCATTGACAGAGTATACATAGAAAGCCAAAGAATGGGAATAAATATAAACATCAACAAGACAAAATACATGATCATCAGCAAACATCCAGCCTCATCAATGAAACTGACACTCAATGGGAAAAATATTGATCAAGTGTCAAGATATAAATATCTTGGGTGTTGGCTTAATGAACGGTGGGATCCAGAAATAGATATAAAGACAAGGATTGAAGTTTCACGGCAGTCCTTCATGAAAATGAGAACACTATTCTGCAATAAAGACCTAAACATGGAAGTCAGATGCCGAATGCTGAAATGTTACGTGTGGTCTATTCTGCTCTATGGAGTTGAAACATGGACATTGAAGGCGACAACCATCAAGAAAATCGAAGCCTTTGAGATGTGGCTATACAGAAGAATGCTAAAGATATCATAGACAGAAAAAATTACCAATGAAGAGGTCTTAAAATCCATTGGCAAAGCTAAACATCTTGTACAAATAATCAAGAAACGAAAAACATCATATCTTGGCCACATCATGAGAAACAGCAAATACCAACTTCTACAAACTATTTTGGTAGGAAGAATTGATGGCAAAGGAACCAGAGGAAGAAAAAGAATATCATGGTTTTGACAACATCAAGACGTGGACAGGAAAGAGCAGTGCACAACAGCTCAGATTAGCACAAGACCGCAGTTTGTTCGCCAAGATGGTCGCTGACCTTCGATAAAAGATAGCACAATAAGAAGAAAGGTTTATTTATGCCACTGCACTGGAATTTTTTTCTGTAGTTAAACTATCATTGAATATATCCAATATGACCACCTGAAACTGTGAACCTCCTGATTTTGTGTTCTGTGAATATGCCATCTTCTCCAGGACTTTTATTATTCCTTGCTTACTTGAAGACTTTCCATAATTCTTCCATCACAATAGTGGTTCTATATCAGCCTCATCTAAATACAGAAGAGATTTGTATCTGTTTCCATGTGTGTATAGGTTAAAACTGACTACATATTTTCATTTTTTCTTCTCTATTGTATTGTACTATTCCTTCCTTATTTTTCAATTTGAATCCAATATTTCGTTCTATGTAACCTTGGTTTGGTAGTTTTCAGAGATTGTTAGCTTTTTTATTATGTTCTTCTGAATTACTCTTAAATTATATTTTCTGATGTCATTGTTGATTTATTTTCTTTCACATTTCCACAAACCCGAAGTGCCTGAGGTTGGACCATGCCTTACTTCATATAATACACACCTCGTATATTATCTGTAGACTGGTCCCTACTCTGTTTTTCAATTTCTTTTCTTCTTGTTCCTCAATACTATTAGAGTATTCAAGGGTGAATCTTCCCTATTTTACTAGCTTTTTTCTTCTCATGCAGTCTGGGTCTGTTTCTCTCCTAGACATGTGCCTTATCTAGCAGGCTGAATCTCAAGATGACTGGTCTGCATAGGGGGATTGATAAATACCCCCTTAAATAAATGGAGTTTATGAGAACTGAAGACTGTAGCAGCCAAGATCAAAATGTGTATGTCATCTCAAATGTGATATCTACTTCTTAGACTAATGACAGATTTGGGTTTGAGTCCTTTCTGGATAGTGCATCTGTGAAAAACACCCTGATAAGGAAACTGAACATCTGTAATTATAATGTCAGAACTTTGAAATGGAAAGAAAAAGAAGAAGAGCTGTGTAAAGCATGGGAAAAAAATAAATTGAGATATTCTTCGACTTTCTGAAACAAGAACAGAAGAAAAAATTGCTGAAACAAGCAATTATATTTTACATATTGTTAGAGGAGATCATGGTCAAGGAGGAATTGGAATTATGGTCCATAAAAGATGGAAAAATAACATTCTCGAATTTAAAGCAGTCTCCCTGAGAATTGCAACTTTTAGATTGAAAATCAATAAGTGATATGATTTAAATATAATATGAACATATGCTCCCACCTCCAGTCATTCAGATTAAGAAATTAATAATTTCTATGAGGATTTCTCCAACACTTTCAGAGATAATACATGTCACTGGAAAAATGTAATGGGTGACTTTAACTAAAGTGGGCATGAAACAACAGGGAGAAGATGCTTTAGGTGTGCAAGGTATGGGGCAACTGAAGACTTGTTGAATTTGCAAAAAGCAAGGGATTGTATATAGGAAATACAGTACGTTCTTTAAAAAGTGAACTAAATGAAAATGAACCTGGAGATCATTAAATGCAGAAGTTTTTAATGAAACTGATTATATTATGTCAAACAACATGGAATACTAGGAGAATGAGAGCAAGGATATAAAAATAAACCTTAAGAGGAAGAGATTGAAATTTGTAATGAAAAACACTGACACTAGAAGGTGAACATATAATAAACCATAAAGAAAAATTTAGGGAAATAATGGATGGAAAGTTGAAGAGAAAAAGCATGTATGAATCAGATTTATCTGATAAAACGTAGGAAATAGCTTAACCATAATAGAAGTTATTAAAAGTTTAAGAAAATCATTACCAGCAAATAGAACTTCTAGACAAAAACTTACTTAAAGGACACGTGATCTAATTAAAAAAAAGGGGAAGAATTCTATATCTAATCATTATTAAATGCGACAAATCTAATAGCAGTGCACAACTAAATAAAATTACACAATGCATCCAGTGAAATATCTCATTTTCAAAATAAATAAATAAATAAATAAATAAATATATATATATATATATATATATATATATATATATATATATATATATTAATGAAACTTCTATAACAATAAATAATACTGATATTCATTCCCCCCCCCAACAACTTTTCTTCCAAAGAATTTGAGTTCAATCAATCTCAAATCAACTATTCAAATAATATATACACTCAGTTCTGACTTCACATTCACTTTCTTGAAATCAGAACTGAATGTACTACTTTAATCTTGTTCTACACCTCTTCCCATCTATCGACTCTTCTAAAAAAAAATTAGTTTTCTTGGCTTTAAAATCATGTACTTGAATTGTATCACGATCCCGAAAAAAATGTCAAATCTATGCAGCAGGTGACTTAATCTTGGAAATCAGGGATTTCCTTGATCTGCTGGGTAGGCATAATGCTTTTCAACAAAAGAAATCTGATAAAATGATAATCTGATATAACCGTATTTTTAGCAGACTAGTAATAGGCCTATATTATTAATACGTGACACCTCCAAGTGTGCAAGGCCTCATCACGGGAGGACAATTACTCTACTTCGCTATATATATATATACATCTGACCGTCTCCACTACAACTTAATTCTGCTACTACCATCAATGCCATCTACCGCCCATCATCACCAACAACGATATTTTTTGTCTGTAAATTGCGTGTGTTCTGAAGGCCGATTTGTCTGTACGTGGGATGAAAAATCCGAGTTTCTGGAAGAATAAACCCTGCTACCTCCGTATGAGATCGGCTAACTCACCTTCAACTCAAAACGCCCATATAAGGATTCCCCTCGTCACGACGAGAATCGAACCCAGGCAGAGGCGTAGCTAGGGAGGAGCGGAGGGAACGGTCCGCACTGGGCGACACTTTGAACTTTTGCAGTTAATTCTAAAATACAGTCTCGAGAACTCATTTCCAAATATTGTAATACTACTGCGAATTTTCCTCACAATTGCTGTAAGTGTTGCTAGTTGTGAGAGGAGTTTTTCTAAATTAAAATTGATTATGAATTACCTACATTACTATGAAATAGACTTCGAAAATGTCATCGACGATTTTGCTAACAGAAAAGCAAGAAAAATAACATTTTAGATTGTTGAAATTAAGTTTTACTTAAAAAAAAAAAAAAAAAAACATAGTGTTTTAATTTATTTCTCTTTACGTGGTTTGACTTTTTGTAGTATTTTTGGTGTGTATTGAGACGGCGGCAAAAGCTCTAGCTACACCACTGAACCTAGGTCTTTTCCAATCGAAGAGCGCAATGTTCCGCTAGCCTTCCGATTGGTATAACCATATAGCTGCGACTGTTTATAAGCATAAAAAAAGCAAATTTCAAGTGTCTGTAAATAAACAAGTAATGATGAACATTATTGCTAAACAGCGCACTCTGCCAATTTTCTTGCGTAGACTAGAACTATTCTATTGCTATACTCCATTTGCTCAAAACTTTAATAATAAGAATAAACTTATTTCCAACAGCAGTCACTGCGTGAAACTCAAGATAATGAAAGCGTAGTTTAAAGCAACATTTCAGCAAAAAATTAACATGAGTCTCTTTTATTAAAACTTACCGATAATAGCTGAAGTTGGCTTTATTTTTAGATGCACTAAAATAACTTCTTTCCTTTTAATTTCAAACATGGGATAAATTGCTAACAAACTTATTTATCTCGGCATCCGAATTTTAAAATGTTTACGTTATAGTGATGCGTAATAAAACCACATTAGAATTAATAAATTCACAAAGTTTAATTTCAGAAGCGCCCTAACACACACTAATTTCTAACTATACTCCTTGAGCGCCGAAAAATAACTAAAAATAAAATCTCGTCTGCTCAATTGTAAGCTTGATGATTTGCTCCCTCTATTACAATTGTCACACCAACCTAATAATGGAATATATAAACAATCAAGATATTATGGAATTAAAGTACTTGCTCCTCTGTTTTTCACACACGAACGCACTTTAAAAAGTTATATATATATATATATATATATATATATATATATATATATATATATATATATATATATATATATATATATATATATAAGTATTAATTATATTACAGAAGTTGTAATATAATTAATGTTTTCTTCAGTTAATAATACCATACGATTTCTGAAAAAAGTAAGGCTGAAAGAGGACCTGCCACTCGATCCCTATGAGCAGTAGCGGATTAAGGATAGTTAGGACCCCTAGGCAAATTATATTTGTGGGCCCCAAAAAAATAAAAACAATAAAAAAAATCAAAGTCAGGTGGCAAATAAATTAAATTTTGTGCTTTTGAATTTTTTTTTAACTTCTGGATTTTTCTGACTGTTAAAGGATGATAAATAATAAAACTTTTTTTAAAAATTTTTTATCATTTTTTTTTACAGTTTTACAGTTTTTTTTTTTACTTGCACTACACTCAAATAATGAAAACACGAAAAGTCACACTAAAAAGTTATTTTTGAAACAAACATCTCACTCTTACACGATTCAATAACAAATGAAGTTAAGGAGCAACCAGGCGAAACTTCCTATCTCAGCAGTGCAATCAGTTTTCGTGACCTCGAAGCCGTCAACAGCGCCGTGTGCCGACATTGGTATTGCGGCATTATTTAAAGCGTAAATAGTGCGCGCTGTTCAAAATACGTATTAAAACATAATTGTTTTAAAAAAAAATTGCTTAAAATAATCAAAATTTTTATGATTTTTACTGAAACCATTAATCTATTTTAAAACATTATAGGAAAATGTCTTGGCTTGGGCTCCCTCCCCCAAAGTTTGAGGCCCCTAGGCACGTGCCTCATTGCCTCATGGATAATCCGCCACTGCCTTTAAAAAATGAACAGGCATTAGGATTTACGTGAAAAGCATTGTTTTGAAGATGTATGAATTATCTCTTGCTGTTATATTAGGTTTATTTATTTTGCTTTTAATGCATAGTTTTGAATTAGTTACAAGCAACTGACATGAAATATTAGTTTATATCTGACGATTGCAGTATGTTCTGATGTGAGTTTGTGTCATAATAAACGACTTCAATTATGCTTACATGAAAGTATTACAAGCAATCATCATCTTCTTCCTATCTCGTATTAGGCCTCGAGGCCTGTTATGGTCTCATTGCATCTTTTATATTGTCTTCCAAGCAGAGCCGGCTTTATCGACGGTGCAACATGTGCATTTGCACTGGGCGAAAAGTTTTTGGGGCGGCAAAATCGGCCTAAACTATACGAAAAATAAATCATAAAAAAAGTCATTTATTTCTTCTCTGTTGAAACCAGACAAAGAAGTCGTTAAATTTTTATATAATATAATAAAACTTCATTGTACTGTATACTTTTTAAAATTCATAATTTTTTAAAATAATGTATTATGTTGCGTTTAATATCTCACTGTCAGTGTTAATATCAGATGACGTGACAATAGCAGAACACCTTCCTTACATTTCCGATTCCATTGTTGGCCGTGAGTTGACCTTAACTTGAGGGTAAATCTCATTTAACCAATGACCAAAGAATCATAACGAGATAATTGGTTAAGAGTAAACCAATTAAAGAAATGGAATCAAATACATAAATACAGTTGTGCAGTGATTGTTAATAATACTTTTTTGATAGTTATTAGAATTTGGCTTTTGAAAAAATTTTAACATTCTGCCATTTCTGATAAAAGAAAAAATATATCAGGCGCAGAATATCGCAAACGAAATCGGAAAATGAATCCGATATTCAGAAACAAAGCGGGGCTTTGCATAAATATATAAAAACTGAAACAGCTAATGTAATACAAGAGAAAATAAGCGAAAGGACCGAAACCAAAAATTCTGAGCTCGTTGCAAGTACAGTACAGTACTTCTAATTGCAATCCCAGTAATATCGATATTAGAAGCAATTGATTTTAATTACCCATGCAGATGCATATTTTCTGAACAAAATTCCACCATTAAAGGGTTAATTGTATCTCTCTTTCTGTAAAAATTATGTTTATGATCATTTTTCATTAACTTAAGAATTTTCATTAGCTAATGCTACTATTTAGAATTTATGGTGGTTTTTTAGGGTTGGCACTGCTTCCAAATGATCTCTTCGCCCAGGGGTTTGCATACAAGGATTTGTTTGGTGATTCTACTATTGTCCATTCTTCCAATGTGCTGTTTCCATTTATAGTTGTGGATATATTCTTTTACCGGCTGTTTATTCATTTTTTCCATGATTTCTTTTATGATTTAACAAGGTGTATCCTGCGGTCCTCCTCATAAATTTCATTTCTGCTGCAGTTATTCTTCTCTCATTTATTTTTCTGATTGTCGCTTGTACTACATTAGCTGTTTCAGTTTTTAGATATTTATGCAAAGCCCCACTTTGTTTCTGAATATCGGATTCATTTTCCGCTTTCGTTTGCGATATTCTGCACCTGATAATCGGCACTTCCATAAGTCAGCACTGGTCTTGCTAATATTTCATAAGCTCTAACCGAGCATGTTTTTGTACCTTAGAGGGTTTAAAAACGTGCTTTATAATATTTAAAGCTCTACTGAAATTTGTAATTTTCATTTCTATGTCTTTTTCTTCCCTGTAGGTTAGGTGATATCCAAGGCATTTAAAAGAGTTGACTAGTTCCATAATTGTATTGTCTAAACAGATTTTACTTCTCATTGGTTCTCTTCCTTTAAAGGCAAGTACCTTTGTCTTCTCTTTTGAAATTTCCATATTTTTTTTTTCTATTAGATTAAGATGATGGATACAGTATTGCAGATCAGTTTCAGAGGTTGCAAGTATAGCCTGATCATCTGCAAACAGTACTGTGTCAATATTGGTGTTTGTTAATTGGAATATAACCATGTACTGTGAGTCTCCAGTGTCTTACTATAGAATTCATATAGATTGTGAAGAGAATGGGTGATAAGGCTACAGTCTTGCCTCACTCCCCTGTTTATAGGTTCCCAGTCAGAGATTCTTCCATTAATTTTTACTGCAATCATGTTGTCTGTATATGTATCATGTATCGCTTTAATTAGGTGATGAGAAACTCATCACCTAATATCTCATTTATTAGTATCTCAAAAAGTTCATTGCGGTTAACTCTGTCAAATACCTTTGAAGAATTAATAAAATCAATATGAGATTCCACATTGCATTCTTCATGTTTTTCCAATAAAATTTATTACAAGCAACATTGGTGACAAAGAGACAACTCCTAATGAAAAGATACAACAATACCTGGTCACAACAAAATGTACTGCATGATGCATACATTCCTTATCACCAGTTTGAAACTTTACGGTAGTATCTCATAAACAAGAAATTCAAAGTGAAAGCATGCAGTAATTTAAACTTTCAGTTATATCACAAAACTTAATATCAAACAGTTTTGGAATCAACAGCTTGGAAACTTATTAGGTTGCTTACTTTCTGTTCCCCAACATTAAAAATTTTAATTTGTAACATTTAATAAACTTCCAGAGTCGTAGAAATGGCAAGCAGCTAATTATTTTTACTCACAAAATTAATCTTAAACTGCTCCAAGTGAAAGACAAAAAGGGAGCCTGTTATTGTGAAATCAAGCAGTTGAACAGTAGGTTAGAATTAGGAAATCAGTATATGAATGTGCATTCATATTAATGATATTGCTATAAATTGTGAAACAGAGTACATACATCACAGTCATATGATTAGAAGAAAGAAACATATGATTAGATTAGAAGAAAGAAACAACCTACTGATGTGTTTTTGGACAGCACTATGTTATTCTCCTTAGAGGGAAAAAAAATTCAAGGCAGACACCATTCCAATAGGGAGAAAAGATATGCTCAGTTAATAAGGAATGTGAATTAAATGAATTCAATGACTTTAAATAATTTAGGAAATATTCAATCAGCAGGAAAAAAAGGAAAGATTAGCATAAAATAAAAGTGTTTCAATGTCTTTCATCCTGAGATTTTTATTTAATAAGTTCAAAGCACCTTTTGATAACCTGTTTTGGTAAAATACTTGTAAGCTCTGTATTACTTAACCTTGGTATTACTAAGCCTGGCTCCCACTGATGAGACCTCAATAAAGGTCGAAACCGGTCTGGGTAGTGGCCCCTTGCCTTTAATGCATAGCATCATACATCTCCTCAAGGAGATGGGCTTTGCATTAAGGGTAAATATTAAGAATAGTGATCAGAGTTTATTCCATTTTTACGAGTTGCCTAGACTTGCACTACCTCAAGGGTCATTTAGACTCGCACTACATGCAGGCACAAACTTGACTTATTTGTCTGTTTGCTTACTTGGGAAATGGAGTAAAACCAGGTTTAAAATAGCTTGGTATCTTTAACATATTATACCCAAGATAAAAAACTTTCTACACACACACACACACACACACACATATATATATATATATATATATATATATATATATATATATATATATATATATATACACACACACACACACACACACACACACACTGCTTGGAAAGAAGTCAATGGACATCATAGTGTGAGAAATAACCAGCCATGGCACTTACCTTATATATATATACACTGCTTAGAAAAAAGTCAACAGACACCCTAGTGTGAGGAACAAACAACCATGGTGGTCACCTTAATAAGATGTAGCACTTCCTTTCTCTGCAATGAACTGCAGCAATCCTAAGGGCATTCCTTTCACAAGTGTACAACAGGGATCAATTGGAAATTTTGACCATTCTTTCTGTAGGCATGAACTCATGTACTGGACTGTTGTACGGAGGAATGTTCCTTGACCTCGCCTGACACCCAAGTTCATCCCACAGATGTTCAATAGGGTTGAGATCAGGCTCTGTGGAGGCCAGTCAAGTGTGCCAACAAACATGTCGCCACACCTGACTGTCTACAAACCACTCAGTTACAGCAGCATTTTTACAATACAGTGCATTGTCTTGCTGAAAGAGACAGTGATCAGTTCTGTAGAAACGCCACAAAGTAGGAAGCACTGCATTGTTCAGAATGTTCAAATACTTCTTGGAGTTAAATGTTCATGGCCCCACATAGGTCCAATGCCAAAACAGTAAAAACAAGACCATAACATCACACTGCCATCTCAGAATTTCATAATTGGGATTACGCACTGTGGTAAGAGACGTTCACTGGGCATTTGCCACGCCCATCAATCTGCTCAATAGAGTGGTGTAGCACGATTCATCACTCAATAACACAGCTTTCACATCCCATTGTACACACTCTTTGCACCATTGAATTGCATGCTGGTTTGGGTAATGTGTGGGATCTTGCATATTTCGGTCCTACCATGGAAATCCATATTGTGAGCCTCGGTCCTGAATTATTTTGTGTAGGTTCGTGTTCCAATTGGTGACCGAAACTTTACGTTCAATGTGTCAGCCAAAGAATAGCGGTTTTTACATATTATCCTTCGTAGCACCCACGGTCACGTTTTGTGAGTGTTGTTGGTCATCCACTGCAGGTAACACTTGCAATTGACTGCCTTCGCTTCCACCTCAGTATGGCGTCAATGATTGTTGATCACGGATGGTCCAATTTGTCAACAATTTGCCAAACAGATAGGCCAGCAACATAGCATCCTATTATAACGCGTCTTTCAAATTCCATTGGTTCCCTTCTTACAGCTGTTTTACCCAGAAACAATTACACTGATTTTAGGAGCATCATGTTCCTCCAATCTGTACAGCTATAAACATGTGACGCATCACATGGCATGATGTATCTTGACCACAGGGTGCCCGTTGACTTCTTTCTAAGCAGTGTATATATAGAGAGAGAGACAAAGCAGAGAGTTCACTCTAGGCATCATAAAAGTCGCTATTGCAACAATTTGTTCAAAATGACAGCAAAAAAAAAGAAGTAAAATACTATATCACAACTCAAACACATTGGTGAGTATAATTAGTAGCATCTGGGTAGTCATGTAGAAATGAAGTTTGCTTCCATAACGCTAGGCTGCCCTTGGAAATACTAGACTCAATTCTGTCAACTTAAAAAATAAAAAAAAAAATTCTGTAGACCTTCCTTCAATCAATCTTCAGCATGATTTTTCTTCTCACATATATATACACACCAAGGTTTCCAAGCACCATTCAAATATAAACTGACCATATATATATATATATATATATATACACACACACACACAAAGGTTTCCAAACACCACTCAAGTAAACTGACCAAAAAACACTATTTCGAGGATGTGGAGAAATGAGATGGCAGCAGTTTCCTACCATGCTCATATCCCAGAAAACCTGAATTCAGTTACAGTGGTTGCCCACCATCCTCAAAAATTAGGACTAAAACAGCTCAATCTACTCCCTTTGGAAATAAAAGATGTTAGAGGATTTATGTTAATTTAGTATAATTAGCAATTTTTAGGTGAGGTTCAAAATTGAGTAGTTATTGAACCAGAGAAAGGCATGTAAATGTCTAAATAAAATAATATAATAATAGCTTTTATTCCCTATACAGAATAGGTGAGGCCGTCTTAGCTCTAATTTTTGAAGATTTCTTAAGGAGGCGAGTTCGATCATAGATATCTGGCAGAAGACTATCAACTACTTGTAAATAGGATCTGCTGAAGAGAGGTAGACTAGTGCCACATGCTGATCACTAATATTCAGTATGTTAATCTGAAATAGAGTTCTATGGTTGACTTTCTTGAGTTCATGGGGGATGAAAAACCAGAGTTTCCAGGGGAAAAGAAACCCACTTACTCGTGCCATAGCACTAGTTTGCCTTATGAACTTAAAACTTCATTAGGCAACCTAGTGCTATGGGTACAAATACCATTTCCAAAGGGCAACACATTTTGGATTGAAAATCTGTTATTAAAAGTTTCCTATTATAAAGGAAAAAAAATCTGCTTGCTCCTTCTCATTTCCCTAAGAAGACTAGACTGCATTTTTGCACACCGAGTCCTTTGGTTTTGGAAATCAACAGGCAGCTGCTCTCTCCTTTCACCATTGTCAAGATTGGCTGCAGTCCCATGTGGTTCAATCAATAACAAGTGATGCTTTCCCTTATTTGTATGTAATCATGTGTTCTGTTGGATTTGCTATCCTTGTTGCAATTTCTATGACCTTAGACAAAAATTACTATTCATTACTATTCCACTCATTTGAAACTCTACCAGAGCTGAGACTTAAATTAAAGAACCTAGTCATAGGTATTGCCAGTTCCCTTGCACACTCTCGCAAAACTAGAGCCGATATCCCATCTAATTGCACAGCTGTATTTACATTCCGATTCTGTAATATCCTAAGAACCTCCAATTCATCCACCTCTGTTCCCACGTTAGTATCTGTCACATATGTTAAAGCAGTAACCTCACTAGGATGATATACCCTTGCAAAGTGGTCACTCAGTAACTCAACTATTTTATCTGCTTCTGTCACCTCGTGACCATCATTGTCATCACTCATTAAGGTTAATCTTCCATAGTCATTTTAACTCTTACTTTCCACATAACAAAAGAACTCTTTGGGATTTCCTTTGGTCTGTTTGGCTAGATTCCTCTTCTAATCTGATTCTGTCTTCATTGCCATACTAGTCACCTTTCTCTTTATATATCCCTTCACAGCATTTTTCCTTCTTTGTGCTTAATATTATTCATCCATCTAACTCCTGACTAACCCTCCTTATCTTAGGTTTACAATTTAATATTGCTTCTTCTAGATGACCTTTAATTATCTTCTATGCACTACTAACATCCTTACCTTGCAGTGTTTTATGTCATGATGCAGATTTAATCTTCTTCGTAAGCTTGTCATAATCACCTGCCTTGTAGTTCTACATATATCCCCTCCCCTTCTTGACAGAACGTTCCTCATGTTGTACAATCTTCCAAGACAAGACCATGTGATCACTTTTACCAATTGGAGGCAATGTGGTCACATTGCTTATGGATAGCTCTTCTGATCCTATGACCAGGTCTAATACTCTCACACTGTTAGTCTCCTCGTAAAGATTGTTTTTTATTTTTATTCTCTATAAAGATGATTTTTTTGTCTCTGAGTGTTTATTATTACACAAGGGTTCAATTCTGATTGGTGCTTTTAGAATCCAGAAAATCACTGACGCAAGACCAAATACAAAAAATATACACATTTAATAAAACTAAAACAATATATACACTTTAAATAAAAATTACATAACTACAAAATACTGGATCCAAGGCCTTCAAAAACAAATCTACACTTTAGAGATTTTCTTATCCAAAAATATTAAAATCATTCATTCTCTGGATTGTTCTATTATTGGATTGTTTGACCTATACTTAGTCATAAGTCACTTCTACCAGATTAAACACCTTGTTTTCACAACAACAACATTGTTCACCAGAGTCAGTTTCTTTGTTAAGCCCTTTCCAAAAATATAAAAAATTTTCTTCTTTTCCATAGGATCCTTTTTTGCTCCCTTATATAGCACACAATATTATTCCTCATGTCTAACTGAAATATAAATATTTCTTACCTCTTGCAATTCTACTTGATGTACAATTTACTGTACCAGATAAAAAAGCTTCTTCTACTACTTCATAAATAACATATCTAAGTTGAGCTAATTCCATCGCCTCTTCCAGTAGATATTTTAAAAATAGATCTGGCATCCTTAAGACAGATGAAACTTTCCAATCAGCTTTTCCTCAAACATTGTTAGAATATTGACTGCAGTATCTTCTTTTATTTACTAAATACTTGTTGATAGTCTCAACTCCTTCAGTTTAAAGACTCACAGTTCTACGATTCCTTTTCGGAATCTTGCATATTCTCCCGACTGTCACGTAAAACTAAAAAATTTCCTAACAAAATTTCTGTTGTCAGCATTGTTAAACTTCCATTAGTTCTCGGTTTTTCTTGTTACCCCGATACTGAATGCCCTCTCTGTGTCAGCTGTCAATCACCCAGCAAACTCCTCGGTGAGCATGTGCACTCTAAGTAGCAAGCAAGAAGTTACGTATGATGAATGGCATGTTGTCTCCGTTAGCATAAACAGAATATCGTGTTAAAACACAATGCTTAATAATTTGAAATTATAATAACAGGATTGAAAGTAACATAACTATCAGGATCTGGTAAGTACATCAATTTTCAAATGGTTTAATTTTATTTTGACAATAGTAATATCTATAACGGGCACATCGCAAGTGCCAACATATGTGTTATGAAACCAAAACTAATAATATATTAACAAACAATTTGTAAAAATTTTCATAATTTTAAATTACGATTATTTTTACACCTGCCATCACATGCTGCCTCAAGTAATTATCTCTCTGTAAATGGATAAATTCCATTCCCTTCCTGCCATGTGTGATCTTTCTTCCTTCCAGTCCATATCTCCATAGCTGAAGTCCCCGATAATAATCACTCAACCTGTACTCATTGTACTAATTTGGCAATGCATGTTTTCCAGATCATCCAATAATAATAAAATGAATTCAAGAGATGGAGGGAAGGAGCAAGAGAGGTATTTGTTTTACTAACAACAACGTGCACTTTATTTATTATTTCATGCTTTGTTCTGTACTCATATCTTTATTAATGTATTCAAGCAGCTGAGTGTTGATATATGTATATATTTTATTCACCTGTAAAGTTTTCAATGAAATGTTACAATGTAAAGAAACTTATTACGCTCGCTATTGGCTCCGCATATGCATGAATCCTGTGGGAAAAAATGTTGAATGGTGAATGTGAGAATTTTGTATGGAGGAAAAAAAAAAAAAGAAGGGCATTTTATTCTATGTACCTTGATGTTTACCCCCACTTCTCATTCAAGAATTGTAAATGGAAGTTTAATTTTTCATGGGGAATTTTCATGCACTAAGCAATAACCGTGAATGACTTTTTGCATATATTACTGGCAACCTAATTTGTCAGTGCTAAGTTAGTCTGAGCAGTGACCTTCCCATAATAAATAGCATTACATATATCCAAAAAGGTAGTGTGCTTTGCATAATGAGGCAGCAAGGCAACTGATGTGAAGTTCAATAGTCTTTATATACAAGAGGCATAGTCATGAAGTACTTCACATGAAAACTGTGTGCTGACACTTGGATAAAGGATTAAACAATATAATTTATTTTGCAATCAAGTGAAAAAACTTTCTACATCTATATCTGATCTTTTTTTTTGCTATTTGTATGTGTGATACAAATAGCAAAAACATGTAATGTGATACACCTTTCTGCTATTTGTATATGGGAAATATACAACTTCTGCATTAATTCAACCTTGGTACATTTACTGGGTCTGGCTCTCATTGATGAGACCTTAATAATATACTAAAAACATTGAAACCTTAGAAGACTGGAAAATTGGGCCATTTTCCTTTTCTTCTAAAGAACTTAAAACCATAAACTTCCCTGCTCAGTAGTACATAATAGATATTACAGACATTACAGAAGTTGAAGAAAAGTAATTATATAGTATGCCTGTGCTATTTTTTTGGTTCAGCCAATACAAAGAAGTTAAAAAGGAATTGCTTTAACTATCAAAGAAGCATGGAGACTTTGGGTCTCCAGTCTTTAAAATTCTGCTATTTAAGCAATACAGCTTAAAAATTCATAAAATGTTGTAGACCATGCGCAGACCTTCTCCAGTACTAGCTGGGTTTCATCCATTTGGAGTAAATGATTATAAAGGACCAAAAGCTGAGATCGTTCCTGAATACAACAATAGTCTGGCATTGACATTCTTTTCATTAATAAAAGTAAAATTGGTATAAAGAAATCTTTAACCTCTTTTGGCACAAACTTCCACAGTTGAGTACCGACAAAAACACTTTGTTTCATAATTTACTGAAGCAAGGATACTCTAACAGGAGGGATCTTGTTAGGAGAATTGCATGTGGCCACCTTCCAGAGGTAGGAGACAGACTAAGAGAGACTAATACCCTGGTCCTCCAGGTTGGGACTTTTGCCTAAGGCTGTTTACCTTACCAAGTAAAAATTTCTATAACTCAGACACTGGAACTGGAAAATTCATTGGGCCGAAACAAGAGAAAATGACCAAGAAAGAGCAAAGGTAAACTATTAGGAATCATGGACATTTTAAAAGTAGCCACGTGAAATGTGCGAAGCATAACAAAGGAATTAGAATTGGTAAAACAACTGAAAACTAAAAATATTAATATAGCTGTGATAACAGAAACAAAAAAGAAATTAAAGGGAACAAAAGATATAGATGGTTTTACTATGCTATATGGAGGAGTTGCACCAACATATCAGAGATTCTAGTAATGTGACCATTTTAACTGATAATAAATGGAAAAATAGAATATTATTATTATTATTACGACACCTACAGGGAGTCTAAAGACTCATCGAGGGAGGGCACCTACTCTACAGCTCTCTGTCTCTTTTCTACTACAACAAACTGCAATTACACCAATGCCATCTTCTACCCACCACCACAATCGCAAACATCCATGCCCATGGCAGGATTCGAACCCGCAGTCTTTTGGCTGGAGACTGGATACACTAACCACTCGGCCAACCAGGCCAGCCTCATTGGCCGAGTGGATATGTAAATGATCAAATTATAACAATTAAATTAAAAACGAATAGAAGCTATTTAAATATCATTAGAGTATGTGCCATTGAAGAACGTAGGAAAGAGGATTCTGAACAATTTTATGAAGAACTACAAAAATAGTGAAATAAATGTAATAAAAATGACTATATATTAATAGCAGGAGATCTTAATGCTAGAGTTGAAAATAATCCAATCCCAAATGTCTTAGAAAAATAAGAAATTTGCATGAATAACTATTGGAATGGCAGAGGAAAAAGATCTATAATTGATTAAATCATACTAATCAGAAACTAACTCCATATGTACGTGTTTACAGAGGAAGTGAAATTTTTTTTTCAGATCATTATTTAATAGTTTCTAAAACAGAAATATTAGCATAATGGAGAAAGGAAGTACCTAAAAAAAAAAAAAGAGAGAAATAGAACAAGTATACAAAGTATATTTATCACAAGAAGAAAGCATTAGAATGCTATATCAATCACGATTAACAGATTACCTAAAAAAAAGCCCAAATTAGTGAAGATATAGAAGAATGGAAAGCTTTAATAAAGTTAACCCATAAAGCAGCCTCTGAAGTACTTGGAAAGAAAAATAAAATATTAAAAAACAAAAATATTTTAAAAAAATATTAAGAAAATTAAACAAAGAAAGAGATACAGCACAAATCAACATAATACAAGAGAAACAATGGATAGAACATTATAATTTATGGTATGACCCAAATTTAATAACAGAAAATAATAATGAAGAAATCAGCACTGATATAGAACCAATAAAATTGGAAGAACTAAAAGAAGCAATAAAAGTATCAAAAAATAGAAAATCAGCCTGATTAGATGACACAAATACAGAGCTTTGGAAATATGGCAGAGAATATTTACATATCCACTCGGAACTACAGTGTACATGGAAGTATACACTACTTCCATGTATGCTATGTTCCAAATTTTTACCGCCAAAATTTATGTGGTCTGCTAATTCCATAGCATTTTCCTGATCATATCTTGTACCTCCTTTGAAATTATTTTCCTTATATATATATATATATATATATATATATATATTTTTTTTTTTTTTTTTTTTAAATTTTAAAGTATTTTCCCAACCTTTCATCAAGAGTAAAAGAATTAGTGAGCAAAAAAAGTGAAAGTGTGAAAATGATTTGAAAAGTAATCTCATTGGAAGAAAAACTTGAAATAATAAAGAAAGTGAACAAGGTGAGTCCACAGCAAAGATAAGACAAGAACACAAAAATGGGTGAATCAACTATAAGAGCAATTTTAAGCAAAGCTGCTGAATACAAAGTATTATAATGATTGAATTAGAGAGACTTCTTTGTACACAGATCAAAGATTGTAACCAAAAAAGGATCCTGCTAACAACTGACCTTATTAAATCAAAAGCATTAAATCTCTTTGCAACCTTGAAAGAAAGGGATATCAATGATGGAAAAGAAGAATTCCACATTAGTGCTGGGTGGTTTGAGAAATAGCCTACAGGAGGTGGCTGCAAATTATTCAGAGATTTGAAGAAATTGTATAAGAAGGGGGCTATTGTGACTAACGAATATTTAATGTCGATGAAACTGGCCTTTTTTCGGAAGCCAATGCCTTCCAAGACTTTTCTAACTAAATCAGAGAAATCTCAGCCTGGTTATAAAGTCGCAAAGTCGAATGAAATTACTGCTAGCAATATGCGATCCATTTGGAAGCACATTCTTCCACATTGTGCAAATGATTTTGGAGGCTTTTCAAATGAATCTAAGTTAATTAAATCTCGTTCTGAGAAACTGGGCGATTCTGACTTGCTAAATTTAGATGTACAGCAGGAAGATCCTGAAGAATATGAAGAAAATTTAATCACTGACAAGCCCAAAAAGATTTCACAGAAACAAATTTTAAATATTTTTCGTGCAACCAAAACTTTTAAGTAGCAATGCTTAGAGACTGACCCTTGTGAAGAGAGAAGCAAGAAAATTTGCAGAAGAGGCAGTTGTATGAAAAAAAGAAACAGAATGCCTGCAAGAATAATAGATTTATATTTTGAATATGTTTTATTGTCTTTCAGCTTCATAGTTTTCCTTTAACTAGGCCCTGAGACATACCCTAATTCTTTTATAAAAAAAATCAAGGGTAAAAAAAGAAATTTGAGGAACAAATTATACTTTTTTTTCCATAGGTTATTACACTCTATTAGTGTGTTTTCGATTAATGCGCCTGTTTTAAAGAACGCATTAGGCATACTAATCAAGGGATTGCTGTAGATGTAAAAATAAAAAAA
Organism: Typopeltis vanoorti; assembly: GCF_054136105.1. NCBI lineage: Eukaryota > Metazoa > Arthropoda > Arachnida > Uropygi > Thelyphonidae > Typopeltis > Typopeltis vanoorti. The sequence continues at coordinate 47,187,170 of NC_143569.1, forward strand.
TTTTAGAAAATCTGTGGAAAAATTAATAGGACAATGAATAAAAAAAAAACAAGATGAGAAACTCTGCTAACATTTTATAAAGTAACAGCCACTCCCATTCTTGTATGGTTCAAAAACATGGACAATTAAAAAGAAAGATGAAAGTAAAATACAAGCTGCAGAGATGAGATTTTTAAGAAAACAATAAAGGATGTACAAAATTGGACTATATAAGAAATGAAGACATCAGAAAAGAATTAGATATTTATAACATAAATGAAAAGATCAAGGAATATAGAGAGAAATGGAAAGAACAACTAGGATGGAAAGATATCGGCTACCAAAAGAGGTGGATAGATATAAACCAAAGGGAAATAGAAGGAGGAAGATCAGCGATAAGATGGAAAGACCAGTGAAGCCGAAGCAATTGCCTAATCCTTGAAGAGAAGATTTATTGATGGTCAGGAAGAAACTTGGATTTGAAAACCATAATATGACATACAAATTACTTACAATATTGTATTTGTGGAAATTTTATTGTTTAGTCAGATGATTTTTTGTATTTAGAAAGAAACATTCAAGGAGATATCAAATTTTTGGCTAGGTGGTGTAGACCACTCACATTATGCAATATTCACCAGGGGAAGATAAAATTCTGTCTATTTTTATTATGAGAGGTTTTTTAAATGGTTCCATCCTCTTAGTTCAATATGGTCTTATGGCCAATTGCAAGGATGACCGAAGAGCAATTCCAGACAGAGAAGGCCAACTCAAGGCAATTAACTCTGATAAGGCTAACCACCTAGGTATCAGTCATCTTTGCACTTTAGTTTTAATTGGTCTTATGATTGTCTATCTATATGAGACTGGTGGAAAAGAAAAAATGATAGCCTTTGGCTATATGATGATACAATAGAGCTGAGACACATTATCTATATGTCTTTTTTTTTCTCCTAATACTATCCGGGCTCTCTTACACCCCCCCCCCCTATACTAACTACTCTAGGCCTGTGATGAACACCCCTTTGCTTTTTCACCTCAATAAAAGTCGAAAACGGGCTGGGTAGTGACCCTCCCATAATGCACAGCATTATAGGATGCTAAGGCAATTGATGTGAAATTATCAGCCTCTATCTACAAGTAGTCTCATTGTGAAGATACTTCATGCATAATTCTGTTTGTTTACACTTGGATAAAGAATTAAACATTATAATTTCTTGCAAGTATAATTTTGATTCATAGATAAAGAGAGAGATACGAGAATTATAGACAGAAAAGGTGTAATTATGGGCATGTATAATTAAATATAAAATTGGTTATATATAATTATATTCCAGAAAATTATGAAGTAATTATGTACGCAAGTTACATAGTTACTTCATGTGCAAACTTATATTGCTTATTTAATCTAATAACATGCAAATGAAAGCAACAATACAAAGGTCATTTCAAAAGTTCTGAACACTGCACATATCTCTCTAGTGGGATGATGTAGTAGTTTCAGTCAGCAGTTTTAAACCAGACTGATTAAAATGTCTACTCTTTCTGTTGGTCTTATGATTGTGTGAATAATGGCCTGCGATCAGCCTTCTGACTTCATGGAGACATCGTTATATTAATAATGTGAACTGTTTCACATAAAGTACCTGAGTTCATAGGAAAGTATGGATGGGAAATGTCCCCCAAACATACAGTCCTAACTTGAGCCCTCCAGACCTCGATCTGTTCTCTACACTGAAAGAATAAATCTGTGGAGAATGTTTCACTGCCATTAACAAAGTTTTTTATAGACTTATCAGACATGTCAACAAAAATGGTGTAAGACTTATCCAAACATTAGGCAATATTAATAAAGCAGAATGGAGATTATATTGAAGGCCAGGAAATATATTTTGTCAAATGAATGTGTGGTTTAAGAACAAGGGTATAGGATCAAAGACCTCATGAAATGACTTTTATAACTGCAAAATAAAATATTGATCAATCAAAGGGCTTACTATGCAATCAACACTACCGTAGGTCTCTCCTGGTCATGGCCTCACCCAAGGGTACCATGCCTACCCTTAATGAGGCCATGTCCATTGTGATGAACTTGGCATGTCATTCTTGAATTTATTTATTTTACAAACATTATAATGTACTGATAGCAATGTGTTCAAATTACATGTCAGTTATTAATGTGCTTGATGTGCATCATTGCAGGTAAAAAAATTAGATCCAATACACAAAAATGAATTTTTGCTTATTTTAGTGTGGTGGCAGATTGCAACAAAGTTGCAAAGGGCTGTTGTGGTCAATTCTATATGCCACAAGCCAGAGTTTGCCAAAATTTTATCAAATTTTAATAGATTGTAAAATTGCAGCCGAAAAAAAAAAAAAAAAAAAAAAAAAAAATCACCAAGCTTGCAGAGGAGGAAGAGAAAAAATACATTAATCAGGAGAATGGGTCAAATATTGAGTTTCAAAGAGTGATCATCCTATCAAAGCCACTACTATTTATTATCTATCTCAATTAATTTTAAGTTATACAACAACTTGCAATGGGATATTCTCTCAAAATGCATTTACAAAATCCATAAATATCATAGTATATAAACATTTCTTACCTAGATTCACATCATTTTATCAAATGACTGTTTTCAACAGAGATCTATATTCATATCTACTCAAATCATAAATTCTAGTTTTAACGAACTTCTCCAATACCTTGAAATCCATAAATATAAACCACATCTCGCATCCATGGACAATGGCATTTCATACATAACTCATCTAAGGAAAAATAAGGCTATCTACTATCATTATTTAAGTTATTTAGAATTAATATTAAGACAGATGATTATGGTCATCAGTCTGTCAACTGCAATATTTACCAAGTAATTTGTCTTCCTGCATGAGGAAAAATCCATTTTTGAAAGAGAGAGAAAACACTTTCACCTAAGATTGACTAATCCAGCTCTGCCATTGACTAACATTGCCATTTTCATATTTTGCTAGTAAACTAAGTGTAAGCTTCTTCCAAGTTCAAACTCAGAGGAATACAAATGGATAGCGGTTCAGTGTCTAATACATATCGATAATTTTGTTGGCCTGGTTGGTTGAAAGGTTAGCATACCCTCTCTCCAACAGGCTGTTAGGTGAAAGATGAATTTCATCATCTGGTGTGAGACTACCATCCCACTTATTGGAGGCCTGAAGTGGCTTGAAAAGGTTCTTTGCTTGGTCTCTAGAGCCGAGTTTCTGGACTATGTAAAAAAAAATAAATTAAAAAATAGAAAAATTGATGAAAATAGAAAACAAATCCTTAACCCACGTATGGTACAAAATGTACTATAGGTTTGCAAAAAATAACCACCTTTTGTGGATGGGAGCAACATAAAAAAGTTGTATACTTAAGCAAAGTGCCTCGATGAAGGGTGGATAAGAAATGGCATATCAAGGGATTCTGTTAGTGGCCACTTGTTTATTTTATATTATTATTAAGTGACACCTCCAGGAAGTCCAAAGACTCAGCGAGGGAGAGTGTGCCAACAGCATAGAACGATTGATCCCTTCTAACTACTAACCGCACAAACTTGCTCAACTTTTTGCAAAACCCATTAGTAGCAGAGGCTCTACCAATTGACTAATATATCAATGATACGGTCCAAGATTTGAAGGGAGATATTCAGTTTTGCAGATGATGCAAAATTTAGAAAGCTAATAACAAGGAATATTGATGCAGTGTTACTTTGAGACAACTTAAATGGTAGATTCAGAGGGAGATGATAAATGGGAATATCAGTTTAATGTTTCTAAGTCTAAAGTTATGCACTTTGGCCAGACTAACTGTAAGCTTCTTCCAAGTGTATTATTGGTGGAACTCTTCTCCAGAAGGTGGGGAGGGCTCTTGGAATAATAGTAGACAAAGAGCCAGAGTTTAGTAAAACAATTACAATGGTTGTTGAAGTCACCAAAGGATTTCTACCATACTGAGAAGGATTCCATTCAAGTCAGATCAAGAATGTGATTATGCTATTGTATAAAACATTGGTTAGGCTACGCCTAGACAATTATGCACAAATTTAGCATCCTTGAATCTAGAAGATAAAGGAAATGATAGGTAGACAGACTAGAGGTGAGTAACTAAGATTGTTTCAGGACTGCAGAAAGTTGAAAATAAGAATAAAATGACAAAGTGTGGCTCAGCAAATAGGAGGAAGACAGGAAATATGATCGATACTTATATGGTCAGAGAAGCCTATCAGAGACATGTACGGAAGTGTTTCTGCACAGAGAAGTGGTGAAGTGGTTGACAGGAGTATAAGAGGTTATTCCTGGAAGCTGTATTCGAGTGTTGTGAGCAAGTATATTTCTGCATGGAGGGCAGTGATTGAATAGAATATACACTGATAGAGTAGGTTGACAGAGAATGCAAGGGACAAGAAAAGGGAAGGACCTCTTCCATGATAACTGTAGTGACTCCAGATGCTAGAAATAATAACAGTACTAGTAAAACTATTATCACTGTAAAAGCATAAAGTAGACATTTTCATAGTACAAAAATTCAAAACAGACTTCAATTTTTTGATAACAAAATAAGAAAAAGTCCTTACACTGATTTTATAGAAATACAGTAATTACTAAGAGTTGCTTCAGAAATATAATAATTTTTAATAATAAACTGAACATCAGCAAGATGGTTAGTTTTCTTATATGCATTTTGATATCCACTGTGCAAGAAATAGCTATTTAAACAGGCAAAAGTCCAATATTATTAACAAATGGCTAAAACAGATCATGTTGTTTTATTATTTTTATTTATTCTTATAACAGCTTGTTCATCTCTTTTACATGCTCTCTCTCTCTCTCTCTCTCTCTCTCTCACACACACCTCTTTTTCATGTTGTATAATTACAGAATATAAAGTTAGTTATTTAATATGCCTCATGATTCTCCTACAGTGCTGAGACTTGGCCTCCTGCAATGCTTGATCAAGAACCTCTGTCATGTGAATTAGGTTGACTGCATCTGTTTGTAAAATTGTACTTTTCTTTTGTCCATGGTCTTCTAAATCCAGCTTCAACATAAAAACAGGTGTAGTTTGATGTCTAAGACAGCGACTAGCAATCTAAAACAAAATGAAAAAAAAATTTTAAATGCTTTTTTTTTTATTATTATGCAGCGAGAAATCACTGCATAATAATAAAAATCATCATTTCATTATTGAAATAATGTGTAAGGTTTAATAATTTCATTATTAAATTTTTGAATCTGGTACCACCCCCACCCCAAAAAAAAAAAAAAAAATTGAAATAACTCATAATATTTCCTCAAGTGAAATTTAGAAAAATTAGTAATAAAACATTTATACACTATTTTCTGTGCTTGCATGCTAAAGATTCCAATTTTAAATTGACTCTGGGAGTGAGAGAGAAGGACAATGTCAAATTAATAATTAGTGAATGAGAGTTATTATCTTGTAGAATGTTTGCCTTTTAAGGACAGAAGTGGACAGAAATGTGAAGGTGTATATTAGAATTACACAAAAAGGACAGAAAGTGAGTGATAATAGTATATGTAAAAAGTAACTGATTATGGTTTTTTAGTATTATGTCAGGACAACTAAAGCTATGGGGTAAAAGAAAGTGAAATAACTAAAAATAAAAATATAGACAAAATCATGAAAGAGACAGAATGAAGGAGTGAAGTTAAAAGAATGAAGATTAGGACCAAGAGGTTAAACAAGAATTTAGTGAGTCATGTGCAAGAAATAGCAGTGACAAAAGTGAAAGCAAATATGCTGCACGAGATTTTTTTTTTTTTTTAAAAACACCAATTTGTAGATCATGATTAGAGGTGTCATGGATATCAGGAATGAATAAGCAATGAAAGCATATATTTCATGTTAAGATTAAGGATGTGAATGAGGCAGCAGGAGATAAAGTCAAAGATTATTATAGTGCAACACATGTGACTGCAGAGTTATAAGGAGGATGTGAGGTGAGATATGAAAGGACTGCTGAAAGCAAAACACATCAACTCTATTGCCATGATATGATTACATAAAGTTAGGTGGTGATTGTGAATGCATTGGGTGTGAATCTAATATTCAATGTGTGAATTTTTATGAGTTTTAAGAGAGATGTGCATTCATTTGAATGGCACCAGAATTGAACAGGTGCAAAAGCTTGATAGGTGAGCATTTGGAGGTGCAGATGCAGAGAAATAATAGTTAGGGAGGAAACAGGAGAATGTTATATAAAGAATGTAGAAGCAAGTGATCTGTGCAAATGCAAGATTGAATATGATCAGAAACCTGTGTGAGGTGGAAATATATCTATAAAGGATGGGCGAAATCATTTCACAAGAGTAGAAGCAGTAATAACTACTGCCAGGCAAAGGCCTGACAATCTAGTGTGGGATGCTGACCATGGAAGAAGAACCATAACTAGGTTGAATGTAAATAAGGAAATGGGTTCATGTTAATATTTCTAGAATAAAACTATAGAAAGGAATGAAACAGATAATTTACTGAATAAACTAAATATTTATAACTGGATATTTCACCTGCTAGCATTATCAGAGGCATATTGAATATTCAGAATCATATTCACTTATACATGGAATCTATTAATCCTCTGAAATGCTGGCACTTAATGCAGTCCCCCCCATCCCTCAAGCCCAGAGTATGGCTAAGATATATAGATGTTGCCTTTTAACATTTGGTCACATGGCCCACAGGCACTTTTCAACTTTTTTATAATTCCTGAACAATATCCCCCCAAATTACCTTTACTGTTGAAGAGGGAATAGAAGAGGTTCTGGCCTTTTTGGATACTTTAGTTACAAGGCAATCAAATAGATCCCAATCATGTTCAGTTTACCAGAAGTCCACACACACAGGAAGACATTACATGCCACTTTACATCACTCTCCTGCCCAGAAACTTGGGATTCTCAAAACTTTAGTCTCCAGAGAAGAATAAATTTCATCCTCAGGACCTGCATTACATCAACAGGCTTTACTTAATGCTTTTTTGAGCAGAATGGTTACAACAAATAAACTCTTGCTAAACTCCTTAAAACGGACCCCCCCCCCAACTAGACTATAAATATACCATATTCCTTCCCTACATTAAAGGTACAACAAACTAGGCTCACTCCTGAAACAACACAAAATCAGAACAGTATACAAACCTTTGGCCAAAGTCTCCACTTTCCTTAAACAAATTAAGGACTGGCAGGATCGTCTCTCTCTCTCTCTCTCTCTATCACCCAAGTGTCTATAATATTTCCTGTCAATGTGGGACTAGTACTTTGGACAGACAGGAGGAACCACCATAATAAAAAAGAAAAGAACATAAAAATTATTTTAACATGGGCAACCAAAAAAGTGGACTTATTCACTTACCTTAGACAAAGAGCATTTCATCAGATGAAAAAGGTAAAGTTATTATAGATTCCTGTTTAAATCACAGACTGTTCCTAGAAGCAGCTCTGCTGCAAAGCCTTGTGAACTGTAATAGAAATAGTTTTAATTGGATATAAATTTTGAAGCATTGTCCTATCCACCTGCCAGCATTAATCACTAAAAATCACCACAGAGAGGACACCATTGTCTTCCTCCATACACATTACTGTCTTTCCTCTGGAGTTCATTTTAATTTTCAGTCTTTGCTCTGGAGTTCATTTTAATTTTCAGTCTTTGCTCAAGGTTTTTATTAAACTTATTTTTTGCCTGGGATGGCGGTGTGAGGCCACATTAAGAAATCTTCCTATGTTGGTAGGTTTTCTATAAATGGAGAAAGATAATCTATTATTGTTCCTGTGGCAACTGCTACGTAGGCCAGATGGGAAGATCAGGGGAAATTCGTATGCACGAACACCAAAAAGACGTGCAAAAAAAGGAGAGAACACAAATGAGGCCTAGCATCCACACACAACTTCCACCGGCCATAATGTACTCTGGCATAAAACAAACATGTCTTATATTGAAAAAAAACTGTTTCACAAGTAAATTTAAAGAAGCTGCAAATATGATTAGAATTCCAATGCAATGCAACAAAAACCAGGGCCTGATTCTACACCAAGTTTGGTCAGCATCGATAAAAAATATACCTAAATCAGACCTCGGACAGTGTGAACGTGAACAACATAACGATAATAGAAACCTGATTATGGATTATGATAGGAGGGGTGCTTAAGGGTCAAAGCTGTATAACTGAGACGAGACCTCCACATAGCCTTTAAAGGAATGCGGAGAACCAACCAGGGCCTTCTGACCTAATGTCCAATCCTCACCTTCTCGTGGTGCACCCTGTTGGGTATCTACCTGGATACTGAACGAACGAGGATGGGCTGGCAATTTGGGATTTAGCCGACCAAATTGTATTCTTATTGGTTAAACCAAAATAAAAAATGATGGTACAACATGACAAAATTTCATGCTGGTTGGGGTCGCCCGGTTAAACAAGGCCACTGTTGTTTTCGCCAGGGAACCAAGGCGAACAACGAAAAGTCGGCTACTGGAACAAATCTGAAAACACACCCCAACTCAACATCACCAGAGTTAAAGATCGGTACTATCAACATGAAGCCAGAATGGCAAAGAAATGGAGCTAGCTGAGGAATTAGATAAGTACCAGATCGACATAATAGGGGTGACTGAAACAAAAAAGACAAAAACTGGTGAGATCTTTCTGAGCAATAAATATAAAATGTTATATACAGACAATGACAATCAAGGAAAAGAAGGAGTAGCCATAGTATTCAACACAAAATACGAGGCTAATCTTCTTGAATGGCAGTCAGTCTCAAGTAGAGTGATTTGGGGAAATATGAGAATGGGGAACTGGACAATGAGACTTATTTGTGCCTATGGTCCCACAAAAGGTTCTACTAAGGTAGAAGTGGAGGAATTTTTTGAGGCTTTAGAAAAAGCAACTGACAATAAAAAAGGAAAAGTTGGTCCTTGTTGGGGATCTAAATAACAGAGTAGGAAATGATTGTCAGACATACAAAAATATTTTGGGAAAATTTGGAGAAAAGAGCAAAGCTAATAATGGCAAATATCTGTTGGATTTTTGCTCAGGACATGGACTGGTTATTACTAACACCATATTCCAACATAAAAATGTGCACAAATTCATATGGAGAGAAGAGGCAAGGAATAAGAAAAGTCTCATTGACTATGTTATTGTTGATAGTGATGTTTTCTCCCTGGTGCAGGACACAAGAGTGTACAGAGGATTTGAAATTGGAAGTGATCACTATTTAGTCTTGAGCAGGATAAAATTGAATTTCACATTGAAAAGAATAACATGTAAGAAAGTTTTAAAGCGAATAAAAGTTGAGCAGCTCTCAGATGTGAACTGTAGACTAAAATACACATAGATTATTGAAGAAAAAATGAAAGAGTTTGAGAACAGGATTCAAACCTTGGAGATTCAGTGGCAAGCCTTGAAGAAAGCCCTGATTGATTCAGCTTGAGAGGCATGTGGTGAAGTTGTCTGCAAGGATAGAAAAATTAGAACTCCATGGTGGACACAGGAAGTTAAAGAGACAGTGAAGGAAAAGAAGAAAGCATATCAAAAGTTCTTGGCAAATAAGTCAGCTTTGTGCTCTTAGAGAATACAGAGACAAATGCAAGAATGCTAAACACTGTGTAAAACTAACTAAACAAAAGTCATGGGAGGACTTTGGTTAAGAATATAGAAAATAAATATCAAGAAGGTGGCAAAATATTCTGGAAGTTGTTGAAGAAGCTTAGGAATAGAGGGAAGAGTGCTGTAAAAGGAATTAGAGATGATAAAGGTGATGAAAAACAGGAGAAAAAGATATCCTTAAAGTATGGAGTAATTACTTTGAAAAATTGCTAAATGAAACAAGCAATGATGACAGCACAGTGGTAAAAAACACTGACCAGGCATGAAGTCAGGAATACATATCCATACTTGAAGTAGAAAAAGCCATCAAAGGCTTGAAATGTGGAAAGGCAGCAGGAGTAGATGATATTCGACCAGAAATGCTGAAGTATGGTGGTATAAGAGCCTTACAGTGGCTGCACTGCATAGTTCAGAAAGCCTGGACAGAGGGACGAATTCCCAATGATTGGAGTAGAGCTCTCATAGTACCCTTATATAAAAAGGGAAATAAAACTGAATGTGAGAATTACAGAGGTATTTCCCTACTGAGTGTTCCTGGGAAGATCTATGCAAGTATACTTGAGAAACGGTTGAGAAGAATTGTGGAAGAAATGCCTGGTGAAGAACAAGCTGGATTCAGGCCAAATAGAAGCTGTCAGGATCAGATCTTCACTTTACGACAAATAGTTGAGAAATCATGGGAATATAACAAAGATCTGTATTTAAGTTTTGTTGATCTGAAAAAGGCCTATGACAAGGTGCCAACAGAGAAGCTATTCAATACGCTACAGTTATGTGGTATCAATGGGGCATTATATCAAGCAATAATTAGTCTTTATTTGAGTTGTAAGTCAGCAATTAGAATTGAAGTACAGGAAGATGGTTTAATGTTAAATCTGGTGTGAGACAAAGATGTACATTATCCCCTCTGTTATTCATTATCTATATGGATCACATTATGAATGAAAGTGGTATTAAACATGATATCAAAATTGGAGATGTTAACGTCAGCTCTTTGCTTTATGCGGATGATGTTATACTTCCAAATAAATCCACTGCAAGTCTGCAAGATTCTCTGACTAAATTGAATAACTGTTGTAATAGATATGGTATGAAAGTCAGCAATAAAAAGACAAAGACGATGAAAATAAGCAGAATCATTGAAAATGTCAACTGTGTTGTGAATGGAGAGCCTGTGGAACAAGTAAAACATTTCAGCTACTTAGGCACGATTTTTACTGAAGATGGTAAATTAAATATAGAAATAGACAACAGAATCAGCAAAGCTGGTATGGTGGGAAGTCAACTGATTAAATTCATATGGAATATGAGAGAAATTAGTCAGAACACTGAATTAGCTGTATACAAGACAGTGTTCAAACCAGTTTTAATTTATGGATCTGAGAGCTAGGTCAGAAGTAAAACACTTGACCAAAGCCTAGAGACCGCAGATATGAGAGTCATGAGAAAGATTATAGGCGTGAACAGATGGCATCAATGGCAATATCATATTAAAAACGAGGATATTAGGAAAGAACTTGACATTGTCAGCATCCAGGAATGCGTTAGCATAGCTAATCTCAGGTGGTATGGTCACTTAAACAGAATGGGCGAAGAAAGATTAGCAAAACAAGTGTTCTCTGCCAGGTTGGCAGCAAAACGACCCAGAGGAAGACCAAGATATAGGTGGATTGATACAGTACAAAGTGCTTTAGACGATAGAAATATAAGATCTGATAATGTTGGAGTCTTGACAAGTAACAGACTGATTTGGAGGAAAATTGTAGATAGGAAGGTAGTAATGATGTAATTTTCCTCATGTAGTATTATCATATCCTGTACACCCCTTGAGGGTACATGGCAGGAATTTGATGATGATGATGGATAATCCTTAATGCATATCTTTCTATGTCTGTAAATTTCATGTGTTCTTTGGGCCACTTTGCTTGTTTTGCAGGATGAAAAACCTGAGTTTCCATGAGGAAAAGCTCTGCAATCTCTATATAAGACTGGCTAACTCACTTTTATTTGAAAAGCCCTGATAAAAGTTCTTTACATCTTAGACAGGATTTGAACATAGATCTTTCCAACCAGAGGGCATTCATTGTCAATATCAACTGAGCCACATAGGCTTAGCTTGTTTTATATAATTAAAAAAAAGTAAAACTGGTTACAATTTTAGGATCAAATTCTGTTCTCAGCAGAAATAAAATATCTACAGTCACACAAATTACAAATTCTTATACACCGTCTGTCCAAAAAGAAACCGAACTTTTTCGAAAATAGAAGAAACTAGCGGCACCACCTGTTGTATATTTTTGTTGTCAAAAGCAGCAACCTTCATTAGTGTTGTGTCAACTGTTTATGATATTTGTTTCATTAGAAGCCGAGTTATAGTGCCAAGAGTGACAGTGTGTGTTTTGACGAATGGTCAGAAAATGAGTTTGAAACAGAGAGTTGCGATTGATTGTGTTAAATGTGGTAAAAGTTTTACCGAAACGCATCAAATGCTTCAAAAAGCATACGGTGATGAATGCTTATTCCATACTCAAATTTATGAGTGGTTTAAGCGATTTCCAAGTAGTTGTGAGATGCTTGAGGACGACAAAAAGCTGGGGCGTCCAAAAACTGGACTGAGTGAAGTTAACATCCAAAGAGTGCATGATTTCATCAAAGAAAACTTTGAAATCGTCCATGAGATTGATTGAAGATGAATTGGGATTCCAAAATCAACTGTGCACAACATTTTGACTGAGAGTTTGGGACTTCGTAAATTGAATTCGCGCTTTGTTCCCCACAAGTTGACCGACGACCAAAAAATGTATCGAATTGAACACTGCAAGGACTTCATTAAGACTCAAATTTCCTTGAAATGATCGTTACTGGTGATGAAACGTGGTGTTTTGAGTATAAGCCTGAAACAAAGTGCCAGACTGCTGAGTGGAGACCACCAGAAGTGGGGTATCCAAAAAAAAAAGTTGCTTGGAGAAGTCAAAAGTAAAGACAATGCCGATTTGTTCCTACAATTCCAAGGACATTATCCACAAGGAATTCGTTCTGCCTGGCCAAACGGTCAATGGTGAATTTTATCTCGAAGTTTTGAAGCGATTGATAGCGAGAATTTGTCACGTACGGCATGAATATCGTGATGCAGGCAGCTGGTCACTTTTGCACGATAATGCACCATCTCATCGTTCGAATATTGTGAGATAGTTTTTGATCAAAAACCAAGTTTGTGTGTTGGATCACTCACCATATTCACCTGATTTAGCACCCTGTGACTTCTTTCTCTTCCCCCGACTTCATTTGCCGATGAAAGGAAAGCGATATGACACCACTGAAAACATTCAAGCAGCAGTAACCACGATCCTCAACAGTATCCCAAAAACCAATATAAAAAACTCATTTAATGAATTAATTGACCATGCCAAACACTGTATCGAAGCTGAGGGAGAGTATATTGATTGAAATAAATTATTTGAATAATTATAATTGGCCTGCATTTTATTTTCTATCAAAAGTTCTGTTTCGTTTTGGACAGAGGGTGTATTTCATACACAGTAATGAGTTTGATTTTTAATTACATACTTACCTGAATATCAAGCCTCCATTGCAAATCTTTATAGTGAGGAATATCCAAACCTAAATGAGATAACAATGAACGTAATTCTTTGTTATGATCAGAATACCATTTTACCAAACTAGTATTTAATTCCTCAGGAAGTTCGAGGGGAAGTAGAGAGTCCTGAAATTCCAATTCTGTAACCTGAAACAGCAAACCCAAAATATAAACATATCAACCAAATTTTATTAAACATCAGCAATATATTTGATACTTAACAAAAAGTTAACCATGTCTTATTCATAATAATACTTTCCGGTATAACCCAACACCAGGGGAATAAACAAATAATTTGACAAAGATCTGGTAGCTTATTCATAATAGTACTTTCCAGTATAACTAACACCAGGAGAACAAATACTAGTAGACAGTCATTCTATGATCATTTCGAAGCCGACTTCTCTGAACTTGGTTTTTTTCTAGCTAGAGAGTATCTTGAAGAGACATTGGTTGATTATCATCATGAAATTCCTCGTATGAACCTTCAGGAGTGTTCAGGATATTAAGATAGCAATATGAAAAGTTTACATTATTATTTTACTAACTTTACATTATTATTTTACTAAGTTTACATTATTATTAATAATTCCTAATATTAGTTCCTTTCAGTTACAATTTGAATTTTTTTCTGCAATCAATTGCAATGTGCTGTACCACAGCTGGAATTTGTGCTCTGAAATGCCAACTAGAAATATTATTAAATAATTTTTTTTTTTTTTTTTTTTTTATTTCTCGACTATCATTCATACTATGAAACACATAACTACCAACAACTAAGCCTTTCATTGCTTGTCATAAATGATAATCAATCATAAAACTTTTCCCTCATAACAAAATAAGAATCTGGTAAATATGTGACAGAATTATCAAAATAATGCAAACAATGAGATCAGAGTTGAAAACTTTATTCCATTTGCTAACTATAGCCAATTTGTCATAGTTAACAGTTTGGACACCAGTGTATATATTACATATACACATGTCCAAAAGCTAAGGACAGACTATATTTTTACCTGTATATGAAAAAATTTTCATGACTACAGCGAAATGTGAACATAAATTTATTGCCAGTATACTAATAAATTATATTACACAAAAAATGTGTTACAAATTTCATACATATTAAATTTCAATACATTTTTGGCAAAAGTTACAAATTTCCTAAGGATTCATTAAAATCACAGTACAGTGCATGCTGAAAACTATACGAAAAGACATTTCAGTATATAATATGTCTACCCTGAACTGTGATGCAGCTCTCACAACATCATACTATGCTATGCACCAAGTTCAGGAATTCTTGAGGCAAACTAGCTCAATCCTCCTTCAGAGGATTGAGCTAGTTTGAAATTCCCCTCTAGAAACCAAACAAGGTTTCTAGAGGGGAATTTCAAGCAGCAATGCATCTCCCTATTGCATTCCAAACATGTTTTCTATGGGGTTGAGATCTGGGGAACATGCTGGCCACTCGATCTGATTAATATCCTTAGTCTCCAGCAGCATCTCTACTGCTTGTGTATGAAGTGGTGTGGCACTGTCATCCATAAAAATGAATTCTTCCCCTACAGCACCACGGAACAATCAAACATGACATTGAAGAACTTCATTGCAATATCGGTCACCAGTCATAATACCTTTTTTCAGCACTTGTAACTCAGTGCATCCATTAAATATAATGCCTCCAACCACTATAACCCGCCAGTACATCTGTATCTATCCCTTTCAAGAACATGCTTGTGATGGTATGCAGTACCACTTTCATGCTAGATGAAATGTCGTCTAGAATCAGAGGAAAGACTAACATGATTCTCACTTGTGCTTGAATGGAGCCGACTTGCAAGCTGATTTTCTGTGGTGTGCTGATTACATTTTACTATTATAACCAAAAATCTGTCTTAATGTTCCATGATGGAGCAAGGGCAATCTCTTAGCAAATGTGTGGAACACATTCCATTGATTTGAAATGCTGCTCAGAGCCTGGATACAATGCTATGTGAGATTCCAAACTCGGGCAATATCAGTTTTTCTGTCACCCTTCAAGCTTTAAAATAATTCTTCTCTGCATGAAATTATCTAGATAATGTCTTTGAGACATTACAAGACATCCACGTTTGCAACTTTATTCCTTCACGAAAAGAGCTTCCTTCAAACACAATTCACTTAACGCAGCCTTTTGCCTTTTATCCTGCTGAGTGATACCATGTGACCCCTTTGCACATGATTTGAAAATTTGAATGTGTACCCACTTTCTAATTGAAATTGCCAGTTATACAAATTGCCACAAAGTGATTCATCTGAATTTGCAGTTGTAATCTTCAGAAACAGTATTCATTCTTAGGTTTTTGAACACCAGTCTACAATTTTTTTTTTTTAGAATAAACTGAAAGTAACCTTGAATCTTAAATATTCAATCTATCATGCCATAATTGTTAATTTTTGAGCAATGTATTTTTGTATATACTATAAATTGCAATATTTGTGTTCATTTTACATTACTTACATATTCTTTGAGCAGTCAAAGACTGTTCCATCGTTGTTTTTTCAAAATTATACAATCATTATAAATTCAAGGAGCAATACAAGCTCATTCAGTGCAGGCTTTTCCCAACATCCATGCCCACAGTAGGATTCAAACTCATGACCTACTGGTTGGAGTGGGTATAATATGCATTCAGCCAACCAGGATATTTTCCTTACTTAGAAAATATATCATTAAATTTACTCTTGAAAAAATATGAATATTTAATTATTTATTTCACTTAATACTTGCATTAGGATACCTACTATTAATGCTTGTCTTCAACAATGGCCATTTTATGATGGGAATAGCTTTCCTGTGACAACTGCCAAGTGTAAACAATATCTAGCACCAGAATACATATTGCTTAGCATCACAGTGATTTGCAGTTTTATTGGTATGTTTTTCCCTTATAATTGTAATTTACAATGAAAATTAAAACAGCCAGAGTTCATGGTGAACTGGAACAAAACTGAGGTATTGGGAGGAAACAGGACCTGGATAACATCTAACAGATGTCTTAAAGTGGTATACATCAGTAAATAGAGAGGATGCATCAAAACTGAACATTACGTCACAATGGGGCATAATGCACATTTTGGTAATTCATATATCTGGGGGTCTACAGTTATATGGTTTTAGTTTGTTGGCAACCTCCACAGGCCAAGAGAGGACCTTTTCAAGCAACTTGTGAAGTGTTCTGATCTGTATATTGGTGGGATCATGGTCTAAAGCATAGGTTCACAAACTTTTTCGGGCCACCGCCCACTTTACAAGACATAAATTTTGTAACACCCCCATTATAACAGTTTCCGCGGTCAAGCCGTTTGATATTTTTGATGTAAATAGCAACTAATGATACATTACTACTTATGCCGTTAAATTTTTAAAAAGAAGTGGCCAATATGTGCTTCATCTTGAACACAGTTATTGCTATACTGATTTTGGTGAAATGTAGCCCATATGTAAAGACTGTAAAATGTATACTCGAATAACATTATGCACAGTTTCATACAACGGTTTAAATATGAAAATGTGGAATACAATTAAGAGATTGCATTACATTAGTAAGAATCTTACTGTAATAATTAAAACACCATTAAATATATTACAAAATTGTTTATTTCTAACTTATAAAGTAAAAATACAAAGCAAAAATAACAAATTAATGTGAAGTTTCATACAATGGTTTAAATATGAAAATTCGGAATACATATTAAGAGATTGCATTACATTAGTAAGAATCTTATTGTAATAATTAAAACAACATCAAATGTATTAGATGGTTTATTTCGAACTTACAAAGCAAAAATACAAAGAAAAAATAACAAATTAATGTGAAGGATGAGCCTGGTGCATTTTTAAAAGTTTGTTAATATCGGATTCAACTTTCATTAAAAATCTGACATGTTAAATTTTCAAATGATTAAATAATTGAAATAGAAAATTGATAAAAAAATTGATCGTGTAAGATGGGCATAAGATGGATTAAAATGCAATATTTAAATTTTAAATGATTATCTAATCACAAAATCACGAAAATAATTAATTTTTAAATATATATTATTAATTTCTTCTATAAAGAGCCACCGACCCCTAGACTGCCTGAAGACCCCCACTATAGCCCCCCCCCACAGAAGGCTTCAGCGCCCACTTTGGGAACCTATGGTCTAAAGAAAGGTAGGTAAGACCAATCTCTAAGCAGGGAGGCAAGCTTACCTGTTTAATCTTTTTTGGTTTAAAACTACAGTGGCATTCCTCTTATCAGCTTAGAAAAATTCCTGCAGAATAAATTATAATCCAAGTAGAATGAGGTATCCTCAAGTCTTCTTACACTCATATTGCTATCAGATATACTCCCACATGCAAAACCACCAAAAAAGCAAACCTCAACGAAACAACATGCTCTATTGGAAATGAAGAACAATGACAGAATAGTAATTCCAAAAGCCACTGTAGTTGCAGTAGTTTTTACTGTTTCAGTGGGGTTTTAGTTGCAGAGAAATGCCACTGTAGTTAGAGTGGCATTCCACTGGAAGACTGTTTCAAAAGAAGCAAAAGGAATGAAGAGGAAAAACAGTTGTTTGGTAAGTTCTGGAATTGAATAGTGAAGGAATGTTGAATACTGCTGCAAGTGTTAAGACTCCGAGGAGAATGGATGATTACTTCAGATTACTGAAGCTATTTTTAATGAACAGGGACTATGGTAATATTTGTAGAAAATGCAAGCTACAGAAACTGAAAATCTGTGACAATAATAGAATAAACTATAAGTTATGAGTTATTAATCAGGGTAATAGCTCCAGTACAAATCAAGTATTTTTAGGAGGCAACAACCCAAATGTGAAAACAATTAGCATTATTTGGATTTGTGCTTTGTATAGAGTTAGCAAATATTCAGAAGTGTTCAGCAAAAGAGAAAATGAAATTTCTTTGATGCTGAGGGAGAAAATATTTTATTATTATTATTTTGACACGTCAAGGGAGTCCAAAGATTCATCGAGGGAGGGCACCTCTGCTCTACAGCTCTGTCTCCACCATTCAATCCACCAACTGACTGCAACTACACCACCGCCATCTACTGCCGACCACCACTAGTATTTTCACAGACAATACAGTATATTTGTAATATGTTTATGCCATAAAAGAATGCAAGTCAGAGTGATCAAAAAGAGAAATCTAGTTCTTGTCCAGAAATGGGCATTGTCAAAAGTAAGACTGGATTTTTAATTTTTGTTGTTGTTGTTGTAAGATATAAGACAGAAATGAGTTTCACTGGCATCAAATTAACACGGAAGAATGGCTTGGAATCAGAATTTGATTATAAAAGTTAATAATTTTGAAGTTCTATTGATTTGTGTAGTGCATGGTTTGTTATTTTTAAATAGAAAGAAGAGCACAATATACTGTCATCAGTAAAACTGTTAATTGCATCTGTAGTCATATGGAGAAGATTGCTGATACGAGGATGGTCTGAAAAATTCTCAGCCTCAACTATAAATGGCAATACTACCTGCAAGATTTATTTATTTTCCTAAGTTGGTACATCTATCATAAGCATCCATGTGAAATTGCAAGTCATTCTATCACGTACAGGCAGCCCTTGGTTTACGCCTCAGTTCCGTTCCTGAAAAAATGGCCATAAACCGAATCGGCATAAAACGAACCCAATTTTAATGGGAGGTATGAAGTTATGTTCCGCGCAATCAAAAAACATAGAGATGAAGTATGTGTAACATTATTATATTTAATGCTTTGATAATACATACATATATATTTGTTAAAATAAATTATTAATAACGAAAACAAAACAAAATTATATACAAAAAAATATGAAACTTCGAAAAGATATTACATATTTCTATGTTGAAGTTCCTGGTTTCGGATCACGCATTTTTTTTTTTTTTTTTTTAAAGTATCCAGTGTTAACTGCCTAGATTTTCTTCTTCTTTCTTTAAGGAGTTTAGTGTAAGGTCGAATAGATGCGATTACACTCCTTTTTACATTCGCACTCCTTTCCCAATCGTGGTCCATTTCACAGAATTCATCAGTCAATGTCTCTATGCTTACAAGGATAAGCTGTAAATCGGCCGTTTTCATATCTCTCAGAGGACCTTCTTCGTTTTCTTTCTCCTCCTTTGGAAGTTGATTTAATTGTTCGGCTAATTCTTTTAAGTCTTCATTGGAAAGCAGTTTATCATGGCTCTCTAAGACTTCTGTCACATCTTCAGCTGTAATATCGTACAATCCTACCTCTCGCACAAGCCTGGTAACATCTTCAATAACATTCTCCTCTTGCTCTAATTCCTCGAAGTTGTGCATAAATGCTGGAAGAAGTTTTAGCCATGCTCCTTTTAAACGCTTTGCTGACACGCCGTTCCAAGCTGCCTCGATGTTGTTAATGCCCTTCAAAATATCGAATAACTGCCAATAATCTTTAATAGTTTTTCCTGAAGTGTCCAAGACTCTTACCATTTCCATAAATGTTATACGGAGGTAATAGGCTTTAAAAATTGATATAATCCCCTGATCCATCAGTTGCAAAAGCAATGTTGTGTTTGGAGGCATGTAAACAACCTTGACATCCAATGGTGTTCTTACTTCAGCAAGGTTTTGAGGATGTCCAGATGCATTATCCAAGTGAAGCAATGCCTTGGCTGGCAAATCATTTCTTTACAGAAGCGAAGCACGGTAGGACAAAAATAATTTGTGTACCAATCTATAAAAACGTCTTGTGTAACCCAAACTTTCTTGTTCCATGTCCAATAGACTAGCAGCATGGCTTTTAGACCCTTGAAGTCACATGGTGTCTGTGAATGGTACACCAACATTGGTTTAAGCTTCAAAGTTGCAGATAAATTTGCACCCAACAAAAACATGTCTATCTTTTGCAGCTTTAAAACCTGGAGCGGAACATTCTTCACAGGAAATGAAGGTGCGTGATGGCAATTTTTTCCAGTAGAGTCCAGTCTCATCAGCATTAAAAATAAAATCAGGAGGATAACTTCCTTGTTCTACATAGTCTTGAAATTCTTTAGGAAAAGCAGCCGCTGCCGCAACATCTGCACTTGCCACCTCACCCACATAATTTGACACTGTGGCACTTACTTCGAGACCTAAATCTCATGAACCAGCCTTTGCTTCCTAAAAATGTTTCTTTGCCTCCATCTTTTTAAGATCCTCAAAAATTGTTTTTGCTTTCTCAGTTATAACAGCCTGCTTCAGAGGAATGTTTTTCTGATTCAAGTCATCCACCCATAATGATAATAATTTTTCCATTTTTTCATGAGGTTTACCCCTGCTATAACGTACATGTTTTGCATTTAGTGATGCCATAGATTGTTGCGCAGACTGTTTTATTCTATCTGCATTTTTCATAATTGTAGTAACAGTCGATGGAGGTAAGTTCATACTTCTACAGACATTAGCAAGTGTCTGTCCATCTTCCATTCTCCGAATCACCACCATCTTCTTTTCAAGTGTGATTGATTTCCGCGCCTTCTTAACACCAAGTTCTGTTAATTTTTCTGCACTTCTATTATCAGACATGGTATGTAATTACGTACTTTATCAATTTAAATACGTATATATGTAAAAAAAATTAATTAGAACAATTAAGTAGATTCAACATTAAAACTAAGTTTGATACATATACGTCATAGTAGCTTGGTAAACACTCAAACACTAGAGTGCCTGCTAGCGTCGTTTCTCAGTCAATCACACTACGGCAAGAAAGCACACGCAGGCAACCGGCGTTATTGTGAATCTGCAAAAATTGAACCGCTGTAAACCGAGAGCTGCCTGTATTTTGCTTTATATAGCTGTCTGAAGCAAAAGTGTTCTCTGTATCCCTTGAAATGGATAAAACTGAGTATTGTGCGGTTATAAAATTCTTTGTAAAAGAAGGTTTAACAGCAAAAGAAATTCATTCGAAGTTCGTTCATAAAAGTTTATGGGCACTCTTCTCCTTTGTTTTTGACAATTAAGAAATGGGCTGCAGAGTTTAAACGTGGCCATACCAGCCTTGAAGATGATCCACGTGAAGGACGTTCAAAAAGTGTAACAACACCAGAAATCATTGATCAAGTGCACAATAAACTGCTGAGCCTATAGGCATTTCAAAAACTATAGGCACTTTATGCAAAATAGGATATATTTTGCATGAAGAATTGCAAATGAAAAGCTTTGCGCAAGATGGGTGCCATGCTTGCTCACATCAGATCCAAAACATGCTCACATGAAAATCTCTGAACAGTGCTTGGAGCATTTTAACAAGAATAAAACTGATTTTGTGCATCGATTTATTACTATGGATGAGACTTGGATTCACCATTGCACAAATCCAAACAGCAGTCAAACAGTGGACAGAAGCCAGTGGTTCAGTGCCAAAGTAGAAGACAAAGTTGGTTCCATCTGCAGGAAAAGTCATGGCATCGGTGTTTTGGGATGCTAAAAGGCATTTTTTTATTAATTATTTTGAAAAGGGTAAAATAATAACCGGGAAATATTATTCCAATCTTTTAACAGACTTAGATGAAAAAATTCATGAGAAAAGACCCAGTTTGAAGAAGAAAAAAATCATCTTTCATTAGGACAATGCACCTGCCCACAAAGGTGTTTTGGCAATGGGAAAATTAAGGGATCTGCACTATGAATTATTGGAACATCCACCCTAATCCCCAGATTTGGCTCCCTCTGACTTCTATCTCTTCCCAAAAGTAAACTCTTCCTTGCTGGTCAGCGTTTTTCTTCAAATCAAGAGGTGATTACAGCTGTAGAGGGATATTTTGCAGATCTTACTGAGAACCACTACAGGCATGGGATAATGATGCTGGAATAAACGTATTAGCTTAAGGGAGATTATGTTGAAAAATAAAAATAATTTTGAAATTATAAATTCGTTTTTTCATTGTTAGGCCGAGAACTTTTCAGACCACCCTCGTATATAGAAGGCTTTTGTGTCAAGCATGATGAACCACAGGGACAAATGGCAATGACTCAAGATTTCCTCACAAACTTTTATATGACATTTGTCCAAAGGCAGAAGACATAAGAGAAATTGGTGTCGAGAAAGAGTATTTTTGAGAATTTTGCCGTTATTCCCAATCAAGTTCCAAAAGCCAAAATAATGCCTTCTGTTGAATGGGGAATATACAATCTGCTTCCAGTAACAGCCAATAACATTCATTTAGAAGTGGCCAACATCCAAATCCATTCTAAGCCTCCCAAAAATAATATCCCACATAAGGAAATCATTGCTCTAAAAGAGCTACACAATAATAATCACATTGTTATAACCAAAGCAGACAAAGGGAACCCAACTGTGGTGATGAATTCAACAGAATACGAAAGCAAAATGCACACACTTCTACAAGATCAGTCAACATACCAAATTATAGATTGTGATCCCACCAACTCGCAAAAGAATAAGGTGTGCAAATTATTGAAAAAAGTTACTTCCTGGCCTAAAGAAACAGTTAACAAACTTAAGCCCTTCCACGACATTAAAACACCCAGGATATATGGAGCACCAAAAATTCACAGACAAGGTACACCCTTCAGCCATATTGTGAAAAGTATAAACAGTCCCACATACAAACTTACTAGACACTTAGCTAAACTACTAGCCACTCTCACAAACAATTTTCCCTCCTTTGTTAAAAATTCTGCCCATGTAAAAAGTATTTTAGAAAGCCATACCTTAAAAAGTTCAGACATAATGGTGAGTTTTGATATCACCTCACTATTCACAAATGTACCTTGATTTACTGAAGTCACACTCCCCCCCCCCCTCCCCCGATATATTTGAACCATTTAAATTAACAGTACATGCAGGTTATTTTACATGGAAAGGGAAAACATAAATTAGAAAAAAGGGAAAATAACAATTAGATGGGACAGCAATGGGCTTCCCCCCCCTTAGCCAACTTCTACATAGAACACTTGGAAAAGTTAGCTATCTCAATACAGCCACTCTCAAACCAGTGCTTTGGCTACACTACGTTGATGATGTGTTTGCTATCTGGCCATGTTGGATACATTCTTAGTTCATTTAAAAAGCCAACACCCAAAAATCTACTTTACAATGGAACTGGAAGCTAATGACTGTCTGCCCCTCCTGGATACACTAATCATATGTCTTCCAGATGGTTCCTTATCATTTTCAGTTTATAGAAAACCCACACATACAGGAAGATATTTGCACAATCACACTATCACCCATCTCAACAGTATGGTATCCTAAAAACACTAACACACAGAGCTAGAGTGATTTGTTCCAATGACAATGCTTTCACTGATGAACTCACTCACATCACATTTTCTTAGCCAATGGCTATAATCCCTATAAGATAGACAAAATGCACTCCAGAAATCCCCTCCCCACACACACACACAGTCTTCTGTGACCACTGTTGTACTCACAGAAGAGTACAACAAAACTCTCACTATCCCATACATTCAAGGCACATCTGAAAAGATATTTAGAGTGCTTAATAAACATCAACTATGCACCGTATTTAAACCTTATGTCAAATTGGCAATTCTCATCCGTTCACCCAAGGACAGAATCTCTTCTTTAACACATCCAGGAGTCTATGAAGTGCCCAGTTTGTGTGATCAAGCATACTATGTACAGACAGAAAGAACTGTGGACATCTACCTCAGTGAACATAAAAAAATACATCCAGCACTATCACTATAGCAAGTCAGGTCTAGTAGACCATATCTTGGATACCCCTGCACACAGGATCAATTGGAAAAAAACAAAAGTGCTGCACAGAAGTCGTTATAAGTCAGAGATTGTTCCTGTAACAGAAGCCTTGAAACATATTCAAAACCTCAACAAGTATGGCTGTATAAATTTGCCAAAGATTTGGGAGACAGTCATCTTAAGACCTAATTAATACCTGCTTCCTCTCTCTCTTTCTCTGCCCCCCCCCCCCAATGCAAATGGCACCTAATTAGGATTTTAGTCTGTGTTGTATGTTACAATTGTTCAAACTAGTCCCATTGTTACTAAGTTAATAAATAGTTATTTTCTTATCAGTCTGTAAAAATAATCATAATTTAAAATTATGATTATTTTTACATATTGTTTATGTTAGTATGTTTATTAGTTTTAGTTTCATAGCACGCATTGTTGAAACTTGCGATGTGCCCGTTATTGAAATTGTTTTGTCAAAAATGATATGTAAAGCAGTTAAAAATTTATGTACTTATCAGATTTGAATAGTTATGTTACTTGAAACAAATTTATTGTAATTTAAAATATTAAAAGTTTTGTGTTTTTATGAAGACATTCTCTTGTTGCTAACAGAGACAACATGTCAGCCATTATACCTAGTTTCTCACTTGCCACTTTCATGGAGTGCGCATGCTCGCCGAGAAGTTTGATGTGTGATTGATAGCTGACAAGAAGAGCGTTTGGAAGGAAATTAGAACACAAGCCAGCAGACATTTAGATTCAAAGGAAATTGAGTTTTTTATGTGACAGTCAGAGGAAAATTAATAGTATATTCTGAAAAAGGAATCGTGGAACTATGAAGTTTCAAAGTGGAATAAGTATTTATAAATAAAAGAAAATATTGCTATAGGCGTTTTAAAAGGAATATTAGAGGAATATTAGAATTGAAAGATTTATAGTAGGTTCCGAAGAGGGAATCATAGAACTGTGAATCTTTTAAAGTGAAAGAGTTAAGACTGTCAATAAACATTAGTGAATAAAAGAAGAAGTTGCTATTTTTGTTCTAAAGGAATGTTCGAGAAAACTCTGATTAGGAAGTTTCATCTGTATTAAGGATGCTGAATCAGTTATTTCTACTAAAAAGAAGACAGAATTAAGTCAGGGAGAATTAATGTGTGCTACATAAGTAATGAGAAAGGATCCTATGAAAATGAAGAATAAAGTCATATGTCTTCGGAAAATGTTCATAGCCAGTTTCTCTCTCTCTCCTTAACAGAGAGAGAAACTGGCTATGAACATTTTGTCATTGTGAAAACAAAGTGTTTAGTCTAGTCTTAAGTGTAAATTTATTTTTAAAAAGGCCTTGGATCCAATTAATTCTGTAGTTAGTTATAGTTTTGTAAATTTGTTTGAAGTGTATATATATTGTTTTTGTTTTATTAAATGTGTTTATTTTGGTCTCGAGTCAGTGATTATTTGGATTCTGAAAGAAATAGTAAAAAAGAAGTCATTGCACCAATCGGAGTAAACCTTTGTGCATATAATATATAGGTACACTCGGAAATAAAAAAAATAATTGTTGAACAGAGATCATCTCTATAGACAGGATAATATTAAATAATTAAAAATCCTATATTTAAACAATGGTGCAGCCGGTAGGATTAATATTATGATAATATTTTCCATATAAACATCTCTAAATATAAAAATCTCTTTCTATAACAATGGCGCAGTCGACAACAGGAATGGTTATGACTTAACTTTATTTTAGAAACCAGAAAGTAAAAAATCTTGACTCGAGTAAAATAGCTACAGGAGATAGCAATTCTAGAAGTGAAGTTTCTTTAATTAAAGATGAGGAATTTTTTAAGTTTGTTAATCCAACTTTAGTAATACCTCCATTCTCAGGAGATAATAGTGAAAGCATAGAAACATTTTTTAAATATGCAGAAAAAAATAGAGATTTAGGAAAATGGTCAGATTTTCATTTGTTAATTATACTTCACTGTAAATTATTGGGCAAAGCCAAAACATTCGTAAAGGAGATGTGTTTAAGAGTCTGTTTCAGAGTATTACCACAGACTTTGGAGCATTGCTCATAAATTTAATGTTTCATCTGAAGAGAAATCCTCTTTGGAATGGTTGCTATTTAATCAATTTAGGCTTGGCCTTAAAGATAATTTGAAAGAAACAGCATACAAGAAAAAGGTTAAAAATCTTGAACAGTGTTTTGAACTTGTTGGGAAAAGGAAGAGAGACTTAGAAATACATTTCATTTCACAAATAATAAACAGGTAAACTCATTTTCAGTATAACGAAGCTCATTCTCCTAGCATTGTGGCTACAGATAAAGTGAGAGAAGGAAAGTTTCAAAAATTAAAAGGTGCTAAGAAAAGGAAACAGTCGAACGAAATTTCTGCAAATCTAACAGAAAATGTTCCAGAATCTGAGTCCAAGGTACAATCACATGATTTGGGAAAATTAGAGGAACTGAAAACATTTCTTAGTGAAGAAATAGAAAGACAACAAAGACCAATAGTAAAAGGACAGGAACTTCTGTTTAAGATGATATCGGATTTAACAATATCCAAGAATCTTACAGATAATCTTTATCTTGTAAATCCAATGGTACTGACAGGATTAAAACATCTCAAAGGAGATATATTCAAAAATGCTTCAGATGCAACAAACCTGGTCATTTTGCTAAAGACTTATGTTAGGGATAAATCTTGTTTTCGACATAAGAAATAAAGAAAAATCTGGGAATAATTATTATTCCAATATCATGCTGGCAAGGACAGAAATGTCAAACTACTCATTAGACATGGGTAAAGCTAAAGACAGCTCCCCCTAAAAGAGAGTTTGATGTATCATTAGCTCCTTATGCTAATGGAGGTAATCCTTTGACAGTTCTACAAGGATTTATTGAAAATGTGTCTTGTGAAATCTTACTTGACACAGGTGCACATATTTCACTCATTTCTTATAGTTTGTTTAACAGAATTAAATCTCTAATTCCAAATGACATTTCAGTTTTAAGTTGTCCAATTAAATTAAAGGGTATATTTGAATCAGAAATTTCAGCTGATAAGCAAATCAATGTTTTTATTTCAATTCCTTGTTTTCCATTGAAAGTTTGTCATCCATTAATAGTTCCTCCAGAATCCTCTAATCCAAATGTATAAGTAATATTTGGAATTGAATTTCTGAAACGTCATGGTTTTGCATGTAACTTTGTTGATAATACAGTGTCCTTTTGTGGACTAGAATGCTGTTTGAACAGGACATCAGATGACAATGGAAAATTAGAGCAATCTCCTGAAGTTTTTAAAGACACTGATGATAATGATCAAGTGTTTAATATTGAGACTCTAAAGAAAAATGAGAAGGAAAACATTCAGGAACTAAAAGAGAATTTGGTGCAGAATTCAATGAAATCAGCAATTACTAGTGAAGAAAGGAATAGAATTCTGAAATTCTTTAAATCTGCCTTTGAATTTTTCTCTGATGTTTTCACAGAGGACATTGTTTCAATGTCTTGCACTAATGCAGTAGAACACCCGGTGCAGATTTGTACTCAATCTCCTATTTAAATTAGGCAATATCAAACTCCACTAAAATATATGCAGAGTTGTCAGAAACTACTGCAGGAATATGAAAGGGCAGGAATAATTGAGAAGTCAAATTCTCAGTGGAACAGTCCATTCATCTTAATTGAAAAGCCAAATGGAAGCCTGAGGTTTGTCTTAGACTTGAGAGCCATCAATAAGGTTACAAAGCCTATTGATTTCCCTCTGTGTAAAATTGAGGAATTATTGATCTGTTTGGAAGGAGCACAATATTTTACAAAACTGGATTTAAATTCTGGCTACTTTCAGATTCCTTTGAAGAAGGAAGACAGAAAATACTTCGCATTTACTACTAGATGGCAGAAATATCAACTATGTCGATTGCAAGAAATTCTGCCATGTCATTCCAGTCTTTAATGAATTCTGTCTTATCAGATATGTTGGGAAATGGAGTCATCTGTTTTCAGGATGATCTATTAATCTATTCAAGGTTTATAGATAGCCATTATAAAATCCTATGGATGGAATGTCTTAAAGAGATTAGATGAGGTAAATCCATCTTTAAAGTGCTCTAAATGCCAATTTTTCTTAAAAGAAGTTGAGTATTTAGGTTATAAAATCAGTAGAAAAGGAATTATGCCAATTCAGTCAAATGTAGAAGGCATAATATCAGCTAAACCTCCTAAAACAGTTAGGCAAGTTCGTAGATTTATTGGCATGTTAAATTTCTATAGGAAATTTATTCCTATAGAAATATTCTTGTTCACAGCTATTGAGATCCATAGTGTGCTACATGAGTGATGAGAAAGGATCCTGTGAAAATGAAGAATAGTCATATATCTTCGGAAAAAGGCCTTGACAGAGAGAGAAACTGGCTATGAATATTTTGTCACTGTGAAAACAAAGTGTTTAGTCTAGTCTTAAGTGTTAGTTCATTTTTAAAAGGCCTTGGATCCAATTAATTCTGTAATTAGTTATAGTTATGTAAAGTTGTTTGAAGTGTATATATATATTGTTTTTGTTTTATTAAATGTGTTTATTTTGTATTTTGGTCTTGAGTCAGTGATTTTTTTGAATTCTGTAAGAAATGGTAAAAATAAAGTCATTGCACCAATCAGAGTGAACTCTTGTGCATATATAGGTACACTCGGAAATAAATTAAAAATAATTGTTAAACAGAGATCATTTCTATATACAGGATTAAATTAATAACATTCCTATATTTAAATAATGGTGCAGCTGGTAGGATTAATATTATGATAATATCCTAAATATAACCATCTCTAAATAATAATAAATCATTTTCTATAACAAGTCTGTGTTCTCATCTATACTGTTCAAATTAATCAACATGTACAATGAACACATAAGTCTTTCCACACATTTGAGGATACAACTCATCAACCCATGCCTTAAATGCATTCCCCATATCAACATTCCACACTATCTGGTAATGCATTCCAATCACCCCTACTCTCTAGTAATGCATTTCAATTATTCCTACTCTCCATGCAAACAAACCAATCCCTCATTCCTGCCTTGCTCATACCCTCCTCCTTATACAGCTTCCAGAAATGGTTTCTCCTTCTTTCTCCTATTCTATGAAAAAATTTTCCACATTAATATGATAATAACCCATCATCAACTTATGTCTCAATCATATTCACCTTCTATCCACCAGACTCTGCAAATTGCATTTCCTCAAGTTTTCTTCATATGCAACATTTCAGAGACCAGAAATCACATTAGTCATTCATCCCCTGGATACTTTCCAATATTTCCTCGTCCTGAAAACTAGATGACCAAATCTGTGCACAGTAATCCATTAATCAAGGCTATTTACAATGGAACCATCACCTCTTTAAATTCTACATGTAGTGTACGTCAATTCTACAGTCATCACCATCAAGTTCTTAGCAGAAATTTGGTGATGACTTTAAATTCTCCAGAGGATATAAATTCCTGTACTCTCTGGGAATGTGCAGGGTATTATGATAGTAATTACATAACCTTTTCATGAAGTACTAACTTCCTAACAATTTTCCTTCAAATTTTAAAACCTTACACTTGGATACAGTGAACTAGAAGCTCACCCAGTTTACTCACAGTTCTTCACCAACTATGCACAATCTGCAAACAATTGTACATTACCATTCAAGCCCTTCCCAATATCAATTACATATAAATTAAACAGAAACAGACCCATGAGGCAAACCACTAGTGACTATCCTCTTCTGGGAAGTTGCTCTTCCCCCTCCCATAAAAGACTTGCTAGTATCTATCACACAGTTGATCTCCAATGCAGTGCACTAATCTACTATCAACACCATCTGTTCTTCCAATTTAATTACCAGTTTGTCATGTGGCAATGTATCAAAGACTTTAGTTTAGTAAAATCTCATCTAAATATACCACTGCATATACCCCTCCCCCTTGTCCAATGAATTTGCCACCTTGTTATAATAAGTAAACAGATTACTAAAACACGATTTTCCTTTAGCAAATCCATGCTGTTCATCAAAGAGAACGCTACTGTTGTCAACTCAATTCTGGATTGACAGCCTCACTATTATCACTTTTTTTTTTTTTTGTGGATGTTCAATAAGTATGTAAAGAATTCAATAATTCAAAAAATTAGACTGACTTGCTGAAATTCACTTTTAATAAAAATTTCTAAAATTTTCCAAAATCCCAAAATATTGGTAAATTACATCTTTATGTTGCTATTATAAAGATATTCTTTATTAAAATAACTTTTTCAAAATAAAATGTATGTAAAATAAAGTGCACTTTAATTTAAATGAAATCAAGTATTCTCTGCAAGTCTGATAAAAAAAAAAAATTACACCCATTAAACATTATTGTCCATTTTAATTTAATTAAAAAAGACTGAAATGAAAAAAAATTAAATTACAAATGTTAAGCTAGCATGCAAAACAGCAGCATGTTTATCTCTTACAGCTTATTCAACAAATATAATTACTGACCTAGCTGTCAGAAGTGCACATACCAACTGGCATCGAGTGTAAAGGGTGCAGTATTTTTAGGAAGGATAGACAGGATAGGAGGGGTGTGCTGCTAATGATATTGTATGACTTGAATCCAGTTAGTGTTGAGACCTATGACAATAATACTAGTAACAATTTTTCATTTGCCAGTGAGTTTCAAGCCATCTGATGTGAGTTGGAGGTTAACAAGATAAAATACATAGTGGGGTGTTGTTACAGACCTAATGGATCTGTTGCTAGTGATGAAGAAACGTATCACCAAATAAAGACAATGATGCAAAAAGAGTACTCATAATGGGCACTTTAATTATTCAAACATTGATTGGGTAACAGTAAAATCTCATGAGAAGAATGAAACTAAATTTATTGGGCTGTTGCGAAAGACAATTTCTTTAATCAGCATGTGATAGGAACAAGGTCAAAGAGTGTTCGATTTGATTATAGTGTTAGAGGGGTTTCAGTTAAAGATGTGACTATGTTGCCTCCTGTTGGTGACAGTGACCATGTGGTACTCACTTGGGAAGTGAGTAAGTTTATGAATATTCCATTCAGAAAAGGTTACATGCTGAACTACAAAGCAGGAAATTATGATCAACTGAGGAGTATGCTGGATTCTGCACTGGTATCAGTTGTTGGATGGGAAGAATATTGATTAGTGCGAGGACAGCGTCTAAAAAATACTTAAATGATGCAATATCAGAATGTGTCCCTAGAGTTTGAAGAATAAATGAAAATAAGATGAGTTAAATGGATGTGTAATCTTATCAAGCAAGAGATTTGTAAGAAAAGAATAATGTGGAAGGAATAAGGATGATGCATACGGTTGATGTCTGTTATGAAAATTATAAGCAGCAGGTAAGAAGAGTCACAACTCTTGTACAGAAAACTAAGTCTGAGTAAGAAAAGAAATCAGCTCTGCTAGCTAAAGAAAGAATAACTCTACTGAATGCAGATGATACAAGGGTGACAGATTCAGAAGAGGTTGTTCAACTAATGAGTGCCCATTTTGCTAAAAGCTATCAACCTAGTGTATGCAACATTGCACTCACTGTTACCCATTCATTTAGGTATCAGAGATGTTGCACAAACTGAATAAGAAATCAGCAATAGGAACTGATGGTAATCTCATTGCACAAAAGGTGGTGCAAAGATTGATGTATCCAACTATAGACCTGTTAGTATCTCTGGAGTGGTGGTGAAGATTTTGGAAAAGTTGGTTAAGGTTTGCATTCAGAAATCGGTTGACAGAGAATCTCTACTTTGCAATGAACAGTTATTATATTACTTATATTATATAATAATGTTACCACTGAGTTAGACATGGGGAATTTATACACCATGATACTTTTGGAGTTTGCTAAGGCTTTTTGACAGAAAACAGCATAGAAGACTGTTGCATAAATTGGAGAATATGGGTTTGGTTTATAAAATATTACCATGAATAAGAGAATGGCTGACTGACATATCAAACAGTGGTATATGGAGGATGTAAGTCTACAAGATTTAAGGCAACCAGTGGTGTACCACAAGGATCAATCCTTGGTCCACTATTATTCAATCTGTACATGACATTGGAAAAGATTTTGCAGGCAGCATACAGCTATTTGCTGATGATGCAAAGATAGGCAGAGTAATCAAGAAAGTAGCTGATATGCAGTACTTGCAGAATGATTTAAATAGGCTTGAAGTGTGGGCATGGAAAAATGGCTGTCAGTTCAATGTTAGTAAATGTAAAGTCATGCACTGTGGTGTAATTAGATATCCAAGATCATATTGCATTGGTGGGATCATGCTGGAAGAAACTGAGCAGGCTAGAAATCTTGGAGTTTTAGTAGATAGGAAGTTGAAGTTCAAGGGCCATATAGTAAAGATTGCAAATGCAACTCGGAGGAAAATTTGCAATGCTAAAATGAACTTTGACACATGAAGAATCATTTTGTCTCTTTACAAGGCCTTGATAAGACCTCACTTGGACTATTGTACACCTGGTTTTCTTGTCCACAAAGTTCTGGACCTCATCAAAGACCTCTTCCCTTCTGATATAACAAACCTATTTAAACATTGCCTTCAATCAGATTACTTTAAATGGAATGGGAAATTCTTCAAACAACCTTTTGGCCCTGCTGTGGGAAGCCCTTTTTTCTTTCCCATGTGCTGATCTCTATTTTGAAAAAAGATTCTTAGCATCAGATTTCTAGCAACCAACCCAAAACACTCAATCTGGTATCTTCATCATCTTAAAACATAGCTTTCTGAGTTAAATGGCTTTCTTACCTTACTGAATTCATTCCATCAAAAAATAAGTCATGTTGGAAATTTTTCAGGACCTAGTCATCACAAAAATTTCTGATCATAATTTGACATCAGATGCTTACCAAAAGCCAACACATACTACTGTAAAATCTCACGTGATAAATTAATATAATTAATTTGTCGAGCTCTATTTTACAGGGTTTCAAACTTAAACAATACAGGAAAAATAATGTAAGATTCCTTTAGTCTAAATATAAGTTAACTGTCTTGAAAAATGGGTTAAATATTTCCTGTTTGAATACTGTACTTAAAATTAGAGAAAATGGATTAAGTGATATTTACATTGCAAATCAACAAAAAAGAATAGTGTATCAGAAAAGTTCACAACAACTTGTGGGCAAATTGAGCACCTAAAGCAAAGACTTTCAGCGAGAAGACCAGAGTGACGTCACCGTGCCGACGGGTGATCATGGACATTCCAAAGGTTAGGAACAAAGAGCAAGGAGCATATTTAAACAGCTGAAAGGGGAAGAGAAAGAAGGACTAGAAGGGTTAAGAGGATGACTATTGCTGCCACAACTGCTGGTGTTATGGTTCCCTTATCGGCTGAACAGAAGAGAGGAGAAGAGGCAATGACTAAAAGCACATGACTAGAGGCTTTGCACCCATCATAGGAACTATGTCATCGGCAATTCCTCCAAAAATGTTCCTGAAAGAATTCCAAGGAGCATCTGACAACGTGTCCCAATCGTGTAGCTGACTACAATTCCCACGAAAGGCTTCATGTCAGGTCAACGAGTAATCCACCAGTGGAGCAAAAGTAATAGAGCACAGAAATGTCTGAGACAAGAATGTGTCCTGTGTAACGACAAAGGTCAACATGACTGACTCAGATGGGGGTCTTAGAAAAATTAGGCATATTAAAAATGAAAACACATGATCAGTATATTAGTAGCCTTCAAGAATGAGTAAGCAGAACTAATCTGAAATGGTTACTTGAAAGAGTGAGAGAAGAAATGTTAGCCAAATAGGTATTTTGTTGCCAGAGAAGAGATCCAGTGAAAGACCATGATGTAAGTGGATCAATGCAGTTAGTGGAAAATAAGATCTAACAAACACAGATTAATTTGGTAAAAAAGTTATAGGAATCTATAACTTTATTACTAGCAATAATATAAACTTAATGAAGTAGGTACTTTCATAATATCCTGTATGCTCCTTTCAGGAATGATGTACATATCAGGAATTCTGTGTAATGGCAGAGATTCAAGATATCCTGACAGAGGCTTTGTTCATGAAAGAGGACTGTGCTTTTCCAGAAGGACCTGAGAGTAAACAAGCGATATTATTGTTGTTTTCTTTGGAACATAGATAAGTAAGAATTGTATATAAGTGTTGCAAAAGGCCGGTGGTAAAGTTTTGTAAAGTGTTGTATAATATCAGGTTAGAGGAACAGTATACATTATACTAGTGTAAGGAAAAATCCTGAAGGTAGTTATATAAGAAGAAACAGTTATTCTATACTTATTGTAAAGTATGTATTTTATAATGCTAAGTAGAGTGTGAATGTTGAGTGAATGCAAAATTTATATATTTCAATGATATAATATTTTGTGTTCACTGTTGTGATCTGAACAACAAATGATCAGATCAGTTGTTGTTCAAACAAAACATTTTATTCTAACTTATCAGTTACTCCCCACTATGTTGTAACCTTAACTGTTTAGTTAGAACAACAACTGATCTGATCATTTGCCAATGCACTATCTCAAAATAAATTTCGTATCTGTGTGCATGTGTTGATTTAGAATAGCCACAACTTGCTTATGGTTAGGAGGACATTAGCTGACGCCTTACCTTTGTTCCTGTTCTTATTATTCTTAAACTCTATTATTTCTTCCAGATTGGCACAATCGTAAATAAAATTAAATTTGTCTGGTAGAAAAGTCTGAGAAAATAAGTATACCGCACTTGTATATCCAGCAATAGTTAGATACAGAGGCAGCTTTACGTGTGGTAGGAGCAAAGAGCAAGGGCAAGAAAGAAAGGGGGGAGACAAAATTTTAAAACAGAAGGACTTAGACTTAGAGAACAAAGTAGGAAAAGTTAGAGATTAACAAGATTTGATGAAACTTCATAAATAGCATAAGTTTTACATATGGTGCAGTCCAACTAGATTACAAATTAGTAACTAATAAGAAAAACCATATGTATAAACTAGATAGATAGCATAAAATATTACACTGCTATGTGCTGGCCATTCATTATCTTCATACCATCTCTCAAAAAAAAAATCATTCAAACTCTTAAAAAATGTTCTACCTCTATCCTAAAAAGTGATGATCAGAAAAATAAAGAACTGCAACTTCTACTCCACCAACTCACTCTTAACAGATATCCTAAGAAATATTCTACTCCACATCCAAATCATGATATGCACTACAGAGCCTGTTTCAATCCTATACATCAGTAGGCTTTAAAGCAAAATTTAAAGCAATAAACCATATAAACCAAACATAGGACCTATCGGAGAACTTAACTGTAATAGAAATGGAAATAGATTAAGAGATTTTACTATAAGCAATAACCTTAAAATAATGAACACCTTCTTCAAACATAAAGACATTCACAAATACATCTGGGAAGCAAGAGACACAAGAAGCATTATTGATTACATAATCAGCAATATCAAAATGTCAGAAATGATAATAGATACAAGAGTATACAGAGGATCTGAAATAGAATCAGATAATTACCTTTTAATTGGAAAAATAAAATGAGAACCAAGATGGAAAACAACAAAAAAGCACAAGGAAAATAGAAATTTTGAATCTTTCAAAGTTAGACTTTTGGAAGACAGTAGTATTAAAGACTTGTACCAAAAAAGAATAAAGAACTGGATGACAAGTATAAAACAAAATCAGAACATAGAAGAAGAATGAAACCTAAAAACCATAATGACAAAAGCTGCAAAAGAAAGTTTAGGAACAAAGAAAAAGTGGAAAAGAAAAAGAGGCCTTAGGGACTTTGATGATGAAATTAAATACATTATTGAAGAAAAGAAAAAAGCATATAAAAACTGGCTCAACCTAAAAACAATAGAATCAAAAATCGAATACAACAGAAAAAAAGCAATAGCAAAAGCAGCATGCAGGAGAATAAACAGAAACAGATGGAACAATTTTGTAACTAAATTAGAGAGAGACTGTATGCTCAAAAGCCTAATGCATATAAAATCCTCAAAGATCTAAGTAATGAAACTAGAGAAAAAGCAGATATTAATACCATTAAAATAGAAACATGGCAAAATCACTACCAAGATCTATGGTATGATGAAAACATTCAAAACAGAAAACTACCCTTTGTAAACATCTCTGATAACTTGGAAAACATCACTCTCGAAGAATTAATCCAAAGCAAAACAGGAAAGGCTCCAGGAGAAGACAATATAAACTTGGACCTTATCAAATATGCAAGACTTGAATTCTCACTCAGGTTACTTAACTTTTAGAATATGATCTGGAAAGAAGGAAAATGCCCACAAGATTGGACTAAAGCAATAGTTATTCCCATCTACAAAAAAGGACACAAATCTGATTGTAACAATTATCATGGAATCAGCTTACTTAGTACCTGTTATAAAGTATATGCTAAAATTTTAGCATATAAACTTAAACGCATAGTAGACCCAAAATTAGTAGAAGAGCAAAATGGATTCAGAAAAGGCAGGTCTTGCATAGACTCTGCATTTATGTTAAAATTATTAATTGAAAAACACAGA
Organism: Typopeltis vanoorti; assembly: GCF_054136105.1. Lineage (NCBI taxonomy): Eukaryota > Metazoa > Arthropoda > Arachnida > Uropygi > Thelyphonidae > Typopeltis > Typopeltis vanoorti. Next base: position 47,223,710 of record NC_143569.1, read on the forward strand.
GAAATGAACATAGAAACACACATAGCTTTTATAGATTACACCAAAGCATTTGATAAAATTATCAGAGAAAAACTATGGGAAATCCTAGAAGAATATGAAATACCAAACCAACTCTTTAGAGCCTTATATAATATATATCAAGATATTAAAATATCTGTGAAGTACAATAATTCAACATCAAGCTGGAAACCAATAAATCGAGGAGTACGTCAAGGTTGCCCTCTCTCACCAGTTTTATTTAATATAGACATAGATAAAATCATAAAAGAATGGAAGATAACTAATGAAGGAGGATTCAAAATAAACCGCAACACCAGATTAGCTACTCTTCTTTTTGCTGATGACCAAATAATCCTTGGAAATAATGAAGATGAACTACAAAAATCATTATGCAGTCTAAATAATCTGATAAAAACATATGGTATGGAAATATCAACAGACAAAACAAAAGTCATGGCCTTCAAAGGTGCTAATCCAATAAGAAGCAAAATAGTAATAAACAACAAAATAATAGAGCAATTAAATACATTCAAATATTTAGGTTGCACAATGTCATATGAAAATGAAGCTGATATAGAACCAAAGATATCAAACTTTTTTAAAAGTAACAGGTATTATAAATAAAATTTTTAAACCCAATTATGTACAAAAACACACACGAATAAGAATCTACAATACAGTTGCTAAACCAACCTTACTTTATGGCAGTGAGATATGGACAATAAAAAAAGCAGATGAAAGAAGAATTGAATCATCCAAAATGAAATTTCTATGCAGAACTGAAGGAGTCACAATAATGGACAAAATGAAAAGCAGCGAAATCAGGAAAAAACTTGGAATTACAACCTCCCTAAATGAAACAGTGATTTGCTATAGAGAAAAATGGAAAGAACACATACTAAGAATGAATAGAAGCAGAATACCTAAACAAATTCTAAATTACCACCCAAAAGGTACTCGATGCAAAGGAAGACCCTTAAAAAGATGGAATTGAGTCTGGAACAGGCCGCTTGGCCTATAAACCTGGAAAGGAAGAAGATGAAATACACTCCTTTACTGATCAATGTGCAGATGCAATTAGCATATCAAAGTGTTTAGATCTGTCCTTCATATTAAGGCTGGCTACATAGTGCTTCTGCTATCCAGCCAACAGGCTGTGGGTATATATCAGAGGACATAGATGTTTCGAAACATTTTATATCACAGCCAACAGGCTGTGATATATACCCACAGCCTGTTGAGAACAACAGCTCAAATAAGTTATATTCTTAGTCTCTGCAGCAGGATTTCCAGATTATCTAATCCTTTGCTAATTTGGATAATCTTAGAGAATCCAGTCAGAAATCAATAACATATTTAAAGAGCTGTTGATTTCTGACCTTTCATAAGTGATATTCCCATTATAAACACATGCACAGAGAAAGAGAGATTTAAAAGTTGACTCACCAATGCTTTTGATGCTTCAATTAAGAGATGCATTAAGCCTTCTACAGTATGCCTTACAATATCTACTTCAACACCAAGTTTTTCTAGAAGAGGAAAAAAAAAAAAAACAGCCTTATAATATTTTCCATTTGGTCACTTTGCTGCAGAAATCTTAAACAAGAGTAAGAATGATGATAAAAAAAAGCTGTTTTAATTTTTTTAACATATCTAAAGTAATATACACTAGTGTCCAAAAGCTAAGGTGAACTACATTTTTATCTGCATATGAAAAAATTTGTGACTACAGCCAAATGTGGACATAAATTTATTGCCAGCATATTAATTAATTATATTACACAAAAAATGTGTTATAAATTTTGTTCAAATTAAACTGAAATATGTTTTTAGCAAAAGTTACAAATTTCCTATGGAATAGTTAAGTTATATAGTTAAGGAAATTTGTCTCTCCGCATAGTTTTCATTAAGTACTGAAAACTATACAGAGAGACATTTCAGTATGGAATATGTCCACCCCCAAACTGCGATGCAGCTCTCACAACATTATACCATGCTTAGCACCAAGTAATGCAGGAGTTCTTGAGGCAAACTTGGAGGTGGCGTATTATGGTATGACTGTGTTTGGAGAGCTCTGAAAGCTTAGTTGTTTAGTTTTTAAAAAAATAGTGTTAGTTAAAAAACTGTCAGAATTAGACTTTGTGGAGTTAATTAGTTTAGTTAAAAGTTTTGTTTTAAAAATTGTTAATTTAGTCTTTTGCATGGTAAGTTACATAGGATAGCACATGGTACTGGTATGAAGCAGAACAATGGCATCCAAGGAGTCATTGTTTAAAGGATTTAGCTAAAAGGACATCGTGCAGTGCAATGTCTGCAAAATGTATGCATTACCGAAGACAAATGGAATTTGGTTTAAAGGCGATAGTGGTGGGAAAGTGTGCAAAAATATGGGTGTCTGTGGAGTGAATTTGATAGGCGAAAGGACTTATACAAGAAGGATGGTTTGCTGAATTTGATGTTTGGAGAACTGAAAAAAAGTGTTGTTGAATGAAATGAAAGTGGATGAGCAGAATCCTAGGCTTTTTTAAATTTCCGTTCATGCCAAGTTTTTGTATGATGTAAAAAACAAGTACTTTTCCAATCAATTTCATGTAGGGTGTTAAGAGCATGATCTGAAAGGCCTGCTTCACCAAAATTGTTAAATTTAATGTGTCATTTGTGTTCTTTTTTTTTTTTTTTAAACAGATAAGGATTGTATGTCCAGTTTCTCCAATACGAGGTAAGTTACAGGTGCAATAGATGCAATAAATAAACTCCAGGGTGAGCCAATGGGGGGGGGGGATCCTTAGAGGAGTTGAATATGCTTTTTAATTTTATAGGTGGTTTAAAAGGGCATAAGGCAGTGTTTCTCAACCTTTTTTGGATCATGCCCCACCTCAACGTCTCAAAGATTTTGATGCCCCCCCCCCCCCAGCATAATAGCCAAATTCTGAAAAAGTATAATATAAATATGTACATTTTCTAATTGCCCCCCAAAATATTCAAGTTTCCCACTTTGAGAAACACTGCATTAACATTATAATGGTGTAGAATTTTATTAATTTTTTTTCTGATAACCCTTCAATGTATGGGATAGCTATGGTTTTACTATAATCTATATTATTTTTTGATGAAGTTTTATGAAGAACTTTATTAACAGTATTTTTGCTATAGCCATTATTTATAAATGTATTGCTAATAATTTGTAATTCTTGTTTAAGAGCTTGTTCATTAGAGTAAATTGTTATAGTTCTGTTTTTGAGGGTGTTAATGACTCCAAGTTTGTGTTGGCTGGTATGTGTAGGCTTGCTGTAAACAAAGCATGATGGAAAAGTAGAGATAAGGAAGTTATTTCCCTTTATAACGCCTTTCTACATCCACATATGGATTACTGTGCTCAAGTCTGGTCTCCTGGGTTTCTTAGGGATGTGGAAGCAGTGGAGAAGATTCAGAGGCGAGTGAGCAAAATGGTAAGTGGTGTGTGGGATGTTCCCTATGAAGATAGATTGAGAGTGTGTAGAATGTAATGTTGGTTGATAGCAAAAAAAGAGGGGATATAATAGAAACATTTAAGTTGAATAATGGTGGTTAGTAAAGGTGTGAGGAATAGATTTTTTGCTTGGAGAGTTGTGAATCAGTGAAATTGGTTATTTGAGTCAGTTATGAGTGCTCTGTTAATGTACAGTTCAAGGAGAGATATGAGATTGTGTGGATAGTTTGAGTCTCCCACAATGAGTATTTAGACTCCATGGAGGTGCCCATACAATAATAATACCATTATATTTGTTTTTGGTTCAATAGAATTTGGTTGGCTAAGTCCAAAATTGCCGGCCCATCCTCAATAGTTGAGCATGAAATGGATGCCTCCTAACAGGATGCACCATATGAAGGTGAGGATTGGAAAGTGGGTCAGAAGCCCTAGTCAGTTCATTACATTTCTTACAAGCTATATGGAGGTTTCTGTCTCCTCTCAAATATCTAGTTTTAGCTCTTAAGTGACCTCAAAGATGGCAAATGAAATATGTAAACAGAAAAGCTAATATTCTGGGAAGTCAGCTGAATAAATTTGTATGGGATATGAGAGAAATCATTCACAACACTATATAATAATAAAACAAATTTTAAATTATGGGTCTGAGAGTTGGGTTAGAAATAAAACAGTTGATCAAAGACTGGAGATATTAGAAATATCTCCAGTCTTTGATATGAAATTAATTCCAGAAATGAAGATATTAGAATGTAATCTGGCATTGTTAACATTCAGGAATATGCAAGCATAGCTAAGCTCAGGTGGTATGGTCACCTGAGCTTAGCTATGACTGAACAGAAAAGAGAAAAATTAGCAAAAACAGGTGTATAGTGTTTACTGCCAGGATGGCAAGAAAGAAACCCAGAGGAAGACCAAGATGTAGGTGGATTGATACAGTTAGATGCACCTCAGAAGACCAAAATATAAGATCTGACAACACTTGGGTCCAGAAGATTATTTAGGGGGAAACTGTCATTAGGAAGTTGGTAGTAATGTAAACCTCATGTAGCAATATCCTCTACACCCCTTGAGGGTGCCTATCAGGAATTTGATGATATAAGGATGAGAAAAAAAGTGGGATCATACTGTGCCCCCTCATTAAAAATGAAGAGTGAATATAGTATTATTATTATTGGCAGAGTAATTAGCATATCCGCTCTCCAGCCAAAAGGCTACGAGTTCAACTACCTGCAGAGGCATGGATGTTTGCGATTGTTCTACTAAATTTAGAACCTGCATAGCTCAGTGGAGATGGTGTGTGCCTTCCACTGTGCTAAATCACCCGAAGAGTGTTGTAAGTTCGATTCTAGACCGACCAGTCCGAGTTAGTCGATCTCTGGCAAAGGCAAGCAGGTTTTTTCTCCAAGAAACTCAAGTTTTTCATCCAGTAAACTCAAGAAAATCAACCGTAGAACCCACACTATTTATAGATAGTAAACATAGAGTTGGGATTAGGGACCATGAGATGGCGGCACTTGCCAATCACCTCTCTTCACTGATGCAATGTATAATTAGTGATTGTCTTGGGTCAGCTATATCTGATTGGCTATTGGTGGGATTGAACTGCCTCCTCAGTCTCCAAAAGTTAGATAGGACTAAAATGCCTCCTCTACTTCCTATATGGGAATAAAGGTGTTAACTGATTGATTTTTGATGATATTATTATTATTGCACAAGCACCTCCACTTAAGACATCATGGGAGATCCAAACTATCAACAACATCTATCATATCAATGGTTTCAATGAGAGATATCTCATTGAAACCATTAACAGAGAAAAAAAGCACTCACAACTAACTCAGGTAATCCCTTCCATACATTCACCACCCTCCAAGTGAAAAATCTAGTCCTCACACCGTTGCTAACCACATTCTTACTCAACTTCCAGGGATGACTTCTTGTTCTGTTACCTCTAGTCAAGTGCTGAAACATTTCAATCCTATAAAATCCTTTAAGAAATTTATGTTTCTATAATATCCATCCCCTTTTTTACCTAACTTTTCCAATCCACAAAGAGAGAGAGAATGGAATGTGACATTGCTGGTATTAATTAATGTGTTGGCAGAGCTAATCTAAGGTTACCTAAACAGAATAAGAGAGAAAAGTTTAGTAAACAGTTTTTTTTTTTTTTTTTTCATAAGATGAGAGGAAAAGACCCAGGGAGAACTAGGTGGCTTGATGGAGTTAAAAGACAAAAGAATAAAATTTCACAATACTGGAGTCCTGACAAATAGCAGACACTAATTTGGAGGAAAATTGATGCCAGGAAGTCAGCAAGAATGTAATTCTTATCACAGTATCCTATACACTTATTAGTAATAGATATATATCAAGAATTTGAGGATAAGAAATATACAGTAAGAAATGGTCTGAAAACTCTTAAATGCAGTTAAAAAATTCACCCATGAGAGTATGGATTAACTACATGAATCATCTAGCATATTAATAATATTAATAGTTGCCTCTGTAGCGCAATTGGAAGAACGACGGTACATTGCGCCCTTCGATTGGAATAGGCCTAAGTTCGATTCTCGTCGCGACGGGAGGAATCTTTATCTGGTCGATTTCAATCGATGGTGAGTTAGCCGATCTCATACGGAGGTAGCAGGGTTTTTTCTCCCGGAAACTCGGGTTTTTCATCCCGCATACATACAAATCGGCCCTTCAGAACACACGCAATTTACAGACAAAAATTACTAGTTGTGGTGGTGTTGGAGGTGGGCGGTAGATGGCGTTGATTCGTAGTAGAGGTAAGGTGTAGAGACAGTTGAAGATGTCCTCCCGCGATGAGTCTTCGGACTCCTTGGAGGTATCAGGAATAATAATAATAATAATAATAATTCATTTTGATACTACTCAGATATGTGTAAACAGATAACTCCTCTCACTTTATTTGCCCAAAGCAACATATGGTTAAATTAAAAATAGGTCATAAAAACAGGGGGGGGGGGAAGTACCAACATAAGTAATTTAATATACACCGAGTCTGATAAGTGCAGTGACTTGATGTTCAACTTAAAAATAGCATAAAGTAATTCAATTTTGATATTGCAAAAAAATTTTAAAATACTAAATTTTAATATTTTACCAAATCAATTTAGGATAATATGAAACCTTGAGTTTCATTAAATAATGATATGCAATTTCAAAAATAATTAAAATAATTTAATTAAAATTAAATAATTAAAAATAATTAATTTATTATAGTTTTAAATGGACAATGTAACAAACAATTGTGTGCTGCTATAAGATACTGCTCTGGAGGAAGATTTGGGAATTTTTGCACCTACAATTTAAAATAACTTGCAAATGAAACAGAAATAACTTACGTGCAGCAGTATGGTACATTTTTGGATTGGACCCTTTAAGAAGAAACTCTGATGATATCCTAAAAAATTCCTTTGCAACTATAATGTGGGGGAAAAAAAGCAAAATATTTTATATATACATATACACACATATATATAAGGGAGCAGATTTTTTATATGTAGTGGTGGTAAGTGAAATGAGTTGCCAGTATCTATTTGAATGTAAGGAATGTGAATGAGTTGCAAAAACAATATGATAGCTATGCTGCTTGTTAAGCGTAACCTTCTGCAGTGAGTCAACACTATGAAGGTCTGTTAATTATCTTTATAAGAATACATATTTACCAAAAAAATAAAAACTAAAGTTAGCATTTACATACCCTAAAAAGAATAAGTAACAAGAAAAACTAAATTTAAAATGAGAATTACATTTAAAATCAAATGTAGTAACATTACGATGAAAAATAATGAGAAGTCTTTTTACAAATATTTCTGTATGGACAGACAACGAATAATATTAACATAGAAATATTTTTAATTGTAAAAAGAGTGCTATGTGCTATTTTACTGCGAGCCTGAAAATTCAACTCCTGTCAAAAGCTAAGTTCATTTGAATTTGGTGTGATCTCTGAATGGCTGTTGAACTATTTTTGTTTAACTGTTTCTGAGATAGTGTAGTACGTTTTCAAATGGTCACATAGTTTTGCTGACAGGCTAAATTACAATTTATACAGCACAAGTGTAGCATGTGTTGCCAGAGAGTAAGTAGTTCTTTGTTTAGTGTTTGCACTAATGATTTCTTGATGGAATCATTAGTGCAAACTAAGAATACTTTGCATTTTGAATGATTTGAATACTGTAATATAAAAATATACTAATTAGAATAATTTAAGTAATACTCTTAATATCTTGCAAGTCAAACTGGCATCATCATCATCAGGGAACAATATACAAATATATGAGACAGTGCTGGCCTGGTTGGCTGAGTGGTTAGCATATCCACTCTCCAGCCAAAATGCTGTGGGTTCAAATCCTGTGGGCATGGATGTTTGTGATTGTCTGTGAAAATACTCTTAGTGGTGGTGGGCAGTAGATGATGCAGTTCACTGTAGTTGGTGGATTGAGAGAGATGGAGAGTTGTAGAATAGGTATCCTCCCTCGATGAACCTTACTCCTTGGAGGTGTCATATAATAATAATAATAAAAGTAGGCTTTAAGATCTGAACAGTGCAATCTAGTTAGATTGAGCTGATATGCTTGGAAATGCTCATCCTCAGATCATCAGTCCAACAACAAAAGAGCACCCAATCTAGCCAACTGGGTAGCACTATTCAGGACTAATAGGCCTACCTTTGTTTGCTATGCTCTAGTTTCATTTGCCCAATGTGATATCTGTACATTTTTCTCAGATGATGCCAATATGACTTCGGCAAAATATTGGAAGTATTAATTATTTTAATTAACATATCTAATGTGTTGTAATATCATTCTTAAAATGACCAGTATGCCTTGTATTCTTTGAAGAATGCAGTACCATTGTGGCAGAGGAGACAAGAAAGCATTATTTCAACCATGGTATCACTTCTGGGTCTGGCTCCCACTGATGAGACCTCAATAAAAGTCAAAACCGGTCTGGGTAGTGACCCTTCCTATAATGCAAATTTCAGAGCATGTATAATACTATGCATTATCAAATACTAAGGCAAGTGATGTGAAGAAATTAGCCTCTACATACGAGTCGTGAAGTTAATTCATGTGCAAACTTTGTTTGCTTACGCTTGGATAAAGGATTAAACCAAGAATATAATTTCTTGGTATCTTTAATTTATAGTATAACCAAATGGAAAAACTTTCGACACAAAATATAGCGGTTGCAAAAGGAAGTGACTGCTATAAAAACAGAGGAGTGAACAGCAGGCAATTAAATGCAGGAAATGAAAGAATGGCAGTTGGGCAAATCTAGGAAATCAAAGTAAAGCACACAAGTGTGAGAATAAAGAAAAGAGGCAGACATGTAGTGAAGAATGAACAAGAAATAGGTATGAATGGGAAAATAAGTGAATGAGGGAAATAATGGCAGGCAAGGTGGAATAGTAAACAAAATTTTGTATGGTGATTCAATGATTTGGATTGTACAAGATAAGAATGTGTATAAGGAACAGTTGCCTGGAGGAAGGATATATGATTGAATATATGACTGATTATGAAATGGAGAATACCAATTTAATGTGGCCAGGCATATGCTTTTAAATTTTGGGATTCAGAAATGGAAGGCTGTGTATTTTACTGATGGGATTACACTGGAGAGGTTGAGATAGCAAGGGATCTTGGGATGATTAACAGAATTAAATTCAGGGGATATATTCCACAACTAAAGACCAGCAAGTAGATTGCTGCAATGGTCAAAAGATAATGACCAACATAAACAGTGATATGATTCTTCTATTGCATAGAACTCATGATCAGACACAAAATGCATAAACTCAACACACATGCTCTAAATTTCAGTTCTGTATCAACCATCTTTCATTTACATTGAAATATATGTCAACAATGAATGTTGACCTTATTTTATAACATTAATATAACATTAATATTAATAATTATTTTATAGCATTAGAAAACAGGGTTGCAATATCACTAATAAAATAATTTTATTAACTTGGAATACTATATGCTGCCTTTCTTATTAGGAAATAGTATTTGTTTTCTATCCTGTTTTTCTGTTTAGATCAGTATTCCCCAAACTTTTATTAATGACAGATCTCTTTAAATTTCATTAAGATATGCATATCCCAGCTCAAACAAAGGCAATTTGGGAGAAGTTATTTCAATCAAACACAAATAATTATATATATATATATATATTTTTTTTAATTTCAAAAGAACATGTAGGATATATTTTGTATGAATAATTGCATATGAAAAAGCTTTGCGTAAGATGGGTGCCACACTTGCTCACAGCAGATCAAAAACGCACTCGCATTAAAATCTCTTAACAGTGCTTGGAACGTTTTAACAGGAATAAAACTGATTTTGTGCATTGATTTATTACTATGGATGAGACTTGGATTCACCATTGCACACCAGAATCCAAACAGCAGTCAAAACAGTGCACAGAAGCCAGTTGTTCAGCGTCAAAGTAGAAGACAAAGTCGGTTCCATCAGCAGGAAGGGTCATGGCATTGGTGTATTGGGATGCTAAAGGCATTTTGTTTATTAATTATCTTGAATTAACTTTCTCCACCTTTGCAACGAGTTGCCTTTCAGGTGCAAACTTTGTTTGCTCACACTTGGATAAAGGATTAAACTAAACTTATTATAATTATCTTGAAAAAGGTAAAACAATAACCAGAGAATATTATTCTGATCTTTTAACCAGACTAGAAGAAAAAATTCGTGAGAAAAGACCCAGTTTGCAGAAGAAAAAAATCATCTTTCATCAGGACAATGCACCTGCCCACAAAGGTGTTTTGGCAATGGGAAAATTAAGGGATCTGCACTATCAATTGTTGAAACATTCACCCTGTTCCCCAGATTTGGCTCCCTCTGACTTCTATCTCTTCCCAAACATAAAACTCTTCCTCGCTGCATTTTTCTTCAAATCAAGAGACGATTGCAGTTGTAGAGGGGGTATTTTTCAGATTTACTGAGAACCACTACAGGGATGGGATAATGACGCTGGAATAAATGTATTAGCTTAAGATTATGTTGAAAAATAAAAATAATTTTGAAATTATATATATATTTTTTTCATTGTTAGGCCGAGAACTTTTCAGACCACCCTCTTATTTCTTATTACAGCATGCTCACGATTTGCAGACTCATCAGATTACCAAGAGGTGGAAAACTTATCTTTGTCAGGAAAAATGTTTGATATATCATCTGATGTGTCAGGATCATTTTTATAAGTTTAAATTTACTTTCAGTGGATACCAAGTACCTATTTATTCTGTAGGGGTATCTGGGTGGTTTATCTTTAAGTGATATCCTTGCCATAATTGTTTTTGAGAAGGGGGGCCTCTCATCATCAAATGGGACCATTTCTGGAGTTATTTCAAGAGTGAGAACACAGGTCTTGTGATTGATGCACTCAACAGAGAAGCACTTATGATCATAAATCATGAGTGCTTTTTATATCAATGACATTGTCAGTGGATTGCAAGGGGATATTCAGTCGTTTGCAGATGATGCGAAGCTGGGAGGGATTATTAGAAATAGTGTAGATGTGGCAGCCCGGCAAGAGGATTTGAATAAGATAGATAGATGGGCAAATGAATGGGGGTATCAGTTTAATGCAGCAAAATGTAAGGTCTTGAGGTTTGGGAAACATCGATGGAACACTGCATACTCTATGGGAGGAGTTATACTGGAGGAAGTGGGGGAGACAAGAGATCTGAGGCTGAAGATTGATAGAAACCTGAAATTTAGGGGACATATTGCAAAGGTGGCGAAGGTAACACAGAGGATTGCTGCAATAATGAGAAGGACACTGACCTGCAGAGATAAAAGTTATCATTCCATTGTATAAGATCCTGATCAGACCACACTTGGACTATTGTTCTCAGATTTGGTCCCCAGGATTTGAACGGGATAAATTAACTGTGGAAAGGGTACAAAGGCAGATAACAAAGATGGTTTCAGGACTGTACAATGATAGTTATGAGTATCGGCTGAGGGAATGTGGACTGCAGAGTTTGGTGGATAGAAGGAGAGGTGATATGATTGAGACTTTTAAACTGTTGAGAAGTGGTTACAGGGTTGACACTGGGGAGTTCTTTCGCTTGGTTGAACAACGGGAAGGAGTGATGACAAGAGGCCATCCCTGGAAGTTACGAAAGGAAACTATGAGCAAGAGGGTGAGGAGTGGTTTCTTTGCATGGAGGGTGGTTGAACCATGGAATGCATTGCCTGATGGAGTGATGAGAGCGAGAACAGTCAATGAGTTCAAGGAGTGGTATGATAGACTTTGTGTTTCTTAGGGGGGGGGGGGACCTCCCCTCGATGAGTCTTGATAGACTTCGTGTTTCTTAGGAAGGACCTCCCACGATAAGTCTTTTGACTCCATGGAGGCCAGAATAATAATAACAACAATAAAGTTCAGGTATGGTGAAATTATCAGATAGTGGAATAGACACACGAGTTTGAGTTGCTGTTTGACATTTACATAACTGCTACTTTCTTAGCATAAGAGGATCTCAAGACAGGTATAGTGATTGCTAATTTCCTTTTTTTTTTCCATACTGATATGATATATTTTGTTCTGATTTAATCTTTTTGTATTTCTTTTTAATGCATAGGAGTAGACTGAATGATCTCTCAGACAGTTGCTGACACTTGTAGCTCTCTTTGCAGAGAAAGATTTGTTATCATGCTCTTTACTACCACATCGGGCATTGGTTATACAGCAATGACAGGCAGTTTGCATATTTCTGACATTTAAAGCATCTCAGTAGACTAGTGATGTACAGCCCAGTTGATATACTTTTATAGATGTTGGAGGCTTAGATGTATCAACAGCAAATATGATGTTACTGGTCAGAACAAGGTGACTATCTCTATGCATCAGGATGCATCTCATACCTATCACACCCTGATCTTTAAGCTCTAAAAATATCTCCTCGTCCACAACTTCTAGAGGAGTTATATCCCATTCTGATATCATCACTCCTCTAGAAGAGTTTGGTGCTTAATTGTGTTGTGGTGATATCCTTGGGGAAACATCATGTCAGCAACATTCTGAGAAACTGCTGAGAGCAACATCAATGTGTGGAATATCAATTTCTCAGAATGTTGCTGACATGATGTTTCCCCAAGGATAGCATCACAACACAGTTTTTGGGAGATCCTGCAGTCCTAAACCCTTCTGAAAAAAGAAGGGTGACATTTTCCCTATTATAATAAATTAAATTTATTACAATAAATTTACTTTAATCCTTTATCCAAGTATAAGCAAACAAAGTTTGCACCTAAAGTATCTTCAGGACTGAGGCAACTCATGGTAAAGGTGGACCAAGCTCTCATCACTACTTGTCTTAGTATCTCCCATAATGCAAAGCACATCTCCTTGTGGACATGTATAATGCTATGCAGGGAAGGACCACTACCCCAGACTGGTTTTTGACCATTGTTGATTGTTCAAGTACAGGTCGAACTGAACTAAAAAACTCAGCATTGTTTCCCTCGGTAACAAGCTCACCCTGCCACTGAGAAGAACGCTCAGAACTGGATGGCTCTACACCGTGGCAGGCTCACCCCAAAACCGAGCAGAGCCATTCATTTGCTCATATCTCATCTGAGGGGTAACAACAACAGCCGTGCCTCAGTTAACTTCATGGGCTACAGGATTGCCATTCATCACCCAAATACTAAGACAAGTAGTGATGAGAGCTTGGTCACCTTTACCACGAGTTGCCCAAGTCCTGAAGATACTTCAGGTGCAAACTTTGTTTGCTAACACTTGGATAAAGGATTAAACTAAATTTATTATAGTCTAACCAAGTGGTAAAAAAAAACTTCCAACATCTTTCTCTAAATCCAGAGTAATTTAATAATAAGGTGAGACACCTTTTGGCAACTCATATAAATAAATATGACCTCTCCATTGCTTCCACCTTAGTATCACCACCTCTGGGTCTGGCTCCCACTGACGAGACCTCAATAAAGGTCGAAATGAATGGCAATGCTGTAGACTATGAAGTTTTAATTGAAGCTCAGCTGTTGCTGTCACCCAGATCCTGGGTGGGGGGTAATGAATGGCAATGCCATAGCCTGTGAAGTTAACTGAGGCACGGCTGTTGCTGTTAACTCCTCGGATGAGAAATGAGCGGCTCTGCTCGGTGGTGGGATGAGCCTGCCGTGGTGTAGAGCCAACCGGTTCTGAGAGTTCTTCTCAGTGGCAGGGTGAGCCTGTTACTGAGGGGAACAACGCTGAGTTTTTGTAGTTTGTCCTGTACTTGAACATCAATAAAGGTCAAAACCAGTCTAGGTAATGATCCTTCCCTTAATGCATAGCATTATACATGTCTGCAAGAAGATGTGCTTTGCATTATGGAAGATACTAAGAAAATTAGTGATGAGAGCTTGGTCCACCTTTACCACAAGTTACCTCAGTCCTGAAGATACTTCAGGTGCAAACTTTGTTTGCTTAAACTTTGATAAAAGATTAAACTAAATTTATTATAGTCTAACCAAGTGGGGAAAAAAAAACTTAATGCTATGCATTAAGGGAAGGGCCAATCTAGGTAGTGGCCCTTCCCTTAATGCATAGCATTATACGTCTGCAAGAAGATGTGCTTTGCATTATAGAAGATACTAAGACAATTAGTGATGAGAACTTGGTCCACCTTTATCATGAGTTGCCTCAGTCCTGAAGATACTTCAAATGCAAACTTTGTTTGCTTACAATTGGATAAAATATTAAACTAAATTTATTATAGTCTAACCAAGTGGAAAAAAAAAACTTCCAACATTTTCCCTACTGGATTTGAACCTGTTGTATGGATGATGAGAAACATTGATACATTTATACTGGTGTTGACTATCTTTTGTTTCTTACTTCTGTTATCAAATGATGTATCTAGTACTTGGTAAGACCCCCCAAAAAAAGCATTTGAGGATGAATTCATGCTCAAGAGATTTTTGTTTGGCAACAGAGCTTCCCGTACACTGATGTAAGCTATGACTGTGCTTGGGAGTAAAATACCAGAGCTACTGCAGACACTGTACCAGCACCACAACAAGCCTTGAGCCCTGTCCTTGAACTATGGGATAGGAAACTTACTGCAGTACCAGTGACCTTTGCAGGCAAGCCTATTTAACTGACTGATCCTGGCCAGGTTATCCAGAACCACCTATTTTGCTTTAGCAAAGGCCAAAGTGTAAACTACTAGGATCTCCTCCCCTTTCCAGATGTCCACGGATAGAACCACACAACAAACAAAACAGTATGGTGCTGGTGCGAAAGAAAGGGTAATAAAAATGACTCAGGAGAAGTAAGCAAAAAATACAGGAAGGGCTAGTACCATTACTGGAAGGTTCCCTCACCATAGTCAGGTGTCCAATGAGGAGAGGCCACTGATAGTGGCACCAATGTGTTGTGTGCCACATGGTTTTGCAAATATCTCAGTTAGCAACAGCAAAGAACTTCTGTAATCATGCAGGTTTCTATTCATTGGTTGTGATAGCTGTATTTTTCTGTTTTGTAATTTCTGAATGCATTCTGAAGGCGATTGTTACTGCATTTTGCCTTTTTATGAATTGTGATTGGGGTGCTTAAGGGTCAAAGCTGTATAACTGAGAGGAGACCTCCACATAGCCTTTAAAGGAATGCGGAGAACCGACCAGGGCTTCTGACCTAATGTCCAATCCTCACCTTCTCGTGGTGCACCCTGTTGGGTATCTACTTGGATACTGAACGGATGAGGATAGGCTGGCAATTTGGGATTTAGCCGACCAAATTGTATTCTTATTGGTTAAACCAGAATATAGAATGATGGTACAACATGACAAAATTTCATGCCGGCTGGGGCGTCGCCCGGTTAAACAAGGCCCCCGTTGTTTTCGCCAGGGAACCAGGGCGAACAGCGAAAAGTCAGCTACTGGAACAAATCTGAAAATAAACCCCAACTCAACATCACCAGAGTTAAAGATCGGTACAATCAACGTAAGAAGCCTGAATGGCAAAGAAATGGAGCTAGCTGAGGAATTAGATAAGTACCAGATCGATATAATAGGGGTGACTGAAACAAAAAAGACCAAAACTGGTGAGATCTTTCTGAGCAATAAATACAAAATGTTATATTCAGGCAATGACAATCAAGGAAAAGAAGGAGTAGCCATAGTATTCAACACAAAATACGAGGCTAATCTTCTTGAATGGCAGTCAGTCTCAAGTAGAGTAATGTGGGCAAATATGAGAATGGGGAACTGGACAATGAGACTTATTTGTGCCTATGGTCCCATAAAAGGTTCTACTAAGGTAGAAGTGGAGGAATTTTTTGAGGCTTTAGAAAAAGCAACTGACACAATGAAAAATGAAAAGTTGGTCCTTGTTGGGGATCTAAATAGCAGAGTAGGAAATGATTGTGAGACATACAAAAATATTTTGGGAAAATTTGGAGAAAAGAGCAAAGCTAATAATAATGGCAAATATCTGTTGGATTTCTGCTCAGGACATGGACTAGTTATTACTAACACCATGTTCCAACATAAAAATGTGCACAAATTCACATGGAGAGAAGAGGCAAGGAATAAGAAAAGTCTCATTGACTATGTTATTGTTGATAGTGATGTTTTCTCTCTGGTGCAGGACACCAGAGTGTACAGAGGATTTGAAATTGGAAGTGATCACTATTTAGTCTTGAGCAGGATAAAATTGAATTTCATATTGAAAAGAATAATATGTAAGAAAGTTTTAAAGCGAATAAAAGTTGAGCAGCTCTCAGATGTGAGCTGTAGACTAAAATACACAAAGATTATTGAAGGAAAAATGAAAGAGTTTGAGAACAGGAATCAAACCTTGGAGATTCAGTGGCAAACTCTGAAGAAAACATTGATTGATTCTGCCAGAGAGGCATGTGGTGAGGTTGTTTGTAAGGATAAAAAAATCAGAACTCCTTGGTGGACAGAGGAGGTTAAAGAGACAGTGAAGGAAAAGAAGAAAGCATACCAAAAGTTCCTTTCAAATAAGTCAGCTTGTGCTCTTAGAGAATATAGAGACAAATACAAGAATGCTAAACACTCTGTAAAACTAGCTAAACAAAAGTCATGGGAGGACTTTGGCAAGAATATAGAAAATAAATATCAAGAAGGTGGCAAAATATTCTGGAGGTTGTTGAAGAAGCTTAAGGATGGAGGAAAGAGTGCTATAAAAGGAATTAGAGATGATAAAGGTAACATAAAAATGGGAGAAAAAGATATCCTTGAAGTATGGAGTAATTACTTTGAAAAACTGCTAAATGAAACAAGCAGTGATAACAGCACAGTGGTAATAAACACTGACCAGGCATGCAGTCAGGAATACATATCCATACTTGAAGTAGAAAAAGCCATCAAAGGCTTGAAATGTGGAAAGGCAGCAGGAGTAGATGATATTCGACCAGAAATGCTGAAGTATGGTGGTATAAGAGTCTTACAGTGGCTGCACTGCATAGTTCAGAAAGCCTGGACAGAGGGACGAATTCCCGATGATTGGAGTAGAGCTCTCATAGTACCCATATATAAAAAGGGAAATAAAACTGCATGTGAGAATTACAGAGGTATTTCCCTACTTAGTGTTCCTGGCAAAATCTATGCAAGTATACTTGAGAAACGGTTGAGAAGAATTGTGGAAGAAAAGCTTGGTGAAGAACAAGCTGGATTCATGCCAAATAGAGGCTGTCAGGATCAGATCTTCACTTTACGACAAATAGTCGAGAAAGCATGGGAATATAACAAAGATCTGTATTTAAGTTTTGTCGATCTGGAAAAGGCATATGACAAGGTGCCAAGAGAGAAGCTATTCAATACGCTGCAGTTATATGGTGTCAATGGGACATTATATCAAGCAATACTTAGTCTTTATTTGAGTTGTAAGTCAGCAGTTCGAATTGAAGGAAGTACAGGAAGATGGTTTAATGTTAAATCTGGTGTGAGACAAGGATGTACATTATCCCCTCTGTTATTCATTATCTATATGAATCACATTATGAAGGAAAGTGGTATTAAACATGATATCAAAATTGGAGATGTTAATGTCAGCTCTTTGCTTTATGCGGATGATGTTATACTTCTAAATAAATCCGCTACAAGTCTGCAAGATTCTCTGACTAAATTGAATAGCTCTTGTAATAGATATGGTATGAAGGTCAGCAATAAAAAGACAAAGACAATGAAAATAGGCAGAATCGTTGAAAATGTCAACTGTGTTGTGAATGGAGAACCTGTGGAACAAGTAAAACATTTCAGCTATTTAGGCACGATTTTTACTGAAGATGGTAAATTAAATATAGAAATAGACAACAGAATCAGCAAAGCTGGTGTGGTGGGAAGTCAATTGAATAAATTCATATGGAATAAGAGAGAAATTAGTCGGAACACTAAATTAGCTGTATACAAGACAGTGTTCAAACCAGTTTTAACTTATGGATCTGAGAGCTGGGTCAGAAGTAAAACCCTTGACCAAAGACTAGAGACTGCCGATATGAGAGTCCTGAGAAAGATTATAGGCGTGAACAGATGGCATCAATGGCAGTATCATATTAAAAACGAGGATATTAGGAAAGAACTTGACATTGTCAGCATCCAGGAATGCGTTAGCAGAGCTAATCTCAGGTGGTATGGTCACTTAAACAGAATGGGCGA
Source organism: Typopeltis vanoorti (assembly GCF_054136105.1). Taxonomy (NCBI): domain Eukaryota; kingdom Metazoa; phylum Arthropoda; class Arachnida; order Uropygi; family Thelyphonidae; genus Typopeltis; species Typopeltis vanoorti. The sequence continues at coordinate 47,241,869 of NC_143569.1, forward strand.
GGAAAGATTAGCAAAACAAGTGTTCTCTGCCAGGTTGGCAGGAAAACGACCGAGAGGAAGACCAAGATATAGGTGGATTGATACGGTACAAAGTGCTTTAGACGATAGAAATATAAGATCTGATAATATTGGAGTGTTGACAAGTAACAGACTGATTTGGAGGAAAATTGTATATAGGAAATTAATAATGATGTAATTTTTTTCATGTAGTACTATCATATCCTGTACACCCCTTGAGGGTACATGGCAGGAATTTGATGATGATGATGATGATGTTAAAATTGTGATGTGTTAATGATCGGAATACTTGGGTGAAAATTCAGCCATTATTCTCAGTAACAATTATTTTTAATAGTGAGTTTATTAAACTCGCTACTAAAATATTTTTAATGCTTATCATAGAATTTCAGAATAATTATATAGTTTTTTTTAATATTTCACAAGTAGTTAATATGTACGCTATAGATGCAACAAGGGTACAACCTGTAAGTTCACACTTGCACTTGTTGTAGTGATGGTGGGCGGTAGATGGCACTGATGTAGTTGATTGGTAGTAAAGGTTCGGTAGTGGTGGAAACGGAGAGTTGTACAGTAGGTGTCCTCCCGCGATGAGTCTTTGGACTCCTTGTAGGTGTCATGAATAATAATAATAAAGTTCTGGTTCAAAACATTTTTTTTTTTTTTTAAGCAGCTCTATTCCATGGAAAGGAATATAAAATGTTGTAGGAACAGATTACATAAGATTAAATTTACACTAGATAAATTCTTATTGCAAAGAGAGATGTGGTCAACCTGTCAATATATCTGGAGTGACTGAAGATTTTAGAGAGTAAGAATTATCCATACAGAATTGGATTGACAAACAAGCTATACTATAACAGCATGGGCTTACTAAAATGAGATATGCCTGAGCAATTTGCTCTTCTTCTTCTTTCTGTGTGCTAGGCCTAATGGCCTGTTACACGGTTATCTTTAGCCCTTCTATGTCATACCCATGGATAAGATGACTTGCACTATGCCTCCCCATATATCCTATGGCGCTGCATGTGTTCAAAGGGGCCAGTTTGCCTGCTTGCAGGAGGAAAAACCCCAGATAAACTGGGGAGAAAAACCCTGTTGTCCACGCCCAAGACCAGCTAACTTCGCTATATCTCAGAAAGATCCTTAAGCTCCTCACGTCAGTGACGGGAATCAAACCCAGGACACTCCTTTCCAAGGCATATGGTTGCAAAGTGCATAGCCATTAGGCTAACCATGCAGACATGCAATTTGTTCTTATTATATAATAATATTATGGTTAAGTTGGATAACTGGCATGGATAAACCTTGATACTTTAGACTTTGCTAAGGCATTTGTTAGGGTACCAAATGAAAGGCTATTGAATAAAGTGGAGAATATGGGACTGGAATATAAGCTACTGGCTTGGATATGTGGGTGGCTAATAGAGGTATCAGAAAGTGCTATGTGGGAGGGGGGGGTGATTCTGCAAGATTCAAGGTGACCAGTAGTATGTTCCAGAGATCAGTCCTCAGACAGTTGTTTAATCTATACATTAATGATACTAGAAAGGGCTTGACAGGAGATTGAACTGTTTGCTGATGATGCAAAGATAGGCAGAGTAATCAGAGATGCTACTGATATACAGCATTTATAGGGTGATTTGAATAGGCTGGAAGTGTGGACAAATGATAATGGTTAGCAGTTCAATACTAGTAAGTGTAAAGTTATACACTTTGACATAATGAGATATCTGACAGCATATTATATTGGAATTATGCTTGGGATAACTGACATGGCTAGAGATCTTGGCGTTACGGTAAACAAGAAGTTGAAGTTCAAGAGTAATATAATAAAAATTGCAAATACAACTCAGAGGATAATTGTGATATTGAAATAAGCATTGGCATATAAGGATATAGAAGCAAACGTCATTTTGCTTCTTTACAAGGCATTGATTTGACCACGCCTGGACTACCGTGTGTAGATTTGGTCCCCTAGGTTCTGAAGGGATAAAGAAACTATGGAAAAGCTGCAAAAAAGAGTTGCACAGAATATGTGGCTGCAGACACTGGTAGACAAGAGAGTGGGTAATATGATGGAGGTCTATAAACTTCTGAGAAGCATTATAGTGTATCGAATGATGAAATATTTCATTATATAGACAGTGGGAATAGGATGAGCGAGGGATGCACTCCTTACTGAAGAAGTAAGGAGTGCATTTAGTGTGAATAAGTTTAAAAGGGAGTGTGGGTGATGTATGGCTGACTCTGTCTCCTTGGAGGTGTCATGAGAGCATTCAGGAAGTAACATTCGTGCACAGTTAAGAAAGGAGCATGAGCTTGCCTGTAGAAGTAGGGAGTGCATTTAGTGTGAATAAGTTCGAGAGTGGTATGGGTGATGCAGTGGTGTAGCTAGAGCTTTTGCCGTCCAGGGCAGTCCCCGAGTTTGCCACCCCTCTCAATACATACCAAAAATACTACAAAAAGTCAAAACTTACGTATAGGGAAATAAATTAAAACACTATGTTTATTTTTGAAGTAAAAAAACTTCAATTTCAACATTCTAAAATGTTATTTTTCTTGCTTTTCTGTTAGAAAAATCGATGACATTGGTGAAGTCTATTTCATAATAATGTAGGTAATTCTTAATCTATTTTATTTAGAAAAACTCCTCTCACAACTAGCAACACTTACAGCAGTTGTGAGGAAAATTCGCAATAGTATTACAATATTTAGAAATGCGTTCCTGAGACTGTATTTTAGAATTAACTGCAAAAGTTCAAAAAGGTTCAAAGTGCCACCCGGGGCAGATTGCTCCCTTTGCCCCTCCCTAGCTATGCCTCTGGGGTGATGTATGGCTGAGTCTGTCTCCCCGGAAGAGTGATCATGATAATAATAATAACAAGATTCAAGCTTTCTGAAAAACAACTGAGGAGCAGAACATTTACTGTGAATTAAATGTATACTCCAATGCTACAAACAGAGTAACTGCCATACTTGAGGAAAAATCCAAGGATAGGCTTTTCCTTAGTATGGCATTACACTAGCTATAATGTACTGAGTATGAACAACAGTAAATTGGCTGTCTGATTAGTACTTGGGTGTGTGTGTGTGTGGTGGGATGGACATTAGGTTAAAAAATTGTAGTGATTTCATCTTGCCACTGAAGATGATCATCTATTATCAGAACATCCAGTCTTCATCAGATTTCTCGCCCATAATCACATTTTTCTGATTAGAAAAATGTGTTGTTAGGATGGTTCTGTTATGACGATTACAATATTACTCCTTCTGCAGGTTATTTTTCTAATGATAATTCTCAATACGTGCTTGAAATGCTACACCTACAAGTCTCCTTCAAATTTCACTTCTTCTTCACCTGCAAAATCTTGCTTTGTGAGATTTCCTGATGCCATAAAATGTTTTGATAGTCATGCTTTGCAAAAATGAGATAATTTTGAATAAGACCACTATCTCGAACTATTTTTCTGAACATTACCTTCAACGTTTAAATGAAGATTTCGTTTACTTACCATTTAAATCAACTTGGGATAAAAACTGAAGATGCTGTTTATGTTCGTTATCGAGTATTAATAACATTTTGAAAAGTCAAGGTACTTGGAATTCATTCAAGCAAATCGGTATTGCACTATTACATTTATATCTCGAGATCAGATAAAAGATGTGCCTATAAATATATATATATATACTATGATAGCGCACACTATCCGTTATATATAAATAAAACGCAAAAAATAATAGCAATAAATAGTTAAATAAAACACGTTTTTACTCTAGCGTAACACATTTACTAATTCCTTAGGTCAGTTTTATTCCAGATTGAGCAGATCAACAAACGCCTCTCACGAAACTAGCGACATCTATCGCAATTGCATTTATTCTAATATTAGGTGTGTATTGTGTGTGCGGCGTGCTGCTTTGAGAGAATGGCTCCTCCAAGGAATCGGTTTAATCACAATAAAACTAGAAAAGATTTTCCGAGGAGAGATCATTCGAATTTAATTAAACCTGAAGAAGTTAAAGATGTGTAAGACAATTTTTTCATTCGGATATGTCGACTATCTAGTTTAAATCATACATTTGAAGGAAGAAGAGTTGAAAGTAGCGCATTGAATTTTGTGATAAAATGAATTGTGTAACTAGTTTTAAGCCACACGTAATTTTCTAATTACGTTGATATTGAATTTGCCATTGAAACACGTGTTATTGTATTATTAGCATAAGAATAAAAATAGGTCTGTGTAGTACTAGGTGTAACAAATATATAATATATATATTTAATTTTTTTTCGGGTACATATTGTTATAAATTGTGAGGATAGCACAAGGGATTATTGCAATTATGCGGAGGACGCTGATGTGGAAGTAAAGATGTTATGGTTCCAACATATAAGGCTTTGATTACCTTGTTTTCATAAGGATGAAGAGATATTTGAAAGGGTCAGGAGATGATTGGCTGGTAGTTTTTGGTCCCCTATACTTTCAAGATTAAGAGGCAAGCATTCTGATTTAAGTTGGGACAGCCTAATAAAGACGCTGTATATTGTGTGCCAAGCAGGAGCTCACTTGTTTGTATATGATGTCCCTTTTGCATCAGGCAGGCACATTTATACAAATCACCAATCTACATAGCATTCGAAGTTCAGTTTTGTTTTTTGTTTTTAAGTCACACACACAAAAAAAAAAACTCATTTATTCAGAATATTGGACACTACATAGAATGATTTGGTTTCTGCACCTAGTGATATTTCAATTTTGTGATTATATCATCCTGCATTATCCACAAAAACAGCAAAAGAAAATGAAGCAGTTATTACAATCAGCAGTGTCCTTTCCTTTCTTAACTTTAGCAATTTGTGAAGTGGTACTATACATAATTATGAACTGTTGTGACCACATATCTTTACCACAACTGAAGACTTTAAAAATTTAATTAAATGTAACTTTAAGAAAGGTAGGATGCAAGCTCCATGGAAAGAAAAAAATGTATGCATGTTCTAATTATTGATCAATTCATTGAACTTGCAGTGATTTCATATACAGATGACAGATGCACAAGTTAAACCGAGGGGTAGAATTTCCATTTCTATCTCCCCAAATATGCAATCAAACATTGCTAAAAAAAAAACACCACAGTCATTGTTACTTTTATGAAGTAATCATGCTTCCTTTGATTTCATTTACTACAGAAAATTCTAAATCTTGCAATATGACATATTAATAAAGTCTGTATCAGATAGTCAGTTAAAACCAATTAATTAAAACCAGTTATAAAACGAATTAACTATTATATATGTAAATATATAATAGTTAATTAGTTGTAATAGTTAATATATAAACAAAAATGGATAGAATGCAAAAATCAAATAGACAGGCTTCTAAAAATACTCTACAGATATAAAATAAATGGAAAAGAAAGACATGGAAGATAAAGAAAATTATAGCATGAGATGGAAAGGTCACTGGGCCTGAAATTCATGATATGAAAATAAAGAAGTCATTGGCATGACAACAGATTTCAAAATGCATGAGTTTGTATTTCTGCCTTTTTACTCCAGATAATGTTTAAAGAGGGGGAGGAGACTGAAGGATTAATAGGTCTTTTGTTATCTTCCTTGAAATCAAAAATACAATCAAACGTTGTGTAAAAAAGTAAAAATCACATTAAGAAAGATAATCTTTGAAATTCTTGAAATAAATTTCCTTTATCAATAATTTTGAAATAGGTTGTCAGGATGTATATATACTTTGCATAGTGCTACAATTAGAATTTCGACTTTAGTTTTGCTGTGCAGAGGTTGGATGAGAAAACAGTGTTAGTATAGTATTATTCATTAGGAATATTATTTTTAAAAAATAAAAAAGAGAAATATAAATAAAAAATAAAGAAATTATTTATTTTTGCCAAATTGTGGATCTACTCTCTAAGCACATGAACTACCATGCAATTCATGGCACACTCTCATAATTTGATGAATTTGCACCTCCCTGTAATCATTAATATATCAATATAGACAAACACTATTTATTATTAGTGATTTTTGCAACAAATCTCTTGCCCCTTCCAGATTATTTCTGTACCATATTAATTTATTGCACTACTCATGATTATTATCACTACTCACCACATTACTACTCTTAATATCACTGTTATAAGTTATTGGATATTTATTTGTTGGAAGTTTTTCTACTTGGCTATACAATAAACTAAAGATACCAAGAAATTATATACTTGGTATCTTTAGTGGATATTTATTTGTTTGTAACAAATCGATTTGTATTGATTTCCCTTCTTTTCCTCCTTGGATGTATAAATCATATGCAAATAGCTCATGTCTCATTAATGTAATTTGAAATTATCACTACACATTTAGCAATTTGAATATTCTGGCCAGATATAGACTATCTTAATTACTGGTTATTTATATAGCCTGACATCAACAGATTGTTTTCACTTCTACACAGCTGTGCTTTCTCTGGAAAGCACACAAAATGATTTGTCCTGTGCCTGCCTGCCTGGCACATAAACAGAAAGCAGCCAACAAAGGTTGGGCGATTGGTAGAGCCTCTGCTACTAATGGTTCATGCAAAAAAGTTAAGCAAGTTTGAGCGTGGTTAGTAGTTGGAAGGGATCAATCGTTTGATGCTGTTGGCACACTCTCCCTCGATGAGTCTTTGGACTCTCTGGAGGTGTCACATAATAATGATGATAATAATTTGTTGTGTTCCAAACCATGCACAAGTATGACACAATATGGCCTGTCTGGGCAGCTATTTCCAGGCTTTGGTATAGGCTGTATAGGAAAATGGAGTTTTGGATGCAAGCTAGATATGGTATGCCTGACTCTTCTTTTGTACAACCTTGGCACACCTGTAGGAGAAGCAAGCTTAGAGAGGGGATGAGAATTTAGGGCAGAGCAGGGAATAAATGTTTCCATGCCGATAAGTATTATTTTGGTGATTCTTTCTGCCCTTAGGTTTGGTTCAGGTGACCAGAAACAGTAATCTGACCAAGGAAATGAGGAGTAGAAATTGCAAAGATCATCCCACTTGGCTTTCTTGTAATGCCATACAACACATGGATGTTTGTATGTGTTGCTCCATGGAGGAAGAGATTTGCACTACATGGTGGTCTGAGCTGCCTAGAGTGTAGATAACATTCACAGCATACTTAAATGGATCACTAGTGAGGAAAGAGATCCAGGGTGTTTAGAAAGTGTTTGGGATTGTCTGGTATTCTGGTGGGCATGTGGACAGTTTATGTGAGATCATTTGTGATTGCAAAAGTGCCAGCTTCTCTACCTGCTTGATTGGTACAGTTGAAAGAAGGCAGCCAGCTAGTGTTGTGGACATTGAAGTCCCTGAGGAAGATGACTTCACTTGGAGATTTGGACTGGAGAAAATCAACATTTCAGGAAAGTTGATTAAAGGGTGATTGTTGGCATCAGGAGAGTGGTAGGGACAGCATATGAATTTGGTATGGAGCAGGGTGATTTTTAGCAAAAAGAGGTCAAAACTGGGAGATTCCAGGTTGGATATTCTCTTGCATGGTATCTCAGAGTGAACATATGCACAGACCCCACTTCTGAGGCAGAAGGAATTAAAGAGTGTGTAGTTAGGAAAGCAGAGATGGGTAGTATTTGAGGAGTTGGTCGTGAAAGGATGCAATATACCTGAACGCCTAAGGGAATGTTGCTGTGCATGTTTATGTTTACTAATACCAGAAGCATCAGAAATAAGGAAGGGGGGAGGGAGATGACTTTTTGACATTGGCCAGTTTGACTTTGCAAAAAATTATATAGCCTATATATATGTGTGTGTAATGTAGACTATTGTATAGTTTATAATATACATGATATAGTATATAATGATAACATACACTATCAATGATATTTTATTTTTGGTGAGAAGGACATAAAAATCAGAATGTTTGGAGGGATCTAATGATAGCAGAATTATTATGAATCAGAATTACTAATAATAGCCAAAGAACATACAAGTATCCTTAAGATACTTCACAAGCAAACTTTGTTTGCTTACACTTGGATAAAGGATTAAAGAAGTATATCATGTCTTGGCATTTTTAATTTAATTTATAACCAATATATATCCTAATTTGTCCCATAATGCATAGCATTATATATACTTGAAAGGATGTGTGTTTTGCATTATGGGATACTAAGACAATTAATGTGAAGTCACTAGCCTCTATATAGAAGTATCCTAGTCATAAAGATATTTCATGTATAAACTTTGTTTGCCTACATTGGATAAAGGACTAGACAAGAATATAATTTCTTGCCATCTGTAATTTAATTTCAACAACAGAAGAATTATAACTGACAAAAGTAGCAGATGTCAGGAAGGTAGTGTTTGCTTAAGGCTATCTTGTGGGTGATATGGTATAGGATTTGCAAATTCTTGTGTGGAAATGATAAAAGGGAGAAAATAGGCAACAGTACAAAATATGTCCAGCTGTTCTTAGCTTGTGAATGCACAGAAAGGTGTAAATGAAATATATTAACAAATTAGCTCAGGGTTGATTATCATTATGGGAATTTGTATAATCTATAATATAGATGATATAGTATTTGGGCATACAGAATTCATGCAGCTACCAAGGGTTAATTACCTAAAACATGTACAACAGACCTAAGGTTTGAAAATGTTGTATCTAGTAACATCAGAGGAATTGCCCCTAAACGTAGCCACATTCCCCTGACAGGAAAGGCAGAGTGAGTGTGGTCATGCAGTTTTCACATGGGAAGTACCCAGGCATGTGAAGTTTGCCTTATAAAAAAAGGCAAAATCAACTTAGATTTTTAGAAAGTAACTGAAAGCAGTACCATAGTATAAGAAAGATAGCAGCATAGAAAATGCTTATTGAGTGGGAGTTAAATGCTGGTATTGTTGACTGAGTGGTTAGCATGTCTCTAACCAACACATAAGTGTTCAAATGTTATCATGGGCATGGATGTTTTGTAAAAGTAGGTGGTAGATGACTTTCATTGCTTGGTTTAACCTCCCCACTGGCTGAGGTGGATGAAATAGTGAGACCGAATTGCACTTCTCATCCATGAAATTCAGCGGGTGTTACAGAATCATATCCAGATTTAGCTTGATGTCTGTAGACGTCATGGCCGGTTGGGGTGTTAAGACCCTACCTAAAATGGCTTGAAAAAGTTCCATGTGTAGTCCCTAGAACACACTTTCCAGATTATCTAACCTTTAGCCTTTAGCCCATCCACATTACTAATGCTAAGGTGTTGTAAGCTAACAGTCCTGAGATTAATGTAAAAAAAAAAAGGGTGGGTAAAATATCATTTAGATGCATAAAATGCTTTAGAAGCAATATGAAAAGGAAGAAAGCTTATGAGCAGTGCAATGCTTGACTTCCTTTCCTTGGCCAGCATGATAGAAAATTCAAAATCATATGATTATAATCAACTTAGCTGAATGGAGCAAAGGAAATCCCAGAGAGTCCTTTTCTAGTGATGAGCAAAAGGAAAAGTGATTATAGAATACCAACCTTAATAAATGCAAATGGTAGGAAAGGTGATATCACCAGATGAATTAATTGAGAATAATTGAATAATTATATATCCAGGGTGTATTGTCTATGTGGAGATAATGCAATGACTGTTGTGGGAAAAGACTTGAAAATTTGTTGTAGGCAAACCAGAAGTACTGGATATTACAAAACTTGATGTAAATGACTAGAACTAGACCGTTTAATTTTTGTCTAAGCACCTCCATAATCCCAGGAGAATGAAAAGAGAGAAAGATAATTCCGTTACATACAAATGGAATTTTCTTTGCTCCAAAATAGAGGTAGCAGATCTAGATTGGTTGTTCAAGTACTTGAAAGTTGGTCATGGCTTGAATTCAGGAATGGGTGGATAACAGTTTGATACTCTATGGGGACAGCATGGATCTGTAATGAGCTAGCCAGTCCCATAGATATATATATGATCCCATGATATATATATATATATATATATATATATATATATATATATCAATCCCATGCATGTTATGCAAAACTTGTAATACATTAATGCCATCTGTGAATGGCAGGCCAGGAAGAAATAAGAAATCTATTGACATTCTAGATCATCCAAAGCATATGGTCTTTGCTTGGGGGGGGGGGGGGGGGCAGCAAGTGGATTTTAATCAGCAGCTGCTTGCGCTCTTGCAGGCTTAAAGAAAGTGCAGATTGCTGGTAGCCATTTCAGCAGAATGTTATCCATAATACCTATTGAAGTTAAGGAGAAGCAAATAGCATCATTGTGAAACAGATTGAAGTCAGTGTGTGAGAGAAGTCAACAGCTAATCAGATAGGTTGCCCTGTTCTGGATATATCAAGCATTTTAAAGAGGGTGTAGATGTGCCATCCCAAATGGGATGACAGTATTCCAGAATTTTTGCCAGTTTTGAGACTAATAAACATTGCCATTTATATAATGTACAGGTGACAAGTAATGTCTTGACTGGAAAACAATTTTCTGGAGGCTGAAGAAGCCTATAGGAGAGGGGATGAAATTGTTTATAGAGAGATAAGAAGTTTACAAGGTTGCACTCACTGGCAAGAAGATCATTGGTTTAAGGAATTGGTTGCTGATGGTCTTGAAGCTTGGAATGATTGTGAAATCTACAAAGTTTCAAATAAGGAAGAATGGAGTTTTCTGACTGTCATCAGAAAAACTATGGATAGGATTTGTGGTCAGTGAGAAAAGGTTTTTTGTTTTTTTATAATTATTTCATACATGAGAGGTTGAACAACATACAGCACATTAGTGCTGTGTGGGGTGCAGGTGAGGATTGAGAAAGAAGAAACCTATTGACATTTTTCTTAAAGAGTTGGAGGTTGTATTTGTTGGGAAACGCCTCATCAGGAAGGTTGTTCCAGAGGACAGAGATAAATGGAATGAATGAGAAAGAGAAGCAAGTTTAATGTATTTGCAATTGTACTGAAAAGGGATTTTGGCAGATGCTGCTCTTGTTTTAACAGGTCCAACAGAAAACAATGGAATGTAATGGCTTTCATTTCCTTGGAGTAGTGACTATAGAAGTGCCTGTAGACGAGACAATGTGACTGAAATAGTGTGGCTTAGATAGAGTGAGTCAGTTAGAGAGAGAATGATCATCTATGAGCCAAATTACCTCTAGACAGGCAATAAGAATTTTTAGTTAGATTTTAGGTATACTGCCTCAAATATGTGAATGAACAGTATTCTAAGGATGGATAATTTGGATTTGTATAGTGTAAGTATTTGGGTTGACAAAAAATAACATTTTGAATGGAAGAGAATACCTAATTTTTTAGAGATAGAAGAAACTGTTGATGTTTACACCAGAAGAGGCTGGAGATAAGTGTCAGTCCAATGACAACCGATCCTCTTTGATGATTTGTATATTACTAAAGGTAAGGAAATATAAGCTGAGGTCCCTTTTGCAGGAGAAAAGGCAAGACTGCACTTTGGTAGCATTGAAGGTGACCAAGTTATCCTTACCTCATCAAAGGTGACCAAGTTATCCTTACCTCATCGAAGGATAGTATAGAGATCAGTGTTTAAGATAGTTGTAGGTGATCTTGGAGTTTTGGATGTCAGAGCACTACATGGTTTGTAAAAAGAGTAGGATGAATGGAGTGTACTATTATCAGCACTGTTGCAGATAGAGTTAGTGGTGATTGAGAGTAGGTTGTTTATGTATAGAAGAATGAAGGTTGGTGATAGATCAGAGCCCTGAGGAACTCTGCATTGGTGGCTGTGAGAGAGAGTGCCATCTGCCATTAAATGTAGTTAATGACCATGTCCAATTACAGAGGGTGGCAAGTAGACCAAAGAAAGGCAGTTTGTTTAGAAGTTAAAAAAAGGCAGAAGTTAGAAGTTCTGGAAATGTCAAATTGGCATCATGTTTCTCTGAACCTTTCTATAGCATGTGTCCACCCATGGATCTAGATCATTCATACTGGTGGTTGCTGATTAACTGATGAGTAGGTAGTGATGAAGTTCACTGTTGATGACTTTCTCCTTTATTTTGGAGAGGATTAAGGTAATGGTAATTGGTTGTTGGATGGTAAACTTTTCTTTTTTTTTTTTTTTTTTTGTATAGGTTGGGTTTTGTATGCTTGCTTCCATGCATTGGGATAAGTGCCAGCTGAATAAAGAAGATTATAGAGATGATAAAGGACAGTTGTTGGGGGTGTATATTAGCAAAAGCATGGGAGAAATACAAAACGTAGGACTCCAGTATTGGGAAAAATCATAACACAGAGAGAGAGCCATTCACCATAGTGCATCATAACACCATTTCTCCTCAACCTCGCATTTGGCTACATTTTGTGGATGACCTTGCAATCCGGTTTCACTCTGAAAAACAGGACTGCTTCAGTTTCTGGATAAAATTAACTCTTTATAAACTCGCATCAAGTACACTATGGAACATGAATCTAACGACATCATAAAGTTATCCGAACAGGCTTCCCTGTTTGGATAACTTTAATACATCTTAACTCTGCTGGTAATATTGAATTTTCTGTTTACAGGAAGCCATCCTTTACATGCAGATATATCCATGCATCTTCACATCATCCTTCACAAAAAATAGGTATTATCAAAAGCCTTAGAGCCTCCATAGCTCAGTCAGTATAGACGAAGCCCTTTGTTTAGAAAAACCTGGGTTCAATTCCTGTGTATGATGTGAGGAACCTTTATCTGGTCTCTTTTGACTAAAGATAAGTTGGCTGGTCTCATACAGAGGTAAAGGGTTTTTTCACCTAGAAACTCGGGTTTTTCATTCCTCATAATAGGCAAACCGGCTCAGTGAACATACACATATTTACAGTCATATAATATATATATATACAAGGTGGTTCAAAATTCCACATACAAATTTCGAGGAGAGGTAGAGAACATCAAAATCAACCATATTCACATAGGAAAGCATGACTGGAAACGCCATCCAAAAGTGATAGGTGGCACAGGTGAGCAATTGGGGCTTCCTCATTCAAGCTTTCGATGTTGTACGAAGAACATGCTTCATTTTACGAACGCTGAGATGGCAGACATGCACCTCATTTACCATATTATGTATCCACTATTGAACTGTTCAGTTACGCCTAATAAAGTTTTTTTACACTGCTTACTGCCCTGTGTTATTTCTGTATCTTTGTGTCCCTGTTAGTACCTTCCGGTGGTGTTTCCGATCATGCTTTCCTATGTGAATATGGTTGATTTTGATGTTCTCTATCTCCCCTCAAAGTTTGTACGTGGAATTTTGAACCACCCTATATATATGTGTGTGTGTGTGTGTAGAAAGTTTTTTACCTTGGATATAATATACGTTAAAGATACCGAGCTATTTTAAACCTGGTTTTAATCCCCTTTCTTGGGAAATGGATTAATACCATGTTTAAAATAGCTTGATATCTTTAACATATATATATATATATATATATATATATACACACACACACACACACACACACATATACTAGGGAGCTCCGCCTGGCACGTATGGCGCCTAACCCCCCCCCGAGTTCCGGGCCAGTAAGCTGGTAAGACAAAAAACGTGACATAAAAACGTTTCAAATTTCAGCCTATCTTTTTTATAAATATATAGAGTAGATATCTAATCCCTCATTAGGAGGAATCCCCTCCCAAAGGGATGGAGGAGAAAGGGGAAAGCCCCATACGAATAAATAAATAAAAACCCTTGTACACCGAGCACACACAATTTGTTCTGAGTCTCTTCTATTAAAATAATTAAAACAAAACTTACTGTGTCAATTAATGGATACAGCAAGACCTTAATACAGAAAATATTTGATAATTATTATCCCTCTTCCAGATTGCAATCTGATGTTAAAAGGATCAGCATACTCTACTTTAAAGGAACATCTGAACAAATAGCCCTTCACAGATGTAATTTGTATACCACTTTCAAACCAGCCCAGAAGTTGTCATCTGTCTTATCACCTATCAAAGATACATTATCACCTCTATCTTTGTCCAGTGTTTATCAAATACCCTATTCTTGTCATCTTTGCTACTTTGGACAGACTTGCTGTTCTGCTATTATTAGACTCAAAGAACATCAAAATTATATAAGATTTTTAGAATCTGAAGGCCTTGCTTCTCATGCCATTGACACTAGACATAGAGTTCATCAAATTCGATCGTCTATTTTTTGGATTGTGTGAAGCTGTACACCGCCATCCTAATCTTAATCATGCAGACGGTATACTTATCTCTAAGTTTTGGGAAGTGATCTGTTAATTGTTTATAATTTTTAATTAATTATACATGTATTCCCACGTCTTCCCTTGTACAGCTGTGACTAAGACACATGATATTATACACATACTGTTTCACTTGTTCTTGAATTTGGAATTTAAATGTTTCTTCTGCCTTCTCCCCGAAAGAAGCTCATGACATATTGAACAAAATATATAAGAGTAATAAATTAATCTTAGTTTTCTCTTACATGTGTGAAGCTGTTATTTAAAAATTATATAATGAAATGAACTGTTCTTGCTAATGTGGGAAGTACATGATGATAGGCCCAGGTGGTTATTCATACCACTGCTTCATGGTATAAACAGCACTAGTAAATAATTAATTTATTGCCCTTTATAGGCATCCTGTAGAAGCTGGATACAAATGAAATTAATTCAGAAAAGTCGGGCTAAATGTGGTTTTTAGCAACAATCTCCCAGATTTTTGGCAAATTAATGCATCCATACTTGTTGAGATTGGGAGAGTTCTTCATGGATGATTCCAATTTTTAAACTAGTCTCTCAGCAATATAAACAACTTCATTGCACTACAGTTATCTTATTGCACTTAGCCCTGTGTGAAGGAATGTCCAGAGCATATACTGCCTGTCCTGACCTGCCACACAAATGATCACAGATGTATTTTTTATGTTCTTAGGCAGATGTTAACAGATTACCAATCTGTCCAAAGTAGGCTAAGTTACAGGCACAAGGAATTTTATACACTCCAGGATGTGCAAGAGAATAAACTTATCCTTAGGGAATGGATGTGTGGTATGAGATTATATTTGTAGAGAACTTTAGCTGGCTTTTCTCAAGTACTTTGAATATAAGGGATGGGAATAGTTTTGCTGTGATCTTGTGGGAGGCATGTGGTATTTTATCTATTTTATAGGTTTAATGCCATTAGATAAAAAATGTTGCAATGATACCTAGCTCAATCAAAAGGACTGTATCATACGAATGTAGATTGTCTTGGCTGTGTGACTAACTGTTTTCAGGAAGGTGTACTGTGTGATTGCTCATGTAAGTTCCTTCCAGTGTGTGTATTTCTTTTTTTTTTTTCTATAATTAAGTTTATTTTTAAATGTTAGTTTGTTTATGTACACTAAAAATATATCTAACGTGTCTGGACCACGATGCTAGATAGCAAATACATCTTATACATAGCACAACCAAAATGTTGGTGTGCAGCTGTGTTGAATATCTGATTTTCTAGAAATTCCATATAGATATTGGTTGTAGTGAGGGGGAACCTGCTGAATTCCAATCTAGTTGTTTGTATATTTTTCCTCTCTGCAGAAAAATAATCTGAATAAATTTTAAATTTGAATAATTCAAAAATATCAGATCAGAAGGGAAATGTGGCTTAATGAGTTCCAGAATCTCCATCAATGGTACATGTGAAATAATATCAGTGCTAACCATGATGTCTGAATCTTTCAGATTAAGATTTGTTGTTAAGGTTTTAAAGTGAATGAAATTTTTGATAAAGGAGAGAAAAGTTGCTCATGGGGTGGTAAAGTGATTTTGTTAGTTGTTGGGCAAGTTTATAGGTGTGGTTGTTCTATGCTCTTCTTGTTGTTGTTTATGAATTTTTTGGGAATATTTGAGAAGGAGTTTTTAGGCAAAATATAGCATTTTTTAAAATAATATATAACTTTTTTCTTTTGAGATTTGGTAGGATCCCAAGCCATAATTTGATATCCAGAAGGAGTCTTAAGAAGATTGTTAATTTTATACTCAGTAATAGGTTTTTGCCTGTCACTGATTAAATCCACTGTTGAGTGCCTCTCCTGGAGTGAATCAAGTCAGGAATGACAAGTTTGATAGTGATCCTTTTGAGTCACTCAGTAAGATTTAGTGATATTGTAGATCACTCAGAGTTTTTGGAGAAGTAACCCCCCCCCACACACACACTCACTTTACCTCAATAAAGGTCAAATCTGGTCACAGAAATGATCCTTCCTATAATGCATAAAATATACATGTCTGAAAAGAAGTGTGCTTTGCATTATGGGATGCTGAGGTAATTGATATAAAGTCAACAGCCACTGTATCTAAGTATCCTAATTGTGAAGATGCTTAACACATAAACTGTGGTTGCTTTTACTTGGATAAAGGATTAAACAAGAATATAATTTCTTGTCAAGTATTATTTACTTCTGTGAAGATGGATTAAAGGTTTAGATTACAAAGCCTAGTTGATTATGTGGCGTAATATATCAATTTTAGCTTCCAAAGTGGACATTTAATGGATTGTCCCCTCCCCCCCCCCCCCCAAAAAAAAATTTCAACAACTTCTCTATCATTACAATCATCTTTTGGAATAGTATTATCTCAAAAATATCGGATATCTTTGGTAAAATGTTTGAGTTCTATTGAGTATGATACAACAATTAATATTGAGGCATACTACATTGCAGTGTTTACATGAATTGATCAGAAATGAACACTATATTTCTAATGAAGATAATCATAATTCTGTGCAACATTCCACACCTTTCAGATGATGCTATTTTCCTTCTGGGATTTTCATCCTGCAAAATATATATATATATATATATATATATATATATATATATATATGACCAGAGAACACAAATAAAAACAATAAACAGTCATAACACAGTGGCATTATGACCTTAGTTGCTTTGGCAAATCCAGTCACTGTTTCAATGGTTACTAAGATCATCCACATACTTGTATATGATATATGTTGTGACAAATGGCTTATCACCAAGGTTTGACATAGAATAATAATTTTAAATGTAATTTCATAATTGCAATTTTTATATAATGTTAATATATTATATACTGTATTCTTTTGTTCTACCAAAAATATGGAAATACTTATTTTGTCCCACATTTATCCCTTACTACATCCATAGCATTGAGAGACCAAGTTTAGTACTTAAGAAGCCTTGGACACCATCTTCATATACAGCTTTCAAGGCACTCCTTTCTGCAAGACTCTGTGCTGCTGTGTGGAGTAATATCTCTGACTGTGATGAGGCTTTCAATTACTGGGAACCGGTAAGTGTTAGGAATATGTCATAAAGTTCCTTTCTCTTTTTCTAAGTTAGTATTTAGAAATATTCTAATTCTGACTGGATGATTAGAATATACATAATCAGAAGAGGTAGCTGTTGCCATTAAGATCTTGAGTAATAAATTATTATTTGTGTTTATACAGTAGATCCTTACATTACAGCTGCTTACCTTATGACACCTTCTCCTGCTTTTATGACTGAAACAAGACATTTGGGATGCATATCGTTCAGTTGAAGTCTTGAAGTAAATAATATTTGACAAATTATGTATTTTTTTCATCCTTTATATAAGGATTAATATATATATAAATATTAAGGTTTATATATTTCCCCACTATTAAGGAAAAAACAAGCAGGATTCCTAAAGAACAGAAGCACATTAGAACACATTCACAGTGTAAGAAGATTATTGGAAGGTTCTAAATACAAGAGTATTCCTCTTATCCTCAATTTCATAGACTTCACAAAGGCATTTGATTCCATTAGTAAACATATTTAGCATTCCTTATCATTATGGATTCCCAACAAAATCATTGAAGCAATTGTAGCACTTTATCAAGATTTTCACACCCGTGTTCTTGTCAATGGGGAATTGACAGAAAAATTTCCTATAACAACAGAGTTCTACAACATTTTCTACAACATTTGAGGATGAATTCGGTGCACTGTTAACAACAAATGATAAACAACTCTGTCTCAGTGACCTCAGCTATGCAGACGATGTAGTATTAATAGATTCATCTTTATCCAAGGCACAACAACACTTTGATAAACTATGCTAAGCTGCCAAAAATATTTGGATTGACAGTTAACTCAAATAAAACTAAAATACTCACAAATATATTACGAGGTTCCATCATCACAGACCACAACCAACCTTTAGAAAAAGTAGAAGATAATAATAATAAATATAATTTAATCCTTTATCCAAGTGTAAGCAAACAAAGTTTGCACCTGAAAATATCTTCAGGACTGAGGTAAGGTGGTACAACGCTTTGGCAACACGCAGCAAAGGTGGACCAAGCTCTCATCACTCCTTGTCTCAGTATCTCCCATAATGCAAAGCACATCTCCTTGCAGATATGTATAATGCTATGCATTAAGGTAAGGGCCACTACCCATACTGGTTTCGACCTTTATCGAGGTCTCATCAGTGGGAGGCAGACCCAAAAGCAGTGATACCAAGGCAGAAACAATAGGAGAGGTCATATTTACCTGTACAAGTTTCCAAAAGGTGTACCACCTTATTATTAAATTACTCTGGATTTAGAGAAAGATGTTGGAAGTTTATTTTGCACTTGGTTAGTCTATAATAAATTTAGTTTAATCCTTTATCCAAGTGTAAGCAAACAAGTTTGCACCTAAAAATATCTTCAGGACTGAGGTAAGGTGGTACAACTCGCAGCAAAGGTGGACCAAAAAAAGTAGAAGACTTCCAATACTTAGGCTCAAATATAAATAATACTGTAAATGACATAAAATAAGAAAATGTAAAGCTCTCAGTCAACACAGGAATCTAAGAAATATATAGAAATCACCCTTCATTACCTTGGAAACAAAAAATTAGGTTTTACAAAGCAATCTCTCAGGTTATCATCTTATATGGTGGAGAAACATGGAACGTTTCCACCCAAAAAGCAATAAAAACCATTAATAGCTTTAATACATCCTGCTTAAGACTGTTACTCAGTTACTCTTGGAAGGATCATATTCATAATTCCACTATTTTAGAAGAGGCAAACCAAAAACCCTTGATTGAAACCCAACACAGATGTCAACTTGATTTGCTTGGACATCAACTGAGACATCCTCCTTTTCTATACTTTGACAATATAGACAAAGACGAAGAGGTAGACCAATTAAACTATTCTGGCAGTATATTAACCACCTTATCAGCACAGATACTCTCTCTCTCCATGAGAAATAACTTAACTGGCTCAAAACAGAGAAGCCTGGAAAGCTACATATAATAATCAACTTTTTCTTATTCCTATTTATTTGGTTCGTTTCCCTACATACAAATTGTAAATAAACCATGATGATGATGATATAAGTTCAATCAAAGTTTGTGCATGAAATATCTTTCTATATAAGATAACTTTCCATAACAAGGCTTTGAAGGTTTTCTATCTTTGGAAAAGCAGCTACAATTCAGATAGAGAATCAGTTTGTTCTAGTAGAAGTCTAAAGCTGTAAATAAATTTCTGAAAAGGAACTATTGGAGAAGAAAAAAAATTGAAGACTTAGGTAAGAATTGGGGGGGGGGGACTGATGATCCAAATTTTGAGTGGAACTCAAAAATCTTAGTCATCAGAAATGCATTCTCGTGGAAAGGCTTAGATGTTGGTTATACATTCTTATTAAATAGCTTAAGGAATTTACAACGTACAATAGAATATTCATTAAAATAAATTTTAACACACTTCCAATATTTCGGCAACGTCACGTTGCCATTATCATAAGAACTTAAAAATAAGATGTGCACACATGCACAACAAACAGTAAATGAGGAACGAAGCAGGAAGCTATTCTTTCTCCTAAAAGTCTTGATGGTGCCCCCTAGCGGACAATGTTGGTATTCTTGACCGATTGGGCTGAAGGTCTTCTGTTGTAGGTTTCCCAAATTTGGGGCAGTCTCATGCAACCAAATTTGTTGAGATTTGGATTGTTTCTTAGGGCTGAGGCTGATTCCATGAATAGCCTTTCGTATTTGAATTTACTGCGGTGTATTATCGTGGCTTTTTTCCACCGTGTTCTACGGCGAGTATCCAGCGTACGGTCTGCAAGACCAGAGTGGCTGTATTGGTGAAACCGGATGTAGTCCTTGTGTTCTGAAATTCTGATATTAGCTGTCCTGCCTGTTTGGCCAAAGTAGGACAGCTTACAGCAGCAAGGGACCTGGTATACACCAGGTAGGTCTGGGGGGGGGGGTCTTTAGTAGAGCGTATAAGGGATGCCAATTTTTTATATGGTCTGTAACAAGAAGTTAAGTCATGTTTTTTTAGGATTTTTGTAATTTTTTACGAGGTGCCGCAGATATAGGGAATGGTGATGGATTTAGAGTAATCCTTGTTGTGAAGGAGGGGGAGGGGGTTGTGGTTTATTGGTTTCAATATTTTTTGGATTTTTTTTTTTTTGTGGGGGGTGTAGCCATTGGCTGAGAAAGTGGTGAAAATGTGGTTTAGTTCTGTGGTTAGGGCATTGTCATTTGAACAGATAAGTTTAGCCCTGCTATGTAGTATCTTAATGATTCCATATTGTTGTGAGGGGGGGGGGGATCGTTGGTGAATGTATCTGCCTATGTGGGTGGGTTTTCTATAAACTGAGAAACCAAGGTTCCATCAGGCTAGCGGGTGACTAGTGTGTCTAAGAAAGGAAGGCAGTTGTTTTTTTCTTCTTCTTCCAGGGTGAACTTGATTCTGGGGTGTTGGTTGTTTAAGTGTGTTAGGAAGGAGAGGAGTGCATCGGAACCATATGGCCAAATAGCAAACACATAGCAAAGCCATATGGTTGGTTTTTGTGGGACAGAGTTTATGGCTTTCTCTTCAAAAGTCTCCATATAAAAGTTGGCCGTGGGTGGGGAGAGTGGAGAACCCATGGCTGTCCCCTCTATTTGTTTATACAATTTTCCTTGCCAAACAAAATAGCCTGAGTTCATTGTGAACTGAAATAGGGCTGTGATATCGGGAGAAAATTTAGCTTGGATTAGCTCTAAGGATTCTTAGAGTGGGACATTTGTGAATAAGGAGGAGACATCAAAACTGGCCATTATGTCAGTGTGTTTGAGTGTAAGGTTTTCTATGCTGGCTTTGAAGTGGGCTGAGTTTTTTTTTTGTGTGTTGCCAGTATAGTGTGTGAGGGCTTTGGCCAAATATTTAACTAGTTAATGTGGCAGAATCAATGCCATCCACTATGGGACATAATGGCACATTTTCTTTGTGTATTTTTGGGAGTCCATATATACGGGGGGGGGGGAGGGGGGGGGGGGTTGGAGTTTAACAGTTTTAATTTGTTAGTGACTTCTACAGGCCAAGAAATGACCTTCTTAAGGAGCCTGTGGAGTTTTCTAATTTGTGAGTTGGTAGGATTGTACTCGATAAAGAGGTAAGTAGCCCAATCTAACAATAGAGCATTCAACTTACCTACTTACCTGTGTAATCCTTTTGGTTAAGCAATACTGTGGCGTTCCCTTATCCACTTTGGTGATTATTATTTCCTTGTTTTTCTTTAATTCTTGCAGACCCCCGTATATGTGGACTCTCAAAAATACACAAAGAAAATGTGCCATTACATCCCATACTGGATGGCATTGATTCCCCCACATATAAACTAGCTAAACATTTGGTGAAATGTATAGGTGAAACTGGACTACATCTGGTTTCACCAATACAGCCACTCTGGTCTTGCAGACCATGCTCTGGATACCCGCCATACAATCCAGTGGAAAAAAGCCACGATAATACACCACAGTAAATTCAAATACGAAAGGCTATTCATGGAATCAGCCTCAGCCCTAAGAAACAATCCAAATCTCAACAAATTTGGTTGCATGAGACTGCTCCAAAATTTGGGAAACCTGCATCAGAAGACCTTCAGCCCAATCGGCCAAGAATACCGACATTACCCGCTAGGAAACATCATCAGGACTTTTAGGAGAAAGAATAGCTTCCTGCTTCATTCCTCATTTACTGTTTATTGTGCTTGCGTGCACATGCCTTATTTTTAAGTTCCTGTGATAATGGCAACGTGACGTTGCCGAAATATTGGAAGTGTATTAAAATTTATTTTAATGTATATTCTATTGTAATTTCCTTAAGCTATTTAGTCGGAAATGCATAATCGTGCTATAGGGGAATTTATTATTATTAATTATACTGTTACACATAAAGCCATCAAATCATGCTTTAAATGTGACAGCAAGAATTATCTTTGATTGACAGCACAGATTTGCTAAAGGAAGGCCATATTTTTGTAATATACTCACTTATTACAAGAGCAGCATTAGATGTGGGAGATGGATACACAGTAGTAGATTTAGACTTTGTAACAGATGTTGTGACCTTACAAGATGACTTGAATAGACTCAGAGAATGGGCAAGAGAGTGGGGATGTCTGCTCAGTGTTGTGAAATGTTAGGTATTAAAATTTGGAAAACAAAGATAGGATGTAGAATTTACCCTTAGTGAGGATACATTGTTGGAGGTGGAGGAAATAAGAGATCTTGAGGGGGGGGTGGATAAGGATTTAAAATTTTGAGGACACATTGCCAAAATTGTGAGCTCAACACAACGAATTCTGGCAGTGATGCAGAGGACACCTACTTGTAGAAGTAAGGAGATTCTGATTCCATTGTAAAAGGTTCTGATTAGGACTACTATGCACAATTTGGTCACCTGGTTTTCAAAAGGATGAAGAGATGTTGGAGAGGTCCAGAGGCAATTGACTAAAATAGTTTCTTATCTCTGGAATATTGAATAGGAAGAAAGGTTGAGATAGTGCAATTTTCACAGTCTAATGGATAGGAGGAAGAGGGATGATATGATAGAGATATACGTTGGTAAGAGGTTGTTATAGGATTAACTTTGAAGAGTTTTTTCATGAAATGGTGGAAGATTGGATGAGAACAATAGGTCATCTTTGAAAGCTGTATAAGAAGGGTGTGAGCAAGGGAACGAGAAACAGGTTTTTTGCATGGAGAGTTGTGAATGATTGGAATGCATTGCCTGAGAACATGTGCTGCAGAGAATTTGAATATGTTTAAGACAGTATGATGAGCTGTGTGTGTGTGTGTGACAAAAGGGACCTCCTAGATCGGTCTTAGGATGATGTTAATAATTTCATGACACTAAGTCTGATAGTAAATGAGGTTCAGTTTGTGATCGATCACTCAACAGTGGTTTTCCATAAAGTACCGGGTTATGAAAGCAGGGATCTTCTGTATGTATGTATGTATAATAAAATTCATATTCCTTTCTAATTAAAAAGTTTCACTGTTCAGACATAAGATGGGTTAAATAATGAATTCTTAAATTATTCATTAAAAGTTTGTTTTCAAAGTTTAGGTAACATTCAAATAATAGTTTAAGACAACTGCCATATTTACTCGAATATAATTCACCCTCGCTCATAACTTTCACTCCTGATTTTACTTTACAAAAAAAAGAAATGAAAAAGTTTTGCATATACCTCGCGCGCACACACAAAAAAAGTATAAATGTGTTCACTCGGGGCAATAGTAACTCACTCCCCACGGTAAACAACATGCCCTCGCCAACAGCCACTATGCTGCAGACACAAGAAGTTTTATTGTATCACTGATTAAGGTGCAGAGACATTTGCAGTCTGTGTAATGTAATTCTCAACAAATAGTGTAGGTAGAAACAACTGGGATAAAAACACGGCACTCGAATCACATGTCCCCTCCCACAGAAATTATGCTGTATAGATTCAAGCAAAATCATATGTTGCACTGGCAAACATAGTATCTAACTAAAAACTATTGTCCAATTTTTCAATTACATGAAATAAGTTTGTTTGATTGCATTCGAAATTTTCGATGTCATTAAGACAGATCATAAAGCTACTTCAAATAAAATTCTACTGCAAATCAGCTCAGCACCAGTCATATGCACGTCTTCATAGCTGCTCTATCTCTACTGGCCTACCATTGCTGTCTGTTTCACTCTCTGCTTTCACTTCTCATTAGTCATTCGTTAAGGATTGTTCATTACATATCCCAAGTCATAAATTACTGGAAATTTTTGCTTGAGGTAATAGGAAAGAAGATGACGCTATTTGGGTAGATACCTTTGACGATGCACACTAAGAAACTGCTCTCGAGGCCGGAAGCAGCAATAGCAAATAGGACTCTTTGTAAGTCATACCCATTTTCAGATTTTTCCTGAAAACTTTAGTTTCCGAAAATCCTTGCATATATCTCTCACCACAATTTTTTAGCTTTAATTTTTGGAAAAAAGTGCAAGCTATATTCGAGTAAATACGATGTTTGCTATCATTTTTGTTTGTGGTTAATATTTGCAACTTAGCAACTTTTTCTAAGTTGCTAAGTTGCCAACTTGTTCATTAAGTATCCAATTGAACACCTAAAAAGAGTGTGCACCATGAAAAGGTGAGGATTGGACATTGAGTCTGAAGCCTTTGTCTGTTGGATGTAAAATCAGGCTTATGACAAGGGTATCTATTGCCACTGTTATTCATCATCTGTACAGAGCATATGAAAGACAGGAGATTAAACCTGATATCAAAATCATAATTTTCAAAATAGCAGAGCTGACTGGTTTCTCTAAGGGTGTTTAATCACCCAAGATATCTCACCCAGGTAATTAAATCACTTGTCTAAAAAAGGCATAACTATATTCCTAAGGCTTGCATAGATAAACAGAATTTCCTGTGTGCAGCAATTGACCAAAGCATTTAATGAAGGCTGTTCCCAACCTGTATCTCACCAAACTATGTGTAGGGAATTGCAGAGGATTGATATTGGCAGTCATATGCCTATACAGAAACAACTGATTTCTGCAAAGAACCATGAAGTTTGTCTACAGTAGTTTCAGAAACGCCACATGAACGGACACTGGAAGACTGGAAAAAAATCGTGCTCTGACAAGTCACAGTACACCCTGTTCTGTACCGATGGTAGGTAGAGAGTTTGGCAGGAGTCCTATGAAGCAATGAACCCAGCTTGCCTTGTAAACACAACTCAAGGTTCTGGTGGAGGTGATGTCATGGTGTTGGACATGCTCTGTGAGTACGGAATGGATGATCTTGTGATATTGCTGGAAGGTCGGGTGTTCTCCAAGGAATATCTGAACTTTGTTGCCGATTAAGTCTATCATGCATTGTTGACTTTTTATCCAGCAGGTGTCAGTTCTTTCATGGATGACAATGCTACTATCCATCACGTAAGAATTGTTTGGCAGTGGTTCAGTGAGCATGACATCAATTTCCACTATCTTCCCTTGTTACCACAAAGCCCAGATCTGAACCCCATTGAGAATGCATGGGACATGTTAGAAAAATTGATCTGGGAGCAAAGTCCTCTTCTAGCAAATCTGAACCAGTTAAAGGACTGTGAACACTCGCTACGTTGTAGACTTAGATGCAATCCAACACTTTGTGGAATCTACGTCAAACTACATATGTGCTGTAATTCGGGGTCTGAGATGGTATTAAATAAAAGTTTCTAATTCAACGGCTGGTATGTGTATACTTTTAAATAAATCCACTATGAGTCTTCAAGATTCTTTAACTGTATTATATAACTAATACTATAATACTTTTGATATGAAAATTGGCAATAAAAAGATGATTCTGAAAACAGGCAGGAACATGGAAAACATTAAGTGCATTTTCAATGGGGAACCTATGGAGAAAATATACCATTTCAGCTACTTAAGTACAATTTCATCATCATCATCATCAAATTCCTGCCATGTACCCTCAAGGGGTGTACAGGATATGATAGTACTACATGACAATAATTACATCATTATTAATTTCCTATCTACAATTTTCCTCCAAATCAGTCTGTTACTTGTCAACACTCCAACATTATCAGATCTTATATTTCTATCGTCTAAAGCACTTTGTACCGTATCAATCCACCTATATCTTGGTCTTCCTCTGGATCGTTTTCCTGCCAATCTATCAGAGAACACTTGTTTTGCTAATCTTTCCTCGCCCATTCTGTTTAAGTGACTATACCACCTGAGATTAGCTCTGCTAACGCATTCCTGGATGCTGACAATGTCAAGTTCTTTCCTAATATCCTCGTTTTTAATATGATACTGCCATTGATGCCATTTGTTCACGCCTATAATCTTTCTCAGGACTCTCATATCTGTGGTCTCTAGTCTTTGGTCAAGTGTTTTACTTCTGACCCAGCTCTCAGATCCATAAGTTAAAACTGGTTTGAACACTCTCTTGTATACAGCTAATTTAGTGTTCCGACTAATTTCTCTCTTATTCCATATGAATTTATAAAATTGACTTCCCACCATACCAGCCTTGCTGATTCTGTTGTCTATTTCTATATTTAATTTACCATCTTCAGTAAAAATTGTGCCTAAATAGCTGAAATGTTTTACTTGTTCCACAGGTTCTCCATTCACAATACAGCTGACATTTTCAATGATTCTGCCTATTTTCATTGTCTTTGTCTTTTTATTGCTGACCTTCATACCATATCTATTACAACAGCTATTCAATTTAGTCAGAGAATCTTGCAGACTTGTAGCGGATTTATTTAGAAGTATAACATCATCCGCATAAAGCAAAGAGCTGACATTAACATCTCCAATTTTGATATCATGTTTAATACCACTTTCCTTCATAATGTGATCCATATAGATAATGAATAACAGAGGGGATAATGTACATCCTTGTCTCACACCAGATTTAACATTAAACCATCTTCCTGTACTTCCTTCAATTCTAACTGCTGACTTACAACTCAAATAAAGACTAAGTATTGCTTGATATAATGCCCCATTGACACCATATAACTGCAGCATATTGAATAGCTTCTCTCTTGGCACCTTGTCATATGCCTTTTCCAGATCGACAAAACTTAAATACAGATCTTTGTTATATTCCCATGCTTTCTCGACTATTTGTCGTAAAGTGAAGATCTGATCCTGACAGCCTCTATTTGGCCTGAATCCAGCTTGTTCTTCACCAAGCTTTTCTTCCACAATTCTTCTCAACCGTTTCTCAAGTATACTTGCATAGATCTTGCCAGGAACACTCAGTAGGGAAATACCTCTGTAATTCTCACATGCAGTTTTATTTCCCTTTTTATATATGGGTACTATGAGAGCTCTACTCCAATCATCGGGAATTCGTCCCTCTGTCCAGGCTTTCTGAACTATGAAATGCAGCCACTGTAAGACTCTTATACCACCATGCTTCAGCATTTCTGGTTGAATATCATCTATTCCTGCTGCCTTTCCACATTTCAAGCCTTTGATGGCTTTTTCTACTTCAAGTATGGATATGTATTCCTGACTGCATGCCTGATCAGTGTTTTTTTACCACTGTGCTGTCATCACTGCTTGTTTCATTTAGCAGTTTTCAAAGTAATTACTCCATACTTCAAGGATATCTTTTTTCTCCCGTTTTCATGTCACCTTTATCATCTCTAATTCCTTTTATAGCACTCTTTCCTCCATTCTTAAGCTTCTTCAACAACCTCCAGAATATTTGCCATCTTGATATTTATTTTCTATATTCTTGCCAAAGTCCTCCCATGACTTTTGTTTAGCTAGTTTTACACAGTGTTTAGCATTCTTGCATTTGTCTCTATATTCTCTAAGAGCACAAGCTGACTTATTTGACAGGAACTTTTGATATGCTTTCTTCTTTTCCTTCACTGCCTCTTTAACTTCCTGTGTCCACCAGGGAGTTCTGATTTTTTTATCCTTACAGACAACTTCACCACATGCCTCTCTGGCAGAATCAATCAATGTTTTCTTCAGAGTTTGCCACTGAATCTCCAAGGTTTGATTCCTGTTCTCAAACTCTTTCATTTTTTCTTCAATAATCTTTGTGTATTTTAGTCTACAGTTCACATCTGAGAGCTGCTCAACTTTTATTCGCTTTAAAACTTTCTTACATGTTATTCTTTTCAATATGAAATTCAATTTTATCCTGCTCAAGACTAAATAGTGATCACTTCCAATTTCAAATCCTCTGTACACTCTGGTGTCCTGCACTAGGGAGAAAACATCACTATCAACAATAACATAGTCAATGAGACTTTTCTTATTCCTTGCCTCTTCTCTCCATGTGAATTTGTGCACATTTTTATGTTGGAACATGGTGTTAGTAATAACCAGTCCATGTCCTGAGCAGAAATCCAACAGATATATGCCATTATTATTAGCTTTGCTCTTTTCTCCAAATTTTCCCAAAATATTTTTGTATGTCTCACAATCATTTCCTACTCTGCTATTTAGATCCCCAACAAGGACCAACTTTTCATTTTTCATTGTGTCAGTTGCTTTTTCTAAAGCCTCAAAAAATTCCTCCACTTCTACCTTAGTAGAACCTTCTGTGGGACCATAGGCACAAATAAGTCTCATTGTCCAGTTCCCCATTCTCATATTTGCCCACATTACTCTACTTGAGACTGACTGCCATTCAAGAAGATTAGCCTCGTATTTTGTGTTGAATACTATGGCTACTCCTTCTTTTCCTTGATTGTCATTGCCTGAATATAACATTTTGTATTTATTGCTTAGAAAGATCTCACCAGTTTTGGTCTTTTTTGTTTCAGTCACCCCTATTATGTCGATCTGGTACTTATCTAATTTCTCAGCTAGCTCCATTTCTTTGCCATTCAGGCTTCTTATGTTGATAGTACCGATCTTTAACTCTGGTGATGTTGAGTTGGGGTTTATTTTCAGATTTGTTCCAGTAGCTGACTTTTCGCTGTTCACCCTGGTTCCGTGGCGAAAACAACGGGGGCTTTATTTAACCAGGCGACGCCCCAGCCAGCATGAAATTTTGTCATGTTGTACTATCATTCTATATTTTGATTTAACCAATAAGAATACAATTTGATCGGCTAAATCCCAAATTGCCAGCCCATCCTCGTCCGTTCAGTATCCAAGTAGATACCCAACAGGGTGCAACACGAGAAGGTGAGGATTGGACATTAGGTCAGAAGCCCTGGTCGGTTCTCCGCATTCCTTTAAGGCTATGTGGAGGTCTCCTCTTAGTTATACAGCTTTGACCCTTAAGCACCCCAGTACAATTTCATAGACAGTATAATAAATAAAGAACTTGACTAATTATTTCCAGTATTTTTCCAAAGTTAAATTGACATCATCAGAGAATAATACAATAGTATCAATATGTGCACACAAGTATTACATTAGTAAGTGAGACTGAATAGGAGAAATACAGGAAGACCTATAATCCTAAATAATACTGCATATTGACTTTGAATGTTTTTGGTCATTAAGAGATGCATTTATCTCTTAGATGAGAGTTTCCCAAATGAGAGGTGGTTTAGTAATTTCAGATGCAGATTTGAGGAAGAGCCTCCCAAATTTAAATTTTCTTTAGTGGAGTTAGGTGGCTTTCATCCAATGAATCCTGGTCTGCTAAACCTGAGTAACCATAGTGGTGTTGGCTGCTGAGGTTTAGCAGATCTTCATGGTAGACTGCAGATAAATCCAAAGGCTGTAGCTGGTGTTTAGATAAGAGATTCTTACTTCCCGTGTGATTTGCAGGCAGTCACAAGATTGTAATTTTTTTGTTGGTCATCTTTTCAGAGGTGATACAAATATATGAGATGGTGATGGATTTGTTTTTTCCTTTGTTTGAGGCAGGAGATATTGGGATATTAGTATTCTTTTTATCTATTTGGGGGTGGGGTACCATTGGCTAAAAAGATATTTTATACATGGTTGAGTTCAGTAGTCAGTGCAGCATCATCTGAGCAAATCAGTTTTGATGCATACTAGAGTTTTTATAATGCCATACTCTTGAGAGGTGATATGACTGTTGGTAGATGCATTTATCTCTGTGTGGGTTTTTCTATAGATGGTGAAGCTGAAGGGTCCATCTGGTCATCTTATAACTAGGGTATCTTGGAAGAGCAGACTGCTGTGATTTTCTGTTTCCATAGTGAAGTTGATCCTTGGATGTAGGCTATTTAAATGTAAAAGAAAAGTGTTTAAGGTGTCTTATTGGGATAATTAGCAATAATAAATTCAGATTTAAGGAATAGCCTCCCAAATTTAAATTTTCTTTAGTGGAGTAAGGTGGACACCTTAATCATCTACATAGCATAGCTAGATAGTAGGTTTGGGGGAAGGAGGCAGAGTTTAAGGCATTCTTTTCAAACAACTCTATAAAAAATGTTTGTTGTGTGGGGGATGGGGAGAAGAAAGGAGGCAATCCATGACTGTATCTTCTATTTTTTTTTTTTTTTTTTTTTTGTTGTTGTAGACCTTTCTTTGTCAAATGAAATGCCCAAAATATTGCAAATATCCCCAATATTTTCAAACTGAAATAAATTAAAAATAAAAACACTAATGTCTTTTATTCCCCAAAGGGAATAGATCCTAGACTATCACTAATTTTAGTCAGCATGCAGTGAAGGGAGGCAGCCAAGTGCTTTCATCTCGTAGTCTCTAACACAATATATCAATTACTGATATGTACCTCAGGTGGTGTACAGGATATTATGATAGCATTACATGAAAACGTTACACCATTACTAACTTTTGATCAACAATTTTCTTCAAAATGAATCTGTTGTCTGTCAAGACTCCAACATTATCAGGTCTTATGTTTTCTTCTAAGGCACTTTTTACTGTATCATCCACCTACATCTTGGTATTCCCATAGGTCTTTTTTCCTGCCCCACCTGGCAAAGAACACTTGTTTTGTTAATCTTTCCTCTCCCATTCTGTTTAAGTGACCATATCATCTGAGATTAAATAACACATTCCAGAATGCTAACAACATCAAGTTCTTTCCTAATATCCTCATTTTTAATATAATACTTTAAGCCTTTCTACGAGAATTAATATGATACTGTCATTGACTCCATCTGTTCACTCCCTTAATCTTTCGTAGAACTCTCATATCTGTGGTCTCTAGTCCTTGATCAACTGTTTTATTTCTAAGCCAGTTCTCTGGTCCATAAGTTAAAATTACTTTGAACACTGTCTTGTATATAACTAATTTACTGTTTTTACTAATTTCTTTCTTCTTCCATATAAATTTATTCAACTGACTTCCTACCGTACCAGTTTTAGTAATTCTGTTGTTTATTTTCATATGTAATTTGCCATCTTCATTAAAAATTGCGTCTAAATATCTGAATTGTTTTATTTGTTCGATGTGTTTTCCATTCAGGATGCAGTTGTTTCAATGTTTCAATGTCTTTATCTTTTTATTGCTATTTTCATATTAAATTTATTATAGCAGTTGTTCAGTTTAATTAGGGAATGCTGCAGACTTGTACTGGATGTATTCAGAAGTATAACATTCTCTATACTTTATGTAGATGTGAATTTGAATCAGATTTAATTCCACTTTTCTTCATAATGTGATCCATATAGATGAATAACAGTGGAGATAATGTGCACTCTTGTTGCACCACCTGATTTAACATTAAACCATTTTATTGTACCTTCTTCGGTTTCAACTGCTGACTAGCTTAAATAGAGACTATGTATTGCTTGATATAATGTCCCATTTACACCATATAACTGTAGTGTTTTGAAGAGCTTTCCTCTTGTAATATGCCTTTTCCAGTTGTACAAAACTTAACAAATTCTTGGTATATTCTCAAGATTTCTCAACTATCTCTCTTAAAGTGAAAATCTGATACTGCCAACATATATTTCCCTTCCACAATTTTCCTTAGCCATTTCTCAAGTATACTTGCATAAATCTTACCAGGAACACTTAGTAGAGAAACACCTTTGCAATTCTCACATTCAGTTTTATTTCCCTTTTTTTTTTCTTCAGATGAGTACTATGACAGCTCTTCTCCAGTCATCTGGAATTCTACTCTCTGACCATGGCTTCTGAATTATGCAGTGCAGCCACTGTAAAACTTTTATATCTCCATATTTGAGCATTTCTGTTGTTCAGTTTATTTAGGGAATCCTGCAGACTTGTACTGGATTTATTCAGAAGTATAAATCATCTACATCATAGGTGGCCAACACCATATTGTCTGCAGGCAGGCCCACGGACCACATGCAGCCAGTAACATGATTTTGTGTGGCCTGCGACAGGATAAAAACTATATTAAATTATATGTATTATCAATTTAGCTATTAGTTTCGACCTCAGATTTTCTGATTGATATACTAGATATATTCATTATTTCTGATGACAGAAACAATTTAGATTCTGAATACGGAATCAAAATTGCTTTAAAAAGATTACTCAATTTATAAAATCTACTGCTTCTCTTAATACATTGTTATTGTTAATTGCAACAATAACAGTGTTATTGTTGCAGTTTGTGTCCCCTGGTCAATTACTTCAGCCTTTGTGTACTATGAGTAAGAAACGTAAGATCTGTGAAGAAAACAGGTCATTTCAGGAGAAATGGGAAAATGAATTTCTGTTTATAAACAATAACGACAACAAACCACAGTTCCTTGTGTGTTTGCAAGTATTGTCTGTGCACAAGGAATATAACTTCCACTACATACAGCACCATGCCACTAAATGCCAAGAATACGTTGGACAAGTACATACTAAAATTGTACGTAATTTGAAGAGAAAGGTTAATGCTCAGAAATCTATTTTTACTAAACCAACATTAATACAAAAAAAGGCTCTTGGCATGTGCATTTGGGAAAGATAAAATTGCCAGCAAGTTTGAAAGCATCCCACTATCAAAACAAACTGTAACAAAAAGAGTCGAGGAAATAGGTTCTCACATATTAAATTAATTAAAAAGTGTTATTATAGATCGTCATCATTGTTGAAAATTGACTTTGATGAACTTGTTGCCACACATGAACACCCACAGCATTCACATTAAATTGTGTTACATGTAAAAAAAAAACCAGAAATATGTAATTAAATTTAATTTAACAACTTATATTTAAATCAATCAAGTATTTTATATTGTTCTCCCAGTAGTCAAATGATTTAACAAATATAGTAATTCAATACATATAACTATTGCCTTGAAAAAAATGCAGAGTTTATTTTTATTTAAGTTCTGTCTAAAAGTATGCAGCCGTGACGCTACCAGTCATCATATATTGGTCCTCGTATAGAATGAAGTTGGTCACGCCTGATCTACATGAAGTAAAGAGCTAAGATTAACATTGCCAATTTTGATATCAGATTTAATACCACTTTTCTTCATGTGATCCATATAGATAATGAATAACAGTGGAGATAATTTCATCCACTCCAGCTGCCTTTTCACATTTCAGCTTTTTAATGGCATTTTATTTTTCTACTTCAAGCATGCATATGTATTCCTGACTGCATTCCTGTTGTGGGTTTTTTGCCACTGTACTGCTGCTGCTGTTTCTTTCATTTAGCAACTCTCAAAGTAATTAATCCAGACATCTAGAATATCTTTATCTTTAGTTTTCATGACACCTTTATCATCTCTGATTCCTTTACAGTACTCTCCTCTATTTCAAAACTTTTTCAATAGCCTCCAGAATATTTTGCCACCTTCCTGATATTTATTTTCTATGTTCTTACCAAAGTCTTCCCATGACTTTTGTTAAGCCTAGTTTTACATAGTGCTTTGCTTTCTTATATTTTTCTCGTATTCTCTAAGAGTTATTAAATCTAAGAGTAATTAAATATTAGAAAAGTGGTATTAAATCAACACATTACAACTCATCCACATAAGCTTACTTACTTGCAAGACACATTTTGATATGCTTTCTTCTTTTCCTTGATTGCATCTTTAACTTACTAAGTTCACCATTAAGTTCTGATTTTCTATCCTTGCAGACAACCTCACTACATGCCTCTCGGTTGAATCAAGTTATGTTTTTTTTCCCCCAGGGTTTGCCTCTGAATCTCCAAGATTTGGTTCTTGTTTTCAAACTCTTATTTTTTCTTGAATGATGTTTGTGTATTTGAGTCTACAGCTCACCTCTGAAAGCTGCTCAACTTTGATTAATTTAAATCTTTCTTACACACACTTCTTTTCAGTATGAAATCCAATTTTACCTCCAGTCTGCAAAACCTCACTTACTTTTCCTGACAGAAACTCGAATCTCAAACTCCTCAAACATTATTGATTCTCTGCTTTCCCAGCTACACACTCTTTTACTCTTTTCACCTCAGAGATGGGGTCTGTGCATATGTTTGCTCCGATATACCATGCCAGAGAATATCCTACTTGGAATCTCCCAACAGTCTCACACAAATTGTTCACATGCCCACCAGAACTCCAGGCAACCCAAACCACTCTCCAAACACCCTGAATCTCTTTCTCATTAGTGACCCATCTAAGTATACTGTGAATGTTTTTGACCTCTAGGCAGCTCAGACCACAATGTAGTGTAGATCTCTTCCCCCATGGAGCAACACATTACAACTCATCCACATTGCTACCTGAGCCAAAATTACTTATGTGCAGAACAAATCAACGAAATAATTCTCATCAGCGGCATGGAAACATTTATTCTCTGCTCCACCCTAAATTCTTTTCCCCTATCTGAGATTTTATTCTCCCACAGGTATGCCAAAGCTGTAACTGCAACTGGCTGATATCAAAAATTCCATCTTCCTATACTGCCTATACAAAAGCCTGAAATTGCTGCAAAAAAATTATCATCACATTGAAAACCGATTTGGAGAGAGTTAAAAGCAGGAAACTTGCATCCTGCCCAAATGGCAGCCATGCCTTCTAGACTCTAGTCAAAGCTATCGGCCGTAACTTCTGTCCAACTCTACTCCCACCACTATTAAATCCAGATGGTACTATTGCTTCATCAGCCACAGAAAAAAAGCTACCCTTCCCCCCCACTTTCCACTTCTAATCTAATTCTTGAAAAGCTGATCATGGTAAATGTTTCCAACTATTCCAAACACTCAGTGCCACATTTGACCTTTTTACCAGAAACAGATCAGAAAAATTTTGCTCAAATTAGATACCAAAACATCTTCTAGCCTTGATGGTATTCCTCCAATTGTTCTAAAGGTCTGTGCTCTAGAGTACAGACCTTTCCATTACTTTCTAAAGTAATGGAAAGAACTAAAAACACCCATCTCCTTTGCTGCCTTGAAGACCCCACTATTGCTTCATCACCCACAAGAAAAGCTTCCCCCCCCCTCCCTCCTCTCTCCAGCTTTCCAATTCTTGCATAGCTAATAAATGACCAACAGTATGGATTCCATCAATGCTGATTAACAGGGGAACTACTAATCTATGTCACTCATCTCTAGACAAACACCATGGAAAGGCTTGGCGAATCTCAAGTGGTCCGAGTTTGGGCAGCAACACTAAAGTCTATTAAGTAACTTCCTATCACTCAGTCTACCCCCCTTACTTTTGCAATTGGGTAGCCAGCTTTCTGAATGAACACTCACTTCAGTTGATGTTGTCTAGCTCCTTATCTTCTATCTGTACAACAGATGTGGGGGGTCCCACAAGTTTGTGTTATTTTGCCCACCCTCTTCCTTATATATATATATAGAAGTGATCCACTCCAGCTAACTGCCAGTTCATTTCACAGTTTTGCTGGCAACAGCACAATGCACTCCTCCTTTCATCTGACAAACCTTGCAAAGCACAAATCACCACAACCTGCAGAACTCTAACCTCTACTACCAAATTCTGATCTTCAAAACATTCATCAGTGGGATTTGGATAACCTTGTCAACTTTAATGCTAGCAAAACATAGCTCTGCATTATTTCCCACAAAAAAAAAGAACTCAATCTTATCCTTGACAATACCCAAATCTCTGTTCAAGATGAGATTTACCTTCTTGGAATAACTATAACTTCAAATCTCTCTTGGCACAAACCTATTATCTCTTTCACATCCAAAAAATTAGGCTTTCACTGTAGGTATAACTCCAAACAGCTCCTAACCCTATATCACAAATCTGCCCAACCATTGAATAGAGCTCTCACATCTGGGATGGTGTACCCAAGAGCTCCCAAAAAATACTGGATTCTGTGCAAAAAAAGAGCAGTTAAATTGATTATAAACTTATTTATTTTTTGCTTTTTTTGGTTGCTAATTTTATATATATATATATATATATAAAATTAGCAACCCCTCTCTCACTAATACACTCCACTCACTTTTTGCACAGGCATTCAGTCTTTGCATCTTGCAGCTTCTATAAATACTCTGTGGCTGCTGTTTATCACATTTGATATCAGTAATTCTCCCAACCTCTTGCAAATCCATCCAAACACATGCAACATACCCTCTCACAGTTAAATTCGAAACCTACAGAACAAATTTCTCCTTTTTTCTTTCATCCCTTCTACTGCTGCCCTCTGGAACAGTCTTCTACCATATGTTTCCCAAGAAATTCAATTTACAGTTTTTCAAGTCAGCACAATGTAACACGTGAACAAGTTCCTTATTGCCCTTTCAACCTATAGTACACTAGGTACTATAGGTTGACCAATCTCTCATGGAATAATTCTCCATATATATACGAGGTGGGTCTGGAAAATTCTGATAAAACACCTAGACAAAAATGATATTTAAGCAACTAATATAACAAAAGAAAGAACATACTAGTGGCAGAGTTATGACGGTAAGTTATGTTCTTATATTCTTATATCCTCATATGTTTTTTCTTGTGGTTATATGAGTTACTTTCATATCATTTTTGTTCTAAGTGTTTATCAGAACTTTCCAACTCCCCCCCCTTCATATATATATATATATATATATATATATATTTTTTTTTTTTTTTAAAGAATTGAATGACTAGAACTGAGATTTAAGTAAAAAGGTTTTAATATAAAAACACGACTAGTTTCGGCTTGTAACAGCCTTCATCAAGTGACATTATAAAAGAAAGAAAAAAACACTAAAACACTGAAGCTTAAATAAACTATGAACATCATAGAGAGTCTCTATACATAATTGGCATTAAATCGTTGTGGTTGTATTTAAAGCTGTTCTTTCGTTTGTTGTATTGTTGCGAAAGTACGTGCTAGTAGCATCTCGTGAATGCCAGTACATGATTACAGCTGAATGACTATCTGGGCGGTTGTAGCTCAAGTTATTATTTAGATGAACAGGATTGAAGATGATTTCCCTAGATTCCACGATTTTTCTCTCTAGTTCATCATTGCAATGGAAGATGTTAGTAGATTTTTCCCAGCAGACTTTGTGATTTTGGCTTTCATCATTAGGATTAGCTGAGAAAAGGATATGACTTGAATACATATTTTTAAAAAAAATATGTATGTTAACCGAGTTAATGATCATTCTTTCATATATATATATATATATGTTTATAGATTGATTTACTCGGTTTGAGTACATTTTATTTAGTATTTAATGACTAGAACACTGAAAATTAAAAAATAAAAGCAGATTTTATTCGCACGACTAGTTTCGTCTTTCACAGACATCTTCAGGTGCAAAAAACATAGAAATAACCAGCAAGATAACTGTACAGGAACTGGCTCACAACAGTACAAAAAAGCGTTAGCAAATAACTGTTAAGGTTCAAGCCTTGATGAGTTTAAAAAAAAACTCTCTCTAACTGTATTATTAGGTATATGCATGCGTTTAAGATCTCGAGTATGCCAATATTGGATAGCAGAGCAGTGACAATCTCACAAGTTGTAACTAAGGTTACTGTTGATATGTACAGGGTTAAGAATTATTTCTTTTGATTCTATTATTTTCCTTTCTATTTCATTGTAACAACGATGAATGTTATTTGACTTTTCCCAGAGAACTGGATGTGGGAGTCCTTCTTCAGTGGAAAACAAAACATGGCTAGATAAAGCACTAGATCGTGTTCTCTTGTAATCGATATCTCTTTGATGTTCCTCAATGCGAAGTTCAATTGATTTTTCTGTCTGGCCAAAGTTTGGTTTACCACAATTGCAGAAAATCTGGTAGACGCCGGGATATTTGAGATTGCTATGTCTAGTCTTCAGCCGACTTAAAAGGGAACATAGCTTTGGTAGAGTCGTGAAGAAAATCCGTATGTTATATTTTCTTAGAATCTTCGCCAATTTTGGTGTGACAGAGCTGATGTAAGGAATAGAAATGTTCCCTTTAAAAGTTGTATCTTCATTGCAGTGAGGGAGAGGATTGAACAGGAGTCTTCATTGAGTAGACATTTAGTTGAAATGTAGTTGGAAGGAGATTGAGTTCATAGTTAAGTGCTTCTTCGTCAGAAAGAAGCGAGCGAGCCCGGTGTCCGAGTGTAAAAATAATCCCAAATTTTTGTGGAGGATAGTGGTGGGAGCGAGCGTGAAATTACCTCTCCATATGGGTAGGTTTTCTCTAACAATCTCAAATTAGAGAGAGTTCTTTTTTAAACTCATCAAGGTTTGAACCTTAACAGTTATTTGCTGATGCTTTTTTGTACTGTTCAGAGCCTGTTCCTGTACGGTTATCTTGCTGGTTATTTCTATGTTTTTTTGCACCTGAAGAAGTCTGTGAAAGACGAAACTAGTCGTGCGAATAAAATCTGCTTTTATTTTTTAATTCTTGGTGTTCTAGTCATTAAATACTAAATAAGATATATATATATATATATAAAGATGGAGTTATCCTCCTTCAGATAATACCATGTATTGTCACATATGCTTACATTATAAGTAGTGTTCTAATTTTGTTTCTCTCTTCATCTGTATGCACTTATAAGGACTAGGAAATCTAGCTGAAAATTCTGCAAGTGATAAATAATTTTTCATTATATGAGTGGCATTCCTTTACTATTTTTATTATGTCATAATATATTTTATTATGACATAATAATAGTAAAAAATATATTAAATTAATTATCCCCATACTTTTGTCGTGTATATTCTAGGTAATTTTTTTTTGAAAATGGCATTCCTTTATTATTTTTATTATGTTGTAATAAAATATATTACAACATAATTAGTAGTAAAAAATATATATAAAAAATTAATTATCTCCATACTTTTTTATATGTATATTCTAAGTGTTGTTTTTTTTAAATCATTTGCTTGTTATTTGCTTCCTGTTTGTCATAGCTATTTATGTTGCAAAATGAAAATATGGTTCTTTATGCACTTACATCTTATTTTTAATTTATTAACAGACCCATCACCTACTTTATGGAAAAGGGTTTCAAACATGGGAATATTCACCAGTTTATGCACTAAGGTCATATGCATACCTTTGGTTACATGCATTACCAGGGGTATTTTATAGTACATTGCTTCAATCCAACAAGGTAATTCATTTTACTTTGTAGATGCAAACGATTTTATTTTGGTTTTGCATTTGTAATTGTTTTACACTACTAGCATACAATGTTTTCTTATGATTTCTAAGAATTTCTTATGATTTTTAAATTAGCCAATTTCTTATGATTGGCTAATTTATTTTATCTATCAAATCATAAATTAAATGTTGTTTAGCTCAACCTAACTTATAAGTATAATGATTATAGATTTTGAAGGCTAATTTCCTATGAACAAAATAAATTCATAACCCATTTATTATCCATTCATTTACTGTTGTAGGAAGAAAAATTCTCCACTCATCATTCATAAATATTTTTGTAACATACAAATCTCATTGAGAATTTATATGATTAATCCCTTGATGAGTCCCTGACTCCCTGGAGGTCTCTCTTAATAATCATAATCATATGGGTGATTAATAAAATAAATATTATCCATGCTAGAAAATTATAAGTTTTAAAAAATATTTGGTATAAAATTGCCTGCTTAAAATTCAGTTTAGTTTGATGATTAAATTGCATTTTTCTGGTTTAATTTAGCATGTGTATTGTTCAGCTTCAATATGAGTGGTGTATGTTGTAGTGTCTGATGTATATTCATTGAAATTTGTGAGCAGTTAGTGAAACAATGTTAGAAGTGTAAACAGGTACTCAAGTTTGAATGAGGATGAGCACTAAAACACATTAAATATAAGAAATTATGCAGAATATAAGAAAATGAAATAGCATTTAATGAACCCTTCAAACATAAGAAAAATGTGAGTACATGAAGGCAAGCAAATGAAAATGGTAATAGTGAAATGAAAGAGGTGAGAAAAGTGCAAGAAAGGTATTGATAGTGGTAAAGGAAAAAAAAAAAAGTTTTTTTCATGATTGAAATAATGCAGGAAGTTTTAACGCTTCAAGAGTTGCACAATACAAAATGAGAGAGCTGAAGAAGTTGGAAAAGTATTTGTTGAGCCGTAAGATAAGTCAGAATACTTATCACTTGCTTTTGCACTGAAATGTGAGAGGAGAAAAAAGAGGAAATTAAGTGCTGAAAAAGGTGAAAAAAAAATGAAATATGATGATTCCATGATCAGGAGTGTGATAAATGAACAATGAATGTATATTATTTGAGTGTGAAGATTCATAATGCTGACAGAGGGTGTGTGTGTGTACATAGATGAAAGAAAAAAAAGATTATGTTGGTTGGAATGAATTGAAGGGAAATAAACATGGTTATGTGAGAGAACTTAAAACATAGTTGTTGGAAAAGATCTAAAAAAATATGGCAACAGTCACACAATCATGATTGTGTGACTGCTGCCATGGTATGATAGGAGCAAGGTTGAAAGGAGGGCTGTCATTTCAAATAATGTGTGGGTTGTGTAAAAGAATGTTGTGGTAGGTGCAGTGATTTCAATGGATGGCAGAATTTATACTTTCAGAATAGGTTGTACTTGATTAGTGTGTTGGATGCGTGACACAATCATGGTTCATGCAACTATAGAAAGTCAGAGAGACTAAGTGATATGTTAGGATGGAAGCATAATAGCTCAAGCTTTTTTTTTTTTTTTTGTGATGATTCCCACCTATGAGAGGTTGTAAATCTTTACTGATTTAGTACAGAAGTTATAGTTATTAATTTTTTTTTTTTTAATTTATATATTTTTTATTTTTATTTATTTTTTTCATAGTCTAGGAAGTCTGCTGGAGAAGCTAAACATAAAACTTTTTCAAGCCACTTCATGTCTCCGATAACCAGGATAGCGGTTCTTACACCGGGTAATGAAATTCATCTGTTATAATCTACTTTATCTTATCTGTGCTCTGGCCTTCTTACTGTCGCTCACACTCTCTAGATTAACGAATTTATTTGTTTTACAACTGTACCAGTTAAACTACTTATTGAGTGCTAGTTTGTAGAAATATAAAAAGATAAAGCAGATATTATTCCCTGTTAACTCATACTTTATATCAGTCATAGCTTAACTTATCAATTGACATATCATAAATACTTTCTCTTTATTAGTCAGATATATGCAGGTTTGTCTTTTTCAGACTAGTGAATTGACAAATCAGTCTCAGTGTGTCTCACAAATCAATTTATTTAAACCTACAGCTCTACATACACTGTTCAATTTACATATAAGCATTGACACAGTGAAATTTCAAGTCTTAGATAATTACAAGTAATTCTACTTTAGATCTACAATTCTATCTTATAATCTAAGCATAACTATAACTTCTGGTATTCTAATTAGTTATTCTTGATCATTTAACAGATGAACTTGTTAAGCATATACTTTATCAACAATAACTTACATTTACAGCAATAAGCCTACTCTTAGGATAGGTAGTTATTCATTTACATCAGTAATATGACGAATTACATAACTTATATTTCTTTCCTTCATTACAGTCCTTACTTGATTCCTTTGTCTTCACGATCTTTCTTTCTTCAGCCCATTCTTTGTTTCCTGCCATTTTCTTTGTCCTCTATCATTGACAATCTTTAACCTTTGGAGTCTATTAACTAGCGACATGGTGGCATCAGCTGTTCAATGAGTGCTATCTCCAATTGGCTCTCCATGGCTACTTATATAGTTCCCACCATTTTCTTTGTTTTCTATCATTGATATCTTTTTACTTTCGGATCTTGGTACTTAGCAACATGGTGGCACAGCCATTCTACGAATGCTTTTCTCAATGAGCTCTCTGTAGCTCTGGCAACAGACAGCGGAACTTTGCATGACGGTGAACCCAGAGAATACAATGAAAACTCTATATAAGATGCTTCTCTTTCAATGACCAACAGTGGACTTCATGTGGTGGTGGATTCATGTAAGGGAAGGCAGAAAACCCTAAGATGATTTCCTTCGAGACTCAAAAGTTTATATACACCCTGGACTCTGTGTAGTGTGCACGTGCAATGTTCAGTATGCCATGTATAGAAAGGTGCTAACATCGGGATGCGATGATGTCACACTTCATATGTCACGCATTTGGTTTAACACAGTTTCATAATAAAATTATTACATACACAGGATTTTTGGTAAGTTTACAGGCAATGACAATTCTATGTATATATTTTTTTATCTTTAAACTAAACTTGTAAAATGAACACGAAACATTGTTATTCGTGAGATTTTATACATCTTTCTACCTAATAACAATCATAAACATCCATGCCCATGTTGAGATTCAAACCCACAGCTTGTTTATTGGAGAGTGATATGCTAATCACTCAGTTTCCAACAAGGAGTGTAAAGGTGTGATGCTAGCATATGCTTTAAAGGTAGTTACTAACAAAAGTGATCAAAATTGTGACTCTGGGGACACACACACACACACACACACAAACAAACACACACACACACAGAAGAATGAATGAGATAGTAGAAGAATAGCAAAACAATTATAATGGCTTTATCACAACAGGTAAACAATAATTAAATATTTTAATCCAATATTTTGCCTATAACTGAGGCTTGAGATTAAAAATAGCAAAACTGAACAAAATATAAATCAATAAGTACAAGAAAATAAGAAAAATAAAAATTCAAGCTTTCAGCAGTGAACCTCTTAATATATATAAATATTATTTAAAAGAAAAAAAAAAAAAAAAAGAAAAAAGTTTGCATATAAGACTCAAACCTTGGAGACTTGATACTGATTCTCTTGATGAAGACAACTTTGATTGATTCAGCCCTAGAGGCATTATGGTGAAGTTGTCTTTAAGCATATAAAAATCAGAACTTTATAGGTCACTCAGAAAGAAAAGTTAAATAGGCCACTCAGAAAGAAAGTTAAATAGGCATTCATGGAAAAGAAGAAAACACATCAAAAGTTCCTAGCAATCAGACATCATGTGTCCTGAGAGAATAACATAAGAAAGCAAAACAGTGTGTAAAAGTCATGGCAATATCAGAATACAGAAAATAAATATTATGAAGGTGTCAAAATGTTCTGGATGTTATTGAAAAAAAAAATTACTATTGGAGGAAAGAGTATTTTTAAGGAATCTTATATGATA
Organism: Typopeltis vanoorti; assembly: GCF_054136105.1. Lineage (NCBI taxonomy): Eukaryota > Metazoa > Arthropoda > Arachnida > Uropygi > Thelyphonidae > Typopeltis > Typopeltis vanoorti. The sequence continues at coordinate 47,285,154 of NC_143569.1, forward strand.
AATGGGACATGAAAACTGCAGTTTGAAAAATTGCTGAATGCTAGTAGAAAACACTCAGCAGGAATGCAGTCGGGAATATACAGGGTGTTCGGGATAAATTTGACATATTTATAATTAATTATATTTTTCCGTAAGTTACATGTATTAACACACACTTCTCTTCATTTAAAAGTTTGGACCCTTCTTCATTCACATACAAGATGTCAGAAAGGATGGATAGCTGGAACCCACCTGAATCATGGAAGAGAATAACTTGTATCATGATGATTCGTGCCCGCCATCAAAATAAGGATATTACGACTGCTGCCCAATGCTCCCTGAATACAGTAAAAACAATCAGGCATGAACTAGAGACTTGCAATGGTGACTACGAGGATGTAGCAAGAAGAAAGATCCCTAGCAGACGATCTGATTGCGTTCGTACAGCAGAATTCCTCGCAAATCTGCAGGAACAGGTGTTGAAGAACCCTGGCATTGGAATTCGGGCTTTGTTCGTGGAGTTGCTAACTGTAGTCAAGCCCTGGATAACAAGGGTAGCCAATGGTAGGCCGTATGTATGGCAGCAGGATTCGGCCCCTTGCCACACCTCTGGGAAAAGTCAAAAATGGTTGTCTGAAAATTTCTACGACTTCACCAGTCCAAATGTTTGGCCTCCAAACTCCCCAGACCTTAACCCCATGGATTATTTTGTATGGGGCGCAGTTGAAAAAGACACCAATCGCACTTCCAGTAATACAAAAGCCCAGTTAATGGATAAAATTAAAACAGTTTTTGCGGCCCTTCCCAGGGAGACTGTAGCATCAGCTTGTTCGAGGTTCCGAAGCAGAATTGAAGCTGTGATCGATGCTAATGGTGGTTATTTTGAGTAAATCTTGTTGATAGTATTGTAATTAACTCTGCCTGTAATGTTTTTTTGTCAATTCATTAAATTTAATAGATACAAAGAAGATTTTCTTTTTCCTTACGAAACTGTCAAATTTATCCCGAACACCCTGTATATTAATACTTTTTCTTCTCTTCAAGGATTTAGGCATTTGCCTGTTCCACAAAGCAGAAAAAAAAAAAGTCATCAGAAACTGAAATGTAGAAAGGCAGCTCAAATTTTGACCAGAAATGCTAAAATATGGAGGTATTTAAGTTTTACAGTGGTTGTGCTGCATAATCTAGAAGGCCTGATCATATGGTTGAATTCCAGATGATTGGGGTAGAGTTCTCATAGTCCTAATCCTGTGGCCTCCTCTCTTTTGAGAGGGTTTGCAACTGATTACTAGGGAGATTATGAAGCGAAGTGGTTTCATATTGCCTTTCTTGCCATAAATATTTATGACTGTAGACGTCTGTGTTCACGGGACCGATTTGCCTGTTTTGAGGAATGAAAAACCCGAGTTACTGGGAGAAAAACCCTCCACCTCCATATGAGACTGGTTAACTCACCTTTAGTCAAAAGAGACCAGATAAAGGCATCATGGATGGGAATTGAACCCAGGTTTTTCCAACCAAAGGGCTTTGTCTATACTGACTGAGCTGCAGAAGTTCAGCTCTCATAGTACCCATCTGTAAAAATGGAAATGAAACTGAATGTGGGAATTTCCTTATTGAATATTCCAAGTAAGATTCATGCAAGCATATTTGAAAAGAGGCTGAGAAAAATTGAGAAAGTGAAACTTAGAGAAAAACACACTGGGTTTGTACCAAAAACGGGATTGTTAGGGTCATATTTTCACTTTATTAAGATGTATTGTTCAGAAATCATAGAAATGTAACAAGGATCTGTATTTATTAAGGATGTGTGTGTGAGAGAGAATTAATGAACAGATGGTCAAATTCAAAATTAAGATATTAGGAAGGAACTTAATATCATTAGCATTAAATGTGTGAGAAGAGCTAATCTCAGGTGGTATGGTCACTTGAACAGAATGAAAGATGAAAGATTAGCAAAACAGGTGTTTGATGCTAGGATGAAGACCCACAGGAAGATCAATGTCTAGGTGGATTGATGCAGTTAGAAGTGCCTTAGAAGTCTGAAGTATAAGAAATGACAAGATTGGAATCCTGACAGATAGATAACAGACTACTAGAGAAAAATTGTCACTAGAGAGTTATTAATAATGTAAACATGATATGTGGTACAATTGTAGTATCCTGTACATCCTTGTTTTCAAATATTCTCACTATACCATCTGGGTTCACTTAAAGTGTGATTTTTTTTTTTTTTGCTAATTCAGGCAGAGGGTGAAATCTGAATTTAACAGTTGTATATATATATTTAAATGTGTTCATATTAGGGCTCTTGCTATAAAGCATATGCTGGTTTCCAGGTGATTTCCACTATTGAAGTAGTTTTTTAGGCTAACAGTTTTTTCGATCTTATTATATGAACAGTCAAGTAGCAAGAGGGTGAAGGCACATTCATGACGTATAGTCTACTTTTTTCATGTTGATTCATAATTATATAATTTTTGTGTTTTGCTCTTCATTTAGCTACAGATCTATTAGAGTTTCCATAATAAGGAAATTGATATTTGCACTATATCCTTCATAACCTTCTGGTACTGATAATGTGTGGACTTATGAGAGAAGATAAGGGAAGCCAGTTAAAATGTTGGTTTAGTATTAGTTTTTATTGTTATGCTTTTGATTCTTTGAGAAATTCCTCTAGTGTAAGAAAATACTACTGTTTTGAGTGATCTCATCATTCTCTGTTCATCTGCTTTTTTATTTGTTGTGGAAAGTTAATTTTTTTTTTTTCTTCCAAGATTATCCATTACTGGTGAAACCATATGATTTGATTCTTTTTGGAGTTTAATGTCTTGAACAAATGGCTCTAGCTTTGTGTTTTTATTGTGCCATGCTTTTGTTCAAGATGATTATGTGAATAAATAGTCAGATATGTGTTAGTTTGTGGATTTTCTGCAGTTAGCATAAGTAAATAGTATCTGAGTTTGGTAGTCAAAGTGTGTAAGAATGATAAGTGTTGGTTTTGAATCAATATGAAAAAAATGAACTAGCCGACCATGTACTCAATACACTTCATGCAGTAGGATAGAAAAGGGGCGGGGGGAAAACAGTTACCCTTAAAAAACTTTCCTTTAAAAGCAAAAGCTTATTCTGGGAATTGTCGGAAACTATTCTGGGTTGTAGGCAGAATATTTGAATACTTAAATGTAACATATTCAGTTACATTTTCTTATCTTTTTTTATGGAGGGTGGAAAGAGGACATCCATGAAAGTTGAGAATGAAAATCAAGGAAATGGTTAACTGCTAGATGTTTCTCTCATAGAATAGTGTATGATTGGAATTGCTTGTCTATGGAGATAGTGAGTGCAGATAGTACAAATAAATTCAAGAAAAGGCATGGCAGCTGGTGTGAGTGATACATGCCCTCCTTTGATGATTCTCTGACTCTCTGAAGGTCTCTGGCATCTACAGGCAAAAATTCTTGCCATTATGTCAGTAAATGCATATTTGTTTATTATGAATATTATGAATGCCAGCAAAGGTTGGTCGATTGGTAGAGTCTCCGCTACTAATGGCTTATTCAAGTTAAGTAAGTCTTGGTAGTTGGAAGGGGACAATCGTTTGATGCTGTTGGCACTCTGCTGAGGACTGCCCTTTTTCACAGGGTTAACTTCGGCCTGTAAACTGACATATGTCAGACCTCTGTACCCTCGCCGGCATGTGGGGATATGACAAACATGCACCCTTTTAGTTTTACCATTTGTTGTTTTTTAAAAAAATATAAATTATGATATATTCTTCAAAGGTGTCATCATTTTAGAAATGGTCTACTCATTGAGTTCTATAGATATACATTTTATAATTCTCTCCTTTATTTCAGTAACATAGCCTGTTTTTATTTAATTTCCTTTTTTTAGATAGCATTAGTCTGTAAAATAAAATAGCCAGGTTGAGGTCTTGTAACTTTATATGCTGATTAAGTTTTTTCTTTTTTCTTTTTTTTTTTTTAGATTTTGGTATTTTACTTTATCAGGTGTTTACTTGGCTTTTGCTGTGCTCTTTGTGAAGTGTATTTTTACAGGTATGTACATTTTTCATAATAAAAATTCAGTTTTATTTATAAACATAGTTTTTAGCATAAGAACGTGTTTGAGTGTAAAGACATCCAGGCTAATTAAAAATATAGGTTATTTTTTAATGTTACATCTTCTCTTAATTCCTTTTTATTACCAAAGGGGAGTAGGCAGTATTTTTTTAGACCTGAGTTTTTTGAAGTATGATATTTTTTAGATGGTTAACATTTAAGGAAATTAGAATTCAATATCATCTCCGTATTACAGTTGTTATTTGTTGTTGCAGATGATGCAAAGTTGGGAAGAACTATGAGAAGATAAACAGATGTTAAGATGGCTTTACAACAGGACTTGAATAGATTAAATGAATGGGTACAGGAGTGGGATTACTAGTTCAGCATTGCAAAGGGTTATAAAATTTGGAAAACAAGGATAGGATGTAGAGTATACACTTTGTGGGGGATGTATTGGAGGAGGTGGATGAAATAAGAGATCTGGGTGTGATGGTGGTGGTAGCCATCTAAAATTTAGAGGATAGATTTCTAAAATTGTGAGTAAACACAACAAATTCTGGCAATGATATGAAGGACACTGGCTTGTCGAAGTAAGGAGATTCTGGTTCCATTGTATAAGGGCTTGATAGGCTATATGGACTACTGTGCACAGATTTGGTCAGCTGGTTTTCAAAAGGATGAAGAGGTTTGGGGAAGGGTCCAGAGGTGATGGACTAAGGTGGTTTATGGTCTCTGGAATGTTAAGTGTGACAAAAGGCTGAGAAGATGCAATTTATAGAGTCTAGTGAATAGGAGGGATGATATGTTGAAACATACAAACTTGGTAAGGAGTTCTCTTATCACATCAATGTTGAAAAGGTTTTCATAGACTAGGGGGAAAGAGAACAAGAGGTCATCACTCTAAGCTGTATAGGAGTGAGAAGAAGGTTCTTTGCATTGAGAGTAGTAATGATTGAAATGCATTGCCTGAGGGTATGGGAACTTGGGAACCTCCCATAATGAGTCTTTGACTCAATGGAGGTCTTGGGATAATAATAATAATAATATATTTTGCTCACTATAATTCATACATCATTCAGGGAAAATGCAAAAGACTAGTTACAGCATTAAAATTATGAAACACAAGAATGAATCATGTAGTATAAGTATACTTCCTCATTTCCTGGTTTCCTTTGATTTTTACAAGATAATTTCCTTGAGAATGTTGGTAATTTGTTTAGATTTACTATCACTGCAGTATACTTACATGAAAGAATAAATTATACAAGCAGATAGCCAGAACAGGTATGGGCAGTCCTGTTTCACAAGCTTTGACTAATTACTTTATTGGAAACTAACTTTTCAACTCCATTTTTCCTTAGCCTCATATTTGGCTTTGTTTTGTGGATGATATCTATGCAGTATGGTTCCCATTCTAAAGCTAAATTACTTACTTTTTGGACAAATATAAACTCCTTATACACCTTCATCAATTTCACTATTGAATATGAGTCCAACAATAATCTTATCTTCCTGGATATCTTAATAAGTTATAATTGTACAGGCAATATTGAATTTTCCATTTATAAGAAACTTTCCTTCACTGACAGGTACTTAACTTCACATCACTGTCCATCACAAAAGATAGTATTATCAAGAGGGTCTTGTTCATAAAGCTTGTACAGTTTGTTCTTCAGATTCCTTCTGCTAGAAGAATTCAGTAAAATAATCATGTTGTGCATCTACTGGATATAATGAAACCACCATCCAAAAAATAATAATTATACTGCAGCCAAACTATAATCTGATGTAAAAAGGATTTCCATGACCTATCTTAAAGGGACTTATGAACAAATAGCACAAATTCTTCACAAATACAATCTATACACTGCTTTCATATCAGCACAAAAGTTATCTTCTTTCCTGCCATCTACCAAGGATAAATTACCACCTGTATTTTTACTTGGTGTTTATCAAGTGTTCTGTTCTTGCTAGCTCTGCCACTTTGGACAGACTTGTTATTCTGTTAACAAAATCCATGAACACCAAACTACATATAATATTTAGAATCAGAGGGGGTCTGGCCATCCTTCTCATACCATAGATATAGAACTTATTAGAATTAAAATAAGATTTTGTACTACAGTGGATTTAAATCTATTCCTTTTGTCTATTCCTCGAAACTTGTGAAACTTTACATCATCATCATCCTCATCTTAATCGACTGGACTGCATGACTATCTCAAAGTTTGGAAAGTAATTTCATAATAATTTTAATTATTAAATTACAGAACTATACCTCATTCCCTGGGACCTTAATAATGCTTCCTCCTTTTCACTCAGCTGTGATTGAGACACAGGTATAGCATGAGTATACAAGGAAGTATACTCATGCTATATTACTCATTCTTGTCTTTCACAATTTGAATGTTGTAATCATATTTTTGCATTCTGAATGATTCTTATGTTACAGTAAGCAAAATATATAGGAGCTGATATTAAATTCTAATTTCCCTTATATGTGGTAACTGTTTTTTTTTTATTTTATGATACATATAGTATTATACATTTCTATAAAACATCTAGTAATGAGTTTTTTGAAAATTGGTAGGCTTCCACATTTGATAATCTGAGTATTGTACTGTATTTGATGATACTCAAATCTCTTGGCAAAAATCAAATTTCTCCTCTTGGAATTAGAAAGGCCTCTATCCTTTCTTTCACAAATACACTGTCTGTGGCCTTTTCAGGTCTTCAAAATCTTGCTAACCTTTTCCATTCAAGATCCTGGCTCTCACCTGTGCAACTGCCAACACCATACAAATTCCAAATCTATCTACTCTTTGTACATTTGAATAATGCACCAAAAAACACAAAAGAGCATTCTCAATAGATGACTCACTTCCACTTCACTAACTTTCTCATTGACATATCTGTTTTTTTTTTCTTATTTATGTTCATTTTTATGTGTATTGTTCTGCTGAACTGTTTCCCATGTTTCATTGACTTTTTCTAAATCACAAGCAGCTTCTGGTCAACATTCCTATACAAGATTGCTTCTAACTTATTGAATCAACTTCTTATCCTTTTCTTTCAACCTAACTACACCTCTGTTTTTTGAAACAGCTTTCTTAACACTGCTTTTTCCCAAGTTTACAATTTTTAGCTGTTCAAGAAACAACAGATTCCTTCATTCTTTTGAAAAATCTACCCACAAGTGGCATTGTTTTGATATAGTATTTACAAACGGTTGTGTAGGAATGATTTAAATATATATATAAAAAAAGCCTTCAGCATCATAAGTGCATTTCTACCAATATGCTAAAAAGAATAAGTACCTGACTACATCTCTGTTTTTTGAAACAGTCTTCTTAGCACTGCTTTTTCCCAAGTTTACAATTTTTAGCTGTTCAAGAAACAACAGATAACCTTTGTTCTTTTGAAAAATCTACCCACAGGTGGCATTGTTTTGATATAGTATTTACAAATGGTTGTGTAGGAATGATTTTAAAAATATTTTAAAAAAGCCTTCAGCATCGTAAGTGCATTTCTACCAATATGCTAAAATGAATAAGTCAAAGTATTAAAAAAGAAAAGGACACAGCAGAACAGAAATCAGTACAAATTGTACTGAATGAAAATGTTTGGTTGCAAGAGCAAGATTTTAGAATTAATTTTGCTATCTTGGTATAAATATGGTGTCGAAAAAAGTCATTCCTACATTTCAGACATTCTCATGTGATATCAAAGAAATAAGCTTAACATATAGCAAATAGCACTAATTTTCACGAAAACTTTTCTAAAGAAGATTTGATTACACAAATCAAAATTATATATGCATAACATAAACATGAGAATGCTTTGCACCATATAAAACAAACACAGCACTCACTCACTCCAATTTATTTACAGTTTTTTTTTTGTTTTGTTTTTTTATATCATGCAAACCCATATGAATGAATATGTGATTATTATTAAATGGGCACTTTTGTGAATATTAATGCAAAATAGACATATTCTTAAAGTTAAGCACATTTTCTAAGCATAGCACATAAAGAAGAAGAATTAGATGACGAAAATTTTCATCATTTTAAATGACGAAAATATAGAAATTGCAGTTCTTACACAAAAAAAAAAAAAAATTAAAGGAACAAAAGAAACAGCTAACTATAATATCATATATAGTGGAGTGGAGAAACCAATACATGCAAAAGCTGGTGTAATGATTTGGATCCATAAATCAATTGAAGCAAAAATAACTCATTATACATATTGGAATGAAAGAATATTAGAAGTGCAATTAAAATTAAATAAAGAAAATTTAACAGTTATTGGAGTGTATGCCCCTGAAGAAGGAAAAGAAGAAGAAAATGATTACTTTTACAAAGAGTTACAAGGAATATATGAAAAATTAAATAAAACAGACCATATAATTATAGCCGGCGATCTTAATGCCAGAATAGGAATGAAAAAAATTAACTATAATATACAAAAATTTGGAGAACCAACATTAAACAAAAATGGAAAGCTGCTCATTGATTATACAATATATAATAATTTAAAAATAATGAATACATTTTACAAACAAAAATATACATAAATATCCGTGGTGTGCAAGAGGACAAAAATCAATAATAGACTACTTTATAGCAAATGAAAAAGCAGCAAACCTCTTACTAGACATTAAAGTTAGAAGAGGACTAGAAATTGACTCAGATCACTATTTAGTACAGGCAAAACTAAGGTTTCCACCAAACTGGCTACAAAAAATACAAAAAAATAAACAAACTAGAGAAACAAAATCTAATTACAAAGTAAGACTACTAAATGATTCAAGTACAAGAAATTTATACCAACAGAGGATTAATAACTACTTAGAAAAAATACAAGAAAACGAAGACATTGAGAAAGAATGGAATAATATTAAAGAAATTATCGCATCAGCAGCATATGAAAGTCTAGGAACACACAAAAAAATCATAAAAATAAAAAATTACATATGTGGGACAATGAAATAAAAAAACAATAATTGAAAATAAAAAGCTGACTTTAAAAAATGGTTAAGTAGCAAAAAACAAGAAGATGAAATTGAATATAAAAAAAGATGAGCAATAGCTAAAAGAGAAACCAGAAAGAGAGAGAGAGAGAGAAAGCTGGGAAAAATTTGTATCATATCTAGAAAATGACATATACAAAATGTACAAAATACTAAAACACGTGAATGCAGATATAAAAGAAACTGCAAATATAAATTGTGAAATAGATTTAAAAGAATTCTTGGATTGCTTTACAGATTTTTCGACAGATAATACTGGCATCAAAAATAATTACACCAGAAACTTACAAAATACCTTAAATGATAATGATGAAGAATTAAAGGACAACCTAAATAAAATAAAAAATAGCAGATCAGCAGGAGAAGATGGGATAAACTTCGAATTGTATAAATTTGCTGGAAAAAAATTTCATCAAAGATTACTAAAATTTTTAAATAAAATATATACAAATGGACAAATACCAATAGAATGGAATACAAGCATAATAATACCTATATCTAAAAAAGGAGATAAAAAACCTGCTAACTATACAGTATTATTTATTGAATACATGCTATAAAATATATAGCAGAATACTTAATGAAAAACTAAAAATATATAGTGAAAAAATATTATTAGAATATCAAAATAGATTTAGAAAAGGATGCTCTACAATGGATGCAGCTTTCTGTTTAAAACTACTTACAGGAAAAAGAAGAGAATTTAATTTATAAACTCATCTTTTGTTTATAGATTACGAAAAAGCATTTGACAAAATAAAAAGATATATACTGTTTGATATATTACAAAGAATAAATATGCCTAATATTTTACTACATGCAATATTGAATATATATATAAAGATAATGAAATAAAAATAAATGAAAAGTTGTCTGAAAAACAATCTATAAACCAACGAGTAAGACAGGGATGCCCTCTGTCTCCAACACTTTTCAATAATTACATTAATGAAATATTAATACAGTGGAACACCTTAAACAATCAAAGTATAGAAATTTCCTGGAATAACAAAATAAATACTCTATTTGCAGATGATCAGGTAATAATATCGGTAAGGAAAACAATTTACAAAGAGCAATATATAATTTAAACATAGTAGAACAGTTTGGAATGAAAATTTCCATAGATAAAACTAAAGCAATTGCATTTTGTGGACAAACTCCAGTTAGAAGCAAAATAGTTATTAATAATGAAATAACAGAAAAGATAAATACTTTCAGTTATCTTAGATGTGAAATATCATATGAAGGAGAAAAAGACATAAAATTAAAAACTTCAAAATTTTTACAAATTTAGGCCTGATAAATAGAACACCCAACCCAGATATAGTACAAAAAGAAACATGCTTGAAAATATAAGATAAAGAATAGAAACAAGTGAAATGAGATTTATGAGAAGAATTGCAAAATACACATTATTAGATCAAAAAAGGAATGAAGACATTTTAAAAGAACTAAAAACAAAATCAATAGAAGAAAAACTAAACAATTATAAACAAAAATGGATTGAACGTGCAAACCAAATAGCCAACACCCGATATCATAAACAAATACTAAAATATAAGCAAATTGGAAAGAGAAGACAGGGTAGACCTCAAAAAAGGATATTGGATGGATAATGAGACCCGAACAGACCAATATGGTCTATACCCGTAATTAGTGTTATGATGATGATACTTTTCACACATTTCTAGAAATAAATATCTCATAACTCAGTATCGCATACTAATCTTTCCTAACTTTTTTAATTATATACATCATCATCATCATCATCATCAAATTCCTGACATGTGCCCTCAAGGGGTGTACAGGATATGATAGAACTACATGAAAAATTTATATCATTACTAACTTCTTATCTACAATTTTCCTCCAAATCAGTCTGTTACTTGTCAAGACTCCAATATTATCATTATCAGATCTTATATTTCTATCATCTAAGGCACTTTGTACCATATCAATCCACCTATATCTTGGTCTTCCTCTGGGTCGTTTTCCTGCCAACCTGGCAGAGAACACTTGTTTTGCTAATCTTTCCTTGCCCATTCTGTTTAAGTGACCATACCACCTGAGATTAGCTCTGCTGACACATTCCTGGATGCCGACAATGTCAAGTTCTTTCCTAATATCCTCATTTTTAATATGATATTGCCATTGATGCCATCTGTTCACGCCTCTAATCTTTCTCAGGACTCTCATATCTGCGGTCTCTAGTCTTCAGTCAAGTGTTTTACTTCTGACCCAGATCTCAGATCCATAAGTTAAAACTGGCTGTCTTGTATACAGCTAATTTAGTGTTCTGACTAATTTCTCTCTTATTCCATATGAATTTATTCAATTGACTTCCTACCATAGCAGCTTTGTTAATTCTGTTGTCTATTTTTTTTATTTAATTTACCATCCTGAGTAAAAATCGTGCCTAAGTAGCTGAAATGTTTTAATTGTTCCACAGGTTCCCCGTTCACAACGCAGTTGACATTTTCAACAATTCTACCTATTTTTATTGTCTTTGTCGTTTTAATGCTGACCTTCATACCATATATACTACAACAATTATTCAATTTAGTCAGGGAATCTTGCAAACTTGTAGTGGATTTATTTAGAAGTATAACATCGTCTGCATAAAGCAAAGAGCTGACATTAACATCTCCAATTCTGATATCATGTTTAATACCACTTTCCTTCATAATGTGATCCATATAGATAATGAATAACAGATGGGATAATGTATATCCTTGTCTCACACCAGATTTAACATTAAACCATCTTCCTGTACTTCCTTCAATTCTAGCTGCCGACTTACAACTCCAATACGCACTAAGTATTGCTTGATATAATACCCCACTGACACTATATACCTGTAGCGTATTGAATAGCTTCTCTCTTGGCACCTTGTCATATGCCTTTTCCAGATCGACAAAACATAAATACAGATCTTTGTTCTTCACCAAGCTTTTCTTCCACAATTCTTCTCAACCATTTCTCAAGTATACTTGCATAGATCTTGCCAGGAACACTCAGTAGGGAAATACCTCTGTAATTCTCACATTCAGTTTTATTTCCGTTTTTATATATGAGTACTATTAGAGCTCTACTCCAATCATCAGGAATTCATCTCTCAGTCCAGGCTTTCTGAACTATGCAGTGCAGCCACTGTAAGACTTTTATACCACCATACGTCAGCATTTCTGGTCTAATATCATCTACTCCTGCTGCCTTTCCACATTTCAAGCCTTTGATGGCTTGTTCTACTTCAAGTATGGATATGTATTCCTGACTGCATGCCTGGTCAGTGTTTTTTACCACTGTGCTGTCATCACTGCTTGTTTCATTTAGCAATTTTTCGAAGTAATTACTCCATACTTCAAGGATATCTTTTTTCTATTGTTTTCATGTCACCTTTATCATCTCTAACTCCTTTTACAGCACTCTTTCCTCCATTTCTAAGCTTCTTCAACAACCTCCAGAATATCTTACCACCTTCTTGATATTTATTTTCTATGTTCTTGCCAAAGTCCTCCCATGACTTTTGTTTAGCTAGTTTTACACAGTGTTTAGCTTTCTTATATTTGTCTCTGTATTCTCGAAGAGCACAAGCTGACTTATTTGCCAGTAACTTTTGATATGCTTTCTTCTTTTCCTTCACTGCCTCTTTAACTTCCTGTGTCCACTATGGAGTTCTGATTTTTTCTATCCTTGCAGACAACCTCATCACATGCCTCTCTGGCTGAATCAATCAGGGTTTTCTTCAAGATTACCTCTGAATCTCCAAGGTTTGGTTCCTGTTCACAAATCTTTCATTTTTTCTTCGATAATCTTTGTGTATTTTAGTTTACAGTTCACATCTGAGAGCTGCACAACTTTTATTCACTTTAAAACTTTCTTACACGTTCTTCTTTTAAAAATAAAGTTCAATTTTATCTGCTCAAGACTAAATAGTGATCGCTTCCAATTTCAAATCCTCTGTACACTCTGGTGTCCTGCACCAGGGAGAAAACATCACTATCAACAATAACATAGTCAATGAGACTTTTCTTATTCTTTGCCTCTTCTCTCTCCATGTGAATTTGTGCACATTTTTATGTTGGAACATGGTGTTAGTAATAACCAGTCCATGTCCTGAGCAGAAATCCAACAGGTATTTGCCATTATTATTAGCTTTGCTCTTTTCTCCAAATTTTCCCAAAATATTTTTGTATGTCTCTGACAATCATTTCCTACTCTGCCATTTAGATCCCCAGCAAAGTCCAGCTTTTCCTTTTTCATTGTGTCAGTTACTTTTTCTAAAGCATTAAAAAATTCCTCCACTTCTACCTTAGTAGAACCTTCTGTGGGATCATTGGCACAAATAAGTCTCATTGTCCAATTCCCCATTCTGATATTTGCCCACATCACTCCACTTGAGACTGCCTGCCATTCAAGAAGATTAGCCTCGTATTTTGTGTTGAATACTGTAGCTACTGCTTGTTTTCCTTGATTGTCATTGCCTGAATATAACATTTTGTATTTATTGTTCAGAAAGATCTCACCAGTTTTTGTCTTTTTTGTTTCAGTCACCCCTATTATGTCATTCTGGTACTTATCTAATTCCTCAGCTAGCTCCATTTCTTTGCAATTCAGGCTTCTTATGTTGATAGTACTGATCTTTAACTCTGGTGATGTTGAGTTGGGGGTGTGCTTTCAGATTTGTTCCAGTAGCTGACTTTTCGCTGTTTGCCCTGGTTCCCTGGCGAAAACAACGGGGCCTTGTTTAACTGGGTGAAGCCCCAGCCAGCATGAAATTTTGTCATATTGTACCATCATTTTCTATGTTGGTTTAAGCCAATAAGAATACAATTTGGTCGGCTAAATCCCAAATTGCCAGCCCATCCTTGTTCGTTTAGTATCCAGGTAGATACCCAACAGGGTGCACCTGTTAAGGATTGGACATTAGGTCAGAAAGCCCTGGTCGGTTCTCCGCATTCCTTTAAATTTATTGACCTTTTTTAGTTATCTTACTTTAGCTACTTAGGTGTGGCGCCTTTTGGAATTGTCAGTTATTGTTTAATTAGCTTTATGCATGTACGGAAGATGCCTGTGATACTCGGGCGAAAATTCTACTAATAAATAATATTTTTACGTGGGTTATTCCATTATTATAATTTTAATTATTATGTCTACTCACGGTATTTCCTTACTGAAATATGTTTTTTTAATAATATGGTGTGACATTTTGGCTACTCGTATATGGAAATATAACTTCTGCATTACTTCAACCTTGGTATCACCTCTGAGTCTGGCTTCCACTGATGAGACCTCATTAAAGGTCGAAACTGGTCTGGTCTAGTGACCCTTCCCATAATGCATAGCATTATGGGAAGGGGCATAAGAAAAAATTAGAGTTCAACTGACTGCTAATGTACCTTGCATTCCCATTCCTTTGATTTGCTTGTTTCTACACACTGATAATGTACTGTTATTTTCAGTACGAAATATCTGTACTTTCATTTCATTAAAGTTAATTACTGCTATTTATTATTTATTACTAGTGTAATTTATTATTTATAGTTATGCCACTGGTACCTTTAAAGGTTAAAGATTAACTACAAAGTTGTTGAGTGCTGAAAAATTCATTACAATGGAAATGAATAAATTCATCTCAACAAGAATGCAAAGTCATGTGGCATGAATTGTTTCTGCAGCTACCTAGTCGAATGTGCTGTTTTGTAACAAGCATTTGTTTGTAGTCAGAAAGTACTGGTATGAAATGCAGCAAAATATTAATAACTTAATAAGTAACTTATGTTCCTCAGGTGTTGTTTATACCTTGTTGTAACATGTTTCATTTAGACAGCTTCTGGTTGTCATTAATAGTGTTCTAATAGGCTTTGGGTGCTTGATAGCATTACCACGTGTTATTACCAGATAGCATTTCAAATAGTTGATTTTATGTTTATGCTCTTGACTGCAAAATGGTGAACTTTTGAATTCTGACACGTGTTGGTAGCCATTTATATATCCTTCTACTTTTGTGTTCTCATCAACATATCATGTAAGCATTTGCATTGTCTGTTTCTCTCAGAGTTTGAAGAGTTTCAGCACATATTAGAAATTAATGTGTGTTTGTATAATGAAATTAGTGAGGTTAGTGTAGATTTTGAATTTACATCAGATATCTAGAAATTGCTATGTAGTTAATAATAATTTTCTCTTTTTTTCCCCCCACTTAGAGGAATCTGCTCTCATTTTGGAGCTCATGTAGGCCGTCTCACATTGATGTTTCTTGTTCTAGGAGCAGGAATGTTTATTTCATCAGCAGCTTATCTACCAAGTAGCTTTTCAATGTACATGACTATGCTAGCTATTGGAGCTTGGTTTCTTCAGCAGTATGAGGTAGGATATTACAGCATAAATAAATCAGGTGTGCATTTCTGGTATAGGGAACAGCAGTGTTTCTTATTCAGAAATGTGGTAGCCAGGAATAGCTAAAGTTTAGTGCATTTAAAGTTAACATGCAAAAATACACTTCACCAATAGAAAAAGAAACTGAAACTAATGCCTGTCTCTTCCCTCCTGATTCTCCATATTCTGTAGTGAAGTGATACTTGATAAATGGACCCCTGAAATTTAATTTGACTAATTGTTCTCATTTGAAGTTTTTAGGATTCTTTAGGATGAAGCTGTTCACATTGATACTTTAGTATAAAAAAAAAAAAAAAGAGGAGGAAAAAATCTGCATATTTACACCATGAATGCAGCCAATAACTTACTAAATGTTTCCTACTGCCAGCCTTAAATTTAGTGTCCTTTGGCATCTTATAAAGTACAGTTTCTTTAAAAATGGTGATTCTTATTCTTTTTCAGTAGTAGGTTATGACACTGGGTTCTAGTTAGTGTCAGTTACATATGGTGACAATCTTGCTTCATCTTTTCTTTGCTGTGTATAGTTCACTTCATATTCTTTGTTTTCCTAACCTCAGAAGTTCATCTCATTTAACCAAAATATGGAATGAGACACTGAGAAGTTATCAGATTTTTATTATTATGATAGTCCCACTACAAAAGCTATTATAAACCTGTAACACATTAGCAGTGTGAGTGGATTATGCATTAGATAATCAGGAAACCCTGCTCTAGAGGTCCAACATAACTTTTTTTCAAACCACTTCCGACCTGCAATATGTAGGGCAGTGGTCTTGAACAAGGCAAAACTCATCTCTGACCTGAAGACTTTTACAGCATTCATGCAGTTGTTGCATGAATCTCACATCCTATGTAAAGAGTCAAAAGCATAAATGCTATATGCTCAGTTAATTTGGTAAATGTCAATAGAAATTGATTTTATTCAAGTAATTAAGGTAAACTATCAAGGACCTACATGGCATTGAGAAATATTGAACTATTCTTAAAAATGCCTCAAAATATTGTGAACACCCTATTATCTGAAGTAGCAGTTATGCTGCCATTTGGGAGATATCTGTCATTCCCAAATGGTAGCATATCATTCCCATGATATATACACACATGTGAATTAACATCCAGGATGTGTATATGGTTACTTGCCAGTTACACATTTCATATTTTGGTTAAAGAAAACATGCTTTTCAGCTTAGGAGTGTTGTGTCCCAATTTACGATTATTAGGCTTTCAACTATCCTTACATGTAAAACTCTATTTGTCTTTATCCAAATCTTATCTATATACGAGATATCACCCAAATACAAATATTCAAGCTTCTTCTCTCCTTAGTGTCCCTAAATATTTATTTTTATACTGCGCCTTTCAGGACATTTAGTTTAAGGTATAAAATTCAAAAAACAAGGAGCAATTACCAAAATATGTCTGAGTGTGAAACTAATATGCAGTCGTGACCTTTATCTCGTAACTTAACAAATCTCCCCCCCCCCACGTGATTAAGTTCATACGCTGTTACAAGTGGTGCATTGAGCGGCAATCTCAGACAACTGTATTTTCAATGAACAAAAGTTGTTCATTGAAACTCTTAACTAAAAATATATAATATAAATTTTCACTAGCTAAACACAAGTATTAGGTTAAGATACCCTACATGAGAATTGTGATCATATCGCCATAACAGATTCTATACATACAAACATGTATAATCCTAGAACTAGTTGATCCTTTGTCTAACCTCTTACTGGTTTGATCATGCTATAATTCTGTATTTTCTAGGACATATATAATCAGTTACTCTAATTTTCTCACTAAGACAATATGGATTAAAATTATCCTTTCGCTGAGCTAATACACACTTTTAACCTTTAAGACTCTCTTAATTAATATACAATGTACATGCATAAATCTCTAGGCACATGAATACGCATTAATTAATAGTAACAAGCTCATTTTTATTCTAGTTTGACATGTACTAAAGTCCTAGTATAATTCTCATTAATCCTTTCAACTGTTCAGTAATTGAACAGCGACTACAGTTACATGTGATTTGAATTGACACGAGATTTTACAGTACCTTTTGACTTGGGTCTTCTACACTGGTCTCTACCTTTTTCCGATATTTTACCTTCCTAGGACGAACTCTTCTATAACTTATCACTCCTAAGTTCTTTTGGCACTAAGATGGGCTTTCACAATCTTTACCTTACATTCTTCAATCAAGGACATACGTAGGATCATCTACTCTATGGCTGTGAAATTCACCACGTGGGCACTGACTCCTTTATGGAATTTTCTTTCTCTCGTTACGATCACTGGACAATGAAACACACTGACATTATCTTCTCTCTTTTTAACTAAACGGTGTCCCTCATTTCTTACAATAGGAACATGGAATCGAAATCCCGCACACTTTGTTTCCTTATTGTGTTGGACGGAGAAAACTCCTAACCCGTCACTCAGGAAAAAACCGCGTGAGACCTATACGAAGACTCGTGAAGAAAACTCTGAGGAAAAAAGCCCTGTGGGGGGGGTTCCCTAACCCTTTTATACGATGACCCCTACCGGCACCTTCAATTTCTTTTCTTCCCCCCTTACTGGAGTCGATTTCACTGACCAATTAGAGTGACGTTTTTCTGCCAAAACATCATGCGGTCCGTGTGCATGCGACTGACATATGACGAAGTCTCAATTTGGGAATTATGACCTTTTGTTTAAGTTAACCTCTATGTCATCTGTACTAAATTAATCCCCTTTCCAAAATTTTCTAAGAATTAACTCAAGTCTTTAATCTCTTATTTCAAGTGTAAAAACTAGCCTCTCACATACAAAATCTTATGACTAATCTTCTTTGCTTTACTTAACCTTATTTTATCATATCACAACTGTAATAATCCCTTCTTTTTTTTTTTTTTTTCAACAAACAATTTCAGCTATATTTTTCACTTGGATTCAAGCATGTTTTTCTTTTTAAGGTTTCTCCTTGTTAAATTGTGATCAAGTAAATTCTCTTATGAAGTTTACAAGGATCACAAATTTAACAGGAGGAAAGAACATGAAGCAAACATTGCAACACTTCAGAGAAAGGATAAATTACTGGTCTTTACATATCAGTGAAAAGTTATACAAAGTTAAATGGGCTCAGCTATCATGTCTTAACACTGCAAAATAAAATGAATGCTTTTAAAGAAACTATGCTTATAAGAAATTAACCTGGAATGAGAAATTTAATTTTTGGTGATGAGGAATGTGACTTTTTATTGCAGTGTCCTGATGAGATATGCTATTTGCATAACTCCATCATATAAAAATGCATGATGCAGTAAATAACAATGAGTTGAGTTTCATTGGCTTTAAATGGTGTATTTCTAATAATGACCTTGATATAGAGGTCAAAATGTCTAATATTATTTTTAACAAATGCTGACCATTTAACTATGAGAGAAAGATCTAAGATTTGTGAAGATAAGCAGTTGCTTAGATGGAAAGTTGTATGAAAAGAGAAAGCTCAGTTTTTTTTTTTTTTTTTTTTTTTGATGTTTCAGGTAATCATAAATATCGTATATGTCTATGCCAACAGAAAAGATTATGGCTATTCCAGAAAGAAAATCAATTGTTGATTTAAGACCTAAACCATATTATAATTAAACTGGGTGAACCCTTTTATTGCAAGAAATGCAGTGAAGCTGGATTTGGATATGAAAGGATTAAAGTTGACTAAGTTATTTACCCATTGGAGAATGGCATATATGGAGATTGACATTTAAGCAACTCATATTGTTGAGATCTTTTGATGGTTTTAAAGCATTTTACAATAAAAACAATAAGTGCTTTAAAACAGTTTTGAGTAATAAGAAATTGTTACTCTCACAAAATGTCTCACTCCTAATTAGATGTAATTTTAGGTTTAACTGCTATAACAATAATCACAAAAGTAATGCAACAGTGACAGTTTGGAAAATAAATAAGAGATTGAACCTAGTGAACCACAAAGATGTATCAGTTGGTAATTCTGAAATAGTATTCTATTTAGAATTTTTAATTGAACCTATATAATATGTTTATCATGAAATAATTTCAATGGAAACCAGTTCTTATTGAATTTGTAGAAAATTTTCTAGTATAGTACAGTACAAAGTCCCAAACCTTGGAAGTGGTTATTACTTTGATTTCTGGATGGTGCGTGCATGTATATGTGTGTGTGTTTGTGTGTGTATATATATATATATATATATATATATGATCAAAAAATTTGAATTTCCACAAGTTCTTCCTTCTCCAATCCTTCAAGAAAACTGTACAATTTATATAAGTTTGAATGCAGACAGACAATGAATTCTGTTTATTAAAACAATAATAAATAAATAAACATTATGTTAAGGGGATAATAAATCCCTCATTATTTTAAAGCCGGATACGAAACTTGGAGATCGAAATCTAAGAGTTTCATGCCGAAGAACTATCAGCAAGTCCAAGTGTAAGTCAAAAATAGCCTCTTGGCTCTTTATCATAGTAATAAATAAACATTATGTTTATGTTCAGAAACCTGCTAGCCTCTTTCTTTTATTTTTATGAACATTAATTAATATTAGTGAATAGATTATTTACATTACCCATTATGACATCACCACCATGTTAACCTGCAGGTGACATTAAAACAATTTTATAGTTAGAAATCTGAAGAATTCTATAAAAACAACATATTTAAAATATATAATGTTTCCCTCCATTGAAATTATCAAGATTTCTTCCAAAAAGTTTTGTTAGTTAACTCTGTAGCTATTAGCAAACATAACTGAAACTTGCAAAATCAGTGCACTACACAAATAAGGTTATATAATTCATATGAAAGCATAATGTTCATAAGGTTCTATTCTAAATACTATGTGAAAACAGTTGTTGAAACCTTGCATAGCTTATTTTGGAAACCAGCTAGCAGCTAGCCGCCTCTTTTAATATTCTGCATTGCTTTGAGGTTCTCTCAAAGCAATGCAGAACATTGGGTTCTCTCAAAGACTTTGGTCCATTTGACTAGTGCAAGATTTGTTATTTATATTGTAGATTTTACATATACCTGTGTATTTTTGGTTATATATGGTGGGGAGAAAGAGCAACTTAGCTTTGGATTTTATAACATACAAATTGTTTTCATAAGAAGAGATAGAAGAAACTGTTCCACAGGACAATAGTAAAGGAAATTATAGAAGAGGATTTTTTTTTTTTGTGTTGAATTGTGAAACAGTGGTGGTAAGGCACTGTGCATAAGAGATTTAGAGAAAAGTAGGTACATTACTGATGTCAGTTTTTATGAATAGTAATAACCATGGAAATACCTACATGAAAGAGAGTAAAGTGAATTAGTGAGAAAAGGATTATTAATCAGTAACTGCTCCCTTCTCTGTGCACTAAATCAGTAATTTTCACCATGTCAAATGTGAAAACAGTATTCTGTGGTTGTGATAAATTTGTGACTTGTGTCAGGTTAATAGTTGTTTATAGGTAATGTAATTCATAGAGTAAAAGAGTAAATCTAATTTCTTGAATGCCAAGAAGGCAATGCTTATTTGTCTCCTCAGTATTCTGTGACAAGTGGTTTCATGCTTTAAGAATACTGTTTTAAAATCTGGTCAACTATCAGTAACTTAATAAATTATTATATTTATTTTATTCTTATGGTTTATCAGTCTTTACTGTAAAAACTTAAAATGAATAATAGCCAACATTTAAGCTTTTTTTGTGAGTGTATGGTTTAATGCCTGTTGCATGTGATATATCTATAACCACTAGTAATTCACCAGCATTGAAGTGTAATCAGAGAATTTGGTTGCTGCAGGCTGACTGCACTTCACTAAATTTTATTACATACCCAGATTGCAACAATGTGATAAGCAGTTCAGCAGGTTTCCAAAACTTTTTGCCTAATTAGTTACTGCAAGTCATGCATTCTGTCTTGAAAAATATCAAGACAGAATATATGACTTGTAGTTGAAGGTACAAAGTTGGCTCTCTGAGTGATTATAACAGGTTCTGCAGATTTTGCACTTGTCCATAGATAACCTTTATATGTAGTTCTCTTGGGAATGAAGCATTGCACCTGGAAATGCTACTTGCATTATGGTAAATTGTAAGTTAGGAATACACTGAAGTATCTAACCATGAGGCAAGTATATCGTGTTTGTTAATTGTATATCTTCTCCTTCCAGGAAGGTAGCACTCCAAAATTCAGGGAATAACAACACTCACACATTTGTATGTGACATTTCAAACTAGGCATGAGACAAACTCATGCCTAGTTTGAAAAGCTCTTATAAATGTTCCTTATGCCTTTAGACTGGATTCACAGATATCTTTACAGCCAAGGCATAGGTGTTTAGGTTCTTAGCATGTGTCTGCTCTCCAACCAACAGGTTGGAGAACAGACAATGGAAATCTGTGCCTACAGGTTTCCAAGGTTTCCATTGTAGATACAGATCTTTGTGATTGTTTCTAGGTGAGAGATGAATTTCATTGTTTGGTATGAGACCACTGTCCCATTTATTGGAGGTCAGGTAGAAATGAATTTAAAAATATATACACACAAAAAAAATCCATAGCCCACACATGGTGCTAATAATACAACCTTTCATGGGTGAGAGTCACATTAAAAAAAAGTCATTCTTCTGACTATATGGAGATACCACATATGGTAAAACCATTGCACTATAATGTTTATCTCCACATTTGATTGTGGTAATTTTTCTGTATGTAGGATGAGCTGTCTATGTAGAGAATCAAGTTCTGTTTTCTTAGTATTGTCTTATGGTAAGAATATTGTTTCGTTTTGAACATGCAATAATTCTGAGATTTTGAAATGTAAAACATTGAAAAATTGTCAAAATCATAGAAATGTCTATGTTAAGTATAGTTTTAACTTTGCAAATGCAGTGTTATATTCAAAAGTGAAAATAATTTAGTGAATTTTAATGCTATTAAAACTAAAGTCTGTCTTATTACATGCAAGAAATATCCTGCTTCACTCCCACTTACTTTGGATAATGTTCCACTATCCTTTCCACATCAGCTTATCTTGGCAAAAACATACAACATTAATCTGAGCATCTAAAAAACCTTGTTCTTTTTTTGTTCAAAACATTACTTCATTTCTTCTCAATTGCTAACACTTTATAAGTCTCATATATTGTTCTCACACTGGGAGTGGTGTATCCAAAACCTCATCATTCTTGATGATATACAGAAGAGGGTGCCCTGCTTAATAAGCAACCTTCTTTCTCACTGTACAGACTCCCTTCAGTCACTTTGCCATAAGGGCTCTGTCTCTACACCATACTTTTTCTATAGGTACCTTCATGGGTACTGTTCTGCTGAACCATTACCATTCCTCCACTTTCTTTTAATCATGTAAGAACTAGAGCAGCCACTGGTCAACACCTATACACTATTCACTCCAAACATACCAGATGAACTTCTTCTTCATTCTTTTCACCTTTGTCTTTTAGAACAATCTCCCTTACTGTTTCCCACTGAGATTACAATCCGTCCCCATCTCAAATTACGTTCTTATTTATAGGGCAAGACATACTATACTGATTAGATGTGAGTACAAACAAATGCCTTATGCAAATTTTATTTTATTTATTTTTTGTTTGTTTTTCATGTTCAGAGAAATAATCACTATGATTCTTAATATCGCATGCTTTCATTACCAATAGGAAAAATGTCCAGTTGTATGAGTACAAACACATGTATGTATACATGTGTTTATTTACAAACTAATATATTCATGTATTAAAAGAACTGGTTCTCTGTATGACATACACTCATTTATACTTTTTAGTTATTCCTGTACCACGCTTATAATGATATTAATGCAGTCATGGGCAGTTTGGCAATTCTTAACATCAGAGATTATAGCAGCAAAATCAATACTTCATAATGTGATGCCTCTACTTTCACAAAGCTACATGTTATATGTAGCTTCATTCAGATCATTGTCAAAATGTTTAACAAAACTTCAGAGATAATTTATTTTGAAACTCAGTGCATTTTCTATACATTAAATGCAAATAACACCATCAGACATACTAGCTTGCTTGGATGGTGTCTTTTTACTGATATCTCAGTATAACAAAAAGGCTTTTCTTGCAGTAGGATAGAGATTTTACATTGTTGTCTACATTCATCATTCTTTAAGTGGGAATTACAAATATTGAATGAACAGCAAGAGTTGGACATTATCTCTGCTTACTGGTCAACGTGTAAATAGAACTCTGAAGTGGCAACTTTACAAGATGAGTTAAAATCCATAATATAATGGTGGCATTATATTAATCATATCCCAATCATTTGGTTGCATGCCATAGAATTCCGAATTTTCTTTTTCCTTTTTTTTTGTGTGTGTGTTCTGGGCTAATTATCATCTAGCAAGCAAGAAAAGATAAATTTGTTAGAGCACAGATGGCATAATTACCAAAAACAGGATGAGACTTTGTAACTGAGTCAGCTAATAATGACCTGTTTGGAAAGACTTGAGTTCAATTCCTATCTAAGATGCAAACAATCTTTATAAGGACTTTTTAACTGAATGTAAGTTAGTTTCATATGGAGACAGTAAAGTTTTCATTCTTCAGAATAGACAAACTGGTCAGAAGAATATCAGTGATTAATAACCATACTACTTACATAGTCTTAATTGCTTCAGCTGTGATTCTGAACAACAACCAAAATCATGGAGCATTACATTTGGCTTCTATAGAAAGCTTATACTTATGATCCCATGCTATAGTCTGTTGCCATCCTCTCCATAAACTCAGAATTATTAGCATGCTCAAACATTGAGTCATACCTTTACTTAAAGATATTACCAGGAAAAAAAGTTTGACCCTTTTGTATAAAACAGTTCATCTTAAATGACTATTCTAGAAAGCACTCCACAGAGGCTATTACACATAGAAAAATAATCATAGTTCAGCACACAGACAGAAGTTTTACCATATTCAGGCAGCATTTCCTGAACCGCTTCACTTCTGAAAGCACCGTATGTAAAAATTACCAAAAACTTCAAAGCCTGTAATTATTGTCTTTGAGCAATAGTTATAGGCTTTGCAAAATATAATTTCACAAATTGCATATAAGCAGCTTTCGAAACATACTTATAGGTGTGTTTCACAAAGAGTAAATTGTGGTTTTCTTAGCCCAAAGTAGCATATTTTAGAAAAAAAAATTTAGAAAATACATTACTTTTTTCTGTACTAGTTTTATCTCCTGTCTGTGTTTTGTGAGCTATGTATTTTTT
Organism: Typopeltis vanoorti; assembly: GCF_054136105.1. Classification (NCBI taxonomy): domain Eukaryota; kingdom Metazoa; phylum Arthropoda; class Arachnida; order Uropygi; family Thelyphonidae; genus Typopeltis; species Typopeltis vanoorti. The sequence continues at coordinate 47,309,920 of NC_143569.1, forward strand.
TTTTTTTTTCAAGAAAGGGAATTTGATGTCGAATATATTGTTTGTCATACAGAATGAATTGTAAGTTATTAAACTGACCATTAGAGGGTGACCATTTTTAGCAGCTTTACTTAAAAGCTTATTATTTAAAGTGAGAAAAAAGTTGCTACATGCCTACTGAGTATATAATCGATATTACAGTATTATTGATCACACACTGTGCTGCTTCACATTATATTAATGCTCCACTAGGAATTTTTTTTTTGTTGGTGGGAGGTTGTTTTTGAAGAAATGCCTACCTACCTATGCAATGCTGTTTTCCCAGACTTGTCCAGTGGATAATATTAATGCTTATTGTCTAGATTTAGTTTAGCTGTCAAGAATCACTTGCCCAACTGCTTAAAAATTTTCAAAGTCCAGATTACATAAAATTGAATGAAATTTTTAGGCAGCCTATTGAACTGATTGTTTATGCTTCTCAGTTAAACTATACACTGCTGAATTAAGTGATGATCAATTCATCTGTAATACATTATTATTTAATATGTAAATCTTGGATATACATTTATTATTAATATTGTAATTCTTCAAGCCCACTTTAGATGATAGGCCTTGGGCATAAGCTAGAAGTTCAAAGGTGGGGTTTCCCACCGAAAAACTTCACCTTCAAAATCAGGATTAAATTTTTTACATTTCTTTCACTCTCTCGCCATTACTTTAACATAAAATGTGTACTTCATAAATTGATTCTTATATTGTACTTCAGTGCATATAAAATTCCTTGATCCAAAGATTGTATCAGTGAGGTGCATTCAGTAGTAAAAACACATAAATATTGTTTCTTTCTTTTTTCTTTTTTTTTTAATTATGTTTTATTTTTATGTGCAACCCACCAATGAAAGTTGCCTATCATACATTTACCATCCCAGAAGCCCTGAGAGATGCTTTTAAATTACTATAGTCTTCCATTAAGAAAGATAGTGGTCTCTCAGCAGGCAAATGAAAATGGAAATTAATTTACAAACTTTATTACTGGAATTCTGCATTATCTTTCCATGATTTTGCATTATGCTTGTCATTTTGACATTTACTAACATATTCAAACACTGCATGAACTTTTTTTTTTCAGGAATATTGTGGTTTTAAAATGATTCAATTTTAGAACATTTCCATTTTTGAATTTCTTATTTTGGACTTTGTACTCTACTTAATAATTTGCTAAAATTAAATGGTAGCCTTTTTCGTTGTTGTTATAAATGCATTTTAATATATTTTCAGATAGCCATATATGCTGTTGCAGTGAGTACTCTAATAGGTTGGCCTTTTGCTGTTATTTTAGGGTAAGTGAAGATTATTACATACTGGTATGCTTCTTTTTTTTATTATGATTCCAAATTATAAAAAAGTTTATTGCACTTCTAATACACTTGATATTATACTTGACAAGAAATTATATTCTTGTTTTAATCCTTTACCCAATCATAAGCAAACACAGTTTGCATGTGAAGTATCTTGCTGACTAGTCTACTTGTGTATAGAGCTCATTAACTTCACATCAGTTTCCCCAGTATCCCATAATGCAAAAACATTATGGGAAGAGTTACTACCCATTCTGATTTCAACCTTTATTAACCTAAGTATCATCCTGGGTCTAGCTTCCACTGATGAGACCTCAGTAAAGATTGAAACTAATCTAGATAGTGACCTTTCGGAAATGTTTTTGCATTATGGGATACTGGGACAGTTGATATGAAGTTATCAGCCTCTGTATTATTATTGTTATTATTATATGGGCACTTCCATTGAGTGTGAAGACTCATCGTGGGAGACCCAATCTATAATACCTCTTCTTTAATCCAGTAACAGACAAAGCACTCATAACTGACTCTGGCAACCCATTCCAAGCAAAAAATCTAGTTAGTCCCCCCCCCCCCTTGCTAACCACACTTTTATTCAACTTCCAGGGATGACCCCTTGTTCTGGTCCCTTTAGCCAAGTGCTGAAACATCCCCCCCCCCCCGCATCTATTCTATAAACCCCTTTAAGCAACTTAGAAAAACCAGTGTTTCTATCATATCCCCTCTTTTTTCCTATCAACTAACTGCTGCAATCCCCCCCCTCAATCTATCCTCATAGGGAACGTTCCACAGGCCACTCACCATCTTGGTCATTCGCTTCTGAATCCTCTCCACTGCTTCATCCCCAGGGGACCAGACTTGAGTACAGTAATCCAGATGCGGTCGTATCAAGGCCTTATAAAGAGGAATTATAACTTCCTCATCTCTACTATCTCTACTTGTTAATGTGTTCTTCAATAGCCAATGAGCTATTGATGAATGAGCCAATCTTATGAGCTACCTTAGCAATATGTCCTCTAAATTTTAACTCTCTGATCATCCCCCCCCCCTAAATCTCTAGTTTCATCTATTTCCTGAAGTATAGTGACATCAAGGTGATACACAGCTTGTAATCTGTTTATCTCGAAATGCATAACTTTACATTTCTCCACATTAAACTGACACCCATTATCTTTTGCCCAGACAGACAGCCTATTTAACCCTTTAACTGCTGATTTTATATTCTACTGACATTGTCCCATGTGCTGAATTAATTTTGCAAAAAATTTATAAATAAAATCAATTAAAATTCTTACAAGTAAGAAGTCCGGACAGCATCATACATTCTTGATATACACTTGTTCACTCACAAAAATGGCAATATTAGTGTTTTATAAAATTTGCATAATCTGCAAGGGGTGTCCACTTGAGGGCGCCATTTTTTTCCGTGCTCAAGTTAACTCGACTGTAGCAGTTAAAGGGTTAAATCATCTTGCAAGCTCTCCACATCACCTTGAGTAACTATTACTCTACCTAATTTTACATCATCACGACTAATATACAAGTAGATTAGTCGTGAAGATACTTCACATGTAAACTTTGTTTGCTTAATATGGGTAAAGGATTAAAAATATATATAATGGTCAAATATACTTTGTAATTAAACAAAAAACTTTCTACAATATTGTAGATATCTAGAAGGTCAAGATGAAAGAAAAAAATTATTAATAACATTTTGAATATTTGTGGATCAGAGCCTGTGTAGCTCAGTGGATGTGGCGTTTGCACACCACCGCGCTAGGCCGCACGAAGGAAGTCTTGGTTTCGAGTCTAGTCGGCGACTAGAGGAAATTTTTCTAAGCCTTTTTTCGACCGGTTCCCGAGTTAGTCGATCTCTGGCACGGGCAAGCAGGTTTTTCCTCCCGGAAACTCGGGTTTTTCGTCCTGTAAACTCAAGAAAATCGACCGTAGAACCCACATCATTTCAGACATTAAATATATTGTGTTAGGGTTAGAGACCACGAGATGGCGGCACATTTGAGCCGTCTCTCTTCACTGCGTACCGCTTAATTAGTGATAGCCTTGGGCCATCTGTCTCTGATTGGGTACCAGTGGAGATTGAACTGCCCACTCAGTCTCCAAAAGTTAGATAGGGCTAAATGGCCTCGCCTACTCCCGTATATACGGGAATAAAAAGGCGTTAGCTGATTTTTTTTTTTTTTTTTATATTTGTGGATTTGCCAGTGTTCTTTCATTTGTAATGAAAAAATGTGTAAGAATAAAAGCAGAATACATGAATGGAAAACAAAAAAATTCAATTTGAGTTTAAAGGTTGAACATGGATTGCAGTCAGTTAAGAACAGAGTTGTGAAATTTCAAATGCCACTCCAGATCTATGTCACACTCAAAATAATGTAAAAAAGACATATAACAGAAACTGAACATCTGTAATAGGGAGACAAATGACTCACTAAAAAAAAGATGGATTGTTTAATGATAACACAAGCATTAAGAAATAAAGTGGGGGAAAATTCATTGATTAATTCCTTCCTCTTAATGGAATTAGGATTTTCAAGATTTTTGCACCCAGAATTCCAAAATTTGGAACTATATTCTATAAATTGGAATTCATATAGTTAATAGTTTAAAAAAAAAAAGTGAAGCTTGGAGAAAAAGAGAAGCACTAGCTTTTTGGATGCTGAGAAATTTCATCATCATGTAAAATTCCTGTTATGTACTCTCAGGGGGGGGGGGGAGGTATACTGGATACTTATGATAGTACTACATGAAAAAGTTACATATTACTAACTTCCAATCAACAAATTTCATTCAGATTGATCTGTTATCTGTCAAGATTCCGTTATTATCAGATCTTATATTTCTGTCCAGTACACTTTTTACTGTATCAATCCATCTACATTTGATCTTCATCTGGGTCTTTTCCCTGCCAAACTGACAAAGAACATTTGTTTTGCTAATCTTTCCTCTCCCATTCTGTTTAACTGACCATGTCATCTGAGATTAGCTCTGCTAATACATTCCTGAATGCTAACAACATCAATTTCTTTCCTAATAATCCTCATTTTTAATGTGATACTGTGGCATTGATGCCATCTGTTCGCTCCACTAATCTTTCTCAGAACTATCAGATGTCTCTAGTCTTTGATCAAGTGTCTTATTTCTAACCCAGCTCTCAGATTCATAAGTTAAAATTGGTTTGAATATTGTCTGGTATGAATACAGCTAATTTAGTGTTTTGACTAATTTCTTTCTTATTCCTTATAAATTTATTCAGCTGACTTCCTATCATACCAGCTTTACTAATTCTGTTGTCTAATTCCATATTTAATTTACCATCTTCACTAAAAATTGTGCCTCAATAGCTGAAATGTTTTACTTTCTATAGATTCACCATTTGGGATACAGTTGATGTTTTCAGTGTTTCTGCCTATTTAAATTATCTCATTTTTATTGCTGATTTTCACACCAAATGTATTACAACAGTTATTCAATTTAGTCAGGAAATCTAGCAGACTTATACTGGATTTATTCAGAAATATAACATCATCTGCATAAAGTAAAATGCTAAAATTAACATCACCAATTTTGATATCAGATTTAATACCACTTCCCTTCATAATGTGATCCATATAGATAATGAATAACAGTGGAGATAATGTGCACCCTTGTTGCACAACTCATTTTAACTCAAACCATCTTCCTGTACCTCCTTTAAGTCTAACTGTTGAATTACAGCTTAAATATTAATTAGAGACTATGTATTGCTCGATGTAATAACCCATTAACACCATATAACTGTAGCATTTTAAGAACTTTCTTTTTGACACCCTGTCATATACCTTTTCCAGATCAACAAAACTTAAATACAAATCCTTGTTATATTCCCAAGATTTCTCAAATATTTGTCTTAAAGACAAAAGTTGTGAGATGACTTTAGTAAGAACATAGAAAATAAATTGTCAAGAAGGTGACAAAATATTCAGGAGGCTATGGAAAAAGCTTAGAAATGGAGGAAAGAGTATACTGTAAAAGGAATCAGAGATTACATGAAAACTGAAGATAAAGATATTCTAGATGTCTGGAGGAATTACTTTGAAAGACTGCTAAATGAAACAAGCAGTGTTAGTATGATGGTAGGAACTCCCAGCAGGAATGAGTCAGGAATATATATCCATACTTGGAGTAGGTGAAATTTGGCCAGAAATGTTCAAGCATGGGGATATAAAAGTTTTACTGGGGGCTACATTGCATAATTCAGAAGGCATGGTCAGAAAGTGAAATTCCAGATGATTGGAGCAGAGCTCTTATAGTACCCATCTATAAAAGGGAAATAAAAGTGAATGCAACAATATAGAGGTATTTCCCTACTGAGTATTCCTGATAAGATTTATGCAAATATACTTGAGAAACAGCTAAGAAAAATTGTGAAAGAAAAGCTTTGTGAAGAACAAGCTGGCCTGAATCCAGCTTGTTCTTCACCATGACTTTCGTTTACAGAGAAAAATGTAAGAAAACGTTACACATTGCTTCACTTTCTTACATTTTTCTGAAGGAAAAGAAGAAAGGTATGCTGTCTTCTTTTCCTTCACTGCCTCTTTAATTTCCTGAGTCCACCATGGAGTTCTGATTTTGCTATCATCATGCTGACACTGTTTGTTTCATTTAGCAGTCTTCCTTGCAGATTACCTCACCACATGCCTCTCTTGCTGAATCAAAGTTTTCTTTAGGTTTGGTTCTGTTTTCACTCTATCTCCAAGATTTGGTTCTGTTTTCAAACTTTTTCAGTTTTTCTTGAATAATGTTTGTGTATTTGAGCCTACAGTTTGCATCTGATAGCTGTTCAATTTTGATTCATTTCAAAACTTACATACCGTTCTTTTCAATATGAAGTTCAATTTTATCCTGCTCAAAACTAAATAGTGATTTCTTGCTGTTTTAAATCCTCTATATACTCTTATGTTCTTCACCATGACTTTCGTTTACAGAGAAAAATGTAAGAAAACGTTACACATTGCTTCACTTTCTTACATTTTTCTGAAGGAAAAGAAGAAAGGTATGCTGTCTTCTTTTCCTTCACTGCCTCTTTAATTTCCTGAGTCCACCATGGAGTTCTGATTTTGCTATCATCATGCTGACACTGTTTGTTTCATTTAGCAGTCTTCCTTGCAGATTACCTCACCACATGCCTCTCTTGCTGAATCAAAGTTTTCTTTAGGTTTGGTTCTGTTTTTACTCTATCTCCAAGATTTGGTTCTGTTTTCAAACTTTTTCAGTTTTTCTTGAATAATGTTTGTGTATTTGAGCCTACAGTTTGCATCTGATAGCTGTTCAATTTTGATTCATTTCAAAACTTACATACCGTTCTTTTCAATATGAAGTTCAATTTTATCCTGCTCAAAACTAAATAGTGATTTCTTGCTGTTTTAAATCCTCTGTATACTCTTATGTTCCTGAACAGTGGGCACACATCACTGTCAAGTATAACATAGTCAATGATACTTTTCCCATGTTTTGCATCTTCTCTCCATGCAAATTTGTGCACATTTTTTATGTTGGAACATGGTGTTAGTAATAACTAATCCATGTCCTGAACAGAAATCCAGCAGGCATTTACCAGTATTATTAGCTTTGCACTTTTCTCCAAATTTTTCCAAAACATTTCTATATGTCTGGTAATCATTTCTTACTCTGCTGTTTAGATGTCCAACAATGACCAACTTTTCCTTTTTCATTGAACCAGCTGCCTTCTCTAATGCCTTAAATTTTTATTATCTTAACAATAAATTATAAATATTTATTAATATAATTGATATATTTATAATAAAATAAATACCATACTTTTAAATATATTTACCTTTTATATAAATGAAATATTTATATAAAATATTTTTATATTTTATATAAAAATATAAGAGAAATCTATAGATGTGGAATGTTTCTTCAAAGAAAGGTTGAAGTTATGATATAAGAAGAGAAATTTGATAAATTTGATCTTATATGATAATCATGAAGTGGATGCAATGGCAAAAATATTTTTATTAAGCTTACATAGTCTTCCCTCTCTAAATCCTGCCATTTAAGTATAACCAAAAGATTAGCATTTAAGCAGGTAGTTGTAACTGATTTACTAACATCCAAAAATTCTTGGAGCTGGCGAAAAGATAGAAACCAACTGAAGAAGAAGATTGATATATAGAAGAAAAACAATAAACGAAAGGGTAAGACTTAAGTCCAGCAGTAGCCAAGAAGTTTTTTTTTCTTTTTTAATAAAATACCATTGCCTTCAAATTTTGAGCAGATTTCCATCAGGTGAACAGTGATGTTAGTAATCATTAGATGTTCAGAAGTTCATAGTTAAGGATCTTTTTTATTCTTTTTTCAGAAAGGATTAAATAAGGTTAGTATCAGTTCCTAAAATGTACAGAATGTTATGATAGTAATCAACCAGTGGAGAGTTCTTTGCTAGTTTCCTAGTATGTCCCTCATTGCATTAATCCATTTAGATCTTAGTTTTTTTCTGGAGTATTTTCTCTTCTGTTGCTTTGTACCATTTTTGCTAATTTTCCCATTTAAGTGATTTTAGCACATTAGATTGCATATGAATTCTTGATAACTAATTATTAATTAATAATTAGTTAACTCCCATTCATGAGACCTCAGGAATGGTTGAAACCAGTCTGAGTAGTGACCCTTCTCATAATGCAAAATTATTACGGTATACTGAGGCATTTCATGTGAACAGCTGTTATGTACAAGTAGACTAGTTGTGATACTTCACTTGCAAACATTTTTTGCTTACAGTTGGGTAAAGGATTAAAAGAATATAATTTCTTGGCAATATAATAAGCTTCTTTAAATTTTCTGACAAAACTGTTATGTTCAATATACAGAATTTCTGTATATATTTTGTCAGAGTACCAAATGGCCTTCATTGGTTGTGTGAAAACTGAAGATTCATATACTGGAAATGCCTTTGAGACCCATTGTGGATGCCAGAGATTTACCTACCTAGTGAAATATATATATATCTCTTCTGGAGATACTACACATCAGAAAAGATAAATATAAGTATAAAAATAATTATCAGATGAAGATAAATATAAGAACAAAGGAAATAGTAATAGAGTCACCAGACCTTCTAGCAAGCTTAGCTGTTACCATCCTCCTTACATATGTACCCAGAGAATAAGTTTGGAGCTATCTCAAGATCTTTTACTATCAGATACTACTCTCCTATTCAGATGCTGTATTGAACATTTTTTTTTTTTTCAGTTCAAGGATAGATACTGAGAGCAACATAAGGTCTTGCTATTGGCTCCCCCTTCCTATCTTCAATTTTGGGTAACCTATTCATGGAATCTTTTGAAAAATAAAGTCATAGAGAGATATTCTCAAAAACCCAAAATTTGGTTGTGATCTGTTGATGGTGATATTTTTATTATATGTCTGGGTGCAGACTGAGAACTGAGAGAATTCAAGAATTACCTTAACCACCTGCTCTTTGGTATAAAGTTTATCCTTAAACTTGAAACTGCAAAACATCAGCTTTTGTTGACATTCTCCTAGAAGTCTATGATGATAAAAGACTACTTGTTATTCCGTATACAGCAACATAGAGAATAGAAATAAAGAACTTTGTTACCTCACCTATGCTCTTTCTCTTAATGGATATGAGCACAAGATGATCATTAGAATTTTGTAAACATCTCCTAAGACATTAAGTCACCCTTCCTTACAACTGCAGCATTAAGGACAAAATTTCTTGGATTTTCTGAAACCATGGCATAAAAGTGTCTTCACTCCACTATACAAGATTTTCAGATTCTAATAGCATATGAAATCTCATCACTCTTCCTTCAAGAAGTCAAATGTCTACAAGAGATTCACTGTTCATATAGCATTTCGTATGTTGGTTCAACCAGGCATTTTGGAGAAATCCTCATGTCAGAACAATTTAAGGTGTCAGGGAAAAAAAAAAAAATCTGGTTTAACTTTACATAGCCAAAGTTCATCTGGTACTTTGACAAAAAACAGATTGGATGCCATATATTGAACATAACAGTTTTGTCAGAAAATTTAAAGAAACACCCAAAATGCTTCACACTCCAATAAGTGCAGTAAGAACCAAAGTATGATCCTGCAGTAGGTTTGGTCATCATTCATCAAAAATCTCACATTCATTTACAGATCAATACGTATTATGTTGTAGTACCAATATCAGACACGCCTGGTGTCATAAATCCATTGTTTATTTTAGTTCTCATCCATCAGATTCTTTTTTTATTGATTGCTATTGTACATCTCTATTATACATTATACATCTCTAGCTATTTACTGTTATAAGCACACTCCTGGCAAAGCGTACTAGTCTGCATTTAAACTGGTCTATTGTATGTTTCTTAAAGTTCTTTTTTTTTTAAATATAGGTTCTCGTCATATAGTCATTATACTGGAATTTGAAGCTCATCTTTACAGAAATCTAAAACTTTGAAAAGATAACATTGCCCTGCTGATATATGTGTCATCCTTTGAACCAAAATATTTAAAGAAAAAATGTTGTGGGTAAGGACCTCATTATATCAATAACTACAACTTGAAATGATCTAACTTGTATAGGAAAGGGTTGTAGGTGCCTTGCCTCTAAAAGGTAGATCTAGTTTAGCATAGATATTCTTACTTTAATTTTACCTTCAAACCATCTTTCTTGATAATACCTAACCATCCTCATCTAAATAGAGCATTTGAAGGAAACAATTCCTAAAGAATGGATTTTGCCCTTTGAACTTTTTTGTACATATTTTTCAAAGTAGGATTCTCTGTCTGAGCTTTGCTTATAAGAGATTTTTCCCAAATTTTGACAGGTAGATAATTACCCTTAATCTTATTCAGCTCATCTCCTTATTAATTTCAAAATCCTCACCCTTAAAATTATACTGAAAAGTCTGTTCTTTACTATCTGACTCCAAAGATCTATGCAGATGATCATCATCATGCATATCAAAGATTTAGACCTAGCATGGCAAGTCATCGTTGAATAAGAGGACGTCCTGGTTTTCTTTTTCCTAATGGCTTGTACTTTAAGGCTTGTTTTGGTAATCTTTCTGTTTTCATTCTTTGAATGTGTTCCATCCATTTATGTTTATATTTTTTAATTTTTTCTATTACTGGTTCTTGGTTTAATTCTTTCATAATTTCTTTGTTTCTTTTGTGATCAAATGCAAATCTATGCAGATAATCCCAGTATATTTTTCTTACCAAGAATCTAATTAATATCAATATCATATTCTTGGAGTTCTAATTAGAGCCCATTTAATTATATGCTTGTATAGGAAAAGGATCTAACCATAAAAAATGCTCAAAACAGATAAATTCAGAAGAATTTAGAAAAAATGTGAATGAAACTGACTTGAAATTAAAAAACAACATAGACAAAGATTTAATAAATTTTAATCATTTATTGAATTGCAAAGAAATAGCCTCCTATGAACTTCCTCCTAAGACCAGGGAATGCCTATCAGCAAGAACGATAGAACTATTGAAGAAAAGAAGAAAACTGAAAGATACAGGAAAAACCATTTAGAATATAAAATTATCTGTAAACATCTGAGGCCGAATATCAAAGACGACCATAACATATATAGAATGACAAAATTGGCAGAAGCAGCTAGGTTCTGCAGTAGCCTAAAAAAAGTAGAAAAAGAAATGTCTAAAGCAACCACTGCCATCATCCTTCATAGTCAATCAAGGAAACAGGCATACAAACAGAGGTGAAATGGAAAAAGTAATAAAATTGTTTTATGAGAACCTTTACTCATCTAAACAAGTAGTCACAGCTCCAGTACTAGATGAAAATTTGGAAATACCATCTGTCCTACCTGAAAAACTGTAAAAATGGCTATCCACCATATGATAACTGACTGATCACCAGTAATTGATGGTATAAAATCTGATGAATTAAAAATGGGTAGAAGTATTCTTTATAGCTCTAGCAGAAAGATTTATTCAATATATATACAATTAAGGAAAGCACCTACTGAATGGAAAACATCAAAGACCATAATTCTGCATAAAAAAGGTAATAAAGAAGACATCAGTAATTATAGACCCATCTGTCTATTATCACATACATATAAAATATTCGCCAGAGTCATCCTAAACAGAATACAAACCTCCATCAATGAAAATAGCTGCAAAGAACAAGCTTGTTTCAAAAAAAGGCTTTTCAATAATAGGCCACATTCAAACTATTACTCAACTGATAGAAAGATGCAGAGAATACCAGATGACACTTTTTCTTTTTATAGATTTTAAAAAGGCATTTGACACTGTTTGAACATAATGCAGTATTCCTATCTTTAATAGAACAAGGAGTAGAATTAGCATATATCCAGCTCATGAAAGATATTTACAAAGAAGGCACAACAAATATCACTGTTTTCAATCACCCGATTAAAATTAACTTAAGTAGAGGAATATGTCAGGGTGATGTCTTATCACCTAATCTCTTCACATCTAATCTGGACAGCATCATTTGAAAAACTGACATAAAAGGTGGAATAAACATTGATGGTGAAATGTTAAATATTCTGTTATTTGCTGATGATATGGTATTAATACCTCACTTTCCCGAACTCTTAGAATCAATGCTGAACGACATAAGCCAAAACTTCCAAAAAATTGGATTGGAAATACATCCAGACAAAACAAGATGGATGAAAAAAGAATACTGTAAAGATTATACAATCACTCTATAATCCCACACCAACAAAAAAAAGTTGAGGATTACATCTACTTCAGACAGCCCATAGAAATGAATAACAACATATCAAATGAAATAGCAAGGAGAAAAAGAGCTATGTGGATGGCCTTCAACAAAATAAAATCAACAATTACCAACCAAAACATAGATATAGAAATAAGAGCCCATCTTTTCAATAATCACATCCTATTAGCATTAACTTATGTCAGTGGAACATGGAATACAACTTTGAAAGAATAACAAAACTTAATAACAACTTAATGTTCAATAGAAAGAAGAATGTGTAATATAAATAAAATAGACCATGTAAGACACACAGAAATCAGGAAGAAGTCTGGACTCAAAGATGTAATAAAAGCAATCTACAACATCAGTAGATGGGCAAGACATTGCAGAATGAGAAACAACAGATGGACAGTCAGAGTAACAAATTGGTATCTGAGAGATACCAAAAGGAAACCTGAAAGACTGACCTTAAGGTGGGAGGATCCAATGATCAAGAAAGTTGGAAGAAATGGAGAAGAAAGGCTCAAGACAGGAATAGTTGGACTCTTTATGCCCTGCAGTCATGGAGAAATCCTGGCAGAAATCACAGGTCAATCAAGGTAATAGGAAAGGGTTGTGTTCTTATCTTTCACTGAGGATAAAAAGGAAAGTGGTTGGGGATCAGATCTTGGGATGATATGCTATCTCAGCAATAATACAATTGCTAGTGCCTTTTTCTCCAAGACAGAATAATTCATTTCAGTAGCTGAAAGTTTTCTACTGTAAAATAATTTCCTTTCTTTTGTTCAATACAGAAGCAATGCAATCACTAGAAGCATCTGCTGAAAAAAAAAAAAAGTTTATCCAAATTTTGAATAGATAAGACTGAGCTTTTGTTAGTGCTCAATTTAAAAAAAAAGTCATATGCCTTTTGTTCAGCTTCTCCCCATATAAATTTAATTCTCTTCTTTGTTAAAATAACCAAAAGTCTTAACAATTCAAAATAACCAGTGAAGATCATTGGTTATTTTGGTTATTAGTTTCTATTATTAGATAGAAACAGAGTTCATTAGGATGGCTGAGTTTCTTGCTCCTTGAGGAAGATGGCATAATTGGTAATTCTGCCATCTTGTGGTGAAGGCAGAGAACTTTGTCTTCCTTCCTTATAGAATTTGGAAATACCCAGAATTCAGATCTGGCTTAGTGGAGTGTTCCACTCCTAATCAAATTAATAAGGCTTCAATTTTACATAGAGGGAAATCAGTTGGTTTTTTGACTTTCTTGATTTCTCTCAGATCTGAACCAAATCTTAAACTCTTCTCTTGGGCTGCTTTTCTATGAGAATAAAAGGACTGTTCCAGTTTGAGTTCGACTTGCCTCCTTACGTGACTCGATAATTCTAGCTTTTTTTCATACTCTTCTAGTAACAATTGAAAATGGTCCCTATATTTCATTGGAGTTTGGTACTGCTTTACATAGATAGGTGTCTGAGTAGTAAGTTGCACAGAGTGCTCAACTGCATTAGTATGAGACAGAGACAATATTTTCACTGAAAACATTAGGGAATAATTTAAAGGCAGACTCAAAAAATGCAGTAATTAGTTTCTTTAGGTGCAGTTGTCAATTTTTTTGCATTTTCTACTCAGTTTTATTTTATTCTCTCTAAATCTTTCTCATCTGTGTTTATTGCTTCAATTTCAAACATTTAGTCTTATTTGGCATCAGAAAATTCAGAATAGACATTTCTTATATCTTGTGACAAATTGATTATTAAGGCTGTATTCCAGTCCACAAAAAGAATTAGTACCTTCCAAGAAATTATAGGCAAACTGATATCTCTTCAGAAAATCAAGGCAAGGATAACCTCTATTTTAGGATTAGAAGACTAGAAGAACAATCAGTTGAGAAACTTTCAAAGAAAAACAAGAAATGAAAAGAAATACATTCCTTTTTAATACATAATCTTTTTGGAAGTAGAGACTTCAATTTCAAAGATAACTAATAAATGCCAGCTTAATTGGATATCTCAATCTTATAATGTCACGAGGAATCTTGTCTTTAATTTTATTAAAGAGTGTCTGACAGATAAGAGAAATATGTTTCTGTGTCTAATAAAATTTCTTAGGAAACATTTTAAATTAGATCTCTTAATACTGTCAAAGGCATTGTAGCAAGATGAGTTTGTTGATGTGAATTGTAAACTAGCTTATCATTACTTTGAGTCCAAATATTTGTATGTAAAGTTGTTTTTACTAATACTATATTTGAATTACATATATTTCATTGCGGTATTTGAGTTTAGCTTATCCTTAGCATTATTTTCTTTAGGACTAAACTTACTTCTATGAAATCAGTCTTTAGATAGATGTCCTAACTTTAACATCTACAATATTTTTCTTAGACTACATTAAATTTAGAATCAGATTCAGTGTTAAACCATCCATAAGGATCTGATTTACTATGAGAGTTATTAATTATCTTAAGATGAGCTATCATTTTAAATAACAAACTTCCTATAGCAGTAAGCCAAGAAAAGTTATCTTTCTATTTCCTCTTTAAGTTTTAAGGGTTTCTAATTCATTAGACTGTTGATTTTGCTTTAGAACTGTTTTCTAAATTTTCATCTATAGTTTGATATGAATCTTTATAAAATTTTTTCACAATTTTCTCCTTTTTCATTGAAGTAGATTTTTAACCTTCTTTTTGACTACTGCATTCTATGTTAGTGGTATTGGAATCTTGTTGCTCCAAAGAATATACTTGTTTGGAATTAGAGGATTGGTATATATTTCTAAGCCTTTCCTCTTTTCCCTAGCAGCTTTATAACATTCTTCCATATTTTTAATTTTTTTGACTTAAAAGCTACTTCCTTTAATTCTTTAATTCATCTTTTAGACTTCTCTAAACTGATGAAATATGGACCATTCTAAATGTGACCCCCCCCCCCACTAACTGGGATACTTGACTTGTGAGCTATAGTTAGTAATCTATTATAATATTGAGAAAAACTGTTTTGTTATTGCCTTGGAAGCATTTGATATAACTTTGAAAAATTTTGACTTGCATCTCCAATATTAACTCTGAAATTAATTAACTCAAAGGTATTGTAATCGGTAGTGTATCTTAACAGAGGTGAAGTGTTTGGATAAGTTTTTGCCTTCCCTCCCAACTTATTTCTAAGGATAATTAACAAATGAAATTCTCACTACTTTCCTTTTTCCTGCATATTTAAATTATGGGTCCATATTTTCATTATCATCTCAAGAAAATATAGGGATGTCAAGATTAGGATTAACTACTTTAAAAAATTCATTATCTTCAATTACAGTTATAGAACTTATATCAACAACAGCTTCATCCTTATTTTCTGAATTCATTATTTATCAGATGGATAAATATAAATCAGTATAAATCTTAATAACATATAGATATTGAAGTCAAAACCAATTGTACCAGTATTAATCCCCACCTATTCATATTCAGCTTTTTATATTAAAATCAGTCATGGAGAGTAAATTAACTATATTTATATATAAATTTATTTAGTTTATTGGTTGGCTAGTATTTCAGATTCACACCCATGATGGTGCATTGACTTCAAAGTCAGCATGTCGTGTATTCCAAAGAATGAAGCTCATAAAAAATTATATACTGAAAACTCCTCTTTATCTCTCAAAGGAGATCAGACATTCTCTATTAAAATCACAATAAAAAAAAATTATTTCTAACTTTCCTGTATATAGCTTTTAAATTCAAGAATTCATTACAGAGTAGAACTATATAGCCATTCTAGAATTTACTCTATGAGCTCAAACAAAATTTTCTCACTCTCTAAGTTAAATGATTCTTGCTGTATTTTATTTGATTTTACTCATTCATTCATTCTATCTTACCTCTGAAATTTTTATATCACAATAAACGTATACAATACATTAGCCCTACCAGTCTTAATGTATGGAAGCAAAATCTGGACAATAAAACAAAAAGACAAACAAAGATTAATAACAGCAGAAATGAAGTTTATGAGAAAAACTGCAAAGTATACCCTATTTGATCACAAAAGGAATGAAGAAATTATGAAAGAATTAAACCAAGAACCAGTAATAGAAAAAATTAAAAAATATAAACATAGATGGATGGAACACGTTCAAAGAATGAAAACAGAAAGATTACCAAAACAAGCCTTTAAGTACGAGCCATTAGGAAAAAGAAAACCAGGACATCCTCTTAAGCAATTCAATGATGACTTCTAAGGCCAGAACAGATGCTAGGCCTAAATCCTTGATACTCATGATGATGATGATGATGACAATAAAAGAGGTAAGGATCTCACTGGATTATTATATTTGCATGCCTTCAAGTAATCAAGTTTCATGAAAAACATCTCTCCTTCATATGCTGAAATTGGCATGAAGATAATCCTTTGACAATAGGAATACATTAGAGCAGTTCCAAAGGCATTTCCAAGAAAAAGAACATTACTGCAGATTCCATTTCATTTCATGGAACATGTACCATTTGCTTCCTAATTTGAGTACATAATATTCTTGCTAATATATGAAGGCTTAATAATATATTATACTGTCCTTCAGTTATTAACTTCAGAGTTCTTCACTGGAGTGTAAATAAAAAGGCATATAAAAACTTTTTTAACTTGGTAGTTTTTTTCCTCCTTTCCAGCTCTTTTCCTTTCTTCTCTCCCTTGCTCACTGGATACATCTTTGTTACCTGGTACAAAAACTCGCAACTAACACTCGTGTCCATTAACGAGATTGAAAGCAAAATTCAATTGACAGTATGACTGTCATTACTGTAGTGATTGCACATTACAAGTGCATGGCACAGGAATGCTACTGTAAATAAACATAATATATATTCAGTGTTATTTCTATCTAAATCTCTAAAGATTACAATATTGTGGTAAGCAAGTTGACTCTTTAAATTCATTTAAGTCTCCTTTTCTATCACTGCTACTTTTATTATTATTATTATCATTAACATCTTACCTTCATAGAGTCAGAGACTTATCATGGGAGCTACAACTATCATACACAAAGCTCATCCAACTGTACCTTAAACTGATTCAATGTGTCTATATTCACAACATATTCAGCCAATTCATTCCACTCACCAACCACCTCCATGCAAAAAACCTTCTCCTCCCTCTTCCATTCACACCCTCTTTATAGTTTCCAGGGGTGGCCTCTTGTTCTATTCCCCCCCCCCCATTCTATGAAAAATTTCTTCCATGTTAATGTGATAACAATCCCTGATATCTCAATCATATCCACCCCCCCCCTCCTCTTTCTATGCACTAGGCTCTGCAATTTACATTCAATCTGTCTTCATACTCTACATTCTGAAGACCACTTACCACCTTTGGGAATCTTCTCTCGACCCTTTCTAACATATCCTCGTCACCACGCCTGGTTACCAAATCTGGGCACAATAATCCATATGTGGCTTGATCAAGGCCTTATACAATGGAATCATAATCTTTTTATTTCTGCATGTCAAGGCCCTCTGCATTATTGCCATTATCTGATGTGACAATGTTGCAGCTTGTGCAATGTGGCCCCTGAATTTCATGTCCTCATCCACCACCCACTCCCAGATCTCTCATCTTATCTACCTCATTTAAAGTTTCCCCACCAAGTGTATACTTTTTATCCCATTGTTGCTTACCAAATTTCAAAAACTTTACAATTTGCAACATTCAACTGACAGTTCCTTACTGTTGCCCACTCATACAATCTATTCAAGTCATCCTGTAAGGCCACAGCATCTGCCTGACTCTGCATTGCTCTCCTTTTGCATCAACTGCAAACAGTTGCATATCAGTAGTTAAGCCCATCCCAATATCATTAATATACAAATTGAACAACAGTGTCCCTAGTACAGACCCCTGGGGCACACTACTAGTGACTTTCCTCTTTTGGGATACTCCCATATATGAATATACTTAACCACATGGCTGTTCCGGTAATACCTAGGCATACAATTGCATTAATATATACAAACAAATATATGTATATATATATATCAGGGGTGAATATTCCAGGCATCTAGGTTTGCAGTGCTTATCCACCGAATAGCAATATAAGCGATATTATTTTTTTGCATTTATTCCCATTAAAGACTCCCCTATTTATTTCCAGACTTCGCATGATTCCTAAAAGTAAACACAATAGACTAATGCTTCATGAAGAGGACTCTTTTCTATGCATAAACATTGAATCACATTTGTGTTAACAGCCCGGGTGTGCATTCAAAATACCTACACCTTTGACCCCTTTGAACAGATGTACAGATGGTGCAGTGGCTTAAATTCTTGGTGTTCCAGTAGTTTTAAACTGTTCAGAAGGTGAGGCAGAGTGAGTTCTGAGAGAATAGCACCTTGAGCCTGTGATTGATTATTGTGTCAACCAATCCAATTGAATGTTGTCATTTGTCATGATTGCTGTTTTTGTGTTCTGGGTTTTATCTTTTTTGCACGTGTGAACTGATGTGATAGGCAAGTTTTTATATAGAATATAGACAATTTTTAATATATAATTTTCGATAAATTTATAACTTTTTTGTTCATATTTACAATGGGAAACAGTATTGTAGTCGAAGGAGGTAAGTTTCGTCATCCTCTTCCAAATTTTACACCTTTGAGTAATTGAAATATACCAACCAAATATAGCATTCTCCTTCATTATTGTTTTCTAATATATAGTATCTTGAAACAAACACATTGTCCCCCACTCTGCACAGATTTGGTTACAATTAATGGTATTAGATCAATTAAGATGGACATTGATGTGCTATACACTCATAAAACTTTCATACATCAATAAAAATTCATCATATGGACAAACTGACGTAAATTTTGTAGTACGTTTCATAAGCCACAAGAGCACTCCCAACTGAAATGGGCATGCGATGTCACTGAAATATATATATATATATTGTTGATATTATTAGCATCCAGGAATGTGTTAGCAGCGCTAATCTCAGGTAGTATGGTCACTTAAACAGAATGGAAGAGGAAAGATTAGCAAAATAAGTGTTCTCTGCCAGGTTGGCAGAAAGAGACCCAAAGGAAGACCAAGATATAGGTGGATTGGTACAGTAAAAAGTGCCTTAGAAGATAGAAATATAAGATCAAAGAGAAATATAAGAATTATGTTGGAGTCTTGACAAGTAGCAGATTGATTTTTGAGAAAAATTGTAGATAGGAAGTTAGTAATGATGTAAATTTTTCATGTAGTACTGTCATATCCTGTACACCACTTGAGGGTACATGTCAGGAATTTGATGATGATGATGATATATATTGTTTAAGATTATTTTATCATATAACAAAACTTAAACCTCATTAATGAAATTTATACTCAGTATATATATATAATACTGTAAAAAAACAAACATAATAATTAATACAGTTGTTAGATTTTTACATTGAGCTGGAGCTTTTCTTAGCTATATATATATATATATATATATATATATATCCCTCTGTATAATAAGTTTTAAGATGCTATATTCAGGGAGTGTTCGTTACCATGATCACTAGCTGTAGTATTTAACACTCAACATGAAGATAAACTTCTTGAATAGCAGGCAATTTTAAGTAGACTGATGTTGACAAATCTGAAAACACACCCCAGCCTAACATCACCAGAGTTAAAGATCGGTACTATCAATATAAGAAGCCTGAATGACAAAGAAATGGAGCTAGCTGAGGAATTAGTACCAGATTGGCATAATAGGGGTGACTGAAACAAAAAAGACAAAAACTGGTGAGATTTTTCTGAACAATAAATACAAAATGTTATATTCAGGCAATGACAATCAAGGAAAAGAAAGAGTAAACATTGTATTCAATGCTAAATACGAGACTAATCTTCTTGAATGGCAGGCAGTCTCAAGTAGAGTGATGTGGGCAAATATCAGAATGAAGAACTGGACAATGAGACTTATTTGGGCCTATGGTCCCACAGAAGGTTCTACTAAGGTAGAAGTGGAGGAATTTTTTTGAGGCTTTAGAGACAGCAACTGACACAATGAAAAATGGAAAAGTTGGTCCTTGTTGGAGATCTAAATAACAGAGTAGGAAATAATTGTCAGACATACAAAAATATTTTGGAGAAAAGAGCAAAGATGATAATAATGGCAAGTACCTGTTAGATTTCTGCTCAGGACATGGACTGGTTATTATTAACGCCATGTTCCAACATAAAAATGTGCACAAATTCGCATGGAGAGAAGAGGCAAGGAATAAGAAAAGTCTCATTGACTATGTTATTGTCGATAGTGATGTTTTCTCCCTGGTGCAGGACACCAGAGTGCACAGAGGATTTGAAATTGGAAGTGATCACTATTTAGTCTTGAGCAGATAAAATTGAACTTTATTTTTAAAAGAAGCACGTGTAAGAAAGTTTTAAAGTGAATAAAAGTTGTGCAGCTCTTAGATGTGAACTGTAGACTAAAATACACAAAGATTATCGAAGAAAAAATGAAAGAGTTTGTGAACAGGAACCAAACCTTGGAGATTCAGAGGCAATCTTGAAGAAAACCCTGATTTATTCAGCCAGAGAGGCATGTGGTGATGTGGTCTGTGTGGATAAAAAATTCAGAACTCCATTGTGGACACAGAAAGTTAAAGAGGCAGGGAAGGAAAAGAAGAAAGCATATCAAAAGTTACTGGCAAATAAGTAAGCTTGTGCTCTTCGAGAATACAGAGACAAATGTAAGAAAGCTAAACACAGTGTAAAACTAGCTAAACAAAAGTCATGGGAGGACTTTGGCAAGAACATAGAAAATAAATATCAAGAAGGTGGCAAAATATTCTGGAGGTTGTTGAAGAAGCTCAGAAATGGAGGAAAGAGTGGTGTAAAAGGAATTAGAGATCATAAAGGTGACATGAAAACTGGAGAAAAAGATATCCTTGAAGTAGGGAGTAATTCAAAAAATTGCTAAATGAAATGAACTAATAGCACAATGGCATATGGCAAGGTGCCAGGCATGCAGTCAGGAATACATATCCATACTTGAAGTAGAAAAAGCCATTGAAGGCTTGAAATGTGGAAAGGCAGCAGGAGTAAATGATGTTCGACTAGAAATGCTGAAGTATGGAGGTATAAAAGTCTTACAATGGCTGCACTGCATAATCCAGAAGGCCTGGACAGAGGGACAAATTCCCGATGATTGGAGTAGAGCTCTTATTGTGCCCATATATAAAAAGGAAAATAAAACTGAATGTGAGAATTACAGAGGTATATCCCTACTGAGTGTTCCTGGTAAGATATATGCAAGTATACTTGAGAAACAGTTGAGAAGAATTGTGGAAGAAAAGCTCGGTGAAGAACAAGCTGGATTCAGGTCAAATAGAGACTGTCAGGATCAGATCTTCACTTTACGACAATTAGAGGAGAATATTAAAGGGATAAAAAATCCTATGTTGTTATATAGCCTGTAAGTGAAACTCAAGATCGAGAACTACGATCTATGAGTTTCAATGCCGAAAAACTATCGGCGAAGGCAGTTTGAAGCAAAGGTGGAGCAAGCTCCCTCACTATTCTTGATATTCTCTCATAATGTAAAACAGAGCTCCTAGCAGATGTAATACTGTCATTACATTATGAGGAGAGGTCACTACCCAGACCGGTTTCAACCTTTTTTGAGGTCTCATCAGTGAGTAGGTAGACCTGGAAGATATCAAAGCTTAATGAAAAGAATTTACATACCTTCACTACACGAATGCCATACATGTTTTTACATTATGAGAGAATATCAACAATAGTGAGGGAGCTTGTTCCACCTTTGCTTCGAATTGCCTTCGCCGATAGTTTTTCGGCATTGAAACTCATAGATCGTAGTTCTCGATCTTGAGTTTCACTTACTGGCTACATAACAACATAGGATTTTTTATCCCTTTAATATCTATTAAATTGCCAGAAAACTAGCCGTTTGGCTTTTCATTTTAATTACAAAATTAGAGGAGAAATCTTGAAAATATAATAAAGATCTATATTTAAGTTTTGTCGATTAGGAAAAGGAATATGACAAGGTGCCAAGAGAGAAGCTATTCAATACGCTACGGTTATATAGTGACGATGGAAAATTATATCAAGCAATAATTAGTCTTTATTTGAGTTGTAAGTCAGCAATTAGAATTGAAGGAAGTACAGGAAGATGGTTTAATGTTAAATCTGGCGTGAGACAAGGATGTACATTATCCCCTCTGTTATTCGTTATCTATATGGATCACGTTATGAAGGAAAGTGGTATTAAACATGATATCAAAATTGGAGATGTTAATGTCAGCTCTTTGCTTTATTCAGATGATGTTATACTTCTAAATAAATCCACTACAAGTCTGCAAGATTCTCTGACTAAATTGAATAACTGTTGTAATAGATATGGTATGAAGGTCAGCAATAAAAAGACAAAGACAATGAAAATAGGCAGAATCATTGAAAATGTCAACTGTATTGTGAATGGAGAACCTGTGGAACAAGTAAAACATTTCAGCTACTTAGGCACGATTTTTACTCAGGATGGTAAATTAAATATAGAAATAGACAACAGAATCAACAAAGCTGGTATGGTGGGAAGTCAATTGAATAAATTCATATGGAATAAGAGAGAAATTAGTCGGAACACTAAATGAGCTGTATACAAGACAGTGTTCAAATCAGTTTTAACTTATGGATCTGAGAGCTGGGTCAGAAGTAAAACACTTGACCAAAGACTAGAGACCGCAGATATGAGGGTCCTGAGAAAGATTATAGGCGTGAACAGATGGCATCAATGGCAATATCATATTAAAAACGAGGATATTAATAAAGAACTCGACATTGTCAGCATCCAGGAATGCATTAGCAGAGCTAATCTCAGGTGGTATGGTCACTTAAACAGAATGGGAGAGGAAAGATTAGCAAAACAAGTGTTCTCTGCCAGGTTGGCAGGAAGACCAAGATATAGGTGGATTGGAGGAAAATTGGAAGTTAGTAATGATGTAAATTTTTCATGTAGTACTATAATATCCTGTACACCCCTTGAGGGTACATGACAGGAATTTGATGATGGTGGTGTTGACCAATAGCTGGCTGGGTTCTTGTTGGCAATTTAAAAATTAAGGTAGAAAATGAATCCTGATATATAGAAATATTTTTTGGAAAATTTGGATAAAAGGACAGAGGTAATAACATACAGTTAGATTTCCATTCAGGATGTGGAATAGTTCACAAGGATAGGAAACACAGAAAATAAGTTATATTAATCAGGTATAACTCATCATTGTCATCATGCTTTTCAAGGATTTAGGCCTAGAGTGGCTTATTCTGGCCTTAGAAGTCATTGTGGAATCTCTTTAGAGGATGTCCTGGTTTTCTTTTTTCCTAATGTAATTTAAGGCTAATTTTGGCAATCTTTCTGTTTTCATTCTTTCAATGTGTTCCATCTGTTCAAGTCATCCTGTAAGGCCACAACATCTGCCTGACTCTGCATCGCTGTTCTCAATATAACCTGATTTGAATAATAATATAGGAATCAGGTTATAACTGATAGTGATGGATTGCAGATCCGTTCAGGATAAGAGTACTTAGAGAATTTGAAATAGGAAAAGCAGGCACCATTTATGATAAAAATGAGTAATTGTATTGACAAGAAAAATATGTACACAAGTTTTTTAAAGGAATCAAGGTCAAGCAGCTTTCAAAGGTGATCTGTAGAACTCAAATATACAAATATTATTGGAGAGAAAATGAAAATTTGAAAGCAAGAAACAAACCTAGTTATTATTATAGCTATCATGCTCAACAGCTAATTTGCCAGAGTTATTGTTATTCCATTTTTTTTTCCTTTTTCTTTTGACATCCTTGAAAATTTGATTATCCCTCCAACTGACTCCAGATTTAGCATGAAATTTCAAGTCTGCTTTCTCTCTCTCCAAGTTCACTTACATGGTCTTCAGATAAAATTCCCCCAGAAATTTACTGCCTACTGAATTTAAGCTGTTTTATTCTTCCAGTTATTAATTTTAATTACTCCCATATTAAAGTCCCACATTATACTTGGCTTTTCCTAAATTATGAACAGCCTATCATGTTATCACTACTTCAATGTACTCTCACCCCGAACTGTACAGTCTCTATGTTTAATTACTACACATCTCAAAATGCTTTCTGAATATAAATTTAATGTCTTATTGGTTTCATTAGCTATATTTTTCTGGTTAATAGTAACATATCTCCTCCTCCTCTTTTCCCTGATTGTCTATTCTGATTAACATATTAATTTTAGTAATGTATTTCTCATCATCCTCATCAAATTCCTGCCATGTACCCTCAAGGGGTGTACAGGATATGATAGTACTATATGAAAAAAAAAAATTACATCATTACGAACTTCCTATCCACAATTTTCCTCCAAATCAGTCTGTTATTGTCAAGACTCTAACATTATCAGATCTTATATTTCTGTCGTCTAAGCCACTTTGTACCGTATCAATCCACCTATATCTTGGTCTTCCTCTGGGTTGTTTTGCTGCCAACCTGGCAGAGAACACTTGTTTTGCTAATCTTTCTTCGCCCATTCTGTTCAAGTGACCATACCACCTGAGATTAGCTCTGCTAACGCATTCCTGGATGCTGACAATGTCAAGTTCTTTCCTCATATCCTCGTTTTTAATATGATATTGCCATTGATGCCATCTGTTCATACCTCTAATCTTTCTCATGACTCTCATATCTGTGGTCTCTAGTCTTTGGTCAAGTGTTTTACTTCTGACCCAGCTCTCAGATCCATAAGTTAAAACAGGTTTGAACACTGTCTTGTATACAGCTAATTTAGTATTCTGACTAATTTCTCTCTTATTCCATATGAATTTAATCAATTGACTTCCCACCATACCAGCTTTGCTGATTCTGTTGTCTATTTCTATATTTAATTTACCATCTTCACTAAAAATCGTGCCTGAGTAGCTGAAATGTTTTACTTGTTCCACAGGTTCTCCATTCACAACACAGTTGACATTTTCAATGATTCTGCCTATTTTCATTGTCTTTGTCTTTTTATTGCTAACCTTCATACCATATCTACTACAACAGTTATTCAATTTAGTCAGGGAATCTTGCAGACTTGTAGCGGATTTATTTAGAAGTATAATATCGTCTGCATAAAGCAAAGAGCTGACATTAACATCTCTTTGATATCATGTTTAATACCACTTTCCTTCATAATGTGATCCATATAGATAATGAATAACAGAGGGGATAATGTACATCCTTGTCTCACACCAGATTTAATATTAAACCATCTTTCTGTACTTCCTTCATTTCTAACTGCTGACTTACAACTCAAATAAAGACTAAGTATTGCTTGATATAATGCCCCATTGATACCATATAACTATAGCATATTGAATAGCTTCTCTCTTGGCACCTTGTCATAGGCCTTTTCCAGATCGACAAAACTTAAATACAGATCTTTGTTATATTCCCATGATTTCTCAACTATTTGTCGTAAAGTGAAGATCTGATCCTGACAGCCTCTATTTGGCCTGAATCCAGCTTGTTCTTCACCCAGCTTTTCTTCCATGATTCTTCTCAACCGTTTTTCAAGTATACTTGCATAGATCTTGCCAGGAACACTCAGTAGGGAAATATCTCTGTAATTCTCACATTCAGTTTTATTTCCCTTTTTATATATGGGTACTATGAGAGCTCTACTCCAATCATCAGGAATTTGTCCCTCTGTCCAGGCTTTCTGAACTATGCAGTGCAGCCACTGTAAGACTTTTATACCACCATATGTCTGCATTTCTAGTCGAATATCATCTACTCATGCTGCCTTTCCACATTTCAAGTCTCTGATGGCTTTTTGTACTTCAAGTATGGATATGTATTCCAGACTGCATGCCTGGTCAGTGTTTTTTACCACATGCCGTCATCACGGCTTGTTTCATTTAGCAGTTTTTCAAAGTAATTACTCCATACTTCAAGGATATCTTTTTCTCAAATATCGTTTTCATGTCATCTTTATCATCTCTAACTCCTTTTACAGCACTCTTTCCTCCATTTCTAAGCTTCTTCGACAACCTCCAGAATATTTTGCCACCTTCTTGATATTTATTGTAATGTATTTCTATATATCAAAAATATCACTTATGTGAAATTCAGGAATTCTTGTAATGTGCAGTTTAATTTCTCTGGTTAAAATAGTTAAAAAAGTTAGTTAAAATCCATGTTAATAAATTCATATTTAGACAGTGTCATTGACACACCTGTTGTAGAACATTAAAAATTATGAAAATTTGCTGTCTTTGTTGGTAAATATGAAATATGTATAAAATATTTATTTATAAAATAAATATAAAATAATAAAATTTCACTCTAAAAACAAATTTAGAGTAATTTTATCAGCTAAAAATATATAAATATACTACTACTGACTGCTAAATCCTTCAATTTTTATCTGCAGGTTACCATTAGCATATGATGTTGTTATTGAAAAAAGAAAAATGCTATTCTTTATAAAATGGAGCTGTATATCCCTTGTGACAATTCTTGTAAGTGTATTCATGTATTCAATAATATTCATGCATTAGCCTATATGCACACAATTGCCTCTAATAAATAAATGCACAAAAATAGAGAACAATGATTGGTAATACTAAGACAATTTATGTGAATTCATTAGCCTCTATAAACAAGTAGCCCATTCATAAAGTGATTTCATGCACAAACTTTGTTTGCTTACACTTGGATAAAGTATTAAACCAAGAATATAATTCTTGGCGTGTTTAAGTTAATGATTGGTAATGAGTTGGCTCTCGAACCATAGTCGTCATAAATTATACTTGCGAGAAATTATACGCTTGTTTAATACTTTACCCAAACAAAAGTAACTTGAAGATACTTCTCATTGCATGAGAAGTATCTTTCAAGGTATGGCTCCCACTGATGAGACCTCTATAAATTGTAACCATCCTGGGTAGTGACTCCATCCCATAATGCATAGCAATGCACGTGTCAAAAAGAAGTGTGTGTTTTGCATTATGAAATACTAAAGCAATTGATGCAAGCCTCTAAATACAATTATACTATTTGTGAAGATACTTCTAATGTAAACTCTTTTTGCTTACACTTGGGTAAAGGATTAAACAAGAACATAATTTCTTGGCAAGTATAATTTCCTCTTGTAACCAAGTAAAAAAGCTTTCTATGACTATCTCTAATCCAGAGTATTTTAAACATAAGGTGATACACCTTTTTTCTGCTTGTATATGCAAAATATGACTCTCTAATAATTCAACCTTGATATCTTTCTAGGTCTGGCTCCCACTAATGAGACTTCAGTAAAGGTTGAAACCAGACTGGGTAGTGACCCTTATCATAATGCAAATCATGATTGATGGATGCATTTGAATGAGTTGAGTGTTGGGAATTTATCAAGGCTATTATTTACTGAGAAGGCACAGAATCAAGAATTTAATGTAGTTAACAGTCATAGGCTTCTTTGATTATTAGCTACATTATTGACAGGAAGAAGATGGATACAATGTTGAAGATGTGGTAGGACAAGGTGATAGACGGCATAAAGGTGAGGATGAGACGTATTAATGCCGATCAGGGAAATTGAAGTGGTAAGACTGAAGAGAGAGAGAAGGGTGTGGAATAGTGGCTAGAGTAGGGAACGTTGGTGCTGGTAGAATGGCCTCAAAGACATGGATTGTTATGTTTGAACATACAGATGTAAGAGATATTTGAAATTAGAGAGCTGAGTTTGTTTCATTGATCGAGTCTATGTCCAAAAATAATCAGTATAATTGAAACTTGGTTGTCTGAGGATGATGTGATGTTGAAAATGGAAGGATAGGAAAATGAAAAGAGCACAAGATAAGGGAGGGAAGTACTGTTAATAATTGCAGAGGAATTGTGGCCACAAAGTGTGGAAATTGATAGTACATGTGCTGATTTTTAATATGTATGGTGTGAAGTTGAAATTTACAACCTAGTATATCTGATAGGATGCTATTACAGATTGGGGAATGTAGATAATACTGATGATGAAATGTTTAATCAAATTAATTGGGCATATAAAAAGGTGAGCCTCATGGGAGACTTGAATTACAGGAATATAGAATGCAAGGAGACTTCTTGTTCCTGTGTACAGGAACAAGAAGAGTGAGTGGGTTGAATTTCTGAGGATAAATTTCTCAAGCTGTATGTGACTGAAGCAACTAGAGGTTTTAGTGTTTTGGATTTGGTAATAACTTCACAAGATGTAGTTGTTAATGAGGTATTAACATTGCCCCCAGTTGGTGAGAGAGTAATCATGAGGTACTTGTTTGGAAATTGGTGCAACAAGAAAAGGCTACTGCCAAAAAAAAGGATATATGTGGAATTATAAGGTGGGTGATTATGGGAAGCTCTGTCATTAATATGTTGGGTAGATGAGCTGTGCAGAAAAAATGTTAATAGTGCATGGAAATTCATAAGGCAGTACCTGACAGAAGCAATGTATAATTGCATACCAAGGGTTAAGCGAGTAAATAGAGTAGGAGTGAAATGGATGAACAGTGAAGTCAAGCAATCTGTGTTGGAAAAGAAAATGTTATAGAGGAGGTACAAGATAGTTTGGTGACAATCAGATCCATGAGGAGTATAAAGTGCAGACTAGGAAGGTGACCAGCCATGACTCCCCCACGGGCAAAGTGTATCAAACCATGTAATTAGTCGCATGTTTTTAGCCGGTATAAATTGGAGGAATATGATGCTTCTAAGTCAGTGCAACTGTGTCTGGATGAAATGGCTGCGAGAAGTGAAATGATGGAGTTTGAAAGAGGCATTCTGATAGCAAGCCTTGTTATAGTCCTATCTGTTCAGCAAATTGTTAATAAATTGAGCCATCCCAGGTCAATTATCAGTGATACAATACTCAGATGGAAGCACAGAGTCAGCTGCAAGTGCTACGCAAAGTGGACAACCCACCACACTCACCGAACATTAACTTGCTACAAAGGATAATATGTAAAAACCACCATTCCTCAGTCAGTATGTTGAATGCAGAGTTCTAGGCATCAACTGGAACACGAATCTGCACAAAAACATTTAAAACCTAGACTCACAACATGGGTTTTGGTAGGAATGCAATATACAAGCCTCACATTACCTGCACCAACATGAAGCATCATCTTCAGTGGTGCAAAGAGTGTGTACAGTGGGATGTGGATCCTTTCTTTTAGGCTTACACTGTGATCTGAATACATTTTGGAAAATTATGGAGACAACTACCGTGTTTGAGTAAAACTTTAGTTTAATGTAAACTAAGATCCACTTTCAACGTTTCGACCTTTATATCAAGGTCATCTTCTGGAGCATATGCACTATATACAGAAAACAAGCTACACTACAATCTAATGGTTTGTTAAAGTTACTGACCAACCGTTACAACAATTATTGGCCTGACCTCTGGCGAAGAAAAAAAAATGAAAAATAAAAATATACATCAACTCTAGAGTCCTATTAGTAATATTATCTACTGGTTGTAAAATTACATTGGGAGCAACAACAAGTCTATGTGTGTGTATATATATATATATATATCAAAAAAAAAAAAATCAGCTAACGCCTTTTTATTCCCGTATATGGGGAGTAGGCGAGGCCATTTAGCCCTATCTAACTTTTGGAGACTGAGTGGGCAGTTCAATCTCCACTGGTACCAATCAGAGATAGATGGCCCAAGGCTATCACTAATTAAGCGGTACACAGTGAAGAGAGACGGCTCAAATGTGCCGCCATCTCATGGTCCCTAACACAATATATTTAATGTCTGAAATAATGTGGGTTCTACGGTCGATTTTCTTGAGTTTACGGGACAAAAAACCCGAGTTTCCAGGAGGAAAAACCCGCTTGCCCATGCCAGAGATCGACTCACTCGGGAACCGGTCGAAAAAAAGCTTAGAAAAATTTCCTCTAGTCACCGACTAGACTCAAAACCAAGTCTTCCTTCGTGTGGCCAAGCGCCGTGGTGTGCAAATGCCACATCCACTGAGCTACACTGGCTTATATATATATATATATATATATATATATATATATTAACACCATGATCATACATATACATTCCAACCAGTTCGTATGGAATGGTTTCCAATACTGGCTGAAGGTTGCCTAGAGTCCTGACATATGCTGGATACTACGTGTTAGGTGGGCTGAATGTGTGCCATCCAGATTCTTGGAATTTTCATGCCGCCATTATTGTTGATATTTGGGTGGTTTATCAGAATTTCGCAGGCTTCCTTAAATTTTCTTTCATACCAGGTTTTAGTATGGTATAAAGAGTGGGTACTTTTCCAATCGATTTGGTGTATGGTGTTGAGAGCGTGATCTAAGAGGCCTGCTTCACCAAAATGGTTATATTTAATGTGTCTTATCTGTTCTTTCTTACGTATAGGGATTGTACATCCTGTTTCACCAATATATGGTAAGTTTCAGGTGCAGTGGATGCAATAAACTCCAGCATGTGCTAATAGTGGAAGGAGAGGATCCTTAGAGGAGTTGAATATGTTTTTAAGTTTAGTAGTTGGTTTGAAGGTGGCATTGGGGTTATAATGGTGGTGTAGGATTCTGTTGATTTTTTCCGATAACCCTTTAATGTATGGGATGGCTATGATTTTACTATAGTCCAGATTCCTTTTTGTTGATGTTTTATGAAGTATTTTATTGATAGTATTTTTGTTATAGCCATTATTTATAAATGTGTCGCTGATGATTTTTAGTTCCTGTTTCAGAGCTTGCTGGTTGGAGCAAATTATTATAGCTCTGTTTTTAAGGTGTTAATGACTTCATATTTTTGTGATGGGTGGTGGTATGAATTAGCATGTATGTATTGGCCAGTGTGTGTGTGTCGGTTTGCGGTAGACCGTGAAGGATAGACTGCCTGAAGGAAGATGTGTGACCAGTGTATCTAGGAACGAGAGCAAGTTCTGATTTTCAATTTCAATGGTAAATTGTATGCGTTCATGTTGTTTGTTCAGGTGGCTAAGGAATGTGTTTAGCATTTGTTGCCCATGTGGCCAGATAACGAACACATCGTCAACATATCTAAGCCACACTGTAGGTTTTAGAGTGGCTGAGTCAAGAGCACTTTGTTCAAAAGTTTCCATATAGAAGTTAGCGATTGGGGGGGGGGATAGTGACAAGCCCATGGCTGTTCCTTCTTTTTGTAGGTAAAATTTATTTTGCCACACGAAGTAACTGGACCGTAGTACGTGGGCAAAGAGGGTCGTAATGTCTGGCGGAAATTTGTTCCGTAGTAGAAAGATTGTGTCATTGATTGGGACATTTGTGAAAAGGGCAGAAACGTTGAAACTGACTAATAAGTCAGCTTTGTCGAACGTTATGTTTTTAATTTTGTTTATAAAGTGTTGTGTGTTCTTTATGTAGGAGGGGGAATACTGTACCAACTCCTTGAGTGTTGATGCTAATTTCTTGGCTAAGTGGTAATTAGGGCTATCTATTCCTTCCACAATAGGTCGAAGTGGCACATTTTGTTTGTGTACTTTCGGGACACCATATATTTTGAGAGAGCAGGTGTGGCATAGTGGGATATAAGTTTTTTAACCGTGTCTGATGGCCATGAAGTGACAAACTTAAGTAGTTTCTCTGTTTTATTCTTTATCCGGTTTGTTGGGTTATAGTTTACCAGCTGATAGGTGCTGTTATCGGATACTAGTTGATTCATCTGATGGATGGATGTTGACCTGTCAAGGACAACAATGGCATTGTCTTTATCCGATTTCGTTATAATGATGTCTTGGTTGGCTTTCAATGACTTTATTGCTGCTAATTCCGTTTTTGTAAGATTGTTATGTACGGTTTTCTTATTGTTCAGAACATTGCTGGTTTCTAATCATATTTTATCGGCTATATTGTTGGGTAGGGACCTAATCCCTCTTTCTATGTGGTAAATAAAATCCAATTTATTATTATTATTACTATTATTACGGGCAACTCCAGGGAGTCATTAGACTCATCGAGGGAGGCCCCAAATCATATTCATCACAACTATTTGACATTCATACAGTATCTATCATACAGTATTCATACAGTATATATTTGGGGTGCTTAAGGGTCAAAGCTGTATAACTGAGAGGAGACCTCCACATGGCCTTAAAGGAATGCGGAGAACCGACCAGGGCTTCTGACCTAATGTCCAATCCTCACCTTCTCGTGGTGCACCCTGTTGGGTATCTACTTTGATACTGAACGAACAAGGATGGGCTGGCAATTTGGGACTTAGCCGACCAAATTGTATTCTTATTGGTTAAACCAAAATAAAAAATGATGGTACAACATGACAAAATTTCATGCCGGCTGGGGCGTCGCCCGGTTAAACAAGGTCCCCGTTGTTTTCGCCAGGGAACCAGGGCGAACAGCGAAAAGTCAGCTACTGGAACAAATCTGAAAACAAACCCCAACTCAACATCACCAGAGTTAAAGATCGGTACTATCAACGTAAGAAGCCTGAATGGCAAAGAAATGGAGCTAGCTGAGGAATTAGATAAGTACCAGATCGACATAATAGGGGTGACTGAAACAAAAAAGACAAAAACTGGTGAGATCTTTCTGAGCAATAAATACAAAATGTTATATTCAGGCAATGACAATCAAGGAAAAGAAGGAGTAGCCATAGTATTCAACACAAAATATGAGGCTAATCTTCTTGAATGGCAGTCAGTCTCAAGTTGAGTAATGTGGGCAAATATGAGAATGGGGAACTGGACAATGAGACTTATTTGTGCCTATGGTCCCACAGAAGGTTCTACTAAGGTAGAAGTGGAGGAATTTTTTGAGGCTTTAGAAAAAGCAACTGACACAATGAAAAAGGAAAAGTTGGTCCTTGTTGGGGATCTAAATAGTAGAGTAGGAAATGATTGTGAGACATACAAAAATATTTTGGGAAAATTTGGAGAAAAGAGCAAAGCTAATAATAATGGCAAATATCTGTTGGATTTCTGCTCAGGACATGGACTGGTTATTACTAACACCATGTTCCCACATAAAAATGTGCACAAATTCACATTGAGAGAAGAGGCTAGGAATAAGAAAAGTCTCATTGACTATGTTATTGTTGATAGTGATGTTTTCTCCTTGGTGCAGGACACCAGAGTGTACACAGGATTTGAAATTGGAAGTGATCCCTATTTAGTCTTGAGCAGGATAAAATTGAATTTCATATTGAAAAGAATAACATGTAAGAAAGTATTAAAGCGAATAAAAGTTGAGCAGCTATCAGATGTGAACTGTAGACTAAAATACAGAAATATTATTGACAAGAAAATGAAAGAGTTTGAGAACAGGAATCAAACCTTGGAGATTCAGTGGCAAACTCTGAAGGAAACATTGATTGATTCTGCCAGAGAAGCATGTGGTGAGGTTGTGTGCAAGGATAAAAAAATCAGAACTCCCTAGTGGACACAGGAAGTTAAAGAGGCAGTGAAGGAAAAGAAGAAAGCATATCAAAAGTTCCTGGCAAATAAGTCAGCTTTTACTCTTACAGAATACAGAGACAAATGTAAGAAAGCTAAACAGTGTGTAAAACTTGCTAAACAAAAGTCATGGGAGGACTTTGGCAAGAATATAGAAAATAAATATCAAGAAGGTGGCAAAATATTCTGGAGGTTGTTGAAGAAGCTTAGGAATGGAGGAAAGAGTGCTGTAAAAGGAATTAGAGATGATAAAGGTGAAATGAAAACAGGAGAAAAAGATATCCTTGAAGTATGGAGTAATTACTTTGAAAAACTGCTAAATGAAACAAGCAGTGATGACAGCACAATGATAAAAAACACTGACCAGGCATGCAGTCAGGAATACATATCCATACTTGAAGTAGAAAAAGCCATCAAAGGCTTGAAATGTGGAAAGGCAGCAGGAGTAGATGATATTCGACCAGAAATGCTGAAGTATGGTGGTATAAGAGTCTTACAGTGGCTGCACTGCATAGTTCAGAAAGCCTGGACAGAGGGACGAATTCCCGATGATTGGAGTAGAGCTCTCATAGTACCCATATATAAAAAGGGAAATAAAACTGAATGTGAGAATTACAGAGGTATTTCCCTACTGAGTGTTCCTGGCAAGATCTATGCAAGTATACTTGAGAAACGGTTGAGAAGAATTGTGGAAGAAAAGCTTGGTGAAGAACAAGCTGGATTCAGGCCAAATAGAGGCTGCCAGGATCAGATCTTCACTTTACGACAAATAGTCGAGAAAGCATGGGAATATAACAAAGATCTGTATTTAAGTTTTGTCGATTTGGAAAAGGCATATGACAAGGTGCCAAGAGAGAAGCTATTCAATACGCTGCAGTTATATGGTGTCAATGGGGCATTATATCAAGCAATACTTAGTCTTTATTTGAGTTGTGAGTCAGCAGTTAGAATTGAAGGAAGTACAGGAAGATGGTTTAATGTTAAATCTGGTGTGAGACAGGGATGTACATTATCCCCTCTGTTATTCATTATCTATATGGATCACATTATGAAGGAATGTGGTATTAAACCTGATATCAAAATTGGAGATGTTAATGTCAGCTCTTTGCTTTATGCGGATGATGTTATACTTCTAAATAAATCCGCTACAAGTCTGCAAGATTCTCTGACTAAATTGAATAGCTGTTGTAATAGATATGGTATGAAGGTCAGCAATAAAAAGACAAAGACATTGAAAATAGGCAGAATCATTGAAAATGTCAACTGTGTTGTGAATGGAGAACCTGTGGAACAAGTAAAACATTTCAGCTACTTAGGCACAATTTTTACTGAAGATGGTAAACTAAATATAGAAATAGACAACAGAATCAGCAAAGCTGGTATCGTGGGAAGTCAATTGAATAAATTCATATGGAATAAGAAAGAAATTAGTCGGAACACTAAATTAGCTGTATACAAGACTGTGTTCAAACCAATTTTAACTTATGGATCTGAGAGCTGGGTCAGAAGTAAAACACTTGACCAAAGACTAGAGACCGCAGATATGAGAGTCCTGAGAAAGATTAGAGGTATGAACAGATGGCATCAATGGCAATATCATATTAAAAATGAGGATATTAGGAAAGAACTTGACATTGTCAGCATCCAGGAATGCGTTAGCAGAGCTAATCTCAGATGGTATGGTCACTTAAATAGAATGGGAGAGGAAAGATTAGCAAAACAAGTGTTCTCTGCCAGGTTGGCAGGAAAACGACCCAGAGGAAGACCAAGATATAGGTGGATTGATACGGTACAAAGTGCCTTAGACGATAGAAATATAAGATCTGATAATGTTGGAGTCTTGACAAGTAACAGACTGATTTGGAGGAAAATTGTAGATAGGAAGTTAGTAATAATGTAGTTTTTTCATGTAGTACTGTTATATCCTGTACACCCCTTGAGGGTACATGGCAGGAATTTGATGATGATGATGATGATGACAGTATCTATCATACCTCGCCTTAAACTCATTCACTGTCACAGCATCCACTACAGACTCAGGGAGCGCATTCCACTCATTCACTACTCTAAAAGTAAAGAACCCAGCTCTAACACCTTTACTAACCACACTTTTGCTAACTTTACTAACCACATTTATTGACCTTTTTAGGTGCTATTGCGTAGTTAAGGCTTTTTTCAAGTAGTGCAAGTTGGCTTGATAAGTTGATCACATGGTTCTTGCTTGCAGGTGGTTGGTGGCTCCTTGTCTCTCTTGTTTGTTGTTTACTAGGGAGGAGATCTCCTGATTGGTTGGATTCATATAATTGGCAGCCATGTTTCGCCGTTGTTTCAAAATGTGAAATTTGGCCTTGAGTTTTGCTTTATTATTTTCCAGGATATATTTGGCTGAATTGTCAGTAATTCTTTCAAATACTTGTAGAATATCTGGATTTATATAGCCCGATAGTTCGGATTGCAATTTTGAAACCAAATTTTGAGTTATTGCTAGGTTTTGGCAGGGCGTTTGGATTTGCTCTCTAAGCATTGCTTTCTCTGTGCGGTCATATATACGAAGTGCTTTAGCGGACTTAAATTTCTTTTTCAGCTTAATGGGATGTGGAAGATTGGAAAGCTGTGTCATAGAGCAACAAAGTTACACCCTCTACTGAGCAGGTGGATGCCCATTGAACGTCTTTTCCCAGAATGCATAATCCTAACTATGAAATTCAGGGGTGGCAGCGTGATGGTATGGTCCTGTTTTTCCTGGTTTGGCCTCAGACCTCTGTTTGTGATGACATGAATATTGACCTCTGAGAGGTATCTGAACAGCGTGGACAATGCAATGCTTCTTACTTTGTGGTATTTCTACAGCTGAAAGCTTAGACTGCTCACTGCTATTGATGAAAAGAAAGAACTCTTCCATAAAATCCTCACTAAGGAGTATGAAGCAGTAGTGCAGTATACATCATCAAATCTTGATTCATTTTTTCAGTCATTTGATTGATTAGCAAACATTGTAAACAGAAATTCTGATATTTCTTTTACAAACTGATACAGTATTTATGTCAAAATAATTTCTTTTTTAATTTATATTAATCATAGCTTCTCTGACACAGTTATCTTGGAAAGAAAGAAAAATTTGAATTTTAAAAATATGTATAGTATGCTACATGAGCATTCAACATTCTTTTTGATGAGAGGGAGTTACTCACTTATTTTCAACATGTAGATATTTCGGATTATGATTTATTTTCAAAACCATTCACAAGACAGTTGAAAGCATATTCACTTGGATAGGGTAGTATGTACTCATACATTTATTTGGCAATTTATTGAAGTGTACCTACTTCAAAATTGCCACATATCAAAACTAGTAGTAAATATTCTTCTTTGTACTTATAAGGAAATATTTACTTACTTACTTAAATAAAAATTAAGTAAAGAAGCAAGGGATTCGATACCATCTGAAATGATTCTACACTCATTTCTTAAATGTGGAATAATTAATTCAATGGATGGATCCGAAGATCACGTCATATACGAAAGCGAGGATGACGCACAACAAAACGGAGAGCATGAAGTCGATGACAGCAACTGCTACAGATGAATTTATAAATGAAATGTTTGATGACTCAAAAGATGAAGAAGAATTTAAAGGATTTTGACATTTTGTTTTAAAATAAATATTTCTTTCGTTAATTCATATTGTATTAATTATAATGTTATGGAACAAGATTAACAGATCGCATTATAAGTGGACATGGCATTTTAAGGCTAGTTTTCAAACGAAATTTCTAGTTCGCATTATACGTTGATCGCATTATACGCGATAATATACAGTAACTGTTTTAGAAGTTCTTGTGTGCGAACTTTGTCATCATTTTCTATTACATTCAAAGTTTCACTAAAATACTGTTTCCAGCAGTCTTCCTGTTTGTTTATTAACAACTTTCGATT
The DNA here is from genome assembly GCF_054136105.1 of Typopeltis vanoorti. NCBI lineage: Eukaryota > Metazoa > Arthropoda > Arachnida > Uropygi > Thelyphonidae > Typopeltis > Typopeltis vanoorti. The sequence goes on from NC_143569.1 coordinate 47,347,424, forward strand.
TTTATCCTTTATGCAAGTCTCTAATTTCTTTTTCTTTCCAGATAATTTTCACGATACAGCAATCCCTCGATTAATATGCCTAATGTGTTCTTAAAAACAGGCTTCTTAATCGAAAAGACACTAATCGAATATAATAACCTATGGGAAAAAGTATAATTCGTTCCTCAAATTTCTTTTTTGACCCTTAATTTTTTTTATAAAAGAATTAGGGTAAATCTCAAGGCCTAGTTAGAGGAAAGCCATGAAGCTGAAAGACAACAAAACATATTTAGAATGTAAATTTATTATTCTACTTATCAACGAATTGAGCTAATATAGTTTGGGAGGGGGATTTCTGTTTCTTTTTTTTCATACAACTGACGGTATGGCCCTATTGCCTCTTCTACTAATTTTAGTGTTTCTCTCTTCATTAGGATCACCCTCTAAGCACTGCTGCTTAAAAACTTCGATTGTACGGAAACGAAAAATATTTTCACATTGTTTCTGTGAAATCTCTTTGGGCTTGTCAGTGATTAAATTTTCTTCACATTTTTCAGGATCTTCCATCCGTGCATCTAAATTTAGCAGGTAGGAATCACTCAATTTCTCAGAATAAGGTTTAATTAACTTGCATTCATTTGAAAAGCCTCTAAATTCATTTGCACAATGTGGAAGAATGTGCTTCCAAATGGCTCGCATATTTCTAGCAGCAATTTCATTTGACTTTGCAACTTTATAACCAGTCTGAGATTTCTCTGATTTGGCCAGAAAAGTCTTGGAAGGCATTCGCTTCCAAAAAAAGGCCAGTTTCATCAGCATCAAATATTTCCTGGTCACAATAGCCCCCCTTCTTCCACAGTTTTCTTCAAAATCTCTCGATACATGTTGCAGCCACCTCCTTATCTGCACTTGCAGCTTTGCCTGTGACTAGAACATTATGTAGGCTATTTTCTTTTTGAAACACTCAAACTACCCAGCACTAGTGCGGAATTTTTATTTTCCATCGTTGATAGCCCTTTCTTTCAAGGTTGCAAAGAGACTTAATGCTTTTAATTTAATAAGGTCAGTACTTAACGGGATCTGTTTTTGGTTACAATCTTAGCCTTACCTTTCTCTTTGTATTCTGCAAGCTTTGCTTAAAATTGCTCATATAGTTGATTCACCAATTTTTGTGTTCTTGTCCAATATATTCCTATCTTTGCTCTGGACTCGCCTTGTTCATTTTTCTTTATTATTTCAAGTTTTTCTTCAAATGAGGTTACTTTTTATCATTTTTGCACTTCCACTTTTTTGCTCACTAATTCTTTTATTCATGATGAAGGGTTGGGAAAATACTTTAAAATAAAAAAGTAAGGAAAACAGTTGCAAAGGAACTATGAGATATGATCAGCAAAATGCTATGTCATTAGCAGACAACATTAATTTTCGAAGTAAATTTGGAACATAGTGTATTTCCATGTAAATTATGTAGAAATCCATTAAAAAATAACTTTGTAAAATGTTTTAAATTGGTAACTAAATTATTTCATCCTGGTGAGTGATTTTTTAAAATAGTTAGCCATAAAAAAATTATAGATAGAAATTTTTTTAATCTGTAACATGTATTTTTAAGATGTATATATAGGCTCACCAATCGAATTTTAGAGGTGCACTAATCGAATTTGGGTATAGAAAAAAAAATGACACCCTAATCGGAGTTACATTAATCGAGGGATTGCTGTATTAAGTTGTCCCATGTCTGCTGCTCTGTGTGCCTCCATTGTCAGATTTTGTATATAAAGCCTTTGTATTGTTTTGTAGTATTTTTATTCTTTTCCTTTCCTCGATTAAATTCCAAGTTTTTTGGATAATCCATTCTTTGTTTATTTTTCCTCCAGTCATCATAAAAAAGTCATCTTTAAAAGTTCTTTAGCACAGTCATTATAAGCATCTTGAAACTTTTTCCATTTATCGTTTATTCTCTTTTGACAGTCATTTTCTTCTTCATCCATTTGCTCCAGTTTTGTGAATCTGTTTCTAATTGATGTGATGAACTGTTTTTTTTTAATTTCTTTGTTATTTAGTTTTGCTATATCATAACTATTTCTATTTTTTCTCTCATTGGTTTTATTTGCTTTAAGTTTTAATCTTAGTTTGGCTAGTACTAAGAAATAATTTGACCCAATATCTGCTCCTCTTCTTACCTTGACATCCAGAAGTGATCTTCTGTATTTTCCATTTATTATTACATAATCAATTTGGTTTATGGATATCTTTGTGTTTAAAAAAGGCTACCTCCAACAACTAGGTCATTTATCTTGCACAATTCTATTAATCTTTCACTATTTTGATTTATTCTGCCAAAAGCTTCTTTTGCTATTGCTTTGCAATTGTCTTGGGTTTTTCTTCCTATTTTTGCATTAAAAATATCATGTTTTGTATAGCTTTTTTGCAGTTGTTCATAAAATTTTTCCTTTTTCTCACCATCAGCATCATTTGTAGGTGTGTAGATTTACATTATTGACATTTTGACATGTTCAGTTAAAGCATGTAGTAATGATTCTGTCATTTACAGGTTCCCATTCAATAAGGCAACTTTTAGCCTTTTTATTTAGTATTAGTGCTACTCCTTTAACGTGTCTGTTTTCACGAGCAGAGTATAGGACTGTATGTTTGTCTCCAGTTGCCATCTGTCCAAAACCTATCCATCTGAGCTCACTAATTTCCAGAATGTCTATATCATAAGCATTCATTTCTGAGATAGCCTGTCTTGTTTTTCCAGTTTCATATAAGGTTCTTATATTCTATGTCGCAAATTTCAAGTTACATTTTGGCTACACCATTGACTCTTTTTCCATCTTAGAGCTTCCAAAAGGCTTTCACTCTGAGACTTCATTTTTGCTGTTTTTACTTCTCAGCTGTGATAGTTGTTGCTGTCTGGTGTCTAGAGTATTGTGTTCCTTTTATTAGTTATGGTTTGTTGAGGATTCTTAGTTTCCACAATTATTTGGTTTTTATTGGAAAGGAGGATTAGCCCTTTCCCAAACCCTCCTCCTTTCTCAACCAGGCTTGGACTGGCTATTTATGATATGATATGGCAGAGTTACCTTAAGAGAATATAGAATAATAATAAGAAAAATGTGTAGTGTTTTCTTTTTTCATTGAATCATTGTTTCAGAACCAAATGTTATTTATAATGGCTTTCTTTCAAAAGGAAGTGCACAAGATTATTTTCTTGCTCTTTTTGCCAACTGAACATCAAAATACAAAGTGATCTATAAGTCATGAAGGGGTTTAAATATTTAATAACTTTTTTACTTATTAATTATTTTTGTTGTTGTTGTTATAATGAAATACAAAATCTGAAGGTTTTTTTTATTAGTTAATAAGTTATTCACCTTTTAAATCCCTTTGTGGCTTATGGGTCACTCTATAATTATAAGAATTCATCATCATCACGAACCATGGGCTCACTGCCTGTTGGTGTCCGAAGCCTCCTTCACTATCTTCTTCCACCTTTCTTTGTCCAGTGCACAGTGTTGCAGTTTCTGTGCACCCATTCCACACCAGTCCTTTATGTCATCTATCCATTCTCTGCATGGTCTAAATCTTCTGTTTACACCATCCATAATACCTTTATCTTCCAGTCCTCACTCATTCTACAGATGTGTCCAAATAATTGCAGCTTCCATTTTATAATCTTCTGCATTAGATTCTCTTTTGATTGTATCTTCCGATAGAGCTCTTCATTTGTGATTTTCTGTACCCATCCTATTCTTAGAATCTTTCTGTAGCAAGTTCTTTCAAATGCCAAAATTCTTTTTCTTGATTCCTTATTTATTACCCATTCTCGTAGACAGGCTTATACGTTGGTTATGCATTATTAAAACACTTAAGGAATTGAACAACGTAGTTAAGGATATAAATTAAATTAAACTTTAATAAATATTTTCTAATATTTCGGCAACTTACAAAAAGGAACTTACAAAAAAAGTTACGTGCACGTAGGCACTACAACACAGAAACTGGTTCAATTTAATTTATATCCTTAACTACGTTGTTCAATTCCTTAAGTGTTTTAATAATTTATTACCCATGTTTCAGATCCATACAGTACGCTGCTAAAGATGCATGTTTCCAGTACTTTTAATTTTGTTTGCACTGATCACTTTACTTTTCCAGATGTTATCCATGGCCTTCAGATTTGTTCTTCCCTTTGCAATCCTGATCTTTATATCTTTTTTACAGTCCAAATCATACGTCATTTTACTTCCCAAATATGTGAATTGTTCTATATTTTCTATATTAATTCCATCCACTTGTATTTTTTGTTTCATGTTCTTCTCACCAAATACCAGTGTCTTTGTTTTTTCCAATTTCATAATGCTCGAATCTCTTCCCTTCCTCATTTAACTGTTTCAGTGTTTTTTGTAGTTCTCTTTCATCTTCTTCAATAATAACAATGTCATCTGCAAATCTCAGATTGTTAATTCTCATTCCGTGTACAGATATTCCTTTTACATCTCCCTTCATTTTGATCATTGCTCTTTTTAAATGTGTGATGAAAATGCTTGGTGATATTGGGTCCCTTTGTCTAGCATCTCTGCTTGTTCTAAACTATTTCCCCAAATCATCACCTATTCTCACTAAAAAACACACACTAACCACAGTAATGACAATTTAATTCTTAAATATTTCTATAACACGTTACTGCACGCATATTGAGATTCCATTGTAATCATATGCCCTAACTGTATATTATTCCTAGTGTTGTTTGAACTACTGTACTGATGATGTCCCAAGATACTTGGGATTAAATATTTACGAATTAAATAGTCATTATTGTGGTTAGTACGTGTGTTTTTTAGTGATGAATTCACCACAGGTTTCATTATATAAAAACATCACCTATTCTAACTGCTGTAACTGTATTCTGATAAACATCTTTTATTATAGCTATTAGTTTTTTATCAATTCCGTAACCATTGATATTAGAACAACATTCTAGAACTGCTAATGTCAGTACTGTCAAATGCTTTCTGAAAATCAATAAAGCAAGTATATGTTTTTGTTTTTTCTTCTAGCTTTTTTTGCTATTAACCGCATTGTCAAAATCTGTTGAATTGTGCTTCTATCTTTCGTAAATCCTGCTTGCTCATCTGTAGGTATGCTTCCAATTGTGTTCTCAATCTTTCTGTCAATATCATCATCACTTTGCCAAGGTGACTTGTCAAGGCAATCTTTCTATAATTTTTACATTCTAGCTTATTTCCTTTCTTGTATAATGTCAGTAATATTGATTTCACCCACTCCTCTGGCATTTTCCCTTCTTTCCATACCATATTACATAGTTGGTGCATTTCTGTAACCATAATTTCACCACCATATTTAATCATTTCTCCAGTGATGTTATCATTACCAGGACTCTTGTTGTGTTTTAGCTGTCCTATTGCTTTTCCTACCTCTCCTCTTAAAATGTCCATATCATGCTCATTACTGGTGTCCTATTGCTTTTCCTTGTTGTGTTTTAGCTGTCCTATTGCTTTTCCTACCTCTCCTCTTAAAATGTCCTTAAAATTCTGCAATCAGTTTCCCAATGCTATCTAAATCTAGTTTTTCTTCATATAACTCACTACAGTATCTTATCCACCGCTGTACAATTTTTTCTTTAGTCATCAATACTTTGCCTTTTTCATGTTTAATTGTGGTCTGTTTTGGTTGCCACTTTCTATTAATGGTTCTAATCATTTTGTATACCTCCCTTGTTTTATGCTCTCCATAGTACTGTTCTATATTATTGCATTGGACTTCTAACCGTTTCATCTTATCCATTCTTACTGCTTTTTTCACCTCATTACACTTTCTTCTAGATTGCACCTCTGTTTGTTCTGATGTATCTTCAACATTCTTTTCTCCTGTACTAACTTCAGTGTTTCGTGTCTAATCCATTTCTTCTTGCTCTTCTCTTCTTCTGATACTGTTTCTTTAACTGCATCTTCTATCGCCTTCATTACTCTTTTCACTCTTAGATTCGAATTTTTTTCTTTCTCCACACTTTTAAGTTTCTCTTCTAACACTGTTCTGTAACTTCTTCCTATTTCTGCTTCACTTATTCTTGCTGTATCTCTTTGTTTCTGATGATGGAGTTTATATTTCTTTTTTAATTTCAACTTGATGTTTGCAATCACTAAACTATGGTCCGTCTGTATCCGCTCCTTGAAAAGTTCGACACTGTTGTACGGATGTTATTCATCTTCTTTTAATCATAATCTTATCGATCATGTTCTTGATTTTCTCATCATTTGATTGCCATGTCCATTTTCTACACTTCTTTTGCTGAAATCTTGTGTTACAGATCATCTCGTGAGCTACTGCAAATTCTAACATTTTTTCACCTCGTTCATTTCTTTCTCTGAAACCATATTTTCCCATGACTCTTTCCCAACCATCATATTATAAGAATTGCATGGCTGATATTGCTTTAGTTGCATAGTACACAAAGAGCTTAGAAAATACATTATTTGTTTCAGTTCATAATGCATGAATCTTGGAAATGGAAGGGGGGGGGAGAACTTTGCTTCAAGTACTGCAGCTAACATTATACATTATTACAAATATCAGTTGTTTTCTGTAAATCAAAACCATACAAGTGTAGATACCGTAAGCATTCTGTGAAGTGGTTTATAACTAGATTTATAAATTTATTTTTTTCTAAATAAATTTAGAAAAAACAGCAAACTTTTTTAATAAATACCTTCACAATTATTTTGTGAAATAATTGTTTTGTGAAGCAGTTATCCTCAATAAAGATTTTTGAGAGAGAAAAAAAATGTGAATGGTTATATATCCTGCAATCATGCAGTAGTAACAAAAAAAAAAAAAAGATTCTGGCATTTCTTTTACTAGGCTAAAACACTATTTTCTATCAACATCAATGACTACCCCAGATAAAAAATAAAAAACATATATTTAAGAATGAAAGTTTGTCTTATTTTGTCCTTTCATTAACAACAAACTATAATTATGTGATAAAGGACCAGAAATATAAAATATGTTGTACATGTTTAGTCTATATCTCCATTTAAAATTGCGTTTCATTGCATGTACTGTAAAGAATTGTGTACTTGTTCAATGTTGCATAGTAGTGTTCACTTATTATGAAACTATTATTTTATGAAATAATTGTTTCATGAAAGTAAATTTGTTCAAAAAAATTGTTTTATTGAAAATAAAAACCAAACAGTCATCTAACCATAATTAATCATTATTTAAAAAAAAAAATGATTCTAACATTTTGTTTTCTATGGTGACACAAGATTTACATGCAATAATTGAGAGTAACCATATTCCATATACATCAATAGCATTTTCTTTTCTTTTCTTTTTTTCTTTTCTTTATTTTTCCTGAAAAATATTTCAGAATAGAAGATTGTTATTTTCCTGCCATTAACAACAAACTGTAATTATATGATAAAAGGACTAGAAATATATATTGTATACATTTAATCTATATCTCTATTTAAAATTACAGCTACACTTGCGTATACTATAAGGAACTTCACCTTTTGTGCTGCTTAATGTTACAAGTTCTGAGATGCAGCCACAAACATGAGTTAATGTAGCTAAAGGTTCTCCTCTTCTGAGTGTGATGAATTATCACACCTTTTAATGGTGATAATTGGAGGATAGCACTTCTTATCCATGTTTCTCCAACTCTGTCGCATTGTTTGCATCCAATAAACTTAAATCCTACATTATCTATTTTGTGATACAGGTACATTACTGTAATTGTATCACAAAATGGATAAAAACAAAAAAAAATCCTATGGCATCTCCTTATCAACACTTCTCATAACTAGGAGAACTGGACTTCTGAGGTGCAGTATTCCCTCCTTACACATTATAATAGATAAGAAATTATATTCTTCTTTGGTGGGTGAGCACCTGCTGAACAGCTCTGATGAAGGCAAAAAAATTATAACTATTTCTGATTCAGAATATTTTAATAATATTGTGATGCACCATTTTACTACTCATACATAGAAAATGTATGATTTCTGCACTTTAACTTCAGGGTTAAATCTTCCTAGGTCTAGATCGTAGTGATGTGGTTTCCTACTGAAATGGTCTTGACCTAGGAAGATTTAAACCTGAAGTTAAAGTGCAGAAATCATATGTTTCCCATGTATGAGTAGTAAAATGTGCATCACTATATTATTAAAATACTCTGGATCAGAGATAGTTATAATTTTTTTTTTCTGCTTGGTTACAAAATAAATTATACTAGACAAATTATATTCTTGTTTTAATCATATACTCAGATATATCCAAACAAAGTTTATGTATGAGGTATCTTCACAACTAGTCTACTCATGTATCCTAGGTCTAGTTCTCACTGATGAGACCTCAATGACGTTTTAAACTGGCCTTGGTAATGATCCCAAAAGGAAATGCTTTGTATTACCAAATGTGAAGGTAATGCAAAGCATTTCCAATTATCCCTTCCTTATATCCAACATGTGCAAATAAAACATCAAAGAAACTAACATGACAGGAAATAAAAGCCTTCATTCCTCACTATAAGATTTCAATAAATTATTCACTGAAACTTCTTTATCCAGCCCTTGAAAAACTGAAGATCTATAAAATGTACTGCTCTTGCAGCATGTATTATGTCAGCCAAATAGGCCAATCTGGAGATGTGTCTGTCAAAATACATCAAAGATTGAAGAGAAAACACCAATCAGGTCTAGCCTTCTATGCAGTAAATGAAAATCAGGTACTTAGGCAACAATCAGAAATTCTTTGACAAATTGTTTTAAATATATTCCACTTTTACTAAGGTTTTCTTGTTGCTCATCTCCTTTCCCTTTCTTAGTCTTCACACTAACAGTTTTCCTAACAATGATATCCCTTCTGCTATACCAGGAGAAACCACAGATAAGTAAGTTTTAATCATGCAATTTTAAAAAATACTGGTGTATTGGCAAACCACTAAAAAATAAAAGATAAAAAAATAAATAACAACAATAAAATAACTTTGTCTGCTATAAAATGCAGTTAGTATACATTTGTCTTATTGGGATCTGCTTCTATAAAAAAAAAATAATAATAATAATAATTAATCTATAAAAATTTAAATTCAGAAAAGAGAGTTTTTGGACAGTTGCTGATGATTGGATTGATTATTATATCATAAAGTAGAATATAGTATTATTGATATAATATCTTGCTACATAATTACTGATAAATTGCATATTTCAAATATATTCAGTTTGATTTTTAACATGAATTTTAGTTTATTTTTATTAATATTTAGGGTCCTGTGATATTGATTGACACCCATTATTATGGTCGACTAGTTATAGCTCCTCTCAACATTATACTCTATAATGTCTTTACTGATCACGGTGCTGATCTTTATGGTAAGGAATACATTTATGCATTTTAGTTATGATATTGCTGGCTAAAAGGACATTGTAGAATAATATTTATTCTTGATATCCTAGTTGCTGTTTTATATATAAACCTTGTTCTGTACTTTGTGTGACAATCCTTGATTCATCACGTTAATGTTAAAAAAATTTTAGATTTATATATTCTTGCCAACTATTAAAAGTAATATTGCACACTATTCACATGCAGTAATTAATGTTTATTGAGTAGTAATATGAAATACATTTAATGTTAACCTTTGTTTGAAATGACAGGTTTACTTGACCTATGCTGATGAGAGAAGATAGATATGTGAAGCTACTGGTTGAATCATGTAATTTTAAAATTGCAATCATTTTTAATACTCTGATGTCTTTTACTTCCATAGGTGAGGTACTTTTAGTCCTAACTTATTTTCTGAAGATCAGTAGGCAGCTACTGCATATTATTGTTTGAAATAATGTGAGTTCTGCAGTTGCAGTTGATTTTCTTGAGTTACAGGGTTAAAAAATCTGGTTTCAAGAGGAAAAATTCTATATGCCTAGAATGGATAAGGGCAGCAAGTTTATGGTGGGGCTTAAAGCTGTGTAGAGGTTGTACTTTTTTAAGGACTTGGCTGTTTTTTCTGATATGCCACATATGTAGGGGATGGTGATGGCATTTCTGAAATCTTTCTTTCTCCATTCCCTGGCCATCTCTTCAGAAATCCTTCTGAAGAGATGGCCGGGGAATGAGATGCCATCCCCTATATCTGTTGCACATCAGAAAAAATAGCCAAGTCCTTAAAAAAGTACAACCTCTACACAGCTTTTAAGCCCCACCATGAACTGGCTACCCTTATCTGTTCTACCAAAGATCAGCTCCCCTCCTCTCTCAGTGCCTGGAGTATATAAAGTACCCTGTTCCTGCAAGCTGGCTTATTTGACAGACAAGTAGATCAGCAACCATCCATTTAGAACACAAATCATATATCTGCACTCAGCACCTGCACCTACTATTTTTCTTGTGTGTGCGATTAATGTTTGGCGCCTTTGCAAAAAAGTTTTTTTTTGAATGAAGTATGAATAAAATGAACAGGAAATGAAAAACAAATGAAAACTGCTTTACAGTATAATGTTACATATGGATTAGTCCTGCTTATACAAATTTTTTTTACCTGGAACTCAACAGTTAATCATAAGTTGATTTATGATACATCAAAAAATAAAGAACTATTTTAGGTATATTTTCATAAATTTTAATAAAAAATTACACTGATATAATCCGAGTCCAGGATACAATTTCAGAATTTATTTGTTTGTTTGTTTCCAGGAAGATCTGAAGGGGCCTGAATGGAAGACAATGTACATTCATAATTATATGTACCATTTGTTGTTCGTTTAAACTCTTATCTCATATTTTTTGACATCTTTTAGGTGCCTTTTCTTCTGTGGCACCTGTGTATATTGCACATGCCCGGCTGGTGGTGTGTACGAAGACTATATACTGCACTCATGACTATGGTCAATCTGGCCTTGCACACCATGTTTCGGATACAACCCACAGGATCTCCTAGAGAAAAACCACCATGCTCTACCACAGTAAATTCAAAAAAAAAAAAAAAAAAGAAAGACTGATTTTAGAATCTGTGGTGGCACTCAGAAATCAACCAAATTTAAATAAATATATTTGCATAAATCTTCCCAAAATTTAGGAAACATTAATTATCAGAGGTCCCACTTTACATCCTAGTCTACCTATAAACGCCCATATAGGGTGCACCATCTAGATAGGACTTTAAAGTTACCCACGTGTATGAGTGTGTGTGTTACAAGAGATATTTGTAATCCCTGAAGATGTCTGTGACTGAGACAAAATATTGGAAGCTTAAATATTCCATTAAACTTCCACCATGATCTTGTCATAATCACTTGCTTTGTAGTTCCACATGTACTCACTCCTTCTTGATAGAATATTCCTCATTATGTACAAACCTAACCCAAGTCAAGACCACATGGTCACTTTCACCAATTGGAGGCAATGTTGTCACCTTGGTTATGGATAGCTCTTCTGATCCTATGACCAGGTCCAATACCCACCCATCCCTAGCTCCCCCCTCCATTACATATTGTCTTAAGTAATTATCTCTTAGTAGGTGTATAAATTCTATTTCCTTCCTACCATATGATCTTTCTTCCTTCCAGTCTATATCTCCATAGTTGAAGTCCCACATAATAATCACTCAACCTGTGCTCATTGTACTAATTTGGCAATGCATGTCTTCCAGATCATCTGTGGAACTCCCTGGCCTATAGCAGCAACCAACTGTATATTTTATCTTACTGGCCTTAATCTCACACCAGATTGTTTCAAATGAACAGCCACCCTCCCACTTGTCTCCTATGCTTTTTTAGATGGATTTGAACCCATGTCTTTCCAACCAGATGTCATCATCATTACTGACCAAGCCACAGAGAATCTTATGCATATATTGCATAAGTTACCACATGTAACTTATGCAATATATATATGCGTAATAGTAATATGATAAATGTAAATACAGTATTCCTTGAGAGGAATCTGTTAAACCAGGATTGAATTGATTCCTTGAGCAATTATAAGAAGGGGGAAATATTTATATCAGCATGAATCTGATTCTGAATGAATGGGAATATGTAATCATTTCATATTTTGGTTTCTAGAAACTATTGCACTGCACTGTACATGTATTGTGGTTTAGTTACATAATCTCTTAGGTATCTCAGAACTTACAGTGTTCCATTGTGTAAGATTGGTTGACCATTTGTAAATGTGTGCTTTTACCAAAAATATGTTGGTAAAGTTTTCAAATGTGGAATATGCTGGCATCCACTTTATTTACAGTTTTTTAATGCTGTTACAACAGATTTTGTTGATGAATGCCAATAACAGTTTCCCCCTCAGTGTGCTATCTGTGATCAACAAGTTTTTGACTTATGCTGACATCTTATTAAAACTAGATCATTTAGTGTATCTGAAATTGCCATTAATCACCACATTCAAAATAATATGCTTTGAGCAGTAAAACACAGTCCTGAAAAAAAAATAAAATAATAATGATAATTACATTTTGCATTTCCTAAAATGGTTGCTTTGAGGGTACTAAGTAAAGCAGATGTATCATTGCCATTTTACAACTAAAAAGAGATAGATTATGAACTGTAAGTAAACTTATTTCACTGAGATGCTTTTGTAAATTGTGATAAGTGCAGGTATTCTGTATTCACTGACAGTATCTATTCAAAACAGAATGAAAAATACTCATTAAATGCATTTAATGTGTTAGGGTTTCTTGGTGATAAAGAAGTTGTGGAGGGTATCCAAAGTCAAGTGATCATGATGGTGAGTGGTCTGTACAATGCTTTCTATGAGGATAGATTGACGGTTTGTGGGTTGCAAAAGTTGGTTGATAGGTGAAAAAAAAAGGTGGGGGGAGGGATATGATAGAAACATTTAAGTTACTTAAAGGACTTTATGGGATTAATACAAAGGAAATATTTCAACACTTGGCTAAACAGGGAGGGGATCAGAGATCATCCCTGGAAGTTTGGTAAGAGTGTAGTTAGCAAGTGCATGAGGACTAGATTTTTCACTTGGAGAGTGATGAATGAAAGGAATGGGTTGCTGAGTCAGTTGTGAGTACTCTGTTAATGGTTTCAAGGAGAAGTATGATGGATATTGTGTTGATCGCTTGGGTCTCTCACAATGAGTCCTAGGACTCCATGGAGGTGCTGTGTAATAATAATAATTGTCCAAGTATAGTGATTCACTTGTTTAGATTCATTATCATTGATTTTTTGCCAGCCTGCTTGGCCGAGTGGTTAGCGTATCCGCTCTCCAACCAAAAGTCTGTGGGTTCGAATCCCGCCGTGGGCATGGATGGTTGTGATTGTCTGTGAAAATACTAGTGGTGGTGGTGGTCGGCAGTAGATGTAGTGTAGATGATGAAAGTAGTTGTAGTTGGCGGATTGAGTGGTGGAGATGGAGAGTTGTAGAGTAGGTGCCCTCCCTTGATGAGTCTTTGGACTCCCTGGAGGTGTCATATAATAATAATTTTTATTATTTCTGGTTGCACATAGCTATTAAACATAATTTTGATATATTTTTCTTATCTTTATGCTAGCAGTTTTGCTAGCATTTTGGAGCTCATAGATATGCATATAGTTATCTGGATGTAAGTCCAGATAAGCACAGATTGCAGATAACATAATTATCTGCAAAGCATAAATGGTTTTAATATCTCCTGTTTATCTTCTCAGTCAAGATATTTGATTATTCCTTCTAAACATGGTTTGAATGGTTCAGCTATTGTGTCACCTTTTGTTATAATGTCATGGTATTTTATTGTAATGTCATGGCATCTTTTAACTAACATAAGTCAGTTTAGAAATTTTACAAGCATGAATGAATTTTCACTTATTTAATATATTTGTTTTGCTTGCAATTCGAAATTCCATAGATCTCACTAAGATACACACTTAGACATAGGTATTATATATGTATAACAATGTAAAATAAAGATTAATCCACCTGTTATCAGTATCATGGAATATACTGGATCCTGTGCAAACTCTCTTATTATGGACAGTCTGGTAAATCTGCAGCCAAATGAAGGGAAATATATATATTTCTCTTCATTTAGCTGCAGATATACACCAAAAATATATATTTGTGATATGAATGTAATAAAAAAGTAGCTTGTCAGACTACATGGAGGATAGTGGAGAAAAACCACAACCTTAAAAAGACTGTTTCAAAAATGAAAGGCTGTGCTGAGAATTAACATAATGCTCTGCTGAACAGTCCTAAAATATATTTTCCTGTAAAAAAAAAAAAATGTCAAAGAGATGTGGCAACTCATCTTTCATCCAAACAACAACAAAACTGGCTACTTCTACATCCTGCAGGCATAGTCAGAAACATTAGAATTCTTGTTTAAAATTTATGAATTAGTATAGTGCTCTGTGACACCTTCATAGCACTATTGGAAGAATAAAGAGATAAGTGCCCTTTAATTATAAAAGACCCAGGTTCAGTTCTTCTCATGATGTAATAAATCTTTATATGAGTTTTTTTCAATTGAAAGTCAGTTAGCCAGTCTCATACAGAGGTAGCAGGAATATTTTTCCTGGAAACTGCTGGTATGATAAAAGTGACAGAGAAGAACAGTGCACAGTTGAGGGTGGAAGAGCAGGTAATCGACTGTGAGATGCGGTGATTAATACCCTTGGAGGGTAATGGATGGCAATTCTGTAGCCAATGAAGTTCTAACTGAGGCTTGGCTATTGCTGTTATCCTCCTGCCATGATCAGAGCTTTAATAGCTCAATAACATCTTATCCCTACACAGTCCTCTACAGATAACGGGGAAGATGAAAAGCATTCTTGCTTTGCCCCTTTAAGCCAGTCCTTATAGGACTATAAGGACTAAGTGCACAGTTAAAAATAAAAATAGTGTATAGGATGATATAGTGCAAAATTGTGGATTATGTAATGTTATGTAATGTAGACAGTTGATCATGGATTGTTGTATAGTGTAGTGTAGTGGCCTCCCACAGTGAATACATGGACTCCATGAAGATATTGTATAATAATAATAAATTTTGATAAACTTCATGAAATTCCTTGGTTACTGTAGGTAAACCATTGGCAATGAAATATTAGCTGTAGTTTCCTAGTTTTACCTCATCTGATGATAACCAATAGTTCAAAAAAATGAAGTAAGTGAAACCCATAATCAGGAACATTAATAAAAGGGAGATATTATGTAGGTTCATGGGCAGTGTGTTTATTTTAAGTTTTTAACTGAAGCAGCTCATGCTAAAAGTTTGTATTTTTGTAATCTCTCAATCACTTTCAATATTTTTTAGTTTCAAAAGCCAACATTGATTACCTACTTGATATAAAATAGTGATAGGTATTATTTTTACTTTAATGGATTGATTTATTTTTTAAATGTAATTTTGTTTTCCTGAATCTTTTCAGGCATTATGCATCATTTAGTTTTCATTTTCTTTTTCATTTAAAATATATATGTTTCATATGTAAGAGAAAGAGATTTGTTATAAAAGCATTGTTGATTTGATGTTTGGTTGCAGCCTATCAAAATGAGATACTGAATGTATGAATAACACAGAACTCTGTAGAAATAATAATAAAGATCCCATGATATTCATTTCTATTTCTTTCAGCAAGTATTCAACACATTGAGGATTTTCATATTAAATATAGTTTCTTCAGTAGTAAGGATCTGAGTTGTTCATTTATAGTGTTAATATCTCACTATTAGTTGTTTTACTCTCATTTTATTTTTGTTATAAAAACTATTTTGTAAAATGAATTTTGAAGAGTACAAAATATATTTTATAGGTATAGAGCCATGGACCTTCTATTTTATAAATGGCTTCTTAAATTTCAACTTTCTGTTCTTTGCTGCACTTCTGTCCATTCCTGCCTTGGTATGTATACTTTACCTTTTTGTTGTTATTTAATTGTTTCTTTGTTTTTCTTCAAAAATTTACTTCTTATTATTTTTTTTTTTGCTCCGATATAGCCGGAATCACAGTTTTAAGGAATTTTAAATTGAAAAGAATCATTAGGATTAATTCGTTGGAATTTAACCATTTTTAAGAATGATAATAGATAAAAACTTTATTTAAAAAAACTTCACGGCTTACACATGTAACAAAAATTACACAGTAATACCCCGACTTATGCTACCCTGACTTACGTGAATCCAGAGTTAATTGTGGTTTCTTATATGTACGTATTCCCATCCTGCTTCACGCCTCACCACTAGTCATATCTTTCCGGCGCTGGCCGCATTTACCACTGTCGCACGTACTGTGAACAAGCACTGATGCATTTTGCACGGTCTCCATTCATATACGATTTTTATAGTCTACAAACCTTGCGATTGTTTAATGTTATGTTCTTGATAAAAATTTTATCACATAAAAAATATTAATGTCTTCTAAAAGAAGCAAGTCCGATTCTTCTACAGCTAGCAAGAAAAGAAAAACATTGACTTTGGAAACAAAACTCAACATTATTAAGGATTTTGAAGGCGGAATGAAAATTTGTGAGCTAGCAAAGAAGTTCGATCTACAAGAATCCACAGTAAGAACAATCATGACAGATAAAGAAAGAATTCTCGCTGCTGTGAAAAATGCCCAATCATTGAATTCAAGCATAATTCGTAAATGGCATGGGATTATTAGTGAGATGGAAACGATGCTTAAATTATGGTGTGATAATCAAGTGAGAGTAAAAATTTGTCCAGTTGATCAAACGACAATATGTAGCCAAGCCAAGCTGATTTTTGAGAGGCTAAAAGTAGAAGCTGGAGAAGCGGCCAAAGAAGAAAATTTCGTGGCCAGTAACGGTTGGTTCATCTGATTTAAAAATGACTGTAACTGGCTCAGCATCGCGGAACATGGAGAGATGGCAAGCTTTGATAAAGAGGCTACATCTTCTTTTCCCGAGATACTTAAGGCTATCATCGAGGAAAGTAGCTATAGCAGTCAAACCATATTTAATGTAGACAAGACCGGCTTGTTCTGGAAAAAGATGCCTAAGAGAACTTTCATCACACGTGAATAAAAAACGTTTCCTGGCTTTAAGGCTTCCAAAGATTGGTTGACAGTAATGCTTGGTGGAAATGCAGCTGGTGATTGCAAGTTAAAACCTCTCTTAATTTATCATCATCATCATCAAATTCCTGCCATGTACCCTCAAGGGGTGTACAGGATATGATAGTACTACATGAAAAAAATTACATCATTACTAACTTCCTATCTACAATTTTCCTCCAAATCAGTCTGTTACTTGTCAAGACTCCAACATTATCAGATCTTATATTTCTATCGTCTAAGGCACTTTGTACCATATCAATCCACCTATATCTTGGTCTTCCTCTGGGTCGTTTTGCTGCCAACCTGGCAGAGAACTTGTTTTGCTAATCTTTCTTCACCCATTCTGTTTAAGTGACCATACCACCTGAGATTAGCTCTGCTAACGCATTCCTGGATGTTGACAATGTCAAGTTCTTTCCTAATATTCTCGTTTTTAATATGATATTGCCATTGATGCCATCTGTTCACGCCTATAATCTTTCTCAGGACTCTCATATCTGCGGTCTCTAATTTAGTGTTCCGAATAATTTCTCTCTTATTCCATATGAATTTATTCAATTGACTTCCTACCATACCAGCTTTGCTGATTCTGTTGTCTATTTCTATATTTAATTTACCATCCTGAGTAAAAATCGTGCCTAAGTAGCTGAAATGTTTCACTTGTTTAACAGGTTCTCCATTCACAACACAGATGATATTTTCAATGATTCTGCCTATTTTCATTGTCTTTGTCTTTTTATTGCTGACCTTCATACCATATCTATTACAACAGTTATTCAATTTAGTCAGAGAATCTTGCAGACTTGTAGCGGATTTATTTAGAAGTATAACATCACTGCATAAAGCAAAGAGCTGACATTAACATCTCCAATTTTGATATTATGTTTAATACCACTTTCCTTCATAATGTGATCCATATAGATAATGAATAACAGAGGGGATAATGTACATCCTTGTCTCACACCAGATTTAACATTAAACCATCTTCCTGTACTTCCTTCAATTCTAACTGCTGACTTACAACTCAAATAAAGACGAAGTATTGCTTGATATAATGCCCCATTGACACCATATAACTGTAGCGTATTGAATAGCTTCTCTCTTGGCACCTTGTCATATGCCTTTTCCTAATCGACAAAACTTAAACACAGATCTTTGTTATATTCCCATGCTTTATCGAATATTTGTCGTAAAGTGAAGATCTGATCCTGACAGCCTCTATTTGGCCTGAATCCAGCTTGTTCTTCACTAAGCTTTCCTTCCACAATTCTTCTCAATCATTTCTCAAGTATACTTGCATAGATCTTGCCAGGAACACTCAGTAGGGAAATACCTCTGTAATTCTCACATTCAGTTTTATTTCCCTTTTTATATATGAGTACTATTAGAGCTCTACTCCAATCATCAGGAATTCATCTCTCAGTCCAGGCTTTCTGAACTATGCAGTGCAGCCACTGTAAAACTTTTATACCACCATACGTCAGCATTTCTGGTCGAATATCATCTATTCCTGCTGCCTTTCCACATTTCAAGCCTTTGATGGCTTTTTCTACTTCTAGTATGGATATGTATTTCTGACTGCATGCCTGGTCAATGTTTTTTACCACTCTGCTGTCATCACTGCTTGTTTCATTTAGCAGTTTTTCAAAGTAATTAATCCATACTTCAAGGATATCTTTTTCTCCCGTTTTATGTCACCTTTATCATCTCTAATTCCTTTTTCAGCACTCTTTCCTCCATTCTTAAGCTTCTTCAACAACCTCCCGAATATTTTGCCACCCTCTTGATATTTATTTTCTATATTCATGCCAAAGCCCACCCATGACTTTTGTTTAGCTAGTTTTACACAGTGTTTAGCATTCTTGCATTTGTCTCTGTATTCTCTAAGAGAACAAGCTGACTTATTTGGCAGTAACTTTTGATATGCTTTCTTCTTTTCCTTCACTGTCTCATTAACTTGCTGTGTCCACCTGGGAGTTCTGATTTTTTTATCCTTGCAGACAACCTCACCACATGCCTCTCTGGCAGAATCAATCAATGTTTTCTTCAGAGTTTGCCACTGAATCTCCAAAGTTTGATTCCTGTTCTCAAACTCTTTCATTTTTTCTTCAATAATATTTGTGTATTTTAGTCTACAGTTCACATCTGAGAGCTACTCAACTTTTATTCGCTTTAAAACTTTCTTACATGTTATTCTTTTCAATATGAAATTCAATTTTATCCTGCTCAAGACTAAATAGTGATCACTTCCAATTTCAAATCCTCTGTTATTGTTGATAGTGATAGGGAGAAAACATCACTATCAACAATAACATAGTCAATGAGACTTTTCTTATTCCTTGCCTCTTCTCTTAATTTATCGCTCCGAAAATCCAAGAGGTCTAAAAAAAAAATCTAAAGCTGGCTTGCCGGTGATTTGGAAATCCAATTCTAATGCTTGGGTGACAGCTTCTATTTTTGAAGACTGGTTTGGTCACCACTTCATACCTGAAGTTGAACGTTATTGCCAGTTTAAAAAAATTATGTTTAAATTATGCTCATTATTGATAATGACCTGGTCACCCTCCTGCAACTTTAATTGATTTTGATCCACGTGTAAAAGTTGTTTTCTTGCCTCCAAATACAACCAGCCTTACTTTCAACCGATGGACCAATTAGTTATCAAAACATTCAAAGCGTACTACACAGCATTTCATTTGCAAGTCTGAATGAAGCTATGAGGCAAAATGAGCAACTGTCTGTTAAAGAGTTTTGGAAGCAGTTTAATGTTTTAGATTGTGTAAGGATTATCAGAGATTCTTGGGGTGAAATTTCCCAAAAAACCTTGAATGGTGTCTGGAAAAAACTTGATCCATTCTTTTTTAAATGCGAAACAGAAATATTGCCAGAAACTGATCAAGTTGTTGAGGCAATAGAAGAAGTTGTCAATCTTGCAAGGCAATTAAATTTAGAAGTCGACAGTGAAGATGTCAGCGAGCTGTTAGACTTACATAACAAGGAGCTTACAGTCGATGAGCTCATAGAGATGCGTGAGCAAAGAGCTACTGAAGAGACTGAAACCTCAGATCCAGTTCTACCAGAAAAGCACATGACAATTGCAAAATTAACTGAAGGTCTCAGCTTAATTAAGAAAGCTTTATAGATTTTGGAAGACATAGATTCTAATGAGGAACGAATTGTAGCCACAAAGCAAGGAATAAAAAATCATTGGCTTGCTATGAAGAAATTTTGCGTGACAAGAAAAAGACATTATGCCATCAGACGAATGTATTAGATTTTATGAAACCATCGACGTCGAAATAACTTTCTTTTTTTTATGTATGAAAAACTACAATTATGATTATATTTCTTAAAAAATATAGGTGTTTTTGTAAACCTTTGGTCACAATTAACTAATATTTTGTATGTTTGTATATATAAATTACATGCAAAATTATACTCCGAGTTATGCGAATTCGCCTTACACGCTTTTTGTTGGTTCGACCTACCGCATAACTTCGGGGTTTTACTGTATAAAATTTTATACAAAAACTCCAATATATTTCATCCAATGTTAATAGACATCATAAGGAAGACCATTAACTACATTCAAAACATGAATCTCACTAATGAGTCATATTAGTGTGATTCTACATTTTATCTACATGCTTTTTACAATTTTTCCTTTGAACTCTAATAGTGTAATCATATACTTAAGATGCAACCAAGACACAAGGTAGTACCGGCATGCTTTATGACTTATTATTGTAATTCATGTTTTGAATATAGTTAAGTCTATCTCCCTGATTATGTTCATTCAACTTTATATGAAATATATTGAAATTTTTGAATAAAATTCTATATATTTTTTATTACACGTATAAGTTTTTAAATGTCTAGTACACACTTTCCATTAAAACTATTTATTATTTGATGATAGATAAAATTTTTGAAATATATTATAAATTCATTATTTGTCTACTCTTGAATGTTTGCATGAGAAAATTTCATGACTAGTATAATTGGTGGCTAGTCTCCAAAATATAAAAAGCAGAACTACAAAAAACAAAATTGTAATAAAATAAATATATTATTTTCATTTTTAGTTATGCTAATGAACAAGTGAGTAATTAAATGAAAAAGAAGAATAACAAATATTGCACTTCCAAATATCTGGAAGATGAAGTAATTAGAGAACTGAGCCACCACGTTATCACTCTAAACAATTATATTTATATCAGTCCCACACACACACACACACACACAATATGTTGCAAAGCTTATAGTATACCTGTATTGCATGTATGTTAAGGATGGGAATAGTGAAGGAACGTACTGATTTTCTTGTGTTTTTGTTTAATGGAAATAGTAAATGTGTATATGTAATACTTAATTAAATTTTCTTTAATTATTAAGTAGATTGTTAATTATATTGTGCCTTGATTGCGGCATCTTTATCGATGTAAAGGGAAGAATATACACATGCCTGCAGGCTAATAGGAGGAAGGCAAACAGTAGGCCAGGTACAAATGAGTGTAGGAGACAAAACCATCCTCAATTAAACTGCAATATAGGACAAAAACCCCTTTTCCCAGACTTTAAAAGAAAATATATTATTATAATATGAACAGAAAGAGATAAGCTATTTTTGGTATTGTAATGAATTAAATATGTTGGCACTTGTCAGCTGTTTCTCTTTACTGGGTGCCATGTATAATCAGTGATAGTCTTGGGCCAGCTATCTCAAACAACTTAGTCATCTTCTGAACAATCTTCTTTCTTCTTCTTCTTCTCTCTTCCATCATCTGTGTGGATGATGAGGCCAAATGAACTCTTTCCACTTCTGTCTGTCCCTGGAGAGTCCGAACAATTCTGTACAGTTTGGTGTCGCTTGTTGGGATTCGGTTTTTCAGGTCTTTTATTTTGTCTATCCATCTGATTCTGAGCCATCCTTTGGATCTTTTACCTTCCATCGTTGTATTCAGGGCTTTAGTTGGTAATTTTTCTGTTCCCATTCTGGTCACATGGCAAACCATCGCAGTCTTCTTTCTTGAATTTTGTCTATTATTGTTATTTCTTGTTTTAGTTCTTTCCTTATGTCTTTGTTTCTTTGTCTATCCAGCAGAGATACTCCAAGTAATCTTCTTAGCCAACCCATTTCAGTAGTTAATAATTTTTTCTCTTCAGCCTTTTTTCAGATTCCAGCATTCACTTCCATAGAGGAGTATTGGGAGGACCATTGTCTCATAGATTCTTACTTTTGTTACTTGCTTGATATCTCTTGACTTCCATATTTTATTAAGTCATCCAAAAGTTTGGGATGCTTAACTGATTCGTCTCTTTATATCTTTTGTAATTTCACCATTGTACTCAATTACTCCTCCGAGGTAGGTGAAGTTTTCTACCTGCTCTAGATCTTACTATCAATTTCGATTTTCAGATTGGTGTTTTTTTTTTCCTATTTGCATAGTTTTGGTTTTGTCTATATTTATGTTTAATCCAAATTTTATTGAAATTATGTAATTTCACCATTGTACTCGATTACTCCTTCGAGGTAGGTGAAGTTTTCTACCTACTCTAGATTCTTACTATCAATTTCAATTTTCAGATTGGTGTTTTTTTTTTCTATTTGCATAGTTTTGGTTTTGTCTATATTTATGTTTAATCCAAATTTTATACATTCTTCCTTTATTTTATCAGAAATTCGTTGTAGCTCCTCTTCTGTGCTTGCAAGTAATGTAATGTCATCTGCAAATTTTAAATTTGTTATAGTTTTTCCATATATTTTGATTCCAGAGTCTTCTTTGTTTAAGGCCTTACCATTTGCTTCTTCAAGTGTAAGATTGAACAGGTCTGGAGACAGATTGTATCCCTGTCTTACTCCACTCTCTGTGTGGAACCAGTTGGTTAAGGTGTCCTCCACTCATACTGCACTTTCAGATTTTTTGTGTAGATTCTTTATTATTCTTATGGTTTTGTTGGCAATTCCAAATTCTTTCATAGTTTTCCATAGTTCTCTTCTATGGATTGAATCAAATGCGACAAAAGTCTATGAAATTTATATAGCAACTTTGGTTGTACTCGAGTGTCTTTTCTATTAGCTGTCTTATGGTGAATAGTTGATCAATTGTGCTTCATCCTGGTCTGAACCCTGCTTGTTCTTCTCCTAATGCTAGTTCTATATATGGCTTAATTTGTTTTTGGAGCTTTCGTAAAAACCTTACTTGGAATACTGAGGAGGCTAATGCCTCTGTAATTATTGCATTCTGTTTTATCTCCTTTTTTGTATATAGGAATTGTAACTGATTTGGTCCAATCAGTAGGTATTGCTTCATTTTTGTAGATCCTTTCAAATAATATTTTCAATGATTCCAAAAGTTGTTCCTTTCCTGCTTTTAAGAATTCTGCATGTATGTGATCAATACCAGGTGCTTTCCTACTTTTAAGTTTATCTATGCTGTGTGCTATTATTTCTTTGGTAAAGATATTTGTTTCCTCTTCCATTTCAGTGGCTGGAATAGTAATATCCTGAGAGCTGTTTGTTTTTATTATATAAGTTTCTAAAGTATTCTTCCCATCTGGCCATTCTTTTTGTTTTACTTTTAATTAGTTGTCCCTCTTTGTTTTTGATCATTATCATTTTCGTTGTCCGTATCTTGCTAATTTGGTCTATTTGTTTATATAATCCATGGAAGTTATTTTCTTTTGATAGCTTCTCTGCCATTTTGCATTTTTCTTCTAATCAGTTATTCTTGTCTCTTTTAACTAGTTTTCTAATTTCTCTGGTTAATCTATTATATTCATTTCTGTTATAGCTCTTTTTTAATTTCATGCTTTTCCTTTGATCACTTAACCTTTTCACTTCATTCGAGATCCAATCCTTTTTACTTCCTCTTTCTGTGTAACCTATTGTATTTTCTGAACAGTGCTGTTCAGAAAATTCTGTTGATTAATGACACCCTTCTTATAGGACTCTCTTTAGCCCCTTTTCCCATAGATCAGTTTCTACAGTGTATCTCTTTTACAGGCTTTTTAATGGCCATTGTTCTGCAGAACAATGGAGGCATCCATTATGCTTCCCATTTCTCCACTCCATTTCTAGTTTTTTTCTGTGCCCACATTCGTTCCTAGTCTTTAGGAATGTTAGGTTCACATGATTTCTCTTACACAGCTAGCTTTGGAGAGCAGACTATTGTCGTATAGTCATACCATACAGTACAATGCTTATAATGCCATCCTCATTTGCAGTCTTTTGATATAATATGAATGCAATATTTTACATGTTAGTTACAGAAGTGTTTGTAAACTACAAATAATGTTAGGAATAAAAACTATGATTTAAAAATTTTGAAATATAAGGAAGTTCTGTCCTACTTTGCACTTTAGCCTGATGGGATTTTGTCCAGGGAAGATGTCCAGACTCGAGTACAAATAGTATAATCTTACATATGTAATTGGTGCTCCCCTTGGCATTGTGAGGAATTCTTGAATATTGGACTGTTAGTCTCAATAATAATCTTCCAAATTTTTGATATCATGAGGCAATCATGTCAGAGAGTATTATAGAGCTGTGACAGGTTTCAAAAAACAGTCTAGAAGATTTAAACCTGCATCTGTATAATAAATATATACAACATCATGCAAGTTAATGGCACTGAAGGCTATTCTGTTAAATTGTTGAAAGTTTTTCACTTGGTTAAACTATAAATTAAAGATGCCAAGAAATTACATTCTTGGTTTAATCCTTTGTCCAAGTGGAAGCAAACAAGTTTGTACATTAAGTATCTTCACAACTAAGCTATTTGTATATAGAGGCTAATAATTTCACATCAGTTGCCTTAGTATCCCATAATGTAAAGCACACACAACAAACTTTATTTGCTTACATTCAGACAAAAGAGATTAAACCAAGAATGTAATTTCTTATCATCTTTAATCTGTTAGAATGGTTTGTATATAATTGCACTGAGTATAATATTGGCCAGTTTGTGCCCATTGTGTATGGATTTGCAGAAAGTAAACATTATGGATACCAGTTTGGTTGAGCATACCTTGGGAATATCTATAGACATGCTTTTTTGGAAATGATACTATCTGTGTGACAAAGCATGATGTGGGTTCAATAAGAGATGAGTTATTAGTTAGTTGAATTATCCTTTTATAGTAATAAGGATTTTCGGGAAGCTGTTTGGCTTCCCGAAAATCCATCCAACACAGGAAAAGTATCCTAAGTGAGAGAAAGTGTTTGCAATATGGGCAGTTTTCCAGAAGAGAAGTGCTGAAAATAAAAGAGAATGCCGAGTGTTCTGAAGTCTGCAGACTTCCAAACACTGGACATTCAGAAACTTGACAGGATTATGTATTACTTCCATTGAAATTTACTAACTTGACTTGTACTCATTAAAATATGTCACATGATGAGTCTTAAGTCTCCATGGAGGTGCCCATGCAATAATAATAAATATGACAGCCTGGTTGGTTGATTGATCGGATAGCATTTCCACTCTTCAGCTAACAGATCTTCTTCTAATCCCACTGTGGCATGGATGTTTGTAAATATGTTTAAGTGATAGACAGATCTCATCACTCTGTATGGAGTTTGTGGCTCAGTTGGTATAGATGTGCCTTTTGGTTGGAAAAATATTGCATTGGATTCCATATAGGACTTGAATAATCTTTATAAGAAATTTTCAACTGAAAGTGAGTTAGCTAGTCTCATACAGAGTGGCAGGGTTTTTCATCCCATAAAACATTCAAACTGAGCAAAAACATATTAATACACATAATCCACTGGCCTTATAGCATTAGTTGCTTGAGCCATAATTCCAAACAGCAACAATACCTGGTGCAAGATCTTATTGGCCTGAAGTGAAAGTGGCTTGAAAAAGTACTGTGATTGGTCTCTAAAACAGGATTCCAGATTATATAACTCTTACTTTTAAACATTAAGTTTATAATTTTATATGGGAGGAATTATCATATGTCTTCTTCTCTCTTCTATGTGTTAGGCCTACTGGCCTGTTACATAATATCTATGTAAGAGACCAGTCTTAAAGAGCTATCTTAAGCCCTTCATCCCGAGGATGAGGTGACTAGCCCTATTCCTACTGGTACACATTATCATATGTATGCATGCATGTGCATGTGTGTGTGTGTGTGTGTGTGTGTGTGTGTGTGTGTGTGTGTGTGTGTGTGTGTGTGTGTATCAGAACTAGGCAAATTAAGCAGCATCCAATGATGCTGCTTAATTTGCCTAGTTCTGCCCAAGACTCTCACAGTTTTTAATGATATATCCCAGTAAGTAAGTAGGAATTCCATTGAGTGATGGAATTCCTACGGACTTGCCATTGAACTTGTCAGCAGTTTGTTTCATGCCAACGAACTGCTGACAGTTTGTCAGCATGAAACGTTCAGATCGTAGTTTTCGATCTTAGTTTCGCTTACTGGCTGAAAAACAATAAGGGATTTTTATCCCCTTAACTGACTAACCTCGCCAGAAAAAAACAGCCGTTTGGCTTTTCATCTTAGTTATATACTATGTTATAACATAATATAGTGACACACCTTTCTGGCAATCGTACAGCAAAAGAATGTAAGTTCTTTTCACTTAAACTCTGATATATTAGGTCTAGCTACTCACTGATGAGACCTCAAAAAAAGGTTGAAACCGGTCTTGGTAGTGACCTCTCCTCATAATGTAAAACAGTACTACATCTCCTAAGAGCTGTGTGTTTTACATTATGAGAAAATATCAAGAACAGTGAGGGATCTTGCTCCACCTTTGCAATGAGTTGCCGTGGTGTGGCACTACCAAGTGGTCACGTACGCTTGGATACGCTGACAGTTCATCGGCATGAAACGTTCAGATCGTAGTTTTCGATCTTAGTTTCGCTTACTGGCTGAAAAACAATAAGGGATTTTTATCCCCTTAACTAGGTTAGACTATGATAAATTTAGTTTAATCCTTTATCCCAGTGAGAGCAAACAAAGTTTGCACCTGAAAATATAGTGCTGTACTATCTTACCTGGGTAAGTAGTACAACAAACAGGTGCAAACTTTGTTTGCTCTCACTGGGATAAAGGATTAAACTAGATTTATCATAGTCTAACCTAGTGAAAAATAAACTTTCAACATCTTTCTCTAAATCCAGAGTAATTTAATAAAAAAAAGGTGGCAAACCGTTTGGCAACTCCTATAGGTAAAGATCACCTTGCTTCTGCTTCTGCCTGGTATCTCCAACTCTGGGCCTGGCTCCCACTGAATCAATAAAGGTCGAAACTAGTCTGGGTAGTGGCCAATCCCTTAATGCATAACAGTATACATATCCACAAGGAGATGTGTTTTGCATTATGGGAGATACCGGGATAGGAGTGTTGGTAGCTTGCTCCACCTTTAAAAGTTAAGGTTTAGATTATTTTATAAGGTTTTACATGCTTCAA
Organism: Typopeltis vanoorti; assembly: GCF_054136105.1. Classification (NCBI taxonomy): domain Eukaryota; kingdom Metazoa; phylum Arthropoda; class Arachnida; order Uropygi; family Thelyphonidae; genus Typopeltis; species Typopeltis vanoorti. Next base: position 47,374,887 of record NC_143569.1, read on the forward strand.
GGAACATACAATCGAATTTGAATCTGCTGGAATTGAAGAAGCCTGGTTCTAAAGAACTTTATGTCTGGTATCATTAGCAGGAAGCAAGGGCAGACCTGTCAGATTCTAAAAATGTAGTATAGTCTTGATTTTCTAGGATTCTAATCTGAGCAGAATGGCCAGTCTATCCAAAGTAACAAAGCTACAGGGCACTTGATAAACTTCTGGCACAGAGTTGGTAATTTGTCCTTGGTAGATGGGAGAAAGAAAACAGGTTCCAAGCTGGTTTGAAGAAAGTTTTATAGATTGTACTTGCGAAGAATCTGTGATATTTGTTGAGATATTCCTTTAAAGTAAGGTATGGAAATTCCTTTCTCATCAGAAGCATCCAGGGAGATTTTTATTTTATTTAATTCATGTAACAGAAGGGAATCATGTTCCCTTTTGTGATAGATGATGGTGTGAATACAACTAAATGTATCTGCTAGTAAAGGAGGGTTTCTATAAACAGAAAATGCAATACTATCTATAGAGTTACAGATTATTGAGGCATCAAAAGGGAAGCTGTTGTTGGATGTTGAATATTAAGTTTTAAAAGAGGTATACCATGAGTAGACATATCGATACAAAATTAATAACGGAAAACTCACGTACAAAGATTATTTAATAGTATAATTTTAGCCTGTGTGTCACAGGCATCTTCAGTACATTAAAGTACTGAAATTAAAGTACTTATAAAGTACTATCTCCCATAAAGGGGATAGATGTAAGATCTATTTAAGTTAGAAGAATGAAGTAAAGTTTCACATGTTTCTTTATAAAGGCGTTCCATGAGGAACTGACTTTTGTGAAGGACTCTTGTGTTTCTGCAATGAACTCTATGTCTAGTGAAGATAGCATGTTCTGCAAGTCCAGACTTTTCAGGTTTAAAGTATTCAATATAAGATTGGTGTTCTTCTAGTCGAATAGAGGCAGATCTTTATGTTTGTCCGAAATTAGATAATCCACAAGAGCACGGAATCTGGTAGACACCTGGATAATTCTGGTTATTTTTCCTTTAAAAATAAGTTGTATCAACCAATTGAAGGAACAGTAATGGGCAATCCTCTTTCTCCTGCTATCTCCAATTTCTTTATGGAACGTTTTGAACAACGTATCTTTGACAACATTTCTCCCAGACCTACTCATTGGTTCAGATATGTCGATAACATTTTTGCTGTATGGAATGGCTCTTCTGATGAACGTCAACAGTTTCTCACTAAGTTAAATGCACTTCATCCTAGGATCCAGTTTACCCTAGAAGTAGAATCAAATAAGCAGTTAGCCTTTTTAGATCTTCTAATTCTTCGTCAACCAGATGGTAAACTACATTTCTCAGTCTATAGAAAGAAGACTCATACAGTCCATTATATCCATGCTGAATCTTATCACCATCCCAGTCAAAAGGCAGGAACTATTAAAACACTGGTTCATCGGGCCCACTCCTTTTGTTCTTCAGACAATCTTTTACAGAAAGAAATGCAATATATAACTTCTTCCTTTCTATCTAGTGGTTATAAGAATTGCTTCATTAAAAGAGCTTTGAGTAGTTTTAATATGTTTTCCTCTTCAAATACAGAAGAAATAATGCACATTCCTATCCCTTATGTACAAGGCATTATGAACGTATAGCAAAAGTTTTAAAACCACTGAATATTTTTGTTGCCTTTCGACTGTTTAGAAAAATCTCCACCTTTCTCACTTCTCCTAAGGACAAGCTTCCACATCTTAATTATCCAGGTGTCTACCAAATTCCGTGCTCTTGTGGATTATCTTATTTCGGACAAACAGGAAGATCTGCCTCTATTCAGCTAGAAGAACACCAATCTTATATTGAATACTTTAAACCTGAAAGGTCTGGACTTGCAGAACATGCCGTCTTCACTAGACATAGAGTTCATTGGAGAAAGACAAGAGTCCTTCACAAAAGTCGGTTCCTCGTGGAATGCCTTTATAAAGAAACATGTGAAACTTTACTTCATTCTCCTAACTTAAATAGATCTGATGGCATACGTCTATCCCCTTTATGGGAGAAATTACTTTATAAATCAGCTAATCTTTTTATTGTATACTTTTTTTTTTTTTTTTTTTTTGTTAAGAAATTTATTGACCTTTTTAGTTATCTTACACCAGCTACTTAGGTGGCGCTTTTTGGAATTGTCAGTTATTGTTTAATTTGAGCTTAAAATGTACTGAAGATGCCTGTGACATATAGGCGAAAATTATACTATTAAATAATCTTTGTACGCGAGTTTTCCGTTATTAATTTTGTATCAATATGTTGATTATTGTTGTTCAATAGTGATTTGATACCAGAGTACAAGAAGTTTATTTTATCCAGTAATTTTATCTCTTAGTGAGACCATACTGTGAAGATATCATCAGTGAAACAAAGCCAGATACAAGATTTGGAGAAAATTATATGGAAGAGTTGGCATTCTAAATGTTCCATAAAATAATCAGCCAAAACTGATAAGATAGGGCTGCCCATCACTGTTTCTTTGATTTATTTGAACAACTTATTCCACAATGTAAAAATAGCCTTCGTTGATGGTCAGTCTCTTGAACTTGGTAAATAGGGGAAACTACATCAAAGGAAACCAGTATATCATTATCCAGCAGACACAGATCTTTAATATTTTTTTCTTTGAAGTTAGATAAAAATTAGCCATAGCATTAACAAAAGCTTCTAAATTTATCAGATCCTAGATTAAACGTAACTGTGATATATTAGAAGGCCATGGTAGAGTTCACCCAAAGTAATTTCTAACTAGTGAAATATTTGCCTCACTGGTGAGCCAACACAAAATTTTTCAAGACCTGCTTATTAGATAATTAAATTCCTGTGTGGCTTGTGGCCAGGTTGTTAACAAGATAATGGAACACATCAAAAGTATCCAGAATGTCCTATTATTATGGCATAGTGGATCCAGAGGTCAGGGAGCTTTCACAAATTAATATGATAACACAAAAAAAAGTGTGCATAACATGTTTAATAGCCATATATTAATAGCTGTATCTTCAATAGTGAGAGGCAGTCATTCCGATTCTGATAGTGGTGTAAGGCTTCTGTGCTTTCTTATAAAATAAACATTCAGACTTACTCATATGGTGGCAATGATGGAGTAAGCACATTTCATACCACAGGATGTTTGGTTGGTATCAGTTCCATATTGTTACAAGGCCAGATTTCTTTTTTATTTCTCCACTGAGCATTTTGTTTGTTCGAAACAGGAAAGGTGACAGTCACATGGAACTTGGTAGATGCTGAGAAGAGCAAGAGAGGGTGGTTTATCTTTAGATAAACATGATGATAGTTTGTTGAAATGAATGAATGTAGCTGTAATCAGAGATTGATTCTAAGATGCCAGAAATGTATGGGATAGGAACACTTCATATTGCTTGATTGGTATTTGACCTCAAATTATTGGAATCAAAAATATATTGTATAGTCCACTCTGAGAAGCCATTGAGATGCATATACTGTTTTTGCAGTTTATAAATTCTGCTGTAGTTAGTTGTTGCAATTTACAACATATAATGTGAGCATGATGTTATAGAGTTTTTATAATTCCAATTTTTCTGAGAAGGACGGTAAGCAGATTGCTGTTGAATATAGTATCCAATAAAGATAGGTTTACATTATAATAAAGGTAAATAATTATCATCAGTAGCATTAGGCAGATATCACCGATGCCTAATGCCACTGATGATGATCTCTAATTTTCAGGTTGAAATATATGTCTATTAAATATATTATTCACTCTTTTCCTTGTGTTAATTTGTGAAACATTATGGCACAAGTTTCACTGAAATGATAATTACTGTTCCTCCACAGGAACAAAGTAACTAAGTAGACTGGCAAGCTCGGTAAATTATCTGTGTTACAAGGTAAGTTACGAGCTTGGATTTCTTTTCTCAAGAAATGCAATGCCATGAACGCAAGATTATTCCTAACTTCACAAAATTGAAGGAAAGTATCAAATCTCCTGGCACACATTATATCTGTCTAAATTCAAGTCTATCACTCATTCATAATCAACTTTGAGTAAAGTGTGATCTTGTTAGTAATATATGTCACACTGCTGATCTTCAAGATAATATTACTTCAGTTATGGATTATCAGCTATCACATGTAGTTTTAATGGTTGCAAAATGCTCTCTTTACCATTAATTTAACAAACACATGACATTTAGATTGCAAATTTAATGTTCTTATCACCACTGCTGTTCAGATAACTTGGTATTAAACAATTCAGGATGTCTTTTAACTGAAAATAAAATTCTTATTCTATCAGAAGGACATAAATTTGTAGTTTTTAAGATTCCTTATTTAGATTTCCTCTATAATATTGAATGGAATATATCCACTTTCTCCAGTGAGAACACCAAAAAACTTTGGAAGTCTCTTCTGCACTTCTGAAAGCCAAACTTCCTAATTCAAATATTTCTTTAGCAGAAATTAAAGCTCTATAATTGCTGAGATACACAGTCATATCATTATTACAAAAGCAGACGAGAGGAAAGCCACTGTGGTTGTGGCACTCTGCAGAATACAAAACAGAAAATATATCTTTTGCTATATGACAGATCTGCTTACCAAGAACTTGACCACAATTCCACCAGTAGTCAACTTCGAAAATTGAACTCACATTAGGTGATGTTACAAGTCTTGGTGGAGATGCTATAGACAACTTAAAATAAAACAATAAAACTTACTTTGCTAGAACCCCATACTTTTTTGGTTTGCCAAAGATCCACAAGGAAGGCATCCTGTTGTGAATTGTATAGATTCTCCAACATATCACATGAATTAAGTTTTTAGCACACTTATTAAAGGCTCACATTGGTAACTTCTATTCTTTCATAAAAAATATTTTTTGATTTTCTGGATAAAGTGAAAAATCTTGCCCTTCAACCCATCGACTTATTGGTCAGCTTCAATACTAAATCTGTATTAACTTAACATGCCTCTGGAAGATCCCATTCATCTGCTCTCACAAGCCTTTTTATCAGATATAGTCAAATTATTTGACTTTGTCATTCACTCAGGTTATTTTCTTTGTCAGAACAGAATCTGTGGACAAGTTGAAGGGAACCACTTATAGGGGCACTTACTCTCTCCTGCTCTCACCAACTTTGATCTAGAATATGTAGAAGAAATCCTTTTCTTATCCATAAACCCTCAGCCTTATAAGAATAGAAAAAGAAAGCAAGCTAGCTTTCCTAAACATCCTACTCTCCCACTCCTTGTCAGTGAACTAATTACTTCTGTTTATCTGTTCACCATTCTTCTCAGAAGATTGGGATTGTGAAAACTCTGTTCCTTCATGCCCACATTATATGCTCTAAATTGCAACGACTACAGCAAAACTTCTGGACATCAAATGGTATCAGTGGCTTCTCAGAGCAGACCATACAACATATTTGTGATTCCTATAATCTGAGCTCAAACAACTATGAAACAGTAATACGAAGAGGACATCTTGGAGCCAATATCTAGAATCCTTAAAAAGTATAATCTCGTGGCGACATTTGTTCCTTTCAACAAATGTCATCATTATTACCATCTTCTAAAGATAAATGATCCCTTTCACTCTTCCTAGCATCCACTAAGTTCCATCTGACTGTGACCTTTCTTACTTCAGACAAACTGAGCATTCAGTAAAGAAAATAATGCAAAAATGCCAGTCTTACATTGGTAATAGGAAATCTGAGAAATCTGGCCTTGCACAACATGGAATTGATACCAACCACACAGTATCGCAATATTCTATGTCTGAAATGTGCTCAACCAGCTTTGACACCATAAGTTTGAATATTTATTTAAAGAAAGTGCCAAAGCTTTACTTCATCATTCGAACCTTAATCCAAATAACTACCTCTTATTAACAAGGATATGGGAGAATCTTATTTTAATTATGCATCATCAACTTTTTTTAAAATAATAATTCTGTGTTTATTCTTTTATTCATTTGCATCATTTTTATTTATATATAACATCACACAGCTCTTACTGTTTAAATAATCCATTGGTCTTGTTCTATTTTGTATTCAACTTCCTGATGCCATTGATTATGACCTGTATTTTTCAGGTTGAAATATATGGTTATTAAATATTTTTCCTTCTTTTCTTTGTGTTATCATGTTAATTTGTGAAACCTTATGGCAGAAATATTCTCAAACAACAATTACAAGTCCAAGAGTGTTTTTGAGCTTATCACATAAATGTTTACTGGTATTTTTCTTTTGGGCAGTTAAACTAAGGAGAATGGTGCATTTATCCATATATTTCCCTAGAAAAGTGTTTTTATAATTTGGTGCTCATAGCATAGTGCAAGGTTATACAGAGCCAAATCAACAGATTTCGAAGCTGCTGTACTTGTGAAAGTTATGAGTGATGTTCCATTTTTAGCTAAAAGTTGAAATACATGAACTTGCTGAAACATTCAGATATTTAGAATTGAGTCACATGAATCACATAAAATCGTAAATTCCAATGTCTTCTATTCTCTTCTAAATGAGGTGTCAAATCACCCTCCAGGTGGTGAGCGTGACCATAAGGTAATTACCTGGGTAGTTGCTAACAGTGTGAGACCCTCTGTGAGAAAAGAGCAGATGTGGAACTACAAGGCTGGTGATTATGAGAAGCTCAGGAGACAACTTGCAGGTGTAGCAAGATGAGGAGTTGACTGGAAAGGAGACCAATGCAGCTTGGGTGATATTCAAGAACTATCTAGTAGAAGCAGTGTCTAAATGTATTCCAAGGGTCAGAAGATTAAATAAGGTAGGTGTGAAATGGATGAATGGAGAGATTAAGCATGCAATACAAAGGAAAAAGCCATTTTGGAGGCAGCATAAAATGCATGGTAATGTCATTTCTATGAAGATTACGAAGAACAGGCAAGGAGGATGACTTGGTTGGTAAGGATAGCAAAAGTGAAGTATGGGCAGCAGTTAGCTAATGAAGCCAAAAAGAATCCTAGAGAGTTCTTTTGATATGTAACCAGCAAAAAAGGAATAATTATGGAAGGATGACATTGATTGGAGAAAATGGTATAAGAACAACTGCTGCAGAAGATATGGTTGAGATATTTAATGAGCAGTTCATAAAGGTCTTTCATTCTTATGAATGTGCCATAATGGAGAGTTTGAGAGCAGTTGATGATGAGGAGAGACTGATTGTAAGTGAGCAAGTAGTATATGGGGGGATTGAGCAAACTTGATGTTAAGGCTGTAGGACTTGATATTATATCACCACATATTTTGAAGGAATATGCCAGAGTCATCTGCCTTGACATATTTGTTTAATATGAGTCTTGCACTGGGTCAAGTTCCAAAAGAGTGGAAGGAAGGCAAGATTGTGCCACTTCATATGGGAGCTAACAGAACTCAAAACATCAAATTATAGGCCTATCTGTGTGTCAGTTATTGTGGTTAAAGTGTTGGAGAGGCTGGAAAAGTGTTGGAGAGGCTGGTGAGAACCAGGATCCAGAATTGGGTTAACAATGGTAATATCTTTGATGGACAGCATGGATTTGCTAAAGGGAGATTATGTTTTGGTAATCTACTTACTTATTACAATAAGATGACAGCTTCCTTGAATAATGGAGATGGATACCCAGTAGTAACTTAGATTTTGCAAAGGCTTTTGATAGATTATCACATGTCCAATGCACCACTGGATACCTCTCAGATAGAGATTGGCTATCTGATAGGTATCAGCAAGTTGTGTATGGAGGAGCAATATCCCAGAAGAGGAAAGTCACTAGTGGTGTGTTTCCAGGATCTGTTTTAGGGCCATTCCTGTATGTTAATGATATTGGGAAGATTTGGATGGGAATATTCAGTTGTTTGCAGATGATGCAAAGTTGAGACAAACTATGAGGAGTAGAGCAGATGTTGTTGCCTTACAGGAAGACTTCAATAGATTGAGTGATTGGACACAGGAGTGGGAATGTCAGGTCAATCTTGCAAACTGTAAGGTTTTAAAATTTGGGAAACAAAGATGGGATGTAGAATTTATGCTTGGTGGAGATATATGGTGGAGGAAACAAGAAATCTTAAGGTGATGGTGGATGAGTATCTAAAATTTAGAGGACACATTGCTAAAATTGTGAAGACAACACAACAAAAATTAAATTAAAGATGCCAAGAAATTATATTCTTGATTTAATCCTTTATCCAAGTGTAAGCAAACAAAGTTTGCACCTGAACTGTTTTCAAGACTGGGCAACTCATATAAAGAGGCTAATGACTTCACATCACTTGCCTTAGTATCTCATAATGCAAAACACATATCCTTACAGACATGTATAATGCTATGCATTATGGGAAGGGTCACTACCCAGACCAGTTTTGACCATTATTGAGGTCTCATCAGTTGGAGCCAGCCCCATTGGTGATACTAAGGTGTAGTATGATGAGTTGTGTGTATGACAAAGGGACCTCTTAGATGAGTCTTTAACTCATTGAGATTTTAGGATAATAATAATAATCTTGCATACAGGTGATTACCCATAATTTTGAATTACATTATTCCAGAGTTCGAATGTTCATTTAAATGTTTATTGTCAGTTCTCAACATTGATAGTATGGTTGTCCAGTGCACAGATCACTTTCTGTGGAGATTCTCACTCTCTTTACATTAACAGAACCACTCAAAGACCTGTCACTTTTCATACCATCTTTATGTGCTATTGTTTTTTTTTCTGCTAAAAAAGAGCATTGGAATGTGCTATTTTTAGTAAATTTTATGTTTAAATAGCTGTTTTGCAATTTTAAAACAATTTTATGCAGTCATGTCACTTTGTTCTTTAAATCATAAAAATCTTGAAACAGTATATTTAGCTTGGTTGATTTACTACAACACACTGCATGACAACAGTTGTTATATAGCTTAACTTGCCTAAACCTGCACAGACTAGTCAGCACTGTCAAAATAATGAGTATGTGGACAATGAGATAGACATCTACTACTGATGCTTTTGGTGGGAGGGGGGGGGGTGTTTCATATGCCATGAAGGCTGACAACTTCCAGGTATACATCCATAAGTCTTTTTTTTATTGTACTTTTTTATGTCATGCATAATGTACATTTACTAGCTACTAAAATATGTGTAATTTTTAAGTAACTTCCAGAATGCTATTTTTCAACTATTATTTATTCACACACAGCTACTTCTGTGGTCAGTTGTCCAGCCTATAAGAAAACGATGTATTAGTCCATCTTTCTTATTATGCTTAGCACCCATGTATCTGTGGATATTTGTTATCTTTCCTCAGGCACATAAGGTAAAAGTTGTGTGTAAGTGAATGTTCTTTTGTTTTTAGTTGCTTTATTTAATTTATTTTAATTAACCAAACTTGTGCAGGTAATTATGCATTCTGGTTTTGTTTCTGTTTATATTACAATAAATGATTATATCAATGTTGACTTAAGTATATTTTTGAATTATTTTCATTTTAAGGACTTGAAATTTTAACAATACAGATATTCACTTTTTTTTATCGTCTTAATTTTTTCATCTGCTTTTTTGAGGATTATTATTTTTAAGTATCAAATAAAAGTGGCTTTAAATTACAAATGTATATATTCAATCTGCTTAAAAAATTAACACTTTTAATGATTAATAATATAAACTTGTCTGATTGTACAACAAATAATAAAAAGTATTATTATTTGTTGGTTTATGTGTTTGGTTATTAGAATAACCAAAAATATTAGGACCTTTGATTGCAACAAAATTAGAATAATTAGCAGGTGAATTAACAAAAAAAAAAAATATATATATATATATATATATATATATATAATTTTTAAAAAATAACACATTTTCAGATGTGAGGAAATAGGTTGTGTAGAAAGCCTTATCTATTACAAGTCTGTTGTTACATTATTCCAATTAACTGTAGAAATAGTTATTCATTCGGTAACCTGTTCCTGCTGTAAAAAAAAAAATCATCTGCGACTAATTATATAATTTCAGATTTTTCCACAAAACGTTTTATTTTTTAATAAAGATAATCATAAGTTCCTAAATATTGAGAAAATTTACTTCAGAGCCATTCTAAAATATGTGTAAAAGGTTTAAAATCCATATCCAGAAAAAGATTTGAATCTGGAGCCTTTCAGAAATAGTTTAAGCTTTCAGAGTACTACATAAAAGTGATGTTACTTTCATATAGTTCAAGGAAAAGAAATTTGTATTTTGGTATTTTAAGTTGTTGCATTTAGAACACACCAACATCTCTTTTCACCATCCATGATCTGCATGCAGTATGCTAGAAAATTATGTTATCACACTAACATTAGAGATAAGTACGTAAGTTAAACTTGCATGCTTGTAAGTTTAACTCGCTAAGTTAAATTTGCCAAGAAGTTATATTCTTGTTTAATCCTATATCCAAGTGTAAGCAAATGAAGTTTGTGCTTGAAGTACTTCACAACTAGGCTATTGTATATAGAGGCTAATGACTTCACATTAATTGCCTTAGTATCCTATATATAGTCCTATATGTATAATGTACTGCATTATATATAATGCAGTATTTTATGGGAAGGACTACCACCCAAATCAGTTTTGAACCTTCATTGAGGTCTTGTCAGTAGAAGCCAGATCCAGAAGAGACATCAAGGTTGAAGTAATGTAGAAGTCATATACACTCTGAATTAGAGATAGTTGAGTTACTGAGTGAGCACTTTGCAAAAGTATATCATCCAGGTGGTGACATTGCAGAAACGAATAACCCAGTAGATTATACGGGAATTGTGGTTAATGAAGTGGAGGTGAGTAGTCTATTGCATAACCTCAATGTCAATACATCTGTGGGACTGGATGGTATACCAGCTCGTGTTGTACGAGAAGCAGCTAAAGAATTGTCAGTACCCTTGACCATTTTGTTTAATTTGAGTCTCGGGTCTGGGTTAGTCCCGAGCGGGTGGAAAGAGGGGAAAATAGTTCCACTGCATAAAGGTGGCTTCAAGACTGCTGTTGTAAATTACCGACCGATTAGCATATCAGGAATCATTGTCAAGGTCTTAGAGAAAATAGTCAAGAGGAAAATACAAGATTGGATAGAAGAAAATGGGATACTGTATCGGGGACAGCATGGTTTTGTGAAGGGTAGGTCATGCCTCAGTAACTTGCTCACGTATTATAACACAGTGACGGCTGAACTGGATAAGGGTAATGGGTTTACGGTGATTCTACTGGACCTTGCCAAGGCCTTTGACAGGATTCCACATGGAATTCTAATCAGTAAATTGCAGCATATGGGAATGGACATAGGGTTGGTGAGATGGATAGGAGGGTGGTTGACGGAGAGATATCAGAGAGTGGTTTACTCGGGAGTAGAGTCCACAAGACGGCCTGTGACTAGTGGTGTGCCACAAGGATCTGTTCTTGGACCACTGCTGTTTAATTTGTTCATAAATGATATAGGAAATGATCTGAGAGGAACAGTTCATTTGTTTGCAGATGATGCGAAGTTGGGTAGGGCAATAGTGAATGCAGATGACGTCAGAATTTTGCAGGATGATTTGGATAGATTGGAGGTCTGGGCTAAGGAGAATGGATGTCAGTTTAATGTGGCAAAATGTAAGGTTATGCATTTTGGGGTGAAAAGATTTTCGGCAGTTTACTGCATTGGTGGAACCCTGCTCCAGGAAATTGATGAGGCACGAGATTTAGGAGTGTTGGTAGATAAGGAATTGAAATTTAGGGGACACATTGCAAAAGTGACCAAAACAGCTCATCAAATCACTTGGTTGCTGAAGAATACGTTGACAAGCAGAGACAAGCAGGTTATTGTTCCTCTCTATCAAGCCTTGATAAGACCCCATCTAGACTACTGTGCTCAGATTTGGTCACCTAGGTTTCTTCTTGATAGGGAGGAGGTGGAGAGGATCCAGAGGCCAGTGACCAAGATGATAGCAGGTCTGTGGAATGAACCATAAGAGAACAGGTTGAGGATTTGTGGGTTGCAAAAATTGGTTGATAGGCGGAGGAGGGGAGATATGATTGAGACATTCAAATTACTGAAGGGTTTCTATAAAATTAATTCAGAAGATATTTTTGAGAACAGGGCTGGTTGTGGGAGGACTAGGGGACATCCATGGAAACTGGGCAAAAGTGTGGTTAGTAAAGGTGTTAGAGCTGGGTTCTTTACTTTTAGAGTAGTGAATGAGTGGAATGCGCTCCCTGAGTCTGTGGTGGATGCTGTGACAGTGAATGAGTTTAAGGCGAGGTATGATAGATACTGTATGAATGTCAAATAGTTGTGGTGAATATGATTTGGGGCCTCCCTCGATGAGTCTAATGACTCCCTGGAGTTGCCCGTAATATTAGTAATAATAATAATAATAATAATAGTTGTGGAAAGTATTTTCACTTGATGTTTGAATTCATCAATTTTTGTGAGTTTCACAGCATACAGATCTAGAAAATAGACAGATCATTGGGTGATGCACATGGTTGACAGTCATGATAGACTTAATTTTATGGCACTAATTCTGTATCTCTAACCCTAAATCACAGTACATCATTAATTTTTCATCATTGTGCCATAAGAACAAATCTGAGTAGTAAGTTGGTATATTAGACTTTTGATCTATGTCACTATGAATCATCATTTAGTCAATAAAATTTGATTCGGTATTCAAATATACATTGGTAGCATAGGAGAGTGCAACTTTGCTGGAAACATTCATGATAGCACTTCATGGTAAACAACACTAGCGGAAAATGAATGGTTAATTGATTGATCATACTGAATCACTGTTATGAGTAACAACCAAACATCAAATCCTATCTGTATGTATTCAAATTCCACATGGAATTTTTATAAAATCAGGCTCTCAACACAGCTACACATAAACCAACACTTTGGCTATGTTATGTGAGTAATGTGTTTTTATTGGTCTCATAACTCAGACACGTTAGATATATTTTTAGTGCACATAACAACCAACATCCCAATATACATTTCAGAAAATAACAACTGTCTCCAATTCCTAGACAGACTACTTACATGACTGCCAAATGATTCATTATCCTTTTTTGTTTATAGGAAACCCCCCCCCCCCACATACACACACACTGGAAGGTACTTATAAGTACCATTACCCATGCCAACAGTATGGCATCCTGAAACATTCACTCACAGAACCAGAGTTATTTGTTCAGATGACATACTTTTTTTTAAATTTTTATTTATCTGATGGCTACAATTCCTATAAATAGATAAAAACTGTATGCCCTGCTATTCCTCCTGCAAAAAACACAGAAGATCACAGCAAACCCATTCCATCCATTATTCAAGGTACTTTAGAGCATAGCCAAAGTTCTCTTCAAACATAATATCCATACCACTTCAAACCATGCACCAGTTAGCAGCCTTCATCTTTTCTCCTAAGCATCATCTTCATCCTCTTGCACATCATAATATTATTATTATTATTATTATTACGGGCAACTCCAGGGAGTCATTAGACTCATCGAGGGAGGCCCCAAATCATTTTCATCACAACTATTCGACATTCATACAGTATCTATCATACCTCGCCTTAAACTCATTCACTGTCACAGCATCCACCACAGACTCAGGGAGCGCATTCCACTCATTCACTACTCTAAAAGTAAAGAACCCAGCTCTAACACCTTTACTAACCACACTTTTGCCCAGTTTCCATGGATGTCCCCTAGTCCTCCCACAACCATCCCTGTTCTCAAAAATATCTTCTGAATTAATTTTATAGAAACCCTTCAGTAATTTGAATGTCTCAATCATATCTCCCCTCCTCCGCCTATCAACCAATTTTTGCAACCCACAAATCCTCAACCTGTTCTCATACGGTTCATTCCACAGACCTGCTATCATCTTGGTCACTCGCCTCTGGATCCTCTCCACCTCCTCCCCATCAAGAAGAAACCTAGGTGACCAAATCTGAGCACAGTAGTCGAGATGAGGTCTTATCAAGGCTCGATACAGAGGAACAATAACCTGCTTGTCTCTGCTTGTCAACGTATTCTTCAGCAACCAAGTGATTTGATGAGCTGATTTGGCCACTTTTGCAATGTGTCCCCTAAATTTCAATTCCTTATCCACCAACACTCCTAAATCTCGTGCCTCATCAATTTCCTGGAGCACGGTTCCACCAATGCAGTAAACTGCCTCCCATCTTTTCACCCCAAAATGCATAACCTTACATTTTGCCACATTAAATTGACATCCATTCTCCCTAGCCCAGACCTCCAATCTATCCAAATCATCCTGCAAAATTTGACATCATCTGCATTCACTATTGCCCTACCCAACTTCGCATCATCCGCAAACAAATGAGCTGTTCCTCTCAGATCCTTTCCTATATCATTTATGAACAAATTAAACAGCAGTGGTCCAAGAACAGATCCTTGTGGTACACCACTAGTCACAGGCCGTCTTGTGGACTCTACTCCTGAGTAAACCACTCTCTGATATCTCTCCGTCAACCACCCTCCTATCCATCTCACCAACCCTATGTCCATTCCCATATGCTGCAATTTACTGATTAGAATTCCATGTGGTATCCTGTCAAAGGCCTTAGCAAGGTCCAGCAGAATCACTGTAAACCCATTACCCTTATCCAGTTCAGCCGTCACTGTGTTATAATACGTGAGCAAGTTACTGAGGCATGACCTACCCTTCACAAAACCATGCTGTCCCCGATACAGTATCCCATTTTCTTCTATCCAATCTTGTATATTCCTCTTGACTATTTTCTCTAAGACCTTGATAATGATTCCTGTTATGCTGATTGTCCGGTAATTTTCAACAGCAGCTTTGGAACCACCTTTGTGCAGTGGAACTATTTTCCCCTCTTTCCACCCCCTTGGGACTGACCCAGTCCTGAGGCTCAAATTAAACATAATGGTCAAGGGCACTGACAATTCTTTGGCCGCTTCACGTACGACACGAGCTGGTATACCATCCAATCCCACAGATGTATTGACATTGAGGTTCTGTAATAGACTAGTTACCTCTACCTCATTCATCACAATTCCAGTATAAGCTGTTGGTTCCTCCATTTCCGCAAAGCCACCACCTGGATGATATACTCTTGCAAAGTGCTCGCTCAGTAATTTCACAACATCGACTGATTCAGTTACCTCCCTACCCTCAGCATTTTTTAAGATCATTCTACCATGAGCATTTTTCCTTTTACTTGCAACATATTGAAAAAACTGTTTGGGATTCTCTTTAGCCTGCATGGCCAATTTCCTTTCGTAATCTGCTTTTGCTTTTCTTACCACCCTTGTTACCATCCTGGCCTGAGCTTTATACTGTTCATGCACCTGATGGTCACCCTTCTCCTTAAATTCCCTCCACAATTGTTTCTTTTTTTGCAGCTCAAGCTTAATAGTGTTATTCATCCATTTAACCCCTACCTGATTTATTATTCGGACTCTTGGTATACAGTCAACCATTGCCTCCTGCAAACAGTTCTTAACCACCTCCCATGCACCATCAACATCCAGCCCTTGCAGTTTTACATGCCATGGCATTGAGCCAAGCACACACCTAAGCTTGTCATACTTACCAGCCCGGTAATTCCACATATACCCTGTCTTAATTGTAAATTCGACTCCTTTAGCCACCTCCCAAGTCATGACCTTATGGTCACTCTCACCAATTGGTGGCAATATGGTCATGTTCGTTACAGCTACATTCTCAGTTGCAATTACTAGGTCCAGCACTCTCTGCCCCCTGGTATTTTCCAATACATGTTGCCGTAGATAGTTGTCTCTTAATAACTGCATAAAATCCAATTCCTTCCTCCCATGTGCCCTCTCCTCTTTCCAGTCAATGTTACCATAATTGAAATCACCCATAATAATTACCCTCCTTCCATTCATTTCTTTTATTTGCTTATGCATACTATTCCCACCATCCACTCCATCACCCGGTCTATAGCAGCACCCAATTGTATATTTTGTTCTGCTAGATTGTATCTCACACCAAACAGCCTCAAATGTGCTTTTTTCCCCATCCTGCAGTTCAACTTCTATACTCCTTGGCTGAAGCTCATCAGCTATCATCAATAACACTCCTCCCCCCTTTTTATTCACCCTGTCACTCCTGAACACGCTATACCCAGCACATTCAATCCCACTAGCTTTATCATCTTCTGTCAGCCATGTTTCACTAATACCGACAACCTGTGGTCTGGAAGTGCCAACCATGGCCAAAAACTCTTCCTTCTTGTTCCTAATACTCCTGGCATTAGTGTACATGAATCGCAGAAGCCCATTTGTCCCATCCCTAATTTGATTCCTTATACTAATTATCCCATTCTGATTTGTTGTCCGTCGTACTCGCCCGGGCATAATATACTCATTCATACACTTAACTGCCCTCCCTAAAGTCTGCATATCTACTCCCCACCCTCTTAATAAATCTAGTTTCCCTGAGTCTGTACATCCACTTCCACATCATTCATCAACACTCTTTCAAGTCTCCGTACACCAACTCCATTCAAATGTAACCCATCCATCTTATATAAGTCCTTTCGCCCATCGAACTCATTCCACACATCCACAAATTCCACACCACTCTCCATGCATAACCCACGCATAAAGTCATTGGCAATTATGGCCCTCCTTCTAAACACTTCGCTGTCATACCGCGGTAAGATACTCACCATCCTAACTCTCTCACTCTTCTCTTTTGCTACCTCAAACAACTCCCTCACATCCTCTATCATTTCCATTTTGTCCTCTTTCAAATCATTCGTTCCTGCCACTATTATCATCTCTTTCACCCTCTGTTTTTGCAGTCGAATAGATTCGCTGACGTCCTTTATGTTCGCACCCGGCTGGTACGACTTCGTTAAACTCTCAATTATTACGCCTCTTAATAGCGAATCCCCATACAGATTACATGATTATTGAATTAAATGAAGTAAATCTGGATATAGGCCTACAAAAATATTGATAAATCAGAAATAATGTATAGTGGAAATACTTCAGAATGAAAACAAATTGAAATAAATATGTACAAATAATATGTACAATGTTCCTTTTACCTGCAATTAGCCTACTTTGAACATATGGTAGATCTGCCTTGAAGAACATAAAAACCACATCCATGATCATCTGTATAGCAAGTCAGGCCTGGCAGGCCATGTTCTGGACATTCCTTTACAAAAGACCAAATAGAAGAAGAGAGCTATGCTGAATAAAAGTCGCTAATAGGTCTTAGAGCTTATTTTTAGAATCACCATCAGCTATAAAGCATTCCCCCAACCTCAACAAATATGCTTGCATTAATTTGTCAAAAATCCGAGAGATGATCATTCTAATAATACATTTAGCCTTACTGTTCTGAATTCACTTCATTTTTATCTGACCCTAGCCAGCCTGGTTGGCCATTGTTAGCATATCTGCTCTCCTGCCAAGAGACTGCAAGGTTTGCATCCCACCATGTTGATGTTTATGGTTATCCTACTAACTCTGTGTGAAAAGGGAATCTGCAACCCTTCCACTCCTTGTAGCAGACGACTTCACTCCCAAAACCCTGTGAGATATGGGAGTGACCATACGCCATCACAGTGACATCACATGTGAATAACTTACTTTATCTTACCCCTAGAGGACCTTGTTAGGATATTAGTTCCTTTTCATTTATAATTGAATTGTTTCTACATTGTACAATTGTAGAATTAGATAATTTTACAGTTATCTAATTAATTGGATAGTTGTTTCTACAACTATCTAATTAATGCAATGTGTCTATACATTTGTAATTTTGTTCCCTGAGGATGCTGGTTAGAAATCCAGCAAAATATCAGTGAAATCAATAAATTAAATACTTATTTTCCTCTGCTATTGTTTGTACCATGTAGCACTGTTATGAATATGAAAAACATGATGCACTTACAAAAATTAAAAATGAAAAGACATCTGGATCTGATCAATACTAATAGAAATGCTTAAAAAATGGAGATCTCTTGCACATAAAACTGGCATAATTGTATATTGAGTGTTAAAGAAAATGGAAAATCATCTTTCTATATAAGAAAGGTGATAAAACTAACATCAAAAATTATAGACCTATAACCGTTCTACCAGTCCTTCATGGGCCGTTTACAAAAATTATAGATGGCAGAATAAATAGTAGATTAAATTTTCATCAACCAAAAGAGCAGGCAGGTTTCAGAACATACATCCTTCTCAACTTTAGATCAATTACAAGCCTTAAATCAGGTAATGGAAAAAAACAAAAGAGTATAATATACCAATTTCTTTGGCTTTCATAGTTCATGAAAAAGCCTTTGACTCACTAGGCCTGTGTAAAATGCTTTAAGCTCTAAAAACATATAAGAATACGTGATATTTATTACTTAAAATAAAGAGCCAATAGGCTTCACTTTGGCGATGTAACATTATTTAAATTAAGGGGATATTAAATCCCACATTATTTCAAAGCCGAATAAGAAACTCAAAGATAGGAATCAAAGAGTTTCATGCTGAATATAGCAAATATAAAATAACAAATAGCAAATACAAAAATATAAAAGTTTCGGCGAATTGTAGCGTGAGCTTCAGCACGTAGTTCAAAACTAGGGCAACTCATTGCGAAGGTGGGGAAAGTTCTGATCACTATTCTTAGTATTTCCCATAATGTAAAACACATCTCCTAGGAGATGTATGATGTTATACATTATGGTGGAAGGGCACTACCCAGACCAGTTTCAACCCTCTTTGGGATCTCATCAGTGAGTAGGTAGACCAGGTAATACTGAGGTTATAGCGAAAAGAACTTTTATACTTTGCTATACAAGTTGTCAAAAAGGTGCACCCATGAATTACTTAAAATAAATAGCCAATAGGCTTCACTTCTGCGATGTAACATTATTTAAATTATGGGGGTATTAAATCCCACATTATTTCAAAGCCGAATAAGAAACTCAAAGATAGGAATCAAAGAGGTTCATACCGAATATAGCAAACTATAAAAGTTTCGGCGAATTGTAGCGTGAGCACAATTAGCTTTCATCAATTTCAATCAGGCACATAGTTCAACACTAGGGCAACTCGTTGCAAAGTAATTTATGGGTGCACCTTTCTGACAACTCGTATAGCAAAGTATAAAAGTTCTTTTCGCTATAACCTCAGTATTACCTGGTCTACCTACTCACTGATGAAACTCCAAAGAGGATTGAAACTGGTCTGGGTAGTGACTTTCCACCATAATGTAAAACATCATACATCTCCTAGGAGATGTGTTTTACATTATGGGAAATACTAAGAATACTGATCAGAGCTTTCCCCACCTTTGCAACGAGTTACCCTAGTGTTGAACTATGTGCTTTAGCTCATGCTACAATTCGCTGAAACTTTTATAGTTTGCTATATTCGGCATGAAACTCTTTGATTCCTATCTTTGAGTTTCTTATTTGGCTTTGAAATAATGTGGGATTTAATATCTCCTTAATTTAAATAATGTGATATTTATATTGACATATTAACTCATATATATGAGAGAGGTTCATATCAGTAATAAATTTAAATGGAAATAAAAAGAGGAGTTAGACAGGAAGATTCTATCTCACCAAAATTATTTGCCACAGTCCTTGAATATGCTATGAGAAAATTGAACTGGGAGAAAAGAGGACTGAATGTTGATGGAGAATATTTGAGTAATCTGCAATTCACTGATGATATCATTCTAATAGCCGCATCACCAAAAGACTAGATTACATGATTATTGAATTAAATGAAGTAAATCTGGATATAGGCCTACAAAAATATTGATAAATCAGAAATAATGTATAGTGGAAATACTTCAGAATGAAAACAAATTGAAATAAATCAGACAGAGTGAAATTGCGAATTCATACAAATATCTAGAACAAATCATTACCAACAACAATAAACTTGATAATGAAATTTCAGTTAGAATAACACCAGGATGGAAAGTTTTAACCATTATAGAGAGATATTTAAAAGCAATTTACCAAACTGCCTAAAAAGAAGATCTACAACTAGTGTACTCCCAACAATGACCTATGGTAATGAAATCCGTCGTCAACAAACTAATGAAGATTCTACTACCCCCAGAGCTTACATTTCTTTGCCTTACATTAGTTCCCTCTCCCCAAAACCGGCTAGAATTTTAAAAAAGTTCAACATCAAAACTTGCTTCTCTACTCTTCTTAAACTCGGATCCTTAGTCAGCCAAAAGAAAAACATCACCATCTTCAGTTCCCAGGAGTATGCAGAATTATACTCCTGGACAAACTGAAAAATCAATCTTTCTCCGTCTTGAAGAAAACACAAAAGAGACATCTCTTATAACAGAATCCAAGCCAGTTGCCCTTGCCAGCCACATTTTGTTCTCTATAAACTCTGATGAAGGCTACCAACACCAAATAGACTGGGTTCAAACTTCTAATATTCACAAATGTTATGATGAACTTGAAAGACGTATTCTGGAGTCAAAAGAAATCACCCTCAATTCTTCCCACATGAATAACAACCTTAGCTACAATTTGCCAGATTCGCATAGCTCTGCTGTTCAATGCTGGCGTTCTCGCGAGATCACTTGCACGCATGTAAATGTAGCTAGAACTGAAGCATGGACTCCAATTTGAACTTTACTGTAGTTTTTTTTGACAGCTCTGTTGTTGTAAGTGTGTAATGTTTCTGTCAGTCTTTTTTGTGTATATATCTTTGTACTTTGACACCTGAAGAAGTTGGCTTACCAACGAAACTAGTTGTGTCCATATTAAACTTTTATTCTTAATTATCTCGGTGGTTGTAGTCATTAAAATTACTAAACATATCGGTGTGGCATGTTGACAAATATAAAATTACATTTAAATTAGTTATCAATTACTGGACTAATGAAATCTTGTAGCATATTGTAGTTTCCTCAGGCCAACATCTTTAAATTAATTTGTACTGATTTTCATTGACATATCTCATTTTGACCACCAAAAATTTATAATATTATTAATTTAATTAAATTGATTTTAATAATGTTGGTTTGAAAAAAAAATGGCAGTGAAAAAAATATTTATGCATTGTAACTCACCATAGAAGTCAGCTGACAGGGGAAGCCTCAGAAGAATGCCAGCTTGTCAGCGGAACACTTATTATCACATACACATGCCAAATATTTATATATGCATAGTATGTAATTTAATAAATAAAAACGTATGAATCTCTCAATTCTAAGTACTAGTACCAACAATAATTAATATTTTGAATTTAAAAATGCAGCGCTTTAACAGAGCAATTATAAATTGAAAAAGTTAAACTTAGTTTGTGGATAAACTTATATTGGTTACATGTGACTTTCAATTTTTCATGAAATTACATTGTATACTAAAATATTAATTAAAAAACTTCAATCAGTATCTTCCTATATTTTGGCAATGTTACATTGCCATATTCTGAGAACATAAAACAATGATATGTGCATTCAGGCACTAACCTAACATTGAGGAAATGAGGCTGAAGAAGGCAACCGAAGTTGGTCATAGAATCCTAAAGATGACCCCTAACGGGCTAAATTGGATTGTCTAGGCTGATGTTTTTAGGATGCAAGCTTCCCAAATTTGGGGCCGTCTCATGCACCTGAATTTGTTGAGGTTTGGGAATTTTTTTACAGCTGAGGCTGATTCCAGGAATAGTCTTTCATACTTATATTTGCTGCGGTGTAGTAAAGTGGCTTTCTTTCAGGATATTCTTTGGTGGGTATCTAGTGCATGGTCAGAAAGTCCTTAGTGGCTGTATTCATGAAACCGATGTAGTCTGTGTGTTCGGATATCCTAATATTAACTGTCCTGCCTGTTTGGCCGTAGCAGAACAGTTTACAACTGTGGCTGGTCTTGGTGGAGCGGATAAAAGATGACAATTTCTTATATGGTTTGTAACAGGTAGTCTGGTCATATTTTTTTAGGATTTTCGTTAGCTTTTCAGATATGCCCCAGATATAAGGAATGGTGATAGATTTTTGTGTAATCTCTGTTATGAAGTGGGGGGGAGGGGTTAATTGGTTTTAATATTTTATTAATTTTTTGGGGGTTGTAGCCATTGGCTAAGAAGGTGTTAAGAATATGCTTAAATTCAGTAGTTAGGGCACTGCTGTCTGAACAGATTAATTTAGCCCCATTATATTGGGTGTTTATAATCCCATATTGTTGTGAGGCATGGTGATTACTGGTGAATGTATCTACCTGTATGGGTTGGTTTTCTGTAAACAAAGAAAGCCAGGGATTCATCAGGCTGGTGTCATCATCTCTTTCTTTGTTGTTGTAGTTTTATTGTTGCCCTTTGCCTTTCCTCTTTTTCTGTGCCCTTAAGTGATTTATGTATCGTGTGGGCCCTTTTTTATTTCTTAGATTGCACCTTTCCTATACGATGATCAATTGCCACATCACATGTACTTAGTTAAGCTGATATCTCTTCCTACATTAATTCTTCTATCCCTATAATTAGTTCTATCATTTAAACATTAAGATCCCCACAAAAGCTTAATCTTTTGAAAATCGTTCCTGTTATCATAGATACTTGGGAACTGGTATCCATCAGAACATTGCATGGTACTCCTTTTATCTCACCCCAAATGACCGTCATGGATTTCTTGTGCTGTTCTCCGAGATTCTTTTTCATTTTCCTTGGTCTGTTAGTAGGATGGTAGCGAGTGAACACTATATTGGATTCATGCCGCATATCTCTAGTGGTGTTTCTCTTATTCCTGAAGCAGTTCTTGGCAATATGCCAGAGCCTGTTACAATTATAACACTGGGGGGGGGGGGGGCTCTCTTCTGTTCTTCCAATTGCTATTTTCTTTTTTGTGACTTGAGGTGTCCCTGGAGGGTTTTGCCCTGAGTTCTTCTAGCTGCTTGATGACTGAATCAAGCCATTCAAGTATAGGCTTGTGCAGTTTCTCCACCTCCTGCTTGATCAGCAGATGCAAATCCCCCACGTCAGTGGAGTTTATAAATTTCTTGTTGGTTAGTTTTTCATCCTCTAATTTGTTTACGACTAATGCATTGTTTTTGTTCTCACTTTTCTCCCTTTGGTGTTCATTCAATCTTCCTTTTGAAGTATCCAAGTCCTCTTCTCGCTTTGTGTCCAATTTAGATTCATTTTCTTTTCTTATTGAACGCACTTGGTTGGGGTTTGCGATGGAATGGGGGTCGCCTAGCCTCTCTTCTCTATCCTTTACAGCAAGGTAACACTCTTCTAAATTTTTCACTTGGTTAGACTGTAATAAGTTTAGTTTAATCCTTTATCCAAGTGTGAGCAAACAAAGTTTGTGCCTGAAAGTATCTTCAGGACTGAGCTAAGGTGGTGCAACACCAAGGTAACTCGTGGCAAAGGTGAAGAGAGCTATCATCACTCCTATCTCAGTATCTCCCATAATGCAAAGTACATCTCCTTGCGGATATGTGTAATGCTATGCATTAAGGCAAGGGCCACTACCCAGACTTCTAAATTCTTAATCTTCTTCTTGTAAGCAGTCTCCTTAAACTCTTCTCTTATTCCCAGCCTGAACTGGTGGAACACAGCCCAATCAAGATGGTCTTTATCTTCTTTGGAAATGCTCAGACCATTTGCCAGATTTAATAGTTAGTTATAAAAGTCTGTGACAGTTTCCTTTCTTTCCTCAGCTCATTTTTGCAGCTTTCACAGGTTCGTACACGTCGTACCTTGGAAAACTGGGAAATCAGGGTGTCCTTGAATTTCTTGTATTCCAAAGTGTCTCGGAGAACCTGAGACAAATGCAAGGAACTCTTGGCCCTTCCAACCAGCTTATTCTGCAGTTTGATCAACAGCTGAAAGTCCAACCAGTTTCCAATATTCCTTAGCTCTTTGACAAAATTAAAGAAAGACATTATCGTTGTTGTCTCCAGAGAATTGTGGTATGATAAGATGAGGGTTAATAGTTCTGAACTCCCTGTCACCCATCGTGGTGTTACTAGTAGGGTCAGAATTTATACTATCCACATTCATGATTTACAATAGAATTGATAATTGCTAAATATTTCACACTTCTACCACCTTGATCTTTGTTCAAAACTGTCTCAATCTACACTTATGTAATTTAATTATTGTGGATTATATCCTGTCAGCTGCACCATTTTGTTATATCTCTTTCTTTGTTTATCTTATATTGTTTCCCTTTGACTTTCCTCTTTTTCTGTGCCCTTAAGTGATTTGTGTATCGTGTGGCCCCTTTTTATTTCTTAGTTGTGCCTTTGCTATATGATGATCAATTGTCACATCACATGTACATACTTAGTTAAGTATGTACATATGATGCATTAATTTTTTCTGCATTAATTCTTCTATTCCTATAATTAGTTCTATCATTTAATCGTTAAGGTTCCCACAAAAATGGCAACTCTGCTGGTGAATATGCCTGTGAATGAGGCCAATTCACGAATGCAGATATCTGTCTCCTATGCCAAAAGAAATCAGGAAAATTTATTTTATGTATGACTGTGCCACCTGAGTTCTTCACATAAAGCATTGGAGATATGTCCTAGCACCTGTGGGATACAGCTAATTCTAATTGTGGGCTTAATTAATGATCATTCATGGCAATTCCCCAAATTCTTAGCATACAGGTTTGGAGTTTTTTGCGAGGCAGTGCATTGTACAAAGATCAGGCAATAGTCTCTATTATGCAAACAAAACACATTTATTGCAACTTAAAGTAATTATACACTTTTCATACAACTTCTTTCTTAATCTTATCTTGAATTTCAATTACCGTCTAACAATATTAAGCTTGCCATTTACAGTGAGAGGAGATTCTCATATTCTGCAATTCTAGCTGACACTAATTCTAACTTATGTTATGCTAACATTTCGATTTCAAACCTTGCTATCTGCAACAGTACTATTAACCTAGTAACATTACGTCCAGTGGACTCACAATCATCCTTCTGCACTTAACTATTGATACAAAAATCTACTCACAGGTCCTTAGTAACACATATAGTCCTATCAGCACATGAGATCCTTAGCTGTTTCTGCCGATTCTTCCAATCCATTCTGTGTACTGGATTTCCTCGTTCAGTGCTCAGTAACCATCCTTCCATAATTCACTTGTGGCAGTAGTGGCGTGGCACATTTTCGCCGATGGAACTAGGTCAAACGAAGGCATCTCGCTTTTGGTGCATGAGGCAAGTTCCCTTACTTGCTACACATCGAGGACACTTTCAGTGCTCCTCCAGGGCTCCCAGTTTCCCACGGGTTGCATACTGACGAGTTCAATCAGGCCTACAGACTGCAGCTAGAAGACTATGAGAAAAAGAGGGAGGACCTCATTTTTTAAAGTCTCCTATATACGGTTCTTTGGGAGTTCCCTGTTTCAGGGTCAGAGACCCCCTAAACAACCTGTGATCACTCTGACGTCAGTGGTCTTGAGTGTAGGTGGGAAAACTTAATTGTTCGAATGACCCTCAGCGCTATTGTTTTGCTTACAAGTCCCAGACATAATCCACTGTAATCCTTTTTACTTGAGGCAGAACTATTTCAACACTAGACTAATTTTTACAATATCACTCCTGGATTTACATAAAGTGCACAGTCTTGAATATTTATACTATTTTAATAATTTTATGAACAGTTCAGTGTTACTCCTTT
The DNA here is from genome assembly GCF_054136105.1 of Typopeltis vanoorti. Classification (NCBI taxonomy): domain Eukaryota; kingdom Metazoa; phylum Arthropoda; class Arachnida; order Uropygi; family Thelyphonidae; genus Typopeltis; species Typopeltis vanoorti. The sequence continues at coordinate 47,400,554 of NC_143569.1, forward strand.
TTGCCAGATACCTGTTTGGATTTACAATCAGTATGGCAATGTGTAGTTTTATTACATTTACAACATTTACGACCTCTGTAAAAGTTGATGCCAAAAAAGTTTAAGGCCTTCTACTGCATTGACTTTTACACTGGCATGTAATCAGAGTGTCTAGGAAAGGGTGACTATTGTTGTTTTCCTTTTCCAAGGTGAACTGGATTCTAGGGTGTTGAATGTTTTCATTTGTTAAGAACTTGTGGAGTGTATCTAAGCCATGTGGCCAAATAGCAAACACATTAACCACGTAGCATAGCCAAACAGTAGGTTTTTGTGGGGCTGAGTTTAAGGCCTTTTCTTCAAGGGTGTCCATAAAGAAGTTGGCCAAGGGTGGAGAGAATGGAGAACTCATGGCTGTCCCCTCTATCTGTTTCTAGAATTTTCCTTGCCAAATGAGGTAGCCTGAGTTCATGTTGAACAGAAATAGGGCTAAAATATCAGGAAGAAATTGGCTTGGATGAGATCTAAGGTATCTTAGAATGGGACATTTGTGAATAAGGAGGAGACATCAAAACTGACCATTATGTCATTGTGTTGGAGTGAGAGGTTTTCTATACTGGCTTAAAAGTGGGCTGAGTTTTTTATGTGTGAAGGTGTGTTGCCAGTATAATGTTGAGCACTTTGGGGACAAGTTACTTTTCTTATCAATTAGAAACAGCTCAACTTCCTTTCGGAGTTCATATAACCTCTTGAGAAGTTTACCACAGGACAGCCAACGAACTTCTGAAAGGAAAAGAAGATTTTGATTATCAGAACCCATTTCATCGCACAATGCTTTTAACTTTTAATTTTAAAAGCTGTTAAAAGTTATTAAATTTTAACAGCTTTTAAAATTTAATAACTTTTAAATATAATTATTTAAATTTATATAATTTAAATAATTACATAAAATGATTATATAATTAATCATTTTAACAGATTGAGATAGGACTTCATTAAGCTCAGGTGCGATTTTTTGGAGGGCAGGTTTTGGTTATGAATGTAGCAATGCATTGACAATAAGTTATTGCCTGCAATATCCTTAATTTTAGTGACTAAACCTGAATTTCTACCTGTAAGATGGGCAGCGTCGTCAGTACAAATTCCAACACAATTTTTCCATTCAAGACCTTTCTCTTCAATGAAACCGTTTAAAACTTTGAAATTTTCATTGCTGGTAGTGTGTGTGTAGGTAATTAAGTAATTCAAGAACACTTAAAATGTCTTCCTTCATGTCACTTTCATCATGCTCAGTATATCGTACGTGCATAAGTAAAGTGCTGTTGTTCTGAATATCTGTAGATTCATCCAGGCTGTAATGCATTTTTTAATTTTTTTAATGAGTTGCATTTCTGTATCTTCTGCCATATCAGATGTCCACCTTTCAACTGTATCATTCGTCAATGAGATGTCTTTCATTTTACTTGCTGCAGCAATCAAAGAAGACTTAATGAGTTCTTCGCCAATGGAATACTTTTTTTTTTAATTTTAGCTATCTGTAATGATATTAAATAGGATGCCGTCAGAAGTGAAGTGTCAGTGGTTGAAGCCTGGAAAATAATTTTCTTTTCCATTTTAAGTGCTTCTCTTTTATGCATAAAGAATTCAATGAGTTCGTTGACTAGATTGGAATGTTTTGTGTTGAGATGTCTGGTAAGTCGCAGTGGCTTCATAGCTTCATTTCCCAAAAAGTAGCACAAATGAACAACCTCAATGTGTCATTTGTGCTACTGACATTGAGATCATGGCAATTGGTGAGTGTGAGGGCATTGTATGAAACCAAAGTTTAAATAGCCGTCATTAATGAATGCAGACTTTTTCTTCTGTGTGCTGGTAGTTTTCCCCTCCTTGTGTACATCCTGGCCATCGCTCTGTAGGCTTGAGGTGGATGAATCACTATTTGTTGCATCACAAATACCTTCAATAAGAGATTTCTTAACACCAAAATTAAATAAAGTCCTTTGTCTCTTATTCACATTAAAATTTAAATCTGTAGGCTTATTACTTTTAAAAAATCAAGGCACTCGGGATTTCAAAACAAGCACTTACACACTTCAATGCGAACTTGCGAAGAAACAGTATTCGGTATTACTAGATTTGAGAACCGGATATAGACTGCCTTGATCTTCAATTTCAATGGAAAAATTTTCTTTATACGTCCTTGCTGATTAGTCACTGACATTTGCAACATTGATTTTATTTCATTCAGTTTTGAGAATGGAGGATATGCTGCCCATTATTGTAATCAGCTTGCAGGCAATTTTTATGACTAGTCATAAATAGTGGTATTCCCTTTCCTGAATGTTGAAAGATTTTAGTGTCTGAAAATTCTTGATCATTATGAATATTTCCATGTTTAAAAATACATGGCTTGGTTAGTAACATTTGCTACACAAATGTTATTTAGGCTTTCTGGGTTCTGAGCTTGTTGACGCATTCACAAATATTATTCTCCTCAGAATATTTCCACTATAAAATATTTATTCATGAAAAATGCTTAGAAAACTAAAATGACAGATTCCAGGAGAACCTCTTGCAGTCCAGTATAATTGATGCCAGGGCTCGGTATTGAGCCACAGCCTGGCAGTTGAGAAACACTGATGTAAAGTATATGTACTGCTTAATGTCTTTTTGTGTGTGTGGGGGGGGTGTATGTAGGTAGTAACTGTGTATAGCATTGCCCAGGCTGCTCTGTATAACATCTATTCATAAAGTTCTACTTCTAATCTGGATTATCGTTAAATATTTTTACAACTTGAATAACAAATTAGCAATAGCTGGTTCTCACTATACACTCTACATTAACTAATTATCGGAAATCCTGACCAAAGTGCCGTAGTTAGAAAGTTATGCTGAAACAAAATTGTAATAACAAACTGTTCACTATAACAAATATTCATATGGTTAATATAGGAAACATATTGACCCAGAAACATTCATCATCATGGAAGATGAAAGAGAAGTAGAGAAAGAGAGAGACAGAGAGTATGGAACTTGTGTTTTATCTAAAGCTTGTGAGAGATGAAGAGTTGGATGGTATGAAAGAGAATAAAAGTGATTATGTAAGTATATGTACCAGTTTCATAAGTTTTGGAACAAAGGGAAAAATTAGTAACTCAAAAACTGTATGATAAATTTTTATGCAATATGGAGAAAAGTGGTGTGATATTGACACCCACAAAAATTGTAAATAAATGGTTTAATTTAATAACAAATGGGTTATTAAATGGATTCCTCAGAGAAATTAAAAATCTCGATTTACAGAAAAGCTATCCACACCAACAAATATCCCGGTGTTTACCAGATTTGGTGCAACTATGATATACCATACTTTGGCCAAACAGAGAAATCGATCGAGTTAGGCATTGAAGAACATAAGAGAGACCTCAGTTACAGGAGAACGCCAGCCACTGCTTTGTCTAGTCATGTTCTGTTCTCGGCTGATTCTAATGAAGAAAACTTTAGCCATACAATCCTATGGGACAAGTCTAATAACATCTTCCATTGCCACGATGAATTAGAAAGAAAGATAATAGAATCAAAAGAAATCATTCTCAACCCACTACATCTCAACAGCAACCTGAGTTACAACCTTTCAGACTGTCGTTGTACTATGATCAAATACTGCCGTTCGTGAGATGCTATACGCATGCATACACCCAACAACGAAGCCAATGAGAGAACAGTTTTGAATGTGCAGACTTCAACGTTGAATATATACACACTAACTTTCTGTGATGTTTACAATTGTTTCCTCTGTTTTACTGGTTATTTCTTTTTTAATATGCACCTGAAGAAGGTTGATACAAGCTGAAACTAGTCATTGCTAATAAACTTTGTTTTCATTTTTCTCGGTTTCTAGTCATTCAATTTTTTTTAAATGTATATAACCGAGTAAATCAATCTTCCTACATATATATATATATATATATATATATATATATATATGAATATTAATATATATATATATGTATATATATGAATATGTATGAATATTAATATATATATATATATATATGAAATTTAAATGACTATAACACCGAGAATAAAAAAGAATAAGGTTTAATTGTGAGACACTACTAGTTTCGTTGAAAAAAATCAACTTCCTCAGGTGTCCAATACAGAGCTATATATAAATTATATATAGCTCACGTACATAGCTTACTTCAATTGGAATTTCAGCATGTATTCTTTTTTAAACTGTACTTCAGTTTTTTACATTCGATCTGTTGTTGTTATTTTACAATGTTTCTGTTATTTTTTATATAATATGAACTCTGATATATATATATGTGTGTGTATGTGTGTGTGTATATATATATATATATACACACATGCATATACATATATTCTTTTTTAAACTGTACTTCAGTTTTTTACATTCGATCTGTTGTTATTCTACAATGTTTCTGTTATTTTTTATATAATATGAACTCTGATATGTGTGTGTGTGTGTGTGTGTGTGTGTGTGTGTGTGTGTGTGTGTGTGTGTGTGTGTGTGTGTGTGTGTGTGTGTGTGTGTATATTCTTTTTTAAACTGTACTTCAGTTTTTTACATTAGATCTGTTGTTGTTTCTGTTTTTTATATAATATGAACTCCGATATATGTATATATATATATATATTAAAGATACTAAGCAATTTTATAAGCTAGGTTTTAATCCTTTTTCCAAAGTAAGCAAACAGACAAGTAAGTCAAGTTTGCACCTGCACGTAGTGCAAGTCTGAGGCAACTCGTGGTAAAGGTGGAGTAAGCTCCGATCACGTTCCTTGGTATTTTCCTCTAATGCAAAGCACATCCCCTTGCGGAGATGTATGGTGCTATGTATTAAAAGCAAGGGCCACTACCCAGAACGGTTTCGACCTTTATTGAGGTCTCATCAGTGGGAGGCAGACCTAAAAATGCCAAGGTTAAAGTAATGCAGAGCTTATAAATTTTACCTAAACAAGTTGCCACAAGGTGTTTTGACCTTATTAAATAAAAATCTTAGGATGGGAGTAAGATGTAGAGAGTTTTTTTACTTTGGATATATAGTATATTAAAGATACCAAGCAATTTTATAAGCTAGGTTTTAATCCTTTTTCCCAAGTAAGCAAACAGACAAGTAAGTCAAGTTTGCGCCTGCACGTAGTGCAAGTCTGAGGCAACTCATGGTAAAGGTGGAGTAAGCTCTGATCACTTTCCTTATTTTCCCCCTAATGTAAAGCACATTCCCTTGTGGAGATGTATGATGGTATGTATTAAAGGCAAGGGGATGTGCTTTGCATTAGGGGGAAAATACTAAGGAAAGTGATCGGAGCTTACTCCACCTTTACCATGAGTTGCCTCAGACTTGCACTACATGCAGGTGCAAACTTGACTGACTTGTCTATTTGCTTACTTGGGAAAAAGGATTAAAACCTAGCTTATAAAATTGCTTAGTATCTTTAATATACTATATATCCAAGGTAAAAAAACTCTCTACATATATATATATATATATAATTTATCTGCTCTGCATAGGTTACAAAGAACCAACAATTGTTTAAAATTTACTTGAACTTTGCTTGGAGTGCAGTTCTGATGAATTGCTATGATGTTATTTCTTGACCTATGTCCCCCCCCCCACTATGAGTTAAATTTATTTCAGTTCTATGCACAGCTATCTTGAGTTGAACACTTTAATCTGAAATCAGTAATAGCATAGAATAACTTTCATGCATCATCCTCTAATGTTATGCCTCTTTTTAAATTTATCTTTATTAAAGACAAACCTGGTGAGCATTTTGGTGTTTAAAAACTGAAATGAATATTAAAAAAGATGATCGTCATCATTTCATCTTTACTCTTTCTACATTTTCCAAAACACAAGTTGGATCCATTATCATATGCTAGAGTTTACTAGGTGCCTTGCTCTTGTGGCCTCATACTTTGCTCAAGTAGAAAGCTCAGTATATGTTTCTTCCCTTACATGAACCCACCTACAAAAGGTTGTAAACATATAGCACATAATTACTGTGGTTGGCTAAATAATTAGATAATCCAGGAATCCTATTCTAGAAACCATACATGGTATTTTTTTAAAATGTTCAGGCTATAATAAGGAATCTGGTGAGCTTGAAAATGTTAAAGTCTTCCATAGAAGTTTTGTCTTATTATGCTATACAAAGTGTGCTATGAATTTCTGATTTCTGGAATGAATTTAAAGAAATTAATGCTTTCAACTTTCCCATTTTTGGGGAAATGATTCTGATAAATATCCAACATTATTGCTGTTTACTGTTTAATTTTGATTGGTCCCTAATGTTGTTTTAGACTAAGCCTTTAATCTCCCTTGGATGAAATTTCTCACATGTACTATAAATCTCTCTCTCTCTACTGTATTTAGAAATATAATGAAATGACTTGTTTTTTTTTTCTTGTATTTGCCGCATTGTATCTTCAGAGGATGAGATATTTTTCACTGCAGAATCTGGTACATATTTTATTAAATAGAATTATACTATGAAATGACTGCTTTCTCACAGGAATAAGTCAAAATCTAATAGTATTTTTCTGGATCCTATGATGTTATTATAGAAACCAGTAAGAATATGAGATTAATAACTTAAGTTGATTATGACTTCTCTTATTTCCTTTATCTATCTGCTGTCATTTACTCAAAAACATTGCTTCTCTTCTTTCTTTCCTCTATCTATCTGCGATCATCTACATTTATTCACAAACTATTTGTGAACTGTCTGAATGATGTAGAAAATCTCAAATGCAATTCAAACCGATTTCAAGTTCATATATATAATTATAATATGTGTGTGTGCATGTACATTTTCATCTTTATTTGCTTTTGAAAATTTAATTGCATAAATTGTTTTCTTTCTGCTCTAATTACTGTATTATAAACAAATTATTGCCATGTATTTCATGCAATTGAAAATGAAAGAGGATATTAGGGCAAATGTATTTAATTAGGTACTGTGTTTGGTGCTGTAATAAAATTGTTTTGCTTGCATGTATACAATATAGTGTCTGTGGAAAATTAGGCTTTTTTTCATTACGTATGGTCATTTTCATTCCAGTTGTCTTTGATCACAATAATTTTTGCCAAATATAGTACGTACTATAAATCTCTTCCTCTCTCTACTGTATTTAGCAATACAATAAAATTACTTGTTTTTTCTTGTATTTGCCACATTGTAGCTTTAGAGGATGAGATATTTTTTACTATTCATATTCATTCCATTCTTTGGAAAGAATAGACATAGTTCATCTATTCCTGAATAATGGGCCAAGGTTAAGATAATTCCAGGAACCTGTTAGAGACCAGATATGATACCTTTTTTCAAATGACTTCAGTCTTCCGTTAAGTAAGGTAGTTGTCTTACACTGAGTGATAGAAATCATCTGCCATCTAAAATATAAATGCCAAATTTGAATTACACTAGTTCCTAAATTTAAGAAGTATATACTTCAGGGATAATTATTTTATGAATTATGCTTGAAATCATTTCAAGATGTTTTAATCACCTTATTATATAGGGATATGATGGTTCTGTACTTTCCATATGGAATTTACAGTCAGTAAAATCACACCAAGAGAAACCATAGCCCTAGCATAAGCTTCTTCGAGTGTTCCTTTAAGCTACACTGCTGATTGCACTTAGGAACGTGTCATACTTGTTTTTTTATAATAGCTTGTTGAATGATAAATAAATATGCTATTTATTAACCATGATTTAATTCTGAAAATGATCACATGTCTATAGAAGAAAAGTGAACTATATTACAAGTCTCAGTAGTTGCACAAGTTAACAGTTCTCCACTCATTATAGACCTTTATTTTTAATTTTATGTAATTCTGAATAACATTCTCCCAATATTTTAAGTCCAAAATGCCAAGAAATTATATTGTTGGTTTCTTCCTTTATCAGAGTGTAAGCAAACAAAGTTTGCACATGAAGTAACTTAAAAACTGGACTACTTGTTTATAGAGGCTATGACTTCACATCAGTTGTCTTAGTATCCCATAATGCAAAGTACATATCCTTACAGACATGTATAATGTTATGCAATATGGGAAGGGCCACTATCCAGACCAGTTTCAACCTTTATTGAGGTCTCATCAATAGGATCCAGAAGAGATACCAAAGTTGAAGCAATGCAGAAGTCATATATTTCCCATATACAAGTAGTCAGAAAGTAGGTATCACACCTTATTACTAAAATATTCTGGATTAGAGCTAGTTGTTGAAAGTTTTTTCACTTGGTTATGATAATGAACAGCATATTTTTCTATCCACTGCATGGTGAAGGCCTTTCCCATTGAGGGAGGTTTGGGTCTACTACTCCCATGGCGACCCAGTCTATATTGGGAGAGTGTATCTATACTTTGGTGAACGAATGTATTAATTACAAAATGTTTACTTTTGTAAAAATAATCATATTAAAAATTCTGAATATTTTTACGTATTAATTTTGCTTGTTAGTTTTTGTTTTCATACACGCAGTGTCTGCACTTGCGATGTGCTCGTTATGAAATTATTATATTAGGAGTAACATGTAAAGAAGTAAAAATATTGAAGTACTTACTAAACTGATTATTTGTATTATTTATAAGAAAGTTTGTTGTATTTTTAAATGTTGAATTTTGTGTTTGTGAAAGACTTTCTTCAGCGCTGGTGGATACAGCGAGTCAGCCATATTATTACAATGCGTAGTTTCTGACGTTGTTGAAGTGCGCATGCTCCCGGAGTGAACTTGATGTTTGATTGACAGCTGACAAGAAAAGCGTTGCGTATCCAAGTTACAGTGGTAAACAAGAGAGCGTTCGGAAAGTTTTTTAGAACACTGGCCGAGGAATATTCAAGTTGGGAGGAACTTGATTTTTTTGTGTGCGGCAGTTAAAAGGAAATTTCATATTGTATTCCGAAAAAGGAATAGTGGAAATAATATGTTTCAAGAAGGAATAAGTAAAGAAAAAGGAAATCTTGAAACTAAGTTTTTATAAACTGGCCAAGATATATTCAAGTAGGAAGGAACTTGATTTTTTTGTGTGCGGCAGTCAAAAGGAAATTTCATATTGTATTCCGAAAAAGGAATAGTGGAAATAATATGTTTCAAGAAGGAATAAGTAAAGAAAAAGGAAATCTTGAAACTAAGTTTTTATAAACTGGCCAAGATATATTCAAGTAGGAAGGAGCTTGATTTTGTTTTGTGTGAGGCAGTAAAAAAGAATTTTAAAGGGATCCTGAAAATGAAGTACAGAACCTTGTAACTTCTGGAAAAGAGCCTTAACAGAAAGAGAAAAAGACTATGAACATTTTTTTTGTGATTGTGAAAGAAAAAGTGTTTAGTCTTAAGAGTAAGTTTATATTTTTAAATAAGGCCTTGGATCCATATAATCTGTAGTTATAGTTATGTATTTTTACTAGAAGTGTATATATGTTGTTTTAAGTTTTATTAAATGTGTTTATTTTGTACTTGGTATTGAGTCAATGATTAGTTGGATTCTGAAAGAGTGAGTTAAAGTCATTGCACCAATTGGAGTGAACTCTTTGTGCAAATATAATAACATATAGGGACACTCGGAGTCAAAAATAAAAATAATTGTTAGTAAATGAAATATTATATATAATACACATTATAAATAACACTTTCCTAATCTGAAGGGGAGGGGAAGAAATGCATATTTTAATGTTGAAAATTTTCGTGCATCATCCTCTAATGTTATGTTTCTTTTTTAAACTTATCTTTTCTTAATAGGAAGAAAGATTTTTATTTCCTATTTACCCATTGATTTGCCTTAGTGGATCTGTCACTCTGGATGCTGTTCAAGTAAGTTGAACTTTAGGGGGTGAAAAATTCATATTTATTTTGTAGAAGTAATGAAATAATTTTGGTTGATTTGTGTGGTGGAGACAGAGTTGTAGAGTAGGTGCCCTCCCTCAATGAGTCTTTGGACTCCCTGGAGGTGTCAAGTAATAATAATAATTTCATTAGTTTTATTTCTGAGTAGGTTTAGTTATTTCTTCCTTCTATGCTTAGTCAAAATAAGTATACTCATTTTGACTAAGTTTCTAACCATTGTGGTGACCAAATGGTGTTTTACATTCTGACTTTCGAGGAAAACTGATTATACCATGTTAAATGGAAAGTTTGTACTCACAAAATTGATCTTGTAAAATTATTAACACATAGAAATAACTGATTCAATAAGAAATGGCAAAGCTTACAATATCAAAAACATCCCTCCCTCTTTTAAATCTTAGTTGTCTATTTAAATCATAAAGACCAATGATATGTGTAATTAAGTAATAAACATTAAATAGCGTTACTGAGGAACCTCAGTAGTTCATTCAGTTTTGACATTGCCATTTGGAAAGTCCTGTGTTTGAATCACCTGCAAAATATGAAGAACTTTTATAAGGGTTTTTCAGCACTGAAGATGCACCAGCTTCCTATGGAGGCAGCAGGGTCATTATGCCTCCCAGAAAGTCATTTCTCAACAAGCAAACAGATACACTTGAATGCATTTAAAGACATATGCAGATTTTTCTATCCTATCAGAGCATTAATTAGATTGTGAACAGTCCAAGTTACTTATTCATAACAGACCATTAAGATTAACAAGTAAAGAAAGAATAAACTGAGGGACAGAACTTTTCAGCTGAAGATGATTAACTAATCTTATATATTGACAGCAGGGTTTTTACTACTAGAAACTGGTTGTTCCTGCTGCAAAAGAGTTTGACTAGCTGGTGGACATGCACAGCACACACATAACCATTAGCCTCATGACCTTGATTGCTTGAGCCATGATAACACATTATTATCAAAAAAATTATGGAGACTACTATCTCATGGAGTAGTTATTTATTAAAAAAGAAACTTGATATTTCAAGCTTCACATTAATCTATCATCTGGAGTACATATGGAAAAGAGTTGAATCAACTATGCAACTTAAAAAGCAAATTATTCATCTTTCGACATCTGGAGAATCCCATATAATCCATTTTTCCCCTACCACCCATACACTCAAGATTTTTTTCTTAACCAGTTCACTTTCTTCTAAGTACACTGTTGGGGTCAACTCTTTTCTCATTAACTCAGACTATAATCACATATAAGTTCCATTGCTAGTGGGACACCACTCACTCTGCCACATTTCTTTGTCATTTTAACAAGGCCAAGTAGGAAGATCTCTGGGATTTCTGCTCTTCCTCTCCATAGTCAGACTGGTGTTATGCATCAAGGCATTAAAAAAAACATATTGCATATGACTTGAGACAAAAACTACAGCTTCATTCTCTGCCTGCACTGTAGCTGAGAGAATTACAAAACAACCATAAACTAATTTAAGTCTAACTTTGAAAAAACTAAATGCAGAAAACTTGCCTCTTGCATAAATGGCAGTTATGCCTTCCATTTTCTTGAAAAAAGATCTTTCAGAGCAGTATCTATTCATCTGTAAATTGCTTTCACCACTCTAAAGCAGATAGCACTATTGCAACAACATCTAAGAGCTGACCTCCTAGTATGATTTTTCTTTGCTAACTCCTGCACAGATGACCAAGGGACATTACTTCGATGCAAAGAACAATGCATCACATGCTTCACCAGAAAGGCATTCAGAAGAAATCTTTAGAGATACCTGTGGCAAAATAATAATTATTGGAACACGTATAGACCACAGTGATAACTATAATTAAATAAAGGTACAAATAATTCGTACTGAAAGTAACAGTACATCCTCAGTAGAACAAACAGATAAAGGAATGGAATACAAAGTACAGAACAGTCAGTGGATCACCAAATAAATTGTCACCATGCCAGAAAATTAATTACTAAAATATTATTGAATAATTCTTTAAAGATAATTATTTCATTGATGGTTGTATAAAATAAGTGTCTTTCAAACTTTTGGGAGAGGGAGACAATCATTTTGATTTAAATTCGGCTGATGAAAGAGGGCTTCACAACTTTCTTTAAAACGGCGTTCATTTAAACCTGCATCTGTGGAGAAATCCTGCTGGATATTATGAACGCCGTTTTAAAGAAAGTTGTGAAGCCCTCTTTCATCAGTCGAATTTAAATCGAAATGACTGTCTCTCTCTCTCCCATTAGTTTGAAAGACTTTTAGCACAACATAGCATTGACACTAAACCAGACTTATGAGGTTTCATATATTCAATATAGTATTGATGTTCCTTCATTCTTTTTTCCACAGAATGGTCTGTTTGTCGAAAATGGGATAAATCGCATTCACATGGTATCTGGTAAACACCAGCCAATGATAGAGGTGATGGTTTGTCTTTTGTAGATGGCAACAAGTGAGAAATTTTGTTGATAGGAAAATATGTGGGAATAAGATTATACTACTTCAAAATTCTGCCTATAGGTTCTGAGATGCTTGAAATGTAAGGGATTGGTACTCTGTGGTCTGTTGAAGAATCCTGAGGTGTTGGAACATAGGAGTCAATTATCTGTTGGATCTGATTAGGGTTTTAACCATTAGATTCTATTAACTTTTTTATAGTGACAAGTTCTTGTAAGTTTGAGGGAGAGGAGCACACTTTATGTGCTCTATTAATTAAATATTTGATAATGCCAATTTTTTTAGAGGTGTGATGAGCAGACTTTTGATGAATGTATCCGCCAGTAAAAGTCGGTTCTTGATAGACACTTGTAGACAAAGTACCAGAGTACGAAATATTTGTTACTTTATTTAATTAAAGTTATTACTGTGGTCTATACGTGTTCCATTAGTAATTCAGAAGAAATTTTGATCAACGTTCATATAAAAAAAAAAAGATTTCTCTCTCTCTCCAAATAATTATCCCCTGGGGTTGTAGTTAAGAGATGTTCTCTTAATTACAACTATGTTGTAGATAAGAGATCATCTTAACTATTGAACTAGGGAATAGGTGTAGAATTTATTTAGAATATTGGATTATTATCTACTTGTGTTAAATTAAAAGTCAAGTTCAAATCCAAAAAACCCTCCGTGTATACAAGCATGCCAGATTTGCTCTGCAGTAGGAGAGGAAAACTGGCATACAGCTCTGCTACATGCACTGTTCTCGCTACTATCAATGCAGCCATCAGCTCGTTACAGTCAAGCTGATGGCTGCTCTCAATGATTCTCAATATGGAACTGCATACTATTCTCTTTAATCTTTTAATCTAGAGGGATTTGTAGTCGTTTGTGCTTGTTGAGAGCTCCTGATAAGATAAGTGTTATTTTTAGTTATCGTCGATAAATTTACTTGAATATTACGTAGTTTTCTTTGCCTTGAGTATCTTAGTGCATTTGTTTGTGTGTTTTTAGTGTTTCATTTTATAATTTGATAAAATACATTAGAAGTAAGTATGGCTCCCGTATGAAGGAAAATGGCAGCCAGTAATGATGATTCGCCATCTTTATTCAATAACGGTAATATAAAGGAGATGATTCAGTGTACTATCTGTGAAATGTACGGAGTGCGGTTGGAGTATGGTTAGATGATAATAAAGGAGCAAATGTGTGTAGAAAATGTAAGGAGAATGAGGAATTAAAGTGTATTTCGGGTTGTGAGTGTGATATTTTTGTCAAACTTCAGAATGATGAAGATAGTGATATGACAAGAAATGGCGAGGTTGTACCAGAGAACTGTGAGGGCCTGAATGTAGAAAGTGTGAATGATAGTATTAATTCAGAGCATATTAATGGTTTTACTGAGAATAAAAAAGATGAGATAGATGCAATGAGTGAGATCGTGTTGTTGAGTGGAGCGATACAAAGGGCAAAACGGCAGCTAGAGCGTATGAACAAAAGTCGACTGAGTGAACCAACCAATAATAAAAAGTATGTTAGGAAAAATAAGTGTATGAGTGTGAACATAAACAAAATGAAGGATAGAGTGCTGTATGGAGACTCATTAGTACGAGGTGTGTTAGTAGAGGATTTGGCAAAATCGTACCAACCTGGTGCGACCATAAAGGATGTAACTGAGTCTATTAGAGAGCAAAAGGAAAGGGTGAAAGAAATGATTGTTGTGGCAGGTACGAATGATTTGAAAGGAGATAAAATGGAAATGATAGAAGACCTGAAGGAATTGTTTGAGGTAGCAAAGAAAAGAGTGAGAGAGTTAGAATGATTAGTCTTTTGCCGCGATATGACAGTGAAATGTTTTAAAGGAGGGCCTTAATTGCAAATGACTTTATGCGTGGGTTATGTATGATGAGTGGTGTGGAATTTGTGGACGTGTGGAGTGAATTCGATGGGCGAAAGGATCTATATAAGATGGATGGCTTGCATTTGAATGGATACGGTGTAACGAGACTTGAAAATGTGTTGCTGAATGTATGTGCAAAATCAGGGAAACTAGATTTATTAAGGCGGGGGGGGGGGGTAGATATACAGTCCTTAGGGAGGCAGTTGAATGTATGAATGAGTATAATATGCCCACGCGAATAAGGACAACAAATCAGAATGAGATAGTTAATATAAGGCATCAAGGTAGGGTTGGGGCTAATGGGGGTCTTAAATTCATGTACACTAATGCTAGGAGTATTAGGAACAAGAAGGAAGAGTTTTTGGCCATGGTTGGCACTTCCAGACCACAGGTTATTGGCATTAGTGAATCATGGCTGTAGATGATATAGCTAGTGGGATTGAATGTGATGGGTATAGTGTGTTCAGGAATGACAGGGAGAATAAAATGGGGGGAGGAGTATTGTCGATGATAGCTGATGAGCCAAGGAGAATAGAAGTTGGATTGTAGGATAGAGAAAAGAGCACATTTGAGGTGATTTGGTGTGAGATTGTAGCTAGCAGAACAAAATATACAATTGGGTGCTGCTATAGACCAGGTGATGGAAAAGATGGTGGTGACAGTATGCACAAACAAATAGAAGAAATGAGTGGAAGGAGGGTAATTATTATGGGAGATTTCAACTATGGTCGCATTGATTGGAGTGAGGAGAGGACACACGGGAGGAAGGAATTGAATTTTATGCAGTTATTAAGGGATAACTATCTGCGACAGTATGTAATGGAAAATACTAGAGGTCAGAGAGTGCTTGACCTAGTAATTACATCTGAGGATTTGGCTGTAACAAATATGACCACATTGCCACCGATTGGTGAGAGTGATTATAGGGTCTTGACTTGGGAGGTGGCTAAAGGTGTGGAATTTACAATTAAGACAGGGTACATGTGGAATTATCAGGCTGGAAAGTATGACAAGCTTAGGAGTTTGATTGGTTCAGTGCCATGGCATGTACAACTGCAAGGACTAGAAGTTGATAGTGCATGGGAGGCAGTTAAGAAGTGTTTGCATGAAGCAATTGCTGACTGTATACCTAGAGTCCGAGTAATAAATCAAGTAGGGGTTAGATGGATGAATAACACCATTAAGCTGTTGCAAAAAAAGAAACAACTATGGAGGGAATTTAAGGAGAAAGGTGACCGGCAGGCACATGAACGGTATAAAGTGCAGGCCAGAAGGGTAACGAGTGTGGTAAGAAAAGCAAAAAAGGTTTACGAAATAACATTGGCCATGCAGGCTAAAGAGAATCCTAAACAGTTTTTTCGATATGTTGCAAATAAAAGGAAAAATGTATATGGCAGAATGATTTTGAAGAATGCCGATCGTAGGGAGGTAACTGAATCAGTTGATATAGTTGAGTTACTGAGTGAGCACTTTGCAAGAATATATCATCCAGGTGGTGACATTGCAGAAATGAATGAACCAGTAGATTATAGGGGAATTGTGGTGAATGAAGTGGAGGTGAGTAGTCTATTGCATAACCTCAATGTCAATACATCTGTGGGATTGGATGGTATACCAGCTCGTGCCATACGAGAAGCGGCTAAAGAATTGTCAGTATCCTTGACCATTTTGTTTAATTTGAGTCTCGGGTCTGGGTTAGTCACGAGGGGGGGAAAGAGGGGAAAATAGTTCCACTGCATAAAGGTGGTTCCAAGACTGCTGTTGTAAATTACTGACCGATTAGCATATCAGGAATCATTGTCAAGGTCTTAGAGAAATTAGTCAAGAAAAGAATACAGGATTGGATAGATGAAAATGGGATATTGTATGGGGGACAACATGGTTTTGTGAAGGGTAGATCATGCCTCGGTAACTTGGTCACGTTTTATAACACAGTGACGGCTGAACTTGATAAGGTTTACAGTGATTCTGCGGGACCTTGCCAAGGCCTTTGACAGGATACCACATGGAACCCTAATCAGTAAACTGGAGCAGATGGGGATGGATATAGGGTTGGTGAGATGGACAGGAGGGTGGTTGATGGAGAGATACCAGAGAGTGGTTTATTCAGGAGTTGAGTCTAAAAGACGGCTTGTGACTAGTGGTGTGCCGCAGGGCTCTGTTCTTGGACCACTGCTTTTCAATTTGTTCATCAGTGATATAGGAAAGGATCTGAGAGGAAGTGTTCACTTGTTTGCTGATGATGCAAAGTTGGGTAGAGCAATTGTGAGTGCACAGGATGTCAAAATTTTACAGGATGATTTGGATAGTTTGGAGAACTGGGCTAGGAAAAATGGATGTCAATTTAATGTGGCAAAGTGTAAGGTTATGCACTTTGGGGTGAAAAGAATAGCAGCAGTATATCACATTGGTGGACCCATACTCCAGGAGATTGATGAGGCCAGGGATTTGGGAGTGTTGGTGGATAGGGAATTGAAGTTTAGGGGGCACATTGCAAAAGTGGCTAAATCAGCTCATCAAATCACTTGGCTTCTGAAAAATACTTTAACATGCAGAGACAAACAAGTTGTTGTTCCTCTATATCAAGCCTTGATAAGACCCCATCTGGACTACTGTGCCCAGTTATGGGCACCAGGGTTTCTTCGTGATGGGGAGGAAGTGGAGAGGATCCAGAGACAAGTGACCAAGATGAAAGCAGGTCTGTGGAATGAACCTTATGAGAATAGTTTGAAGATTTGTGGGTTGCAGAAATTGGTCGATAGGCGGAAAAGGGGTGATATGATTGAGACATTCAAATTACTGAAAGGGTTTCTATAAAATTAATCCAGAAGATATTTTTGAAAATAGGACTGGCAGTGGGAGAACTAGGGGCCATGCATGGAAGCTGGGCAAGAATGTGGTTGACAAGGGTGTTAGAGCTAGGTTTTTTACTTGGAGAGTGTTGAATGAGTGGAATATTATGTTGGAGGTTTAATGGATTATTTACAACACTCAAAAAGAATTAAAATAGAATTTAATACTTCCTATATTTCGTCCTAGTCACTAGGACATCTACGGGGATTACAAAGACAATTAATGTAACATGCACACAAAAACTTACAATACTAAGCCCAACCACGTGGGTGACAATAAAGTCCTATCTAGGTGGAGCGCCCTCTAAGGGCAGTTGTAGGCGGCCTGGAATGTAAGGTGGGACCTCTGGTGATGACTGTTTCCCAAATCTTCGGAAGCTTAATGCAACCGTATTTGTTAAGATTTGGTTGGTTTTTGAGAGCTGCTGCTGCTTCTAGGAAAAGTCTCTCTTTCTTGAATTTGCTGTGGTGGAGCATGGTGGTTTTCTTCCATGATACTCTGTGGGTGGTGTCCAAAACATGGTCAGCCAAACCTGAATGGCCATAGTTGTGTTTAACGATGTAAGACTTGTGTTCCTCTAGGCGGATGGATGCTGATCTGCCTGTCTGTCCAAAGTACGCAAGCTTACAGGCACAGGGTACTTTGTAAACTCCAGGCAGAGAGAGAGGAGGGAGCTGATCTTTCGTAGAACGGATAAAGGTAGCCAGTTTGCGGTAGGGCTTATATGTTGTATGTAGGTTATACTTTTTTAGTATCTTGGCTATTTTTTCCGAAGTACCACGGATGTAGGGTATGGTGATGGCATTTTTAAATTCTTGTTGACGAGAGGGATGGGGAATGGGGGGGGAATTGATTATTTTTTTGATGCTGTGTTCGCTGTAGCCATTGGAGAGGAAAGTTCTGTGTATGTGGTTAAGCTCAGTAGAGAGGGTGGTTCCACTGGAACAAAGATTGTGGGCTCTCTTGGTAAGGGTTTTAATGATGCCATATTGTTGTGAGGGGTGGTGGTGGGAGAGTTTGTGAATGTATCTGCCTGTGTGTGTGTGGGTTTTCTGTATACAGTGAAGGCAAGTGTATCATTAGGCATGCGCGTGACTAAGGTGTCTAGAACAAAAGAACAAGTGTTTACCCTTCCTAGACACCTTAGTCACGCGCATGCCTAATGATACACTTGCCTTCACTGTATACAGAAAACCCACACACACAGGCAGATACATTCACAAACTCTCCCACCACCACCCCTCACAACAATATGGCATCATTAAAACCCTTACCAAGAGAGCCCACAATCTTTGTTCCAGTGGAACCACCCTCTCTACTGAGCTTAACCACATACACAGAACTTTCCTCTCCAATGGCTACAGCGAACACAGCATCAAAAAAATAATCAATTCCCCCCCCATTCCCCATCCCTCTCGTCAACAAGAATTTAAAAATGCCATCACCATATCCTACATCCGTGGTACTTCGGAAAAAATAGCCAAGATACTAAAAAAGTATAACCTACATACAACATATAAGCCCTACCGCAAACTGACTACCTTTATCCGTTCTACGAAAGATCAGCTCCCTCCTCTCTCTCTGCCTGGAGTTTACAAAGTACCCTGTGCCTGTAAGCTTGCGTACTTTGGACAGACAGGCAGATCAGCATCCATCCGCCTAGAGGAACACAAGTCTTACATCGTTAAACACAACTATGGCCATTCAGGTTTGGCTGACCATGTTTTGGACACCACCCACAGAGTATCATGGAAGAAAACCACCATGCTCCACCACAGCAAATTCAAGAAAGAGAGACTTTTCCTAGAAGCAGCAGCAGCTCTCAAAAACCAACCAAATCTTAACAAATACGGTTGCATTAAGCTTCCGAAGATTTGGGAAACAGTCATCACCAGAGGTCCCACCTTACATTCCAGGCCGCCTACAACTGCCCTTAGAGGGCGCTCCACCTAGATAGGACTTTATTGTCACCCACGTGGTTGGGCTTAGTATTGTAAGTTTTTGTGTGCATGTTACATTAATTGTCTTTGTAATCCCCGTAGATGTCCTAGTGACTAGGACGAAATATAGGAAGTATTAAATTCTATTTTAATTCTTTTTGAGTGTTGTAAATAATCCATTAAACCTCCAACATAATGTCCTCACAGCACTTAAGCCTCTACACAAGAATGAGTGGAATAAGCTGCCAGATTCTGTTGTGGGTGCTACGACCATGAATGAGTTCAAGGCAAGGTATGATAGATACTGTGTGAATGTCGAATAGTTGTTCTTGACATGATGTTAGGGCCTCCCTCGATGAGTCTGTCGACTCCTTGGAGTTGCTCGGAATAATAATAATCTTTAATTTTACGCTTGAGGAAGCTTTAGCTCAAAAAGAATTCCTAAAAATAAAAAATAAGCATATCAATAAGTACAACAGACTTTTGAATTCTAAACCCGTTACTCAAGTGTAACCTCTTCTTATTGTAGTTAATTTGTCATCAAAAAGGCTTAACGAAGCTGCCATTAGTGTTCTAAACCTTAGGGCTACAATTTTGTTGTTGCATCTTGACAAGTACCTTTACTAGAACTAATGTTCAACATCAAATACAGTATTATTATTATTCTTACATGATACAGGGAGTCCAAAGACTCATCGAGGATGGATACCCACTCTACAACTCTCCATCTCCACCGCATCCATCTACACCAACATCATCTACTGCCCACCATCACTACTAGTATTTTCTCAGACAATCACAAACATCCATGCCCACGGTGGGATTCGAACTCGCAGCGTTTTGGCTGGAGAGCGGATATGCACACTTGGCCAACTAGTATCTGTAACTTAGCTCCTGAGATAGCTAATAGCATTACGCTTGAGGAATCCAA
Source organism: Typopeltis vanoorti (assembly GCF_054136105.1). Taxonomy (NCBI): domain Eukaryota; kingdom Metazoa; phylum Arthropoda; class Arachnida; order Uropygi; family Thelyphonidae; genus Typopeltis; species Typopeltis vanoorti. Next base: position 47,420,484 of record NC_143569.1, read on the forward strand.
AAGGAATCTATCTCCCTGCCAGTTTAATTCATTTAATAAATTACATAAAGACAACAGCATAGTCATTACTAAATCTGACAAGGAAAGTGCCACCATTATCCTCGACGTCAGTAAATACCATAAGAAAATGGATATCATTCGTAGAGACCACTATCTACAGATCCTTAGATTATGATCCTACACAATTACAAATTAAGAAACTAAAAGTACAAAAGAACTTAAACTCTTCAGTTTGCTGTACTCCCAGAATATATGGCTTGCCTATGATTCATAAACTTGATCCCCCCCCCCCCTCAAGACCCATAGTAGACACCACTTGTTCTCCCTGCTATAAATTATTCTAACAGTTAGCAAAATCTCTTGCCCCCCCCCCCTTACTGGTCATACCACATCATTCATAAAAAATTTCTTCCCATTTTAACACCAAGCAAATGAACCTCATTTGTTCAGTGTTAGTGCCTGTATGCATATATCATTGTTATTTTGTGATCCCTGATGATGGCAATGTAACATTGCTGAAATATAGGAAGGTATTGATTAAAGTTTTTAATTAATATTCTAGTATACGTTGTCATTTCCTGAAAAATTAAAAGCTATGTATAACCAACGTATAAGCTTAATCTACAAGAATTCACCCAGATCCTGAATTAAGAATGGAACAAACTTTTATTTCAGTAGCAACAGAAGCCAAGTTCTTGGGACTCATCTTTGACAGAAAAATGCAAGAGAGTATTGAATTTCTTTCACGCTCTATCCTCTACTGAATGAGGTGCTGATCAATCTTCACTGCTTCATCTTTACCATGTGCTTATACGTTCAAAGCTGGATTATGGGTCTCAAGTCTATGGTTTTTCAAGGCAGAAGAACCTAATTATGCCTAAAGATAATATCTCTTCCAGATCATCCTACATGGACTAGTGTCTTTTCTCTGCATTGGCAAACTCAATATCACATATGTCAGACTACCATATGTCCTTTTGGTATTATTATTATAATACAGGTGGCTCCATGGAGTCCAGAGACTCATTGTGGGAGACCTATCCACACAACCTATCATACCTCTTTTTGAATCCATTAACAGACAAAACACTCACAACTGACTCTGGAAACCCATTCACAACTCTCCAAGGAAAACATCTAGTCCTCACACCACTATTAACCACACCTTTATTAAACTTCCAAGGATGACCCATTCTTCTGGGCCCTATATCCAAGTGCTGAAACATTTCTGCTGCATCAGTTCTATAAAGCCTTTTAAGCAACTTAAATGTTTTTATCATATCCCCCTCTTTTTCTTCTATCAACCAATTTCTGCAATCCACACACCCTCAATTTATCCTCATAGGGAATACTCCACAGGCCACTCACCATCTTGGTCATTCATATCTGAATCCTCTCTACTGCTTCCTCATCCCCAAGAAGTCCAGACTTGAGCACAGTAATCCACATGTGGGCCTTATAAAGAGGAATAACAACTTCCTTATCTCTACATGTTAATGTGTTATTCAATGCCAAGTAATCGTATGGGCTACCTTAGCAATATGTCCCCTAAACTTTAACTCTCTGTTTACCATTGCCACCATTCCTAAATCTCTAGCTTTTTCTATTTTGTGGATTACAGTGCATCAGTGTGATACACAGCTTGTAATATTTCTTGCAAGCTTTCCACATCACCTTGATATATTACTCTACCTAATTTTGCATCATCAGCAAACAACTGAATATTTCCTTTCAGATTATTTCCTATATCATTTATGAACAAATTAAACAGCAATGGTCCTAGCACTGAACCTTGCAGCACACCACTAGTCACCTGTTTTTGTCTCAGTTTTGCCCCTCCATATACCACTTTTTGATATCTGTCCAACAGTCTCACTCTTGTCCACTTAACCAGTGTCATGTCCATCCTAATTTGTTCTCTTTACCACCACACCTGAAATACTGTTTGGTCTGTAATTTGCTACTGCAGTCTTAGACTCTCCCTTATACAAAGAAATTATTTTGTCCTCTTTTCAGTCTCTTGGAACTCTTTCAGAGCTGACGCTTAAAATTAAAGAGCCTAGTCAGAGGCATTGCCAGTTCCCTTGCACATTCTTGCAAAACCTGAGCTAATATCTCATCTAATCCAACAGCTGTATTTATATTGAGATTTTGTAATATCCTAAGAACCTCAAATTCATCCACCTCTATTTCCACATCAGTGTCTGTCACATATGTTAAAGCAGTAACCTCACTAGGATGATATGCCTTTGCAAAGTGGTCACTTAGTAACTCAACTATTTTATCTGCTTCTGTCACCTCATGACCATCATCACTCATTAAGGTTAACCTCCCATAGTCATTCTTCCCTTTACTTGCCACATAACAAAAGAAATCTTTGGTATGCATGTTAAATGCAAGCTGTCGGCATGAATGTTGGCAGCATTGCCTATGCCAAACATAACAGCATCCCTCCATGGCAGGTTTGCACTCCATCCTGCAACCCCTCACTTTGTCAACTACAGAAATCTCATATTCCATTATCTGTCTACCTGCAATTATTTAATGTACACAGAGCAGCCCACTCTGATTTCTTGCCCATCTATACTTGTGTTGTCTGTGCTGCTGTGCTTCCTGCATTACTATCTCACCTGATTGCAATAATTATACAGCAGATCCCACCTGATTGCAGTAATTATACAGCAGACTTGCATACCATTCAGCTTGCACTTGTATATGTAAAAGAAAACTGCTACCAAAAGTGTGTAATTTATACAGATTCATTGAGCTCTTTACAGCCTGTCTCCTCTCCTATGTATAATCCATGTCCAGTGCTGTATGAGGTGTTACACCTATTATACAGGGAATTAAGCTATATCTATTTGATCAGCTCATACTTTCTCCACATACTGTTTTACAGTATCATATACAGACTACAGACAGTTTATAAGATCAATGGCAGTCATCATGGTAGGAAGCATTGACAAACAAATCGTATGAAATTAAGCACTGGCATTCTAGTCAACATAGAAAGAGAAGAGAGGAATTTTTTCTTGCTAGGCTCTGCATAGATCATGGTCATTGTATGCATTCTTATTTAATTAATTTGTACAAACCAATTCTTTGTAGAAGGTTAAAAACATCATGCAATCTATCTGAGTCTGATAACATTTGCCTGAGTGTATATGGCTTGGCTAGATAGATGAAAATTTCTTTTCTCTCTGGAGTAAAATGCTGGCAATCCACCAGAATATGACAAACTGTAAGATATGTATTGCATTTTTCACACGAGAGGTCATCAGCCCTGAGTAAATTAGAACATGTACAATGACTGTGATGTATGCAGAGCCTAGCAAGAAAAACTTTCTCTCTTCTCTTTTTACATTGACTAGAATGCCAGTGCTTAATATCATACGATTTGTTTGTCAATGCTTCCAGTCATGATGACTGCCATTGAGCTTTTATCTTGCAAACTGTCTTTATATGGTACTGTGTAAATAAAATTACAGCAAAAGTTACAGCAGTACATAAATAGCCAAAGAGAAATTAGTAAATAATATGTATGTACAAAAATTAAGTTCAGCAATAAGTAATTTTGTTTATATGTAAATACTTATTGCTTAACTTAATTTTTGTACATACATATTGTTTACTAATTACTCTTTGACTGTTTATGTACTGCTGTAACCTTTACTGTAATTTTATTTATATGTATATATTGCATTGATTGGCTTGCTCTTTGTACATGCATATTGTTTACTATTTTGTCTTTGACTATTTATGTATTGCTGTAACCTTTGTTATGTCATAGTATAACCTTTGCTGTTCATTCATAATTAAATCATCAACCAACCAAATCCATAACTTCCTCAGCATCCAGAAAACTTTCCAGATGCTATTTTACACTCAACCAACTCTTAACTTTATACACATTCCAAATCCACCCATGCCTAGAATACTGCTACAATACAATACCTAAACCTTCACTAAAAGTTCTTAACGCTGTCCAGAGGAGAGCAAGTCAGCTTATAGTTGATCCCACTCTTAGAGATGCAATGTTTCAGCACTGGTCTGTTCTACAAGTACTTTAATGGTTGTTGTTCCAGTGAATTGGTAACCATCATTCCACCATTAGATGGAAGATGAATTTCATCACCTGGTGTGAGCCCACCTCCATATTTAAAAGCCTGAAATGACCTGAAAAAGTTCCATGTTTGGTCTCTAGAGCAGGGTTTGCAGACTATGTAAAAAAATAAAATAAAAAATATATATAAAATTCATAAAAGAGAAAAATCCTTAGCCCACCCATGGTACAAAATGTACTACAGATTTGTATATAATCTTTCATGGGGGGGGGGGGGAATAACATTTAAAAAAAAAAAAAAACATTCCTCCACCTTCTGTTGCACCTGTTAATACAAAAACAGCAGCTGCCAAGTCCCTTTATAGTGCGACTGCAAACACACCACCCTTGCTTCTCTTCTTTTTTATTCCATCCTCCAGAACAGCAACAAGTATTCCCAGTCAACTACAACTTGCAACTCTTAAAAAAAAAAAAAAAAAAAAAAAAAAGTGGAAACTTCTCATTCCTCACCTCCACTCCACCCAGAGCACTAATATGTTTATAGGTCCTTCAACCCCTTGTGTATGAAGTATTAAAAATAAATAAAAATAAAAAAGATAATAGAATAAGCAGAGCTTGTAGGCAGGAAAGTTGAATAAATTTATATTGAATAAGAAATAAATTATCCAAAACACTCATCTAGCAGTATACAAGACACTGTATAAAGTGGTTTTAACTTATGGATCTAAGTTTTATTAGAAATAAAACAGTTAATCAAAGTCTAGAGACCATTGATATTAGAGTACTGAGAAAAATTATAGAAATGAACAGGTGTCTTCACTGGCAGAATTGCATTATAAATGACACAGATATATGGTGCCAGAATGATAGGAAAAAGATCCAGAGGATGACCTTGATTGAGATTGTTGCACTTAGTAAGAAGTAATATAAGTAATATGTCACACATGACAAATAATGATTAATTTTGTAGAAAATTATTGATAAGAAGCTGGTAATAATGCAAGCTTAATATTTGATCATTCTCCTCTTGAGAATGCATATCAGGAAATTTTGATAATAAAAATAATGTAGGAATAATCACTTAAGGGTTGAAGTTGGATAACGGAAGGAAACTCCACATATTATAAGGAATGTGACTGCAGCTTCTGACCTAATATTCATCCTCACCTTCGCATGGTGCATCTTTAGGTAGCTACCTGGATACTGAATGAACAAGAATGGTCTGGCAGTTTGAGATTTACCCAACTAAACTATATGATTATTGGCTTAAACCAAAATGCAAAAGGATGGTACATCATGATAAAATTTCATGCAGGCTGGGACATTGCCTGGTTAAACTAGGTCCTTGCTGTTTTTGTCAGAGAACCAGGAAAAACAACAAAAAGTCAGTTACTAGAACAAACTTCAACTAAACATCAGCAGAATTCAAGATTGGCACCATCAACATAAGAAACATAAACGGAAATGGAACTAGTAGAAGACTTGGATAAATACCAGACCAATGTAATAAAGGAGACAAAAACACATCAGATTATTCTAAGCAACAAATATGAGATGTTATTTGTTTCAGTAATGAATTACATAAATTAACATAATTAAAAAAATTATAAAAATGAAGGACAACTTGTAAAAAACTTTATTAACATAGAATTTTTGCCACTGCTAGATGCCTAGATAACTGAGATGTGGAAGCTTGTCCTAAGTACCATGGATATCGCAGCTCATGTAAGATAACTAAAAAGGCCAATAATTTCCTTATTATACAAAAATAAATAAATAAAAATAAAATTTTATATATATATATATATATATATATACACACACACACACACACATAGACAAAATAGAGTTAGTACTTTTTAAATCTTCTAATCTTTCTTATCTCCCATAAAGGATATAGATGTAGATTACAGGATCTATTTAAGTTAGAACAGTGAAGTAAGGTTTCATGTGTTTCTTTATAAAGATGTTCTATGAGGAAATAACTTTAATGAGACTCTTGTCCTGTTCCAATAAACTCTATGTTTAGTATTGACTGCATGTTTTGCAAGTCCAAACTGTTCGTGCTTACGGTATTTAATATAAGATTTGTGTTCTTCTAGATGAATAAAAGTGGATCTTCCTGTTTATCCAAAACCCACAAGAGCAAGGAACCTAGTAGATGCCTGGATAACTGAGATGTGGAAGCTTGTCCTTAGGAGAAGTGAGAAAGATGGAGATTTTTCTGATAGAATGAAAGGCAACAAAAATATTCAGGGATTTTAAAACTTTTGCTATGCGTTCAGTAATACCATGCACATAAGGGATAGGAATGCAAGTTATTTCTTCTGTATTGGAAGAGGTGGAGATACCATAACTATTAAAAGCTTTTTTGATGAAAGAATTCTTAAAGTCATTAAACAAAAAAAAAAAAAAAAAAAAAAAAGATGGAATTAATGTCTTAATGCTTTCTGTAAAAGTTCATCTGAAAAACATAAAGAATGAGCACAATATATTAAAGTCTTAATATACGTTAAAGATACTAAGAAATTTTATAGTTAGTTTTAATCCTTTTCCCAAGTAAGCAAAACAAAGTTTTGCGCATGAAATATATTCATGTCTGAGCTACTAAAGTAGCTCAGACATGAATATAAAGTATAAAATACAAGTATAAAATTTCTTGGTATCTTTAACATATAATAAACCCAAAGTAAAAAACTTTCTGCATCATTCTCTCATCCAGAAATTTTTATTAATGAGGCCAAGCACCTTTTGTCTACTTGTATATTAGATATATATGACTTCTGCATTACTTCAACCTTGGTATCTCTCCCAGGATCTGGCTCCCACTGATGAGACCTCAATAAAGGTCAAAACTGGCCTGAGTAATGACCTATCCCATTATGCATTGCATTATACATGCCCAAAAGGGGACGTGCTTTGCATTATGGGATACTAAAGCAAGTGATATGAAGTCAATAGCCTCTATATACGAGTAGCTTAGTTGTGTGCACAAAACTTTGTTTTGCTTACTTGGGAAAAGGATTAAACCCAACTATAAAATTTCTTGGTATCTTTAACGTATAATAAACCCAAGGTAAAAAACTTTCTATGTAAAATCATAATAGTTCAAATCTTTTGATAGGATGATGATGAGATTCAGCATGGATATAATGACCTATACAAATCTTCTGGAAAATTGAAAAATGTAGGTTACTATCTGGTTGATAAAGAATTAGAAGATCTAAAAAGGCTAATTGATTATTTACTTCTTCTAAGGTGAATTGGATCCTGGGATGACAAGTATGTAATTTAGAAACAAACTGCTACATCTCAGAGGAAGAGCCATTTCAAATTGCAGTGTTCCAATATGTAAGTCTAGGTGAAATGTTTTCAAAAATACATTGTTGAAAGTGTTCTATTAAGAAGTTAGCAATAGTAGGAGAAATATGATTGCCCATGGCTGTTCCTTTAATTTGTTGATGTAATTTATTTTTAAAGAAGAAATGAGACAAACAAAAAGACAAAGAAATGAGGACAAACCAGAATGTATTACAAAATCAAATAGTTTAACAATATCTGAAGGAAATGCTTCTTGTAGTAACTCAGTGGTGTCAGATAAAGATAATTTTATCTTGTCTATGTATATATATATATAATTTTATTTTTATTTATTTATTTTTTTTTATGATAAGTTAGGAAATTAGTGACCTTTTTTAGTTAACTTACATTGGCTACTCAGGTGGGATTTTTAGAATTGTCTGTTATTGCTTAATTGCCTTTCTGTGATCTTGCACTGACAGTGCCTATGATATTTAGGCAAAAATTCTATGTTAATAAAGTTTTTTACACGAGTTTTCCTCCATTTTTATATATATTTTTTAATTGCAGCATGTTATATTTGGAAAATAATACTCGGAGAAAAGAAAGTTGAGCAGCAATAGTATTTATCACTAAATATGAGGATGATTTTCTTGAATGGCAGGTAATGTAAGTAGATATCAGAATGGAGAAATGTAATTAAGACTTATTTGTGCTGCTTATGGTTCAACAGAAAGTTCTACTAAGGAAGAAGGAGGGATTTTTCGAGGCATTAGAGAAGATAGCTGACACAAAGAAAAAGGAAAAGTTGGTTTCTGTTGTAGATATGAATAGCAGAGTAGGAAATGATTACCTGACATATAGAAATGTGTTGGAGAAAGGAGCAAAGCTAAGAATAATGGTTAGTACCTGCTGGATTTCTGCTTAAGACATGGACTAGTCGTTACTGACAGCATATTCCAACATAAAAAATATGCCCAAATTGACTGGGGAGAAGATGAAAGAAATTAGAAAAAACCTCATTGACTATGTTATTGTTGATAATAATATCTTCATGCGGTTCAGGACACGAGACTATGAAAAAAATTTGAAATTGAAAGTGATCACCATTTACTTTTGAATAGGATAAAATTGAATATCATATTGAAAAGAAAAGTTTTTAAGAAAGTTTTAAACAGGTCAAAGTCGAGTGATTTTGAGTCTACAGTGATTTTCAAACTGTAGACTCAAATACAGAATTAAGAAAAATGAAAGTGATTGAAAACATGAACCAAATCTTTTTGATTCAATAGTGGAAGTTTCAGGAAAACAGTGAATTCATTCAGCTGGAGAGGCATGCAATCAGATTGTCTTCAAGGATAGAAAAATCAGAACTTCATGAAGTTAAAGAAGTTAAAACTCAAGAAGTTAAAGAGGCAATCATGGAAAAAGAAGAAAGCATGTCAAAAGTTCCTGGCAAGTAAGTCAGCATATGCTCTGAGAATACAGAGAAAAATGTAAGAAAGCAGAGCAAAGTCTAAAACTATCTTAACAAAGGTTGCAGAAAGGCTTTGGAAAGAAAATAAAAGATAAATATCGGAAAGTGACAAAATGTTCTTGAGGCCATTGAAAAAGCTCAGAAATGGAGGAAAGAGTACTGTAAAAGGAATCAGAGATGCAAAATAATTCAGATGTCTGGAGTAATTACTTTGAAATAATGTGGAAAGGCAACTGGAGTGAATCCTACAAGTCTGCAAGATTCACTGACTAAATTGAATAACTGCTATAATGAAAATCAGCAATAGAAAGACAAAGACAATAAAAGCGGGCTGAAACTTCAAAAACATCAACTGCATCTTGAATGAAGAGCCAATAGAACAAGTGAAAACATTTCAGCTATGTGGGCACAATCTTTAGTGAAGATTGTAAACTAAATATGGAAATAGATAACAGAATTAGCAAAGCTGGTACAATAGGAATTCAACTGAATAAATTTATGCAGAATGAGAGAGAAATTAGTTAAAACACTAAACTAGCATATAAGACATTGTCCATACCAGTTCGAACTTTTGGATCTGAGAGCTGGGTTAGAAATAAAACACTGGAGCTACAGATATGAGAGTTCTGGAAAAGATTAGAGAAATCAATGGTGGGGAGAATGATGCTGCCACACAGATGGCATCAGTGGCAGTATCATATTAAATGTAAGGAAGAAACTTGATGTTTTTAGCATTGAAGAATGCATTAGCAGAGCTAATCTCAGGTATTATTATTATTATTGCGCTCTCCATGGAGTCAGCAAAGGTTAGCAAAACAAGTGTTTTTTTGCCAGAATTGCAGGATAAAGACCCATAGGAAGACCAAGGTCTAGGTCTCGTTGCACTGATATAGAAGATTGCCTTAGAAGACAGAAATATAAGATTTGATAATATTGGATCCTTGACAGACAACAGATTAATTTGGAGGAAAATTGTTGATGGGAAGTTAGTAATGATCTAACTTTTCATGTACTATCATAATATTCTATTCACTCCATGAGTACATATCAGGAATTTGATGATGAAAATATACTGTAGCAGCAGCCAGTTTTAACTTTTTTTTTGCTGTTTATGCTTATGGTGTATTAACTTGTCATCTTCTGGGAAATTTCCAAGTTATTATTCTATAATGATACCAAAAGTGCTGAGCATTACTTATTATGAAACATCAACTAAAGTTTACTTTTCAGTGGTATATGTTTACTTGTCTGTTAAAATTTTGCCATTTAGGTTGGTTATATGTTGTAATTTTTTTTTTTCTGTTCTTAAAATGCTTTTGTGTTAAAAAGTAGTAACCGCTTTGATTTTTTTTTCCAGAAAATATTTTTTCACTTATTTGTAAGGAAAAAGGTGAATCATTATCTGGATTCTACTAACTGGATCATCATTGTTTTTTCTATGATCTGCTCCATACTATCACTGTCTAGAGCAGTAGCAGTGTACAAAGGTATACATTTATTGAATTTATAATCAGTTAATAGTGATACCAATAACTTTTTTTCTCTATAAAATTGAAATAGTTAAAATATGTGAACACATATATTATATAATGTTATTATATTTCACACATGTATGCCAGACTGCATCATATGCATCTGCTGCGAACCAGATTTTTCACAATCACTCTGAACTAGCAGGATTGCTTCAGAGCAAGCAGTCAATATAATCTCCCTTAAGACTAATACATTTATTTCAGTGCCATTATCCCATACCTGTAGTGATTATCAGTAAGATATGCAAAAATCCCCCTCTACAGCTGACCAGCAAAAAACACTGACCAGCAAGGAAGAATTTTAGTTTTTGGAAGAGATAGAAGTCAGATGGAGCCAAATCTGGGGAATAGGGTGGATGTTCCAACAATTCATAGTGCAGATCCCTTAATTTTCCCATTGCTCAAAACATCTTTGTAGACAGATGCATTGTCCTGATGAAAGATGATTTTTTTTCTTCTGCAAACTGGGTCTTTCCTCATAAATTTTTTCATCTAGGCTGGTTAAAAGATCGGAATAATATTCCCCGGTTATTGTTTTACCCTTTTCAAGATAATTAATAAACAAAATGCCTTTAGCATCCCAAAAAACTGATGCCATGACCTTTCCTGCTGATGGAACCAACTTTGTCTTCTTTTGTGCTGAGCAATTGGCTTCTGTCCACTGTGTTGACTGCTGTTTGGATTCTAGTGTGTAATGGTGAATCCAAGTTTCATCCGTAGTAATAAATTGATGCACAAAATCAGTTTTATTCTTGTTAAAATGCTCCAAGCACTGTTCAGAGATTTTCGTGCGAGTGCGTTTTTGATCTGCTGTGAGCAAGCGTGGCACCCATCTTGCACAAACCTTTTTCATTTGCAATTCTTCATGCAAAATACATGTTCTTTTGAAATGCCTGTAGTCTCAGCAATTTCACACATTTTGATTCGCTGGTCATCCGATACCATATCATGCACTTGATCAATGATTTCTGGTGGTGTTATGCTTTTTGGACATCCTTCACGTGAATCATCTTTAAGGCTGGTATGGCTCCATTTAAACTCTGTAGCCCGTTTCTTAATTGTTGAAAACAAAGGAGAAGAGTGCCCATAAACCTTTATGAACTTTGAATGAATTTCTTTTGCTGTTAAACCTTCTTTCACAAAGAATTTTATAACCGCATGATACTCGATTTTATCCATTTCAAGGGATACAGACAACACTTTTGCTTCAGACAGCTGTATAAAACAAACTACTTGATAGAATGACTTGCAATTTCACATGGATGCTTATAACAGATGTACCAACTTAGAAAAAAAAAATCTTGCGATAATGTTACCATCTATGGTCGAGGGCAAGAACTTTTCAGACCACTCTCGTATATATATATATATATAAACAATAATCCCTCAAAAGAAATCATATAGAAGTTTCTTCTTGATAAATCACTATGTGTTGTTGGAGAAAAGAGAATAAAATGAAGTCAACTAATTGTGTGTAAAAGTAGTTAAAGTGGAAAGATTTTGGAATGAATACAGAAGATACAATATATATCATGAAGGTTCTGAAATATTTTGGGACTACTAAAGAACTTAGAAATGGAAGAAAGCATACAAGAAAAAGAAATCAAGATCATACAGGCAAAAAAACTGAAGAATGTTCTAGATATCTGGAGTGTAATTACTTGGAAAAATCAAATAGGGAGACAAGTTTTTTTAATTTTAATATACACAGGAATGATTTCAATATATATAGCACATCAACAGTGTGTTTGGAGAGGCTATGATGAAAAGAGGAATCTGTTGATGTTTCTGAATGGCTGAAGATTAAAGTTTTTGGGGGTGAACTGAATGAGGGTAAGGAAGATGAGTTAGTTTGGTGAGTCTGGAGCTGTACTGTATTCTATAGAACATTGTCCATGAAAGTACCCACAAGCGGCACGTGGAAATTGAATGTCTGTGTGTGAGAGAAGAATTTGAATTTATCTATGAAAATCAAATTGCCCTCTTCTGAATAACATCAAACAATCTTAGAGATGCTTTGGGTGCATCACCTAAATATGTGAGTAGTATTTATTCCATTATTAGGCGGATTTGAGATTTATGTAGTGTTAGCAGTCATACAGATTTTCGAAAAATAGTGTGCCTTGAGTAGAAAACAACACTTAACTTGAAGTTAAGTGTTGTTTTCTACTCAAGGAAAACAACACTTAACTGTTGAGTTTTCTTTGAGTAGGAAAACTCAAGGAAAACGAAGAAAGGAAAAACTCAAGGAAAACTTTTCCTTTCTTCTCACTTACATATCTTCTAATGTTGTATAAATCCTAAACTGCACTACTTCAGAATGTTGTTCTAATATTTTGGGTGGTGCACCAAAACCTCTCTAAAAGTGCTTGATACTATCCAGAAGGAGTATTCTGATTAATAGTGGCTTCTCTCTTACACACTCATTCTAGCTATTCTCTTAGAGATCTTCTGCTTCTTCCTTATTCCTCTTCTGTAGGTATTTTCATGGATATGTTTTGTAGAAATGACTGCTATCATTCCTCCACTTTCTTCCAAGATTGTAACAACATGACCAGCTGCTGATCAATACCCATTTACTGTATAGCTTCAAACTAATTTTGACCCATGTCTTTCATTCCATCTTCCTCCATTCTTTGGAACAACTACCACCTTCCATCTGTGTTCCTCAAACCAAAAGAAACACCAACAGATTCCTTCTTTCCCCTTAGCCACTCCCTCATACATACACATACACATTGCACTGGACTGATATGGTAAAGGTTTTCAATGTTGTGTATATAAAAACTGTATATATATATATATATATATATATATATATATACTTGCATTAAAATTAAGAATAAAAGGGGCTGTTTACTTTAGAACACATCACAGTTCAAGAACATTGTGGTATATATAAATACAATATTTGATATATCTTCTATCATTTCATATAACTTCTATCCCTCTCTTTCATTCCATCTTCCTCTATTCTTTGGAATAACTACCACCTTTCATGTGCTTTCCCCAAACCAAAAGAAACACCAACAGAGTCCATTCCTCTTAGCCACTTGCTCATATACATTGCACTGGACTGATATGCCATAGGTTTTCAACCTTATGTTAAGAAAAACAGCATATACATCCAGTAAAAACTAAGAATAAAAAGGGCTGTTTCCTTTGTTACTATAGCGCGCGCGCGCACACACACACACACACACACACAATTCAGGAACATTATGGTATATAAATATAGCATTTGATGTAAAGTATACACTATCTATTATATTTTGTGAAATAAAATTTCCATATGAAGAAGAGAAAAATGTAATAGTAAAAAAACAGTAACAACTTGTATGAAAAGAACAAAATGTAAAGCATTCATATAATCTTTATTATCAGTTGCTGTTTTATCGATATATTTATCACTATGGATAGTATTGCTACACAGTGTGAATGGACTTTCTATGTTGCTTTAATTAATCAACTGCTTAATTGAGTGAATTGTGAAAGTACCAGTTTAATTTCTGAGACTCCAACCAAATATCATCATACTCTAGCTTAGTTCTTTTTGTTGAATTACTGAGTTAAGGTTTAAAAGATTTTGGTCAGGTAAGCTCCTCATAATATTGTAATTAGCTGGAGATTAATTCAAGTGTGGCACTTGTTATGAAGGCTTTTTTAGAAAGATTTCTGAAGTTAAGGGAGCAGCAAAATGTCCTCTATGCCTTGTATATATATAGATTCTTTGAAAAATTAATTTAATTAATGGCATTGAAACACAAATATCAGTAATTGTGTTTCCACTTATCTCCATTTCACAAAGAATATTATAAATTAATAATAAGTAGAGAACTTCTTGCAGTATTACTTCAATGTTATTTACTACTTTTCTTTTATCAAAATTTTATGATACTCTAGGAATTCTTGCTTTAAATAAAATCTCTATAGATTTTTTTTAGACAATTTTCTTTGAAAAGTGAATACATATTATAAATATTAGTACAATAATAAGCATTTCAAATATTATTAGAAACATTTATTTTATGAAAATTTCTGCATGCTTATATAGTTAAACATACTTGGGAAAGGAGAATCCTGTTTGCATTCACAACACTTGTTGTAGTGTTTTATTTATACACTCCACACTATTTCTCAGATGTATTTGTTGCAGAGGCAGATTCATGTGAAATGAAATGCTACTTGATAAACAATGGATATATCAGTTTACCCAATAATCACAATTAAATGATCATTGGGATTGCATTTCTATTTACAGTTTTAATTAAAATAATCAATCACTAAAGCATAAAATAAAGGCTTGTTTTCTAAAATTAGAGATATACTTTTAGAAAACAAACTTACTCTCGTACAAGCAGAGCAGGACAGTTTCCACTGCAACTTACTGTATCAGCTGAATACCATTGTCTCTTTGATTAACAGTGATATCACATATTCAATTGAAATTTGGAAATAATCCTTCAAAAGTTTTTGTAAGGTTTGCTTTAGGGAACAAAAGAAGAAGCCAGAAAAGAAATAGTTTTCTAAGTAGCAGTAATATTGTAAACTTAAAATTAATCCTAACTTGTATTCAGTCTGGAAATTGTGTGTATTTTAAATTAAAAGCATGCTAATATGGTGTATTTGGGAGTGAAATCTGCTTTTTTTTATTTCAAATAATGCTATTCCTAACCATGAGAGGATGTAAATTCATAGCTTGTTTAGCTGTGGTTTGGTTACATAATCTTCTTCCTTTTTCCCTCTTTTACCTTGTAGCGTCGAGAGTTTTTTATTCATTTAACCGCAACCGTACACAAGGATAAAGTGGTTAGCCCTATGCCTCCTGGTGTATCCTATGTCTGTAGAAGTTGAGTTCTCAATGCTGATTTGCCTGGTTTTGGAATGAAAAACTCCAGATAAACTGGGGAGAAAAGCCCTGAAGTCCACGCCCAAGACTTGCTAACTTGGCTATGTCTAAGAAAGATCCTAAGCTTCTCACGTTAGTGATGGGAATCGAACCCAGGACACTCCTATCCCAGGCATATGGTTACGAAGTGCATAGCCACTTAGCTAATGGCACGGTTACATAATCCAGAAAGTAAATTTTTTTGTAGAGACCAAATGTGGAAAAATCATTTTAGGTTTCTATTAGCAGAATGGTGGGCTTACACTGGATGATTAAAATCATCTAAAACTAAAGAAATTACCAAACATCCATGCTACAAATATTTAAACCTAAGGCTTGAAAGTGAAGATACTATCCACTTAGTCAACCAGGCTAACTATCAGAATTATCAAAGGTTGAATTAAATGGCATTTACTGCATGCATATGTCTGTGTGTGTAAAACATTAAAAGCTGTTGAGTTGTAGTCATTTGAACAAATATAATTTCTAATGAAATATATCAATTATAATAAGAAATCTTATTAGGTTATCATGCTCCAATGGAGACCTACATGGAATTAAGTCGTCTATCTCAAGATAATGAGCTTCATCAAGTTCCCAGTGAGCACATTGTTAATGTATGTGTGGGAAAGGAATGGTATCGCTTTCCTTCAAGTTTTTTCCTTCCAGACAAGTAAGGATCTGTTTCTTGAAAAAAAAATTTTATCTTTATTCTAAATTTTCTTTTTTTGAATTTTTTAGTGAAATGCATTCCATAATTTTAATTTGCTCACATTAGTATTTTTACTATTTCTTTTCTTTGGTAGTTGGCAGTTACAGTTTCTGAGATCAGAATTCAGAGGCCAGCTTCCAAAACTTTATAGTAATCTGCCAAATGCAACACGAATTATTCCTGATCACATGAATAACAAAAATTTGGAAGAACCTTCAAGATATGTGAGTTTCTTTATTGTGTTGACATGGTGTGCTGTGATTCTCTACTTTATAAATTAGTTATTGAAACTGTGATATTTTTTTTTATAATTTAAGGCTCATAGGTGCTTCATAATTGAGATTAGATAACTTTATTTTTTGATTTTTCTGCCCATAACAAGAATTAAAAGTCTTGTATCTTTTTGATGTCACCTAAGTTTCTGTAAGTACTTTTTTTTTTATTAGCATATGTACTATTGCAGTGAGCCTGTGTTTACCATAAATTTGTCAGAGTGACTGAGTGCCACTCCAACAATGAAACATAGGATTTGCATGAACTAAGAGAAGATACCAAAACTGCCAATAAGTTGAGAAAGTCTTAATCATTCATTGTTGCTGTCCTTGACATGAAACCATTTTATATTTAAACATGTAATGAAAAATAGAAGCAGGCAGAAGACATTATAACAAAGACCTTTTAAAGCAGTACATTTAATGCTTAAAGCTACATCTCCTCTTTCTAGTTTAAGTAGGAGTGAAATTTTAACTCTGTCTGTGACCTTACTCAAACAAAGTGATGATATTATTAAAAGATTGACAAAGAACATTCTGTTAATAGTAGTGCAAGATGAAAAAAATGATTTTGGAAAACTTGGCTTACTTTTATGGGAATCATTCTACTTATTGTTACATTTCCAAAGACCCTACATAATCTCAGATGGAAGAAGCTCCTAGAAAAGATCTATACAGATGAAAAAAAAAAGAAACATGTTTATCATGCTAGAGCTCTTAAACTATGTATGGGCTTCTCAAAGTACATAAGAGAAATTTGCCCTTGAGACATGATAGATTCTATAGACAATTCTCCATACAAAAAGTAGCCAAACATTTGTTCATCTATAGCATCTATATAGCTACCTTTACAGGTAATTCTGAAAGCTTCAAAATCAAGATCTGTAGTATTGGTTTATTACCCACTGATAATTTAATCAACTTAAATGTGATATGTGTATCTCTTTTCACTAATATTCTATTAACTGATGAATTAAAATTATTCCAGTAAGATTTTTCTTCTGACATTGCAAAATTACTTGATTTTTCTATTGATGCTGCTGATGTCAGAAAAATCTTTATAAACACATGGAGGGAATCGTAATGGGTTGTCCAGTCTCTCCTACTTTTTCCCAAGTATTATATGGGGTATTTTAAATGGCATACTTTTGAACTCCTTTACTTCATGCACTGTAATTTGTGTCTGTTATGTGAACATATTGAAGTTTTGAATTCTTCCTTGACAGCATTATATTTTTCTTCTGAAAATTAACTCTTTCTATTCTAGAATCAGATTCCTTCTAAAAGGAGAAACTAGCAATAGCCTTCCTTTTTTTCTTGAATGCACTAATTGTGAGACAGATAGATGTCTCAAAACAGTAGTTTGCAGAGATTTTTTTTGTTTTATTTTGTTTTGTCTACAAAAAGAAAAACCAATATAGGATAATATGTGCCACTTTGCATCATCATCATGCTCAAAATCTTAGTTTATCATGCACATACTTCATGTTCCACTGCATCTCTTTTATGTGAAGAATTAGAACATATAAATTGACTTCTTTCTCTTGCTATATATATATATATATTCAGATTTCTGCGATACTGTAAGTCACCACTTACAAACTGCATCATCTCCATCCACATAGTTTGCAAGTTAGCAGCATTTTTATGCTCTCCAAAAAAAAATCATGTTTTTCCTTTATCTTATCAGTAGTATATCAGATTCCTTGCTCTTACAGTCTCATTCTGTGGGAAAACTAGTAGATCTGTGATAGTAGATATATAAAAGCACCACGATTACATTTCTTATTTTTTTATTTTTAATTCACACCCTAACACTAAGACAATAACTAGCACACATCAACTGCATGCATAACAACACATATATTGTGCATACTGTCGATGCATGCTTTACAAATATATATTGAAGCCTAACCAACACCTTCCTTAGGTATCCTGTTTTGCTGATGCATCCTCCATGCAATCAATGTTCCTTGAAGGGCTCAGAGGTAAAGTATTTTGATGTTTCGGGCACTAAGACCTAACATCTGTGAATCCTTATAGAGCTTCACACACACACACACACACACACCACGTCTGTTTTGAGATGTTACAGTAAAAAAAGCTGGTAGAGAGCCATATTCTTCTAAACAATTAAATTAAAAACAATTACATACTCAGATTAGAAGCATAATAATCTATCTTATCTTCATTTGCCTGATCAACTCAATTTAATCCACAGACTTGAATATCCAGGACGACAACTACCATCTTTTGATGCTAGAAGATCAGGGTTTCTTATGCCTGCCTCAGTTCTGATATTTGGCTCCCTTCTGACTAACCATCCTTTCTGTTCTAGTTGGTTCTTTATGGTAGTACATATTACATCATGTCTTTTTAACTCTAATGCTGTGGGTTCTAAAACAACATTGAGATGTGTGTATTATAATCTCTCTGAACCCACATCCACATTGTATCAATAAGGTGATCAAAATTAAAATACCCTATTTAAGGCATTGTAGAATGCCACCTAGTGATCCAAATGCTGTGAGACTTTGCAGGAATACATTTTGCATTACATCATGTGGAAGTGATATCTGAGAAGAAAAAAAAAAGTAATTCCAAAATTCACCACCTGGAAGCACTGTATGATGTACAGAATGTAGATGTAATAATTTTTCTGTGTAAGAAGGAGAAAAGCAACACAAGCATAAATAATACATTTTTATTCACTTCTGTTATGCATTCAAGGGTGAGCATTACATGCTCAGTGTGCTACCATTCTTGGTATACCACAAACTGCATCATTTGCACAGTGTGTTCAATGGTAGAATGCATCTGGTCGGGGCTGATGTTGCACACATCCTGTGTCATGCTGTCTTTCAGCACTAGCAAGTTATCAAGATGATTCCAACAAACTCTGTCTTTGAGAAATCCCCAGAGCCAGAAATAACAGTGGTTTGGATCAGGTGTACATGGCAGCCATGTAATGAGAAACACATGGTTGTCACTGCTGCAGCTGTGTCACAACAAAATTTTTTTATCATATCGCAATACCTCTCAGCAGTAACTGAGCAGATCATAGGACCTGATTGGCAAATGTCCTCAAAGAAGAAGAAGAATGGTCCTCAAGAAATCATAAATAATTAAATAAATAAATAAATAAAAACAGAATGGAAAGAAGAGATAAAAGGGTGGAAGAATCTGACTCTGATTATACATAATGGAAGAAACAAGTCTAAGAAAGAAAAATGGAAAAGAAAACAAGGACTCCAAATGTGGAATGACGAAATCAAGAATATAGTTAAAAATAATAATAATAATAATGCATGCGTGCATAAATGGCTTACCTCAAGAAAACTGGAAGATAAAGTAGAATGTAAGTGGAATAGAGCAATCGCAAAAAGAGATACAAGAAAACTTCACAGAGGAAGTTGAGATATTTATATTATCCAATTAGAAGAAGAAATATATAAACCACAAAATATATAAAGCAATAAAGTTCTTACAGAAAGAAGAATAGATATTGGAGAGGTAGATGACTAGCAATGGATAGATTATTATTGTAAAATCTAGATTGGAAATAAGCAGTCAGGATTACTATTTAAAAGATTTTTAGAAAATGTAACTGATAATAATCATTCTAATAACACTTACATTAGAAAAATTAAATGAAGCATTAAAAGAAATGAAAAATGGAAAATCACCAGGAGATGATAAAATCTAAGCAGAACTTATAAAATATGCAGGAAATTAATCATCATCAAATTCCTGCCATGTACCCTCAAGGAGTGTACAGGATATAATAGTACTAAATGAAAAATTTACATCATTATTAATTTCCTATCTACAATTTTCCTCCAAATCAGTCTGCTCCTTGTCAAGACTCCAACATTATCAGATCTTATATTTCTATCGTCTAAGGCAGTTTGTACTGTATTGATCCACCTATATTTTGGTATTCCTCTGGGTCGTTTTCCTGCCAACCTGGCAGAGAACACTTGTTTTCCTAATCTTTCCTCGCCCATTCTGTTTAAGTGACCATACCACCTGAGATTAGCTTTGCTAACGCATTCCTGGATGTTGACAATGTCAAGTTCTTTCCTAATATTCTCGTTTTTAATATGATATTGCCATTGATGCCATCTGTTCATGCCTCTAATCTTTCTCAGGACTCTCATATCTGCAGACTCTAGTCTTTGGTCAAGTGTTTTACTTCTGACCCAACTCTCAGATCCCTAAGTTAAAACTGGTTTGAACACTGTCTTGTATACAGCTAATTTAGTGTTCTGACTAATTTCTCTCTTATTCCATATGAATTTATTCATTTAACTTCCTACCATGCCAGTTTTGTTGATTCTGTTGGTTATTTCCATATTTAATTTACCATCTTCACTAAAAATTGTGCATAAGTAGCTGAAATGTTTTACTTGTTCCACAGGTTCTCCGTTCACCACGCAGTTGACATTTTCAATGATTCTGCTTATTTTCATTGTCTTTGTCTTTTTATTGCTGACCTTCATACCATACCTATTACAACAGTTATTCAATTTAATCAGGGAATCTTGCAGACTTGTAGCGGATTTATTTAGAAGTATAACATCATCCGCATAAAGCAAAGAGCTGACATTGACATCTCCAATTTTGATATCATGTTTAATACCACTTTCCTTCATAATGTGATCCATATAGATAATGAATAACAGAGGGGATAATGTGCATCCTTGTCTCACACCAGATTTAACATTAAACCATCTTCCTGTACTTCCTTCAATTCTAACTGCTGACTTACAACTCAAATAAAGACTAAGTATTGAATAGCTTCTCTCTTGGCACGTTGTCATATGCCTTTTCCATATCGAAAAAATTTAATTACAGATCTTTGTTATATTCCTGATTTCTCAACTATTTGTCATAAAGTGAAGATCTGATCCTGACAGCCTCTATTTGGTCTGAATCCAGCTTGTTCTTCACCAAGCTGTTCTTCCACAATTGTTCTCAACCGTTTCTCAAGTACTTGCTTAAATCTTAACTGGAACACTCAGTAGGGAAATATTTCTGTAATTCTCACATTCAGTTTTATTTCCCTTTTTATATATGGGTACTATGAGAGCTCTACTCCAATCATCAGGAATTCATCCCTCTGTCCAGGCCTTCTGAACTATGCAGTGCAGCCACTGTAAGGCTTTTATACCACCATACTTCAGCATTTCTGGTTGAATATCATCTACTACTACTGCTGCCTTTCCACATTTCAAGCCTTTGATGGCTTTTTCTATTTCAAGTATGGATATGTATTCTTGACTGTATGCCTGTTGAGTGTTTTTTACCACTGTGCTGTTCATCATTGCTTGTTTCATTTAGCAGCTTTTCAAAGTAATTACTCCATACTTCAAGGATATCTTTTTCTCCCATTTTCATGTCACCTCTATCATCTCTAACTCCTTTTACAGCACTCTTTCCCCCATTTCTAAGCTTCTTCAACAACCTCCAGAATATTTTGCCAAAGTCCTCTGACTTTTGTTTAGCTGGTTTTACATAGTGTTTAGCTCTCTTACATTTGTCTCTGTATTCTCTAAGAGCACAAGGTGACTTATTTGACTGGAAATATGCTTTCTTCTTTTCCTTCACTGCCTCTTTAACTTCCTGTGTCCACCATGGAGTTCTGATTTTTCTATCCTTGCAGATAACCTTACCACATGCCTCTTTGGCTGAATCAATCAGAGTTTTCTTCAGGGCTTGCCACTGAATCTCCAATAATAGACACCATAGAAAAATACATAACCAAATGGAAAGAGCATCTAGAATGAATGGTATGTGATAGAATGAATACCCAGGAAAATGAACCATGAACTAAAGGGTTGAGTAAACAGGGGTAGACTGATGAAATCCTGGCCCAAAAACAAACAGGCTGCCTAGCCTAAAGTTGTGAAAGGAGGAAGAAGAAGAACAAGACAAATAGTGAAAATGACTAACATCTAATCTACCCTATAATATAAAATGATAAGCCTTGTTATGTAATGTTTTTGTGTCACGTTTTTTGTCAAGTTATTTGAAACTTAGGGGCTACCCTGAGTGTCGAGTCATCAGAATTCAAGGAGAACTGGCCTACTAGTCCAGAACTCAGGGGGTTGGGTGCCGTGGGTGCCAGAACCCCCCCTCCCCCCCCTTTTGAAGACCCGACATTCAGGGACTACCCTGAGTGTCGAGTCTTCGAAATTCAAGTCATCAGAATTCAAGGAGAAGCGGCCTACCAGTCCGGAACATGGGGGAGGTTGGGTGCCAGGGGGCGGTGCCCGACCGTAAGGATTTCATCAGTCTACCCCTTTTCGCTATGGCCGCTAGAAGGGATTTCATAGCAATGAACCAATACAGACTCGGTTGCCTCATATTGAAGTGCAGCAGTGTTGAAATCGAAATCAAGTGATCTAGTTTAATATAAATAAATAAATCATCATTTAATTCATTCTTCAGTTCTAACTGCTGGTCTATGCCTGGCATCACATAATGCATTTCAGCACCAATTAGTTATTGGTGCTGAAATGCATTTTGGATTTAATTAGACTTCTTTCTGTCTTTATTTTTAATGGGCTGTTAAGATTGGAAATTAACCATTCTGATTGGAAGTTTTCAATGATGTCAATTTGCACCGTTCATAAGGGAGAATCATTATTTATAAAATCAAAGTTCAGTTAATGAGGTGCATAAGCGTCAAAGCTGTATAACTGAGAGGTGACCTCCAGATATCTTTAAAGAAATGAGGAGAACTGACCAGGACTTCTGACCTAATGTCCAATCCCTACCTTCTCGTGGTGCACCCTGTTAGGTATCTACCTGGGTACTGAACAAACAAGGATAGGATGGCAATTTGGGATTTATTGGCTTAAACCAAAATATAAAATGATGGTACAACATGACAGAATTTCATGCCAGCTGGGGCGTCACCCGGTTAAACAAGGCCCGCATTGTTTTTGCCAGGGAACCAGGGCAAACAGCATAAAGTCAGCTACTGGAACAAATCCTAAAACACACCCCAACTCAACATCACCAGAGTTCAAGATCAGTACTACCAACATAAGAAGTCTGAATGGCAAAAAAATGGAGCTAGCTGAGCATTTAGATAAGTATCAGATTGACATAATAGGGGTGACTGAAACAAAAATGATAAAAACTGGTGAGATCTTTCTGAGCAATAAATACAAAATATTATATTCAAGCAATGAAAATCAAGGAAAAGGAGTAGCCATAGTATTCAACACTAAATACGAACTTACTAAATAACTTAAGGAAATTACAACAATACAATACAATATACATTAAATTAAACTTTAATATATTTCCAATATTTTGGCAATGTCACGTTGCCATCTTTAAAGGAACTTACAATAAAGACTTGTGCACGCAGGTGCTAAACACAGTAAATGAGAACGAAGCGAGGTTACTGTGGTTTTCCTAAAAGTCCTGATGGCACCCCCCTAACAGGCTATATAAGTATTCTTGGCCATTGGGCTGAAAGTCTCCTGAACTTAAGCCTCCCAAATTTGGGGCAGTCTCATGCAACCAGACTTGTTGAGCTTTGGCATGTTTCTTAGGGCTGAGGCTGATTCCATGAATTGTCTTTCATATTTGAACTTGTTATGGTATATTATTGTGGCTTTCTTCCAACGTATATTGTGACATGTATCCATCCAGAGCATGGTCTGCAAGACCAGAGTGGCTGTACTGGTGAAACCGGATGTAGTCCTTGTCATCTGAAATTCTGATGTTCGCTGTCCAGCCTGTTTGGCCAAAGTAGGACAATTTACAGCTTCAAGGGGCCTGGTATACACCAGGTAAGTCTAGGGGAAGTGGTTGGTCTTTAGCGGAGCAGATAAGGGATGCCAGTTTTCTGTATGGTCTGTAACAAGAGGTCGTCATGTTTTTTTAAGAGGTTGGTAATTTTTTTCTGAAGTGCCTCGGATGTAGGGAATGGTGATGGATTTAGAGTTATCCTTGTTGTGAAGGGGAGGGGGGTTGTGGTTTACTGGTTTCAATATTTTTTGGATTTTTTTTGGTGAGGGGGGGCATTGGCTGAGAAAGTGTTGAGGATGTGATTTAGTTCATTGGTTAGGACATTGTCATTTGAACAGATTAGTTTAGCCCTGTTGTATAGTGTCTTAACAACTTCATATTGTTGTGAGGGGGGATGGTGGGATTGTTGGTGAATGTATCTGCCTGTATGGGTGGGTTTTCTATAAACTGAGAAAACCAAGGTTCCATCAGGCTAGCAGGTGACTAGTGTATCTAGGAAAGGGAGGCTGTTATTTTCCTCTTTTTCCAGGGTGAACTTGATTCTGGGGTGTTGGTTGTTTAAGTGTGTTAAGAAGGAGAGGAGTGTATCAGAGCCCATATGGCCAAATAGCGAACACATCATCAATGTAGCGAAGCCACATGGTTGGTTTTTGTGGGGCAGAGTTTAAGGCTTTCTTTTCAAAGGTCTCCATAAAGAAGTTGGCCAAGGGTGGAGAGAGTGGTAAACCCATGGCTGCCCTCTCTATTTGTTTGTAGAATTTTCCCTGCCAAACGAAATATCCTGAGTTCATTGTCAACTGTAATAGGGCTGAGATATCGGCAGGAAATTTAGCTTGGATTAGCTAAAATATTTTGGGAAAATTTGGAGAAAAGAGCAAAGCTAATAATAATGACAAAACCTGTTGGATTTCTGCTCAGGACATGGACTGGTTATTACTAATACAATGTCCCAACATAAAAATGTGCACAAATTTGCATGGAGAGAAGAGGCAAGGAATAAGAAAAATCTCATTGACTGTGTTATTGTTGATAGTGAAGTTTTCTTCCTGGTGCAAAACACCAGAGTGTGCAGACAATTTGAAATTGGAAGTGATCACCATTTAGCTTGAGCAGGATGAAATTGAATTTCATACTGAAAAGAAAACTTTCTTACACATGTAAGAAAGTTTTCAGGTAAATAAAAGTTGAGCAGCTCTCACATGTGAACTATAGACTAAAATACACAAACATTATTCAAGAAAAAATTAAAGTTTGAGAACAAGAACCAAGCCTAGGAGAGTCAATGGCAAGCCCTGAAGAAAAAACACTGATTGATTCAGCCAGAGAGGCATGTAGTGAGGTTGTCTGCAAGGATAGAAAAATCAGAACTCTGGTGGTTCAAGAGGAAGTGAAGTTAAAGAGGCACTGAAGGAAAAGAAGAAATCATATCAAAAATTCCTGGCAAATAAGTTAGCTTTGCTCTTAAAGAATATAGAGACAAATGTAAGAAAGCTAAACATTGTATAAAACTAGCTGAACAAAAGTCATGGGAAGACTTTGGTAAGAACACAGAAAATAAATATCAAGAAGGTGGCAAAATATTCTGGAGGTTGTTGAAGAAGCTCAGAAATGGTGGAAAGAGTGCTGTAAAAATTAGAGATGATTAAGGTGATATGAAAACAGGAGAAAAAAAAATCCTTGAAGTATGGAGTAATTACTTTGAAAAATTGTTAAATGAAACAAGCAGTGATAACCCAGTGGTAAAAAGCACTCAACAGGCATGTAATCAGAATGCATATCCATACTTGAAGTAGAAAAAGCCATCAAAGGTCTGAAATGTGGAAATGCAGCAGGAGTAGATATTTGACCAGAAATGCTCAAGTATGGGGGTATAAAAGTCATACAGTGGAATTATCCAGAATTCATCCATCTGAACTGCAGTGCAGTTCAGATGGATGAATTCTGGATAATTGGAGTAGAGCTCTCATAGTACCCATATATAAAAAGGGAAATAAAGGTGAATGTTTTTTTTTTATACAATGAAATAAAGTGAATGTGAGAATTATAGAGGTATTTCTGTTTTAACCAATTTTAACTTATGGATCTGAGAGCTGGATCAGAAGTAAAACACTTGACCAAAGACTAGAGACTGCAGATATGAGAGTCCTGAAAAAGATTAAGGGCATGAACAGATGGCATCAATGGCAATATCATATTAAAAATGAGGATATTAAGAAAGAACTTTACATTGTCTGCATCCAGGAATGCATTAGCAGAGTTAATCTCAGGTGGTCTGGTCACTTAAACAGAATGGGTGAGGAAAGATTAGCAAAACAAGTGTTCTCTGATGTCAGGTTGGCAGGAAAAATACCCAGATATAGGTGGATTGATATGGTACAAAGTGCCTTAGAAGACACAAATAAAAATATAAGATCTGATAATGTTGGAGTCTTGACAGGTAACAGACTGATATGGAAGAAAATTGTAGATAGGAAGTTAGTAATGATGTCAATTTTTCATGTAGTATTATCATATCCTCTTCACCCCTTCAGAGTACATGGCAGGAATTTGATGATGATAAGTTCAGTTAATCTTACAGTTGACTCATAGGCCTCATATCTAGCACATCCTTAATAGGAATTATTATTGAGTAAAGCTCAACATGGATTATTAAAGGAGAGTAAATTTTAACAGATTTGCTAAATTCTTAAGAAGATCCAAGAAATTGATTATGATAATTACTGTCAGATGATTTATTTAAAGTTTTGCAAAGCATCATATTATTCTTCATAAGAACCCACTGATTAAAATGTACCAAATGGATATTGAAATTTATTTAATAAGATAAATTAATTGTTCACACTGTATACCCAAGTTCAAGAGGGTAATTTGGGTAGGAGTGGGATGAGTAATATCATTAAGCAAGAGCTGCAAAAATGAAAATGTTGAGGAGGGTATATAAGGAGAAAGGTTAAAAGCTAACCCATGAACAGTACAAGGATCAGGCAAGAAAGGTGACCAGCATAGTAAGTAAGTCGAAATCAGATTATGAGAAGAAATGAGCAAAACAGGTGAAAAGAAATTCCAAGGAATTTTTTCATTATGTAGCAAGTAGGAGGAAGAATGATTATAGAAGGATAACTTTAATGAGTGCAGATGGTAGAAAGGTAACAAAGGCAAAGGAGATTGTTGAGCTACTGAGTGACCAGCTTGCAAGGATATATCATCAAGGTGAAGATACTGTTATGGCAGAAGTAACAGGGCAGATGTGAGAACAGAGGTTGAAGAATTGGAGGTACTTAGGATATTGCAGAATCTGAATGCAAATATGAGCTAGAATTCGATGAGATATCAGCTTACATTTTAAGAGAATATGAACAGGACTGATGATGCCTTTGAGTAGGCTGATTAATTTTAAGTCTTAGTTCTGACAGAGTTCCAAAAGAAGAAAGGAGGGTGAAAAGAAATAAAATGAAAAAAAATTAAATAAAACTCAAGTATTTTAAACAACTTGCAAATTACAACATATAAACATACAACATGAATTACAACTATAAGTATAGTTGCAAATGCATCTATACTTATTGAAGTTATGTGAGTGCTTTATAGCTAATACAGATACTAAATATAGTCTTTCCTTTGCATAAAGGAGGATCTAAGTCTGTTGCAACAAATTATAGACAAAATCACTATCTCAGGAGTGGTGGTAAAAGTACTGGAAAAGCTGGTCAAAAATAGAAATGAGAAATTGCTAACCCCTGCCATTAGATATGTAATGAGTGAAAATTTGACAGTTATTATTCATTTGATGTTCATCAAAGGAAAAGTCAATAAATTCTAAAATTAGGAAGAAACAACATTGATTTTTTTTTTTTTTTTGAAAATATGATTTTTTGGCATTGATAGAATATAATGGCCCTTTATATTATGCATATTCCAAACAGAAAAAGTAAGAGAACACCAAGAAAAAATAATGATTTATTTAACTTGGATGATTCTCTACCTATCATCTTCAGAGCATATTATAACTGTGACAAGCACACAGCATTCAGTAGTTAGTTGTAGAAACAACTCAAATTCTAACTGAAAAGAACTGTCTTAAGATACCATCTAGAGCCTAGATAATTAATCTGAAGAAGTCAAGCTATATTTGGTCTCAGAAGACTGTCACCTAGATTTTTGGCAAATTAATGCAGCCATACATATTGAGGTTGGAGGAGTGCTTCATTGCTGAAGCTGATTCTAAAAAAGAGTTGCAGAAACAATTTAAATTGTAATGGAAAGAACTAATGACATATTAAGGTACCTTTTAGAATAGGATAAAAAGTAGAATTCACAGTTATGTTAGAAACATCTGGTCTTAAAATACTTGTTGAAGTTATGTGAGTGCTTCATAGCTAATACAGATACTAAATAT
The DNA here is from genome assembly GCF_054136105.1 of Typopeltis vanoorti. Taxonomy (NCBI): domain Eukaryota; kingdom Metazoa; phylum Arthropoda; class Arachnida; order Uropygi; family Thelyphonidae; genus Typopeltis; species Typopeltis vanoorti. The sequence goes on from NC_143569.1 coordinate 47,448,894, forward strand.
AGTCTTTCAGACTTGTAGTGAGTCTATATTTAGAGTCAGCATTTAATCCTGTGTAATGGGTGATGATAGCAAATTTAGTTTTTATGTTCTTAAAATGGATGTTAATAGATCTTCCTGTCTGTCTAAAGCAGGGCAGGTTACATGCACATGGTCCTGTAATTTAGCCATTATTTTTTTTTCTTTGTTTATACTGTAAAGCACTATTATTAATAACCTGTTGTGAAGTATAAAAAAGTAAGAGAGTAATACACCATGTCACATAAATATCAAAAGGAGTATAAAGTGATTGATATTCATAGTGTCAGGCATGGTGCTGTAGCCATTAAATGGTTAAAACTTTATGAATGTTATGTGAATGTTAGTTGCTAGACTACAATGCTCCACTAAGAATACAAGCGTTGCAAGTCAACAGACCTAGAAGTAGCAGTAAACCATTGTGATTTCAATGATTTTCTCAATGTAGATTCAATTATACCAACTATCCAAACATTCATTTGATAGTTGGTATAATTTTCCCCTGTGTATAGAATCTATTTAATAAAGTCCTTAACTTTTGTACCTCCTGACAAGGACAATTGTTAATTGTATGCTGACAAATAGCTTCATTTGTATACATTATAATTGTATAATAATAAAAGTTTTACATGATAAAGAATAACAAATAAGTCCTTGTAATAGTTTGTCCTGAAATCAGAAGCAATCACCTTATAACTAGCTGACTTTGTATGGTGGTGGCAGCATGGCCCTTCATCGTAGAACAGGCAAACTGCCCAGAAAACACGCCCTCAGTTATGACATAATAGATGCCTAACCTCAATTGCTTCTGTTGTAATTCTAAACAATTCATCCTAACTCTTATGTAATCAATAGAGTTAATCTCATTATCTGGGATTTATTAATTAATTTACGAATATCATGAAACAGTGTATGTACAGTGCTAAGGTATGAAATTATTATTATTATTATCTGAGACCTCCAGGTAGTCGAGGACTCATCGAGGGAGACTGGTAAATTACCCAACCCAGCTATCATACCTTCCCTTAAATTCATTTACACTAGATGCACTCACTACCCCTAAGGGCAAATTATTCCACTGACTCACTGCTCTCTGGGAGAAAAACGTAGCTCTTACCTCTTTCTTGACTGAGAACAACCTGAACTTCCATGGATTCCCCCATGTTCTCTCCCAGCCTTCCATATAACGAAAGATTTCATCATTTGAAATACTATAACACCCATTCAAAAGTTTATACACCTCGATCATATCACCCCTCTTTCTCCTGTTAACCAAAGTCTGCAATCCACATACTTGAAATCTGTCCTCATAATCTAAATCCCATAATCCAGATATAATCTTTGTAACTCTTCTTTGCACCCTTTCCACAGCTTCTTTATCCCCTTGGAACCTGGGAGACCAAATCTGCACACAGTAATCCAGATGTAGTCTTATCAAAGCCTTATAAAGAGGCAAAATTACTTCCTTATCCTTACATGTCAAGGTTCACTTCAACATAGCAATTATCCTTTGAGTTGTATTTGCAACTTTTGCTATGTGACCTTTGAACTTTAAATTTATCCACCAATACACCAAGATCCCTTGCCTCTTCAGTTTATTGTGGCATAACCCCGCTAATATAATATGCTGCTGGAACTCTAATCATGCCAAAATGCAAAACTTTATACTTACTAACATTAAACTGATAGCATTTCGTTTGCCCAGATTTCTAGTCTATTCAAATCATTTTGTAATTGCTGAATATCAGTAGCATCCCTGATTTCCCTGCTTATCTTTGCATCACCAGCAAACAATTGCACATCCAATGTTAGACCCTGCCTAATGTCGTTAATGAATAGATTGAACAATAATGGTCCAAGGACTGAACCCTGTTATACACCACTGGTTACCTTAAATCTGGCAGATTCACACCCACTGTATACCACTTTTTGATATCTGTCTGTCAACCATCCCCTGATACAAGTTAACAGATTATATTCCAATCCCATATTCTCCGGTTTATGCAACAGCCTATAGTGTGGTATCCTATCAAATGCCTTAGAAAAATCCAACATTATCATAGTATATCCGTTCCCTTTATCCAACTCGGCCGTAACATTGTTATAAAATATGAGCAAATTGCTAAAACATGACCTTCCTTTAGTAAACCCATGCTGTTCCCTGCAGAGTATAGAATGATTGTCTATCCATTTCTGTATGCAAGTTCTTACCATCTTCTCTAAAATCTTCACCACCACGCCAGAGATACTAATAGGTCAGTAGTTAGACACATTAGTTTTTGCACCACCCTTGTGCAATGGAACTATCATACATTCCTTCCATTCCTGTGGTATCATTCCTGAGCTGAGACTCAAGTTATTCTAATGTACGAAAGGCCTAGCCAATTCAGCTGAACATTCCTTTAGCATATCGGCTGATATTCCATCTGTCCCTATTGACAAATTCTTATCAACGTTATTCAAGAGCTCTTCAACCTCATTTTCATGAACCTCTAACTCTTCATCCAATGTAGCAGTACCACTGTGCACCATACTACATACACCTGGTTGATATATCTTAGCAAAGTGAGCACTCATTAACTCTGAACAATCTCCTTAGCTTCTGACACTCGTGTATGATCTGCATTCATTAAAGTTATTCTTCCACATTTATTCTTTCTTTTGCATGCGGCATAACAATAAAATTCTTTTGGATTGCCTTTAACTTTCATGGCTAATTTCTTTTCATACTCCGTTTTAGCTTTTCTCACAATACTTGTTACGTTTCTGGCCTGAGCTTTATATATTTCATAACTCCTCTCGCTCTTATTCTCACGATAGTCTTTCCACATCATCATCTTCTTGTGGATCTCTTGCTTAATAAGGCTGCACATCCATTTCACTCCCAACCTATTTATTCTTCGAATATTAGGGATACATTGAGATACCGCCTCATTCAAGCACTTTTTTCAAAGATTCCCATGCATTGGTGACATTTTTTTCATTCAGTAACTGATACCATGGGACCAAAGATGATATTCTTCTAAGTTGATTATAATTTCCAGCTTTGTAATTCAGCATGTAGCCTGTTTTAATCGGAGCTTCGATACAATTAGATATTTCCCAAGAAAGAACAGCATGATCACTGTCACCAATTGGCGGTAAAATAGCCATATTCTTGACAGAGATCCCTTCTGACACTATGAGCAAATTCAACACTCTTTGATCTTGAGTTCCTTCTTTGACATGCTGCTTGAGAAAATTGTCTTGCAACAATTCAATAAATTCCTCTTCTTTCTTCTCGTGAGATATCTCTTCTACCCAATCAATGTTTGGAAAGTCATCATTAATGTCACCTATAATGATCATTCGCTTGGTACCCATATGGCTAAATTGGTGATGCATTTCTTCATCCCCTACAACTGAGCCGCCAGGTCTGTAGCAACACCCCACCATATATTTCATTCTGTTAACCTCCACTTCACACCAGATAGACTCAAACTCATCACTACGTGGGACATTGTTACCATCATTGTTTTCTTGTATTTCTACCCTAACTGGACTTAAGTCATCTGATATAATTAATAGCACTCCTCCTCCTCTCCTATCTCTTTTGTCATTCCTAAAAATAGTATATCCGTTACACTCGATCCCACTTACTATATCTGATTCTGATAGTCAGGCTTCACTAATGCCAACAATCTTAGGCCACATCATATTCAATAAAGCAACAAACTCAACCCCTTTGTTTCAAATGCTCCTGGCATTTGTGTATAGACATAATAAATTACTTCCCAGCCTATTCTTATAATTAGATATGTAATGTATTTGGTCTTATTCTAGAATTTTCTCTTTTCCCTCCCCAGACATACTTAAAAGGTCCAAACCCAAAGCATATTTTTTCACTCCTTTGCCACATACATAACCATGTTCAAAGGCATTCATACCTTTATGACGTTTATATACCATAGCTGAACTTTCACACATATTTTTCCCATTCCTCCCTTGATGATCTAGTTTCCTTGACTCTCTGCATTGGGTCTCATACCAAGAAATAATTTCTCCAGGCTTCTGATGCTAAATGAATTCAAGTGCAGGCAATCATTCTTATACAAATCTTTTCTGCCATCAAACACACCCCACACATCTAAAAACTCATATCCGTATCTTCTACATAGCCTGTGCGTGAAATCATTTGCTATCATCGCCCTCTTTCTTAACTCAGTACTATCATATCTAGGTAGTAATCCTACAATTTTTACTCTTTCACATTTCTTTCTAGCTTCTTCCAACAGACCTTTCATATTTTCTCATACTACGTTTGTCACCACTTAAATTATTAGTACCTACCAGAACTACCATTTCTTTTATATTTCTTTTTTAGTTTTCAATTACGTTTGTCATATTTTTAATTTTTGTTCCCCAGAAACTAGAAGTGGTGATTCCCTCGGCAAGCGCAGATTTTAAAATTGAGTCACCATACCATATTACCTCTTTTTTCTTAGATATTAACTGACTTGCCTTGTTGTTATTAACATTTTGATTTCCATGTTCAGTATTTTCCTGCCTGTTCTTGTTCACATCCTTTTTCTTATCCTGTTGAAGTTTGGACAAATGTTTTTCCGCCTTTTTCAATTCCCTGGTCGATTTCCTAATAATTTCTTTTAACCGAGTTATTTCTAATGTCACTGTATTGTCAGATAAATTATTATCATCACTGCAGCAGTGCTTTTGTTCAGGACAAACGCTCTCCTCAGTAGCAACAATTTTAGCTTTAATCACTGTCTTATTACAAGTTTTTGGCCCCATTTTTAAGAGTAGTAAAAACTAATAATAATATGAAATTATGTTATAAAATGCTTTAGTACAATAACTACACTAAAAAACTACAATAATATACTTATTTATTTATTTATTTATTTAGCATATGGCAATCTAAGAAAAAAGAGGTAATATGGACTCAATTTTAAAATTTGCGCTTGCCGAGGGAGTCATCACTCTGTCTGATCCAGTCTATAACAGGCGGTGTCGTTTCTTTGGCCTGTGTATGCACGAAGACTTCACTCAGTAGAGTTGTGGTGGATTGATTGATTGATTTGGGTGCCTGCAGTCACATTCCAGTGAGGGAATTTTTCCCCACTTGTAGAAAGAGAGAGAGCTTGCACATCTTCCATGTCTGGTGTGAATCCTGTTCAGCATTGTCCAAGTCTCTCGGCTCAGTTCCATACTGGGGATGTTGAGACAATGCCTATCAAACCAAGTTTAGAGTTGAGCATTGGCATTTATGCTCCACGTTCGCTTCCATTGTTCTTTGGTGTTTTAGTTGGTCATTCTCAGGTGTTTAGCTTCACAGGGGGGGGGGGCTTTCTTGATTTCAGTCTGTTGAGCTGTAGCTCTAGTATGTCATTGTGTATAGGCAATTCAGTGTTTCTGAGTATTTTATCATATTCACGTAGTAGAGTATCATGTCTTCATAGGTTTGGTGGTATTATGTTACTCAGCATTGGGAGCCAGTAAATAGTTGTTTTTATGGGTCCAGTGATAAGTCGCATTGTGGTATTAAGCTGGTGGTCAATTAGTTTGGTATGGCAGCTGTTGAGCCAAACAGGAGCGCAGTACTCTGCACACCGAAAAAACCATTCCGAGTGCAGATGTTCTTAATGTGGTTGCTGCTGCACCCCAAGAAGTGCCACATAATTTCTGGATGATGTTGTTTCTGGTTCTAATTTTTCCAGCTCTGTTTTCAGCATGTTTCTTATATGATAAGGTACGATCAAGTGTAACTCCTAGATATTTAGGATATTTGTTATGATGTAGAACTGAATTTCCAAATCGGTTGTTAGTGTTGTCAAATGAAATGAAAATTACTAAAAACAGCTAAATGTTAAAAAAAAAAGAGCTAAAAAGGAATTAAAAATAAAAATTTGAAGTTAAAATTTTAAAAGTAGTAGCTGATACTTTTAAGTTACTTACTTCATTCAAGTTGAAGTGATACTTGCATATAAGTGGCTAAATACATCTTCCATCTTCTACGCTTAATTCACCCACGTTTTTATTTAGATTTTTAGCTTTATTATATGTAGCCATCATTCCAATATTACTCAGTGTAGATGGTGGTAAATGATAGTCTGTACAGCACTTGTTGTTATGCCTGAGGCCATACTTGACTGACAAAATAGCTGTCAGCATTGGCAATTCCATCTTGTTTCTTAATTTAGCTTTAACTACGTTCATGGAACTAAAATTTCGTTCAATTTCCACATTAGAATTTGGCAGTATTAATAAATTTATTGCACACTGAGCAATTTCTTTAAATGAATTCATTCCAGATGCATCTTTATATTCTCGTACTTCAGTACAGAATAGCTCAGTGTTTTCTATATTTGTCCATTTATTTAAGTGGATAGTATTGTACTCAGCAGGTACAATTTAAAAAGATATTCAGCAGCAGAAACATCTTTTTCTGTTTTTGGCATTATTTCTAAGATGGGAGTATCAGATTCTTTTATATGTTTTAGGGTATTGTCAACAGAAAAAGAAGACATCATTCTTAAAATATTCAAGTCTTCAGGCAACCTTTGCTTAAGCTGTTTAAAGAGACCAAGAAGAAACTGTCTTGCTCTACTTCTAAGATTTTGCTGATCATTTTGCATTATTTTCTTTTGTATCATCAACTGTGAAATTTTTTTTCAAATCTTGTACCATGATTTGGATTGGGATCCAAATAGTCATTAATCTCTGACTCTAGAGTCGACTGTGGATGATGGTAGTACTAACATATTAGCAATAGATCGAATCAAACGAGAAAGTCTTCAAATAATCTCATCTTATCTGCACTGTTAGATTCAAAAATTTTGTTAACTCGCTGATCTTGAACTAGAACAGGATGCAAAAATAAAAGGGACAACAGATTCCTTTCATCTTCGTACATCTCCCACAAAATTTGAGCTTTGTAACATTTCTCAGTCACACTCACTACTTCAAAGTGAGTTTTTAATTCCAACCACTGGCTGAGAATTCTGTCTACTGCAGGTTCAATGGAGAGCCACCTTGTTGAACAATTGTTTACAATTTTCAGAGAAGCATCATTTTCGTTGATAGTTTGATACAGCTCTTTGTATGCTACTTGTCTTGAAGAAGAATGTGAAACCACTTATACGTTTCGGCAACTAAAAATTCTAATTTTCTTGGGAGAGATTCTACACAAGTGGGAGACATTGCTAGTTGTAATGAATGGCATACACATCTAATTAAAATTAAGGAGGAATATATGTCTTCAGTTGTTCATAAACACCATTATTGACACCAACCATAACACTGACGTTGTCTGTACCAACTGCAATGAGATTTTTAATATCCAGTTTCTTGGTCAAGAGCTCTTTTTTCAGTGCAGCCACAATACCACTAGTGTCACACTTTTCTAGAACCACCATGCTCAGAAATGTATGCATAATGTTGTTGAATTTCTTGCTATAATAAATGATGGCTATTCCTAAAATCTTATTCACTGTGATATCATTCAATTCATCTATTAGCAAGTTGAAAATTTCATCTCCAATGTCTGCAATTAGATCTTCTTCAAAATGCTTCCTTAGAATATTCTTTACAATTGCAGAGCACTTAGTTCGGTGCATTTTTACCTTTGGCGCAATTTGACTGTCTGGGATGATATTTTTGCAAAGATCTACTAGATGATTGCAACTGTTGAATGATGAGTGACAACAAAGAAATAATGCTAACGTAACCTTCAAAGTTTGCAGGCTGATAAGACTTTTTCACAAGCATATTTGTAATAGGAACTGCAGGAAGATGTTTCTTAGTTTCGCTATGCTTTACAAGCTGACAATATTTAGCAGCTATATCACATCTGCATAACTTACAGTGGACTTTTGTAGCGTCACCAGGAACTTCACACCATTTACTAAACATTCCCATTTGCAACCACTCCCTCCTAAATTTTTGCTTGTAAGCTTTATTTTTCTCTTTACTCATTTTTGAAGAAGGGTATACAACTCTTTACTGCAACGAATTACATTCAGTCTTTGAAAACTTCCCACTCGCTATCATAACTACCAACCAGAATACTGTACAAAGACTAACTTGTAGTGTTGCTATCAACTTTAAGGCGCAAAATGGAAGACTGTTGGGCCACGTGACTGACTGACGGCATCATGCGTTTGAAACGTGTACGATGCTTGCACCAAATGTACAATACAATTCCTTATCAAATGCGAACATCTGGAAAACTTTTAAAACAATTTCTCATCATCATCAGCATCAAATTCCTGCCATGTACCCTCAAGGGGTGTACAGGATATGATAGTACTACATGAAAAAATTACATCATTATTAATTTCCTATCTACAATTTTCCTCCAAATCAGTCTGTTACTTATCAAGACTCCAACATTATCAGATCTTATATTTCTATCGTCTAAAGCACTTTGTACAGTATCAATCCACCTATATATATTGGTCTTCCTCTAGGTCGTTTTGCTGCCAACCTGGCAGAGAACACTTGTTTTGCTAATCTTTCCTCGCCCATTCTGTTTAAGTGACCATACCACCTGAGATTAACTCTGCTAACACATTCCTGGATGCTGACAATGTCAAGTTCTTTCCTAATATCCTCGTTTTTAATATGATATTGCCATTGATGCCATCTGTTCATGCCTATAATCTTTCTCAGGACTCTCATATCTGTGGTCTCTAGTCTTTGGTCAAGTGTTTTACTTCTGACCCAGCTCTCAGATCCATAAGTCAAAACTGGTTTGAACACTGTCTTGTACACAGCTAATTTAGTGTTCCGACTAATTTCTCTCTTATTCCATATGAATTTATTCAGTTGACTTCCCACCATACCAGCTTTGCTTATTCTGTTGTCTATTTCTATATTTAATTTACCATCTTCAGTAAAAATCGTGCCTAAATAGCTGAAATGTTTTACTTGTTCCACAGGTTCTCCATTCACAACACAGTTGACATTTTCAATGATTCTGCCTATTTTCATTGTCTTTGTCTTTTTATTGCTGACCTTCATACCATATCTATTACAACAGCTATTCAATTTAGTCAGAGAATCTTGCAGACTTGGAGCAGATTTATTTAGAAGTATAACATCATCTGCATAAAGCAAAGAGCTGACATTAACATCTCCAATTTTGATATCATGTTTAATACCACTTTCCTTCATAATGTGATCCATATAGATAATGAATAACAGAGGGAATAATGTACATCCTTGTCTCACACCAGATTTAACATTAAACCATCTTCCTGTACTTCCTTCAATTCTAACTGCTGACTTACAACTCAAATAAAGACTAAGTATTGCTTGATATAATGCCCCATTGACACCATATAACTGCAGCGTATTGAATAGCTTCTCTCTTGGCACCTTGTCATATGCCTTTTCCAGATTGACAAAACTTAAATACAGATCTTTGTTATGTTCCCATGCTTTCTCGACTATTTGTCGTAAAGTGAAGATCTGATCCTGACAGCCTCTATTTGGCCTGAATCCAACTTGTTCTTCACCAAGCTTTTCTTCCACAATTCTTCTCAACTGTTTCTCAAGTATACTTGCATAGATCTTGCCAGGAACACTCAGGAGGGAAATACCTCTGTAATTCTCATGCAGTTTTATTTCCCTTTTTATATATGGGTACTATGAGAGCTCTACTCCAGTCATCGGGAATTCGTCCCTCTGTCCAGGCTTTCTGAACTATGCAGTGCAGCCACTGTAAGACTCCTATACCACCATACTTCAGCATTTCTGGTCAAATATCATCTACTCCTGCTGCCTTTCCACATTTCAAGCTTTTGATGGCTTTTTCTACTTCTAGTATGGATATGTATTTCTGACTGCATGCCTGGTCAGTGTTTTTTACCACTGTGCTGTCATCACTGCTTGTTTCATTTAGCAGTTTTTCAAAGTAATTACTCCATACTTCAAGGATATCTTTTTCTCCCGTTTTCATGTCACCTTTATCATCTCTAATTCCTTTTACAGCACTCTTTCCTCCATTCTTAAGCTTCTTCAACAACCTCCAGAATATTTTGCCACCTTCTTGATATTTATTTTCTATATTCTTGCCAAAGTCCTCCCATGACTTTTGTTTAGCTAGTTTTACACAGTGTTTAGCATTCTTGCATTTGTCTCTATATTCTCTAAGAGCACAAGCTGACTTATTTGACAGTAACTTTTGGTATGCTTTCTTCTTTTCCTTCACTGCCTTTTTAATTTCCTGTGTCCACCAGGGAGTTCTGATTTTTTTATCCTTACAGATAACCTCACCACATGCCTCTCTGGCAGAATCAGTCAATGTTTTCTTCAGAGTTTGCCACTGAATCTCCAAGGTTTGATTCCTGTTCTCAAACTCTTTCATTTTTTCTTCAATAATCTTTGTGTATTTTAGCCTACAGTTCACATCTGAGAGCTGCTCAACTTTTATTCGCTTTAAAACTTTCTTACATGTTCTTCTTTTCAATATGAAATTCAATTTTATCCTGCTCAAGACTAAATAGTGATCACTTCCAATTTCAAATCCTCTGTACACTCTGGTGTCCTGCACAAGGGAGAAAACATCACTATCAACAATAGCATAGTCAATGAGACTTTTCTTATTCCTAGCCTCTTCTCTCCATGTGAATTTGTGCACATTTTTATGTTGGAACATGGTGTTAGAAATAACCAGTCCATGTCCTGAGCAGAAATCCAACAGATATTTGCCATTATTATTAGCTTTGCTCTTTTCTCCATATTTTCCCAAAATATTTTTGTATAAAACAATTTCTTTAACAGTAAATTATAAAAACAACTAAAAAGAGCTGAAACTAGTTCTTAAGAAGCTAAATTTGGAGCTAGGTGCTAGATTAAAATTTTTAGAGCTAGGGAATAAAAAAAAGAGCTAGATTTAGCTCCAAAAGAGCTAAATTGGCAACACTGAGTTCAGCTTTTCATGTGCCAGTTTATTGCTGAGATGGAATGTTGACACTTCAGTTTTACTTTGGCTTGGTTGCAGTCTCCATTTTTTAAAGTAGTTATGCATAGCAGCAAGGTCATTTGTGAGAGTTTCCTCTGTCTTTCTTAGTTCTCTGTTTCTGGTGGCTAACGCTATGTCATCCACATAGCAGAATTTTCTAGATGCTGTATATGGAAGGTCAGCTATGTATAGGTTAAATAAGAGAGGGGCCAATACTCAGCCTTGTGGTAGGCCGTTGTTGAGTTTCTTCACAATAATATACTAAAAATACACAATTAAATCTAAGAAAACACTTAATAAATCAACAGAAATCGCATATCTTTCAGGTTTGTCAGGAATCTTCAATTTGCAGAGCCAATATTTTGTACTCATGGATGAAATATTGGCTTCATGTGTAATTTAGATTTTTATGAACTTGTGGTTATGTTATTTTTTCAAGTCATTGTGATTTACAATTCTCTTTGTGTAACTTATCGTTGCTTCTTTATCTAACAGATAGACATAAAGCAGTGCCAGTACCTCATTGATTCAGATTACCCATCAGAGTCTCTGTTGGAGCCTAAATATTCACAAAATACACAAGACTGGAAAATAATTTCTTCTATTTCATTTTTAGATGCATCAAGGTATGTTTCCTCTGTTTTTTTTGTTGTTTTTTTTAATCCTTCCCTCCTGTCTGGAATGGATTATGTAGTGTATGTTCAAGTTGATTTTTTGTATACATTAAATGTAGCTATTGTCTTAATGGAAATTAATTATAAATAAGAATGAATGAAAAAAAAAAAAAAGAAAGAAATATACTAGAATTGTAGCTTCAGAATTCTTCTATCAAGGACAGTAGATAAATTAAAAGATATTTAAGAAATAGTAGAATTAATAAAAAATTAAGATAAATATTATATATGCTATTTCGTAAGAGAAGAATAAGATGGATGGACTATATCCAAGAATGAATGTTGGAGAGAGATAAACCATGTTTAGGATGAATACCATGAAACAATTTTTTTTCTTGGATGAGAGAGGTGCATATCAATCAGAAGAAAATAGATTTAAAAAAAACACAAATGAAAATGTACGGATTGAGAATACTGCTAAGAATTAACTTTTGTTCATTATAATGAGGGAAGAATATATATATATATATTTATTTATTTAAACTACCTGCACTCACAATGCATTCCACTCACTAACAACTCTCCAGATAAAAAATCTACTCCTCACATCCTTCTTCACCATATCTTTATACAACTTCCAGTGATAGCCTCTCTTCTTCCCATCTTAACAGTCACTCTTTTTATAATTTCTTCTGTATTAATCTGATAGAATCTCTTAAATAACTTGAAGGTCTCTATCATATCTCCTATCCACCAGCGTCTGTAATCAACGTTCTCCCAAACACTCTTCATAACCAACACTCCAGAGTCCTGATATCACTTTGGTTATTTGTCTTTGGACCCCCACCCCCTCTAGTCTTTCCACATCACAATGAAAATTAGGTGACCAAATCTCAGGGCAGTAGTTATATGGTGTGACCAATGCCTTATATAGAGCACCACCACCTCTTTATTCCTACATGTCAGTGTACTTTTTATTATAGCAGATATACGATGTGCAGTCTTTGCAACGCATGCCATGTGCCTTCAGAACTTCAGTCCGCTGTCCACATCATGAGTCTCATCCACTTCCTGAAGTATGGCCCCACTAATATAGTATATAGCCTTATATCTCTGTATCCCAAAGTGTAACACCTTGCATTTATTAACATTAAAACTGCAACCCCACTCATTTGTGTAAGCTAAAAATCTATTCAAAATATAGAGAATTTACATCAGCACTACTCCTGATAATTCTGCCTAACTTTGCATCATTGACAAACATTTGAAGATCCCAGTCAATCCACATAAAATATCATTAATAAACAAGTCAAACAGTAGGGCCCCAAGAACACGCCAAATATGGTATGATGAGATTGTTCTGTTGTTTAATAGTTAAAATATTCCATGGATAATTCTAAAATATTTTACTTCTTTATATGAATAAGTCCAATTCCCTGAGGTTTTATACATTTCTCTATTTATATTTAATGGTGTTATTAATTTAAAATACATTTTAAAAAATCTTCAAAAAAACAGTTCTATATATTAACATATAAGCAATTCAGAAAAGATATATAATTCAAACATAACTGGGAAAGGAATCTTACAGTATAGTCACAAGTAAGATTTTTTACAACTTACAGTAGGTGGGAGAAAGAACTTGGTATCATTCCTGGTAGCTGAGTCAGGAGATGTGGTTTGGATGTTTGTGAGTGTATCTTCAGTGAATGTGTTCAGGGAAAGATATGATAGGTATGTAGGCATTGTGTGACTTTGAAGAGGGGAAGAAGATTTTCCCTGGATGAGTCTGATTAATAACAATAATTTCTAAACTTAGAAATAAAATCCTAAATAAAAAAACACTAAATGTAGTTGTCAATTTATAATAATGAATAATTTACTAGTTAAATAATTTATAACTCTATCACTGTAATCATATGTCAAATTTTCATTACTCTAGTACAGTGTTTATCAAACTTTTCTGGCTGTGGTCCACTCATACAAAGGATATAACTCAGTGGCCCACTAGCCCCCATACCTTTAGGTAGGTCATATTTAACCAAGACATAGTTGGCATAACATACCCCACCATAAAGTGGGGTATATTATGCCAACATATTTTTCAGTAGAAACTTAAGTCAAGGGAAAACTAGAATAGGATTTTTCAGTACATTTCTTAGTGTACCATTGCAACACAGTGGCTGATTTTATGTACCACTATACACTCATGTGTTGAAATATACAGTATGTGGCAAAATATTATGCATATTATTGTATTGAAATTAAATGTAAAATTATGTAAAAAAATTAATATTTATTTATTTAATATTTATTTACTAATAAAATTGTCTTGCAGTCCACAATGAAATCCATGCATCCCACTACTGGACCACAGATCACACTTTGAGAAATGCTGCTCTAGTGTGCTTTATATTCTGTGTACATTTTAGAATTAGTGCATTTTATATGTATAGAATTTTTGGATTATCTTACTCTTAGCCCACTCATAATACTAAATAATGATGTACTATCACCATGCCTGTATTCCTCAGAACCGTATACTTTCTGGCAATGTCTGCCCTCAAGCTGTACTTTGAGTGCTGTCTATTGCAGGATGTCCAGAAGTTTTCCTCACCTATAATTTGGAGATTTACTCTGCAAATTCTAAATTAATTCCCTTGCTATTACTATTAACTCAGATTGACTGTCATCCCATTTAGAAGCATATGCTAAGGAGACTTTTATCTCCTTGTTGGAAGCTTTTCCACTTGGCCACACTATAAATTAAAGATACCAAGAAATTATATACTTGGTTTAATCCTTTATACAAGTCTAAGGAAACAAAGTTTGTGTCTGAAATATAATCAGGACTAGGGCAACTCGTATATAGAAGCTAAATAGTCCTGATTATATTTCAGGTGCAAACTTTGTTTGCTTAAACTTGTATAAAGGATTAAACCAAGTATTTTCTTGGTATCTTTAATTTATAGTGTGGCCAAGTGGAAAAGCTTCCAACAGCTATCTCTAATCCAGAATATTTTAATAAGGTGTGACACCTTTTGTCAATTCGTATATGAAAATATGACTTCTACATTACTTCAACCTTGGTATCATCTCTGGGTCTGGCTCCCACTGATGAGACCTCAGTAAAGGTGAAACTGGTCTGGGTAGTGACCCTTCCCATAATGCATAGCATTATATATACCCGTAAGGATATGTGCTTTGCATTATGGGATACTAAGGCAAGTGATGTGAAGTCATTAGCCTCTATATACGAGTTGCTCTAGTCCTGATTAGATTATATTTCAGGTGCAAAAGGATTAAGCCAAGTATATAATTTCTTGGTATCTTTAATTTATACTTTTATCTCCTGTTTTCTTCAGCTGTGTCATTAATAAGTTTCTTCCAAGCCATATTTACTACTCTGTGATTCAAGGTCTAAATATCAGTAGACAAACTTAAGTGTGCTTTCTCTTGTCACTTTTGGTAGAGACAAAAAACTGAATGTTCAGAACTATTGAGTTTTCCCAGCACACATGTCCTTGCCTTCTGGAGGAGTGGAGATACCCTAGTGTTTTTTCCAACAAGGCACTCCTCTTTCCCATCCACTCTAGATTTTTCTCTCTTCTGTATATAATACCTCACTTATACCTCAACAGTGGGTGTTCATTCTTAATTACTTCTTTCTTCCTAAACTCTACTATAAATTAGTCCTAGGTAAAAACTATCTCTCAGTACTGTCCTGCAGAATGTAGTCATTTGCTCAGCAGAACACACTTCGCTATATCTCCCTCATGTTCCATTGGCATTTTTCCATGTCAATGTAAGCTGTGAAGGTCTTTGGATTTCCTTGTTACAATAGTTAGTGCCTAAATTATGCTTATCCAGATTAAAGAAGCTTTCCTTCTCAACTTCAGAATTATATGTTGCTACTTCTAGGACTTTATGTATCAAGGATGATTATCTGCATCCTTTTGGATGGGTGCTTGATGGATGGACACTGATTACGACTACTTTAGCTAAACAAAGAAGCATTAATGCTGCACCATTCACTCGACAACGCTGCATTACGAGAATCTAGGCATGTGCCCTCCCAGTATCAGTGATGAGACTCTCCTCCTCCCTAGATTTGAATATATAAATTTAGTCAAGAGAAGAATTATTGCTCTGCCAATTCGAGCACATACAACTCAGGAAAGAGATGATGACAAGAACTGCAAAGCAAGCTGTTATAGTATAGAAACTTTGGCTCATATTGTGCAGTGTGGCTGTTGTATGCATGAAATATATGTCCGAAGATACAGTGCAGTAGTGAAGATTATAGAAAATAAGTTAAAGAACAAAGTTTGGATATATCATAAAATATTATTGTCTGAATGAAAGATTGGACAAGCAGGAGTTCCATACAGAAAACACATCATCAACATGTCTAGTATCAAGGCTTATACGTTGGTCATACATAACTGGTAATTAGCTTATGGAATTAACAATGCATATAAAGGATATTAATTAAAGGCAACTTTAATGAAAGTCATTAAAGTTGCCTTTAATTAATATCCTTTATATGCATTGTTAATTCCGTTAGCTAATTACCAGTTATCAACATATCTATATCAAATGTATGATTTAGGTGAGAAATTGGTGGTCCAGTCTTCATGAATTTCTTGGGGAAAAAAAAAAAAATTTAATAAACCCAAATTTACCCTGGAAGTAGAAGATAACAATTGTCTTTCTTTTCTGGATGTTCTCATTCTATGTCATCCGAATGGTGGTCTGCAGTTCTCAGTATATAGAAAACCAACTCATACTGGTAAATATATTGATTCTAAATCACATCATCATCTGTGTCAGAAATATGGTGTAATCAGATCTTTATAGAGCTCATAAAATATGTTCTACAGATTCTCTTCTAAACTGTTTATTATTAGAATTACTTTTATCTCTAATGGTTATAATGCAGAAACTATGGAAAAAATAATCAATAATTATGGATGTCATCTTAACCTACCTCAAGAAGAAATTACCAGAATTTGTATTCCATATGTCAAAGGACTTTCAGAAAAAATAGCAAAACTACTTCAACAGATTAATTTACAATTAAATCTTTCTGTTCTCTTCTCAAACTTAATACCTTCCTCTAAAGACAAATATCCTCCTCTGTCTTAACCTGGAATTTACAGAATCCTCTTGGACAAACTGGTCAGTCTGCACAAATACATCTTGAAGAACATCAGGAATATATTTCACTTAAAGATCCCAACATATCTGGTTTAGCAAGCTATGCATTATCTACAAAAACACATGATTTAGTGGAACAAAACTAAAGTGTTACATAAAAGTTATTTTCTTCTGTAAAGGAGTTGAACTGTATATGGGTGTTAACTAGCAGCTGCTCATGTTCATATATGAATACAAGAAAGTGGAGGAATGGTAGTGGCTAGTAGAGTGAAGCAGTATCCACCACCAAAATACCTATAGAAGAAACATAATGCATTAACAGACCATCTTTGGGAAAGGGACTGGAGGGAATCAATAACAGAGGATTCATCAGTTAAGCGAATTGTTCACTTTTGTATGCACTCAAACATTCTGAAGGAAGTTTTAGATGCCCCATCTCAAATGTCGGAACAGTATTCTAAAGTTGGACAGATTTGATTTTTAAAGTGTCAGGAGTTAAACAGGAGAGAAATACTGTTTAGCATGGAAAATAATACTAACCTTTTTAGAGACTATGGAGCTAATATGCTTATGCCAGGAGATAGATTAAATGAGAGTTAACCCAAGGAGGAAAAACTGGTCCTGGTTTGCAAGAGAAATATTGTCAAAAGTGAAGGAGACAGCAGAATGGGCTTTCTTCCTGGAAATGAGACAGGATTGCATTTTGGTGGCATTAAAATTCACGGGTCACCCTACTTGAGAATGGCAAGGAGAGATTAGTATATAAGACATTGGTTAAAGAACTTGAAGCATGAGTTACTAGAACACTACAAAGTTTCGAAAATGAAAAAAAATAGCATATTGTTATCGGTAAAGAATCAGTAGGATTGAATGTTAGGGAGAAAAGATTGTTAATGTGGAGAAAGAGTGCAGATGACAGCACTGAGACCTAGGGTACACCAGCATTAATTGAAAAATTTTATGAAAGGATCCATCCACTGTGACCTGGAATGAACAGCTGGAGAGGAACTAGCAATCCATTTGCAAAACAGAAGGAAGAATACTGTAAGATAGTAGCTAGGTAAGAAGGCCATGATGCCTGACTTGGTCAAGTGCCTTGGAAATATCCTGAGCAACCACTTGAGTTTCTCCAGACTTTTCCATGATCCTAATCCAAAGGTGGGTGAAGTTGTTGGCAAGGTGATCTGCTGTGGAACGAGAATGGTAAAAAACATATTGATGAGCTCTTCCATTATTTTTAAGAGGATTGAGGTCAGAGCAATGGGACAGTAGTTGGTATCTCCCTTTTTGGGAACAGGCTGAATAAAACTCTGTTTCCAAATAGGGTAGGGTAGATGCCAGCTGAGTATGATAACTTAAACAGACAATGCAGGATTAGTGTGAGTTCTGGATTGCAAGCATTTAGTACAACCAGAGAAATACCATCAGTGTCAGGAGACTTATTGGTGTCAAGGTTATTGAGTATTTTTCTGGTGTTCTTTCAGCAGTGAAATTTCAGAAGAGGCAGCATGCTGTGGATGATTTGTGGAATAATGGTGAGAGATCTGCCTTGGTTGTCTGTACTATACAAGAGTTGGAGGGAAAACTGATGTCAAGAGGTCTGCTTTATCTCTAGGATTTATTGCCATTGCACCATTAGGATGTGAGAGAAGTGAAAATGTAGAAGGGTAAAAGTTGCATCCCACAGCCTTGGCAAGGGGGGGGGGGCAGGAGGCTTGACTACCATCAGGACAGGAGACCAGCTTAGTGCATTTGGCCCTTACAAAGTCTGCTTTGGATTTTTTCAATTTTTATGAGCTGTAGTGTAAACTGAGTGTAAATTCAACATAATGTTCAACATAATTGAACATTATGTTGAATTTTAAGCTTGGACTGAATTGGCACAGTAATCGAGAACCAGGATTTGGATAAGGGTCGATAAGTTTGAGTGGAGAATAAAAGCACTAATTCTAATGAGAATAATTTCTCTTATTAGATCAGACCCAGATGCTATCATCAGAAGAGTCAAAGTAATTATGAGATCATGGAAACAAGACATATAAGTCCTGAAAGTCATCACTAGCAAAAGGACAATCTGTAACAAAGGAGACATGGACAAGCATATGGTCAGGCATGCCAAGAGGAAAGGTAACATCAGTGGTGTATTTAGAGCGAACGATAAGAAAAAGGTCCAGGATGTTGGAAGAATGAAGAGGATTGTAAATTCTAGTGGATAATTTGTGTTAAATTATTACTGATGACATATAGTTTGGCTTCTTCGCCAGCATGGTCTGTGAAGTTGGAGAAGGGAAGCCAGTTAGAATTGTGGACATGAAAACACCAAGGAAGATTATTTCCCTGTTGGGATAGGTAGTGTTATAATTTTTATTAATTATATTTTGTGTATCATCTCTTGTTGACTGTGCCTTTGTAATATTTTTGTATTTTCCTTTTATCTTTACTATGTTTTCTTCAAACTTTCCCTTTGATTTATATATATAGTATAGCTTGTGCTCCTTATGGTTACTTTTCATTTAATACACTTTACCTTATTCTAATCTGATTAACTCGGTCCCCATTTGTAATCTTCTAACTTCCTACAAGTGTTTGCACTGTAAATGAAAAGGCCTCTGAAATAGGCAATTCACAGTTACAGTTTCTATCTCCTACACTATGTAATTCAGGAAAAATGTATATTATTTATCAACTGCACCATCCTGAATTAATTGTAAAGCATGAGAGAATTAGTTAACACACAAATAAATAGGATAGATCACTTTCTTAAATAAACGTTAACTATTCAGTCATGGCAATTTCTCTATCTTAGACACACAGGTTTGATTGTTTTTGTGAGACAGTGCATTGGTCAAAGATCAGGCGATAATTTTAAACAAACAGAACATGTTTATTTTACCTTAAGCAACTTTACAATATACACAATTGAACATTTGCTCTAATGCCTATCTTGAGCTCAAATTGTAAACCTTACTATTAGACCTGCTATTCACAATACTTAAATAACTTGTTTACAAATCTAGGTAATTACTGGCTGTTACAAATGACATCATTTGCTAAACATTCTTTCTTAATATATACTAGCTAACACTCAGCCTCAATTATCTCTTATAGCGACCTTACAATTATTTTAACAGAGCTACATTCAGTGGACATGCATACAAATCTCAGTCGTTAACTTAGCATTAGTACGATAGAATCTACTCACAAATTTGCAGTATCACATACAGTTCTACCAGCTTTGAAGATTTATGGTGGTTCTGCTGGCTGCCTCCTTCCATCCTAAGCACTGGCCTTCACTGATTGGCTTTTGGCGGTCATTCTTCCGTAGTTCTTCCCTGGGAATTGCACGTGGCACGTTCTGTTAAAACACATCTCCGAAGATAATCTGCCTCTCCTGGGTTCTCCATACCTGGGGATCACGCTCCAACAAAATCTCGGGAGTCCGAGCAGGCAAATGAACTGCAGCAAGAGGTAAAACTCAGAACCCCTGAGGTTCTCCAGACCTTTTTTATAGGATCCGAAGTTCTTTGTTTTAGGGTTGGAGATCCCCAGATATTCTGTAAACATACTGATGTCACTTGTCTTGACCTTCAGTTTTGATGGCAAAATCTCCAAATCTGAGTGACCTTCAGCACCTTTGTACACTTTCAAGTTGCCAACATAATGCTGTCTAATCCTCTTAACTTTAGGCACAAATACTTGGAACATTCGGTTACTTTTTACAATTTTGCATCAGAATTTAATATTAAATCAACTTTATGTACAATTTGAACCTTTACAATATTTTATAACTCATGTACAATTCTATGCCATTCTTTTATTCAGCTAACTTTACAAGTTAACAATCAGTATTTAACCGTTAAGATGCAGTAATATACAAACTTTGTTCTCTTTACACAATTAATAACCTCTC
This sequence comes from Typopeltis vanoorti, assembly GCF_054136105.1. NCBI lineage: Eukaryota > Metazoa > Arthropoda > Arachnida > Uropygi > Thelyphonidae > Typopeltis > Typopeltis vanoorti. The sequence goes on from NC_143569.1 coordinate 47,469,556, forward strand.
TGAAATCGTTGTCGGATAATTTTAACAAAATTATCTCTCCGAGTGTACTGTCATGTTCAAAACCACATCAGATTTTACAAAGATCCACTCTGTCTCAAAAAAAAAAGAAAAAAAAAGACACAATTGCGGATGTGTCTTTTTTTTGTTGTTGTTTAGTCACTGCTCGTTCTCTGGAGAGGACACGATTCAGTTTAGTTTTCTTTCCTTGACCTTAGAAAATATCTCGTTTGAATGTACCCTTCTCCTCCGGCATTAACTAACTTATTTGTCCTCCTTCCTGGGATATCATTGGATTCCTTAGTTTTGTTGTCTCCTATGTCATGATCTTTGAATCCATGGTATCTTGTAGTTACATCATCTAAGGCAGGATTATCATCATTATCCAGCATGTCTCTTACATCCCTATTCCTGGAGCATCGAGCACCTCTATAATGGAGATCTCCTTTCTTCCAACTTCCTTTCCCTCTATATCTGGGGGGGGAGGCTTCTCCTTCCCCAATATCCTTTTCATTGAATCTTCCAAGCACACCTGGCTCTCATATCTGTTTTTATATGGTTTTAATCTGTCCGGGTGTACTGTCATTATTCTTTCTGGATCCTTCCAATCCTGAATTTTGTAGTTTACTGGGAAAAGTTTCTCTGTAATCACATATAGACCCAATGCCTTCTTTCCTAACTTCCTCCCTTTGCTTTTAACAGCCTTCTGCTCAAGGAGAACTAGTTTCCCTGACCTTAAGTCCTTATACCTCCTGAGTTTATTCATATATGCTCTCGTCCTTTGAGAGTTTTCCTTACTGGATTCACTTATAATTTCATAAGCCAATTTGTTTTTTCTATTAAAGCATTTAGGTACTCGTCAATGTTGGAGAATCTGGTATCAACATGAGCATGTGTTAATTCATTTCAGAATCTCGGTTCAAAACCATATAGGACAAAGGCAGGAGTCTCCTTGATTGCAGCGTGTATTGCCATCCTGCACATGAACAGGATGTGGGATATATAAGTGTCCAAATTTGATACCCTGTTATCATCTAGTTTTGTGAGCACGTGCTTGAGTGTTTTGTTCAACCTTTCACACATCCCATTTCCTTGGGGTTGATATGGGGTGGTAAATAATTTCTTATTTTGAGTGGTCTACACAGCTGTAGCATGATCTCAACAGTGAAGTTTGCTCCCTTATCAGATAAACGTGTCTGAGGCGTCGCATACCTGGAAATTATTCATTTAAAGAACTTAGTTGCCACAGTGTTTGCAGACTAGTCCTTCATGGCTATCACCTCAGGAAACCTTGAAAACATGTCAATCACTACGAGAATGTATCTGTTTCTCCTCAAAGTTGTTGGTAAGGGCCCAACTATGTCAATGGCCACTGCTTGAAAGGCTCGGGTAGGCACAGGGAAGGGTTGTAATGGTGCTTTTCCCCCAAAATTGGATCTTGTCTGACACAAGTGACAGGAGGATATGTAGGCAGCTACATCACTTCTCATTCCCTTCCAAATGTATCTTTCATTAATTCTGTGCCACTTTCTATCAGACCCCTGATGACCGGCCAAATCTGAGTCATGAAACATGTAGAGAACCCATGGTATCATGATGGTCAGAACTAGGATCTTTTTCTTCCATTTTCCTTGGACTCCTTGCCTAGAGAAAAGTAGTCCGTCTTCGTCAATATGTAGGGTCCTAAGAAATGAGAATTCTTCTGGAGATTGTTCACCTTTCTTTACTTTGTCATAGAGGTTTCTCCATCTCTCTTTTGGATTTCTACAATTAGCTTCTCCCAATTCTGATGCTGAGGGGGGGGTTATTTTTGATCCTCTCAATTTTATTTATGTACACGGCATCATCATTTTGCTCTATACGGTCTCTCTCTCTCTCTTCAGTGTCAGATCCCAGGAATCTGGACAAGTAATCGGCCATTACATTCTTTTTGCCAGGAATATACTTGATGTCATTGTTGTATTCCTGCAATTGTAATGTCCATCTGATTATCCGCTGATTCTTGTCCTTCATCGAAGATTGGAAGGACAGCAGTTGGTGGTCAGACCTTGGGACAATATATTGTCCCAACAGCAAATATTTGAACTTTTTTTGCAGAGAGAAAACTATAGCTAATGCTTCTTTCTCAATAACCAAATAATTCCTCTCTGAGGATGAGAGCTTCCTACTGATGAATGCTATGGGTCAGTAGTCCTCTCCTTCCTTCTGTTCATATGCAGAGGCTATGGTGTCATGTGAGGCATCTGCAGACAGGAAGAATGTTTCTCTCGACCTTGGATATGCAAGAACAGGGGATTTTGTCAGGACAAGATTCAAAGAATCATATGCACACTGTTCTTCCTCTCCCCATCTAAATTTTACCTCTTTTTTGTCAACTTCACTATTGGCTCCATTAACTTTGAGCAATTTGGGATGAACTTTCTATAAAAGTTGACCATTCCAATGTAGCAGCGAACTTGCCTTACAGTCTTGGGAGTTCTTGCCTCGAGGATTGCACTTACGTTTGTTTCAGCGGGGACTACCCCAGCCTCACTGACCTTATGACCCAGGTATTCTACCGCTTTCAAAAAGAATTAACATTTGGAGCATTTCAATGATAATCTTGCTCCATCTAGTCTTATTAGGAGATGTTAGGATGTTTTTATGAGAGATGATGTCCTTTGAATATATCAACAGATCATCTTGAAAGCAGATGACTCACTTCCCAAGCATGTCAGAGAGAACTGTGTTCATTAAGGATTGGAAGGACATTGCAGAGTTTCTCATGCCCTGAGGAAGTCTGCAGAGTTGATACTTCTGCCATCTGGTTGTGAATGCAAAGTACTTCCTATCCTCCTTTCTTAGGGGAATTTGATAGTACCCTGAATTTAAATCTAATTTTGAAAAATATTTTGCTTCCTCTAAGCCTACAAGAAGTTCCTCTATCTTGCATAGCGGGAAGTCAATTGGTTTAGTGACCTTGTTCACTTCCCTCAGATCCAGCACAAACCTCAAACTCCCATTTGGTTTCTCTACTAATATAAAAGGACTGTTCCATTGAGAGTTAGACCTCTTAATGATTCCTGCCTTCTCATAATCTCATAATAGCTTTTGTGGCCCTTCCATGTGTTTCATCGGGGGTCTTGTACTGTTTCACATGGACCGGTGTATTGCTGGTGATCTGGACTGCATGCATGTTCAACCACATCAGTGCAAGTTAGGGATGTAATATCTTCCATGAAAACCTTTGGGAAACGTTGGAAGACAGAATTAAAGAATTCACTTATTTCCTTCCTGTCATTTTTCTGAAATAGCTTGGCTAGCAGCATTGTCTATCATGACTCCCTTCCAGTTGCTATTCTCTTCTACCGAGTTCATTGTTTCAATTTCCAAGGTTTCACTCATTTCATCTCTCAATTGAGGCCCCTTTTTTCTCAGAATCAAGACTGGGGTGGTATTCAGTGATATAATACCCTCAGGAAAGTTGCAAATGAACTGATATCGCTTGAGAAAATCGAGACCAAGGGTCACCTGATCGCTGGAGTCTGAGGTCTCTGGGAGGACGATCAGTTCATGTGAGACACAAGGGAAAACAGGGGATAGAAAGTATCACATTTATCTTTGTCATGGTGGCAAGTTCAGCTTTTTTGATTCCTGTAATTCTGATAGGGCTGATTAATCTGATTACATTGATGGAGTCCAATTTTTCTAACTTAGAAAAAAGTGACCAAGAGATAACTGGGATCTGGGCCCCTCGTGTCTAACAGAATCTCACAGGGAGTATCCTCGTTCAGTCCTTATATAAGTGTCAAGGAGTTCCTATTTCCTCTGGTTGTCGTCTCAACACTTTGCAGTTTATAAGGCTTAAGACCTTCATTCTTGTGTATCCCTGGCGCCCTTGGACAAGTTTGATTAGCAATGTGTCATTTGCTCTTTGAGCTATTTCTAGGCTCTGCCCCTTGTCTCCCCCCCCACACACACACACACCACCACCACCATGTTATATCCCTATTTCCTCTGGTTGTCGTCTCAACACTTTGCAGTTTATAAGGCTTAAGACCTTCATTTGTGTGTGTCCCTGGCACCCTTGGACAAGTTTGATTAACAATATGTCATTTGTTCTTTGAGCTATTTCCAGGCTCTGCCCCTTGTCTTCTCCCCCCCACCACCACCATGCTATATCCCTCTCATTTCGTGATAATTTGACCTGACTCCCACTGTGTGTGTGTGGGGGGGGTTCCCCTTTTTGTTCCTCTAGCATTTCAGACACTCGGCTCAGTCTATCCAACAATCTTCCTTGCTGCATTTCTACTTCCAATTTAATGAGAGCTTTTAATTTCTCTGAATTAGGAATTCCGTTTGTATCCAGCACAGGTTTCTTGCTTGGGAATTTCAACGTGATAATTGGATCTTCTCCATGCTTACTGCCTACTCCTTCCTTCTTTGTATGCTTACTTTTTGGGCCTCCTCATTTATCACTAATTCTTATTTCATCCTTGGGGGTACTAATTTGTTCTATGAGGTTTACTTTTCCCAGAAAAGAGGAAGGATAAATTTCCCTTAGCCTCTATTCTTTTTCCTTGATTCGTCAATAACATTCATCTAGGTTCTTGGCCCACTTCCTTCAATTTACTTCTTAGTCCTAATCTAAATAGATGAAATACCAATCAGTTCAGATGGGATATTTCATCTGATACCTTTAAGCTGTTGGCTAAATTCAGTAATTTATTGAGGTAGTTTGATACACTTTCATTCTCCCTTTATATACGCAATTGCATAACTTCCAAAAATTCTGCCGTATACTCTGACTTTGGAATATTGGAAAACTAGTGTTTCCTTGAATTTTGAATACTCCAAAGTGTTTCTTAGTATAGGGAGGAATTCAAAAATTTTTTTGCCTTTCCGACCAGTTTATTCCACAGCAGAACCAAAAGTTGAAAGTCCGACCAGTTTCCTAATTTCCTTAACTCTTCAACGAAACTGAAAAAGGATAAAACAACATCATTGTTGTCCCCAGAGAATTTGGGATAATAAGGTGAGGGTTAACTGTTTTGAAGAACTCCCTGTCACCCATCATGGCAATACTAGTAGGGTCAGAGTATAAACTATCCACATTCATGTTTCAGAAAAAAAAATTGAAAATTTCTAAATATCTTAGACTTCTAATGCCTTGACCTTTATCCAAAACTGTCTCAGCCCACAATTGTACAATTTAATTATTGTGAATTAAATCCTGTTGACTGCACCATTTGTTATAATTTTTTATTAATTATATTTTGTGTGTTGTCTCTTGTTGACTGCGACTTTGTAATATTTTTGTATTTTCCTTTTATCTTTACTATCTTTTCTTCAAAATTTCCCTTTGATTTATAACTATACTATAGCTTGTGCGCCATACAGTTACTTTCCGTTTAATACACTTTACCTTATTCTAATCCGATTAACTTAGTCCCGCTTGTAATCCTCTAACTTCCTACAAGTGTTCTGTAAGTGAAAAGGCCTCTGAAATAGGCAATTCACAGTTACAGTTTACTATCTCCCACACTAAGTAATTCAGGAAAAATTTATATTATTTATTGATTGCTCCATCCTGAATTAATTGTAAAGCATGAGAGGATTAGTTAATACACAAATCAGAGGATTAATTAATACACAAATAGGATAGATCAGATAGATCACTTTCTTAAATAAATGTTAACTATTCAGTCGTGGCAATTAATCTATCTTAGACAAACAGGTTCGATTGTTTTTGCGAGACAGTGCATTGGTCAAAAATCAGGCGATAATTTTAAACAAACAAAACATGTTCATTTTACCTTAAGCAACTTTACAATATAATGCATAATTGAACATTTGCTCTAATGCCTATCTTGAGCTCAAATCGTAAACCTTACTATTAGACCTACTATTCACAATACTTAAATAACTTGTTTACAAATCTAGGTAATTACTGGCTGTTACAAACGACATCATTGGCTAAACATTCTTTCTTAATATATACTAGCTAACACTCAGCCTCAACTATCTCTTATAGCAACCTTACAATTATTTTAACAGAGCTACATTCAGTGGACATACATGCAAATCTCAATCGTTACCTTAGCATTAGTACGATAGAATCTACTTACAAATTTGCAGTATCACATACAGTCCTACCAGCTTTGAAGATTGATGGTGGTTCTGCTGGCTGCCTCCTTCCATCCTAAATACTGGCCTTCACTGATCGGCTCTTGGTGGTCGTCCTTCTGTAGTTCTTTCCTGGGAATCGTAGCATTGCTCTCCATCAGTACTGGATCTACTATGGGCACTGTGTATCTAGTCGAACATGGCATGTTCCATTACTGGAAACACATCTTCGAAGATTATCTGCCTCTCCTGGGTTCCCCGTACCTATGGATCACGCTCTAACAAAAGGTCCGGAGATGGTGTTTTAGAAGGTGCCAGTTGTGGTTTAGGTTTTCAGCGTATGTAAGTGGGCACGTCATTATATTAGAATTATGGCCTCTATGTTAGTTGGATGTATTTTTTTTTTTTTTTTCAATTTTTGTAGCATTTTTGATTTTTAAGAGAGATTTTTGGTGGTTTTTGCAGGAGATTTTTTTTTTTAACTGCAGTGATACTGGAATTTTTGTATTGCTGATCATGGTCATGCATAAAAAATGAGAAATTTAAAGCGTAGAGAACATGCAATGGGGAAGGGAGGGAAGTCATCACTTCCTCACTGGGAGTATCCAGACTTCAATCCCAGTGACCACAGGCATTGCATCTGCAAGCTGCTATATTCAGACTCCTCTGGTCACAACCTGGAAAAGTAAGCAGCAGGAGGATTTACCAGTTAGATATTATTATTAAATGATTAACCACAGATATATCATATATATATATATATCAGTGGTATCACTTACCCATTTTGGTTGGATGTGCTGTTGTGTGGCTTATGCAACCTGTGCTACAAAATTCATATCAATTTAACTATGATAACCTTTTTATTGATCTATGAAAGTTTTAAGAGTGCATAGTGCATTAGCATTCATCTTAATTCGTGCAATGCAATTAGTTTGTAGGATAACTCGAATACTTTAATTTATCAATTAATATAATTTTAAATATGGAAAGCATAAAGGTCAAATGAACAATAGCTATGCTTCACGTGTGCTGTTTATGTGAGAAACACAAAGGGTTTACACTTCATGGTAAAATTATATTATCATTGGCAAATACTACAGTGAGACCACAGATAATTTTAATTTTTATACAATTTTTAAATATAGCCATATAATATGCACAGAAATTGGAAAAAGTAATCACTTGGGAAATTATGATTTTTCTGGATTGAACCAAAGAAAGGCTGAAATAATTCATTTATATTTATACACAAGTTCCTTCCTTCGAATATAATCATAGCCAATACAATCTGAGAAAGCTTTATCAGAAAACAGAACATTCAGTAGATTGTCAACATTGTTTCCCATTATAAATATTGGGGGGGGGGGGTATAAATTATTTATAGAAAATTACTTGTGTATGATGTCTGAAACACGTCAGTTCACACTTCCTGCATGCAAAATAGTTGAAACTCAGAAAACAAAAATAACCACTCATGACAATGTTCAAATGGATTGGTTAACACAATAATCAATCACAGCCACTGATTTCTAGATACTATTGTCTCGGCATTCACCCTACCTCGCTTTCTGGGCAATTTAAAACCACTGGAAAGCTAAAAATTTGATCACTGATCTATCTATACATCTATTCAAAGGGCTCAAAGATGTATGTATTTGTGACTGCACATCTGGACTATTAACGCAAATGTGATGTAATGTTTTCGCATGAAAAAGTGTCCTCTTCATGAAGCATTAGTGTCTTGTGTTTAATTTTAGGAATCATGTAAAGCCAGGAAACAATTAGGGGAAACTTTAACAGGAATAAATCCAAAAATATAATATCAGTGATATTGCTATTCCATGGGTGCACTACACACCTAGCCTATACACCTAGCACTCTGAATATTTGCCCATGATATATATATATATATAGAGAGAGAGAGAGAGAGAAGACAACTCCTCAAGCATTATTATGATATGCAGAAATGTAGATGGCAACCTTTTTATTTATAGGCTAGTGAAAATCTGCAAAGCGAATTTACATTACTTGTTTTCAGTAAAGTGGATTAGGATTATTGGTGTTAATTTCTTAAAATAAGAGATTTTAAGGAATTTTAAGACCAAACATAAGAGATTTTAAAATCATATTAAAAAAAGTTTTACTTCTCAAATAAATGTTTAACATGATATTCTATTATTTTTCTAAGCATCATATTTCCATACTGGTTAAAAATCTGATTTGTGTTGCTATAAACCTTTTCACTTAAAATCACTCAAGATATTATCAGATCCTTAAGTTGGTCACATTTCAAATCATCTAAACATGCAGTTGCAAAACATCCAGACACCTTGAGAATATGCATAGAAGAATAAGACTGTAATATAACATAAAATTAGTAGATATATTTAAAACACTTAAGTGTTTGTAAAAAATGTATATGGGTTGGTGATGCATGAGTGTAAAAATATAAAAAACAATAAAATATATTAATTTTCAAAATCCAAGGTTTCACTCTGAACATCTGAGAGTATCAAGTAAGTTATCTTGCTTTATCTTGAGAGCTAGAATGTATACATGATGGAAAGAAAATGAAAACTATTATCAAAATTAAATGCAGAGGGCATTAAGAACATTTTTTTGTAATTTGTAATACAAAAAAAATTAATGCAGAAAATTTTAAGTGCATTCATATTCTTTGACCTTAAAAAAAAAAAAAAAAATCCACTAACACACCTTTTATTCCCCTATAGGGAGTAAGCAAGGCCATTTTAACCCCATCTAAATTTTTGGAGACAGGAGGCGGTTCAGTCTCCACCATAGAGAATCAGAGATAGCTGGCCCAAGATTGTCACTAATTATTATAAACAGCATTTTGCAGTCCCTATTCGTAACACTTTATTTATGGTCTGAAATAGTGTGGATTCTACGGTTGATTTTCAAGTCCTTTAGGACTTGAGAGCAGTTTGGACATTGCTGCTCTACTTTATTCTCATGTGACTGTGACATTATTGATTCTTCACTTATGTTTTTTGTGCCCTCTTTAATTTTGAATTCATACTGAAGATGCCCATGATACTTGGGCAAAAACTGTATACAGATAAACTTCTAACATAAGTGTTCTATTGTATTAATTTTTCTTCAAAGCTGGAAGTTTTACAGATATAAAACTCCCACCTTTAAAGCTGCATGCACAAAATAAAAAAATAACATAAAATAAATACTTAAATATAAAGAGCCAATAGGCTTCATTTCGGCGATATAAACATTATTTAAATTAAGGGGATATTAAATCCCACATTGTGAACTTATTCGGTTTTAAAACAATGTGGGATTTAATATCCCCTTAATTTAAATAATATTTATATCGCCAAAATGAAGCCTATTGGCTCTTTATATTTAAGTAACTTAATGGGTGCACCTTTTTGACAACTCGTATAGCAGAGTATATAAGTTCTTTTCGCTATACCCTTTGGTATTAATTTGGTCTAGCTACTCACTGATGAAGCCTCAATAAAGGCTGAAACTGGTCTGGGTAGTGACCTCCCACCATAATGTAATAACAGCATACATTTCCTAGGAAATGTGTTTTACATTATGGAAAATACCAAGAATATCGATCAGAACTTTACCACCTTTGCTGCAAGTTGCCAGAGTTTGTACTACGTACTTGGACTACTTGCATTAGCTCACGCTAGTAGTTGCCGATACTTTTATAGTTTATTATACTATATTCGGCATGAAACTCTCTGATTCCAATCTTTGAGTTTCTTATTCGGTTTTAAAACAATGTGGGATTTAATATCCCCTTAATTTAGATAATAAAATAAATATTCTTGCTGCAATGTTAAACAACCCAAAAGAAAAAAAAAAAAAAAAAATATATATATATATATAGGACATTTCTAGCAGTGGCAGCTTGTACATAAGCACTTCAACACTGCAGCACTCCCAAGGAAAAAATGAAAAAATTAAATTTTGATTGTGTTTATAAATAACAATGCTTACAACATTATATAAATGCAGTACAACATGTTAAAGGTTACAGCTTATGTTTCGACATTGATTGAATAGTTAATAATTGGAATTGTTCGATTAATGCTTTAAATTACGAAACAAATGCACTGCGATCTAATGCAGTGTCGGAATTATCGTTACACAAAACAATTACTTTTTTCAATTATCGCGTTTGGCCAATTGCAGCTAGACTTGCTGATATTCGTTTGCACTTGTCATTGCATGTGACAAGTGAATCTGACACTGCTCGTTTGAGCAGTATCGCTACAGATAAATTGTATGCGTGTATGCGTTATTTCTGTGAGATACGAAACATTTATTATTGGTTCGTGGTGAGGGTGAAATATTTTTAATAAAGCAATTTTTTAATATGTAAATTTCTTTATTAATAAATTGGTTACTGATTAGGAAAAAAAAAAAAATATTTTTTTTTTACTTTGTATATGCAGCACCCTCCACTTAAAATTTTCACCTGCCACCACTGATTTATAGAGCACAACCAACAGACTGTTAGTTCTGATCATAAATTAAAAATCTCCACTGAGAGAGATGTTGTTATTATGTGACACCTCTAAGGAATCATTGTGGAAGGGTGCTCTACTCCACTCCACTCCACTACACACATCTCACTGTCTTCCCTACTGCTTAATTCTCCCACTACATGTAACTAACATCAATGCCATCTACCACCCATCACCACCAACCACAGTATTTTTTTTTTATAAGAAAGATTCTGATAATTGGACCACATGTTTATTAAGATAAATAACAATAAAAAACAAACCCGACAAGTTTCGTAAGTCATTTGACTTACATCTTCAGGGGTCAAAAGTTTATACACAAGAAATTAGAAATTACTCAAAATAGTTCATTCTATGCAGTTGTGGCTGTCTAACTGTTCATTAAATTAAATATCCGAATGCAGATTCAGTGAATGCTGGATGCTGTCACGTTCTGTTGTTCACGTTCACATTGTCTGAGATCTGACTTGGGTGTTTTTTTATCAATGCTGACTAAACTTGGTGTAGAATTAGGCCCTGGTTTTTCTTGCATTGCGTTGGAATTCTAAGCATGTTTGCAGCTTCTTTAAATTTCCTTATGTAACAATTTTTTTCAATGTAAGACATGTTTGTTTTTTGCCAGAGTACGTTATGGCCAGTGGAAGTTGTATGGTATGCTAGGCCTGATTTGTTTTCTCTTCTTTTTTTGCACGTCTTTTTGGTGTTCATTCATACAAATTTCCCCTGATCTTCCCGTCTGGCCTTCGTAGCAGATGCCACAGGAACAATGAATTTTATAAACAACTGGTTTTTTAAAGGATAATGTGGAGGTTTTGGGGGTTGTAGAAATTTTGAAATTTTTTACAGCGGTAGAAAAGCAACTTTGATGTTATGTTTGTTTAGTAATTTGGCCATTTTGTCTGTAACATTCTTGATGTATGGAAGCATGATTGCGTTCTTGAAATTTTGATTTTGTGAGATGCTTATAGGAGGTGTGTTGAGGATTTTTTTGATTGTCTTAGGTTCTTAACCTCTTTTTTTTTTTTTTGAGGATCTGTGTTAAATATTATAGTTCTTCATTTCTCTGTTTTTCTGTGCTGGATATGTTATATGCTCCGTCCCTCAAGGTTCTAATTAAACCTATTTTTTGCAAGGGGTGGTGATGTGAGGCCGCATTAAGAAATCTTCCTGTGTTGGTGGGTTTTCTATAGATGGAGAAGGATAATTTATTATCTTTTTCATTGACTCCTACCTCAATTATTTCCAGCATGCCACAGGAAGTGAATGATGATTCATTATGTAAAGTGGTTCCTGCAGATGGATACAGTAGTTCTCAGAATTATCAAATATGGTTGACAGAAAATCATGTTATACAAGGTTCATCTAAACTCCAGAAAATTGGAAGCTAGTATACAATACTAGCTTCTGTATTGTATACTAGCTGTATTGTATTGTATTTCAATACAATACAATACTGAAAGATAATCTTTGTTGCTTTCTTTACTGTGATGACACTCAATAGGAGCATTATTTTGGATCATGCAACTATTTTTTGGAAATTTCATCAGATGAATTTTATAAAATATGGTTTCAGCAAGATAGTGCAACTGCTTACACCTCTATCACTCCTTTGTTGTATTTGAAGAATGTGTTTCATGAGCAACTTTTTATTATTATTATTATTATCCAGGCCTCCATGGAGTCAAAAGACTTGTCGTGGGAGGTTGTTTTTAGGAAATACAAAGTTTATCATAAGTCGCTGATAAGCTGTTCTTGCTCTAACCACTCTCTCAGGCAATGCATTCCACGGTTCAACCACTCCTTATCCTCTTGCTCACAGCTTCCTTTCGTAACTTCCAGGGATGGCCCTTGTCATCGCTCCTTCTGGCCATTCCACCAAATGAAAGAACTCTCCAATTCTACCCTGTAACTGCCTCTCAACAGTTTCAAAGTCTCAATCATATCACCTCTCCTTCTATCCACCAAACTCTGCAGTACATTCCCTCATTTGATCCTCTTAACTGACATTGTACAGTCCTGAAACCATCTTTATTATCTACCTCTGTACCATTTCCACGATTAATTTATCCCCTTCAAATCCTGGGACCAAATCTGAGAACAGTAGTCTAAGTGTGGTCTGATCAGGGTATTATACAGCGGAATGATAACTCTTTTATCTCTTCAGGTCAGCATCCTTCTCAGTATTGCAGCAATCCTCTGGTTAACCTTCACCACCTTTGCAATATGCTCCTTGAATTTCAGTTTTTTATCAATCATCACCCCCCAGATTTCATGTCTCTCCTACTTCCTCCAGTATAGCTCCTCCAATCGAGTACACATCCACCCATTGATGGATCCCAAACTTCAAGACTATATTTTGCTGCATTAAATTGACACCCCCCCCCATTCATTTTCCCATCAGTCTAGTTTATCAAATCCTCTTGCAGGGCTGCCATATCTGCACTCTTACTGATAACCCTTCCCAGCTTCACATCATCTGCAAACAACTGAATATCACTTTGCATTCCATTCACAATGTCATTGATATACAGGTTGAACAATACAGGTCCCAGTACTAAGCCCTGTGGAACCCCACTTGTAACCTTCTGCTTGCTTGATATTGCCCCAACATACACAACTCTCTGATACCTATCAGACAGCCAATCCTGAATCCATTTGGCTAACCTGACATTTAAACCCATGTGCTGCAACTTAAATATCAGCTTATCATATGGCACCCTGTCAAACGCCTTTGCAAAATCCTAAAAAATGGCAGTATATGCCTTTCTCTCATCAACTACAATTGTCACTTTATTATAATAGACAATAGTATTACTAAAGCAAGAGCACCCCTTAACAAATCCATGTTGATTCTCACAGATAACATTACCCTCATCTGCCCAACACTGTATATAGTCCCTCACTAATTTCTCCAAGACCTTAACAACTACTGATAACACAAAAACTGGCCTATAATTAGACACTTCCAGTATGCTACCGCCCTTGTGCAGTGGCACTATCTTACCTTTCTTCCATTCCTTGGGTACCTTTCCCGCAGCCAGACTTTTATTGAAGACCAAGTCAATGGAGCTGTCAGTTCTTTAGCACATTCTCTCAAAACCCGTGGTGAAATACCATCCAGTCCCACAATTTTACTGGTATCCAGAGTATTCAGTATTTGGAACATACTCTCCTCTTGCACCTCTAAACTCTGAACCTGCCCTATCCCTCTAGTATTAAAACCTTCTTCTACAGCAGTGTTTCTCAAAGTGTGATACGTGTACCCCCTGGGGGTACACGAAAGGTCGTTTGGGGTACGTGGCAATTTTCGGCTATGCATAATTAAAGGAGTCATTATATTTTTCAACAAACAGTGCAATTAGAGATAACCGGGATAAAACGGCACTTACTAATGAATCACATCCCCCTCTCCAAAAGAAACTGTAGACCAAGCAAAACCACATGTTGCCAGTGGAACATATGGTTTTGCTTGACACCACCCCCGTCGTTAACGTGTTAAAACTAAGAAATATATAGTGAATGTGTTTCAGATATTATGGAATTCGGTTGAAGGGAATTAGCATTTCAACTCAACTGTTGAAATGCTAATTCTCTTTGGTTCGCGCAATCTTTTGTTAATACCGCACCAATCATATGCAGTTCTGCGCTGCTCTATGTATCTCAAGTCTTGTAAATTACTGGTAATTTTTGCTTGAAATAATGGGAAAGAAGATGACGCTATTTGGGTAGATGACTTTGACGATGCACACAAAGAAACTGTTCTCAATGCCAAAAGTAGTGATAGTGAGTAGGAGCTTCTTGGTAAGTCGCACCATTTTCAGTTTTTTTTTCCTGAAAACTTTAGTTTCCGGAAATTCCCGCACGTATCTCGCAACACGATTTTTAAATTTGGGGGAAAAAATTAGAGTTATATTTGAGTAAATACAGTATTTTTTTTTAGCTTTCAAATTCTTACATATGGATCATTGGTTAAAGATTGGATTTATAAAATCCCCAAAAGAGAGCAATATAAAAATACAAGTAGCTGTAAGCAACAAGAAAATGTTGATATTGCATCTGGATCAAATGAAATTGATGAGTGTGTCGTCTGACATCTCTAGAGAACTAAAATTTAAAATGAACATATAAATTCAAATAAAATAGATATTTAATTTTAATTAATATTGTAAATTAATTTATTAATTTTAATTAATTTTTTAATTAATTAATTAGGAGGTACTTGGTAATAATGAAAATTTAAGAAGGGGTATGCGGATATCTGAAGTTTGAGAAACACTGTTCTACAGGATGAATTACTCCAATAAAGTGCTCATTGAACAATTCCACTATATCCTCTGCATCAGTAGCTCTATTCCCATTTTTATCCCGCAATGTCATTCTTCCACAATCATTTCTCCTCCTACTGGCCACATAGCTAAAAAATTCCTTAGGATTTTCTTTGGATCTTAGTGCCAATCTCTTCTCATATTCCAGTTTTGCCTTCCTCACCATCCTGGCCTGCATCTTATATTTTTCATGTATCTGCCTTCCGACCATCTCCTTATATCTCTTCCATAATCTCTTTTTCACATGCAGTTCCTGATTGATATTGTTTGTCATTCACTTTACACCAAATTGTGTCTGCTTCTTCACTCATGGAATACAGCTTCCTATTGCTGCTAACAAATATTCCGTCATAATTTCCCAAGCATTAATGATATCCTGGCCTTCCAATTCTGCCCTCCATGGAACTGTCCCTATCATATATTATACTGTTATAATTCCACATACATTCCCTTTTTCTTTGATACACCTGATGTCTGTTCATCTTCCAAGTCAAAACCACATGGTCACTCTCTCCAACTGGTGAGAGAGATGTCATCTTACTTATTATCAGCTCTTCTGACACTGTGACTAAATCCAAAACTCTTGAACCTCTTGTTCCCTCTATTACGTGTTGCCTAAGACATTCGTCCCTCAAGAATTCTAAAAATTCCATCCCCTTATTACTACATGCAGTTTCCTCTTCCCAGCTTATACTGCTGTAGTTAAAATCTCCCACAACAATCGTTCTTCTTACACTTGCCAAGCTCAACTGCCTAAACATCTGCTCTCCACCCTCAGTGCTCCCTGGTTTGTAGCAACACTCCACTAAATATCCTCTCTTGGCCACTTCTACCTCACACCATATGCTTTCAAAACCATTAGTGTCACTGTCTTCCAACGCCTCCACTCTTAGAGGACATAAGTCATCACTTATCAGAAGCAGTACTCCATCACCACATTTTCCTTTCCTATCTTGCCGAAAAATGCTGTACCCTGCCACTTCAGTTCCTGTTATTATATCATCCTCCATCAGCCACGTCTCAGAGATCCCAATAATCTTTGGCCAGGCTAATGCTATCAGCACCACCAATTCATCTCCTTTATTTTGGATACTCCTGGCATTAGTATAGAGCATAAAAATTTCACTGCTTTTATGCCTATCATTGTCCCCTCTCAACTCCACTGGACTCAATGTTTCCTGATGTCGTCCCCCTTCTCTCAAGCACCCATTCCCACAAGAGGCAACCCCTACTACCATCCATCCTGGGAATTGTAGTTTCCCTGCATTGACACACTGACTCATTCAGAAAACAGCATTCTCTCCAGATGCCTTCGTCCTTCCTCATTCAAATGCAAGCAGTCTCTCGCATACAGTTTCCCTCTGTCTTCAAATGCCCTCCAAGCATTCACATATTCCCATCCTCTCTTCTGACACATTCTGGCTATTATGCTATTCAGTATTACTGCTCTTCTGCTCAGCTCATCACTATCATACCTGGGCAACAAACACACACACACACACACACACACACAATCTTTTCTCCCTGCATTTTCTTTTGCACAACCTCAAGCAAGAATCTGAGATCTCTCGTTGCCTCTCCAGTCATTCGTGCCCACCATCACAATCATTTCATCCATCCTTTCACCCCTCTTAATTGTCATAGCCACATTTTCTATCGTCCCTCCAGGCAGACACACCTCTGGCATCCTATCTTGCACACCAGAGATCATTGAGTCTCCATAAATCACACCTCTTACCACTCTGTTCCTTGATTGCTGACCTGCATCCCTTACTCTCTCTCCTCTAACCCTTTCTCTCTGTGTTTCCCTTCTTACCTGCTGTCCTGGCATCACTCTATCCCTGGTTCCAGCACTCCCTCGCATTCTTCTCATTTCCTCTCTCTGACTGTTTCCATTCTACCATCCTCTATCATTCCCATAACTCTCTCTCTCACTCCCTCTCTTCTAATGTTTCTATTCTCTCCTCTTCTATCATATCCATACCTCTCTCTCCTACTGTTTCTATACTCTCCTTTTCTATCATTCCCTCTCTCCTAGTTTCCATTCTCTCCTCTTCTATCATTCCCAAAACTCTCTCTCACTTCTACTCTGATTCACCTTGCACTCATCTTTCATACATCTCATTTCATTCACAAGACAATCCGCCTCGTCTTTCAGCTCATGTATCCCTCTCTGCAAGTTAGTCATTCTTACTTGCCATTCATTCTCCCAATCAAGGCCATCTCCGAAAACTTCACAGTCATTCAAGCTTTCCACACTCCCAACTCTTATGTACTCATTCATATTTTGCTCATCATTCTCTCCTATCACACTACTTGTCTTTCGACATTCATTTCCCATCCATGACAAAACTAGGTCGGTTATCGAAATATCTAATTCATTAAATTCCTCTCATTGCCTACATTTTGTGCATATACGCACTCCCCCTTCTCTCACCTGCCACATATCCAACTCTCGGGACACATACATGCCACAAAGTCCTTTATTATGTTACACATAATAGAGTTCTTAAATGACGGAAGACTTATTGACACGCCATTTGTGATTTCAGCTGTGGCGACCATCATTCCTTACTGCCGAGGAACTACTAAACTAAACGCTATATAAACACCGTATGATATATATATATACGCACACATATATAAATGCTAAATATATACATATATATAAATATAAATGCTATATTCAATTATACTAAATAGCAAAAACTTATCTTTTCTTCCACCGCAAATGCTGCTGACTGTGACCTCTCCCTCTCGGTAACCCAAAATAACACAATATATAACAACGAAACTCCAAAAGCAGAACCACTAAAGAAAACACTTGTGTTACTGAGAAAAAAATGTAGCACAAGTCACAAAAGAATTCACACTATACACCATTTAAAAATCACTTTTTTTTTTCCCACAGCTCAAATCCACCACCGCGTGCTTCAGCGACCCTAGCACCACCCACGAAGTCAGAAGACTCATCATGGGAGATCCATTGTTCACACACTAACCATTGATATGATATATGATATGATAAGTATATTCACAAAATACCTATCATACCTCTCCTTAAACTCATTCACTGATGAAGCTCCCCACAAACAAACACCTCTGGCAACCTATTCACACCTCCCTTCAAGCAAAAAAATCTAGTCCTAACACTCTTAGTTAACCACATTCTTATACAACTTCTACTGATGAGCCCTTGTTCTCTCCCTTCTTGCCATGTACTGAAAAAAGTCTTCAATGTTAATCTTATAAAACCCCTTTAATAACTTTAGTGCTTCTATCATGATACCTCTTTTCCCTCTCCACAACTTCTTCATGTTACATGGAATCTGGGAGTCTAGATCGATGAACAGTAGTCAGATGGTCTTATTAAAGCCTTATATAGAGGAACAGTAACCTCTCTATCCCTGCTTGTTAGCATATTCTTCAACAACCACGTCATCGGATGTGCTGTTTTGGTTACCTTCACAATATGTCCTCTACACTTTCCTGTCCAGAATCACACCTAAGTCCCTGGCCCCATCAGTTTCCTCCACTTGAGTTCCATCAATATAGTACACAGCTTCTGATCTCTTCTCAAAGTGCATCACCTCTTGGCCGCATTAAACTGGTAGCCATTCACATTTGCCCATACTGCTAGTCTGTTTAATTCTTCCTACAGGATCTATAAATCAAGAAATATAAATTTTCCAGACCACTCAGTTTTCTGCCTCTCCTATCCATCTCACTCCTGCAATTTGTTCCAGTTCATCCCTCCATCTTCTTCTCGGTCTTCCTCTTTGTCTTGCTTCATCCATTGGTCTCCATCTTGTTTTTCTAGTCTGTCTCCCATCACTGCATCTGGCAATATGGCCAGTCCATCTTCACTTAACCTGTTTAATATATTTTACAATATCCATGACACCTGTTTGAGATCTTATCCAGGTATTTGTCTTCCTATCTCTTAATGTTATTTTTAGCACACTTCTCTTCATGCGATGTTGTCCATGTTTCTCCTCCATATGTTAGGACAGGAAGTATGCACTGCTCAAAAACTTTCCTTTTTAGACTTATATGGATGTTACTTCTGAATATGTCTCTCATTTTCCTATAAACCATCCATCCAAGGTGAATTCTTCATTCAATCTCTTTTCTTTGGCAGTCCTCAAAGGATAATAATAGGCCCAAATATACCTATGAAGCAACTTGTTCTATTTCATGGTTTTCAACTTTGAAAGTTCTGTTTTTTTTCTCTATTTATTTTTAATCCAATTACTCTGGAGGCTTCATTTAGCTGATTTAATCTTTCTTCCAGATCTTCAAGATTATCTGCTATTAGGACAATATCATCTACAAATTTCAGATGATGCAGCCTTTCTCCATTTGTGTTTATTCCTTTTGTTTCCCAATCAAGACTTCTAGTGCAGCTGTAAATAATTTGGGAGATATGGTGTCACCTTGCTGGATGCCTTTTTGTATTGGGAACTTTTCACTGTTTTTATATAATTTAATTACAGAAGTTGCATTATTGTAAATATGTTTTAGTATTTCAATATATGGTTTCTCAGTTCCCTGGGTTTCAAGTGCTTTTAGTGTTGACCTCTATCTTACACTAAATAGCTTCAAATGAACTGCCATCTGAATTCCAGTAGCTGTGATGTGCTTCTACTCTTTTTGGCTTTAATTCCACTGCCATCATTAGCAAAACCCTTCCACTGTTCCTTCTGTCTTCTCTGAAGATACTATATCCCTTGCATTCCTATGACCATATCATCATCAGTCAATTATGTCTCACTAATGCCTGTAACTTTTGATCAAGGTGCTAATAAGTGCAAAAACTCCTCAACCTTATTTCAAATACTTTTGGCATTAGTACACATAAACTGCAATACCCTCTCCCCTTCATCCCATAGCCTCCCTTACACCTTGTGTTACTTAATCCACTGAAGTTAATTTGGTGCTACATTTTGCATCCTGATCACTCTACCACTTAATAATTTCTAGGTTGCCTCTACCCATGTTCACCCTAATTCTCCTAAACAGTTTAGTTTCCCTGAATTTTTACTTCCATATTTCTGAACAGCATTTTCTCAAGACTCCATTTATTCATTTAGGTGCAAGCTATCCACCTTACATAAATCCTTCCATCCATCAAATTCACCCTACAAGTCTACAAACTCCACAGCATTCCTTCTGCACAATCTGTGTGACTCATTTGCGATCATAGCTGTCACCTCAGCTCGCCTCTATCATACTGTAGCAGTGGACTCATAACTTTTACTCTCTCTCTCACTCTTTTTTTTTGCATGCACTAGCAACTCATTCATGTCTTCTTGCACACACTTGTCACCTGCTAATTTATTAGCCACCAAGAGTCCAGACTTTGTTCACTAATTGTTGAGGATTTTTCAAAGAATGCTGTTTTCAAAGTACCCTTATTTGCTGGAATAGTCATCGATTGAAATTCAACATACTGCATGTACTATATTAGCATAGCAGAATATTAGAAATGTCCTATATTGTGTTTCCTCATAAATGCTTGTGTGGGAAATATATGTCTGTTTACAAATATCTGTGATTGGGTTACCATTAATCCTGTACTAGGGTTAATGCATTTTTTTTATTTTATTTTTATTTTTTTTTATTTTTTTTGTGTACTGTATTATGAAAGAAATGTGACTTCAACTAATGTTAATATTTCAATTAAATTGTACATTTTTCATGATGTACATTTTATTAACTCATGATAAATTTTTGATCTAGAATTTCTCTGCAAATTTGCCACTTTTTTTTTTTTGTTATTAAAGTTACTTTGTATAAATAAGGATTAAAATAGTCCCCCCCCCCTTCTTTCATTGCAGGTCATCAAGATTATTGCGAGCATTTTACATTCCATTTCTGACAGATTTTAAATGTGCCTATGTTGATTATAACTTGTTGCAGAATACAAGGATACATGAAAAGAAAACATTAAAGAAGAAAAAAAACAATTACTAGCCTAGTCATAGTAAACTTGTAAATTGTCCAGAATTGTATAAATTGACTGGAAGATAATTTTGTCATTAATGTAAGGTTGATATTTGTGGATTCCTGTTTTGGAATATGAGGGCTTGGTGTTTAATCTCAACTTTGTTGCAGTGGAAAAATGAACTTATGCTTATCCTAAAATCAGTTTTTATATATATATATATATATAAACTGCCATTGTTTAAATGTTGTCTCTGCACTTACCACACAGCATAAATTTTCATTTAATCTGAATGCATTTCCCCCTTTTTTTTCTTCTAGAGAATATTTCAAAATTGATATTGCTTAAGTATGTGTTTGGGAAAGTCAAGAAGTAGTAATAATGCATTGTGATATACATTTTGATTTATGAGTTTTCAAGTTTCTTTACATTATTACAGTGAAGTGCAGTAAAACAAACAAACAAAAAAAAAAGTGGAAATGTTTTTGAAAATACTGAGTGTTTATAATTGCAATGTCCAGGGTCATCATAAGAATACTTCCTTGTCTTATCCTCTTCTAAGATCATCTAAAAAAGAAAAATGATTATGGACCAACTGTATGGCCATCTCAGGGCATCCACATTCCTAAATGGATAAAATACTGTAGTTCATTATAGTCTATGCAAACTCCTTACCATTGAGCTACATATTCTGTGGTAAGACTGCTTTACCCTTATAGGGTGCTAATTCATGCAACTGCAGTAGCTGTATCTTTTAGTATCATCCAGAAAATCATATATAAATGAAACCTCATCATTCTTGTGTATTGACCACTAGATAAATGTTTTTACAAAATTAAAGAAAACTTTTTGTGATATTTGCTTTGGAATTTTTAAAAACTATATCAATTGCAAAAATTTTTATTTTTATTATTGTATCACTACCTAGAAGATTTCATATTGTATCACTACCCAGAAAGATTTCATATAGTAATATGACAACTTCATGTATTTTATTATGCCTTCTTCTTTTCAGCAATATCACCATTTTCCATTTAGTATAGCATCTAAATGGATTACATCAGTTGTCAAGTTATATCACTTGACAACTGATGAAAACTGGTGATATCAGTATCTGGATATTACCATTTTTCTAAAGGTATAATTCCAAATGAGAAATGAGAGTCCAGTTAATTTTGAACTTCATACATATGAGATTTTTATATTTATCCTGAACAAAGGCTGTGGGCATACAGGTGACAGCTCTGTGTCCAATAGAATTTATAAATCCCTCTTGGTTACTCTGATTATGTTCATGTTTTATCAGAGATATCAACCAAGATGATTGTTCCTTACATATTCTGCATATCAGAATAATGTGCTGCATAAACATTTATTCTATGAAAAATATACTGGTGAAATGTGAAATTTTATATTCTTGAAATTCATGATTTATCACTTAAATTTTTGTTATTTCTGGTTAAATTGGTAAATTGATTTTGGACTAAAAGTACTTTTAAAAGTTATCATGTAGAAAATTTAAATAAAGGTAATTCTTACTGCTGATGCTAAATTGTTGACAAAAGTACAACACCAAACTGCAGGATATCGAAATAAAAAGTTGAGTTGCATTAACTTTTTTGTCTTATTGGATTATTTGCTTTATAAACATGGGAATATGTTTTTTATATGCACACACTTAAATACAAACTTGGAAGTTTTTCAGATTTCATAGACAAACATTGCAGCAATTAATTTATTTTTCTATTAAATGTGTATATAGTTTTGTTGAATTTTTAGCAAATGAAATTTTAAAATAATTTAAGAAAGGAGGTGGAGTGAGGCTGTCTACTTATTTCTGAAACTTAAAAGATAACTTGTGTATGATTTTTAAACAAGTTACAGGTGGAGGCTGCATTTAAAAATGACAAGTTAATAAAATGTTGAAAAATCTAAAGTTTTTTATTTATTTATTATTATTCTCTGAAGGGAGTAGGAGCAGAACTCTTTAGCCCTAACTTTTCTTTGAAGTCAAAAAATACTGGCAGATGGACTTCATTCTTCAGCAACATTAATAATTGAGTTCATTTCTACCAATATTTTGTAGACTTAAAGATGAAGAGAATATTGTAAAAAACCTGCAAGATTTCGTGTTCTGAACCCTGACTAGTATATATTATGGTGTGAGGTAATGTGTTCAGGGGGAGTTTTTCAGTAGAGAAAAAAATCTTTGCCAAAACTCAGCTGACCTTGGAATATTTTTGGTGATGAATATTTTGGTTGGGCATAGGAAGAATGTGAGATTAGATATTAGCAGACTATTGAGGAGAGTGAAAGACAACAGTGTGGTAGGAAGGTTTTGTGTTGCCTAGGTATGACAATGATGAGTTGCAGCAGAGAGCAAAGTTCTTTATTGGAATGTTAGCAGAAATGTGTGAAGAGAAGGAGCAGTTTGTGTGGGACAAGTTTGAAGGATGAATGGAGTTGTATAAGAGCGATGGACTGTATCTGAATGGTTATGTAGTGAGTCATTTGGGAAGGTTGCTGCGGGAAGGAAACGTAATGAGTGATGCAAACAAGGTATCAGTGGAAGTTCAAGGTGATGTGAATGAGCAGCAGAGTGGACTAGATGAGACCAATGTGGTTGGGAATGGAGAAGAGAATGTAAGAACAGGAATGCAAAATGAGATGGGCCAGTAGGTCAGAGGGACATGATATGAGTGGATTCTGAAAGTGGTGGTAATGCACATATGGGATGTCTGTATAAGAATGGAATACATGGGGGGGGGGTTGAGTCTGGGGCTATGTGGAGGAGAATAGAACTGGTTATAGGCCTAAAAAAACAGGGGACATCGTGAATAGAACTGGTTATAGGCCTAAAATTGAATTATGTAGATTTACGAATGTCAGGAGCATCAGGTATAAGGGAGATGAAATTGTTGCATTCATTGAGTTTATGTGCCCAAAAATAGTTGGAATAAGTGAAACGTGGTTGGATTACATTGACATCTTGTGGAAAGAATAGAAATGGAAGGATATGATGTTTTTCATGAAGATAGAAAAGGCAAGAAGGGAGAAGGAGAGTGCTTAGATAGCAGGGGAATTATGTCTGCACAGGGTTGAGATACAAGGAGAAAAAATGGCAGTGATTTTGAAACAGTATAGTGTGAAGTGGAGTTTGATTAGATATTTGGTGAGGTGTTACTACAAGCCAAGTAATGTTAGAGGGTGGAAACAAAATGTATAGGCAACTTGGCTTAGTAAGCAAGCAAAAGTGATCATTATGGGTGATTTTAAGTATGGCAATATTGATTGGAATGAAGAGATAGCAGGGAATAAGGAGAATTCTTGAGTTCTTAAGGGATCACAATCTTAGGCAGTGCATAGAGTGATGTGAGGGTTAAGTCTTAGATGTGGTTATATTACCAAGACAGCCAGTCATGTGAGAATTTCTATAAAAAAGGGATATATGTGGAAGTACAAGGCTGGGGATTATAAAAAGCATAGGAGACAACTTGGAGCTACAGCCTGGAAAGAAGAGTTGAGTAGGAAAGATAGATGCTGTGTAGGCACTGATACTGTTTAACAGCAGCAATATGCTAACATATTGCTGCTGTTTAACGGCAACGATATGTTAGTGTATAACAAGGTGAAAAAGCTAAACAAGGTAGGGGTAGAATGGATGAATGAAGAGTTAAGCATGAAATCTGGAAGAAGAAGATGGCACTGTGTGAGGAGGCAATGATCAGCTGTATGAAGAGTATACAAAGAGCAAGCCAGGAAGGTAACTCCATTGGTAAATGCAGCAAAGTGCACTATGAGAAGAAATTAGCCAATCAAGCTAAGAAAAATACTAGTGAGTTTTTCGATATGTGGAAAGTAGACAATGAAAATGACTACGGTAGGATGACACTAGCAGATTGATAACTAATGTGGAATATATAGCTGAATTATTCAATGATCAGTTATCAGTGCATTTCATCCTCATGATGGCAACATCAGGAGAAACTGGAGTGTAGAGGGTATGACAGAGGAAGGACTGATGGTAAATGAGCAGGAAGTATATGAGGAATTAAGTAAACTTGATGTTAATAAGGCCACAGGATTTGACAGCATATATCACTACGTGTCTCAAGAGACTGCCCTATGGAATTAATGGCACCTTTGGCACAATTATTTAACCTGAGTCTTACAATAAGATGAATCCCAAAGGAATGGAAGGTGGGAAAAATTGTTCCACTTCACAAAGTGGGGGGGGGGGATAAGACTATGCCTACAAAATATTCTAGTTAGCACTAGAATTCAGAAGTGGGTTGATAATGATAATAGCAGTATTCTTTATGATATGCAGCAGTTTTTTTAGGGGTCGGTCACGTTTCAGCAATCTGCTTATGTATTACAAGGTGATGAATTCACTCAATAAAGGAGATACATACGCTGTGGTATATTTAGATTTTTCAAAGCCCTTTGATAGACTGCCACACGACAAGCTAGTAACTGAAACAGATGGGGTTAGATAACAGGCTAGTGAGTTGAATAGCTGATTGGCTTTCAGACAGGTATCAGTAGGATGTATATGGAGGAGTGGTATGCCAAAAGAGGAGGGTCACTAGTGGAGTGCCTCAGGGATCTGTTTTGAGACCAACGGCATTCAGACCACTTAGCTGGGAATGTGCAGCTGTTCGTCGATGATGCAAAATTGGAAAGGCTTATGAGAAGTAGGGCAGATGTCTTGCAGGAGGATCTGACTAGACTCTATGACCTGGCAAATCATTGGAGCTATCAGTTTAATGTTGCAAAGTGCAAGGTCTTGAAATTTGGTAGGCAAGGTTGGGATGCAGAGCATACAATTAATGGACAAATTTTGAAGGAGATGGAAAAGATGAAAATATCTGGGAGTGATGGTGGACAGAAACTTGAAGTTTAGGGTCACGTTGCTAAAATTGTAAGATCATCCTAGCGGATTATAGCAATAACGAGGAGGACTTAAAAGCAGAAGCAAAGAAGTTATGGTTGCCCTGCATAAGGCTTTGATTGGGCCACATAGACTACTGTGCACAGATTTAATAGCATAGTTTCAAAGGAGATGAGGATGTATTAAAGAAGGTCCAGAGAAAGTTGACTAAGTTACTGTCAGATCTATCGAATGATATATGTGAGGAGAGATTGAGAGAATGCAATTTACAGAGCCTTTTGAATAGAAGAGATGATTGAGATAAGTTGGTGAGGGGTTACCAGATTAATGTGAAAAAGATATTTCATAGAGTAAAGTAAAAGCAAAGCAAAGGTAGAACAGAGGCCATCCATGGAAGCTGTATAAGTAGGATGTGAGCAGGGGAGTGAGAAGCAGCTAATTGCTAACTCACCAGAACTGCCACCACCCTATTCATCTTTTATTCCATCTATGTCTATTCTCTGGAAGAGGCTTCTTTGACGTGTTCCTGAAAGATCACAACTTCCAACTATTCAAAAGAACATCGACAAATTCTTTCTCAGTGTGTTCGTCAACATTCACGTGATCTGCGAGATATTATGCCTGCTTCAGTATAATTTCTAAATTCAACTTCCTGTCTACACCTTTTGGTTTCTCAGTCTTCCATCAAGACAGGTTGCATTTCCGAGGTGCAACTTTACTTTTTACAAGAATGAACTGATAACAATTATCCTTTTTCTACTCTATAGAAATCATTAACTATATTATTAACTATTGATTGGGCCACATAGACTATTGTGCACAGATTTAGTTGCATAGTTTCAAGGGGGATGAGGATGTTTTCCACTTTAACATCTTTAGAATGATCTGAGGAAATTATCCATCTCAAATCATTCCTAATAATGTAATTTACCAATGGAGTTACCTTCCTGGCTTGCTCTTTGTATTCTTCATACAGCTGATCATTAAATTATATGGAAGCCTATGTGTCATCATCAGTAGTGATGATGATACTCTCTGGTTTGAAAGATATGGGTTCAAATCCCCAGTAGGATGCAAAGAACGTTTATAAATGCTCTGCAACCAAAGATAAGTTAGCTAATCTTATATGATGGTAACAGGGTTTTTCTTCCCATCTAAGGTTTCGTTATCCTGCAAAACAAGTTCAGCTGGAAGAACTCAACCAACTAATTAACAAACATAATATACAGACCTCATTGACTTAGTTGTTTAGGCTGTAATTCTCAAGAACCCCACCCTTTATGTTATATTGTGGGTGCAGTAGAATCAAGGAGAAGTCTTTAGCCTTCTCATCAATTCTACTATAGTAGCATACAAAAGAACTCTATACTTGGACTGCTCCTGCTGTTTAATCTATACATTATTAGGAATGATTTGAGATGGGTAATTTCCTCAGATCATTCCCAAAGATGTTAAAGCGGGATACATCCTCATTCCGCCTGAAACTATGCGACTAAATCTGTGCACAATAGTCTATGTGGCCCAATCAATAGTTAATAAAGGTGATGTAGTGATAATGCAGGATGATTTCTATAGAGTAGAAAAAGGATAATTGTTATCAGTTCATTCTTGTGAAAAGTAAAGTCGCACCTCCGGAATACAGCCTGTCTTGATGGAAGACTGAGAAACCAAAAAGTGTAGACAGGAAGTTGAAATTAGAAATTATACTGAAGAAGCAGGCATAATATCTCACAGATCACGTGAATGTTGACGAACACACTGAGAAAGAATTTGTCGATGTTCTTTTGAATAGTTGGAAGTTGTGATCTTTCAGGAACACTTCACAAAGAAGCATCTTCCAGAGAATAGACATAGATGGAATAAAAGATGAATAGCGTGGTGGCAGTTCTAGTGAGTTAGCAGTTAGCTGCTTCTCACATCCTACTTATACAGCGTCCATGGATGGCCTCTGTTCTACCTTTACTTTACTCTATGAAATATCATCACTACTGATGATGATATGTAGGCTTCTATATAATTTAATGCAACACATTTAACTGTAGCATCATTTCTATGCCAATAGCATGGAACAAGGTATCTCAGAGAGGATACTTTTATTTAAAAATGTTTGCCATATTTTGTGCAGTAAATGTCCTAAAAAATCAGCTAACAAATTTTAACTGCCCAAGGCTATTACTAATTGTAAGCGGTATCTGATGAAAAGACTGGCAAACAAGTGCTGCCATCTTTTTTGTGTCTGCCATTTCTTTGTACCTAATGATACAAAGAGATGTACAAGAACATATACCTAACGGTATATGTTCTTTTATGAAAATAGTGTGGGTTCTAAGTTGGATTTTCTTGAGTTTATGAGACGAAAAATCCTAGTTGCCTGTGCCAGAGATCGACTAACTCGGGAACAAGTCGAAAAAAGGCTTAGAAAAACTTCCTCCAGTTGGCATCTAGACTTGAACTAAAGTCTGTGTTCTGGCAGCTAGTGCAGGGGATGCCAGCATCACTTCCACTGAGTTACACAGACTCGTTTTCTCCTTATAGGGAATAAAAGCCGTTAGCTGATTTTTTTAGGAGAATGAGTGGGCCACTGACCATGCCCACGGTGGGATTCGAACCAGCAGCCTTTTGGCTGGAGAGCAGATATATATATATATATATATATTATTGACACCTCCAAGGAGTCCGAAGACTCATCGCGGGAGGGCACCTACTTTATAACTCTGTCTCCATTTACTGTGCAAAATTTTTGGTAAACATTTTTAAATGATATAAAGTATCCTCTCTGAGATACTTCGTATCATTTCACGAATGAATGAAATTCTTCTAGCCAACAAGGATCTGTATTTAAATCTTTTATTATTATTATTTGACACCTCCAGGGAATCGAAAGACTCGTCAAGGGAGGGCACCTACTCTATAACCCTGTCTCCACCACTTAATCTACCAACTATAACTACCGCAACTACTCCAACGCCATCTATCGTCCATCACCGCCACTGGTATTTCTACAGACAATCACAAACAACCATGTCCACGGCGCGATTCGAACCCGCGGCCATTTGGCTGGAGAGCGGATACGCTAACCACTCGGCATTTACGATACGTTTAATATATCTATATTATATGTTATTATTATTGACACCTCCAAGGAGTCCGAAAACTCATCGATGGAAGGACACCTACTTTATAACTCTCTGTCTCCATTACTACACCGAACCTCTACTACCAATCATTTACATTAACGCCATTTACCGCCCAACACCACAACAACTAGTATTTTGTTTGTATGTAAATTGCGTGTGTTCTGAAGGGCCAATTTGTCTGTATGCGGGATGGAAAACCCGAGTTTCCGGGAGAAAAAACTCTGCTACCTCCGTATGAGATCGGCTAACTCACCTTCGATTGAAAAAGTCCATATAAAGATTCCGCCCGTCACGACGAGAATCGAACTTAGGACTTTTTCCAATCCAAGGCCACAACGTACCGTCGTTCTAATTGCGCTACGGAGGCTCTTTATACCAGTGGTGCACTCAGGATTTAATCTTGGGGGGAGAGGTCGAGTTGAGAATACACACTACGCATTGCATACAACCTATGACTGAGCATATGCAGTGATCGCCAATACATGATACCAATGATCTCCTTTGGCCTGGTTCGGACAAACGAAGTAGCGCTCGCCTTGCATTCACAGCGGCGGTGATTCCCGAGGGCTAAAGGATATTATCACCTTATGTGATAGCTAATTAATAAGTTGTACATAAATAGAAGACATGATACAACATAAATAAAAAAATAAATTTTAATTAGGAAAAGATTTTTGGAAAATGTTCTAGTGTTTTTTTTGGGGGGGGGGGGGAAAGAGCCCATTTTCCCCCTCCCTGGGTGTGCCAGTGCTTTATATTGTAGGTAAATGTCGATTTACCTGCACTGAAGAAATGGTGATTTAGGTTGTTGAATCTCTAATTTTATTTAGGGAAAGGGGGGGGGGGATTCATATTAACTATTTTTTTCCAGAATTCGGGAACTTTTATTGAGTCAGGTGCCAATAATAGAAAATATGAATAAATTATTATATTTTATTAAGAAAAATAAAACCATAACGTAATATATAATATTAACAACAAATATATTCAATAAAACTATGTTAACAAAATAAATAAATAAAATATATAAAATCTCGGTTCCTCAGTATTTTTTCTTAATCTCATAGATAATTTCATAAACTGTAAGTGATAAAAAGTACTTATAAAAAAAACTTTAACAACACAATTTTCTCTTACCAAACTACCCTTATAAGTATTGTAATGTAAGGTTGCTTTCTGCCGCAGTCGTGAGATCAGTGAAGGTTCAGTGAATCTGTTTCATTTCACACGGTACTACGTCGAGCGTAGCGAGATTCTACATTTGATATTTTGTTTTTTACTATTCGTTGTTGTTTTATGACTTTAATGTGGAGGAAACACGTCAGGTGATTAATGAAGATTTATCTCTCTTTTTAATGTATGTATAAACGATCCTGCTGTAGCGTACTCTCTCTCTTTCTCGCCCTTAATGATATTTTTTTATTTTTTTATAAATATAAATTCTAAATTTTCTACTCTCGGTTTCTGCATAACATATTATTATTATTATTAAGTGAAAAAAAAAAAAAAAAAACTTTTGCTAGCGATATTAAATGGAAGGTTCAATGGAATCTGACCAGGTCGAGAGTAGGAAATTTTACATTTGATGTTTTTCTACTTTAACATTTTCTACATTCTACATTCGCTACTTTAAAATGATAACACAAAACAAAGAAAAGTAAAAGTTATGATTTTAAAGTAGCGAAACAAGTAACATAATAATTGATGAATATTTGTCTTAATTTATGTAATATACAAATCAATTATCGAAAGCATTTTTTAACTCGGCAAAGAAAACGAAGATCCCATTTTAGCGTACTGTTTATTTTCCGCCCCCTAGCGGTATAATTTTTTCATTTTCTACTTTATTATTTATTTATATTATTTATTATTATTCTACTTTTTTATTATTATTATGTATTGAAATAAAAGCTTTTGTCAGTGATATTAAACAGAAGATTTAATGGAATCAGCACTGCGTCAAGCATAGCGGGAATCTGCATTGGATGTTTTATGTTTTATTTTTTGGTTGTTTTATGCATACTCTCTACTTCCCGCCCTCTAACGGCCTAATTTTTTTTTTAATTTCTACTTTCGATTTCTACATTACGTTTTATTATTATTATTATTATTATTATTATTATTATTATTACCTGGAGAAAAAAATCTACTAGCGATATTAAAGAGAAGTTTAAGAATTAGCCTCAGGGGGCTTTGCTTGAAGACATACAGCACTGAATAGCTTATCCAGCTATTAATTTTTTTTTTCTTATATTTCATTTTCCTAACGTTGTAATTACGAGATTTTGAAGAGTCGCTGTAAGAGTATAAAAATCATACGAAGATAAACTAGTTTTCTTAAAAGACAAAAATCCTCTCCTCTTCCTGTTTAAGAGGTGTACACTACTCACACTATATTAGCCCAGCCTGCAGGAATTTAACATTCTCTTTTGAAGCTTCATCCTTATGACAAGCTCCGTGGCGTTCTCTTGACGCGAGCGATGACGTCCTCTGTCAAACAGGCGAGCAGCACTAGCTCCCATCTCCCTAGTTGCTAATGACATCTAGAGCAGCCCTGTTACAAAAGGCCAAGCGGGAGCTTCGCACAAAGAACCATTTAAATGTTAATGAAAGTTTTCCGTGGCTTTGTTTGCAAACCGTTCTCGAAGCAGTGCGAAGGCGAGCGTCGGCTTTTCTCTCGCTGCCTGGGATAAGGGTTGCTTTTGTTGTCAAGTCTCCAGCGCGTGCAAAGATGCTGTCCTAAAAAGACCAACATAACTGCGTGTGATAAGGGATACTCAATATTTTTCTCGCAGACGACTTACATGAGACCACGCCTGCTCATGTACACCATTGTTAGGTGCTCGCTTCACGTTATTGACAGTTGTGGCTTGCTGGTTGTTGCTCGTGTTGGTAACCTGCAAACAATGGGCATGGCCTTGGATAGGTTGCGTTATATTACACGGAATACAACACTGGTAAATGCGGGAAGGAAAAAAAAAAATAGCAAGAAAGAAAATGCTGACGCTAGCACAGCTAGACACGTGGATTCTTGTGTCTTTGTTGCTACGTAAAATGAATACCGGTGGTCAGAATCGAATGTTTTTCAATTCTTCTGAGGACGAAGATGAAAGATGCAGAAACCTTGTGACAGAATATTTTGACAGTCAGTGTATACAGTATTTGCAGCGAATAAGAATAGAGCATTCAGAATGGATTGCACACCAAACAAATGAGAGTTGCATTATCATCATTCATTCAACTATTGTCATAATTTATGACTGTAGATGGGATTTAAAGTAATGGATAGTCTCTTTCATCGTTGCTATTGATCGAGTCTCTTTTAAATGAAAGATTTCAATCAATATTCTGAACACATTCAGAGACTGAAGTTAATTTCTGAAACGTCCATAATGATATCAACGTCAAAAGAAACTGTGGGTTCAGTTATGTAGGGAAAACAGTTATGTCATGTAAAGTAAACCGAAATATAACTATGTGAAAATCATTATTATCACGTAAAAGAAACCGTAAGGGAAGCTGTTGTTGAAAACTAATGTCAAAAAGAAAGAAAAAAATCAGTTTAAAAGCCAAGAAAACATTTATTTTCTAGAATTATTTTCCTCCTTGATTGGATTCATGAATGTGAATCTCATCAAGAAAGAAAATGACATCCTATCATCAACTAAGGACACGTGACGTTTTTTCCAGTACGTCACACAGGCCTCTTGGTGCAAGTACTAAAGAGTGGAATAATAACTATAAAAAAAAAAAAAAAAAAACTTATTTAGGGGAATCATTTTATTGTGATTCTACAGTCCTTTATATCATAAAAGACATATTACTCTTAAACAAATTTCTGTAACGTTTTAAAATGTTTCCTTTGTAAAAACTAAGCCAATGAGATGGATGTCAAGCTATGACTTAAATACGCATGTTCATAGACATTTGATTTTTTCTAGAAAACCCGACGAGCTAGCTCTGAATGAAAAGATCTAAACACGGTTTCCTTTGATTATTGATAGAAGTTTTATAGAAGAAAAATGCTGCTACCTCCGTATGAGACAGATTAAATCATCTTCATTTGCAAAGCTCTTATAAAGGTTCCATACTGGATTCAAGCCTCTATTTGCAGTTTGAAAATGAATAATGTAGTCCCCCCCTTATCCGCGGTCAACCGCCGTCCAAAAATATTAAATGGAAAATTCCAGAAATAAACAATTTATAATTACATCGGCAAAGTGGATATTAGATCCAACATTATTTCAAAGCCGAATGTTTGTAGAAACTCTGAAAGTTTTGCAAGTTGACCTGAGAGCTTACGAGAATACAATCCTCAACAACCCCGAGTTGCCTTAGTTTGCACTACTTGACTTGGTAGCTAAGGCAACTCGGGGATGCCGAGTATTATATTCTTGTAAGCTCTCAGGTCAACTTGCAAAACTTTCATAGTTTCTACAAACATTCGGCTTTAAAGTAATGTTGGATCTAATACCCACTTGGCCGATGTAATGTTACATCGTCGAAATGAAACTGTATGGCTCTTTCTTTTAGTAATAGACAATTCATAAGTTTTAAATTGCGCGCTGTTCTGAGTAGTTCTCGGTTATCAGATCGACTATCGCAGTGCTTGTGTTCAAGTAACCCTTATTTTACTTAACGATGGCCCCAAAGCGCAAGAGTAGCGATGTTGGCCATTCGGATATGCCAAAAAGAAGCCGTCAAGTGCTTTCTTTTAACTGAAAAAGGCGAAAATTCTCGACTTCATAAAATAGTAAATAAATAAATAATCATCAAAATAATAATAACGTATGCTGGGGTTGCTAAGATTCCATTCGCATTTAGATTAGTTATTGTTGTTAATCTCTTACTGTGCTTAATTTATAAATTAAACTTTATCATAGGTATGTATGTATAGGAAAACATAGTATATATAGGATTCAGTATTATCCGTGGGGTGTCTTGGAACGTATCCCCCGCAGATGAGGGGGGGGGGAGACTACTGTACATAAAAATAGGTATCTTACATTTATGATCAATCTAACTGAGATAAGCAAATTATCATTTCGAATAGTGGTCATGTATTTATGTGTGACTCCTACTGGCATGCATTACTACCTTATTCGGGTTAAGGATTAGATAATTCAGGAACATTGCTGCTATAGAGACCGAACAAGGAACTATTTTTAAAACCTCCAGTAAGCAAAGTGGTGGTCTCACACAGGTGTAACTCGCTTATCACCCTATACGTCATTCCTGACATTAATTGGATAGCGGTTACATTATTCGCTCGCCAATTACGCGCGTATTTGCTAAAAAAATATATTTACCAATTCATTCCTTCATAACTCTTACTTTTTTTTTGCACTGCACCCACGCACACACAACTTGCAAAATTCTCGAGACCCCTACAACTATGCTGGTTACGAAAAAGTGAGGAAGTGAGAGGGAGGGCTGAGAACTTTTTTTTAGCACTCCAGAAGAGGGGAGGGATCATTCAAAAGGATGCGTAGTTTTGGAAGTGTGGTATTATTCATATTTTATGAAATCGTAATCAATCTTAATAATCAACAGCTTCATTTAATTAATAACCACTGTTGACCTTGGTCGATACATGTCCACTTTAAAAAAATGTGCATTTTAAGTGAATAAACACACTATTTAGGATTATTTAGACTATTATAGTAATTTAAAAGAAAATATTTATTAAAAAATGATATATTTTTACAAACATACATAGCTTTTTACTTTAAAACCGTTGTATTATCCACTATTTGTCGGAAGCGTCACGTTCAAGAGTGTTGCGTGCGCACATAGCAAGCGGAACTTATAACGCTTTCAACTCTGCAGCTATGACACAAAAATCAACTTCGAAAACTTATAAATATGCGGCAGGACACATCCTGTACCTGTTACAGTTGAGAATGCTAATAAACTCTTCTTCGATATTGAAGAGCAGTGGCGAATTCTCCATGCTTGCTGCGCAAGCTCATTACTTGAGAAAGAAGTAATATTTATTTGTTAATAAATGCATGCATTTATAATCATTCCATTTAGGATTTTATTTTTATAGACAGAAGAGTCTTAAGCTTGCGCGGCAATGATTGAGCTTTGCGTTGTGTATCGAAGGCCGATGCTTGCTCATCTAGTTAAAGCTACCTCGGCTTGCTCGGTTGTAGGAGCTTCCAGGTCCTAGCTGCAGCACTGTGATTTCATGCCCACGCATAGCCATTTCCGCTCCCTTCACGTCATCTTAAACACAAGGCCATACGCAGTCAAATAGCTCTAGCCAGTGAGTTTCAGCCAGCCTTTACAAGTGTGCGTGTTGCTTGGGAAAATTAAGTTACAACCAACTTTTTATGACGATGTTATTGACCAGTTCATAAACAAGAACCGTACGGTAGAATTTGTATTCAAGTAGCTAAATTGAAAAAGATAAAGTATTATTTGTAAAATAAATGTTGTATTTGTATGATTAAATGTACATAAATTTCTAAATATATAGTTTTAAATGGTCAATAATTCATTATTGCGCTAATCAGACTTCAATCGTACCTCTCACTCCATGAATGATAACAAGAGCAAGCATGAATTTCAAGACCAGCATTCGCCCCTGTTGAAGAGGATACCGATTGGAATCGATTCTTTCCTAAAACGAGTCAGACTTCCTTGTTTTCTTCGCAGGTGATGCGTAGTTTTCTTCGTAGGCTCCCCACATATCTTTAATGTGTTTTAAGTAAAAACTAGGGAAGACTGCTTTTGCTGCGATGGTGATATACTCATGAACCAAAACATTATCTCAACGCGGTCTGTTTCCAGCCAACCAGACTCCACGCTTAGCCTAAAATAGGCTAGTGGTGGATGTGTTCTGGTATGGCGATTGTTCTTGTGTCATCTCTTCCTATCACCCCCCCCCCCACACACACACCCACACCCACACACACACTAACACACATTGACCGCTAATACCTGGGGATTTTCGAACATTGCTCTACATGGTGAAAATGTGGCCTGTTAGATCTGGACTCTTCAACAAAACTACGCCCGCTGTCACGAGCACACGGAATTGCTTGGATATGCCTTTAGAGCTGTTCGCACCATGCCATATCCAAGCAATTCCGTGTGCTTCCCTGGCTACTTACTTTTCCAGGTTTTAATCCTTTCGAATATTTGTAGGATCATGTGACACGCAGCATCCGATGGTCAACGCCAGTGCCTCTCTTCGATGGCTGACTTACATGACATTATTATGTCTAGTTGATCCAGAATACCTTAGGACACTTTTGTGGTTTAGGAGTTAATGCCATGATGGGTCCAACTGGTTATCTACGCCAAAAGAAGCTAAACATGCTAGTCATAATGTTTTGAATCATGAGTATAGTTGCACATCCTGGATTACTTCTCCGTGTGAAGACATACAGGGTGTTCGGGATAAATTTGACAGTTTCGTAAGGAAAAAGAAAATCTTCTTTGTATCTATTAAATTTAATGAATTGACAAAAAAACATTACAGGCAGAATTAATTACAATACTATCAACAAGATTTACTCAAAATAACCACCATTAGCATCGATCACAGCTTCAATTCTGCTTCGGAACCGCGAACAAGCTGATGCTACAGTCTCCCTGGGAAGGGCCGCAAAAACTGTTTTAATTTTATCCATTAACTGGGCTTTTGTATTACTGGAAGTGCGATTGGTGTCTTTTTCAACTGCGCCCCATACAAAATAATCCATGGGGTTAAGGTCTGGGGAGTTTGGAGGCCAAACATTTGGACTGGTGAAGTCGTAGAAATTTTCAGACAACCATTTTTGACTTTTCCCAGAGGTGTGGCAAGGGGCCGAATCCTGCTGCCATACATACGGCCTACCATTGGCTACCCTTGTTATCCAGGGCTTGACTACAGTTAGCAACTCCACGAACAAAGCCCGAATTCCAATGCCAGGGTTCTTCAACACCTGTTCCTGCAGATTTGCGAGGAATTCTGCTGTACGAACGCAATCAGATCGTCTGCTAGGGATCTTTCTTCTTGCTACATCCTCGTAGTCACCATTGCAAGTCTCTAGTTCATGCCTGATTGTTTTTACTGTATTCAGGGAGCATTGGGCAGCAGTCGTAATATCCTTATTTTGATGGCGGGCACGAATCATCATGATACAAGTTATTCTCTTCCATGATTCAGGTGGGTTCCAGCTATCCATCCTTTCTGACATCTTGTATATGAATGAAGAAGGGTCCAAACTTTTAAATGAAGAGAAGTGTGTGTTAATACATGTAACTTACGGAAAAATATAATTAATTATAAATATGTCAAATTTATCCCGAACACCCTGTATGTATTTGATTGCAGATAACAGAGGCAGTGTCCAGGATATATCTCATAAATGCCCTTTTTTTTTTTTTTTGTATATTGAATGTCAGATATATGTGTGTGATCTAGGGTTCCAGGTGTGTTTCAGAATAGGCGAAGATCTGAATCGATAGGTTAGAATTCTTTGAACTTGTCGCTGGTATGAGGTTGTACCACAGCTTCCAATAAATATCTCCTTCAGGTTCAATGCTTCCAATCCTGTATGGAGGTCCCACAGGAAATTGATTATATATGTGTGGAGAAATATACAAATGTACGAGATATACATGCAGGTGTGGTAAGATAGAGAGACAGATGTTACTCCCGCATTGTAAAACCTATTGCACATTGGTGGCATACAGTATGGGGTCAATATTCATAAGCTAAGATTCTGCCCACGAAGAAATTTATGCTGTACCATCTTCCGAATGCAACCTGCTACTCTCCTTCTTTCATTCAATGTGAGGATGGCCTCTCGTTGTCGATTTTCCAATGCTCAGTTCAACTCCTGAAAAGAAAAAAAAAACTTTTTCTACACTTTTATTTCATTCAGTATATAAAAATGCGTATCTTTCTTACTCCTCCCTTGTAAAAGCACTGGAGGGAAACGTGATGGCAACAAGTTTCCATTATAAGTCCCCCCCCCCCAAAAAAAGGCCATCTTAATAACTTTTTTTGTTATATATATACTCATATTGAGAGAATAATTAGATGTACAAGAACGATGTTTCGGAATATCTGCAAGAAACTGGCATAGAACACAAAAAATATCTTGTTTGTGCTAAAAATTTCATGCCATACAGAATTACCCTTTAATAAAGAGGTCAAAGGCAAAGGAACGTTTGTCAATGGAGTCCTCATAAGACATTTGGCAAGTTCTACCATATACTTTTCATGCATTGTCATGCAATATAGGCATGAACGTAGTCATAGGCAACGATCGCTACATCCCATCTCCGTGGCCGAGTTGAAAGAAGATATTGATGTTAACACGGTCAAAAAAACATCATTATTTTAGTCCGGCATAGTAAAGTGCACCGGAAAGAGCTGATTTATAAAATAATATCTCAAACAGGTACATCCGGTAATCAGTTACATTGCATTTACTCCAGATGTCATCAAAAACTTTGAAGCTCCAACTATAAGTCTCGCGTTAATTTTACAATAAATTTTAGAGAAAAACTGCAACTAATACATTCCAGAATACGAGACGCTGTTATTAAAGGAAATAATAATAATATTATTATTATTTGTTTTACGTACCAAGTAAGCACGTTGTCTGCATGTTGAAATGTAATATTTTCAAAAGCGATCGATAGTTTAAGAAGTTACATAATATTTGACAAAAGTTATCTTATTATTACATTAATTAAAAGACACGAACTCCAAAAGTCCATATATCAGCCAGAGAAACCCATAATCAAAAGCATGTTAAAAAAAAGCAGATAATAGACTTGTCAGACCCGTGGCTTTTAAATAATACAGTACCAGGACAAGTCATTCTGAATTCTTGAAGTGTAAACAGAATGTGCGAGCTCTAAAACAAAGTTTCGTTTTCTGTTTCTCCATTTCTTTTAGCTGGTAATATGAAGGTTTTCAGAGTTACGAGAACATCAAAGAGAGACCCAGCGCTTTTTGTTTTCGAGGATACAGCTTTAAAAAAAAAAAAGTTATTTCTCAGCTCGGTGGCTAGATAGTATGATAGATCGAACCTGATCATCACGTTCTAGGAGGCTGATCAGTTACAGGATAACCTTGCTGCCACTGTTCTGCCCGGTGTGCCTGGAGTGGAGTTTCAGTAGTAACATATGGGGATCATCACCTTAAACAAAATCTCTTTCTCGTAAGACTCAAAAAGGTGGAATAAGATGGAATCGCATTTCTGTTAAATCATACCTAATTTTCCTAACAGAATTTATGAAAGGAAAACCTTATTTCTGTGAGGAATCAAGGTTTTGTTAGAAAAATTCCTCCGTTCATTCTCTTAATCATAGATCGATGACTCCTTCAGGAAATCCAGTATGTAACTGAGCGCCTTTAAGAAATCTAGCATGTTGCTCGACTCAGAGAAAGTTTGCTTGTTTATGACCAAGGCAAGGTTTCTTCACGCTACAAACAAATTGACACCATGGTTTAGATGAACTGTTTTATTTGCAGCCTACCTCGGATATACAAATAAAAAAAAATCAGCTGATGCTTTTTATTTCCTTATAGAGAGTGGGCTAGGCCTTTTAACTATATCTAGCTTTTGGAGACAAAGTGAGCAGTTCAATCTCCACCGGTAGCCAATCAGAGATAGCTGGCCCGTGACTATCCCTAATTATAAGCCGCCACCGATGAAAAGACTTGCAAGAAAATGCTGCCATCTCTTTGTACCTAACCCTAAT
The DNA here is from genome assembly GCF_054136105.1 of Typopeltis vanoorti. NCBI lineage: Eukaryota > Metazoa > Arthropoda > Arachnida > Uropygi > Thelyphonidae > Typopeltis > Typopeltis vanoorti. The sequence goes on from NC_143569.1 coordinate 47,509,194, forward strand.
AGAATATGTTACTGTCTGAATTAGTGTGGATTCTACGGTCGATTTTCTTGAATTTACCGGACAAAAAACGCGAGTAAAAACCCGCTTGCTCGTGCTAGAGATCGACTAACTCGGATAATTTCAGATATACATTAATAATGATGATAATAATAATAATAATAAAGATTTGGATTTAGGAGTTTTGTACAATCCATTTCAGCGCATGCGCTGAATGGAATTGCGAATTGAATTTGGAAATATTTTGTTCTTTAGAACAATTCTTATTAATATAAATTTTTTATAATATTTTCAAAGTAAATTTAGTTTCTATTAAAACTTTTGAATTATCCTTTTATGAATATTACTGTTATTTGTCTTTTCAGTGTTCCTCTCCTGTAAGTGTTAATCCTGCCCCTTTCATATCACACCACAATTTAAAATACGTAATTAATAATGATGATATGTGGTATTTCAAATTTCCATGATTAATAGTAATAATACGTAAAGTGCACCTTAAATCAATAATAGAATTTAGTTTGTAATCAGCATTTATGGGGATTTTTTAAATAAAATTTTAAACTTCCAAAACATGATAATGTTTCTTATCTAAAAAAAAAAAAAAATCTGAATTCTATAAGAAAATGCTGTTTATTTCGACGGAACATCATTTTAAGTACTACATAGCGTCATATCCCGCCCTCTCCCTCAACGAACCTTACATCATTTAAGGATAACCCTTACCGAAATTATATTATGAACTTTTAGGTATTTTTTTGTAAGATTAAACTAAAGTCATATCATACCTTTCAAGTAATTATGTTTTCAACCAAAATACAGTTTAATATAATTTTAATCTAATTACTTTTTTTAAGGTCAGAACATAATTGATTTTAAGAGACCTTCATACACTGTATTAATAAATAATACAGTGTAGGAAGGTCTCTTAATAAACGAATAGAATAAATACCCTTTATATTATATTTAAAAATCCCCTTTTGTATTACGTTATAAAAATCCATAGGAAAGATTCATATGTAAATATACATAAACTAATGCGATTGCTTTTTCCCAGACGGTATGGGAGTGTGTTTGCTTTCTTTGTTAGTGGCTGAACTTCTTAGAAGTTGAAAGTCAGTAGAAACCCTCACCGAGTTTTCAATCCCATTATACAAAGACGTCTGTCAACATCGCTGTGTCAATTGTCGTACGCCACCACCCTGAAAACCGTAGGCATTGTAGCAAGACTGGACCGCGTGTTGGCACGCAATTTCTTCTTCCCCTTCCCCCATTCCCTTATTCCCATGAATACATGCTGTGCGTTAAATATACTAGGATGGGGGAAGGTAGGTTAGAAAATTGCAGGTCGTCTTGTGTATACGCATAAAGTGAGTTACCAGGATAATAGTGGGCCGGTCTGTGACATCGGCGACACACGACAATTTGCTATTGTTACGGCTGACACGGTTCTCGGACGTTTCGAAGCCATATTCAACCCCCGTACAATACAAATGATCGTGGTATGAAAGAGAAAGGTTTTATAAATGGATACACCATTCTTATTGACATGCAAAAGAACGAATACAATAAGGGGCTATCGTAAGAAATTCTGATTGGGTGGATTGCAATATTTGTTAGATGAAAGAATACATAATGAAGAAATGAGGTAGGTAGTAAAGTAAAATGGAACCTGCGGCTTTTCTATAGGGTTTGAATATTTTACATATGGAGAATGAATGAACCTTCAGAAGAGAATGTTTTAATGTAGATGGGGACAATAGAGTGAGCCAAGTAGCAGGAAACTATTGTGTTGCCTTATAAAATAAATGTTCTGCACAACTGTTGACAACAGAGTGTTCATATGGGATTTCAAATCGATCCACGTACTTCAACAATGCTTAAAATAACAGAGGTTCATTGATGGTGTTATTCCAAGGGGTATTTTATTTCCCTTAACGAAAATTCTGGTTCATTTTATTGCTTTAAATGCATATCTGCATTTTTTTTATCAGTTATAGTGTACTTTTTTTGTCAATAAAATCTAGAAAGGTAAAATGCACAACCGTTTTCCTTGATTTTTCTGCGTAGTCCTTTTACATTTCAATACGGTCGTAAATTCAGTGTACATGCTTCTTAATGGTCTCTGAAAAAAAAAAAAAAAAAAAAAGTAGATTATTTCTACGGACTAGTATTACCACTTCTTTGATTTCGTAGTGGTGATTGATGTTTTTTTTTTTTTTTTAATCATACACTCTTTCATATGTGAACAATAAACCCATCAACGTTGTCGTTGAAGTTGTTCGAGACTGAACTGTCTTCTTCAACCAAATTTGTTCTTCTTTTCAACTCAACCACAGGAAATTGTAGGTACATATTTAGACTTATGTCTCTACGCAGCAAGTATGGTGACCATTAGAAGGTGTTCTGGCGTGCTATATTTTACTTTTAGACTTCATTTCGTGTTAATCCCACGTAGTTAACAGAAAATAAAATAGTCCATAAAATGAATTAAAGCATTTCACATTCTTGCTTCCTTGTATCACGTGTTCATCTGAAATTTGCCAGTTATGACCCGAAAAAAAGTTTTTTGGCTGAATTCCTTCCTATCACCAGTCACTTTACAAGTGGTTGGAAAAGAAACTACTTCTTCTTCCCTTCACGTATTAGGCCTAGTGGCCTGTTACGGGGGCTATCCTTAGCCATCCCGAGGATAAGGTGGCTAGCGGCTATGCCTTCTGGTGTGTCCTATGTCTGTAGCCTGTGTGTTCACGGGGTCGGTTTGCCAGCTTGCGGGAGGAAAAAACCTTGTAGTCCACTCCCAGCTAACTTGGCTATGTCTGAGAAAGATCCTTAAGCTCCTCACGTCAGCGACGGGAATCGAACCCAGGGCACCCCTTTTCCAGGCATATGGTTGCGAAGCACAAAGCCACTCGGTTAACAACGCGGACGAAAAAAAATTCAAAATTGTTATAAGAAAATATGTTTGTTGATTTCTGGAATTTATCACGTTAGTATTTTTTAGGTTTATTCATATGCTAAGAAGAAAAATTTTTGTAATAGTATATATATATATATATATATATATAAAAACATATTTTAATTTGAAATACTTATACTGCATTAAAATAAAGATAATATTAAAAATTAAAATATAATGTGATTAAAATAATTTCTCCGAAACATTATAAAAAAGTAAAGTTTAATATATTTTTAGATTAAAAAACAAAAGTATATAATACGCCTTAAAATTTCTTTATTAGGAAGAGTATATGTAAACAAAATGGACTCTTGCTCATCTGAATACCGTGTGATGGCCGGGATAAGAATAGCTCCACTGTAGCCCATGCATGTCGTACGAAGCGACTAAAATGGGTACCCAGGAAGGGTAATGGATGGCAATGCTGTAACCCTCCTGCCATGATCAGAGCCCATAGCTCAATAACACCTTATCCTTACATTGTCCTTATAATGCAGCCAATGAAGTTCTAACTAAGGCTTGGCTATTGCTGTTACCCTCCTGCCATGATCAGAGCTCATAGCTCAATAACACCATATCCTTACATTGTCCTCTACAGATAACGGGGTATATGAAAAGTATTCTTGCTTCACCCATCTGGCCAAAAAAAAAATGCTCATCTGAAATGTGGGTAGTTCCCAAACTTTGTGTTAACCGATCTCCAACATGCATTATCAACTATCATGTCGTGCCGGCCATATGTGTAATATGTGCGACGCACATAGGTGCAGGATAGTAACGCCTCCAAAGAGGAGGAAATACTTCAAAAAAAATGTTTTTTTAAAGTGAGATTTTTATTGGAGGGGGGGAAATAGCGGCGCCAACTAACGTTTTGCACACAGGCGCCGCACACTACTGGCGCGCCCCTGTGTATTACAATACAGACACAATGTGTGTTGTAATCTGTATTACAAAAGAAAGCAGTTTTTTCCGTTATGACAAAAATAAATGTTTCGATCTCTTAAAAATATCAAAAATAAAACTCATTGTACAATATATATTTGTAAATTGTTCAATTTCAAAATTTTTGAACTATATATAATAATAATATATATATATGTGTGTGTGTGTGTGTGTAATCTTTCTTTCTTTCTTGATACTCCTCTTCTACCTTTTACGGTGTCGAGGTTTCTTATTCTTGCAACTGCAACCGTCTCGAGGATAAGGTGGTTAGCCCTCTGCCTCCCGGTGGTGTCCTATGTCTGAAGATGCGTGTGTTTACATGCAGATTTTCCTGTTCTGGGGGGGGGGGGGAGGGAATGGCCGAGTTTCCGAGTTAAAAAAAACATACCGCCGTATGAGACCGGTTAACTCACTTTTCGTCGAAATCTTATTAATATATATATATATATATATATCCGGGCGAATGCTGGTCTTGAAATTCACGCTTGCTCTTGTTATCATTCAGGGAGTGAGAGGCGTGATTGAAGTCTGATTACAGAAATAATGAATTACTGACCATTTAAAACTATATATTTAGAAATTTATGTACATTTAATCATACAAATACAACATTTATTTTACAAATAATACTTTATCTTTTTCAATTTAGCTACTTGAATACAAATTCTACCCTACAGTTCTTCTTTATGAACTGGTCAATAACATCGTCATAAAAAGTTGGTTGTAACTTAATTTTCCCAAGCAACACGCACACTTGTAAAGGCTGGCTGAAGCTCACTGGCTAGAGCTACGTTGACTGCGTATGGCCTGTGTTTAAGAAGGGAGCGGAAATGGCTATGCGCGCACATGAAATCACAGTGCTGCAGCTAGGACCTGGAAGCTCCTACAACCGAGCAAGCCAAGGTAGCTTTGACTAGACGAGCAAGCATCGGTCTTCAATACACAACGCAAAGCTCAATTATTGCCGCGCAAGCTTAAGACGCCTTCTGTGTATAAAAATAAACGCCTAAGTGGAATGCTTATAAATGCATGCATTTATAAGCATTCCACTTAGGCTTTTATTTTTATTCTTTCTCAAGTAATGAGCTTGCGCGGCAAGCATGGAGAATTCTTGACTGATATATATATATATATATATATATATATATATACATTGAGAAACAAACAGCCATAGTGCCCACTTTAATAAGATGCAGACCACCCTTTCGTTGCGATGTCTGCAGCAATTCTACGAGGCATACTTTCCATCAGCGTATAATAGCGATCAGTGGGAACTTTGTCTTCTTGTGGGTATGTAATGTGGTTCTGGACTGTTGTGGAGCAGAGGTCCTTTGATCTCACCCAAACCTCCATAGATGTTCATCTCATAATTGAGACCAGGGTTCTGTGGAGGCCTCCACAGAGCTGTGGTATGTGGAGGCCACAAGCCACGCAGTTACGGCAGCAACCTTATTACATAGTCCATTGTCTTGCTGAAAGAGACAATGGTCAGTTCCATAGAAATGCCACGTAGTAGGAAGTATTGTATCGTCCGGAATATTCAGCTACATCTCGAGTTCAATGTTCGTTGCACCACATACAGAGATCCGAGGCCAAAACAATCACATCACCACCTCTGAATTTCATAGCTGGTGGTTACGCACTTTGATATGAGACGTTCACCGTACATCTCTACATACACACCCTTCCATCCGCTTGGTAGAGTATGTAGCGTGCAGTGGCGTCCGGTGAAAATTTAAGTGGGGATGCTGCATATACAAAATAAAATAAAATATTTTTTTCCTAATCAGTAACCAATTTATTAATAAATAAATTTACATATTAAAAAATTGCTTTATTAAAAATATTTTACCCTCACCACGAACAAACATCAATAATAAAAGTTTCGTATCTCACAGAAATAACGCGCGCAAGCATACGATACACTACCCAACGAGCAGTGTCGGAATCACTTGTAACGTGCGATGAGAAGTGCAAACGAATATCGGCGGGTCTAGCCGTAAGTGACCAAACCTGATAATTCCGACACTGCGTTAGATCGCAGTGCATTTGTTTCGTAATCTAAAGCGTTAATCGAACAGTTCCAATTATTAACTATTCAATCAATGTCAAAACATAAGCTGTAACTTTTAACATGTTGTATTTCATGAATATAAGGTTGTAAGCATTGTTATTATTTATAAACACAAACAAAATTTAATTTTTTCCTTGGGGGGGGGGGGGTACTGCAGTGTCGCAGTGCGTATGTACGAGCCGCCACTGGTAGCTTGGCTCCATAACACAGTTACCCAGCCTCCACGTTCCATTGTACACGCTGCTCGCACCGCAGAAGACGATATTGCATGTTGGTTCGGGTAATGTGAGACTTGCATATTGCCTCCTACCATGGGAACTCATGTTGCGAGCTACAGTTCTAAATGTTTTTGTGCAGATTAGTGTTCCAGTCGATGCCTGGAACTCTGCATTCAACGTGTCGGCCGAGGAATGGCGGATTTTATATATTATCTTTCGTAGTATCCTACGGTCACGTTCGATGAGTGTGGTGAGTCGTCCACTGCGGGTAGCACTTGCAGTGGACTCCCTGAGCTTCCATCTCAGTACGGTGTCACTGACTGTTGACCTGAGATCGCCCAATTGGCCGAAGAGATAGGCCTACTATCACAATGCCTCTTTCAAACTCCATCAGCTCTCTTTTCGCAGCCATTTGATCCGGATATGAGTTGCACTGACTTAGGAGCATCATATTCCTTCAATTTATACCACTATAAAACACGTGACTTGTTACATGGCACGATGCACCTTATTCATGGAGGTGTCCATTAACTTCTTTCCAAACAGCGTATGTGTGTGCGCGTGAGTTGACACACGCGCGCGCACACACACACACCTGAAAGCGCATGCTCAGATTTTCTGATAACGATATTTAAAATGGACCAGCATTGAAGAAGAGCAACCGTAGTGATAGCGTAGTCTTATCAATACGGAATCAAGTTAGAAACGTATATGATGTCGAAAGATAATTTACAGTAATATTATTTGTTTCAAATATTCACTTAAAACCGAATAATTTGGTTATATACGATATTAGTAAACTTAGAAGAAGTGGGATGTACAGTTTTTTCTTTCATTTATTTCTTTACTTGTAACATTTGACCACAGTTCGCTTCTTTTTTTTTTTTTAATTTTGTTTTTGGCGAAATATTTTCAATTTCTTGTTCACTGATGTTTTCTATTTCAAGTAAGTACGCCGACATTCCATAGCTGCAAATGTAATATCATCCTTAAAAGTTTTGAGTGTGGGAAAAAATGTCTTGCATGTAATAAGCTAGTATTAATTATAGTTTGCAATATGATTGGCACATTATGACCTTTTTTCTTGACCACTAGTATTAATAAATTAAAGACTTAATTCGGTATGTTAGTCAAGTAAATAATTGTTTAATATCTGACATGTTTCACTGACTAATATCTGTCAGCATTTTCAGGGATACCCTGGTAAGCAATGGAAAATAACAAAAACTAGGAAACTAACCGACAATTCTAAAAATTATATAAAGTTATCACTGTGCGTGATATAATACGCGTGTCGCAAGTACAACGTTTTATTTGTTGAGATATTTAATGTAATTTTCATGAAAGTTCATTTCTTTTTGGTTAACTGATCTAATTAGAGTTTTCCATATATCTGGTAGGATTAGGCCTTGATTCTTATTTAAGTTACCTGTTGAACGGGCGACTGTAACAGCTTCTTTGAATGTTCTGGAATGGTAGTTCTCTTTTATGTAGGGCATATGACTCGTATCCCATTCAATATTATGGTTGGTAGAGGCGAAGTGGGAAGAAAGGCCTGATATATCTTGTCTGTTATTCCTTTGTGTTCTTTCTTTCTTGTTTCAAAACTTCTAGATGTCTGTCCGATGTAATTGATGAACAGGGTATGCTGTAAATTCCAGAGTATTTGTAGAAAGGATGGCTATCTTTCGGGAATCTTATAAACTTTTGAATGGTCTCAATAGGTTTGAAGGTTACTCTGATATTATATGGCATATTTTTTTCAGCGAAATGCATTTCGAATCACAGTGTTTCTGACATATAACTCGTAATTCTTATTGTTTATTATTTTCATGTCCATTTTTATTTTAATATTCTCATTCCTTCATCCCCATTCATGTGCCGCTTCCTACCTAGGAGGTTGACTGCCATGATGTGACTTATGGTTAACTACGGGCGTAACGACATGTGGTGAGTAACCTATCTCTTCCACCTATTATCGTAAATATTCATGACTGTAATCTGTGTGTGAACATTTAAAAATAATTTCAATTTATTTAATATTGTAATATTATTTTCATGTTTTACTTTCATTTTTATTTAACAGTTTAAGGTAAATTTTAATATTATAAAATAGAAATAAGGAATATTATAAATCTATCCTTATTTCATAGCTGAGTGTATAAAAACGTGGAAAGTTTCAAAAAAATAAAATAATAATAATAATAATAGATCAGAAAGCTTATGACCAGACAGGAACGTAGTTTTTGCCTCTGATGAGAACTAACAAATCAAAACGACTGTTAGGCCAGTGAAACCAAAAAGTACTAATACGAGGCGAATCTTTGACTCCATGGAGATTTTTTATAATAATAATAACAATATTAATATACGGGCTTTGGGGCAGAGCTCGTATCTTTTAAGTAGTGGAAGTCCAGGTCAATTCTGATGCTCTCTGGTCTATTTTTCGATACTTTTTAATTTGTATATATTCAGCTAAGAGAAAAGGATGAATTTATAATATGACCTATTTTAATTAATTTACGTCTCCAAAATTAAGCCTTTTAGGTTCTTTTTTTCAATCATTAATATTATTTAGTATTTTTATTTTAGGTTCTCTTTTTCAATCATTAATATTATTTATTTTTATTTAGTATTTTTATTTAATATTATTAAATAAAAGTAAGAAATCTCGACCGCAGCTACACATAGTTGTTCCACCTGAGTATGTTTAATTCGAATAGACTTTTTAAAGTAACCTGAAAAAAAATTGAATTGTGTTAACTTATAGTCCTTATAAGGACTGGCTTAAAGGGGCGAAGCAAGAATGCTTTTCATCTTCCCCGTTATCTGTAGAGGACAGTGTAGGGATACGGTATTATTGAGCTATTAAAGCTCTGATCATGGCAGGAGGGTAACAGCAATAGCCGAGCCTCAGTTAGAACTTCATTGGCTATAGCATTGCCATCCATTACCCTCCAAGGGTATTGGTTGAATGAATCGTTGCCTTCTCATTCGTTAACGTGAATGATGGTTGATATTCAAATAAACTTATCATTAAAAAGAAAAGGTATGCGAATGGACAGGAAATTTTAAAAAAATCCTTAAATTATTTATAATTAATATATATTAATTATGAATAATTTATTTAATTACTAAATTTTATTAATAATTAATGAAACAAATTAATTTACGCAACCGCCGTAAATAAAAATTGTATTAATTCATTATTAGTAGTAATTTATTTATTTCAATTACTGATTCTTAAATCAGTATTGTTATATTCCATTAAATGCTTTCGGGTTTGTTTCAAATTTGAAGGCAGAAGTAAATAACATGGGTATAATTTTTAGAATGTTATTTTTGTTTCGTTATGTTGCTTTTTGAAAATACGGTTATTGCAAAAAAAAAAAAAAGATGAAACAGAGCGCAAACAATACGAATAAAACAGTTCAAATAAATATATGCCAAAAAGCGATATCTACTAACAGATCTAAATGAGTTTTAATAATGACGTATGATGACGATGATATCAGCCTATTGCATTCATTCCTGCTGGGAAAAGATCCTACTGAATTTCTGATTTTTTTTTTTTTTTCTCCTCATCCAGTCGTTTCCTGCTATTCCTATGGTCTCATTTCTGGATTCTCTGGATCTCTCTCTTGGAATCTCACCTGTATAAAGAACGTTTTTAAATAACGTTGCCTGATATCTGAATTTTATACCTTCTCTGCTTTTTTTAATTTCCAAAATACTTCTTTCCGTTGCTCGTTGGCATACTCTTAAGTTTCATTTTTTTGACTCGGAGACCAAGTTTGGGCCTCATATATCAATGTGAGCAGTATAAAGATCCGACGGGTTCCTTGTAAGAAAGATAGGCAACTCGCACTTTATCCACTTGCCTAATCTCCGATAATTATTCCGTGCTTTGGTTATCTGGATCGTATTTCTAGGTGTTGTCTATTGTTGGAGCATATTATTTGACCCAGATACGTACTGTATACTCTGGCACGTATTCCATGTTGATGCCAACGAGTTAGGAATTTTTGAGGTATTAGTCGTGATTTTTGTTTTTGTAAAATCTATTTTAATTCCGCAATTGGCTTATCGTCGTCTGCACCAATTCAGTAGTCTTTTGAGAAGATATCAATATGACCAGGAAATCGAAAATTTCTTTCTTTCTTTCTTAGGATTCTAATATCTCTGTTGGTCTACCCCAAACTGCCTGAACATATATTTAAGCGTAGCTGTACGATGTCTAGAAACTGTTTACACGTTTTTAATTGGGAAGTACCCTCCATATCTTTCTGTGCAAACAACTACTTAACCTTTTCTGCAATTAGCTTGGACTAGTTTGCTTTGTTTCATGTTTACACTTTGTCCCGCTAGAGCCTATACTGGTCTATGGAGTCAAATGTTTTGTAATACTCGATAAAGGTGATACATAGAGATTTGTTATATTCATTTATTTTTCAATAATTTGATGTATTGTACACAAATGATCTGTTGTAGAAAAGCTTTTCCTAAAACGTGCTTTTTCGTATGGCTGATTTGTTTCTGGTTGGCCAGAATTTCTATTTGAATAACTCTGATGAAAACTTATAGGAAATAAGGGTAATTGGCCAATATTTAATTATATGTGATTTATAATTTTTCATCATTAAGAGAGGATTATCCTTGATTTTATCCGCTGATCTGTGAAGGATTCTCTGATAATAATGTTATTGTTGTCGACTTTCACCAGAATAGATAAAACTCAACAACACAACACATGGTTGGCCGAGTGATTAGCGTATCCGTTCTGCAACCGATAGGTTACGAGTTCGAATCCACCTTGGGCGGACATAGATGTTTGCGATTGTCCTTAAGTTACAGATGAATTTCATTATTTTCTTTTAATATGTATAAACCAAAGAGTCGATTTGTTCGTATGTAAGTTGATAGCGGACCAAAAAATATTAATTATTTAATATCTATAGCTAAACTGAAGAAAAATTATTTCCTAACAGTATTTGTTCGAGAAAATTTATTAAATAAATGTACACTGCTTGGAAAGAAGTCAACAGACACCCCCATGGGCAAGGTACATCGTGCCATGTAACGACTTACGTGTTTTTAGACAGAATAAATTGGAGGAATATGATCCTCCCAAGTAAGTGCAAATGTGTCCGGCTGAAATGGCAGCGAGAAGGGAACTGACAAAGAGGCGTTGTGATAGTATGCCATGCTGTAGGCCTATCTGTTCAAAAAAAGTGTTGACAACTTGGACCATCCCAGATCAACAATCAGTGATACCATATTGAAGTGGAAGCATAGGGAGTCAACTGCAAGTGCTTACCTTACCTTACCTATCCTCTTCGCTCCCTACGGAGCATGGGGCCTCAACCATTGATTTCCATCTGACTCTATTCAATGCTTCTTTTTTGATATCTTTCCAGGAATATCCCAGCCGTCTTGCCTCTGTTTCTAGTTCTCTTCTCCATGTTATCATGGGTCTACCTGTTTTCCTCTTGCCTGTTTTACATTCTAGTGTAATATTTGCTATTTCTTTATCTGGGTTCCTGATTGTGTGACCTATCCAGTTCCATCTTCTTTTAATGATTTCATTTCTGATGCTGGTTTGACCTTTTCTCTCACAAAGTTCTATGTTTGTTATTTTATTTGGCCAGTATATTCCTAGTATCTTCCTCAAGCAAGTAGACCTGTGTTTTATTTATGTTTTCCTTTGTTAGTGACCATGTCGCAGCTACATATAGTAAAACTGTTTAACATTAGTGTTGAAGAGCTTAATTTTTGTTTTTAATTTTATTGCTTTGTGCCCCCATATTTTCTTCATCATACTGAATGCAATATATGCTTTCTGGATTCTATTTTGTATGTCCTGTTTACTTCCTCCTTGTGTTCTAATCACTGATTCCAGGTAGATAAAGTTATCTACTGTACCTGTTCCGGTGTTTTCCCTAGTATTTCAAAGACTAATTTTCGTTTGGGGTTTATCTTCATTACTTTAGTCTTGCTATTTTCAATCCACATTTATTTGCTTCCTGATTTAAATTATCTATTTTCTTTTGGAGGTGTTGATATTTTTCTGCCAAAGGTATATATCGTCTGCAAAATCCAGGCCACTGATTTTATTTGACTATCCCCATTGAATGCCAATTCTTTCTTCAGATATTTCCCTATTCACCCAATCAATAACAATCAGAAAGATAGTCAGGGAGAGTATACATCCTTGTCTTACTTCTGTGTTTGCTGCAAATGGTTCTGATAGTTTGTCATTATTTATTATTTGGATTTTGTGTTTTTCATGAGTTTTCTTTGTTATATTTATAATTTTCTGAGGAATCCCATAGTGCTTCATTAACTTCCATATAATCTTTCTGTCTATGCTATCAAATGCGCGTTCAAAGTCGATGAATCCCAAATATAGGCTACTCTGCCACTCAATTGACTGTTCAACAATTATTCTTAGTGTTATTATTTGATCAATACAAGATCTGTTTCGCCTGAACCCAGGCCAAACAGATTCTTTCCTCAGTTTAGTTTCAATTTCTTGTTTAATTCTTTCTAGCAATGTTCTAGTAAATACTTTACTTACAAAACTTAGAAGTGAAATCCCTCTCCAATTTTTACAAAGTGTTATATCTCCCCTTTATTGGAAGTTTCACCAGGAGTCCTGTACTCCAGTCTTCTGGCCATTCCTCCTTTTCCCATATTTGATTAAATATCATTTCAATAGTAGTATTTATATCTGCTTTTAATAGTTCAGCCTGTATCTTGTCACGCCCAGCTGCTTTATTGTTTTTTGTTTTCTTTACTGCCTGAGTTATTTCTAGTTTGGTTATAGTTCCTGTATTATTTATTTTGAGTATTTCTTCTTCTGGTGTTTCTGGTATTTCGTGTTCTAGGTTTTCTATTTCTCTATCTAAAATTTCTTGGAAATGTTCTACTCATCTTGTTTCTATGTCTGCTTCGTTTTCGAGTAACTTTTCTTGTTTGCTTTTTACAGGCTCTTCTCTTTTAAAACTCTTCCCAGCTAACTTTCTTGTTATCTCAAACAACCTCTTTGGGTCAAATTTACTTGCTGCTTCTTCAGTCTCTTTACATTTCCTCCAGGAAAACTCTTCTATCTTTCCTTGCACTTTTTTACCTGTCCGCTTTTAAGCCAATATCTTTCATTTATCCCATTTGCTTTGTTTTCTTCTGTACTTTGCAGAAGTGTATTCCATAAAGCTTTCCTTTCTTCGCATAATTTGATGGTTCCTTCAGAGATCCATTGTTTATGATTCCTACTCTGCCTTCCCAGAACTTCTTCGACGGTACTATTAAATATGTTCTTTATTTTTTCCCAGTTCTCTTCAATGTCTGTTTCCTTATGTTGTTCTATAAGGCTTCCATATTTATTCCTTAATGTTACTTTATATTTTTCTTTTGTATCCTTGTTTTTCAGTTTGGATATATTGTATTTAATTCTTTGGTTCTTGCCTTTAAATATTTCTGTTAGTTTCATTTTTATTTTTGCAATCAATAATAAGTGGTCTGTAAAGGCATCTTCATCTCTCCAAACTCTTGCATCTATCAAAGAGGTTCTCCAAGGTCTGTTTATTAAAATATGGTCTTGGTTTTTGGATTTCGTATCAGGTGATATCCAAGTCTGTTTATGGATGTCTTTATGTTTAACTAAGTTCCTTCTTTGATCATATCATTGAAAGTGCAAAAGTCTTTTAGGATTTTCCCATTTTCGTTACAGTTTTTTAAACCTTCTTTTCCGATTATTCGTTCGTATCCCACGTTACTATCTCCTACTTTTGCATTCACGTCACCTATAATTGAAATCATATCTTTACTTTTTACTTCATCTACTTCTTTTTTCAGCATGTCTTAGAAGTCTTCTTTTTCTTCTGTTTTTGCATTGTTTGTTGGTCCATATATGTTTATTTTAGTCACATTTCTGTATTTAGTTTTAAATCTAGCTTTGATGATTCTTTCAGAAACTGGTTTCCATTCAATTAGTGCTCTTCTAGCATCTGTTGTTAGCATGAAAGCTACGCCTTTGCTATGTGTCATCTTCATTCTGGTTTCCAGATTATAAAATGTATTTGTTTGTTGTTAGTTGAATTTCTCTGCTACCTTTCCATCTTGTCTCGTTTAGGTCTAGTATTTCTATTTTGTATCTGTCCATTTCTCTGGTTAGTAAGTTAGCTTTTCCACTTTCGTACAAAGTCCTAATATCCCAGCATCCAATTTTGGTTAAACGTTTTGGGCTAAAGAGGTTTTTTTTTGGAGTTTTCCGCCTGTTCAGCTTCCCCAGTGGGGCTTTCACAGGCGTGCTTCATTTTCCCCAGTACTTCTCCCTCTTGGTTTTGTGTCGGTTTTCCAACAGTGGTTGAAGTTTCTGTAGCAATATGTTTTTTCCATATTATGGTTGCTAGCCACAAGTACAATCTTCCTCCTTTCTTATCCGGGTTTGGGACCTGCAATGGCGGAGTTTAACCAAGTGCTACGAAGAATAATATGTAAAACCGCCATTCCTTGGCCACCATTGGAACACAAATCTGCACAGAGACATTCAGAACCGAGGACAAAAACAATGGTTTCCATGGCAGGACCGCAATATGCACGCCCAACATTACCCGAACCAATATGCATCGTCGTCGCTTCCAATAGTGCAAAGAACGTGTGCAGTGGGAGATGGAAGCTTGGAAAGCTATGTTATGGAGCGACGATTCACGCTACACCCTCTATCAAGCAGATGAATGGATGTAGTTATGGCCGATATCTGGTGAATGTCTCTTACCAGAGTGTGTAACCCTAATTATGAGATTCGGAGGTGGCGGTGTGATGGTATGGTCCCGTTTTTCTGGTTTGGTCTCGGACTTCTGTTTGTAGTGCCACTAACATTGAATTCCGAAATGTATCAACATTCTGGTGCAATGCAATACGTCCTACTTTGTGGCGTTTCTACGGAACTGACCATTACCTCTTTCAGCAAGACAATGCACCATGTCATAAGGTTGCTGCTGTAACTGCGTGGTTTGTGGACATAAATGTCATCACACTTGAATGGCCTCCACAGAGTCCTGATCCCAACCCCCTGTTGAACATCTGTGGAATGAACTGGGGCGTTGGATGAGGTCAATGGGCGTCTTCCCCACAACAGTCCAGAACCCCATTAATGCCTATAGGAAGAATGGTCCAAATTTCCCATTGATCGTTATCGTACGTCTGTTGTAAGAATGCACCATAGGATTGCTGCAGTCATCGCAGCAAAAGTAGGTCCTACATTGTATGAAAGTGGGTACCATGACTCTTTGTTCCTCATGCTATAGTGTCCGTTGACTTCTTTCCAGTGTATTTAGAATAGTATCGTATAATCATTTTTATAAAATAAATAAATTTTTAACATAGACAAACAAAAAAGTTAATTAGGGACATTGTTTACGATGCTACTGTACGCCCACAGATGCAAGATCCTGCGAAACTTCTGCGCATGTCAAAAGAAGGAGAATCGATTCCGATATTAGGGTAATCATTGCGTTTCGTGAGATGAGTGTTTAGTCGGAAAATTAGTTTTCTTTTATAAAAATTCTAGTTCTTAAAGTGGTAACTATTTTGCTTGTAACAGTTGGAAAATGTATGTATAAAGCAAGTGACTTCTCGTGTTGGTGGCCAATTCATACATCCTTTGTTTCTTTCTCCCCTTCGGCATGAATTGACTATTCTTGGCACAAAGCCGTGGTCGGTTCTACAAAGTGTGGGCGTATTATAGTACTAGGCTACAAATTCTTTTTATGTCCATCTCAGTCTCTATTGTTAATTTGAAACATCTGTTCAGGTGACGCTGTGTGCTAATTCACTTACTGTATTTCGGTTTCATAAATTTCATATTGGAAAATGCTCGCTTGCAGTTTCAATGAGTAAATTTAGACCTAGAAAAAAATTCAAATTAGCTATATATTATAATATATCTACTCTATCCACTCTGTATATATAAAAAGATAAGCTGAAATTTGAAACGTTTTAGTGTCACGTTTTTTGTCTCTTCATTGTTTTGAGCCGGGTTAAGCTGATAAGCTGAAATTTGAAACGTTTTTTTTTGTCACGTTTTTTGTCTCTTCATTGTTTTGAGCCGGGTTAAGCCGATAAGCTGATAAGTCGATAAGCCGTTAAGCTGATAAGCCGAAATTTGAAACGTTTCACTTCCAACAATGTGTTTTCCTTCATGAGACAACAATTTGTTGGACGTTTCAAAACAATAGAGAACCGGCTTACCAGCCCGGAACTCGGGTGGGGGAATTGGGCGCCGTAGGCGCCAGGGAAGAATTATCAGTCCAAAAACAGCCAAAGCTATTAAAGATACTAAATTCGTAAATAACAGTTTTTTTTTTTCCAGTTAACTAATATTTGGTGACCTGAATAAAGCTACACGAGTCAACAAATATCAGTTAACTGAGAGAAAGAGGTGACAACGGATAGGCTCTTCAGTGCAAATACTTTTATTATTATTATTTTAATGTGGACCCAGTCAGTTTGTGCAGAGTTGTTTGGAATTACAACTAAGGGTATGAGCGTATTATATCTTAACAGTGTGTTTTCTCGTTGGTTTATCTGTTTTACCGATGGAAAAAAACTAACGTTTACAGCAGGAAAAAATCCTTCCAACTCAGTATGAGACCGACTCACCCATACTAAAACGTTTTTCTAAATTCATGGGAATTATTTATTTCCATACTTATGTTTGTAATGTTTTTTTTTCTCTTTTAGATATTCTATTCATTAGTGGCTTTTAATCTTATTCTAAACTTAGAGTATGTAAATGAATTGAAGTGGGAATCAGCAAAGAGGAGTACTGACTTTCTTATAACTGTAGGTTGTAATCATTGAGACGACTGCCTCCAAAAGAGAAGGAATGAACTCGGAGCATAAATGAATGACAGAGTCATATAAATCGTAATATTAGTATCATTAATCATCAAGCGTTTCGTCTTCCTCTGAAGCGTTTTCCGGAGACGAAATGGGTTATCCAGTGCAGTCATGAAGCAAGAAGAAAACATGATTCAGTGAACTTAGACTGTATGCCGATTTTATCTTCTATCTTTTTGGTATTTTATGGCGAGGTTTTGGGGCTGGGGAGGGTATTTCTCAGGCCGCTTAGAGAACCTGAGTCAGTTGCTCAGGCGTTTCTTTAATCCAGATTCTCGTCTGGCCTATTTTCAGTTGAAACCTGTGCTGGTTTACAGTAAAGGTTGTAAGTCCGGATTTCGCGTAAAGCATGGGCATTTAGGACAAGATGTCTATGGATAAATCTGTATTATTCCATAAGTTCATAACGCTTTCCTTAGTGAGGAAAAATACGCAAGTTTATTCTTTGGGCCTTGTTTGCTGAGTGGCTAACTTATCTACTCTTCAAACAGTCTGCAGAGTCAAATCCCCAGGCATGAATGTTTTCGAAATGTCTTCAGGTGTTAGGCGATTCTCATCACCCAGTGTCTGAGGATACATTCCTGTTCCTCAGACTAAACATAAGTATCCTCTTCTTCCGATCACTTTGTATACGTTCTTTGCACTCTCTTTGCTAAGAATATGAATACGGCAATCTTGCATTTTTATTTCTAAAGACCGAGAAACTGTTATTAGTTTTATTTCATCATTCACGTACGACTATTCCTCCGGTCTATTTTATCTCGTTCTTTCATCCCTTAAATTTCTTTACATACTTGTTTATCAACATTAATCATGTCTTTAATGTGGTCCAGACTGAGTCAATTTCTTTTTCATTCCCAGATGTACAGTTCGTTGATAAATTTCCATTTTTTTTATGTTTCGAGTTAAACACATTTATCTTCTCATTTTCTTTCTTCTACAGATCTTCTTGGAATTTCTTATGAATTATCTTATCTTAAATTAATAAAGAAAGATTACTGCCTATTTTTCATCCTTATAGAGTGAATTACTACATCAAGGTTATAAGTGTTTTTAACAAAATAGCGAAAATAAAATATCATATTTTTATAAATATATTTAAAATTACAAATTAAAAATATACTTTGTTTATTTAATATCTTCATTGGTATCGTCACTAGTTGTATGTTAGAACATGAAGCAAATGGAACTCAAAGAATAATAAGGCCTACTTTGAGTAAAACGTACTTAAAAAATAGGATTGTCAGAAAAGGCAACATTGAGAGGTAAACTCTTAGCGTCAAGAAGTCGAGTGTCAATTGAAGAGTGAAATAGCGAAGTCAGCAGGTGCTACTTTTCAACATGACTAGTACATAAAACTTTCACGGTAAGTAGAATTATAGAATTAAAAATGGTAAATTTTTGGTAACGTGATTCGCTGTTTTCAACTAGACCGGTTGAAAACAGAAGTTTAAACGCCTGTTTTTAATGGGTAATCACCCCACCACTACCACCGCCACAACAACAACAACAGTTAGAATAAATATTAGCCTATCCGTCCATAGGCTATCTGTCCATAATCCTCATAATCCGAGAAGATTACAGTGAATTGTTTTTCAAGTTATTTCAAACTTTTAAATCATTCCCCATTGTATCCGATTAGATACATAGCGAAGTCAGCAGGTGCTACTTTTCAACTTGACTAGTACATAAAACCTTTTAGTATTTCTGTAAAGGAATAACAATGTTAGTAAAGTTTATTTGCAAATTAAATGTTCAGATCAACAGTTACAATATTTTGATTTTCTTTTAGTTGCTTCTGACAAGTACTAAGTTATGTGACTCGTGGCTTTTGAATAATATTTAAAAAAAAACGTACACATGTTCCCATGACATTAATCTCTAAGAACATTGACACGTATTAATTTTTTGCATTCATTTCTTCGGTGGAAAAAAAAAAAAAGTTACCCTTCGTCTAAGATCGGTTAACTCATCCTTGATTATACAAGGTGTAGAAAAATTTTATCGCACTATTGATGGAATTCAAATTCACGACTTTCCTAGGTTCGAACTCCGTCTCTCAGTGTCTTGAACTAATTTATTCCCTTTTTTCCTCCATTGCTAAGTTCTTTATAGAGTTACGTCACACTTCAAGTGATTTGGTTTGTGCACTTATGATAAAGTGATGTTCCAAGTAATGTTCATCATTTGTAATGGTGATAAATGTATCCTAAATCATCTAGAAAACCGAAATGGGCCTCTTATTACACTATGAAACTGTCAATATTTTAATCATCTCTCATAATGGATGACATCATTACAAACGAATTATAAACTGCAAAGCGTTATTGATTGTGTTTCTGTTGTTAATGCAATCCATACATTACGTTGCTTTGTTGCATTATTAGCATGTTAAGGAGTACGAATGTTTTAAGCACAAACTTATATTGAAAATCATTTTCTCAGAGTGTTCAGATGTTATTCCGAAATTAGCAAACGATGCGAATGATAAAAATCCCAAAGAAAACTAGAGATATTACAGTTTAGCCATTTTCCGGATTGGAAGTCCTCCAATTTCGAATAAGTCTGATTGTTGGTTGCACTTCATCTGCTTGTTGTTGCATGCTATGTCAAATATGGCTGGAACCTCCTAAAAGTAACATTAGCTGATGGAAAAGATGAAACTTAGTGACATTAAAACAGTTTGTTTCAGAGGTTTCTGTGGTTTAGCAGTTCTTGTTAGTTTTTGGTATTGAGACCACATTTAATAAAATAATCAATATAACCCAACAAGTTTCATTAAGTCGTTTGAATCGGATTTAGATCATCAGGTTTAAAAGACTTGTGTATATATAAAATAAAAAAATAGAAAAAAATAATTATACGATGTTAGATGTTATCAGAACTTCACAATTAGTACACACAAACAAATAACCAGGAAAAAAAAAACCATTATATTAAATATTCTATTCACGTTGAAACAATGCTAGATGTTGCTGTCACCTTCTATGGCATGACACGCGTCATAGAAGCTGACATGCTTTCATTAAAATTTAACAACTGAGGAACTAGAATTTTAATGAAAGCAGACCAAACTTGGTGTGCGATTTTTTATTACATTATCTGGGGATACGAAGCATTTTTGAGACTTCTTTCAACTTTCTGTAAAACAGTTGTGATATGACATTTCTGATTATTGCCAAACTACTTAGTGGCCTGTATTTGTTGTGTGGAAAGCTAATCCTGATTTGTACTTCTTTTCTCAACGTCTTCTATGTGTTCAGACAAGCGTATCTATCCAAGACCGTCCCGTCTGGCTTACATAGCAAAGTCATAACAGCAGTGGATTTTGTAAACTCCTGATCATTTCATGGGATGATGTGGAGGTTTTGATGGATGTAAGAAACTGGAGATCTTATACATTGGCAAAAAATCCAATATGATTTGATACACCATGATGTAAGTTCGAGATCTTACGAAACTTGTTGGATTACGAGGGTGGTCGGAAAAGTTCTCGGACTAACAATGAAAAAACGAATTTATAATCTCAAAATTATTTTTATTTTTCAACATAATCTCCCTTAAGATTAATACATTTATTCCAGCGATGCTCCATCGCCATTATCCCGTCCCTGTAGTGGTTCTCAGTAAGATCTGCAAAATATACAGCAGCAATCACCTCTTGATTCAAAGAAAAACGCTGACCAGCTAGGAAAAGTTTGTTTTGGGAAAAGACAGAAGTTAGAGGGAGCCAATTCTGGGGAATAGAGTGGATGTTCCAACAATTCATAGTGCAGATCCCCTAATTTTCCTATTGCCAAAATACCTTTGCGGGCAGGTGCATTGTCTTAATGAAAGATGTTTTTTAACTTCTGCAAACCGGGTCTTTTCTCACGAATGTTTTCGCCTAGTCTGGTTAAAAGATCGGAATAATATTCCCCGGTTATTGTTTTACCCTTTCCAAGATAATTAACAAACAAAATGCTTTTAGCATCCCAAAACACCGATGCCATGACCTTTCCTGCTGATGGAACCGACTTTGTCTTCTTTGGCGCTGAACAACCGGCTTCTGTCCACTGTTTTGACTGCTGTTTGGAATTCTGGTGTGTAATGGTGAATCCAAGTCTCATCTATAGTAATAAATCGACGCACAAAATCGGTTTTATTCTTGTTAAAACGTTCCAAGCACTGTTAAGAGATTTTCATGCGAGTGCGTTTTTGATCTGCTGTGAGCAAGCGCGGCATTCATCTTGCACAGACCTTTTTCATTTGCAATTCTTCACGCAAAATATATCTTACATGTTCTTTTGAAATGCCTGTAGTCTCAGCAATTTCACGAATTTTGACTCGCCGGTCATCCAATACCATATCGTACACTTGATCAATGATTTATGGTGTTGTTACACTTTTTGGACGTCCCTCACGTGGATCGTCTTCAAGGCTAGTACGGCCACGTTTAAATTCGGCAGCCCATTTCTTTGTCGAAAACGAAGGAAAAGAGTTCCTATAAACTTTTAACTTCGAATGAATTTCTTTTGGCGTTAAACCTTCTTTTACAAAGAATTGTATAACCGCATGATACTCAATTTTATCCATTTCGAGGGATACAGACAACACTTTTGTTTCAGACAGCTGTATAAAACTTGATAGAATGACTTGCAATTTCACATGGATGCTTATGACAGATGTGCCAACTTAAAAAAAAAAAATCTTGCCGATAGTGTTGCCAACTATGGTCGAGGCCGAGAACGTTTCTGACCATCCTCTTATATTGTTTATTTTATTAAATTTGATATGTTTAGAGACTTGTAGTCTCGATACCGAAAATTAAGTGAATGAAACAGTTCAGGAACTCTTCTCTTATTCAACAAAAATTATGAGATGCAAATCAGCATATCTGGAAGATATGCTGATTTGCATATCTTCCAGATATGCAAATCAGTTATACGATAGTTATACTATCCCTCTAAAATTCAGAAATGACCAACTAACGGTGTCGTAAGTCAAATGTGACTCCTGATGAGAGAGAGAGAGAGAGAGAAAGAGAGAAAAAAAAATATTTAGAATTACAGCAGAAGCATCTGAGGCTAGGAGGGAGTGTATTATGTCTGTTTATTGCGATGCACTGGGCATCGTCCTAGCAATGAAACTCATTCTGAGTTGGAATGCGTCGATCCTAACTTCATTGTTAGGATGTGCTTAGTGATATTATCATCTTCAATAAAATTCGAGCCTCCTAGCTCAGTCGGTATAGACTGGGTCCTTTGGTCGGAAGGACCTGGGTTCGATTCCTATGACGTGAGGAACCTTTATCTGGTCTCTTTCGACTAAAGGTGAGTTAGCCAGCCTCACACGGAGGTAGAAGATTTTTTCCCTCCAGGAAACACGGGTTTTTCGTTCCCCCAGAACAGACAAACAAGCCTGTGAACACACACGGATCTACAGTCAAAAATACATACTTAGAAGTCCCTCATTGTAGGGCACAACCTAAACCGGTCCTAAGGGGGGACGGATGA
Organism: Typopeltis vanoorti; assembly: GCF_054136105.1. Taxonomy (NCBI): domain Eukaryota; kingdom Metazoa; phylum Arthropoda; class Arachnida; order Uropygi; family Thelyphonidae; genus Typopeltis; species Typopeltis vanoorti. The sequence goes on from NC_143569.1 coordinate 47,531,778, forward strand.
GAAAATTTGGGGGGAACCCCACACAACAACAACAACAACAATAAAATTCGAAGCACATGAAGGGAATTCAGGGGAAAAGAATAGTCAATTGACAAAATTGAATACTCTTTCTCCCCCTCCCCTCCAAAAATAAACAAAATTAAAAAAATAAAAATGTAAAAGAAGAGTTGGAAAAGTACAACGCATCTTCCCAAGATGCCCAGTGCTTAAGAAGGGAACGAGGTCAAGGTTATTATCATACAGTCGATACTCTCCGAATAATGTTGTCGGTGCATTCTTGCGAGACTTATAAATAATGAGATTATCTGACGGTAGAAAAAGTTGTTGCTTAAATAATTTTGCCATTCTTTGGCACAGAGGCGCATAGAGTACAGCGATGAAAAATCTAACCTTTGACCTATTTTTTAACAAAATTAAACAATTTCACAATCTTAAAATAGGAAAGAAAATTAAATATTTACTTGAAAATTTAAATGATCTAACTGCGGTGATAATGGATGTCGTCATGTTTAAATTACTTTTTAATTAAATTTGAAATGAGCTAAATTATTTGAATATACCAAGCTCGCATGTGGATGATTAGATTGGTACTCGAAACAATTTTTCAGTGGCTGTTAATGTATCCTCAAGTCTAATTGTCTTATTTTTATTAAAAAAAAAAAATAGCAACACAGCAATAGACTAAGACCTACTGCCTAATTGTAATTGATTAATATATATGGGATAAAATGTCGCTTATCGAGATTCGAGAACGTCATAAAAATTTTAAAGATGCACTTACACAAGTTTGTTGCGTGAATCTTCCATTAAACAGAACTAGGCCTAACATGAAATGGAAGAGGGGAGAAAATAGGAGGAAACACATCGCATTTATTATCTACTTATTCGAATTTATACTATACACTGTGTGACTCAATGAATGTCTGTTTACCAGGTAGTCAGTAGATTCTAAATAGCTAATAACATCTAATAGAAACACTATCTAGAGCCTCGTGCGCTTGTGCATAACTACGGCTCTGAATACGGTTTGAAAATTTAAATGTCTATCTCTCTCTATATATGGATTGAGTGACTACGGTCTTTAATATCTAGGATCGAAATTAAAAATAGTTTTTTTTTTGTTGTCTTCTGCACATGTGCTTCATTTTAAATTTTTAAGTTAAAAATGAAAAAATAAATTTTGTTTAAATAATAAAAAATTATTTGATAGTTTTAAAAGCAAATAAATCTTAAATAATTCAGATAATTAAATAGTTTTAAATAATTTAATAAATTTTATGAATTATTTGCATGTAAACACAAAGTAAAGGTAATCATTTATTATAAGGTCGTATATTTCAGTAAATGGCCGTATATTAAATTATTACCTTTACCTTGTGTGTACGTGTAAATAATTCATAAAACTATGGCACAAGTTTCTCGAAAAGAAAGATTTAATAAATTTATCTACCAGAATTACTACATTACTTAATAATTTTTGTATTTTATTATGTTCAAAATGATAAAGTATCGTGGAAAAAATTAAAGTTTTTGTTTACAGAGACGAATATGCAGAAAATCTCTCACTGAGAACTGATTACAAGGACACACACACAGTTCTATTTCTATTTTTGATTTTAGCATGTTAGCAACACTCCTTACTGCAAATTATCAATTAGGATATATAAAGTCCTTAAAAGGACTGGCTAGATGGGCGAAGCAAGAATGCTTTTCATATTCCCCGTTATCTGTAGATGACAATGTAAGGATAGGGTGTTATTGAGCTATATAAAGCTCTGATCATGGCAGAAGCAATAGCCAGCCTCAGTTAGAACTTCATTGGCTACATCATTGCCATCAATCACCCTCCATGGATACCCATTTTAGTCTCCTCGTACTACATGCATGAGCTACATTGGTGCTTTTTTTAAGTAAAGCCGACTCTAAAATTAGAACGATCCCTAGACCACTCCATAGTGGCCGAAAGACCGTCCAACTCAGCATTGGCTCCACTGAGTGGAGCCAATGCTGAGTTGGACGGACCTCTGAGTTGGAGGGCCCTCTCACCACCGAGCAGAACCGCTTGTATTCCAGGGAAAAGCGTCCACCGACGAGGCCCCTCACGGGCCACGCCGGAGAACACCCTCCCCAGAGACTCAAATTGCTCTCCCAGAGCAACTCCTCCGAAATCAAGCCCCCCTCACAGGGAGCAAAATTCCGGAAGAAACCTGAGAGAGCGAACTCTCTAAACTCAGCGTCCATTTAGTCGCCTCTTACGACATACTTGGATTTGCATTGGTGCTATTCTTATCCCGGCAACCACACAGGGAATCAATTCGGATATATATATATATATAAAGCTCTGATCATGGCAGGAGAGGATAACAGCAATAGCCGAGCCTCAGTTAGAACTTCATTGGCTACAGCATTGCCATTCCTTACCCTCCTTGGGTACCCATTTTAGTCGCCTCGTACGACATGCATGATCTACATTGAGCGATTCTTAAGTAAAGCCCTGTATAAAAATTAGAACGATCTCTAGACCACTCAATAGTGGCCGAAAGATCGTCCAACTCAGCGTTGGCTCCACTCAGTGACGGGGGCCCTCCCCACCACCGAAGCTGAACCGCTCATATTCCAGGGAAAAGCATGCACCGACAAGGACCCTCACGGGCCATGCCGGAGAACACCCTCCCCCGAGACTCAAAATGCTCTCCCAGGGCAATTCCCCGAAATAAGTTCCCCTCATAGGGAGCAAAATTTCGGAAGAAACCTGAGAGAGAGCGAACTCTCGAAACTCAGCGTCATTTTAGTCGCCTTTTACGACACGCATGGATTTACGTTGGGACTATTCTTATCTCGGCCACCACACGGATTTGTCAATTGGGATAGTCCTTATAAGGACTGGCTTTAAGAGGCGAAGCAAGAGTGCTTTTCATCTTCCCCGTTATCTGTACAGGACAGTGGAGGGATAAGGTGTTATTGAGCTATTAAAGCTCTGATCAAGGCAGGAGGGAAACAGCAACCGAGCCTCAGTTAGAACTTCATTCGCTACAGCATTGCCATCCATTACCCTCCAAGGGTATTAATCACCGCATCTCACGGTCGATTGTTGATCTCATCTCCCTCAATTGGGATAAGTATCTGGCAAAGTTATTTATTATAAAATGATAATTAGTATTAGGTGTGTATTAAGAAAGATTTTATATTATTATTAATTTTATTGTTGTTACTGTTATTAACAATTAGTTTACTTGTATTTATAAAAATAAATATAAGTCATAAGAAATATAATGCATATTAATGAAAAAATAATAATTTACAAACAATAAAAATATAAAATATACGATAACACATACATTAATTTTTACGAAATAATCATCATTAGGTTCTGAAAGAAAAAAAAAACTCATATCATTATTAAATAGAAATAAATACTGTATAATAATATTTGGTTACAAATATAATTATACAGTATATCGAATTTATAATTATTTAATAATTATAAATTCGATTATAGTGAATTTATAATTTATTTATAATTTAAATAAGTCACAATTAATATAACGTATAATAAAAAAAATAAATTAAATAAATAAATAAAATAAAATAATAAGATTTGTGCAAACAATAAAAGTTAACATAAAATATAGATAAATATTCCATCTCTATTCAACTTTCGAGCCTTGTTTGAAATGGAATTTTATTTTATCACCTTTTATTTTATTTTATCACCAACGTTTCATGCTACGTTTTTCTTTATTCTTTTTTTTTTCTATTTCAAGGTGACATAGCCAGAAATTGTAAATTAAAGAAAAATGGCTCGATTTTTTTAAGTTCAAGTCAAAATCGAGCAAGTGTGAGATTCATTTTTATTTTAATATATTTCTATACGTGCCGGCTGGAATTGTCTGCATACAGAACGACAGGAATAATTACCCAATTTTTCCCGTACAGAACGCTTCCAAACTCCTACTGTTTGCTTTCTTTATTGGTGTAACACGTTCACAAATGGCACACTAAAAAAAAGTGACATATAACTGTAGACTAACCCCTCAATTTCCCTTATTCCCCCTCCCTTACATGCACCACTTTCAATCTCCTACTATAGATAACGGGATTTTACAAGCGTAACAGTAAGAGTGAGAAAGTTAGTATAAAAAAGAAAGAAAAAAAAAAGCCATTGGACGCATACATAAGTCAGGTTCTATAGAGCAAAACCTGTTTGACTTGGATTATTGCCCCGTCTCCGGTCATGTTACTATAGTCACCGTTGCCAAAAGCTGACCGAACAAAAGTAAACTCCAGGAGATCCCTCTTTACAAAGTATGTCTTTTGTGTCAAGCTTTCATACATTTCAACAACAGTGTCTACCATTCGCGATGGAACCCAAACTGTGTTAGACTTTCTTTCCTGAATGGCGCGGAGGTCGACCTTGTGTTTGAAAAGACACAATAGCTGCTATAGTAATAGGTAGATTGGTCGGATAAGACAGGCTGCACGTGGCTATTGACCACCCTTCTATAGAGTGGGCATAGAGCAGTGAACTCTATGGGAATCTGAAAAGGGGAAGAGAGGGGGGGATTGTTGAGGGGGGGGATGACTCTACCAATTGACCAGAACTACGTAAAAAAAAAAAGGCATGGACCATCTTTTCACTTTCCTTGCCAGCGCCCCGAGTTCTCTTTGTTCCCGACTTCTCGAGCCGTGAAAGGACTCCTCTGAATGGCAGAAGACAGACGAGAGAGAGAGAGAGAGAGAGAGAGAGAACGAAAAAACCATTGCAACAGCCAGTAGAAACGCTGACGTCTACCGGCGCAGGAGAGAAAGAGGGACGAAGAGGATGCGCTTATTGATGCCGACTTCGACCAACGGGCTCACCGAGTCTGAACAAAGGCGTCGGAGTACGGAGGATGTTCTTCAAGGAGGATCTAGTCGTTGTTTCCCTAAAGCCCACCTACAGGTCAGCCGACACCAATTCACATCCATTCGGCAGTGAACAGCGGCATTACGACCCCTGCTCCAGTCGCCTGAACTTCAAAAGGTCACATACAAGACGGATGTCGAAGTTAATGTACAAAAGCTCGTACATTTTTTTTCGCGCCCCGTTCAACACCGTTCTCCTTTTATATATTGAAAGAAAGAAAAGGGACATCTTTTAAGACTAGCGCGTTTTTAAAAGTTTCTTTTCTGTTTTTACACACGCGCGCGCATACACAGATCCAAGTGACAGAAACAGATTTTTATGGGTTGCCTTTTCTTATAACTTTGGTGTGCAAGCGGGGAGGGGGTGAAAGGCTAAGCTTTCTATCACCTATTCTGAGGCTGTTTGAAGTGTCGGAAAGCAATCAAACAATCAAAGAACTATCAGAGATAAAGAGGAGAAATTCTCAATGATGATGGTTGGGTAGTTATTTAAGCTTGTCACGTTTCAATGGCATTGGGGAGAAGGAATGAATCCGTTAGTTGGACTAATACAGTACTTCCTTCGGTTAATTTCCCCCCGCTTATTTCATACCTGTATATTTAATGTTTAATGACAGAATTTTTCAGTGAATTTTAGTGGGGAGGAGAAATGAAAATAAACTAACTTTTTCAATGGAAAAAAATTTCCTCGAATGTGTTCCCAAACGGATAGATGTTGCATTATCCTCATTATAAGGACTGGCTTAAAGGGCGAAGCAAGAATGCTTTTCATCCTCCCCGTTATCTGTAGAGGACAGTGTAGGGATATAGGGATGAGATGTTATTGAGCAATTAAAGCTCTGATCATGGCAGGAGGGTAACAGCAATAGCCGAGCCTCAGTTAGAACTTCATTAGCTACAGCATTGCCATCCATTACCCTCCAATGGTATTGGCGATGTGCAAGTAAAGCCAACTCTAAAAATTCGGACGATCCCTAGGCCACTCAGTCGTGGGCGAAAGACCGTCCATCTCAGCGGTGGCCTTCCACCCACACACCACCACCAAGCCGAACCGCTCATATTCCGAAGAAAATCATTCACCGACAAAGCCCCTCAGCGGGCCGTGCCGGAGAACACTCTCCCCGGAGACTCAAATTGCTCCCTTAAGGCAAAAGCCCCAAGAGAGCGAACTCAAAAACTCTCGAATCTCATCACCCAAAGGGGTAACAGCAACAGCCGAGCCTCAGTTAAACTTCATTGGTAAAGCATTGCCATATTTAAATTTAAAGGTAAAGCCGTCTCTAAAAATTCGGACGATCCCTAGGCCACTCAATCGTGGGCGAAAGACCGTCCATCTCAGCGTTGGCCTTCCACCCACACGCCACCACCGAGCCGAACCGCTCAAATTCCGAGGAAAATAATTCACCGACAAAGCCCCTCAGCGGGCCGTGCCGGAGAACACTCTCCCCGGAGACTCAAATTGCTCCCTTAAGGCAAAAGCCCCAAGAGAGCGAACTCAAAAACTCTCGAATCTCATCACCCAAGGGAGTAACAGCAACAGCCGAACCTCAGTTAAACTTCATTGGTACAGCATTGCCATCCATTGGATTGAATGAATCAATCACCGCATCTCGCATCTCAACATTACCCCCAATTTCGGATGCCTTTGTTATATTTAACTATTAGTGATAATCGGATGGTGTACGAAAATATTATGTAATAAAAATATTTTTCCTCAAAATTTTATAAATTTATTTTTAGTATTTATTTAATTTTTATGGGTAAACTCTTATTATTAATTATTAATAAAGTACAAATACACAATAAATTCGTAAAACAAAAAATATTTGTTGCAAATTTAAATTCATTCTTTTTTTTTTTTTTTTCACTATTCTCTAAAGTCAAGGACGGCACGTCTGTTCTTTATCACATTACATTGACCTCTAATTCGAACTTCCTACAGTTTTTAATATCAATCTTTATTATAAATGATGAAGGGCATTTTTATCATGTTTATAAAAACGATCTGTAACTGATAAATTATTTTTATAATTTATATTTATTTTATCACAACTTATTTATTATTTTTCATAAATTACAAAATGTTCATAACTTGTATTAGAATAAGATTTAACAGGAAACCTCAACCTACAATTGAAAAAAAAATTAGTAAAGACATTGATATGGAGCATTGCACTGTATGGATGTGAAACCTGGATTCTAGGCAGAGAAGATGCAAGAAGATTGGAGGCTTTTAAAATGTGGTGCTGGCGTCGCATGAACAAAATAAAATGGACAGAAAAAAAAATCAAACCAACAAGTCCTGAGAGAGATAAACGAAACAAGAACTCTAATAAAATCGATCCAAATTAGAAGGGATAGGTGGTTTGGACATATACTTCGACATGACGGACTTGTGAAAAGAATAACTGAAAGCAAAATAGAGGGGAAAAGAAGAAGAGGCAGACCAAGGAAAAGCTTTCTTGACCAAGTCAAAGACAGTACGGGTTTGAAGAGTTACCAGGAGGTTAAGAAGAAAGCCAATGACAGAGCGGAATGGAGGAAATTGCTGCTGAGCTACCAGTCCCAAGACTGTGCAACTGATGATGATTCTTGTTTACAATATACTTCTTTCCTCTGCATTACAGGAAATTATTTTTTAATTTATTGTATGAATCTTTAATTTCATTTAAAATTTTATAAAAGAATTTTATTTTATTAAGATATTATATTTTTTAAACTTTCACAAGGCCTAGCTACCTTTTATTTTTAAATATATTAGATATACCTAAAATGACATGAACAAAACTTGATTGTGGGGAAAGATAAATCCCTTTTAGGACTTCTAGGGTAACAATGGCAATGCTGTAGCCAATGAAGTTTTAACTGAGGCTCGGCTATTGCCGTTACCCAGCCATGACTAGAGCTTTTTAGCTCAACAACACTCCATCCACACAGATTTTCTTCATTCAGATGACGGGATAAAGAGTCAAGGACTCAGTCCATCGCCCAGTTCTTTTAAGAACAACTTGATTGTTCTGTTATAGATCGTTGCTTATCTTAATAATTGTAAATTCTGTTATTATAGATCGTTGCTTCTCTTAATGATTGTAAACGCTTGAAATCGCTTTACTTTAATGAATAAAGCGAATAAACAGTTTCTGAGGAAGAGCCAGAAGTATTTAATACCTCTTAATTTATGAGATCGTCACCCATAACCTAGTTTAATCATATTAAAATAGGAAATTATAATAGGCATGATTACCGTTTGATATTTTTAATAATACTCGGCCTTTCTGTTTAGTGGAATGTAAAACTATGAATATGAATTTTTACCTTAGCCTCGCTAACAGTTGACATGTCAAGGGAATGTAGTTTTCATGATAGATGCATTCATGATTAGTGTTTTATTTATGAGGGAATATGGATGCTGTTTCCCTAGTTCAGAACGCAAATGAATAAATAACATTGTTAAGCACAGCGTGAACACGAATTACAACGGTAGTGTACAATAAAACATAACAGGATAGCTGGTTCCTGAGGTGATTTACTCCTATTCTTTTAAAGGCATTTGACTTTCAGCATTCAGAGCATCCTTATCAATACCGGAAGGAAAGAAATGCCAGCTAATGACTACATTAGCTGTTATGAATGTAGAAAATTGCTGATTACAAACTTATGATATTGGTTTATGAAATCGTCTGAAAAAAAAGAAGTAATATTCATGTAACATGTAACAAAAACAAAGTAACAAAAACAAAATTTCAGTGTCATCACAGTGGTATTATTTATAACATTTAATAACTGAGTTTACTGTGCCGAATAATGCTCTATTGACAAGGGATAGTGAATGGGGGGGGGAAATGTTTTGCAAAATCCTATAGCTCTGTGGAAATACTATAGGATTAAAAGAATTTTACCTCCCTGTAATCGTGCGAAAAATATTTCTTTTTATTTTATATTTAATTTCGGTTCATTTGTAAAAATTTTCAGAAAAAGAGATACGAGAGGGAGGCTGTAAAGGTCTGATAAACACCTAGAACAAAAATAATATTAAAGCAACCGATATAACCACAAGAAGAAAGAAAGAACATATCTTAAAACCCTTTAACTCACTCCCATGTTTCATAAGGGTTAAAGGTGTTTATCAGAACTTTTCAGTCCCCTCGTATGTATAATCGTCCTTCAACATTGATATTGGCAGAGAATAAAATGTGGCTGGATAGGGCACTAGCACAGGTTCTGTTGTAAGAAATGTCAACAAATGTCACGTTAGTGTTCTTCTAGGCGGAGAGAGAGAGATAGAGATCTGTCTGGCCATAATAAGGTTTAACGCAACTGCAAATAATTTTGTATACTCCTGGGAACTGAAGAAGGTTGTGTTTTACTTTAGGTTGACTGAAGCAAGATTGGAGTTTTGAAAAGGTAGAGAAATATGTTTTAACATTAAATTTCTTCAGGATTTTCGCCAGACACGTTTTATTCTTTGTCAATACCAATGTTGAAGGACAACAACATCAAATAGACTGGAACTTAACTTCAAACATCCATAAATGCTCCGATGAATTAGAAAGACGTATATTGGAATCCAAAGAAATAATTCTCGACCCTGCCCATCTAAACAGCAATCTCACCCTACCCGATTAACATAGTGCTGTAATCCAGTTTTGGCACACTCATGATATCATTCACACGCACAGTGCTTCACGCCTGAACTAACGCTCGGACTCAATTTTCAAACACAACTACTACTTGTTCTAAACTCTGTGTTTGTCTAAAGTACAATATATTTTTAAGATGTAGTTTACTCCCTGGTAATGTATTCACCTCACGAAGTCGGCATTTCCGATGAAACTAGTAGTGAAACATTATTAAATCTCTATGTGTGTGTGTGTGTGTGTGTGTGTGTGTGTGTGTGTGTGTAACAGCTGTTATATACTGCTGGATTTTTTTTTTTTTCGGAAACTTGAGTTTTCCATTCTGTAATCATACAAACCTTTCCAGAAAACACACGCATCGTACATACAATTTATACTTACAGTAGCGAAGAAATTAATCCGAACAAGCTGAATTTTCGTCAACTTTTTGGTTTTGTTCGGTTTTTGTTTCAGTTCACAATAATTTCGGTTTTAGTTCACAACTTTGGTTGAGTGTTGGGTGTTTTAACTGTCTCTACGATGTTTATTAATAGTTTTGTGCGTTTTAATAGTATAAACAAGATGATAATCGTGGTGTTTTATTCATTTTGTGTAGCTATAAAATGGATACATCTTCAAGAAAGCGTTTAAAAGTGTGTATTTTTTCTCAGCACACATCCATGATTCAAAGACGAATTGCCAATGAGTGTGGTGTTTGGCTTGGGTACTGTTAATGCGATTTTAAAGAGGTTAGGGAGACAGGTATCTTTTCGCCTGATAGAAAAATAAAATGTGGGCGAAAATGTAAAACTACACTTAATCAAGATCGTTTGCTAATTAGGAAAAACAAAAGTAATCGAAGATTGTCTCCATCAAAAATTGTTGGAAGCAGGGAGGACTGTCCACAGACCAAAAAAAAAGAAAGAAACAACCGTTGAAAAAGGCTATGCAGAAAAAGAGGTTCCAGTGGGCAAAAGTATATAAAGATTGGACTGTTGAGAAGTGGAAGAAGAAGGAGGTCATATTTTCAAATGAGAGCCATTTCTTTGTCCAAGGAGAACGAGTACCCTATGTTCGCAAATCGGCAGCTGAAAAGACTTCTCCGGCCCACCTTCAACAAGCCCCTAAACACCCAGCTAAATTCTGGGGTTGTTTTACACATGACAGTCCAGGATCACTTGTGCCTGTTGATGGTATGATGAGAAGCAACCAGTACATAAAAATATTTCAGAAAAGATTGATCCACAGATCCAGAAAGACAAAGAAGTCATCTTCGAACAGGATCTTGCTCCATGTCACACTTTAAAAAAAAAAAAGTGAAAGAGTTTCTCAAAAATCACAACATCGAATTTCTTCAGTGACCAGGTAACTCTTCTGACATTAACTCAATGAAACATTTATGGGCCATAGTGAAAAAGAGACTTGGAAAATTAAATTGTGATACAAAGGAGAACTGGATGCAATCCATTGTAAAAGTAATGTTTTCAAATGCAGAAAGGGGAAAAAAATGTTCCACGGTGGTCAAGTCCATGTCTAAGCGAATTAATGAACTTATTAGGAACAAAGAAGCACATAGAAATTATTAGGTAATGTTGGCGAGATATTTTCTTTAAAAAGTGAGTGTTCGAAATAATTTGTTCGCTACTGTATAAGCATGAAATTCTAGTTATTATAAAAATCCAAGGATACTGGGAAGATCCTAGGTGTAAGGGCCATGATGATTTCTGCAGAAGTAAGCTTCTTATTTGATGCTTAATTATTTATTATTAGATTTTAAAAACACTAGTATTCTATAGATATATAATTATCCATGTCGTAAGATATTCACTACAATTATGGGTATTCCTAGTCCGCGCGCTTAGCCTAGTGGCTTTGCGCTTTGCAACCATATGCCTGGGGAAGGAGTGTCCTAGGTTCGATTCCCGTCGGGGACGTGAGGAGCTGAAGGATCTTCCTCAGCCATAGCCAAGTTAGCCGGTCTTGGGCGTGTACGGTAGGGTTTTTTCCGCCAGTTTATCTGGTGTTTTTCATCCCGCAAGCAGGCAAACCGGCCCCTTGAACACACAGGGATACAGCCAAGAATACCTTGAGGCATAGGAGTGACCATTCTATCCTTGTATTTCGGTTACGAAATCCAAGCATGCTTGGAAGGTTGTGGGCCTTAAAGGCTTGTTAAAGCCATTGGGATAGATAGATGGGTATTCCTAATATTATCACAGTTAAGAGATGCTTTTATTTTTCAAAAATAAAACTATATATAACATAAATATTTAATCCCTTTTGCATACTTTTTAACATATGCTTAGAGAAAGGTTTATCTGTATGTAGGAGGTAAATAAGTAGGTATTTATCCCATCAGCGATAGAAAAAAAAACTTTATTAGTTGTTTTGTATGTATGACTATACGTACAAATTTATCGCTTCTACCTAGAGATAGAAACGAACTGTATTCAAATGATAACATATGGAACAAGGCTTTGAGAAAATGAGGGAAAAAAGATAATTTTTATGAAGAAGGCAATTGTAATGAATTACCGTGTTTTTTCGTGTATAAGACGTCCCCATGTATAAGACGAACCCTACTTTTTCGAACACAAATTTAAGAAATCAATATTTTAAACATAAAACAGAACACTTTTATGTTTTTTTTTTTAAATATTCAAAGTATATTTAGTAATTAGGTAATATTTTTAGGATACATACTAAGATACATTTTTAGGGATGCATTTTCTCGGCTAACTTGGTTCGGTTCGTGTTCTCATGGCCAACCCTTCTCTCCTCATGAAGTTGAAGCACCATTTTACCTTTCCTGTGAAATCGACAATGTTCATTTCTCTTGCAAACCTTTTTTGTCTCATATTAAATAAGCCTGGTACACACACACACACACACACACACACACACACACACACACACACACACACACACACACACACACACACACACACACACACATAATCCAAGTCTTAAGCCTCTGCTCCAAATTTGGCCCTTTTGCTGGTTTTCCTCTTAAGGTCCTCTTCTTTTTTGCCATCTTGAGTAGTTGTTTTTCGTGTTTATTCCACTGTCTAATCATAAACTCAGTGGAAGGAGGTCCAAACTGTCTCTCTGAAGCTTTATTTCCATGTTCTTTTGCGTAATTGATGACTTTTAATTTGAATTTTGAAGAATATGACAATCGTTTTTATTTTCGGACATTTTTATGCGCTAGTGCTCAAAATATTGTTAATGCATTAACTGACCCCGCCAATGATTGCCGATGTATGAATGCTTTCAGAGTTCTCATTGGTTTATACAGAATCAGCCGTTAATGACGTCAATCGACAACGTTAACAAAGGCTAGTGATTTGGCGGTAGCCTGTTTGTGGAGACAAGGTACCGCCAGTTTCGCCACGCAACCGCGGGTCTCTCAATCAGTTATCCCCCGTGTATAAGACGACCCCCAATTTTTGGTCTAAAATTTTATAAAAAAAGTATTGTCTTATACACGGAAAAATACGGTAATTCATTGTAATTTTTAAACAAGACCAGAGTAGCAAAAGTGTGCTACTGAAGAAAAGTACAACAATGAAGAGATTTTTCATACCAAAGTGCACCCCCCCCTTTATATTTACACGATAGTGTGCAGTTATCTTTTGATGAAAGTTTCTTAGAGTAATTAAGTTTGACCACGTAGAAAAACGGCATTCCGTATTTTTTCAAAATCATTTGAATAATGGGACTGTAGAGGAGTATCTAATATTTTCCAAATTTGGTCGAAATCAGTAGAACGATGCAACCTGAAGATTTGCGACATTTTAATTTCTGCCTTTCAAATGCGTAAAAGAACTCTCAGTATTTAAATATGTGAAGTAATCATGTTCCAAATCATGTTAAAAACAGTTAATTAATGACACAATAATGCTCCTAAGAACTTTTTGTAGAACATTGATGACTATACTTAGTATCTACTTGGTACAGTATATGTACTATTTCAGAAACACTAGTCCTTATCCTTATAAGGATAAGGACTAGTGTGTCATCTTCCCCGTTATCTGTAGAGGACAGTGTAGGGATAAGGTGTTATTGAGCTATTAAAGCTCTGATCATGGCAGGAGGTAACAGCAATAGCCGAGCCTCAGTTAGAACTTCATTGGCTACAGCATTGCCATCCATTACCCTCCAAGGGTATTGGATTGAATGAATCAATCACCGCATCTCACTGTCGATTATGCTTCATTCGCCTCTGGCTCAGAAACACTACAATTGACAATTGACATTTATGTCTTTAGGGGTGAAGCAAGATGCTTTTCATATTCCCCGCTATCTGTTGTGGTTACAATGAGGGTAAAATTTATGAGCAGATTGCTCGCCCTGAATGGGCATGGAGATTATGCATCACTAAAGGAGGCTAATATAGCTTTTGGTCTTCTATATTTGAATATGTCCGTTGCCTCGTATGCTGCAGCTTGTTGAACCAAATCTTTGGGGTGTGTGGACGTCTTTAGGAAAAACTTGGATGCTAAGGATTGTAGAAAAGAGAAAATATAGGGAATATTTGTATCTCTATGCAGTTGATTGTTTCTAACATACCACGGGTCGTTCAGAATCATTCTCAAGCACTTTTTCTGCACTCGTTGTATCTTGATAATGTTAGTATTAGAGGTGTGGCTCCAGGCTGGGGAGGCATAGGTGATTATAGGACGAATCTTCATCTGGTATACTTGCAATTTGATTCTGTTGCTGAGCTTGCTGTTTCTATTAATTAGCGGATAGATCTGAGCTATGGCTTTAGATGCGCACGCAGACTTGATGTGTTGGTTGAAAGTTAGTTTTTTGTCGAGAATTACACCCGGTATTTTGTTTCTGTCTGCCAGGGAATTTTAGTATTGAATAGTAACACTTTTCCTGCAGGAGATATTGGCCTTTTCGAGAAAAGAATGGCTGAGCTTTTCAGGGGGTTGACTTCCAATCTCCATTTGGAGAACCAACCCTCCAGCTTTAGAAGGTTTTCTTGGAGCTTTCTGGTAATGAAATGGGATCGGAGAGATCTGGTTAGTATTGCCGTATCGTCCGCATACAGGGACAAAATGGAAGTCATCGGATTGTGCAGGATGTCTGACATGTACACAGAAAACAGCAATGGAGCCAGTAAAGATCCCTGTGGCACTCCAGCAAAGATTATGGCGCTTGGACGATGTAGAACCTTTGATTTTAACTTGCATTGATCTATTCGGAAGATATGAGTGGATTAGATGAACCATTTTTAGTGAGGTACCGGCTGAGATAAGTTTGTGCAGGAGTCCAAAATGCCAGATTTTGTCAAATGCTTTGGATAGGTCTAAGAAAACAGCTCCTGTACACTGGCGCCAGTTGTAGCTGGTGGTGATGTATTCCACAATTCTGTGGATTTGCTGAGTAGTACTATGGTGTTGCCGAAAACCAAACTGTTCTTTAGAGAGGATGTTTAGGTCATTTACTGAGGTTTGGAGTCATGAGAGGATGACCTTCTCCGCAACCTTACCCAGATTGGAGATGAGACTGATTGGACGATAATTTTGCGGTAGATGTGGGTCTTTGCCTGGTTTATGATAGGAATTACGTCAGCCAGTTTCCAGGAGGAAGGAAAATAGTGAAATCTTAAAATTGCATTTATTATACTGGTCAGGTGCACTACTGCTTTTCGGAGCAGAAGTTTGATCACCCGATTAGTAATTCCGTCTGGCCCTGGAGCTTTTTTGTTCTTAATTTTTTAATAATGTCGTATATCTCAGCAGGTGATGTTGGTGCAATATGGTCACTGCTGGTGATAGGAAGTTTGAGTGAGTGTCTGACCTTGCTGTGAATCTTATATATGTGGTCAAAGTCAAGGTTTCCATACGAAGGCCTACATTGCTCCTCCAAATTGTATGCTATAACTTCTGCTTTGTCTACATCTATGTGAGCAAGGCCCTGGTCTGAGAATATTGGGGAAAGGGATCTGTCTTTGTTTTTGATTTTTTTCAGTAGTCCCCAGATGGAGTGATCAGTAGGTGAAATGGAGACTAACTTTTCTTCCCATACTTGGTCTCTATGAGCTTTGAGCGCATCTCTTACTGCCCAATTTAATCTGTTTAGATTTGTCTTATCTTGTGGCACACACGTGTTACGCAATCTTTTCCTGGCTCTGTTTTTGTCTCTGATCAAGTTCATGATGACTTCAGGAAAACGATCTGGCTTGCGGGCAGATTTGTAGGAGGTAGCTACCGTTAGAGCAGAATTAATTTGTTGTGTGAGATTTTTAACTGCAGTTTCTACTTCTTCTTTTGTGCGTATGTGAGGAACAGGTCCAATATAATCCTTCAGTGCTGTTGACAGTCTTTCCCATGCTATGTAGGAGTGAGAAGGAGGAGACAGGTATTCTTGTTTTCCCAGCTGTAGTAGAATTGGGTTGTGATCGGATGATAGTTCATCCATGGATATAATGCTGTATTGAAGTTTGATATCCTGCAGGATAGCTATATTCAGGATATCAGCAGTGCCAAACGTACTTAGATGAGTTGGTTCGGTGGGGCCTGCCACAACAGCATTGCTTGATCCTAAGTAATTGGAAAGGATGCAACTATTCTTGTTGGTGGTTGAGCAATTCCAAGCAGGGTGCTTGGAGTTCAGATCCTCGGCTATAATGGTCGGCTCTCTGACGCATAAGATGGCATTTAGATCAGAGTGTAGTAGAGATTTTTGGGGAGGGTTGTAAGCTGAGTAGATTTTCAATCTGCCAGTAGAACTGGTGACTACTTCCACGCCTGTGATCTCAAGGTTAGTGGTTGAAGGGTTGCTCACAGAGTGGTGCTTAATATAATTTTTAATGAAGATGGCGGTGCCGCTGCCTCTGTAGAGTAATCTATCATTTCTGTATAGGCAATAACCCCTTATTTTAGGATTGTCTGAGGGTCTTAAATGAGTTTAACTGATTAATAAAACATCTGGTTGATACCTATATGTGAAATCTCGGAGTTCCAGAATTTTGTTTTTGAGGCCATTTGCATTCCAAACTACGATCTGAAGAGATGTTGGAATTAGCTTGTTACTATTCATTTATGACAGCTGTGAGGATGACTGTGTTTCACGAAGAAATCTTTTAGTGGAGGTTTCAGTAGGGTTTGATAGGCTGAAATTTTGTAGCTTTGCTAGTGAGGCCGTAATAACAGCTGTTAGATTTTTAGGTGCTGTTGGTTGATTTTGTTCTGGTATTGGTCTATTTGTGCGGGTCACATCGGCGTAACTTCTTGTTTGCTTTTCGGTGTCTCTATTTTTGGAGGTCTCCGACTGTGGCCGCTGAGTCTCCGGTTTTGATGCCTGGGCCTCTGGTGTTCTTATATTGTAGGAGGAGGGCTGATTGACTGCCTCCATCCGTCTGTTCTTTGGGTGCTGAGTACATCCTTTGTAGTTCGCAGGATGAGGGCCAACGCAGTTGGCACATTTGGCCGAGGTGGTCCTTGGCTTAGTGCAGGTATTGGTTGGGTGGCTGTCCCCACATTTCAAACATCTATATTCAGCTCTATATAGATTCTGGGCATGGACAAACTTCTGGCACCTGTGGCACTGCCCAGAAGATGATCTTTTCCGGAGTGGTTCTGGTGTGACGATGAGACCACAGACTGTTTTAAGTTGTAGATATCCTTGTATATTTTATGAATCTCAACTAGAACTAATGGCATGGGAGTCTTGTCTGCTTTGTACATTCTGCTGACCTTGACTGGAGGCAGATCCTGAGAATTAAGGTCAGCAGCTATTTCTGCTGTGTTAATGTCTTCACAGACATCACGAAGGACCACTTTTAAGTTTTTTCCAGAGCTGCGCGCAAAGATATGATACTGGATGCCACTGTCGTCCAGTTCTTTGGTCAACCTTCTATAGTCTGTCACTGTTGCTGGCT
The DNA here is from genome assembly GCF_054136105.1 of Typopeltis vanoorti. Taxonomy (NCBI): domain Eukaryota; kingdom Metazoa; phylum Arthropoda; class Arachnida; order Uropygi; family Thelyphonidae; genus Typopeltis; species Typopeltis vanoorti. The sequence goes on from NC_143569.1 coordinate 47,549,196, forward strand.
GGATCTTTATGCCTTCATCCATGTTTTTGGCCTTAATGAAGCCAATGTGCATATTGGACATTGTGGATCTTAAAGCTGCCCATTTCTGCTTTTCTCTAAGGATGATCGGAGGCACCTTTTCTTTGGGAGAAATAGCAGTGTCCGAACCCTGAGAATCCTGTTCCATTTCATTGTCATTGTGCGGTTCTTCTGTCGCTCTTCGCTTTTGCGTGCGCGCACTTCTACAAAGTCTGAAGGAGTAGAAGGCACCGATTCTGACTGATCTTCTGCGACAACGTCTGTGACTCTTTCCGGGGGAAACGTATCGTACAATTTCACTTTTCCCGGCCAATTGAAGTTAAGTAGTTCACCTAGTCTTATAAATTCTCTATATACCTCCTCAAATATTGTCTCATTTAGCTGTTTTTCCATGACTATCAATGTAAAGTATCTAAAGTTAAAAAAAAAAAAAAAAACGCTTACCGTGGAGTTGTAATCTTACCGGCACTGCTATAGGACTCTCAACTGTTTTGGTAAGAGCACTGATTCAAAAAATGCATGATAATCAAGACACTTAGTGTAATAAACGCACCACAATTACAAAACTGACCAAACTCATAATCACTACCATGAAACTTCCACCACCTCACTACCCAATCCTAATCAAATAATTCCCCCAATTCTCAGAAACACTAGTCCTTATCCTTATAAGGACTGGCTTAAAGGGGCGAAGCAAGAATGCTTTTCATCTTTCCCGTTATCTGTAGAGGACAGTGTAGGGATAAGGTGTTATTGAGTTATTAAAGCTCTGATCATGGCAGGAGGGTAAAAGCAATAGCCGAGCCTCAGTCAGAACTTCATTGGCTACAGCATTACCATCCGTTACCCTTCAAGAGTATTAATCACCGTCCACCATCAATAATATTTCTTCTCAGAAACACTATCCTTATATTCTTATAAGGACTGGCTTAAAGGGGCGAAGCAAGAATGCTTTTCATCTTCCCCGTTATCTGTAGAGGACAGTGTAGGGATAAAGTGTTATTGAGCTATTAAAGCTCTGATCATGGCAGGAGGGTAACAGCAATAGCCGAGCCTCAGTTAGAACTTCATTGGCTGCAGTATTGCCATCCATTACCCTCCAAGGTTATTTGTTGACTATTCTTCCCTATCTGATGGTGAATGTTCATAACGGTTTATAAAAAAATTATATATAAAAATAAAAAAGGTGTGTTTTTATAAATAATTAGTTCTTTTATTTTTGGAGAATTTTAATATATCTCATTTAATATAAAACTTTATTTATTATTTCATATAAATTTTTATTTTTAATTACATATTATTCTATTCTTTATGACATACATATTACATCTAATTCAGATATATTGATTAAATATTTTAATTTTTTACATTTCCAAATTTGATAGGGACGCCATTTTATATTAGGTGCCCTAACGCAACAGCCTTCGAACCCTGTTTTCTTCAACCCATCTGTCCCTTAAGATGGGTAGAGTCCCCTGATTAGGGGGAATTAATGTTGCCTCTGCGGCATTCCCTAAGCCAGTATTTTTCAAACTTTTTTTTTTATTATGGTTCACAATAAGAATACATACATAATATAGACAAGAAAAAAACGCAAAAGAAACACTACAAAAACAGAAAATACGAAATATTTTATTTAATGCGATGTGTGCTTGCCATTCATCGCATTAAATAAAAGTAACTATGATAGGACAACTTCGCAAAAGGACTTTGAAAAAATATATAACATTTTATTTCGTTTTTCCAAATATAAAAGTATAATACTGAATATGTGATTTTTGGGAGCAAATTCGTGATTTTTTTTTCCTCTTGAGTTTCGGGAGGAAAAAAACCCTTCCACCCCGTATGAGACCGGTTAGCTCACCTTCCATTGAAAAGCCTTGATAGAAGTTTTACGCATCCTGGATGGAAATCGAATTCAGGTCTTTCATTCGAAAGGTATTGTCGATATCGACTGAGCTTCCTGAATCTCGGAATGCGTGGCCTATGAAACTCCTCTAACGATACCTTGGCGAACAGTTTCAGTATCACACTTCGTATCTTTAACTCCTTTTGAAGTGATTCGGAATTAGGTTCTTTTCATTCCCGCATAAAGATTTTACAAGAGGGCTCTATTAACATATTCCAACCACGGTGGAAGGAACATTTATAAACGCTTTGGTATCCAATTCTAAGAATGTTCATCAACGTTGAACATCCTAGAAAATTGTTGAACACTTCTTTTGATAAAGATTAGAATTTGTTGATGAGTGGAACGAAAGATTCATCTTCTTTCTCTTTCTCTCTCTGACCTCATTCTTGATCATCTTGGTCCGTGGAATATGTGGCAATGCTACCACATATTAGACTGAAAAAATACTAGCAATCTCTAAGATGGCACAGATCTTAATATTCTTATCAAGACTTATTCTTCAATGCTCATCGTTACAAGAATAGAGTACGCTCTTTATGATGCAAATACAATTCGAATTCTTTTCTTAAAAAGCTGTAATTTAGTATCATTTTTTTTCCAAAAATATTTAAAGTTAATAATAATAAAATCAGTCAGTAGTTCATTCAAAAAATGCTTTTATATACAACGTTTATAAAGTCTTCTCACAAGAAATGGAAATCATTGCGTGGACAAAAACTTGCTTTACTTAGAGACTTTTACTTAAAGACTGAGGTAATGTATGGTACTAACTCTGGCAAAGATTCCCTCTCAGTTAGCAAAGAAACTGCGGGGTATGCTTTGCCATATACAGGCCAGAAACTTTAGTCGATGGTGATAGTATACCTGATGTGTCTCGTGGTGGCCACCTATCTATCGAAGAACTGAGCAACCTAGAATTATTAGCAATAGTAATTTCATGCAAATATATCACTTTATTTATAGTTAATCACTACATTTAAAACGACAAAAAATGATCAGGCTTTTCTAGCATATATTTATCTCTAACTCTTTTAACTTATAATGATAATGTAAACAATTTAAACAACACAAGATAAATTGAATTTTAATTTTAATGGTAATTTGACCGATGAAAAATTTATGTCTATGATACACTAGTACAATAAAAGTATTATTAACGAAGCACGAAGATGAAAACTATTGTTGTTGTTGTTGTTTTTGGGGGGGGGGCTGTGAAATGCATATGGAAGACATTTATTCAATAAGATTAAGGAAGATTTGATGTTCAAATCTTCCTGTTCAACTTCCATTTTTCAACAAGTCCATTTTTGAACTTCCAAAAATGAACATTCAAAAATGGACTTTTCACCTTTAAGAATTGCAAAAACAGTAAAAATCTGTTGCAAAAGACAATAGTTCACTTTAAAAAAAAATAATAAAAAATAAGGCTTTTCTGACAGTAGGATGTTTATTTCAGTTCAATGTATTGGTGAAAACGGAGGCGATTTTTACAATATAATATGAGTCCATCTATCCATGTTATATCAATGGCATGGGTAAGTTTTCAATGAACCACAGTCCAGTGTGATCGATGAAGAACAGAGTTGATATTCATATAAATTTATACTGTTATTTATTCATATAAATTTATACTTTTATTCATTAATATAGATTTATAGGTACGAATACATCAAAAATATTCTTTCTTTAAATCCAACTTAGGCATAAAATAACAACTTCAAATCACATTAAACAAATAATGCATACAGACTTCGATAATCGATCCCCTATCGGTGAGAAACGAAACTAAAGCCAACAATTGTGAAAATGTAATAATCACAGAATACTTTTGAAAGAGTTGAGAAAGATTATTTGAAATATATAAAAATCATGATAGTTTCACAACGCATGTAGTGCAGCATATAAAATATTATAGAGGGAGAACTGAACGCTACATCGTTACCAAAATTAGATTTATCAAACAAGTTACCAAGCAGTAAAACAGATCATTGGCTTTGTAAGCAAAGAATTATCAACATGACAAATAAATTGATCCAAGACCAGCGGATCATATCTGTTAATTGTGTGTATTATTCTAGCAGGGCTGCCTGCGTTTAGAGACGAAAAACTCGAGTTTCAGGGGAAAAAATCTTGCCATCTCGTATGAACAAACACGGGGAAAGAGGTGTGGGTGGGAGAGGGATCACTATTCCCAAACCAATTTTAATGAAACCTAAAATGCAAAGAGAACCATCGAAAAATTAAATTGTTCTTAAAATAATGGAAAAGTGTCACGCGGGATGATGGTATTGTTTGTATGTTATTGAAGAGCCTCATTTTGACATCAATCGAGCTAATACCCTGAAGTGATTGCATTGATATTGGTATCAACAGTGGCATTGTTTTTCGTGTTCTGACTTAGTCCTACTGGATACGATAGTGTAGCATAACGATCTCTTTAAGGTTGCGTAAATACATCGAGATAATTCCCAAATAAACATTTACTGACACTACATAAACATTGACTTTTCTCGAACAGATGAATACATAAAAGGAAGGAGCACAATTTGCGAACAAAAGTGATTATAATGAAGTATAAACCTAAAAATTCACAACGTAGACACTTAAACACGCTACAAAATATTATATGGACTAATTAGAGGCTGACATATAGAATAATTATGCATAATTCATTGAATTTATACAAATTTTCTGTCGGTATAATTTCCAGAACGTTGTGTAGTTGAATAATAGCGTACTGAATGTAATGAAAAAATTCCTTTTTTTTTTTGTTTTGTTTTTTTTAATCAAATTTTTTTTCTGTATTGGAAAATACGCAATTGAGGATGCGACTATATTCCCGAACTTTTCTTATTGTAATCCCCACCCCTTAAATTTAAATATAAATTTGTGCCATTTATTCAGGTTGCTAGTCTAAATCATCATCATATTTTTTTTTATATATTTCGGTTAATTTATCCAGGTGAACAATAAATGAATCACATAAAATAAATGTAAGTACTCGTATCCGAACCCTTCCTCGTTGAATATTTAAAATAATTCTTAAAACGTCATCTGGGCGTTTATTCTGGGCGTTTTTTAAAGTTGTGCGCGATTCCCCCCCGAGGGTTCTCCATCCACTACTTGAGAACCATTGCATTAAGTTAAAGTCATTTGATAACGTCTTTTCATGTATTAAAGAAAAATCGGTATACATTTGCATTCCTGTTGCCAGTTGCCTCGCAGGTCTTTCTCCTATGGGACAAAGGTGAAGTAACTGATATTAAATCCGATTTCTAACAGCCTTTAGAATTCGAATTTTTATGGACTAGTTCTTCACTTCGATTGAAAAAATCTTTTTCTATAGTCTTCTTTCCTTTTCGTTTGAATGTCAGTACCTCTGTGTGTGTGTGTGTGCTTCTTTCTCTCTTTCTCATCCTAGTAACATTGGCCCCCCCCCCCTTATATTGACTCTGTTACGGGGTCCATTTTTTGTTATTTAATGACATAGCACGACATCTAAATAAAAGAAAGGAGAAAAAAAAAAAAGTCAAACAGACAAAGTTGAGTCCCATAAAAAAAGGCCGGAAAAGGAGGCGGGAGACTGAAGTAAATTCTTAGAAAGGGGGGTAGGGGGATAGGGGTTTTTTTTTTTTTTTTTTTTTTCATTCTCTTTTGTGGAGGCATTACATGAAAGCTGAGAAACCAATTCTTCAAGGTTGCGTCCACATTTCCGATACTATTACCGGAGCCTGCATGACAGGCAACATAAAAGTAGTCGGTTTTACTTGAGTGCGCGCTTTTCAGGACTCCCGTACATCTATAGGCACCATCGCTGATCCGTACGTTTGGTGTATGCGTGTGTGTCTGTGCCCGAAGGCATAGTGCACATAAAAGACTGTATATACATGCGGTAATCAGCCTTTGTTGGTCTGAAACGTAAGGGGGAGGAGGAGGCGCCTGCACGCGCAGGCAGTCTTCTAGGCCTCGCGCACGACACTTTCTATAGCTTTTGTACGGTGTTAGTGGCGGACAATTACGGTGGCTGCCTCTCGCAGCAGCAGCAGCAAGCAGAAGCACACCAGCGCCGCCATCGGCTGCATGTGCCCACGCGGTATGAGCCGTACAATCACACTTCCTTTAAACCGGGAGGTAGATATGAGTGGCGTGCAATAACTTGGCTGACGAGGACTGCGGCCGCTGTCAACTAATGCCCGTCCGCGCGTTTTACGTATGAGTTGTAGGAAAATTTCTTCGGTTCTGGTGATTTGACTGCCTTGCAAAGTGTTCTGGATTATACGGCTATCACCGACGCGAGCGCGAAGATTGGGTAAGTACGTTCTTTCAACTTTCTCGTCTGGTCGAAGGTGTTTAAAATTGCAAACTACCGAAACGAGAAATGTTAAATAAGGTGCCGACAGATTGCATTTACACGTTTGGTTGTTATGCAGTTATTTTGCCCACCCTAATTTTACATAATAATACTTATTTTGCATTGTAAGTTCTTGTGACAAATTAAGCCAATAGTTTAAAATATTATTTATTCTCTTTTTTTACATATGCAGAGTATTTTATTAAAATATTTGAGAATTTATATTTTATTTCCTTATTAATAAATATTTGTGGCTGACGATTTTTTTCACTACAGCGAACGTTCTTCCTGTTTGTTTGCAGACGCGTGCAATGTACACGTGATTACATGCCTTGACTGAGTTATGTCACTGTATACTAAGTGAATAGCGCCTGTTGCTTAAAAATAATTATAATGATTTTTAAAAAACTTTTAGTAATAGTCATATACGGGAATTTTTTTTACTACACATGAAACATTATGTAAGATGTTAATTATAAACCCGTGTGATATTGAATGAATATTATAAAATAGTGGTAATTTATCAAACTCGCCCATTAGTTTAAAAATACTTCATGCTTTTCGCAAATGATAATGAAAAAAAGATGATAGTCCGGTATCCTCAAAATAATTCAACATTTTTTAATGTAATGACGTTCTGTAGTTCAATAATTCAGTTCTGCCTTTTCGTGTATTATATCTTATTGAGAAATCTGATTTGAAAAATATACCTGAGTGAGCAAAATTTTAACGATTTTACAACTGATGGGAGTAATGATACGGAAGCTGTCTTTTGTAAGTGAGGTTAACTATATTTGCGTCAAATTACATTTAAAACAAATAACTTTTAAAGTGAACAAATGTACTAGCGTAGATATTAGATTAGAATCAACTCTTGATTCATTTTATCAGTAATGTTTTGCTCCTAAGTGGACTTATGGTTACTCTTTAACTATGGGGTTAGGGGAGTTGTGCTGTATAGCGAACTATCTCAGTCAATATGTGAATGTGTAACTTTTTTTTTCCCCTCTTCCATTCATATTGGATTGGCACATAATTGACTGTCACTCAGCTATTCTGCTAATAAGATGTGGCATATTACGAAAATTTCTTGATTTGTTTCTTGAACTTTCCTTCCATTTAGGGATCGTTAAATGGAAGAAATGGATCATTCATTTCTTAAATTTTTCCTTAAACTTCTTTGAAGTTTTTTAAAAAAAAAAAAAAACTCCGTTAATCTAAATTGTGTTCGACAATCCAAAAGTTTTCACTTGATTTGGAATTCTTTACGATAATAAGACACACTTAAGAATAGGTTCAGTTTATCTTTTGAGTTATGGTTACTTTCAGTATTAAGAGGGAGGAGGGGGATGCAAAGCTAACTGTCCCTCGGACAAATGTCTCAGTATGCACCGTATGAAGCATGATCCTATCGCGAACCGCATATTTTGGCATTCGGCGTGTTGTTTTCCTGATCTGAAGTCCGTTTAAACTGTTGGTCAAGTAGAAACCTCCGGTAGGCTGTGTTAAAAGTTGGGCTAATATGTTTGCTATCATGGAAACGATAAATAAGGAGTCACACTTAGTAAATATCACCAGAGTTTAGTAAAATACAACTGCTAGATGATAGGTGATTTTCATTACTCGAAGTTAGGCTGGCATCCTACTTATTACAGACCTGATGTAACTTGAAAAGTTATCATCGATAAGGTCCGGACACCTTGCTCGAAATTAGAGCAGGGTTATTGAATTATTTAACCCCATGTCTCACCTATGGTGTTAATGGACTACAGATTTAGATTTACTATCTTTCTTATTTATAATAAATAAATAAACCACGAAGCCTTTCTTCTGTCTTTCGTGTATAGTGATGCATATCCAGGTTTAGAGTTGCTTACGGTTAAAGCTGGAGCTACTATGATGCCAGTGTATTTTATGACTGTCGATTGCGTGTATTCCTCGACTGGTTTGTCTGTTTAAAGATCTGCAGTAAAACCTACACAAATAACCTAGCAGAAATTTTCTTTAACTTGGCTCAGTTTAAAAACATTTGGGTTGGTATGAGATTATTAGTAAGATTTTAAGAAATGATATTTTATGTTTTATTAGTCTTGGAAGTTTATGGGACTTTATATTTGAGCAAAATTTGAAAAAAAAAAAAAAAGTCTCCTAAGTGGACTTCTGGTTACTCTTTAACTATGGGGTTAGGGGAGTTGTGCTGTATAGCGAACTATCTCAATCAGTATGTGAATGTGTAACTTTTTTTTTTCCCTATTCCATTCGTATTGGATTGGCACGTAATTGACTGTCACTCAGCTATTCTGCTTATAAGATAATTCTCTCAATATTCTTCTACATAACGAATAGCAAATAAAACACGCCTTGGATCTTGGGTCCTGATAAAATCAGTTGCACTTTTGATGCAGTTAGGTTATTAAGAGCTCGTCTCTTTAAACAAGTCAAAAGGAAAGATATCTAATTCATTATGATAGAGAGAGAGAGAGAGAGAGAGAGAAAAAAAAAGCCGGCCTGGTTGTTCGAGTGGTTAGCATATCCGCTCTCCAGCCAAAAGGCTGCGGGTTCGAGTCCAGCCAAATTGTCATCGTCTTACTAACGGTCTACCATATGCACTGCTGTAACTTCTGTCCTGGCACAGTATGACCTTTTCTGTCTTTGTGCCACAAAAAAAAAGGAAACTTCATTCTACCAATGATTAAAAAAAAAGTTTAGCTGCTAATTCAGTTTTACTTATCAGCAATAAGCAAAGATTATCTTTCCTACTCAATCACCACAGGAAGTTGTGAAATCTCATGCGAGTTTTCGATTTGAACTTCAAAATAATACACAATTTACGAATTACGAATTATTTAAGATACAAACGGGAAAAAAGAATACAAGAATCAGAATTTTAATGGGAAGATTGATCGAATAGTTCTTCAATGTTTGATTTTATTTTTGGCAGCTGAATTCTCCGGTTAGACTACAATTTCCATCTTATCCATTTTAGGAAGTTTCTTATTATTTTTATTTATTTATTTATTTATTTTTTTTTAAGTACACAAAAGGTGAGAAAATTTATAAAGAGGTAGCAGGAATGGAATTAAATCTTTCCAACTTTCAGTGCTTTATAAACTTCATTAATCTGCTAGGAAAAATTCGTGACGTCCCCCCTAAAAGGCGTCACAGATTCCTATTCCAGGATTAACGGTTAAGAAACGCTAACTTATATGACAGGAAACTGAAGCATTCTGAAACCGAATCTGTAATGGAACTCGAGCTACACAATAAATCAACAGGCGATCTGCAAATTTCGGATAATTACTGAACTGTAATTAGCAAACAATTAAAGGGAAACCCCCTTTATCTCAAGGTCATGAAATATGCACTGATGACTACACTAGTAGAACTAATATGGAAACATGGAACGTCCATCTTAGACGACAACAAATGAAACTGTTTTTTATTATATAGGCAGTCTCGAGGGTTTGTTCTTCGTGTGAGAAACAAAATACCGAAGTAGATCTAATAGAAACGAAACTTAAACGACTGTCCCGAAATAAATGTAAAATCTATCCATTGATGAAGTAGTACAGAATCATAACATTTTCTACTTCGTTAAATAAGTTTGTAAGATAGATTTTGATCTTTGTGTATAGTTTTTTTTTTTTTTTAACAAGTACTTATTTCCCTTTTTAATTAAGCTTAAAGGAATTGTTTGAATATATTGGTTAGTTCAGCTTGTTAACTCAGCGATTTGAAATAGTGCTGTCGGGTCAGTCATTAAAATTGTAATAAAATATTTTTTTAAAAAATTGGGGGGAAAATTAATAAATGTTGAATATGTAAACTCTTCTGAGATCGCGTCTTTTAACTGCTGCAATGCCAAGCAGCTCCTGTTAATGCTTGCAATGTTCTACTTAGAGGCAACTTCTTGTGACGACCAATATGCTAGTGTTTTATTTTATTTTTTTTAATGTTCAAATTTTAAAAATTTGAATTACTATATTATATTAAATAATTGTATAAATATTTAATTCATAACTTTTGAATTATTTAATAAATGTTAGCAAAATTTATAATATAATCATTTGGTTAAATTAAATATTTTGTCTAAATAATATATAATTAAAATAGTATCGCGATTAATTTAAAAAAAAAAGGGAAATAGACACCTGAATGGAAGAACACAACGCGAATATAAAGAACATCGTTTATATTAAATACAATGTCGTTATAAATAATGACTTTAAGTCCTTATAAGGACTGGCTTAAAGGGGCGAAGCAAGAATGCTTTTCATCTTCTCCGTTATCTGTAGACGACAGTGTAGGGATAAGGTGTTATTGAGCTATTAAAGCTCTGATCATGGCAGGAGGGCAACAGCAATAGCCGAGTCTCAGTTAGAACTTCACTGGCTACAGCATTGCCATCCATTACCCGCCCACGGTTTCTACATCATTCCTACTTCGTTAAGTGGATCTTATTAATAAGCATCTCTAGCAAATAAGAAAAGGGTGTATCTGGAAATAGTATGGTATCTGTGCTATAAAAAGGAAATTCAGTATTTCACCTTTATAAAATAAGAAATATTATTTCATTTAAATGTATATATTTAGAAATATACGTATATATAAACTTCGTTAGTTGCCAATAATTTGGCCATAATTTCGCGCTTATTGGAATATGAAATATATTTTTGCTGAGCATGTGACGCATAAAAGAAAAAAAAAAGCATTTTGTAACTCATCCGATCATGTTATGTCATACGACCTTCGCATACTGTGCTTATTCTTGTAGTAAACAGACAAGAAGGTTATGCTGATATTAAATAATAAAGAAATGCGTTTTCAGCTAGGAAACACTTCTTGCGTAGCGTAGTCGGCAGTGATAGCCTTGTTTTGTTCTTTTTTCGGTGAGGAAAGGGGGGGGGGGGACCTGGCTTCAACTCCTCTCGTAATGTGAGAAGAATATTTGTACGCAATCCCATCCCCATTTATTAGGAACACATAGAAATATATATATATGTTGTTTGTTTTCTGTGTGTATAGTGCTTCTTTAAAAGATTACGATCCCGAATTGAAATGTAACAAATTACTTTTTTTTTTTTTTTCTTAAGGCACAAATAATTTCCATCCTAGTCTTCAAATTTTGTTTACATCAAAAGTTAATAATCATATATTTTCCATTACTGGGAAAGAAACCTCCGTAGCCCAGTCTGCTTTGACGAAGCCCTTGAGTGAAATCACCTAGGTTCGAATCTTGTCTATGACGCGTGGACCCTTTATCAGGGCTTTTCGATTAAAGGAGGGCTAGCGTCTTTTATACAGGGGTGAAGAATTTCCTCCCGTCAAGTTGGGGGTTGTTCATGCCTGAAAACAGGCCAACCAGCCCCTTGGACACAATCTACAGATCCAAAATACTTGGGGGGGGGGATGCGCAGAGGAAGGGCAAGCCAGCAGCATTAAATTTCAGAATCCATTCAGTAGGGAAACTGAACGTATCTAAGGGCGAAAGAGAATGGGAGGATTATTAGGAAATAAAAAATTGTGCATCCAAAAAGTGCACTAAATTATAGACTGGGTAATTCCCAAAAGAAATATATACACACTACAATCATGCTAAAAAGAACTACACTAAAAAGTAGTACATTTAGATTAATCACTGATCTATGCATAACAGTTAAATGGATCATAACTAATATGTAGTAAATGGGGAATTTGTCCATTTGTGCCCATTGAGTGTATGTTTTGTGATGCTTTAGAGATCGATGAACTATTTATATATTGGTAAGATAATTCAAATTAGGTGAATTCTCATCACAACATTACAATCCTTGGAATTTTTGATTTCTGCAGTTATCTATAAAAGATAAAGTAGAATATATTAAAATAAAAGTGAAAAAATTAAAATTATTTTAATTTATTTAATTTTAAAAGTTTTAAAAATAACATTTCTTTGAACACCAACTAGAAGTTTTGAACATTCTTGCTTCGCCCCTTCGCCAGTCCTTATAATCCTAAACATCATGTAGTCCTTATAAGGACTGGCTTAAAGGGGCGAAGCAAGAATGTTCAAAACTTCTAGTTGGCGTTCAAAGAAATGTTATTTTTGAAACTTAAAATTAAATTAATTAAAAATTATTTTAATTTATTTAATTTTAATTTAATTAATTAAATAAATTATAATTATTAAAATCAATTAAATATTTAATTGGAGGGTAATGGATGGCAATGCTGTAGCTAATGAAGTTCTAACTGAGGCTCGGCTATTGCTGTTACCCTCCTGCCATGATCAGAGCTTTAATAGCTCAATAACACCTTATCCCTACAGTCCTCTACAGATAACGGGGAAGATGAAAAGCATTCTTGCTTCGCCCCTTTAAGCCAGTCCTTATAAGGACATGAATGAATTCAGAACAATCTGTCTTTATGTTCTGACTGATGAGCTATTGGTTGTCTATTAATAGGTGAAGAGTATGGATTAAATTTTTTGAGGATTATTTTTCCATGCACACTTCGTGAATTTACTCCTAAAGAAATCAAAGTGGCGTGTGTGTGTGAGAGAGAGAGATTTGGGGTGAGGAGGGGAAGAATAAATAGTTCTTGTTTTCCAAGGGAAGCAGTAACAGATATTGCTAATTGTTCTTTTTTATTATTATTCAACTTGCTAGTATTATATCACACGCTATCAGAGGATTTGCAATACACACTGAACTCAATAGGAAACGCATTTTCCAGAGAATATAATAGTTCACTTTTTGAAAAATTCCAGATCTGCTTTTGCTAAATGATTGAGATTTTTTCTTTCTTACTTAACCCGGCGTTAGTAAGTGGAGTTTCACAGACCCCAAACACAGAAAGCAATAACTGGGACACCGCCACCTTACTAACACCGGGTTAAAGTCTGGAAATTATCAATAAAGACTTACTCTCCTTGGAGTTTATTGATAAACGTATTATTGAATGCTTTTCTCAGTAAATGTTTTTCAAACGATATTATAACCTGAATACCCCTTGAGGGCAACGTTCAAGCCTAGTATATCACTAATGGTAATCCGCCCACGTTATAAACTCATAATTTATTAGTACCGCGAGTGGACCAATGATTAAAAAAAATGTGGAAACCGTGCTGTAGAGACCAAATTTCATTTATGCAAACCATTTCTGGCCTTTAGTATACAAAGTGGAATTGCACACCGGACGATGAAGATTACCACCTAAAGATATAAGCATCCATGCTTTAATAGGATTTGAACTCAAGCCTGTTGGTTGGAGAGCAACACTACCCTATCTTTCAACGAAGCGCGCGCACGCACACACACTATAATTCAAGACATTGTTTTAAAGTACATCGTCAACATAAAAAATGTATTATTTTTATGTTTGACCCCCCCCCATTTCCATATAGATGCTTAAGTAATATTAATCCACATAATGTCATCGATTGTAACACTAAGCTCCGCAGCGACATCTGAACCAGTTCTGTTACCGTTTTTGTGTAGTGTCTAGGAATGGATCTACGTTCCTTATAATAGACATCCAACGTCTCTTCACAGATACTTCTGTTATATTGATGAAAAGATGACTGATAACGTTACATTTCAGGTTTTCCGTGTTACTTTTGACTCGTGATAATCCACAATAATAAAATGGAAATTATAATTCTGACACTTGTACGTTCACTTACAAAAGTGACCGAGAACCTCCGTAGCTTAGTCTATATCCGCGATCTCCTCTGGTTTGGAAAGCGTTCACATTCCGTCTAGGAAGCAAAGCTTTCTAACGGTTTTTGAATAGAGGGTGAGATGAAAAAAAACCTTTCGCATCTTATACAGATGCGAAAGGTTTTTTTTTTTTTTTTTTTTTTTTCGTTCCGCAAAACAGACAAACCGGCCCGAAGAACACATGCTATGAGGGTAGACGTTACTGGCCTCGCAGCTTTAGCTGTTTCGACCGTAACTTCAAATAGCAATTTTTAAAACTAACCCGTCCATCTCATTTACATTTGGGAGGCTGTTAATTTGGAGATATAAATTTCAATTGTTTAAAAGTGAAAAAAAGGTGTTGAAACCTTTCTGACAATTATTGTGTGATATTTTCCCAACAGAGCGGTCCTTTTTACCTCCTACAAGCCATTGTTTATGAAATATCATTTTTTCTTCACCCTCCGCCGAAGTATTCATCCATTTTATATTACCTTCTAAGTTTCACACGCAAAGACTTTTTTTTTTTTTTTTTAGAACTAAATTTGGATTAAATCGATTTCTCTTGGGGAAAGTTTGGGTTTCAGTTCTGATAAAACGAAATAATTGCACAATGCGTTTTTTTAATATCCTGTTTTCGTATTAATTATGTTGAACATATTTCATACGATTCATTACATCGTGTTTAATACGATACAGTCCCCAAAGAATTTTAATGTAACTTGCCTATAATAAATATCAATGATTAACACTCAAAATTAAAATTAATTACGTTTTCATTTATGAAAACTAAAAAGAAAACAGAGACAATGGTGCTTTTTTTACGTCTTTTTTCCTCGAAGTTTTTGTTTTATATTTTTTTTTTCCAGAGAAATTTTCTTTATTCACTAGGATCATTACAAGTTTTTCAGGAGATGGAAAATTCATATTGATTGCAATTCCTGGTACTGGCAAAAAAAAAAAAAAGAAAAAAAAAATTTTTTTTATCAACCTTGTTTTTAAGATAAAGTTTTTATTTGTTCTTAATTTCACTTAATTTCTATTAAAGATAGGAGTCCTCTAGCCGTACTTGTAACCGGCTATTGAAGCGAGGTAATTCTTGGCTTTATGAAACACTGCACTATTGTTCTAAGTATAATACCTTATTAAAAACAGAATGCAAGTTTTGCCTTTGTTTTTAATTCTGGCTCATCATGCTTTTTAATATGAAGCTAGTAACGCGAAAGTTATGCCTGGCGGCCGTATAAGAAAGCTGAACTGTAGGAATATTGCTGGTACGATAAAAGCTAAAGAAATTATTGCTCCTGCATTGTATTTGAACAGAAACAAAATGAAAACTGCTCGCTCGTGGACTTATTTGAGACTTTAGTCAGGTACAAATAAAAGGAGACCTAGAATATTACTAGGTTACAATGACTGCAGACTAGTAATAGTTTTTTTTTATTTATTTATTTTTTATTTTTTTTTTTTATACGAATATCTTGAATATACAGAACTATGACTTAGTTAACTACGAGAGTGGTCTGAAAAGTTCTCGATCTTGACCATAGATGGCAACACTATCGGCAACATTTTTTTTTTCCCAAGTTGGTACAGTATATCTGTCATAAGCATCCATGTGAAATTTCAAGTCATTAAAAGAAGGTTTAACGCCAAAAGAAATTCATTTGAAGTTCATAAAAGTTTATGGGCACTCTTGTCCTTCGTTTTCGACAATTAAGAAATGGGCTGCCGAGTTTAAACGTAGCCGTACCAGCCTTGAAGATGATCCACGTGAAGAACGTCCAAAAAGTGTAACAACAGAGAAAACGTTGATCAAGTGCACGATATGGTATTGGATGACTGGCTAGTCAAAGTGCGTGAAATTGCTGAGACTACAGGCAAAAGAACTACAGGTTTCAACAGAACGTATTTTTTCATGAAGAATTGCACGTGAAAAAGCTTTGCGCAAGATGGGTGCCGCGCTTGCTCACAGCAAATCAAAAACGCACTCGCATGAAAATCTCTGTACAGTGCTTGGAGCGTTTTAGCAAGGATAAAACTGAATTTGTGCCTCGATTTATTACTATGGATGAGACTTGGATTCACCGTTACACACAGGAATTTGAAACAGCAGTCAAAACAGTCGACAGAAGCCGGTTGTTCAGCGCTAAAGAAAACCAAGTCATTCAATCATCAGGAAAGGTCATGGCATCAGTGTTTTAGGATGCTAAAGGCATTTTGTTTATTAATTATCTTGAAAACGGTAAAACGATAACCGGGAAAGATTATTCCGATCTTTTAACCAGACTAGACAAAAAAAATTCGTGAGAAAAGACCCAGTTTGCAGAAGAAAAAATCATCTTTCATCAGATGAAATAAAACATTCACCCTATTCCCCAGATTTGGCTTCCTCTGACTTCTGTCTCTTCCCAAAACTAAAACTCTTCCTGGCTGTCAGCCTTTTTTTTTTTCCCGAATCAAGAGGTGAATGCTCTGTAGAGGGATATTTTGCAGATCTTACTGAGAACCACTACAGGGACGTGATAATGGTGCTTTAGCATCGCTGGAATAAATGTATTATTCTTAAAGGGGATTATATTGAAAAATAAAAATAATTTTGAAATTATGAATTCGTTTTTTCATGGTTAGGGCCGAGAACGTTTCAGACCACCCCGTAAGTAACTCACATCAATCATTTCGGTTCTCTTCGTCATATATTTTTGTCCATGTAAAACATGAATTGTACACGTCAAGAACTTTCTTACTGCACTTAGAAGAACTATAACGTGACTTGGTTTTCTTCATGACGATGATCTTTATGCAGGCTTTTTTGTGAAATGAAGCTGAGTTAACTGGTCTCGTGCGGGGAGAGAAAAGATTTCCTTCAGTAAAACAACCAGAGAATGTAAGAATTATCAGACAAATTTTCCATACAGCTAGAAACCACCTATTTGGTTTTACATAAAGTAATTATCTCTATCAAATTCTATGCAATTACCGAGAACACAGTACGGAAATCACAGTAGTATGCAGTAAAGCATTTCTTCCCTAATAAACATACGTAAAGCTTTAAAATAACTCGGTAATCTATTTTCCATGAATATTTAGAAAACTGCGTGCCTGTTAAATTATGAGATTTTTTTTTTTATTACCAGCGTATTATAAATAGTATACCATTTTAGCTGCTGAGTGTGCTCTTTAAAACTAGCACATGTACGATGCAATATCTTCCTTGGTTCTAGCATAGACCCTGTTTGAACGAGACGGTCTTAATGCCTCTTGTCAAGCTCGAACCATTCTAGAGAGAATCGTTTCGTGTTGAATCCTGGTGCTTTCAGTACCCGGAAACCAAACAACAGAGCATGGTATAGTGATTGCCGCCTTCTCCAAGAGAGCAGAAGTTTGCTGTCTTGGAGAGGGTGATTTGTTTTTTCGACATTCATGGAATTGTTCGTAAACAATTTGTTCCGGAGGACCAAACGGTTAAGTCATTATTATCTCGGTGTCATGCAACGTCTGAGTTAAAGCATAAGAGGGGAGCAGCACAAACAGCTGGCTGTTGCTGCACGACAATGCGCCTGCACATTATTTGTTAAACAAGTATTTCGCATCCAAATCCACTACAGCTCGAATATCGGATGAATTCGACTCCAGCGAACTTCATGTTTTGTTTCCCAAACTGAAAATAAAGTTCAAAGGATGTCCGTTAGACAGCGAGGTCAACCAGAAATGTTTCTGAAGTTTGATTCGAACGATGTAAACTTTGCGCTAAGTTGACAGGAGACTCCGTAAATTGAAATCAAAAATGATTATTCATCTTCTTACAATTGTCCTTTATTTTTTATGAAAAGTTTGTCCCATTATTTAATGAACATACTATTTAAAAAAATTCTGATACATATTTTTCTTTATATTTATAAAATATATAAAGTAGTGACGTAGCTGTGTGTGTGTGTGTGTGTGTGAGTTCAAATCTCTCATTATTGGACTTGATAAAAAAAAAAAAAGAGTGATGAGATTAAACGCAAAGTCAGGGAAAGGGGGGGGGGAACCTAATTAAGATCTGACAAAAAAAAAAGTGTAGAAATAAATTTTATTGGCCAGTTTTCACTGTTGATCTACCCGGAATAAATACGTAAATAAATATACCAGCTTTGAATTGTAATTAATTTTCATTTCAACTTACCTATTTATATAAAAATAGGTGTATTCAATAAATTCTAATAACGTCAAAAAGCAAGCTGATTATTTTAAAATAGTTAACTTAAACTTTTCATATTATACTTTACAAGAATATGTAATCTCGATTTTATCCATCATATGGCAGAAGAATATTTAGATGATTAAGGTTGTAGTACAAACATTTACAGAGATCTAAACAAGGATTCATTAAACTGAATTAAATCTTTTTATACATTGAAAATCATTAAGTAGTTCATTCGTTTAAAATAAATGAAAATATATCATTTTGTAATATATATTTTTTAAATTTCTAGACACGGTGATTGAATGTATTGGGTAGAATTATATGCGGTGTTGTCCATATCTGATTTTAGTAAACTGTGTAATCTATTCAGGCTAACACGGTTTACTGTCTAAAATAATGATGATAATAGAATCTAACCTCCAGTAACAATACCCCTAGTAAATCGTCAAGATTTTATTCTTAAAACTAAATTAAAGATAATTTTATGACTATTGATATGATATGATTATTGATATTCATCAGTAAATGTACACAGGGAGATGATATTTAATAAATGTTTTTTGAGACTGGAATTGACAAAATCAGTTGCTATAAGTAAGTGAGAGAGAGAGAGAGGTGTTCTCGAATATCTTCCAATTGTTCTCAACTACGTTCGTTAAACGCCTTGTTTAGGGCATGTTTTTAATAAGTCAGTGAGCTAGAAAAACTCTCAAATAAGCCCATCAGTCTCCGCACTTCTTTAACTACGCGTTATTCCCGTTTCCTATGCAGTGTCCGCGTGTTACTTAGATGCGACTACTTGTTAGTACCACTCCCAACCGACCTGTCGCCTAGTTTGCCGCTGGGGATATATATATATAATTTTTTTTTTTTGATTGTAGAAGCGTATGTTCACGGGGCTGGTTTTCCTGCTTGAGGGATGAAAAACGCCAGATAAACTGGTGGAAAAAACCCTACTGCCTGTGCCTAAGACCGGCTAACTTGGCTATGCCTGAGGAAAATCCTCACGTCTTCGACGGGATCGATTCCCGTCGAAGGGAATCGATCCCGTCACCTGGGACACTCCTTCCCCAGGCATATGGTTGCGAAGCGCAAAGCCACTAGGCTAACCGCGCCCATCATTCTCCGCACTCTCTTTAGAGTAATTCGTGTGGTCATAGGATTTCATTTTCGACTATTTCGTGACTAGAGAGTAATGCTCTGGAAATATTTTGTTTAGAAACCCCCAAGACAAACTATTCGTTGATATATTCCAGGTCAATGTCATAAAACTCTTCAAACTTTGATTTTAGGACGCTAACTAGTTAGCGGGTCATCAGAAGATTTAAATTTAGTTGAGTTTATTCCAAACAAACCAGTAGTACGGTGGTCAGAAATTTGCAATTGAAATATATTCATAATTTCGGCCAAACAGATTATTTAGAGGAGGAGAATAACCATTTACAACTCGTCTAATTTAACTGAAATAAGCTTACGAAATGATAATGATTCTGGAGTTTGATCCAACTTCATCAGTTGGTTGTTGAGTTGTTTTTGATTTACAACCAAATCAATTAAGGCTCTCAGACCAGTGTATTATCTATAAATTTCGTGTGTTCTGTTAAATTTTCCTGTTTTGAGGAATGGAAAATCCGCGTTTCCAGGATGTCAATCACCCTTCTACCTCCGCGTTCATCATTTTTTCTTCTTGTATACCATGGGTTAGCAGTGCGTCATAACTTAAACGAATTCTCAGAACTTTCATCTCTTGATGCAGAAGAGTGTGTCAACTGCTTCGTTTATCTTTCTATTGAGATCCATTGAAAACTGATTTGAATCAGTGCGAGCACGAATGAGATTACTGAAGTCTAAATTATTTCTCTTCGGAAATGCGGTGATAAAATTAATGAGCTAATTCAGCCTCATCATCAGGTAATGGTTGCATATTCAGAATATGCAATCATTTCCTGATGATTGCATATTCACCCTTTTCATCTACACAAGTAATCTGGTGACTACTGAGAAAAGCATTTACTCCGAAACTTTAACTAATAACAGAGCTAGAGAATGGTTAAACCCCTACTTTAATCACCAGGTGTTTCCAGAAAAAGGGGTTACAATTGCTGGTTGAAAAATGTGACAGATGATCAATACACCAACACGTCAGTTTTTAATATAAGAGATTGTTCTTTTGTCATGTTGTATACCATCATTTTAGATTTTGGTTTAAGCCAATAAGAATGCAATTTCGTCGGCTAATTTTAAAAAAATAATAAAAAAAAACCTTATCCTCCTTCGTTCAGTATACAGTAATATCAACTTACGGGGGTACACCACGAGAAGGTGAGGATTGGACATTGGGACAGAAATCCTTGTCGGTTCTCGACATTCCTTTAAAAGGCGACGTGTAGATCTCTTTCCAGTTATCCAGCTTTGACCCTTAAGCACCCTATGCGTTCTTTTGTTATATGCAAATCGTGAAACATTATATGGAAAAGATCATCAAAAAAGATGCACTCAGGAGAAAGAATGATTAAATAAAGAGCAGTGTAGCCAAACATGTCCGCAGTGATGGATATCTCAACATCAAATGGAGCACATTAATTTTGAAAGAAATTAGATAATACATTTTTAATGCGAATCCCACTGACGAAATTATGTCTTGTATTAATATTAGGATTAATATTAAGATAATCCAGAACCCTGTTTTACAGACCAAACATGGAGGTTTTCAAGCAACATCAGGCCTCTAATAAGCAGGGTTTGTGATGGTCTCGCAAAAGAACGATAAAATTAAATTCATCTACCACCTAATGACGATCCAACATCCAAGTCAACAGCGGAATAAAATTCACCGACTGTTGGTCAATCAGTCGGATATGGGAATCGTACATTATAATATTTGAGGTATGACAGCTGTAGCGTGTTTGATGCTTTTTTGCTTCTCCTTGCAGTGATCATCAAAATGAGGGCTGCAACGGCAGTAAGTACAGGAAAAATCAGTCCTCTTCATTCTCTTCTTGATAACTACGATCTTCATGTACTAAGAAAGGGTAAAGTTGAAAAACGATTGTGGTGGTTTATTATAATAGAAATCACTCAAAACTCTGCCAACTTTCACTAAGAACATTGCATTACCTGGACTATTTGAGTAGCTAAACGAAGAAAAAAAAATAGGAATCGTAACAAGTAATAATTAAAGAAGAGCTGGTATGCTATAAACAATAACTTTTAGAAATATGGACACAATAGCACATTCGGAAGTGAGCAAATAAACAGACCGTAGGATTTTTTTAATATGAAGCTTTAAGATGTATTAATGTAAAGAATCGAGCATAACTGCCAAAGTTTGCGATATATGCTTTGGCAGAAGAATCTTAACATACGTAACAAAGATTGCTGAAGGTAGGACATTAAAATATTCCCTGGATCCCAATCTAAGAATATGTACACTGGTGTCCAAAATCTAAGGAAGAACACTATTTTTGAAGATTACAACCGCAAATTCAGACGAATCGGCTTGTGGTAATTTGTGTAACTGACGATTTCGCGTAGAAAGCGGGTACTCATTCAGATTTTCGAATGGCGCGCAAAGGAGTCGCGTGGTAGTAATCAACAGGATAAAAGGCAAAAAGCTACGCTAAGCGAACTGCGTTTGAAGGAAGCTCTCTGCGTGAAGGAATAAAGTTGCAAACTTTGATGCCTTGCAATGTCTTTGAGACATTATCTAGATGATTTCACGCAGGGAAAAAACTATTCGAAAACTTGAAGGACGCAGAATTACTGATAGAGTTTTGAATCGCACATAGTGTTGTATCCAGGCTCTGGGCATCGTTTCAAATCAATGGAATGTGTTCCAGACGTTGTGAGATCGCCCTCGTTCTACCACGAGCATGAAGACAGATTTTTCGTTATTACAGCAAAACGTAATTGCCGATGCACGACGGCTGGTCAGCTTGCAAGTTGGTTCCATTCAAGCACAGATACGTCTAAATTATTTCCCTTCGGAACAACGGTGATGAATTCATAGGCTAATTCAGCACCATCAGGTAATGATTGCATATTCAGAATATCAACTTCATCTACACAAGTAATCTGGTGACTACCGAGAAAAGCATTTGCACTGAAACTTGAACTAATAACAGAGCTAGAGAATGGTTAAACCTCACACTTTAATCGACAGGCGTTTCCAGAAAAGGGGGTTACAATTGCGTTGAAAAATATGACAGATGATCATATTTTTAATATGACAGATTGTCCTCGTGTCATGTTGTACCATCATTTTGGAATTTGGTTTAACACAATAAGAATGCAATTTCTCGACAAACTGTAGCAAGATGTCTGCGACAAGTAGGCCTACGCCCGAATGCCTGTAGTACGCGTCACTTTATCCAGCTCATCATAGAGCACGCACAAAAATTGAACAAGGCACCAATGGGCTAAGGTCCTCTTTACAGAGGAGTCATTTTAGTCTTTGGTCCAATTCTAGACGACACTTGATCTGACGTGACGTGAAAGTGATACTGCTTACCATCGTGAGAATGCTCTTAACAGGGATCATATTGTGGAGAGGCATTTTGTTTAATAGACGCACCGAGGTACAAGTGCTGAAAAAAAGGGAATGACTGGTGAACGATATTGCAACAAAGTTCTTCAACGTTATGTTCGTTTGTTTCGAGATGCTGTAGGCGAAGAATTCCTTTTCGTGGATGACAAAGGCCACACAGCATTGTACACAAGCAGTGGAGATACTTCTGGAGACCGAGGATATTAATCGAATCGAGTGCCCAGCATATTCCCTAGATCTAGTTTGGGACGCATTAGGGGGACGCATTGCTGCTCGAAATTCCTCTCAAGAAAACAAACCAGGCTTTATCTTTGCTCTGAAGGAGGAGAGGGCCAGTTTGCTTCAAGAACTCCTGAATCATTTGGTGCTAAACATAGTACGACGTTGTGAGAGCTGCATCGCAGTTTGGGGAAGACATATTCCATACTGAAATGCCTCTCCACATAGTCGTAGTTTTTTGTAGCGCTATACATTGATTTCTTAATTACGTCCTTAGGAAATTTGTAACTTTTGCCAAAAACGTATTGCAATTTAATTTGTACGAAATTTATAACCACTTTTTGTGTAATATAATTTATTAGTATGTTGGAGATAAATTTATGTCAACATTTGGGTGTAGTCATGAAATTTTTTTTCATATACAGGTAAAAATGTAGTTCGTCTTAGCTTTTGGACACCAGTGTATCATTAATTCACTAGTTCTTTAATCTCCATTGTCAATAGCTATGGAACACCCTGTAGGTGTCCCATGAAGAATGGCGATAGAGAATGCAGGTAGACTTGAGGTTTGCCTTACTATTTTTCTACTATTATTAAATAGATTTTGATGGAAATTCAGAAGCAATGAAAGAGGGAATGCAAATAGATTATTTTATTCACTGAATACCTTTTTTAAGAAAAAAAATTAAGTAGTACCATGCCGATCTTATCAGTAATTTTAAAAAGACTCGTAATACTCGATCTTATTATGACCTTGCGGATCTAGTTACCTGGCATTCGTTTTTATTTGATCCTTGCAAAAGATAATTTTTCGTTAACTGGATTGTATCGAATACTATCCTTCTGTCTAGAAGATAGATGACATCTTCTATAGGTCTTTGATCTCTAAAGAATACAATACCTCACCACTTTTGGCAATCTATCACAGCAAAGATTGACGTGATAACGAAATTTAAAGAATATTTTCAAGTAAAACTAAAAATTAGGGAAGAAAAAAAAACAGGAGTTTAAACGCGTGCTAATTAACAAGTGGGCTTAATTGAAATAATTTTAAAAATCATAGAAGAAATCATCTTTTTTTTATTCCGAAGTTTATGCAAATTGACATAAACATATTGATAGAAATAAATAAAATTAAGTGAATATTTTAGTGAAAAAAAAATATACTTTTATGGACCATTCAGGTATCAAGAGGAAAGGCGAAGAGCCACGTGGGGTTGACTGAGATTTATTGATAGTCATGACGTACAGGGTGAAGATTCCTTCAGGTTATGTCATTAGTTTCTGTCTGCGTCTTCCTCTTTATTCAACCATCTTAATCTTCTTTAATCTCCATTGTCAATAGCTATGGAACGCCCTGTAGGTGTCCCATGAAGAATGGCGACAGAGAATGCAGGTAGACTTGAGGTTTGCCTTACTATTTTTCTACTATTATTAATAGATTTTGATGGAAGTTCAGAAGCAATGAAAGAGGGAATGCAAATGGATTATTTTATTCATTAGTACGCTGCTTCGTTGTTAGCTTTTCGAATAGTTAATAATACCTGAACGTGGGCTTTGAGGTCGGAAAGAAAGAAAGAACGACTGGGGACTTTTCATATCACAGTAAACAAAAGTCTGTTTGCAGAATGTTGCTTGAATAAGACCTGCTGGTAGTTTACAAAGGTTACGTGAGTGTTTTTGAAGGATGAAAATGAATATCTTTTTAGATTCTCTAAATGATTGCTCTGTTTTTTTATGATTTACCATTATTTTTAAATTTTAAAACAGCGTAAAATTTTAAGTTTAAAACTGTATTAATCATTTCAGGAAATTAAAAAATCTGCTTTTCTTATTGGTATAAATAAGATTTGGAAAAAATGTATTATCATTAACGTGTCGATCTGCCACCTGGTATCAGATCTGAAATCAAAACCGCACTGATATAAAGTTATTCGCTTTGCCAAATAAAAACGATGTTGGTTTCATATCGTGTGATCCCTGGTGTCAGATATGAAATCAAATATTAAGTTATTAAATTAAATATTATTAATATTTGATATATAACTTAATATTAAGATCTGATATTAAGTTATTAACTTTGCCAAATAAAAACTATGTTGTTTCCATATCCGTATAATTGCATTTATTAATGCATGTTTTAACTAGCCACACAACTGTCTGTTACTATACTATACTTTCTCATGTTAAGCATATAGTTTATTTTGTATAGGATAATCCTATAAGGTTAGAATAACGAGCAAGCAGCCGCAGTAAAAAAGTTGAGTGAGGGTGGTAAAGGGGGACGAGAACAATAGAGAGTCAGAGGAGACAAAGGACTTTGTCCCGTGGTTACCTTACATCACCATCACTCGCACACCTCGGTTGACCTGCTACGAACAAATTGCGTCTTCCACTTCCCATTCGCTGCTTAGCAATGGATGCCGCAACGAACAGGGGTACGTGTGTGCGTGCGTGCGCGCGCGAACGCGTGTATATGCTTGAGAGAAAGAGAGAAAGTTTATCGTTCAAGCTGAACGACGGAATTCTAGATGCGGACACCGGTTCCAGGTTAGGAGAAAGAGTGTGTGTGCATGTACGTCCGTGTACGTGTGTGTGAGAGAGAGAGAGATGAAGCCGCAAGAGCCGTCTGGCGGAAAAGGACAAGAAGATCCGCTTGATTTATGAGTGGCCAGCTATTGTGTGTGGTGTCAGCCGCAAAGCCGACAGTTCCCGCCGTCTCCAGCCGAGAACAAAGGGCGTCCGTGCAATCATTACCTCCGGACCATACCGTTAGACACCTACCGCCATTCACCCGGGAGCCAAAGACCACAGCGAGCTACCAGATAATGATATCACTACAGAAGCGCCACCTATCCTCTTCCTCTTTGCTTCGGCTGCAAGATAATCTATGATACTTCGCCAACTTGATCCTAAAAGTTTCTCGGGGAAGTGGCGGTCTGTTAAAGACGCTAGTGAAAGTACAAAAGACAGCGCTGAGGATTTCTTTCAAGGATTAGCTGGACGACCTGTCGCGGCGATCGTCAAAAAATCAAGCGTGTCAGGTAACTTTAAAGCCTGACGATTTTAATGAAGAAAAATTTTAGCGGGGATGAAACATTCGCAGTCATTGGAGTGACTTCAATAAATTACTAATTTTTCCATCGTTCGTCATCGAATAGATTAACAAAAATAAATAAATAAATAAATAAAATAAATAATTCTCTAATATTAAAGAGAAATGATAAGAGAGGATTGGTGACTTCCGTAATTGGTGGCAACAAACTCTGAGTTACTGAGACTGGGAGAAGAGGAATAATTTAATAATCTCTTTGTCTCGTATACTCCTTTATTTTGATCTTTGTTTCTCTTCTTATATTTGCACTTTTGGCTGGAAATAAGAGTTCAAAAACCCCATCTTTTACATGGGACTTTTCAACTAGTTAGCCTATTGTTAGTTAAGAAACATGAGATTTTAAAAAGGCATTGCCGGTGAAAATTTTTTCTTGAATTTCCTGATGTCTGTAGTTCTCCACAAACTTAAACATTTATACTACTATTCGCAATTATTTATATTTTAAAAATGCGTATAAATCCTGCTAGCATTA
This sequence comes from Typopeltis vanoorti, assembly GCF_054136105.1. Lineage (NCBI taxonomy): Eukaryota > Metazoa > Arthropoda > Arachnida > Uropygi > Thelyphonidae > Typopeltis > Typopeltis vanoorti. Next base: position 47,575,697 of record NC_143569.1, read on the forward strand.
TTGTTTCAATTATCGCTATTAGATTTCTTTTTTTGTATCGTGGAAGGAACTCTTAATCCGATAACTCAGATTTGTGTAATTTGCTCACCACAAATTCAACCCCGCTGAATTTGTAGAAGTTATGTTAGAAATCACCTACCAAAGTCATCTTCACTAGCTGTATTAAGAAATGTAATCTGCTCTTGGAATATTTCCACTGAAACTCTCAGATTGTTGAAAAGTATTCCATTCCATTTATTTCTGCTTTCTTTTTTCTTCCTCATTTTGCTCTTTCTTTGGTCAAGCTGATTTTTTTCCCCATGCGGTTGTTTTGCATGGACGTAATTCATCTTAAAATTCTTTGTAAAATAATTACTTCAAAATTAACGGACATAATATTGCCTTCATAGCCTCAGATGCTTCGGCCGTAATTCTAACTAACAACAAAAACAGCATCCTTGAAAAGGGTTTTTTTTTTTTTTTTTTTTTTGACCATTACTAGGAAGACCGTAATTTTGCATGTGAAGCAGCCAGATGATCTTTCTCTTCCATTCGAAATCTTATTCTTCCCGGAGGAACTGCCACCGATCGGTGTGCAAGGTGTTTTCATACTCTGTGCACATATTAGAAACATTCACCCTAGGCGAGTTCAAGGCAAGATGAGGGGGATTATTCATATAAAGAAATTGGACACTGCGAAACTATTCTACAGCAGTAGTACAGTTTTACTATTGTGAGCCTGGTTGGCCGAGTGGTTACCGTATTCGCTCTCCAGTCAAAGGCTATTATGGGTTCGAATCCCGCCGTGGGCTTGGATGTTTGTGATTGTCTATGAAAATACTAGAGGTAGATGGCGTTGGTATAGTTGCGGTTCATTGTATTTGGTGGATTGTGGGTAGTGGAGACAGAGTTGTAGAGTAGATAACCTCCCTCGATGAGTCTTTGTACTCCCTGGAGGTGTCACGTAATAATATCCGAAATAACATTTTCAACGGTAGCAAGAATCATTTCATCTAGCCTTCCCTGTCCTCACTCTCCACCATTGTTTAACTGGATTCGATTGAACACCTCCTGAGACATCTAATAAAGATGACGTATTAACATACATCAGAATATTGAAACCGTTTACATAAGGTAGCATCAAGGACTCGTGGGATTCTCTCCCTCTTTTATTTAATGAAGAAAATGTTGTTTTTTTTTATACTTTTTTGTGCTATTTCTCAAAAAAAGTCAAATCGAAATATGGTTGAGATATGTCTACTATATGATAAAATCGCAATTTTTGGGTTGTTGTTGATTTTCTAAAAGTATTTATGCCGTAGCTAAGCTCCTAATTGACGAAGTAATATTTTTAAAAATACTTCTGAAGATATTCCGTTTATTCTCCTGTATTAAAATGATTTCTTAATTAATATATTTTAACATTCAGAAGAAGTTGAAGAAAAAGGTGAATACCAATTAATTCTTCATATCGAAACTTCGGTTTCGATATGAAGAATTAAGCCTATTTTCGCGTAGTTGTTTTCGGTATTCAAAAGTACAGTATAATAAATAAAAATTAATTTCGCAAGAAAATAAGTACAAAATTTAAACTCCAACTTTACCTAATAATGTATATGCGCGCCTCTGTTCCTAATAAGTTCTTTAATAAATGCCACTTACCATTTTAAAAAAAAGAGAAAGAAACTAATCAATTCATATTCCATACAGAACGCAAAAGAAGTAATGTTAAATCTTAATAGGCTACATTTAAGCAAATAAAATTATGAATTCATAGTAAAATCTATATTAATAGATTTTGCTATGAAAAGGGGGTGGGGAGAGTGGAATAAATATTAAGAGACTATTTAAGCTTTCTCAGTCAGTATAATTATCTTAGGGTGGACTAAGATAATTTTGTCCCCGGGTAGACCTGTCTGTGATGCCCTAAGCTTTTTTTTAGCCTTAAGTACTTTTTAATTGTAAGTAGAAGTATTTTTTCAAATTATTAATAATTTCATAACTTCATTATTTCTACTTATAATTTTTATTCACTCAGATGTACTGCATAATAAAAAGAAACAAATAAAAACTATTACAAACAAAAGTATTAATTTTACTGTAATTTTAATTTAATCAATTATAATTTAGATATATTTTTTTCTTGATTTTAAATCTGCGAAAGCTTTGATTCTTTCAGTAATGTCTATTTAATCTTTCACTCCCCGTTATCGATCGCAAATATGTTTGGATAAGTTTTAATTTGCTCAAACTTCTTTCAGTTGTTGCTACCGTTGTAGGAATTGTCAGCAAAATTCTCAATACGACCCACGTATTTGGAACTATATTCTGCAAATTGCTTAAGTTTCTAAGTTTGTCAAGTTTCTAACGGCGAATTGATGTTTTCCGGAAGTAAACTGTTTACAGATTTAATTTCTTCAAGGAGTTCGTTCCCGCCAATGTCACTACTAATTTAGATAAGAACCTTTGACAAAAAAGAAGATAATTAGTTTAGTTTAGATAACTGCAATCGAGTTTGTATTTTAGTGTTTTTATTTATATTTGGTTATTTTTATTGCAAGCAGAGAATAGTTAAATTGTTTAATAGTTTTTATTTCTTTCCTTTTTCCTTATTTATATTTTCGTGGAATAATGTACAGAGTTTGATTTTTACACTTTATTCTAATTTTGCTTTATTATTGCGAATACATTCGCAACAGGTTATACTAGTATATATATAAAGATAAAGTATATAGACAGCATTTTTAAATATGTGACTGTTTTCTACTTGCTAAGCAGACATTTCTATCAATAGAAGATAATGAATTATTTTAACATCTTCTTCTCGGAGCGGAAGAAAGTATAGCAATGCTTCTGGAAGGAGCGCAGACTCTAAGGCCCTAGTGCTGGCCTTAGTTTTGGCGCACCCCTAAGTTTGGAGCCGCGGGCGGGTGCCCATTCAGTTCACCACTTAATCCGGCACTGACTGTAATACACATAGCAGTACATTCTGTGTTAAAGTGGTGCATGCACCGTAAGGTATTTTCCGAAACTTTCGATTTCTTCCATCACTGTTTATAGCAAAATAAAATTTGAGACAATCATATGATTGTCTTTCTATTCGTATATAGTGTTTAAAACAGTAAAGAGAATGTCAACTCAACATTCCAGAGAATTATTTCATCTATTACAGAGGAAGATTACGAGACTTAGTGACTCGTATAAGACTTAGTGAGCCACTTTATTAGGTATCCGGCATCTTCCATGGTACCTAATGTTTCGTCAGAGGAGCCTCCATAACTCAGTCGGTTTTTATGATACCCTTTCGTCGGAAAGATCTGAATTCGAATTCCATCTGACGTTGTATATCTTTATAACAGCTTTTCAAGTTGAGTTTTCCCTCGCGGAAACTCATTTGTCTTCCCATATGACAAGCAAACTGGCCAGAACAAATGCAATTAAGATACACAAGTTGTTTCTGCGGTAATTCAAAAACAACAGCTTCGTCAATGTCAAGTATCCTTTCTAGACTATATAAAGCAGGTTGGGGAAACACTGAGGAGAAGGGAAGCAACGCGATAATACACCAACAGCGCCACCTAAGTGACTTTTAGCGCGTATTATAATGGCACACGTGCTGATGCAAGTATCGCGGAAACAGCTGCTGTGAGGGAATGTTCACGCGCAGCAGTGTTCCGAGTGTAGCGATGATGGTTTCAACAACAAGAAAACATACACCAAGACAAAGATGAGAGGTCGAAGGAGGGTTACGAAAATCAGTGCAGTGTAAAGACGGATCATACCAGGTCAGGGCATCACCAAGCAATTCAATGCGAAAAGTAATCTGTGGAGAAGAATATCGGAATGCGTTATGTATTTCGATATTCTCCACCAGACGGCTTCACCGAATTCCGTTCCTGTCAGCTAAAATCAGGCATCTACAGGTTCGTTGATCGTATAAACACTGATCCGGACAATTTAGGAAGAAAACCGAACAGCTGCTTGGTGTGACGAATCCAGGTTTTGCTTCGAGGCTGATGGCAGAACCAGAGTACGGTGACTGCAAAAATCAAGACACGCCAAGCCGTGGAAAAGCATTCCAGGGCCAGTGATGATGGCGAAAGTAGTTCGAGATTTTACTGACGCACGCTAAATGGTTCCAGGAGCATGAAGGCAACTTTACCATACTTCATTGGCCTACTCACACATCATCTCACAGATGCTCAGCTGGATTGGACCAGTTGAACCACCCCAAATGAGCATCTGTGCGTGAAAGGAAACAAGCTGACAACAGCATATTCACTTAAGTCTAATCTGATGCAGTTAGAAGACTCATTCGATTCTTCATAGACAATCGTCCCACTGGAACGCTTTCGGCCTCCTCGTAGAGTCAATGGCGCAGTGAATTAAGGCCCTTTCTGGTATTTGAAACTTTGCTGGAAATTGCCTAATAATATTTAACCGTCTTCAAATCATTGGAAAAAACTGACATGTAAATGAAAATACTTCATTTTGCATTTTTGATTTTCTTCTAAACTTGCATATTACGTTTTTTAAAAGAAGTTTAAACATAAGCTGCAATGGTTATTAAATGGCACACCTTGAGTAAACGATACTACAGTAGCGAACAAATAAATCCGAACACTCGCATTTTAAAGAAATTTTAATTTCGCAAGAAAATTAGTACAAAAATTAAACTCCAACTTTACCTAATAATTTATGTGCTCCTCTGTTCCTAATAAGTTCATTAATTCACTTCGGCATAGACTCTACCAACATGGAACAAATTTTTCTTATTTCTGCGTCTCGAACCTACTTTTATAATGGAAATGTATTAAGTTATCACAGTTTAATTTTCCAAGTGTCTCTTTTTCACTATTTCCTCCAAATTTTCTTTTGGATTAATGTCGGGAGAGTTACCTGGTCACGGAAGCAATTGGATGTTGCAATTTTTGAGGAACTCTTTCACTTTTTTTTTTGAAGTGTTGCATGGAGTGAGATCCCGTTGGAAGATGAGTTCTTTGTCTTTCTGGATCTGTGGAACCACTCTCATTCTCCATTATTTTTATGTTTTGGTCCTTTTGTGACCAATACATAAAATAACCTAGAACATCTTTTTAGCTGGGTGTTAAGGAGCTTGTTGAAAGTGAATGGGAGAAGTCTTCTCAGCCGCTGATTTGCTAACATAGGGTAGTCGCTCTCCTTAGAACAAAGAAATGGCTCTCATCTGAGAATATCACCTTCTTCCACTTCTCAACAATTCAATCTTTGTACTCGTTTGCCCATTAGAGCCTTTTTTTCTGCATAGCCATCGACAACAGTTGTTTCTGTTTTGGTCTGTGAGCAGTCCTCCCTGCTTCCAATAATCTTCGATGGACTATCATGCCAGAAACATTAATCCCACTAGCTGCCAAATCTCCAAGTCCACAGCAGACAATCTTGGATTCATTTTGATTTTCCTAACTAGTAAACGATCGTGAGCAAGTGTAGTTTTGCATTTTCTCCCACATTTTCCTTTTTCTGTCAGAAGGAAAGGTATCTGTCTCCCCCTAACCTCTTTAAAATCGCATTAATAGTACCCAAACCAAACACCACACTCATTGACAATTCGTCTTTGAATTATGGATGTGTGCTGAGAAAAAAAATTCATACTTTTAAAGGCTTTTCTTGGAGATGTATCCATTTTATAGCTACACAAAATGAATAAAACGCTACGAATGGCAACTTATTTATACTATTAAAACGCATAAAACTAAATAAACGTTGTAAAGACAATTAAAACACCCAGCACTCAACCAAAATAGTGAATTAAAACCCAAACCGAAATCAAAATTATTGTGAACTGAAACCAAAAACTTGACGAAAATTGCTTATTCGGATTAATTTGTTCGCTACTGCACAGTCTAGTGGTAGCCACTTCGAGTGGAAATTTAGCTGAAATGGCTGAGAATAAAGTGTCAATCTCCAAGTTGAAAGTATTATTCTATAATGTGATATCAAATGATTAAACCACGTTTGCAGTTTGGAGCTCATTGTTGAATTTTGCTTGTGTAGAATAACTCAAGAAACATCTGCTTGCCTACAATTATGTTGAATGCGTAACATTTTACATTTTATTCAAGCTTCAGCCATTTTTTGGATTATCAGAATGAAATATAGAAATGGATTAGGCACGGCTTAAAGATATATTGAAATAAGAAACTATAATTCTTAATTTTTATTATTTTTATTTTACTTTATTTGCAAAATTTTACGTTTTTCCTTAATTTGGACTTTATAATCCTCCGAAGTTTTTTCCACGCTCTGTTACCATTGTTTATGTCTTCTATATGTTGGTCCTGGTACTTGCAATGCTGTTTGATATTGCATTAAACTGTGCAATATAAGGTTTGTAATCTGATAAGCGATCTTCACTGCCATTACTTGTTGATCAGTCACAACACAGCAGTAATAATAGGTACATGACGTTTTCCTGTCTTGCAACCTCTGATGCAATACTGTTTCCGAGGCCAGAAGACAGGATACAATAATCATAATGTGCCTTGTTATTCTTAGTGGTGTCTTTGCTGCTACAATAAGAAACTGGAGTTGTATGAAAAGATGCTCAAAATGTATTTTTGCAAACAGCTCAATGTTAACTACGAATCGTAGCTAGCAGTGCTGATATACAACATAAACATGATGTTAGCTAACTGGACGTTTTTATTTTTCGTCCTTTCTGATCCACCCATGATTATGGCTGGATTTTCATAAGGAGTAAATGCTCAAATAGGTCGACTACAAACCATCATTTTGATGTTCCTAATTGCACTGTCTCGAAAGATGTTCTTTATTTGAACATCGCTGCTTCAGAAGATAATGGCTGGTGCCATTTAACAAGGCTCTTCGTAATTAAGAATTTTTAAAATATTTTGCATTTGGATCGCACTAAATAAGTCAAAGAATTGCAAACAACATGAATAGTGTTGAAAACATTTTATGACCGCGTTTTAACCTTAAAAATTGCTTTAATGAAGCCCACCTGTGGAGACCAAATGCCCCTGACTCAGCAAATGTCGTAAACTTTGTTGGGTAAATTGCATTCTTAGATATTTCGATTCCAACACTTTGTTTGCACAAAATAGAATGTATTGAAGTTCAATCATATAAGGAAAATCCGGATAATATAGAATTCTGTTTTAAGTACTGGTTGTTTGGTTTTTCTTAAAGATAAGTTCTAACTTTTCATGGTAGTTTCGAAGAAAAAATGTTGCGTAGGGCTTCGTTACAGCAAGCTATACAGGACTTAACAACAGTAAGTAATAAATTAAAATTCTATGAAAGAAGCATGTTTACGAAGTTCAAGCGTTTCTATTTGAGGTAATAGATGGTAATTGCTCCGTAAATCACAATTACCAATTTTTGTAAGTTGCTTTTCAACCTCTTTCTTCCCCTACCCGCTGAGACTGTTATTTACGTGGGTAGGCTGTCTGTTAATTCTAACAATGTATTCAAATTCGAGATTTGTTTCCTATTTCTAGTATACGTAAAGAACAAAAGGGGCATGACGTGCTTGAAGTAACTGTATACATAATTTATATTTAATGCCTGCGGACATTTCAAACCTATTCATCTCCTTTTAAAACATGCACAAAAATACCCTTCTCTAGACAATAACGGATACGCAACAGTTATTTAATCAAGCATCTTTAAGAAATTACCCATGATGCTCCGCGAGGGTCAGCAGTCTCGCTAATTACTTATTCAAAACGACATTACCTGGCCAAGTTTACCTGATTGAAATGACTTCCTATGGTGTGTGTCCGCCTAACGACCTTCTTCCTCTGGAAGATACGAACCGGAAGTGACGTATTAAGGTTATGTTGAATGCTTTGGGCTTTTAAAGTAACAGTCTCAGCAATCGTTATGTGAAGTACAATGGCATCGTAGATGAGTTGGCACAGACACAAATTGTGCGTAAACGACTGATTTTGGACCACGTAGAAAAGGTTTTAAATTCTCAAGTAGAAAGAGATAAACCGGAATTGGTGTAAATTAGTTAAAACCTCTTTTGTTTTTATTGATTTAATTATGGCTTGTGTGTTTTACACGCAAACAACGCATCTAATTTGATTCCAATTTCATTGCAATTAGATCAAAGATTGGCATCGCTACAAAGACAAAGAGCAAGATACCTTTTTGCTGCATGCATCGTTTAGACAAATAGAGTTCTATTGCCTCACTCCTTTTCTTGTGGTAAGGTGTTGAGACACGCAACTTTGTCCCGCCCTTTCTACGGTATGCCACTCTATTGTCGCAAGCTACGAACGCACAAGCCTCTTCGGACAAAAGGAACGAGTCTGGAGAGAAAGTTTTAAGGCCAACTTTACAAAGAAGCGGATGTTTTAATTCAGCGTCGATGCTGCGTTCGTTGTTCGGAAAGAGCAGGGGGGGGGGGAGCTTTGTTTCATGCGTCGGCTACCAAAATAGACTGGAGATAGTTACTCTTGTTGGTTCTCTGAGTCTGAAAACTCAGGAGATAAAAAGTGGGGGATATGTGGGGAAGAGGGGGAAAAAGAAGGATGAGAGTAAGTGGAAGAGGACACACAAAAAAAAAAAAGAACTGTGTGCGTGTGAGAGAGAGAACAGTTCTTCCAAACTCAAGGACTTCACTATTGTTTGCGTTAAGATGTCTCCTAAGAACGTCTTGCAAGAAATTAAATTTTACAAGTTTCATTGTCATTCTTTACTGTGAAACGAAAATATTGTGTATTAACAACGAAATTACCATATGGGCGCATGAGCAGATGCAACGCTTATGTTTACCTGGTGAAACGCCTGGGAAAATAACGTTCAAATGAACTGTTTATGAAAATGGTAAAAGAAAAGAAACGCGATGCAAAAGGTGTTGAGGAAATTGAACGAATGAAGTTCATGTAATAAAAAAGGAGAAATTCTCCAAGTTGATGGTAATTAGAAAAGACTGACGAAAAGAAATGGAAATGAGAAAAGACTAAAAAGTTTGAAAAGTGCTTTGTATGGAGTTGTCTGGCATCGAGAAAAAAAAATGAAGGAGAAACAGCTTAGATGTTAAAGGAGAAGCTCCAATATAGAAAAAAAAAAATCTGAGTTTTTTTTTTTTTTCTATCGACATTCAATTTCTGAATTCTTGTGGTTTTAGAAAGAAACAGACCTGATAACACGGCTTGCATATACTCCTTACTGTAATCTTAAGCAACTCATGTCTGATTACGTAAGACATCTTGCTTTCCTTATTAGACAGTGAGAAAAAAAATCACGTGTGACTAATTTTGTTTAAAAAATTATTATTACTATTTTGGAATAATTAAATTTTGAGGAATATTACTACAGTCATAAAGTAATAGAGTATCTTTAGCCGAAAAACTCGGTATCAGTCCTGATTAACACTTTTAACAAAAATGATATTAAAGCAACTGATAATAACCCCAAGAAAGAGGATATAAGAACATGAGTTACCTTCATAACTCTCCTACTAGTATGTTCTTTCTTGTGGTTATATCGGTTGCTTTAATATCATTTTTGTTCTAGGTGTTGATCAGAACTATCTTAGTAAGAAATATTTCATGTTTTTATTTACAAAGGATTTCGTTCCTCTATTTTATTATGCAACAGATAGGCTTCTTTCAATAGGAGGGAAGTTCGGCGTCGTCTCTTGCATAGACGGTGATGACTATGCTCATTGGACAAAATATTAGAAAATCCCCACATGAAAGGGCTATTAACACACAACTGAAAGACATTGGATATAAATAGATTGCCTCTGGGAGAAATTGGCGTTCAAAGGAGAAACGTGTATGACTTCGAACAGAGAATGATAATTTTTTTTTGGGGGGGGGGGTATAAGAAAATTTACTAGGTGCTCTGGTCTGATGAACTTCAAAATTCTGATTATCTTGGACACTGTTAACTGGCTGGAACAGGGTCTCTAGTATATCGAGAAAGTTGTAATAAACTCGCTAGCAGGTGTGTGGCTATAATACTATAAATACTAAATGCGAAAGGCAGACGAAATATCATGAAAGATCTTTGCATAATCATATGCAAAGGCCTGGTTGGCCGAGTGGTTAGCGAACCCGCTCTCCAGCCAAAAGGCTGCGGGTTCGAATCCCGCTGTGGGCATGGATGTTTGTGGTTGTCTGTGAAAGCACTAGTGGTGGTAGTCGGCGGTAACTTTAACCTCGCGTTGGTGTTAGATGATGAAGGTTGGTTGGTGGAGTGGTGAGACAAAGAGTTTGTACAGTTGAATGCCCTCCCTCGATGAGTCTTTGGACTCCCTGGAGGTGTGATATAATAATAATATCACAACTGATTAGATGTTAACGTGAGACAGGTGTTGAAAGAGTATATTTGAATACATCGGACACTGTTCCCCAAAAGGAGGTATAACAGTAGATGATAATCAAGGTACTACGCTTTTACAAAAATGAAAAAAAAAAAAAAAAGCTGGATCTAAAATGGGTGGAGGAATATAAGCATGGACACCAGAGGACTGGAGAAGGATTGCGTATAATTCTTGTTTCCTGCTATTTCGTTGATAATAAGAATATGATGACAACAAGATGAAGCCATGATCCCATCGTGCTTGGTTACAACAGTAGTACAAAGTAATCGACAGGTCATTCCTGGTACTCATAATAGTCCTTTGATTTGGAAAAACTAAGGCGCTGAATGGCATGGCCTAAGTGAACTTCATTAATGACAGTTTTCCACCAAAACATGAGTGCGTCTTTGAAAATAATACCGTAGCATTGCTTTGTGAATAAGATTTATGAAACTTGTGTTTCATGAGGAGATTGTCAGTTTGTTACATAATATTTGTGATAGTGATTACAGAATATGTCTAAAAATTCAGAATATAGCCCCACGTAATTTATGAACGAGTCCTAATATTGTTTTAAGCGATATTATCCAATAATATTGAAAACTGTTCATTATTTTAAATGGATTTATGTAAGTTATCTTATTTTTGTGGAGCGGAGGTGCAAACATAAATATTAACCGAATTAGACGCGTCCATTTGTACGCGTCTTAAACATAAATATTAACCGAATTAGACGCGACCATCGCAAACTACTTTTGTAGTTTGCGATGGTCGAGTTGATTGTGACTACAAATACGCCATAAACAGTGTTAGAACTTTAACCTCGTCAACTCTCTTTTATCATGTTTAGTTGCCCGAGAGGTCGTATATTATCTAAGTTGCATACGGTAGGGGGAGGTTGTTGCTTAGCGTTAACGAAGATTTATGTGAATGGCTACATGTGAAATACGACCTGTTGCTTGTAGTTAAACACACTCAATGAGGACACCTTCTGTGTATGCTTCAGACTTCTGTTATTTGAAATCGTATGTTAACTTTGTTTCCTGTGTATCCTTGTGATGTAACGCTTCCATAATGTTAAACTCGCAGAAAAAAAAAGATTGTTCGATTCTAGTCGCCGATTAGACTAAAAACCTCTTTTTTTTCCGGCCGGTTCTCGAGTTAATCGATATTTGGCGCAGGCAAGCACACTCCCGAAACTCGCGTTTTTAACCCCAAAACCCAGAAAAATCAGCCATAGAACTCGCACTGTTTCGGATAATACCAATTAGGGTTAAGAACACGAGAGGGCTGGAGTTGTCTACCATGCTCTTATAGTTATTCACGTGATGTCATTTTGACGCTGTATGGTCACTCCCATACCTCATTGGGTTTTGAAAGTGGATCCTTCTGCTAGAAGTAGTAGTAGTAGGGTCGCAGATCCTTTTCCACAGAGTTAGGACAATCATTAACATCAATGGATCTGGCGCGATTCGAAACTGTTGCCTTTTGGCTGGAGAGAGGATACGATAGCCTCTCGGCCAACTAGGCTGGCACATGTTCTTACCATCCGTAAATCAACAATTCATAATTAAGTTCATGATTTACCAACTATGACTAAAGATTGAATCCGGGAAGAGGAGGGATTTATTGATTTTATTTACGCTAATTTTGTAATAAATCATTCTAGTTCGTGGTTGTTACTAGTCTCATACCAATGCCTTTTTAATATTATAATTTAAATGCAAGTAAATGCTTCGCGAGCAGTCAATCATGTTAATCCATAACTGTTGTTATGATTTCATAACAAAACAACAATGGATTTTGCCTTCGAATTTTTCAAACGACCTATGAGAAGCAGGTTATGCAATTGGAATGAATTTGATCATATCGAGGAGTTTTTATAACATGAATGAAAACTATTGATTTCTTAGCTTACTATAACTTCTTATGACATTCATATAATATTTCTCGATTTTTGGAAAGAGGAGATGTCGTAATTCTCTCCCCCTTTCTACTGAAATGATTGGTTTCTCTTCTTTTGTGATATAAAAATTTGTTTTTTTCTCTCTCTCTCTCTCTCTCTCTCTCTCTCTCTCTCTCTCTCTCTCTCTATATATATATATATATATATATATATATATATATATATATATATATATAATTATTAACTATTAATATAATATTAACTATTAATTAATTAATATATATATATACACAGAGAGAGAGAGAGAGAGAAAGATTTTTGCATCTCTGTTAAAACTTGTGAAACCTCTTGTCTTTGAATGAAGTTGTAGGGCTATAAATAACTTTCGTTTACTGAAGACGATAGGATCAAAATTTTATGCATTTTTTATTATAATCATTGCTTAAGTTTGGTTGGCATTTTATCTTATAATATGCAAGGTAATAAAGAACCAGACCCAGAAACATAGGTAGGAGGGGGGGGAGGTCCGCCCCGGGCGATACTTTGAACCTTTTTGAACTTTCGCAGTTAATTCTAAAATACAGTCTCGAGAACTCATTTCCAAATATTGTAATACTGCTGCGAATTTTCATCACAATTGCTGTAAGTTTTGCTAGTTGTGAGAGGAGTTTTCTAAATAAAATCGATTAAGAATTACCTACATTACTTTGAAATAGACTTCGCCAATGTCATCGACGATTTCGCTAACAGAAAAGCAAGAAAAATTAACATTTAGGATGTTGAAATTAAAGATTTACTTCAAAAATAAACAGCGTTTTAATTTATTTCCCTATACGTTGTTTTGACTTTTTGTAGTATTTTTGGTGTGTATTGAGAGGGGCGGCATTGTGGTGTGTGGCAGAATGAAGGGTGAAGTACTGGACGTGGGTAGAAGGAACGACAGGATCATGCGAATGAAATTGGGTCTTGGAGAAGAGCGGGTGGTCGTATTATGTGTATATGCCCCGCAAGTTGGTTGTACAGCAGAGGAAAAAGATGAGTTCTGGAACGTGTTAGATGAGGGAATTGGAAGAAAATGAGATGGTGATTGTCGAAGGAGACTTGAACGGGCACATAGGAAGACAGAATAGAGACTGTGAAAGGGTGCATGGTGGCTACGGAGTGGGAATGATGAACCAGGAAGGAGAGAGGGTTGTGGACTTTGCAGTAGCGTTTGATCTGGCAATTGTGAACTCGTTTTTCTTCAAGAGGGAAGAACATTTGATAACATTTAGAAGTGGTAACAACAGCTCACAAATTGACTACATTTTGACTAGAAGAAAACATCTTAAGGCTGTGACAAATTGTAAAGTAATTTCAACAGATCAAGTAGCACAACAACACCGACTGCTGTGCGCAGACTTTAAAATAAGATCGAAGATAAGAACTTCTGGTTGCCATGGGATGAAGACAATTAAGTGGTTTCGCTTAAAAGAGGAGAGTGTGAGGAATCGTTTCAGGGAGAGAGTGTTAGAGAGGATTTCGGATGGACTGGAAAGTGTACAAGATTGGTGGAAACATAATTCAAAAGTAATCCTGAGCTGTGCAATCGAGGTGCTTGGTGAGACATCTGGAAAGATTAGAGAGCAGAAGGAGGGTTGGTGGTGGAATAATGATGTACAAGTGGCAGTGACAGCTAAGAGGAAGGCAAAGCAGAAGTGGGATGAGTCAAGAGTGGAAGAGGACAGAGAGGTGTACAAAGAGAGAAAGCAAGAAGCCAAGAGAGTTGTGGCACAGGCGAAGGCCATGGCATATCAAGATCTGTATGATCAATTAGAAACAAAGGAAGGACAGAGAAAAATTTACCAACTAGCAAAATGTAGAAATAAAGCAGCAAAGGACATCTTACATGTGAGGCAGATCAAAGATGCTGAAGGAAGAGTATTATGGAGGGATGTGGACATAAGAAACAGATGGAAAATATACTTTGAGGGACTTTTGAATGAGGAAAATGCAAGGACTCACAGAGGAGATGGGCAGCCTTCTGAGCGGATGGTGCAGAACATCAGTAGAATGGAAGTGACGGAGGCCATGAAGAGGATGAGGAATGGAAAAGCGGTGGGCCCCGACAGAATTCCAGTGGAGGCATGGAAGGCATTGGGAGAAGAGGGAATTGACCTGCTGTGGGACCTGTTCATGAAAGTTTGCCAACAGGAAAATATACCCGAGGAATGGAGGGAGAGTACTCTTGTTCCCATCTACAAGGGTAAAGGGGATGCACAAGACTGTAAAAATTACAGAGGAATAAAGTTGATGTCCCACACAATGAAGATCCTAGAAAGGGTTCTTGATGGTAGATTGAGGGAGGAGGTGGAGATTTCAAAGCAACAATTTGGCTTCATGCCTGGTAGATCAACAACAGATGCTATCTTTGGGTTACGACAGATGATGGAAAAATATCGAGAGAAACAAAGGGAGCTACATCTGGTAATTATTGATCTGGAGAAAGCATACGATAGAGTGCCAAGGCAAGAAGTCTGGAGATGTCTGAGGGAGAAGAAGGTGCCGGAGAAATTTGTCAGGTTGGTGCGGGAAATGTACAGAAATGTGAAGACAAGTGTTCGGACCTGTTTGAAACAGACAGATAGTTTTCAAGTAACAGTTGGCTTGCATCAAGGGTCAGCATTAAGTCCGTTTCTGTTTAATATTGTGATGGAGGTGGTAACAGAGGAGGTGAGAGAAGATGCACCTTGGACAATGTTGTATGCAGATGACATCTTGCTGTGTGTAGATTCAAGAGAAGAAGCGGAAACTAAACTGGAAAGATGGAGAAAAGTACTGGAAGAGAGAAGTATGAGACTGAGCAGAAGTAAGACAGAGTATATGTGTTGCGCAGTGGGCGGTGGCCAGGAGGCAGATCTGGAGCTGGAAAGAAATGTCATCAGGAAGGTGAGAGACTTTAGATACTTAGGTTCAACAGTGGAAGAAGATGGAGGAGCTGAGAAGGAAGTGGGATGCAGGATAAAAGCGGGTTGGATTGATCGGCACCCTGTTATGCGATAAGAGGGTGCCGATCAATCTGAAAGGCAATATTTATAGGACAGTAGTGAGGCCAGCTATGACATATGCTATAGAAACTGTGGCCCTGAGGAAAAATAACATCAGCAGGATAGAAGTAGCAGAGATGAGAATGGTTAGGTGGATGTGCGGTGTGACCAGAAAGGATCATCTGAGAAATGACTGTCAGGGGAACAGTGAAAGTTACGAACTTAGGAGCGAAAATACAGGAGGCAAGGTTGAGATGGTTTGGTCATGTGATGAGGAGGGAGGATGAATATGTGGGAAGAAGGGTCATGCAGATGGATGTGCAAGGAAGGCGGAAGCGTGGGCGGCCAAAGAAGAGATGGAGGGAGCTGGTAGAAGAGGACTTGAAGATGAAGAACTTGGATGTGGTGACAGCCCAAGACAGGAAGGTGTGGATGAGACTCAT
The DNA here is from genome assembly GCF_054136105.1 of Typopeltis vanoorti. Lineage (NCBI taxonomy): Eukaryota > Metazoa > Arthropoda > Arachnida > Uropygi > Thelyphonidae > Typopeltis > Typopeltis vanoorti. The sequence continues at coordinate 47,591,372 of NC_143569.1, forward strand.
AACAAACAGTGACCCCACTTAAGTGGGAGAAGCTGCAGAAGAAGAAGAAGATTGAGAGGGGCGGCAAACTCGGAGATCGCCCCGGGCGGCAAAAGCTCTAGCTACATCACTGACCAGACCACGGTTGTTCTAGACTGAAATTTACGGTTTTAGTTACTGATCATAGGGAAGGAGTCTTGAATCTGTATTAATCAAGGGCTTATTCTATTCCACGACCAGAATGTCAATTAGTAAACTGACTTTTCGGCTTTCTCAGCTTAACTCCTACAATGCGCCTGGCCTTGCATCGCACTATAAAGTCTATATGCTATATATTATAATAATTACCAAACAACAGACGCTGTCATCGAGTGCTTCACCCCCTCACAACAAATTATTTTGCATTCATTGGCCAGAGAAGCAGGGCCGTACTTATGCACGAGGCTCTAGCTAAGGGCCCCGAAAAATTAAGACAGATTTAAGGGCCCGAAACAGTGAGGAAAGGGGCAGAGCACTCTAGCGCCTCAGCCCCCCCCCCCTCGCTCCTCGAGAAAAGTGTAAGTATGGCCCTGCAGAGAAGGTCACATGCAATTTACATGCATAAATACACTCGTCTTGGTTACAACCGTAATTCAGACAGCAGTTGCGTTTCATACGCTACTTGTAAGTACTCGACTGACACTTTGAATGCATACATTGGGTGAATCCTGCCCATCCTCTGATCTGATAGCAACCATCGAAAATCGTTCATCAAAATTGTTAAGAGGAAGTTACACCATCGAAATGATTAAAAAGAAGATAAAAACGTTACTTTTTAGCACCATATGGTTAAAACTCGCAATGGCAACTCAGAGTTAACCAGCAAAATTCTTGGCCTCTCTGAAACAGCTGCTTTGAAAATGGCTCAGCCAAATGAACTAGATTTAAAGTTTGTTTTTAGATTTCGAACTTTGTGACATCAGAAATGTAAGTATTCAATCAAATGTCTTTTCCAAACCTGTAATTAATTGTAATCCTTTATTACATTAATATTCTTTGTGCATTGATCCCCTCATGCATTATTTATATGATCAGTTGTGCTTCACGTACCGAAGCACACGCCAGCATTGCCAGTTATACTTCCGTTCCACTAAAGAATCATAGTTGATTTATTGATTTACTTGAACACTGTTTGGGTCTCATCAGGTGGGACTCGTTGAAGATCGTTTGTACAGGTATATAGCAATCGAGTGTGCTATAAAATGAAAATAATGGACGCTATGAAATGACGATGCCGTATTGTCCTAGCTAAGATTATATACTGTATCTAATATACACTTCCTTTTTTCTGTTTAAAAAAAAAAAACGCCTTTGTGGCGCGGTCGATAGGAAGCATGCTCTTCGGCTAAACACGTGTTAAACTCATTCAGAAATATGAAGGATTTTTTTTTTGTTTTTTTTTGTAGTCTTTCGCAGCTTATCTAGCTAGTTTTATAGGGAATACAAACAATGGAGATGGCACATGACGTCTCATTTTCTAGAATGCCTTCAGTATTCTAGAAAATAACTATGAAAAAATAAACTGAGGTACGAAGTTCTTATCTTTGAAGAGACGTTTGGATAGCACAGTCTATCCATATTAAAAATATCAACTTAGTGACTAAAATGTTTCAGTGAACCTTGATAAGACATCTATTCAAAGTGTCTCCATTGCTTGTTGGAAAGAGTGAGATCGCCTCATTGCATATTATTCATAATTATCTGCTCCTGCTTAGTTTCACTTTAGGAGCATTTTGTGTTTGATTTGTTTGTGGTAAATGAATTTCATCGGCTGGTTTCAGGTTATCACTTCCCTTATTGGAGACCTGAAATTGGCCTCAAAATGTTCTGTTTGGTCTCTGGAATTATGTGAAAAATAAAATAAAAAAAACACTTGAAACATCTTAGCCCATTTCACGTACTAAAGTGGTCATCACATATCAAAATGCTAACTATGCGTATTTATTCATTTTTATGTTGATCTCATCTACAAAAGGTTGTAAACCTATAGCACAATAGTATCTATCAAGATAACCCGGAAACCGTGTCTAGAAACCATACATTGAATTTCAAACCACATCAGGCCTCCAATAAGCACGGCAATTTCCAACCGCTTGTTGGAAACGAAATTCATCCACTTCACGAAGACTTTACAAACATGCCACAGGGACATTTTAACTCGCGATCTACTGGCCAGCAATGATTAAACAAATAATATTAAAAAAGAAATGATATTGACTGAAATCGGTATATTTACGTATTAATTTTTTTAAAAATTGTTAAAATAAATAAAAAATAAATGGATACATTAATGATTATAATAATTAATATATAACGATCAATTTTAATCAGCATACTTTACTATAAATAAAAATAGAATTATATTCCATAATTTTTCCTATATAGAAATCGCTTATCAAAAGACATGAGGACGGTCTTTCGCCCACTATAGAGTGGCCTAGAGATCGTCCGAATTTTTTTGAGTTCACCTTTACTTAAACAGTCGGTGATTAATACCCTTGTAGGGTAACGGATGGCAATGCTGTAGCCAATCAAGTTCTAACTGAGGCTCGGCTATTGCTGTTACCCTCCTGCTATGATCAGAGCTTTAATAGCTCAATAACACGTTATCCCTACACTGTCCTCTACAGATAACGGGGAAGATGAAAAGCATTCTTGCTTCTCCCCTTTAAGCCAGTCCTTGTATAAGGACTAAGGCTAATTTGGGCAATTTTTGATTAAGTTCAAAGATATAATCTTGTGATTAACTTGACAGTTTATTATTAAATTTTCCGATAATGTTTAAAAGATTGAAAATATTTCTTATGATTAGGCGGAGAGTACATTGCGAATTTTGATGATTCAGTTAAGTACTGAATCATCAAAATTCAGTACTTAACTGAATTTTGATGATTTTAATCATCAAAATTCAGTTAAGCTACAGTCTTCACAAAATTAAGCAATCTTCTCTGATCAACAATCAAAGCACTCTTTCCCAACACTGACCACAGAATATTTTGGTTGCTTTTAGCATTAAATTGTCTTGCCCAGTCGATGCACTTCTCTCTCTGTTATTCTTAACATGCGAGATACTGGGACATAAATTATTTTAATTTTATTCTCTATCGAGTATGTTAATTACCACTTAAGCTATCATTGTGTCAATCACATAATACTTAAAGCTTTGAATAGAAATATTCATGACTTTATAATATCTAAATTTATGTTAAAATTAAACGGCTCAAATTTCATATGACCGATATAATACCAGCTTCTACTTCTGTAGAAGCTGATATTATGTCGAAACCGATAGTTTGCCTTAATGATCCATTCTCTAAACACCTGTAAATACATTTAATTGCCTTCGTACTGACCTAATAATACACGGAAGTTCCCAGACTTCCCTTATTTTTCGCTAGACAAACGTTAAACCTATTGGTTCATGAAAAAGTTAAAACACATCGGTCGAATCATGAAGATACAGATTAACAGTCGCGTTATTTTGTGCTATAAATGCTTGCATAGAGAAAATATAGTGGGAAGAGTCTGTCTTTAACTATTGGATGTTCACATCTTGTGTCAAAATGCTCATGATCTCTGTGAGATTCCCGTCTAATTCCTGGATATTGATGCATGTGTTTTTCATAAGTAAAGTCCTTGGTTCGTGTCACATTTTCTTCTGTTTTTGCTGTTGTTACTCCATTTTTGAACCTGGAAAATTAATCATGTATTTGAATTCTTGTTTCCATTTGGAAGCAGAACTTGACGCGCATGCGCTATAACTCGAAGTCTGCCATTCTGAATAGCGAATAATCCAAGAAATGCAGCTCTATATACAATTAGCGGAGGTGTAGATAAACAAATATCCAAAACCCTCATATCCTCTGAAATCTTGGTTCCTGTTTTACCGAAACTAACTACAAGAACATACTAGTAGCATAGTTATGAAGGATACTTATATTCATCCTCGTATGTTCTTTCTTGTGATTATATCAGTTGCTTTAATATCATTTTGTTCTAGGTGTTAATCAGAACTTTCCAGACCCTTCCTCCTTTTATATGATCTAAGAAGCGTTTTTTTTTTTTTTTTTGAGTCTCATGCGCAATCAAGAGGTTACGCGAGTTCATTCTTGCATACAGCGTTGGGAATACTTAAATATGAATAATAATAAAATATTCAATAGTGACGCAAAGATACTTCTGAACGTTCATTCTTTCGGTCACAAGCTCTTACCATTTAAAAAAAAAAAAAAAAAAAAAAATTGGTGTTTTATTTTATAATATCCTGATGAAATTTTTTCTGCTTCTACTACATTTCTACATGAAATTAATATTTTTTAAATATTAATTTATTTAAAAATTAATATTTTTATTTAAAAATATTAATTTTTAAATAAAAGGTGGCAAGACTTTTTTTTTAACAGCTGAAGGTTGTATTTTTTGGGAAAGGGAGAGTGAGTGAGGAGCTGTTATAGAACGGAAGAAGATGGAATGAAAGAGGAAGCAGAGAAGTTGGTTTCGCAAGTTTTAACTTGGATTGTAAATGGGTGTTGGTTAGCATCAGCTCTTGTTCTTATGATTTGGGAGGAAAGTGGGAGAATGATAGTGGCCAGTTCAGCAGAGCATTGTCCGTGGAAGGGTCTGTAGAATAGGCAGAAAAGAAGCTGAGCATCTGTGGGAGGGAGTGAAGTGGGTCTGTGAGAACGATCATTACGTAATCTATAATGTATGTAAGTCAATTAATAAAGAACTACCTTAAAAAAAAAAAAAAAAAAAGATTGATCTTCCAGAGTGTGATTCTTTATTTTTTATGCGACTCTCACCACGAAAAATTGTAAAACTATAGCATATTTGTACTGTGGATACTAAAAGATTACCTAATCATCATCATACCTTTTTTTTTTTTTTTTGTCTACTGCTGGGATCTCTCCCAGAGTTCTCCATTCTGTCCGATTTTAAGCTTTTCTATGCCACTGAGTTCCAACATCATTTTAATTTCATTCTCCCGGTCTTTGTGGTCTTCCTATAACCCTCTTAGTATCTCTGGAATATTATTCAGATATCAGCTTTGTCCATCTTTGAGTGTTCCTTCTTGCAGTATGACTGATTTGGATCTTTTTAATAGCTGTTACAATGTCTTTCATCCTAGCTGAACTCCAATCCAAGTATTGCGCTTTTTATCGTGAATGAAAATACCAAGCAGCGATCCATTTTTCCTCCGGGTAATCTTCAACTTGTCAAATTTTTAGTCAGAATCCACGTTTCATTTCCATATGTCATAACTGGAAGTATACAACTGTCGAATATTTTTCTTTTAAGGAAGATTGGAAAGTCTCCTTTTGAATGTTTCAGTGTCTTCCAAAGGCTGCCCAACCAAATTGAATTCTTTATAATTTCTTCCTCATAGCCTTTCTCTGTGATCTTTTGCCCTTAGTAAACATAGGAAGTTACTATATCAGTTTCCCGGGGTTCCATATGTACTGACTTTTTGGTTATATATTTATTATGCATTATTTTTATCGTTTTTGTTTATATTTAATCTTTTCTTTTTGCTTTCTGCATTCAATTCATTTGAATCTTTGCCATCATTTTCCATTGATTATTTGTCGAAGTTCTTCTGTGAGTTTTCTAAAAGAACAATGTGATCATCAAATCGTAGGTGATTTATTTCTTTTCCATTTACTACAATTCCTCCATCTGTCAATTCCAGATTTTTGAAAATTTCTTTTATGATTGCTGTAAATAATTTAGGTGAAATAGCAGCTCCCTGTTTGACTCCCTTTTTCAAATAGGACATTTCATATTTGTTCCTGATTTTATATATTATTTATTTATTCTCACGTAATCCAGAAACCTTGCTCTAGAGAGACCAAACATGAAACTTTTTAGGCCTTCACTTTTTAAGCCACTTTTTAGGCCTCCGGTCAACGGAGAGGTGGGGTCAGCCCTCCCCGTTATTAAATTTCAGATTACATTTTAAAAATTAGGTAAATATAGCATATGTGTGACCCAAGAGCAATACCTTGTTCCGAATACCAAATGGATGCGATTAGATACGTTGATACATAGAACAAAAGAGTGAAAGTACAGAAGTGGTGTTAAAAATCGACAAAATAGGAGTTTTCACATCATTTCGTTTATTTCTTAATTGATTCACTTATTCTGGGTAAGCTATTAAATATTTCAGAAACAAATACGTATAGTGTTTTGTAGTATTTCTTTTTGTGTTTTTGTAGTTTCATATTTCCTGTCCACTTTTCTGCAGACGTAACTATTTTGTCTGATGCTAACATACTGATTATCCGATAAATAATCATTATCCGGAAAGGTATTATCCGGTAAATAATCGTCAGAGTGATTAAAAAATTAATAAGATGGAATTTGCAGCAGCTCACTATCGCATCATCATTATAAGTACTGTATTGTTAAATAGAATGATTGATTGTAAATTCGATTTGTAAAGAAACAACAGATATCAGTGTAGGCGATGGGGTCTACCCCGCCTTAGAATACCGTATTGTTTACTGGTAGTATGGGTATACCTCATTATTCGGCATGAATAAGCAATTTTTCATACAAGAGAAAAATAATAAAGTGAATTCAAATCCTTAAAAATGCACATACATCAATATTGCTTCTCTTTATATCTTAAAACATTGCTGGCCTTTTGCCGAAAGTGAATAGCAATCACACCAATGGGCTGTGTATTCGAATCCTACTTCAAGAATGGATGTTTTTAAAATACTATGTGGTAGATGAAGTTCATCGTCCACTGCGAAACATTACCCTGTTTATTGGACCTGGGAGCGATGTGTCAGGACTAAGTATAAGATAGGTGTATAATCTTTCGTAAGTGAGATTTCACATTAAAAAAAATTGTCATGAAACATTTTATGTTAAAAAAATGCCCTCCATAGTTAGCGACCATCTCTTTTCTTTGTAAGGCAAGTTATTAAAAAATATTTATTTATACATATATAAATGTTATTAAAATTACCCACTTGCCCTAACTATACGATTAGTATCTAAAGTCTGAATCGAAGCAAAAACAAAGATAAAATAGACTGTCTAGGTAGAGGGAGGAAATTTTCCGTGAATCACTTCAATCTCAACTGTCGGTGTGATATTTAAGTCAGTAATATACCATTGAAGCTTGAACTTTTCAAGTTAGATCTCTTAAGCCTTGGCGCTCTGTTAACTTCACGAAAACACTGACAAGGTATCTACTGCAATTCACGTAATTTTAATCAGTTTTATCTAGTGCCTTCAGACTGCATCCAGTCACAGAAGTCTTGCAAATTAAAATCTGCATGTCCAATCTTCAGACTACGATAACGTTTTGCCACAACTCATCATAAGCTCATCCAATTTTTTCGCACTTCTGCTTTCTCCAAGCAAGAAATAAACAAACAAAAAAAAAAAACTGCTACTTTACCTCACTACCTACAAAACTATTATACAACTTTCAGAGATTATTTCTTGTTCTGCCATAACATATTACTATGCAATATCTGTCGAATGAGACAATCTCGCCAATTTACTTTTCAAATGTAAGTTTGCAAGATTTAGAGGATCGAAAGGAAAATCTCCTTTGGATCCTATCAAGGAGGGAGAGCCATATCTTTACATTGCATTTCAGTTGGAGTAGAGTATCTGAGTGTATTATTAAAATACCTCACTTCCTTATTCCGACTTGTGAGTGACCATCATATTTTAGCCCCCCACACACACACCCAAATCTAAGAACTTCAACTCTCTGTTCACATTCAATCCTGATCTCCTATCCCCTTGAAATAATTCCACTAATCAAATACATTGCATTTCACCTGTTAACGCGCATTTGTCAACAACGATTTAGCAACCCCACTTTTCCAAATCATATCTTCAGTATTTAAAAAAAAATTAAGTCTGGATATTGCAGACTTAATTTTATACACAATTTGAGTTTTAAATGAATGTCAAATAAGTTTTCTTTTCTAGAAGAACAAGAACACTGCAGTTTTGTATTGAATGCAATACTACTTGGTTTCTTTTCAACTCGAAGTGAAACTCCTGTTACAGTTGGTTGGTATTCTCCTCTTCTCAAAGCAGTAAAGTATTTCATTCATCGAATTATGATCGATTCGTTACTTTAAGATATAGCTCTATTGTTCTCGCATTTCTCTTAATGATCATAATGGATCTCATGCAGTCCGGAGAACTTGGTGAGTTGTTTCGTACAACTCACCAAGAACATTCCATTTAATTGAAGAATCAGAGATTTGAATTTCATTTGGAAGAAAGTTAAAATAAGAATCTTTCACCTGAGGGTGAGTTAATAGGCTCATTTGAAGATAATAGAGCTTCCCCATTCCGTAAAAAAAAAGACAAATCAGCAAGAGAATTCAGTTTACATACTTGACATTAAACAGAATTCACCATCTTTAATATCTGACCTTTTTAGTGTCTTTCTTTCACTCTTTTTCCCAGTTTCTTTATTCTATCTTTCAGTTTCTGTTTATCAGTCATTTTTATTAGTTTTTCTTTCTGTGCATACTTTTTTATAATTCTCTCTCTCTCTCTCTCTCTCTTAGCCTTGCTTCTTCCGTCCTTTCTCTTCACTTCTACAAGCGAATAATTGACTATTTTCTATACTCTAACTAAAGAGCCTGAATGCATTGAGGTCACATAGAGAGCTTCTAGAACAGTTTAACACATCACTAGTAAACCTTTTTCGGTATAACTAGGGTAGTTGATCTATGAAAGGAGAAATACAAATCCTGCTGCATGCGCGACCATTCCTATTGCCTGCTCCTAGTCTAACGATTTTCTAGTTTTATAAAGTAAAAGATGATTCTGAAGCGAATCTTTCTCATTTTTTTTTTTTTTTTTTGAAATCTTGATAAATAATTGGTAATGAAATTGACACAGATTCAGCAGATGACGTAATGGTTGTCTGTTTTTTCTCCCAATAAAATGTGACCCGTGGAGTCACGTGATCTCTTCAATCCTTAGTTCATCTTTTCAGTGTTTCTAGCAGCTTGGCTTTCAACGAAGCTCTCGGTTCTCTTGACTTATTTTTGCCAGGTATTGCAATGACGTCACGAAACATGTGACAATAGCCGAGTGACGTGTGCATAAGATCGTAAATATCTTCGATTATTATTTTTAAGAACACGTTTTCTAGCGAGTTGTTCAACTGTATGTTTAGGCCTATTTTCTTGAATTTAAAAGCTGTTTTCTACTATTTCGTCTTTAATAAAAAAAATTTTTTTTTTGAAAAGTATTCTCAACTAAGAATTTCGAGGCTGTTTATATCTGTCGATCATTCTCGCCTTATCCCAATTGAGCTTGTCAATCAAAGAAAATATTTCTTAACGTACGGGTTTGGATTGATGAAGGGAAATCGTCCCTCTTACGAAATTTGCTTTTCAAATGAGCGGTGCTTCCAGCTTGTAGAAAAGCGAACCATCGAATCTGTCGAACACCGCTTGGTGGTTGTGCAGGGAAGGTTAAAAGCTCGTGCACACAGCGAGTGAGCATAACTGAAATTCTCCTAAGCGTATGTATGAGATTTGGTGTGGTTAAATTAGGATCATTTCGGTCACTGGTAAAAAAAAAATGACGATCAGAACAAGTGGATCATTTCTAGACTTCATCTGAGTAAAGTGTCGTCAAATTAAGGATTTAGTTTAGAAAGGGAGAAAGATGATGAACACAAGTTGTCATATTACAGAAGAAACTCTCCTTATGACTTTGACGATGTTCGAAATGACAATCTGTTGTGATGTGAGGCAGTAATTGCAACTAATTAGTTTTGTATCATATTTGATTATTCTCAGATAATTCTTATTATTTACACGCAGATTACTTTGTGGAAGTTGTTTTACTAGTAATAGCTCTTCTTAGCTCGTGAGGGAGGCACAAGCACACACACACATTTTTTTCCCCATCCAGGATGTCTTAATCCGAGTTCGAATCCAATCTGATCATGAGTTAGTCAGTCTCATACGCTGGTAACAGGGTTTTGCTACAATTATATGTATTCAGTCCTGTGCAGCTTTTTTGCATACTTTTTTATGTACTGTTCTAAGAACCTTCAATAATCGCATTATCCTTAGGATTCCATGATGCGCCTGCGTTCTTGGTCTTGGTTTTTCCATGACTGCAGGACACAAAGATGACAGTTTCTCTATTCTTAGCCAATCTCCTTCATTTCCTCCTATTGACGTTAATGTAGGATGCTCCTATGTTGTCTGCTAGGTTTTCTTTTTATGCGTCTGGGATAACAGTCTGTTCTTCTCGTGGTCCATCTATTGTTTTTCATGCGTGCTATTGTTATTAAAGATAGCTTGTACCACTTCCTTAAATCAAATTTTATCCCCTAATAAGGGGATAAAATTTCAGTGTCTTATATGATCTTTCTTTGCTTATATTACTGACTTCTTTCTATTATCTTCGGACCTATTATTAGATTTTGTTCTTCCTTTTTTGTTGGGTTCCATGTCTCGCTACCGTAGGTCATTGGCGCCAGTAGAATAATACTGCTAAAAAGGTTTGATCTTATTTTGATATCTATTTTATGGTTTGTGAGCGTGTCTTGTTTTATCAGGTTAAAAGCTTTTCAAGCAGCCTTTTTTTGCGTTTATTTATTTCATCTGATATATCATTGTTCATTTTGATTGCTTTTCATCCTCTTTGCCTTGTCAGAGTGGATTTGTGATCCTGATGTTCTGGTGAAAATCTATTTCATTGAACATTATTTCTAGTTTAGATTGTTGATGATATATCAGAACGATCCACATTTTTAGCAGAGAGGAGTATTGTAAGATTCTCTCCGTCTATATTTAAACCTCAACTCAGGTGGACGTTTAAATTTATGAGAATGTTTTTTAGAGTTGCTATGAAAAGATTAGCGAGATCAGATCTTGTTTCACTCCTGTTCCTAGATTCTGAATTCGATGATTTTTTTCCTCAAAAGGTAATCTGGATTTTGCTGCTTGCATATATGTTTTGTGTTAATCTAATATATGATTGTTCAATACTTTTTTTTATCTTTTAGTGCCTCGAAAAAATGCTTCATGTTCTATGTGAAATGCTTTTTTGAAATTGATAAATAGCAGACAAAGTGGAAGATATTCACCGCTTTTTTCAATCAGTTGGTTTACTGTTGTATATGATCCATTGTGGAGAATCTTTTCTTAAATCCTGCTTGCTCTTTGCTGCTATTTTCATAGTGTTTTTGATTCGCAAGTACTATGTTAAAAATATGGTACTTGTGAATATATTCTCCTTTTTTTATGGATGAGGATGATTTTAACTGGCATTCCTCAGGTATTCCACCTTCATTTAAGTACCAACTGAACCTTGTTTCCAGAGCTTTAAAAAGAATATTTTCTCCTGCCTTGATATCTTCTATTCTTATTTCATCGGTTTCTCTATCCACGCTTTTTGATTGATTTAATTGCATATTCTACCTCTTCTGGTAGTATTTTTGATGTTCATTATACTCAGTTAACTTTACTGCAGTAACTTTGTATGGATGACTAGAGCTTACTGTGTTCAAACCAATTTTAACTTACGGATCCGAGAGCTGGGTTAGAAATAAAACACTTGATCAAAGATTGGAGACAGTAGTTCTGAACAGTTGTTTCCATTGCTTTTCTATATATTCTGGTCTATAACAGAAGCTTTTCTAGTGCCAATTTGCATAAATTCGTTATTGGTAATCTGAAATTTATCGATTTACTCCATATTTGATCTTTAAGATACTAAACATGGGAAATTGTTCAAACCTCTAATAATTAGGATGATGGTTTCACGTCAGTAATGAAATTCATTGATCGATTTAGTGCACACGAGAAATATAGAATCTTAAATAATCTTACCAAGTTGTGAATCGCTGCTTTAGCAGGCTATGAGAGAACTCTTATAGCTGTATATTTCCAATCATTGTCAAAATCATGGGCTCAGTGGTTTATACTTAATCTAAGGTCTTGCATGAAATCATTTATCCATTCTTACGATGTGTGTGCTTTCTGTTTTATCATATGAACTTTTTCAAATCGCGTTTTTTCAAATCGCATACAAAGGATTCGAATGTCATCTATAGAATCCCATGGACGGCATACAACAAAATAAATACAATACGTTCCTGTCATTATTTTAAAGACAACTAGACGGAGAGCACACAGCATTAACAGAAATGATACACCTTTATAGATTTGAGTTGCTTCCATTTTAATTACACCCTGAACCAAACTGAATCCGTTTGTATCAACTGAGATAGTCTGGCTATTATTACCTTATTTCTAAAGGTTATGTTCTTCCAAAGAACCTATGCGGAGCTTTTATTGACAGACACATGTAAAAAACATAGTGCTAGGAACTGTGAGTGTATTTTTTAATACACTAGTGTCCAAAAGCCAAAGACGAACTACATTTTTTACTGTATATGAAAACAAAATTTCATGACTATACCCAAATGTTGACATAAATTTATTTCGAACATACTAATAAATTATATTACACAAAAAGTGCGTTATAAATTTAGTACAAATTAAATTGCAATACGTTTTTGGCAAAAGTTACAAATTTCCTAAAGAACGTAGTTGAGGAATTAATGCTCACTGCTTACAGAAAACTATGCGGAGAGACATTTCAGTATGAAATATGTCCACTCTGAACTGCGATGCGGCCTCTGACTTCATTGTTACCACTTAGCACTAAGTGATTCAGGAGTTCTTGAAGAAAACTGGCCCACTCCTTCAGAGCAAGGATAAGGCCTTGTTTGTTTTCTGGGTGGAGGGGGGGAGATTTCGAGCAGCAAAGCAACCCTATTGCTCCCTAAACATTTTCTATGGGATTAAGATCTGGGGAGCGTGCTTACCATTCGATTAATATCCTCGGTCTTCAGAAGTATCTCCACTGCTTGTGTACGCTGTGGTGTGCAATTCTTCGCCTACAGCACCATGGAACAATCGAGCATGATGTTCGTTCACCAATCATAGTACCTTTTTCCAGCACTTAGAGCTAGGTGCGTCCAAATCATGACCCCAGCACCACCGTATCTATTCCTTTTTTTTCAGCCCTTGTAGCTCGGTGAGTTCATTACGCATAATGCTTCCCCACACCATGACCCCCAGCACCACTGTATCTATCCCTTTCAAGAACATTCTCACGATGGTAAGCAGTATCACTTTTATGCCAGATCAAGAGTTGTATCAAGGAAAGACTAAAATGACTCTCATCTGTAAAGAGTACATTAGCCCATTGGTGTCTTATCCAATATTTATGGATAAAACACCACTGAAAATGTGAAAACCCGCGATGACCCCCCTACATTGGTCTATAGGCCTACTAGTCGCAGACGTCTTGCCACAGTTTGTCGAGACATCCGTGTACCTGTGCTTGAATGGAGCCGACTTGCAAGCAGACCTGTCGTGGTGCGTGGATTGCGTTTTATTGTTATAACCCAACATCTGTCTTCATAGTACGTGGTAGAGTGAGGGCGACCTGTTAACAAATGTCTGGAACACATCCCATTGCTTTGAAACACCGCACAGAGCCTAGATACAACGCTGTGTGAGATTCCAAACTCTTTGGTAATATCAGCAATTCTGTGGTCTTCTTCAAGCTTTCCAATAATTCTTCCCTGTGCGAAATCATCTAGATGATGTCTTTGAGACATCACAAGACATCAAAGTTTGCAACTTTATTTCTTCACGAAAAGAGCTTTCTTCAAACACAATTCGCTTAGCGCAGTCTTTTGCCTTTTTTTACTGTTGCGTGTTACTACATTGCTCCTTTCTGCGCGATTCGAAATTTTGAATGTGTTTTGAATATTCTACTTAACAAATTGCCACACACTGATTCGTCTGAATTTTGGGGTTGTAATCTTCAGAAAGTGTGTGTGCCCTTAGGTTTCGGTTACCAGTTTAGTGTCAAGGTTTTTCAATTTGTGTGTCAATTAAGGGCTGCATTTTTTGCATAGACTATGGCATTAGTAGTAAAGACGGCAAATATCTTGATTTTAAATTTGTTGTTTTAACAGTTGACATTTTTGAATGTTTAAATTTAAAAAAAAATATAATAATCACTAAATGAAATGGTGTTTAGACTAGACTTTCGGCACGCTTAGAGTGTTGATGTGAATTTACATAGGTAAGTATAGAAGCATCCATCCTTGACAAATAGTCACTGGATCATTATTATACAACTGAATGCTTTCTCCATTTAACGGAATAATTCCTGTTCAAGAACAAGCTTCGTTATTGTGGCAGAATATAATGTTTCAATAATGGAGCCTGTTAAATAATAGTTTATTCTCTATAAACTGGGTGTGATGTCACGAGCGGGAAATGTACGTCTTAGATGATTATATATCCTGTGTGTATAGAAATGTAGCTATTGTGGACAACTTGAATATGTGAGTGCTGGTATTGAGATAATTATTACATTAAAAAAAAGTGCAATTCTGTAAGTGTTAAGCCCAATTTGATTGACGAAGATGACTTCGTTTATTTATTTGACGAACTTCTTAAGTTCCCCTCATAACAGGCTTATTATACCCATCCCTATTTTGCAAATCATACTTAAAGGAATTTTTATTACCGCTGGGGACCGGCATAGCTGAGAATTCAGATCTATGTTTCTCTCCAGTTTGCGGGATTAAAAACCATAACTAAACTGGGGAGAAAAACCCTGCTTTCCACGATCAAGACCGGCTAACTTGGCTGAGGAAGATCCTTAAGCTCTTCGCGTCGTCGACGGGAATCGAACCTAGGATACTCCTTCCCCAGGCATCTGGCTGCGAAGCGCAAAGCCACTAGCCTAACCGCGTAGACACTAAAAGTAATTGAACATCCCAATAGACGTGTATATGATCAAAAGAACATGCAGATGTCATAGATGGAGTTCAAGGAAGATACGTTTTGTAAAAGATGTCATTTAGCATCAATTTCAGTTTTTGAACTGAAATGCGAAGTTCAATTTAACGACTTGTTGAACGTGATTAAAAGAGTTTGTGCACTCAACGAAAGAAAAAAAAAAACTTGCACTTACGGGAGTGATCAGTCTTCTGTCTAGGAGAACATTAATCTGATCTGAAACTTATCAGCAGGACTGCATGGCCCCAACCGTGGAGCATGAAGGAATTGAGAAGTTTTTTTGTTTTTTTTTCTCAATAGTGACGGAGAAGTGTACCTCAACGTTCTGGATAACGATTCAATTAAGGAGTTCTACATTGAAGAACCATATCTGTGCCAGCGTGTTTAGATGGCAGTGGATTGAATTCAAACATCAACTAGGCATGGCTACTTTGTGAATGTCTTAAGGTGGAAGTTGAGTTTCATCATTCAAATGTTTGATCTTTTGAGCAGGAATTCTATATTATCTAATCCTGCCCACTCAGGATATTAGATGTACTAGAATCCCATTTTAGAGAGACTAGTTAATATCAAAGATGTTTTTCGCTGGAAAGACCGGGTTCGAATCCCATCTCCCCATCTTTGCTAGAAACAACTTTCATAATGACTTCAGTCAGATGAAGGTGACTTGATTGGAGTTATTCGAAAGTGCGAAGTCCCCTCCCCCATCAGAAACTTGGGTTTTTTTTTATTCCGCAAAACATGCAAACACGCCAGAAGAATATATTTGATTAGCAGACGTAATACATAAAATCCCATAGGATAGTCTCCTAGTTTGACCATCCTATGGTGAAAACTGCTATGGTTTGTGTGATGATAACAATCAGTATAGTTCTATTTGAATGACCAACTCCAACTGCTCAAAACCCGATTGAATATTTTGGGGACGAAGTGAACGACGCGTGAAGAATCACTTTTCGGATGACACATGATTTGTAGAATTCAAGCCTGCGTGAAGAATGGAGAAAAATTTTCAGAGAAATTTTTTAAAAGTGCATGGAAAGGTTTAATCTCAATGAATGATCCGATATAGTTGAGCCTGTACTTTATCAAAAAGATATATTTTAATATTTGTCCTTATTTTGCGAGTTCCAAAACTTATTTCAACGTAATGGATTTTATCTTTTTTTTTTTCGATCGTTTTGTTCTCTTCTATTAAGTTCAAAATGTCTAATATAAAAGTGAGATGTTTCCACTGAACGTAAAGCGATAGTGAAGTTCGCAGACTTTTGTAAATCTTGCTCATAACCCAATCCGCCCTTGATTAAAAATCGGAGCAATGCATTGATTTCAAAAAAAGAAACATAAAGTTATATAATAATCAACTAGCTACTGTTTACATTCGAAAGCATGCATTGACTGAAAAAACATAAGGTTAAGACGAAGACGTTTCCGTAAAGCAAATATCAGAACAGTTTCTTTTGGGTGCACGAACTAAGGTTCAATCCAATTTTGGAAGCGAAGAATTTTTGTAAGGACTTTTCAATTAGAAATGAGTTATCTGGACTCGCGCGAAAGAGTCAGTATGTTCCTTAGTCCTTGAACGTGCTTTCTAATTGACTAGGATTCACTGCACTATCACGACATCACTTAGGCTAATAAGAGGCACAATTATGACGGCCGATGGATCTAGTACGTTAATGAAAGATGGAAACGATGACTGAATCGTACTGATCCCTCCAACTTTCTCTCTCTCTCATCACATAAACCTATTTTGCTGGTTTTTATCATAATTTTTAAGAATGATGATGAAAAACAGGCAAACTAGCCATAACACACAAAAATTTACAGCAATAGCAGACAGTGTATATAGGCTTAACCCTCCTATCGTAATGAGTAATTAAGTTTGTAAAAAACCAAGTTACTTTGCCGGGAAAAATCATTGAGCCTCACACGAAAAAAAAATGAAGATATTCGGTTATCTAGCATGTTAGCGATAAGCCAGAAGAATATTTTAGACTTTTGCCAAAGTGTTTTGCAACAGGTGGTGCGAGTTGTGATAAATAGTTCCCACATTTTTATCCGTTTACTTTCTTCTTTCATTCCAGTCAATCTATTGTCTGGAACAGCTGTCCTCTAACATTTCCAAACGATGACAACCTGCAGGTGCTCAAATTAAATTTTAAGCTGTTCGGTTTTCTCTGTTCAAACCACTGATAGTACCCATATATTACAGGTTATGCAATTTTTCTCGTGGCAGAATTATATAAAAGGTACAAACAAGTGGTCCTTGCCTTTGATATGGTTAGGTCTTTGAGCTGAGACAATTAAACTGTGGCCAATAACTTTATTTTATTTTTATGACGATTTGTGATTTCCATTGAGGTTAAGTACAGCGAATATTGTTTTAATTCTTTCTTCAAACGCCCATTACTGCTACTTCCATCAGTATAATGAAGCTATCTTTTCTGTGAGTCATACTTGTTTTAAGTAATTTCGTTATTTATAACATAAATAACGAAATATCTTCTCAATCCTGCCTTTCTTTACTGGTTTGTTATTACCTACATCTGCTCATTCCATATTACCCATTCATGTCCCGTTTTCCTTTTATTTATATTTTATTTATCATCTCTCTAATTGAATTAAAAAAAAAAAAAACACATGATCGTGCCACATTATTCCTTCATTTTGTTTACCTTTTTAATCTTGTATCACGTGCTAATTTGCGTTCGATTAACGATCGTGGCTACGAGTATCATAGCTGATCTCATTCTTTTACTTCCATAGGTAATTCAACACTGTTTGGAAACCTTTTACTTAATTAGCGATTGCTAGAACTGATTCTATTATGGTTCCTTCCATGGGCTTCGTTTGTTTATATCGCCCATCTTACGGTTAAATGCTATTGTAAGATTTGAAAAGCTTTTGTCGTTACTCTTAACATTTTCAAAAGCAGCTGCCTTTATACAAAGAGCTTTTAAGTAAGCTTTCAACCTGTGGTCTTCCCTTTGCTATCAGGTGTCCGGTTTCTTCTCTGTTTACTACTGCATAATGTGATGGACTATGTTTCATTTTCCAAACATCTCTATTAATGCCAGAGTATCTCGAGGCTCTTTCTTCTATTGTTCGCTGTATGTGTGTATGTCAGTGCTCCTCTTTAACTGATAGTAAACCACCACAGCTTTTATGATAAACACAAAACAAGGAGTGAAACGCTTTTCGTTTCTCCAACCAGGCAATACAAATAAGATCTGAAGATCTGCTCTATCCTGCGTATTAAATGTCTATCATAAATCTATAAAACAAAAATCTTTTCACTGGGTTCAAAGAAAGAGTTCTCTTCTTAGAACTTCGGGTTTTTCTTATAATAAATGTCACATCAGGTAGTTGTATCAGGATTTAAAAGTTAATATTTCTCTCTCGGCTCAAGCATTTATAGATTGCATAATATTTTTTGTGTGGGATGTTATTGATTTGTATTAGGATACCATTAGGCGGTTGAATTACATATGACACTCGGGAGATACTCAAAAATCCAAAACAATGTTATGAAGCCTAATTTCTTGATGACTCCTGTATGGAGAGGAAGGTCACAGTTTTTTTTATCCCCTTAATTGCTGTTCTAGCTCCATAATTAGTCTACATAATCAAATCTGCATTTGGAAGACAAGTATATACGTGTGTGTGTGTGTGTGTGTGTGTGTCCCATCCACAAACTGTTGTAAACTTATAGTACCATGGGTGAGGGTTAAGGATTTATTTATTTTGTTTATTTTGCATTTTTACATAGTTCGAAAAAGGCAACCAACACGAAACTTTTTCCAAGGCGCTTCAGGAATCCAATTAATGAAGCATTGGTTTCGCACCGCACAGGCTAATGACATTCATCTACTACCCAAAGACATCAGAAACGTCCATGCGCACAGCGGGATTTAAACCCACAAACCTGTTGATTGTAGAGCGGGTGCTAATCATTCATCCAACCATGCCGACCATATGAAAGGAAGATAATTTGACTTCACATTTGATCTATTAACTACAGGTAACCCTCGTATAACGCGGATGTTAGGTTGCATAGAAATGCCGCGTTATATAAATCGCGTTATACGAGACTCAGATCACATAGAAAAAGTAGGGTTAGGTTCCAAAATCGTTTTATTTTTAAATTATATAAAACAATGACATATCCAACAAAAAATATTTTTATTTAATTCAGGTAATTCATGTAAGTTAAGAAAACATAAACTATGAAACAAAATACGTAGTAGAAAATTACAAATTGTACGTAAACTCCATCGCAGATAATGCATAAAAGTTTTAGGTAAAATAAAATAAAGTGCATAATTTAATTCATCATTGTCTTCAAAACTAACATTTCGTAGATGTTCTTTATTTACCAGTGGCCGGACGTCGTCATCACTTGAAATCTCTTGGACATCATTTGTATAATTCTCAATGCATACTTCGGCTGGTTTAGTTATCAAGAAGCCAGTAATAAGATGCTTACCACTTGGCTGCAATTTTTTTTTTATTAAGTTCATAATATGGAGCTAAACAAATATCCAATTGTCTCGCGAATTTTCCGGAGCGCTCCATTGAGAGATCATTATCCATAAAATAACTTTCTTGCCAAGTCTAATCCTTCTGCTAATTTCTTTAAACTGAATTCTTTAACGGATTCATCGAATCAGAATCTTCGGCAGAACTTTCCCCGCCATTTGGTTCGACGCCATCTATTAATTGTACCAGTTCCTCCTCAATTAAATCTATTTCCCCATCAGTTAATTCACTAATTTCGTTTTCAACCATATCGCAAAAGCACTCTAAGTGGCCATTACTATAAAAATAAATTTTTTACATAAAAAAGCATTACATATTGTATGTAACTCACCAAAAAATAAAGTGCTCAGCTTGAGATGAACACACTTATGATTTTTAATGCGCTTTCCTGGCAGAAAACGAAGACAATTTTCAACAATAAGCACTTTATAGGGTAAAGAATTGACGTACATACGTGCTAAAGGGTATTTCTCATCATATAAATTCGCTACTTATAACTATATGCGCGATACGGATAGATGCAAATTTAACAAAGATAAAATTTGATTTTTAAGTCGCGCGGTAAAAAAAAAAAAAAAATGAAAAGATAAAGGGTTAGTACAATTTGTAGACTGTTTTTATCAAAATCGCGTTGTATAAGTACCGCGTTATACGAGGATTACCTGTATATAGAGATTTCAAGAAAAGATCACCGAACCTGATCTACCTTTTATTTTAAAGCCAATTATTGTTTGAAATCTCAAGGGACGAGGAGGGAGGGATTTCTGATCTGAAGATTGGGAGGAAAAAAATGTTTACTTAGTCAAATTACCTCTTTTACCTTCCTAGAGTCTGTTCTGAATCGTTGTCATTGCAGTATAGATTGAAGAGAAGTAACGTTATCGCGTAATGAAGCCGAACGAGGTCAACTTGTATGGCTGAACACAGTAATTTGAGAACCTCGGAGTGCTTGGGTTAATTTAATTGGAACTACAGTAAAATCCACTAAGACTTAGTATATTGTATCTGTTAACTACGTGTGTTCTCGCCGGTTTGTATCTGTTTTGAGAATCAGAAACCGAATTTACGGAAGATAACTCGGGTTATCTTCTATTAAAAAAAACTCTTTTACAGGTTCTAGGTTCCTAGACCGGATTTGAACCAACCATGTAAATTGACTCTTGTACGAAGAAATAAAACGTGAAAAAAAAGGAATAAACTAATGTATTCATCAATTCATAATTTTAATGCGTTTACAGTTTAATTGATTTGACAGGCATAGTTACAAATTTCTTTAGTCTTTTCCAGAAACCAGGTTAAAAAAAAAAAAAAAAACATAATTGCACTATATAGAGTTGTGCAGCTTCTGTGAAGATCGCACTCGTTATTTTTAGGTGCTCATTAACTAGCCACGTGGTATCTAAAGAGAGCCGATTAGCTCAAAACAATACTTACCATCAAATCTTGTTCTTGGCTTCACGTATTAGGCAATTGTTTTCCTGTAACGTTTTCAAGGGTTTAAAGTCTTCTGCCCATCTTCTCATAGGTCTTCCTCTTGATCAGTGTCCCTTTTGGTTTATATTTCCAGGCAATATTGGCTATCTGTCCTCATTTATTCTTTCTACGTCTTTTTTCCAGTTCTTTCTATAGTTTGTGATATCTTCTGTTATGTTAATTACGGATAATTGTTTTCTTATTTCTTCATTTCTTATCTTGTCTATTCTTTTATAGCCTGTGAGCGTTTAGTTTTTTGCGAGCCTGTAGTTTTTTTAAAAAAGTTACACAAGAGAAACGAGAAAATACGGGTCCTCCTCTAAGGATGTCTTAAAAATCAAATATCAAAGCAACTCGCGGTTACTTTTTTATTTATTGGAAAGCGGAAATAGTTTATACAAGAAAATAAATAAACTTGTTTCTGTACTTTTCTGAACACTATGCTTTATAAATAGTTTATTCTAAAAGTATTATAAAATAATTACTTTTCGAGTTTTAAATACTTAAATTGTAATTGAGTTGGCTGAGTGGTTAGTGTATCCACTTTTCTAACCCTGCAACCTATTGGTTGCAGGTTAGAATCCCCCACCGTGGGCATGAAGTCTCTGATTGGATTTCAGTGGTAAATGAATCTCATTGTCCGGTGCAAGACCACCGTTCCACTTATTTGAGGCCTAAAGTGGTTTTTGTTCAAAATTCTATACAGCAAGGTTTAGGAAACAACATACAAAAAAAAAAGTGAAAAGAATAATTTAAAAATTAAAAAAAAAAAAATCCTTATCCCACTCACGGTACTAATGTACTATAACTTTACAATCTTCCGTGGGTGGGAGTCGCATGAAAAAGTATGAATGGAAGGTGTGTAATCATAGCTTATTATTATCTCTTCTATTAAAATAGATAAACATGTATTGTCTGACGTAACTTATAATATCTAATGTTCTTCCTCTTTTCAGTTCATTTTACTTTTTAGGATAATCGTACTTAAGCAATCCCAATATATAATATCTAGTTTTTCTCCGGATGATTTATGTTAGTAGAAAAGATGAAAGAGTACCTGGTACGAAACCTGGCGATCTTCAAACAGATAAAAACGTGTGCAACTTGAGATGTATTAATTGGATGAGTAATTAATATTTTAATTCGATGAGGAAATTATAACTGAATTAATGTAAAAGTTATTATTAGCTCTAAACTCGCTCCATCCTATACTTGACTTTGTTCCCAATCAGAATCATCCCCCTTATCAAAGCCCAACATCTTCCTTACCTGATAGTAGTCTAATGACCGAATTTTTAATGTTCGTTTGCATGTTTCTCAACTATCATCAAATCACACTTTTTCACCTCTTCGTGAACTACTTCTTTATGAGTTGTGATTTTTGCTTGTCCTGGGGAGGAAGGGAGGGGAAGAAGGAGCGAGAGGGAAAAACTTCAAACTCCAAGATTTGTCCATTATTCCTGTAGCCCAAGAAGATCTTGTTTATATTCGTCTTGCAGATAAGATCGACTTGACAATAGGGATGTATTTAGCGCATCTAAGGTAACGGGGGGTTTGGCTATCTCATCTCACGCCTCGTTCCACTTTCTGTCAAACCGGCGAAAGAAAAGATGACGGAGAAGGGGTAGCAGAGAAGATGGGGAGAGAGAAAGAGAGAGAGAGAGAGAATCAGTGTCCACAAACTTTCCTCTATCGTTCTCTTATCGCTCTCTCTCTTTCGTATATACTACATTGCCTTGTCTCACCATCTTCCCAATGGAAAAGCATGTCGTCATATTATTAACTGCCAACAGTGTGTGTGTGCGTGCGTGCGCGAGCGCACACACACACACGACCGGTGAGTATGCCCCACGAGCTTTACTTAGAGCAATGAAGTTTCAATTTATGTAGCCAACTTGGTTGTAGATTAGCAACCCCTTTTTTTTTTATTCTTTCTTTCTTTTCCTTTTTTTCTTCTTTCTTTTTCTTCCACTTTACGGTTAGTTCATCTTCGTAGTAAAGCCTCGATTCTGACAGAGACGAATGCCGCAGATCAGAAGAAAGTCTTTTTGTGCTCCTTACTCATAACGTTCCTAAGGCTTTTGTTCCCCAAGCCACTGTATGAGATATTTCCTCCCCATTTATTGAGGCCTTTGTGCTAGCAAGTTGAAATAGAGCCCACACACTCAAGCCATCCCAAGTTATGACGTTCAGACCTCTATATCGTTTCTCGCCATTCATTCCGCCTGCAGACCGAATAGGCGCGCGCGTGCAACCACTTGGACTGATAAGAGCCCAAGAGAAGGCACGCCGTGGTTTGGAGAATAGAGTTCATGCATGGCCGTGTATGAGGGGGCTATCTGCCGGCTCGACCACGGGAGTTCCGCTGGTGATGAATGGAGCGGTGAGTTATTGCCCGGCTATTGTGGACGGACATAAAAGCCTGCTGACGTCGTCCCTTTCTGTGCTAGCCAATAATCACCCTGTTAAAGGTTCTATGTACACAAAGGAGTCTGTGCATGTAATTTGGACGAAGGGACGGAAGACGGGCTGCCAAGCTGGCCGCAGCGTCTTTTGTTGAGGCATCACTCCAGGAAGACGGATGCCCATACTGTACGTTGCCCGCGAGGCTGCATTTACTACAGCTACTTCTGTTGCCTCTTCCCTGCCTCCAAGTTAGGGTGCTTCTCTCTCTCTCTCTCTCTCTCTCTCGCTTTCATGCGCGCTTGCCCGTGATATGGCCCTCACCACTAGTTCACTTCAGGTGTGACAATAGATGTTGCGGTAACTGCATCCCCAGATGCTGTACAAGAGAGAGAGGATGCTCTGTCTTCTCAATTCGCGGTGAGTTATGACTGCATTTATTAGAAGGTGTTTGTGGGTGTCCCACCTACGGATGTTATGTTGGGTAAGTTTATTTATTCTTTTTTTTTTTTTTTAGAGGATTGCTTAATAAGGCTAGTAGTCTAGTGATCTTGTTTATTTCGTTATGCTATGGGTATTTATCATTTATAATGTTAGATTTGTTATGATATGTCTTATTTGTTGTTTTTCGGAAAGGATGACAGAAATGCACGTACGAGAAAACCGGCTAATGGAGGAAGAGAAGGACACGTTCCAAAAAAACTCTGTTAATTTGTATACCTCATCTTACTAATCTTTTGATGAGGTATATAAATACAATTGTAGTTTTAGTCCATTTAAATTGAATCTTATTATATGAAAATACCTGTTGTATACTACAATCATTCGGAATATCGTTTGACTTTACTATTCCCTGAATACTACTTTAATTTACCATTAGTGATAAGGACTTGATTGTTTGTTTAGTGACTTTTCAAGATACCAGACAGGTACACTAACCGCTACAATTAGCTGATTCATTCTAAACTCACATGACTACCTATTGGCTGTTTATCAGTATTCATGTTTGAAGAATGTCAATCGACGTGATGTAGAATTTCTTTTCTTTGGACTCTAAGCTAGATCAGCTATGTACGCATTGCAAACTGCACAATAGCAGACGTATCAACAGGTCTTCTCCCGTCCAAAAAGTTGAAAATAGTTTACTGTAAAGCCTTATGTTCGATGGTGACACGCCTTTGGCCTTCCATAGATATTAGATAATAAAGCCAACTGGTTTTTGAGTAATAATTCATGTGCGTGTGTGTGTCCTTAAATATTCTTCTGACCAGTCCTCTTTTTTTTCTTTCTTTCTTTTCTCCTTTTTTTTTTTTTTTTTTGAACAGAATTTTTCAGCTTATAACAAAAGTAACCCCAGGATAAATTTTATTTATTTATTAAAATAAACAGATGTCTACCGCTAAACGTAACTGATCCTCTCCACACATGGATGATTTAAATTAAATATATAAATATCTTTTAAAACGATCACCTTTTAAAAACCTAATTAACAAATAAACATATCAATCTCTAACGTATAAACTTGATAAATGACAAGTATTTATTAATATTATAAAAGCGTAGTCAATACAGACGATGTCCAAGATTGGATTCAAACCTCAGATCCTTCCATCAAGAGAATTTTGAATAAAGGTAAGTTATCTGATTTCTTAAAAAGGTAAGATTATTTCTTCTAAGAAACTCTGGGTTTTACTTCTGCAAAACAGGCAAATCGACCGAAGAACACACGCACTGAGAAATGGCCATTGAGGACAAAATTAACCTGCATATCAATACAAAAATGAAGTTTATAAAAAATAGCCAACTTATTTTGCCACAATAGGTTATTACACCTGATATAAAAAAGATGGATTTGCATAAACCCGCAAAACAGGATTCTTACTCCCACCCACCACCACCACCACTTTTCATCAGGAACCCTTTATTATCTGTTCTCAGAAAAGTGGAAAGATTTTTCTATCCCAAATACTCGGTTTTTTTCCTTTCCTAAAAAAAAGTCTTCACAAGCATATTTCGATATCACAAGCAATCTAAATATATAACTACTATTTCTTTCTGTCTCTCTTTCTGTCTTCCCTTCTCTTTGTTTATGTAACATTTAAAAGAGAGTGTGTTAGCTATATATGAATTGAGTTTTCACGATTGCTTTTTTTTTTAAATTTAATTCACGTATTTATAATTAAAATCTTTTGTTATCAAGAAATTCTAAAAGCACTGATTTTCAAATATTGCATAACAAGAGGCGAGATTTACAGGTTTCGAAACACCTGCTAGACTCTCCAAATAAAATACTAATATATCGCTATTTGATTAATGAAGACTTATTGTAAATAGTGGTTGAATATTCATCAATCATTGGTGTAGTTCAGTAACAATACGTATCACTATATTCATACGCAGAATGAACGAACACCTGAACCATTGATCTGATCTTATACCGTATATTAAATTCAATAGTGTATTTGAAAAAATATTTTCGTCTATAATTAAAGCATTTTAAATAATATTGTTCATTAATTATTGTTATCAATTAAGGATGTTATTTCTGGGAAAACTCCCATGTTACTCCTCTTAACAAACTATTGCAGGGGCACTCCTAAACAGAAGCAGGCAAAATATCCCTAAATATAATAGTTATCAATTATTTTTTAAGAATTAATAAATAAAAATGAAGTTATACGTTCTACTTTTTTTTTGCTCCAATATGATCAAAATTAAAGTTTGGGACGAATTTGTCATTACATGTTCTCCCGTGTGGTGGCCGGGATAAAAATAGCTCCACCGCAAACCCATGCGTGTCGTAAGAGGCGACTAAATGGACGCAGAGTTTCGAGAGTTTTGCTCTCTCAGGTTTCTTTCGGAATTTCGCTCCCGGTGAGCGGGGGGGGCTTAGATTTCGGAAGGTTTTGCCTGGGAGTGCATATCTTGAGTCTCCGGGGAGGGTGTCCTCCGGCACGACCCAGTGAGGGGCTTTGTCGGTGGATGCTTTTACCTGGAATATGAGCGGTTGTGCTCGGTGGTGGGGTGAGCCCGTCATCGAGTAAAAAAACCAACGCTGAGCAGGACGGTCTTTCGGCCACTATGGAGTGGTCTAGGGATCGTCCTAATTTTTAGAGGGTGACTTTACTTAATAATCTCCACCGCAAATCCATGCGTGTCGTAAGAGGCGACTAAATGGACGCGGAGTTTCGCTCTCTCGAGTTTCTTCCGGAATTTTGCTCTCGGTGAGGGGGTGGGCTTAGATTTCTGGGGGGTTTCCCTGATAGAGTATTTTTAGTCTCTGGGGAGGGTGTTCTCCGGCGTGGCCCATCAGGGTCTTTGTTGATGGATGCTTCTCCCTGGAATATGAGCAGTTTTGCTTGATGGTTGGGGGGGGCGTCACTGAGTGGAACCAACGCTGAGTTGGACGATCTTTCGGCCACTATTGAGTGGTCTAGGGATCGTTCTAATTTTTATACAGGGCTTTACTTACGTATCAGCCCTAATGTAGCGCATGCATGTCGTACGAGGCGACTAAAATGGGTACCCTGGGAGGGTAATGGATGGCAATGCTGTAGCCAATGAAGTTCTGAGGCTCGGCTATTGCTGTTACCCTCCTGCCACGATCAGAGCTTTATAGCTCAATAACACCCTATCCTTACACTGTCCTCTACAAATAACGGGGAATATGAAAAGCATCCTTGTTTCGCTCATCTAGCCAGTCCTTTTAAGGTCGCTGCATGTTGAAAGGCACAACTTTGCCGTGCTTTCCAATAGTTATCATATTTGCTAAGTTTGCTTGATACTCATAAAGCTAAATTTAAATGAAAATTAATACCAAAATAATTTACATCTTTTCCTGATGTTTCTAGATTCCGAATTCCTCTAAAAGACACGAAAGACTAAATGAGGTTGTCTCTGATTAATGATTTGCGAAACAAATTTTTAAAATTGAAGTCAGATATGGGTGTAAATTATTTTAAAAAAATGTAGTTGTTTAAGAATAAGAATAACCATTCTAAAATTCACAGCAGTTATTTGGCATTTAGCACTTGAACTCAAAAGTTCAATTTACACCAAACACTTTTCTCGATACACTTTCATAAAAATAATATCCTCTATAAAGCCACATGCAATCGGTTCTTGTATGATGAGCCGGTTCATTCATGCTTCTGAAGGTATGAGCATAAAAAATTGCCACAGAAATCGTTAAGATTGAACTTGTAAATTGGTTCGATACTTGTTCAGAAAAAACGATATTAGCATCAGTTTAGAGATGAGAAGTGTTTATACACTGATGCTATCATCGATATGGTACTGGCTCATAAAATATTGAATAATTCGCAAAAATATTCATGTTTGTGTTCTTTGTCCTTATTTGTTGAAAAAAATGGATAAACGTAATGTACTACCTAGTTTGTTAGCATCATAAGTCATACCTGCACCACTTACAGGGGGTTATCAAAGTAATGGAAGCACCTACATATTTTTTGGAGAATTTTTTCTTAATAAGCTGTAGGCCCACCTGGGGCTGTTAGAACACCATGAAATCGACGTACGGGAATAGACACAAGTCACGTACATAAGATAATGGAATTTAGGACCATTTTTCCTGCAAAATATGTCCCGACTGTGCCAATGATGCTGTAGGCAGAAATGTAATCAAACCTTGGAGAACTGATTCGAGACAATAATCTTCGACAGTCTGGCTCATGATATACCAAAGATTTCTGCCGTTTTGGTTACGACAGCTCCAGCAAGCAGCCCTCCAATGATCATACCTTTTTTTTTTTTTTCGAGGTTACTGAGGTCTGACATTTTGCATACTAACTGCACAACAGTTAAATCAACAGCAACTATTACAGGGCTGTGATAGCCGATATCATTTAAAAAAAGTATCATGAAAAAGAGATCATAGAAAAAAAAGCTGACTACCAAAATTTTGATAACCCCATGTATTTCTATAATATAATTAGAATTATTCTTTTATATTAAATTTACTTAATACTTAGGGCGACCTATATAGATAAACAAAACTTGTGCTAACTATAATTTAATTATTGATCTTTTTTAACGTGTAAGCTAGTAAACATGCTCTCATAGGCCCATAGATAACTGTGTTCGGAACTCGATTTTAACTTATCTCGTCTATTTCCCCCTTCTCATTAGAGGGGAATCGATCCCATTGAGCACAACAGTAGAGGCAACTCTATTCATCCTAGTAGTCGCAAACTGCTTTCGCAGTTGTATATTGTTTATGATCCAGTACCATTCCGATGATAGCATCAGTGTATAAACACTTTACATTTCCAAACTGATGCTAATATCGGTTTTTTCTAACCAAGTGTGGACCAATTTATAAGTTCAATCTTAACAGTTTCTGTGGCATTTTTAAGGAATCTGCGGTGGAAAAACTTACACAAAAATTTAAAACAGAATTTTCCACACACACACACACACTGTTCTTCTGTACTCAACACAGTCTCACTTTACAAGATGACTTGTGTGAAATTAGCAGAAAATAACTTCGTAGGCGCCTAGCGGAGATGCTTTGTGCTAACTTTAAGTGGTGTCATCGGTCAGTATAGAAATCTTTTAATCATACATGGCACACGGATACACACCGATCATAATTTGTTAGGACTACGCATCCATATAAATCGTGCTTCAATTTTGAACATATGTGCGAATTTGTTATCACACGTTTCATGACGTTATTATGTAGCACTATAAAGCTAGAATAGGAAAACTAGATGGGAAAAATAGTCTCTTGATCAAAATGAAGGTACGATACTCTCAAATATACTTCTTAGTAAAAAAAAATTAAAACAAAAAATATATTCTATGATCAAAATAAATCTAAGGAAAACTGGGCGGACAGATTATGGAGAAAGTATTCACGCTTACGGTAGTAAGGTCCCCACCGAAAGTAGACAAACTGGCCTGAGAACACACACTTAGCAGACACAAACCTCACAGACTTAGTTACTTTGGCTGTAATTCAAACTAGTAAGTTTTATTGAAGGAATGCGTTAGACTGATGGAAGAAATTTCTTCACAAACTTCACATTTCATTAACTGTAGTAAAATGGCGATTGCTATTTTTACGCAATTAATGAATATTTTTGAACAATCGCTCTGCCATTTCAGCATGAATGTCTTTTACTTGCTACCACATCGAAACATGCAGTCAACACCTATTTATCCGGCCTTTTATTGTCCGAAACTTTATATAAATAGCGTATGTTTCCAATCTGAAGAGATTATGGTTAAATTATTTCGTGCTATGCGCTGTCTAATATATATATATCCAGGGGCCGCTCGTGCATAAACACTGATGAATTGCAGCACCCCCAGTTTTTCTCGATATATAAATTATTTATTAATTTATTTATATTTGCTTGTAATATTTAATTTTATCATCAACAATCCTGTACAATTCTCTTATTTTGTATAAAAATTAACAAAAATCCATCTTGTAGTACTTAAGAGGGAGTAGAACGCTAGCAGCACTGTGTTTACCACAGTGTCATGTGCATATGCTTGCTCGCGTAACAATGTCATAGTGAGATACGAGCTATTAGCGTAATGCGGCACTGTCCGTCGCGTAGTTCCACTGTTGTTTATATGCAGTTTGCGCCAGTAGTAGAGGGTTCGTAGTGCTTATCGTGTTTACTCCGTCTCTTTAATTAAACAGTACAATTAAAGGATTTAATTGTAATGTCCAAAAATTGTAAATCCTAATTTTTGTCTATTTTATTTTAATTGTCCAAAAATTGTAAATAAAGTATCATGAAAAAGAGATCATAAATTTTTTTAAGTAATTTTGAATTATACCAAACTGTATAATTTTATCGATAATAAACAATATTTTTTCATGTTTAATTTTTACCATAATTTTGATATTTTATCCAAATACGTATACACTGTACTTACTGTGTGTGTGTGTGTGTGTGTGTGTGTGTGTGTGTGTGTGTGTGTGTGTGTGTGTGTGTGTGTGTGTGTGTGTGTGTGTGTGTATTATTTATATATATAAGTATTAACGGAGTAAACACTACGAACACTCTACTACTGGCGCAAACTGCATATAAACAACAGTGTGTGTATATATATGTATGTGTGTGTGTGTGTGTGTGTGTATATATATATATATATATATATATATCACAGATAGAATTTTTATATACAATAGATATATGCACTTTTTTTAAAAAATTATATCTAACGTTTTTCAGAAATTTTTCTGAAATAAATGCAATTCCCTATATGAATTATTTTTATTGTTTTTCACTTAATGTTGGAATGATTTCTGTCTGAATATTTCGCTAATACTAAAATATTTGACTTAATTAAAAATAGAATATTATGGATCCATTTATATTTTATAGCCTAATTGAGAAAGAAACTTTTAACAATTGCCAAAGAGTTTGAGAATATAACCTGCGGCATTGGAGTTTACACTACTTAAATGGCACAAGCTCTGCCCGGGAATCCGTATGTTCACATTTTATTATCTTACCTAATAATGCCAAATATACTTATGCCAAATTCTACACTTCAGTAATTGATTATGCCCCTACCGAGAGTTCGCTTATGATGAATT
Source organism: Typopeltis vanoorti (assembly GCF_054136105.1). NCBI lineage: Eukaryota > Metazoa > Arthropoda > Arachnida > Uropygi > Thelyphonidae > Typopeltis > Typopeltis vanoorti. The sequence continues at coordinate 47,622,236 of NC_143569.1, forward strand.
TAACTTTCTGATTTAGGATTGTTATAGTATTGAACAGAGTTTTTTTTTTTTTTTTTAACGTTTCTGCCTGGTTTCTGATGAGAACCAACAATTGAAAAGCTGTCAGGGTGAAACCTAATTCATGTACTAATAAAAGACAAGCATATTACTCCTGGTCAGAGCTCGTGTCTTTTAAGTAGTGCAAACCAAGGCAACTCCGATGAGGAGTTATATATGTACTCTCTAGTAATTTACATTTTTTTTTCTATATTTGGCTATAAAATATGGATGGACCTATAATATTCTCTGTCTTAGTAGTTTAATTATTAAATTTTAATGAGATAATTAAGCACGATTAATGAGAAGGCAATAATTAATTACAAATTTATGTGTAGGAATAGTGCGGGTCATTTCTGTTGGATGGTTGGGTTGCTGACTTTTATCTCTCGTTTGAGATGAGCGGAATACAGGCTTGATTCTGTTTTGCATGCCAGAGCAGGGTTTCCAGACTATGTAAAAAAAAATAAAATAAATAAAAATACAAAAAAAAAAATGCATGAAATGATAGCCCACCAGCAGTACAAATGTACTGTATGTTCATAAAAACCTTTCGAATGTGGAAACCTCATAAAAAAAAATAACTATAAGTTAAATAAATAAAAAAAAAGAAAATATTTAATTTCAAATAATTATATATTTACTTATCAAGGATATACTGAGTGGAATGCATCAGCTCCCCCCCCCTTTAGAGAGAATACTCAGAATATTGAATATTCAGATAATTCTCTAAAAAATTTATTTTTATAAAATTTTTAAATTTTTAGAAATTGATTTGGAAATTTTTCTTAATATTTCAAAGTTGGATTTGCTCTTGTATTAGTAGCTAAAATATTATAATTTATTCTGTTTCTAATACACATAAAGCCTATAAGTCTATAAAGTCATGGCTGAGTTGTGAGACCACTGTCCCTGTTATTGGAGGCCTGAAGTGGCTTGAAAAAAAGTTCCATGTTTGGTTTCTAGACTATGTAAAAATTTCAAATAATAATAATTAATAGAAAAAAATAATGATGATCCTTAGCCCACCCACAGTACGAATGTACTACGTTTACAAAACACCGTTCGTAGGTGGGAGTAACATAAAAAAAAAATAAACGCTAATAACCTTTTTCATATAGATACTCTAAATTATAGAGTATCTATATGACTAGGACGACTTGGACTTGCAAGGCATTGTCAGCGAGGTATTTACTGTAGTACAAGTTAAGATGGAAACTTGTCATGAAGTTAATTATCGATATAAGCTTATTAGCGAAATACGAGGGTAGTCTGAAACGTTCTCGGCCTCGACCATAGATGGCAACACTATCAGCACGTTTTTTTTTTTTTTTCAAAGTTGGTACATCTGTCATAAGCATGTCATTTGTTTTATACAGCTGTCTGAAGCAAAAGTGTTGTCTGTATCCCTTGAAATGGATAAAATTGAGTATCGTGCGGTTATAAAATTCTTTGTAAAAGAAAGTTTAACGCCAAAAGAAATTCATTCGAAGTCATAAAAGTTTATGGGCACTCTTCTCCTTCGAATCACGCCCTGAGGCAAACAATTAAATATCGCCTCTGATGGATTATAAGACAAAATATACAAGGAAATCTCCAATTGCTGTTTTGGTTTTATGACAAGAGAAACATTAATTCAGAACGATTACATAATAATATTCATTAAATGTTTTCTCTACGGGGATATCACACAATAAAACTGTTTATAAGCTCTTCTAAATTTAAATTATAAGCTATGTCCGCCTCGATAGAGGTGGACATAACTTTCTTGGGTCATTACTGTTCGCAAATCATTTTTAATCAGTTTAAGCTTGAAAAACTTCTTTCCCCACTTGCTACGCTAACAGGAATTGTTAGCGTAGCGATGCCGCATACCGCAATATGGCTGAACGAGCGCCCTTATTAAGATCTGCCGTGAGGCAGGCTGCCTCTATGCTACACGCTGTCGACAGTACTGTGTAGGATATTTTGCAAGAAGGATTACAAATGAAAATGTTTGGCGCAAGATGGGTACTGCGCTTGCTCACAGCAGATCAAAAACACACTCGCATGAAAATCTCTGAACAGTGCTTGGAGCGTTTTAACAAGAATAAAACTGATTTTGTCCCTCGATTTATTACTATGGATGGGACCTTGAATTCGCCATTACACACCAGAATCCAAACAGCAGTCAAAACAGTGGAAAGAAGCCGGTTGTTCAGCGCCAAAGAAGACAAAGTCGGTTCCATCGGTAGGAAAGGTCATGGCATCAGTGTTTTGGGGTGCTAAAGCCATTTTGTTCATTAATTATCTTGAAAAGGGTAAAACAATAACCAGGGAATGTTATTCCGATCTTTTAACCAGACTAGACGAAAAAATTCGTGAGAAAAGATCCGGTTTGCAGAAGAAAAAAAATCATCTTTCATTAGGACAATGCACCTGCCCACAAAGCTGTTTTGGCAATACGAAAATTAAGGGATCTACACTATGAATTGCTGGAACACCCATCCTATTCCCCAGATTTGGCTCCCTCTGACTTCTCTCTTTTCCCAAAACTAAAACTGTTCCTCATTGGTCAGCGTTTTTCTTCGAATCAAGAGGTGATTGCAACTGTAGAGGGGTATTTTGCAATCTTACTGAGAACCACTATAGGGACGTGATAATTGCGCTGGAGCATAGGTGGAATAAATGTATTAGTCGTAAGGGAGATTATGTTGAAAATTAAAAATAATTTTGAAATTATAAATTTGTTTTTCATTGTTAGGACGAGAACTTTTCAAACCATCCTCGTGTATCTGGAAGAGAAGAAAGTGGTTACCGTCTTTTTCCTCTCTCAGAATAAGATCTTTTTCAGAGGTATCAGAACCAATTTCACGTTTATGGCATGAATGTAACACCTGACATTTAATTTAAAGATTTGACTCTTACTAGGAGCTGTTAATCTTTTTAATGGAAATAACGAGGCGTCGAAAATCAACATACTGTCAAATCAAGTTAAAAATAAGATTATAACAAGCCTGAAACTCATCACATCTTTTCTAATGTAGTCTAGGAATATGCTTCACATATCTTGCTGATAAAGTGAACTTAATCTATAGTCTTGGACTGCATTTATCATTGTGTTAATACTTCAAAAGTTCTTTTATTAAAATGCCAATTTATACAAGTATAGACGCTTTCGTAGCTCAATCGCTTTCGACAATGCCCTTCGGCAGGAAAGACGTGGATTCGAATCCCGTCAAGGACGTGTAAGGTAAGTTAACCGGTCTCATATGGAGATGGATGATGTTTCCTTTTCCATACAAGCAAACTGATCAGGAGAATGAAAGCAGTTTACATTCCAAGTTCTTAGAATTACGGTTATGAAATCCAAGGATCCGTTAGATGGTTAGGGACACTTAAGGGGCTCATTAAAAACGTAGAAGAATTCATGTACTGATTTGATCATGTACTGACAATAAAAAAATCACTATATTATTCTACTTTTTTGCAACTCGGTATTCATTTTTAAACAGATTTTCCTTGCTATTAAAAGCGTCTCACTTAACAGAAATGAAAATTTCAAAAGCTATTTAATGTTACATGCCCTATTGTATTTACATTAAGACTGTGACTGTTTCATATTTCCCGCATTTTAATGTGAGCAATATTATTTCTTAAACAAGCTTTACAACTAACTGGTTCTTCAATAAAATTCTGATCAAACAGCACATAGCTTAAAATATGATCAAGCAGCTCATATCTGTATGAAAACCTCATATTTGAAACCACACCTGCCAGTAGCTCTCTGTCAAAAAAAAAAATAGAACGATTTCGTTTCCTGATCTGTCTCGCGACAGTTAGTAGTCTGTTGCTTTGTATATTATAAAAATCTCTGAGTTTTCGGATGTGTGACTGCATTGCATTCCAGTTTTGATTTTTAATTACGTGACACTTTACGAATCACAGTTCCATAGTCGTAATTGATGGAGGAGGTTCCAAGCGAAAATCGAATCGATTTTATAACAGTCTTTTGTTTCATTTAAAAGTATATTTCATATAAAAATGAACCTGTATTCTTTAATCTTTTTAAAGTAAATCTTTGCTGTATAGAATGCATTTCTTCGCATTGTATCACTGATGAACTTCATGTGATACACGGGAGTGAAATTGCACAAATAGTATCAAGGAAACTAATGCAGAAAATGCTCCGATTCCTAAACAGAATATTACAGTTTATATCATCGTATTATGTCCATTTTGAAATTAATGTTAAGTTTTTATTAATTTTATAGTAAGTGTTTCCTTTCTGTTTGTAGAACGTCATGAGTGCGTAGTGAATTCTGGTATGGATTGTAGCGGATTTAGTTTTGATTTCCGATCCCTCAAATATCAGCAATTCCAAATTAAGTCCTGGATCATTAATTCAAGAATCATAATTGGCAAGGCAACTTAGTAGAGTTTGGCAGATCGTAAGTGTAACTATCCAGTTTTGGATTACGACTAAGAACTTCATTTATCCAGATTTTAATGGATATCAGGATAATCGAAAGTAGTCATACAAAATTCACTAATTGTGTGAAGCGATTCCATCATTTCTGAGAATCGGAGTCTGAATTTTTCTTTACGCTAGTATGCAAATAGAGAAATATTATATGGGATCGATAACGAGAGGAGTTTGTTGCACTTGGCTGAATCAAACTCTACCAGAGGGCATAATAAAAAGATAGTGAAGAAGAGAACTGGAATAAATATAAAAGTTCATTCTTTACTGTTAAGGTTGAAAATATCTGGAATGGCCTTCAGCAACCGGTTATAGAACGATGAATTTATGCGACTTAAGAATGAATTTTGGTAGTTGTTGTGGAAAGGAAAGTTAATTAAAATTGACGTGTAATGATTATGCAATTTTGCTTTATAGAACATGTCAGTGTTGTTGTCATTTATGCTCTAGTACAGTCTCAATTCAGAGAAGCAAAACTAGCTCAACATATTTTTCTATGCTGAGTTTGTCGGCTTCATGTTGGGAAAACGTAATTAGCTCACTTGGTTTCCTTTCGATTCATCTGTTTCTTCCCTCACGCATATAAAAGCTAAAACAGCTTCAAGGATTAAAAATCTAGAAATTATTGAAACATTCAACCGATGCATATATAAACACCTCCATGACCCTCTAAATCAATCCATGAAAAATGTCTTGGGTTGGTTGCAAAATGCAAGATTATCAATGACAGTGGGTTAAACGTGTAACAGAATTGATGATAAATCGACTGCTGCGAAGAATAATCCGGTTTCGTGTAATGTTGTGTCGATTTAGTAAAACGGAACTACGTTAGATAGTGATAATGACCCAATTTAAACGAAAGCTTGAAACAGACCGAAAACTTTAATACCTTGAAAAACACTTATTTTTCAAGGTATTAACAACTCCATTGGTGTTGTTAATACCTTGAAAACTAAGTCATGAATAACCATCAACACCTAAGGTTATCTGTTAGATTAAATAAAATACTGTAATTCTAACACATTATAAAATCTTTGTATCGGTATTACAATTATATTAGAACATTTAGTTAATTTTATTATGACATGCCACCAATTACATTGTTTATGGGGGGGGGGGGAGTATGGTCCGATCTGACACTTGTTTGTTATGAATAAACTCGAGAAATGTTATAGCTTGAGATGGAATATACATAATGATGAATAGGACACTGAAATGGCTAATAAATATCAAATAGAGCAAAGATATCTGGAAGAAACAGAATACAGTTTTGAAAATAGAAACACAAGTGACCTATTGTTAACATTGCAGAACATACTAGATAACCTGGACAAAGTCAGATCTAGTTTTTAAAATTAATTATCATATTTAAAAATCTATTTTTATAATTCATTTTATAATGATAATCTATAAGTTATCAAAACATTTTAATGAAAGCAACCTAATACACCAATTATATACGCACTAAACAGAAATATATCTGTTACCAACAAGCACTCACTCCAGTTCTCAAACTAAAAACAAATTCTTAAAAGAACTGGAGTGAGCAATTTTAATTGCTCACTCCAGTTCTTTTAAGAATTTGTTTTTAGTTTGATGTAAATATTCCATTAGTTTAATGATGTTAATTTCATCATAGTTGGATGCAGAATTGTTTTAGTTTCAACTTTTTCTGCTATCAATGAATGCCTACCGACAGCTATTATTTGATAGAAAACAAGCGCTGGTTATGGTTATATGTGTACGTTAAGTTCCTAAAATCTTGCTAAATGTTATAAAGGCAGTTAACGAACGAAGTGGAATGGATACTCAGCTGCATAAAACATGAAAATATTACACTTAAAAGAAATATTAAGACTGGAAATTGACGGGCAAGTTAGTTTCATGAACTAACTCTAGTTAGTTCATGAAACTAACTAGAGATTCGATGGTAGGTGGATGTCGTACACCTTCCTCGGGAAAAAAAATCTGGGGAATTGATTTTGCCGGTATGTTTGACCTAGAAGATAGTCTCCGCTCTTCAATCGACGGATGTATTTTGAATTCCAGTATAATATGGATGTTTATCGTCGGGTGAAAGACTCCATCCTTGCATATTGGAAGTCCGAAGTTTCAAGTTTGGTCTCTAGAAACCACTGATAAGACAAATAAGTCTACAACCTTTTTTTTTTTTTTTTGATGGGATTCACGAAAATATATCAGTGAGATCTGGAAATCGAATAAGAGTTTCATAGATTGAAATTAAAATTACCATTTCTTAACTGGTCATTTATATATAGTAAATAAGATGACCACATTTTATTTTATTAAAAAGCGGCATATCTAATTGTCAGTGTTCTAGTTGATCTCGTATTGGATAAATACGTATCTCCTAAAAAAATCGTATGTAATAAAAATAAGTGGCAAATAAAAGGTTAACTATTATTGAGTTAGTTTACTGATTATTAGTAGAATCTGTATTATTGCTGATATGAAGCTACTCGAAGTTTCAAGGGGATTTGTATTCTCAACAACTGAAAACAATGCCAAAGAAGTGGCCGCTTCTAAACTTCTATGGGTCTCCTGATTCCGCAAGTACTTGACTCATGGCGTTTTTGCATACGAGGTGTTTATGAAATGCTTGCTTCATCTAACTAATTAAACAGTTAGTCAAAATGAGTTGAATAATGCAACCTTTAGAGATGTTTAGGAATGCTATCTGTCTTCAAACCTCCCCTCGTTTCATATTTGTTCCACTAGGCTAGATTCCTCAGGGGGTTGAAGCCATATAAGCCAACTATATCCCATATTTGGTATAAATCAAAGTCTTTTTCAATGACAAGTTATCTCCCTGTCCTATTGAATCTGTCGAATAAGATGGCCCATTGATAATATTCATTCTATTGAATGAGACATTCAACAGAACAGGAACTTGAAGTCACAACAGATCGAATTTTGGCAGCAGTGTTTCTTGTATTATGAGTATAGTCAATTACTCGGTAGAGCACTTGGCTTATAAGTCACTGTGATGACAAAATATCAAAGGATTAAACTACCTAGATGATTAAAAGGTTTGTAGGATAAACAATGAAGAGAGTGGAGATTGGATTAGCTTATAAGTGATGTTACAGCCAGCTGGTTGCAAAACTACTGGGCAAAAGTTAATTGTAATCAAAAAATAATACTCTGGGCATGATACAAGTTTCCACTGTTTTAAATGATTTTCAAGATTCTGCAATATTATTAAAATGGGAGATAGGATTTTTACCCAACTGTTAAAATAATAATTGAAGACGAATAAGAATATCGTATTTGTAATCTTTGTCAAATAACAATAAAAAAAGTTTAGTAGCAATGAAAAAAACGAATATTTTCGCTAAGTAACAAACACTTTTATGTTTGAAAATGTAGCATAAACTTGCTCCACAAGTTGCTTAGTTGCCCGAGGTATAGGAGGTAATTATAGTATAGACCTCTGGCGAGGTTAGTTTTGCTTATGCCGTTTAAAGATTCATTTGCAAATAGTATTTTTATATTCAAATTCCTGCCTTAAGTAATTCTTGAGATCAAGTAACATGTTTATGAAAACAACCATAAATAGCGCATCTTGGTAAACTGGGAACTGATTCTCTTACGACAAAAATAACTTCTATTGTGTAGCCGATGGTCGCTAAGTTGCTTTCATTTTATTCCAGTCTATTTCTATATCTATATTCTCTTCTCTTTATAAATATTAGTTTGAGAAATGTCTTCATGTTGCATACATCTTTTACGCGGTTTATATTTTTAGTTGTAAGTTATTTATAGCTTTTTATACAAAAATGAGAACTTATATTTTAATCAAAAAATAAATCAAATTAAATTTTAAAAATACATTTTCTAAAAATATAAAAATATTAAAAACACTTTTTTACTTTTTTGATAAATTGCTTATAATTATTATCATTACGATTATTGAAATTATTGGGGGAGCAAGGTTGAATACCCTTGGAGGGTAATGGATGGCAATGCTGTAGCCAATGAAGTTCTGAGGCTCTGCTGTTGCTGTTACCCTCCTGCCATGATCAGAGCTTTCATTGCTCAATAACACCTTATCCCTACACTGTCCTCTACAGATAACGGGGAAGATGAAAAGCAATCTTGCTCGCTCCTTTAAGCCAGTCCTTATAAGGCTATATAACGATTGAAATTATTACAGTTCCCCTGAGTGGTTGCCGGGATAAGAATAGCCCCAATGCAAATCCAAGCATGTCGTAAGAGGCGACTAAATGGACGCAGAGTTTCGAGAGTTTTGCTCCCTCAGGTTTCTTCCGGAATTTCGCTCCCGGTGAGGGGGTGGGGCTTAGATTTTGGGAGGTTTGCCTGGGAGTGCATATTTTGAGTCTCTGGGGAGGGTGTCCTCCGGCACGGCCCGCTGAGGGGCTTTGTCGGTGGATGCTTTTCCCTGGAATATGAGTGGTTCTTCTCGGTGGTGGGCGGTGCCCCATCACCGAGTGGAGCCAATGCAGAGTTGGACGGTCTTTCGGCCACTATGGAGTGGTCTAGATAGAGATCGTCCTAAGTTTTAGAGTCCGCTTTACTTAAAAAAAAATAAATTAAAAAAAAAAAAAAGCATCAATAGCTCATTCGTGTCGTACGAGGCGACTAAATTGGGTATACAGGGAGGCTAATGGACGGCAATGCCGTAGCCAATGAAGTTCTGAGGCCCGGCTATTGCTGTTACCCTCCTGCCAATAACACCTTATCCCTACACTGTCCTCTACAGATAACGAGGAATATGAAAAGCATTCTTGCTTCGCCCATCTAGCCAGTCCTTTTAAGGACTTTGAAATTACGGAAATTTTTAAAAACTCTTCGTACCAAAAGACAACTTCCCCTATGAAGACTAAAAACATGGAATTGCACACTCAGATGAAGAAAAAGTAGAAGCCCTAATTGACAATCTGGAAAATAATGCAGCCCATCTTACAAAAACGTAAATATTAATCTCATTTATAAAGTTCATCTTCAAGTCAAGTCAGAAAAGTCTTAAGACAGCCTAAGAATGATTCAGATCTCATCACCTCCACTACTCCAACCGAAATAATCAACATTATATTATATCCCAGTTGAATAATAAAATGGTTCCTGGTCCCGACTCCCTAGGAAGGCCATAATTCATCTAGTTAATATAACCAATTCCATATTAAGACTCCAGCACTTTCCCACAGCTTGGAAAACTGCTGACATCATCCCTCTGAAAAAGCCCGGTAATAATCAACAACTCCTCCAAAGCTACAGTCTCGTCAGTCTTCTTTCCTGCCTTGGCAAATAACAGAAAAAGTCATAAGTCATCCTAACAAGGCTACAACTAGCAGTGGACAAACATAAAATAATCCCAAATGAGCAATTTGGTTTTCGCAAACCTCACAGCACAGTGCAACAAATTCACCGATTAACAGAACATATCATCCATGGTTTCAATTGGCACCTCCACACTGCTGCTGCTGTGTTCTTGGACGTTGCGAAGGCCTTTGATAAGAGCCTTCAAACTTATTGAAAAGAACATCCCAATTAAGCTAGTAAAACTCGTTAACCTTAGCGAAAGATACATGCAAGTAAAGCTTAACGAAATTGTTTCATCAAGGCACAAAATTCTAGCTGGTGTACCTCATGGTTCCCTTGAGTACACCAGCTAGAATTCTATTCACAATTTACGTATCAGACATCCCTCTAAATTCAAGAACAACTATTGCGGCACTTTATGCCGACGACACCGCTATTCTAGCAAGGTCTCTCAGCCTTCGCCTGACAATCAGTAGACTCCAAGGAAGTAAACACCCTCAAAAGCTCAGCCATGTTTTTCTCTAGAAAAAAAGGTCTGCATTAACGAAGACCTCTTGCTCTCTGGTCAAAAGATCCCATGGAAACCAGAGACCAAATACCTTTGGGGTATTACTGGATACGAAACTCCTCTTTAACAAGTACATCAATCTAATTGGCTCCAAGATATCGAAAGTAATAGCTCAACTCTACCCAATGGTCAATCGCAAGAGGTTGACCATACAAAATAAATTACTACTTTACCGGATGATTATACGTCCAGTCATTACCTACGCCTCACCAGCATGGAGTCACACTTCACTATCAAACATTTTAAAACTACAAAGAATCCAAAATATGTGCCTAATGATGATCTAGATGTCCCATGGTTCATCAGAAATTCACAGATTCATCGAAAAACCAGCATTCCATACATCTCCTCCCTTTTTCGGGATCTCTCAGAAAAATTATTCAAGTCAAGTTCGCATTCAAACCCGCTGATCGTGCAAGCTGTCGATTACAATGAAACAGAGTAGTACAAATACAAAAGACCGAAGGCTATTCTACTCCCAGGTGATCAATATTAATACAACTTCCCCCCCCCCCAGAGGACGAGTTTAAAGCTCACAAAACTCCCTTTCCCAAATAACTTCCTTTACAGACAAAGGGGAACATGAAAAGTATTTTTGCTTCACCCATCTTAACATTAGCGTTATACGTCATATGTTATCGAAATTATGAATTTTGGCAGGAGATATATTTCTGCCCTCACTAAAGCTGCGTATATCTGCTAATTAGGATTCCAATATTGCATACTGGTATTTCTAACCAACAGATCTTCGTATAGATGTTGATGTTTTTAATGATACTAGTGATACTAGTCAAATATCTAAATATCAACCATTAATGGTCAGTACTAAGTGAAGTTATCGCATAAATCTAACGGAAATTTTCAAGCTTTGAAAATCATTTGTTATTGTTAATAATAAAAAAATGCTGGCTTGGTTGGCCTATTAGACAGTATCTCTGCTCTTCAACGAGCAGGTTGTATAGGCTCGAATTTCACTGCGTGGGTGTTTGTAAATGTCGCTAGTTAGTAGAAACATTTGATCGCCCATTACGAGATCACCATCTTGCTTATTGGAGACCAACGTGAACAGAACTTTTTTGTCTATAAAAGCGATACCAGATTATATAATCCACTCTCAGTATTAATACTGAGCTACTGGTTCTTTGCTGTCGTTCATGGGTGAGATTCGCATAAAAAACAAGAACGTGGCTTCTTAATTAGTGCCATATTATGACAGGATGGTCAGTAGGATATACATGTATCTGTTAATTGCACATATTCTCTGAATCTTTTACTGTTTTGCAAAGAAAAAAAAAGTGCATGACTTCCCCTCCGACACACACACACACATACACACACACACACACACACACGCAATATACGTCAACCTACCCTACAGCTCAAAAACCTCCCACAAAGGTTTCGCCAACAAAAGGACGGGGAAACCTTTGTAGGAGGATTTGCAGACAATTGGATTGGAGACAGGACTCCAATCCAATTCCTCCTACCAAACGAATCGATAATTGTTAACAATTTGGTTTCTCGTTGATATTTACAAAACAATTTTAACAATATCAATGAAAGAATTGGTCTTCCACATCATGAAATATATGATGTGGAAGATAAGCAGGATTACCAAAGAAAACTAGCAGACTTGATGATTATAGAAAAGTTTTCTGAACGCAACAGCCAACGCCTACTTACTGAAAGATAAAGAAGACTCGGTAGAATTTCTGTTATACGCGCACATTATGAGTATAAAGAAATAAAAAATAATAAATAAAATGAAAAGTATCTTTTGAAAATCAAAGGAAAATTGAAACAAAGTTAAAGGTATGAATTTAAATTCACAGCATTATATGTCCAACATAATTCATGATTGAATAGATAGTTATTACCGTATCCCACCCCCTATCAACCATCACACAGCGGTTGATCCTTGGCAAGAGCGAGGAATAATGCGAGGACATGTGAATGGATATAGATCGCCTAAAAGAATAATTACTGTTTCTCAAACTGAGAAATATAATAGCCAGTAAATCATGGTCAATGGCGAGTCAAAAGAGATTTTAGTGAAAGCTTATATTTCTTCCCAAAATTAATTCGATAGTGACAGTTGTGGTATAGATTACAAAGTGCTTCCACTGCTTCTAGTCAACGCCTCAATTCGCTAATCAACAGGAATAGTCATACTATAAAAAAAATCAAATTAATAAGGGTAAAAAAGTAAATGTATCCTATATAAAATGCCGTCTTTTATTTCAAGCCCACAAGTAAGAGAGATTGTAATATCTGTAACACATTATGTTGTGTGTGTGGTAGGAGTTGAGAGAAGAAACCTATGGATATTCCTTAGGTAACACTCCGTTTAAATTCGAACTACAAATACGCCAAAAAATAAGTATCAAATGTAAGAGGAAACGTGAAGTAAGATCATATTTGAGAGGACCAAACCGTGTTTAAGTCGGATTGAAGGTGACTGGATTTCTTTTCCTCTTAAGGCATTACTTATAGACGATCTTGAAACGTTTGAACATTGCATGGTGTAGCAAATGAGTAGGAGGAATGGAGTATGTTGTCACCATAAACCTATGAATAAAGTTTGATATAAGTGCAAAGAGACCTGTGAGAAGTTCTGCATTGGCAGAAAAATGTAAAGAGAAAAAAAACGTTTACTCGTGTACGACCAGAAAGGAAATGGCAATAAAGATAAAAATGGTATAAGACTTTGGGATGGGAAATCAGTGGTCTCAATCAAACTCTCTTCGCCGACCCTATCAAATACCTTAGAAATGTGAAGAGTAACAGTAGGTGTTTCTCCGAACCTTTCAATGGCACATGTTCCAAGGTGGGTGATAATGATGGCTAAGGGATCCACATATTTGATAGGCCTCCAGTTAGTGAAGATAACTGTTAATGAACTTTTTCGTTATTTGAGAGAAGACTGAGACGAGTTGAATTTATCGATTGATTGTTGGTAGGTTTTTATCTCATTTTTTGTAATGGGATGAATATAAGTTGCTTTCGTGTTGCAGAGTAGATGCGTATTTCTAGCTGAAAAGAGTGGTGTAGAGAAGCATAGGATGGTGTTTATTTTCGAACGCCACTTTTAAATACAATTGGGAAGATGACATTAAGAAACTTCCAATGTCTTTGTGTTTACAATGCTTGGTTCTCAGCATCTGGTCCTACAACATTTTGATCCTCTCATTTGTGTTCTTCTCTTTCTTCAGTGTTCTGTGTCTGACCTCGATCTTAAAAAAAATTGTGTTGTGTTCTTGTAGCTAATTTGACCTCTCCTTTACGTTTTCATTACTATTTCTTCTACAATGCTCAGTGTTGTAGAAGAAATGTTGCCCTTACTGAAATTTTAAACCCTTTGTTTTAAACCTTAAAACAAAGGGTTTAAAATGTTAAAATAAATAAATGGTCTGAAACGCATACAATTAAACAATCATATACTTTATTCAGCTACAATATAATTTGCGTCCTTAACATTAAGCATTATACGAAATTATAATAAAATTGACACTCAAAAATGCATATAGTTCATATAAAGTCAGCTGTCAATATTCGTAAATAAACTGACGTTATTTTCACGTACCTGATTTCAACTATTAATATGATAAAGTTACAAAATACTACTTACTTTGGAACTGCATTTGGAATAATTGCGAATAAGAACTTCATTCAAAAAAAAATTTCGAACATAAAGTGTAATGATGTCAGTAAAAAATATTCACACCTCATTCATTTACATTTGTCATTAATATTACAGTTGATTCGTTATTACCATTGACTCGAACACAGCAACAGATGTACAAAATTTATACCAAATTCCAAAAATTTAAAACATGCTAATTTACAAAATCTGAGATAAATTTGAACATGAACTGATTTAGTAAAATTTCAATTTAAAAAAAAAAAAAAAGAGCCCATTCTTTTTTATTCCATTTTCTTGGACATATAGTCTTTCAGAATACTAACACCAAATCAGAGCCTTTCATCCACCAAAAGTCAATGTTTAAAATTGTTTTAAAAATAGCTTACATCTGCAAGATAACAGGACTTTCTCTAAATTATCAAATGAATGCAAATTGGTATAATTTCCCAAATGATCTCGTCTTATTTCGAGTAAAATAAGGTTTCATAATAAAATATTTTTTTATTTTAAATAAAAAATTTTAAACACTTATTTTCATATAATAATTGCATTATCTTAAAATATCCAAATTTATTTTAAATATCTTTTAAAAATGTTTTCTTACTTTACTGCAAAAGTGATAAGATGAAATATGTTTTTCGCTGTTAATGAATTGAGTAAACTTTTATACTACGAATGTTTCGGTAGATATGGACTATTTTAATCCATTCGTTAGGATTCTATTAGGACCTACATTATTGGAGGAAATATTTAATATAATATATAATATAAACAATAAAATTGCTTCTTGGATTAACAAAGTGTGTGTGTGTGTGTGTGTGTGTGTGTGTGTGTGTGTGTGTGTGTGTGTGTGTGTGTGTGTGTGTGTATATATATAATTTTCTGACTTTGCTTTCATAGTTAATAATAAACCTTACGAACAAAATAAAAAAAAATACACAGATAATAAACTATTATCAATCAACGACAATTCACAATACTAATATATAGATGGCGCCTGAGATGCCATTAGATTTTGGCGTTTCGTACGATTCTGCAAATTCTGTAACCATCTTGGATTTTCACCAAAACAAAACCATCACTGTGACATAAAATCGGAGATGAATCTTCCTTGCCTAGTGTAAGTTCACCGTCGTACGAGGGTGGTCTGAAAAGTTCTCACCCTCGACCATAGATGGCGACACTATCGTCTAGATTTTTTTTCTAAGATGGTACATTTGTCATAAGCATCCATGTGAAATTGCAAGTCATTCTATCAAGTAGTTTTTTTTTTATACAGCTGTCTGAAGCAAAAGTGTTGTCTGTATCCCTTGAAATGGATAAAATTGAGTATCGTGCGGTTATAAATTTCTTTGTAAAAGAAGGTTGAACGCCAAAAGTATTTCACTGAAATTCAATAAAAGTTTATGGGCACTGTTCTCCTTCGTTTTCGACAGTTAAGAAATGGGCTACCGAGTTTAAACGTGGCCGTACCAGCCTTGAAGATGATCCACGTGAAGGACGTCCAAAAAGTTTAACAACACCAGAAATCATTGGTGAAGTGCACGATATGGTATTGGATGACCGGCGAGTCCAAGTGCGTGAAATTGCTGAGACTATAGGCATTTCAAAAGAACTTGTAGGATATATTTTGCGTAAAGAATTGCAAATGAAAAAGCTTTGAGCAAGATGGGTGCCGCGCTGGCTCACAGCAGATCAAAAACGCACTCGCATGAAAATCTCTGAACAATGCGTGCAGCGTTTTAACAAGAATAAAACTGATGTTGTGCGTCGATTTATTACTATGGATGAAACGTGGATTCACCATTACGCGCTAGAATCCAAATAGCAATCAAAACAGTGGACAGAAGCCGGTTGTTCAGCACCAAAGAAGACAAAGTCGGTTCCATCAGTAGGAAAGGTCATGGCATCAGTGTTTTGGCATGTTAAAGGCATTTTATTTATTGATTATCTTGAAAAGGATAAAACAATAACAGGGGAATATTATTCCGATCTTTTAACCAGATTAGACGAAAAAAGTCGTGAGAAAAGACACGGTTTGCAGAAGAAAAAGAAATCGTATTTCATCAGGACATGGCATTTGCCCAGAAAAGTGTTTTGGCAATGGGAAAATTAACGGATCTGCACTATGAATTGTTGGAACATCTACCATATTCCCCAGATTTGGCTCCCTCTGACTTCTATCTCTTCCCAAAACTAAAACTCTTCCTTACTGGTCAGCGTTTTTTTTTTTTCGAATCAAGAGGTGTTTGTAGCTGTAGAGGTGTATTTTGCAGATCTTACTGAGAACCACTACAGGACAATAATGGCGCTGGAGAATCGCTGGAATAAATGTATTAGTCTTAAGGGAGATTATGTTGAAAAATAATAATTTTGAAATTATAAATTCGTTTTTTTTTTCATTGTTAGGCCGAGAACGTTTCAGACCACCCTGGTATTTATAGGTGGCCTGGAATGGATTAATAAGATTAATGTTTAGTTTCTAGACCGGGGTTTTCGTATCGTATAAAAAGTACATAAAAATAGAAAAAAAATTCTCACACAAATAATTGCCATCTCATCGAAAATGGATATCACTAAGTTTAATTTATTATTTCTCTCTACTTATAGGACTTACATATATAAAAAAAATATGGAATCTATTAAAAAAAAAACTCCAATATATTTCATCTAAGGTGACATGGCCATTGTCAAGGAAAAATGCCGGCTATTACATTCGAAACTGCCAATTTTTGCAATCCGATTTTCTTGAAGATATTGTAAACGTATTTAGATTCATCATTAATGTAGACCATTTTACATGGCTGAACAGGATTTTCACACAACTCGAATGAACAGCGTTGGACAATTCTATCTCACCTTCTTTAGCTGATGATGGAGCATCTAAAAAATCAGCTTTTATACCATTTTTACTTAACTTCGTTTCGTTGATGTATTTGTGGTCTGGTCTCCAACTCGAAGACAGAATTATTTAAATTACTGGAAAAAATAAATTTTGTTTATTACTGAAATAAGAGCCAACAGGCTTCACTTCGGAAAAGTAAAATTATTCAAAATTAAGTGGATAATGAATACCACATTTCTTAGCCGAATAAGAAACTCAAAGATAGGAAATAAGAAAACTCTTAAATTAGATTTCTTATCTTTGAGTTTCTTATTCGACTAAGAAATAATGTGGTATTCGATATCCACTTAAATTTGAATAAACTCTTTGTGCTCCCAAATCGAGCTCACCATTGAACGTGAATCCAACAACCATCTATCCTTTTTGGGTATGTTAACAATTTGAAATCCTACACGTTAATTTTGAATTTTCGATTTATCTAAAATCAATCTTTACTGGCAGATACATTCTCTCGTCCTCACACGATCATTCATTTCAGAAGATATATAACAAAAGTCTTGTATATAGAATCTATGCCATCTGCTAATTCCCTTTTGTTAGATGAATTAAATAAAATTCAAAACAATCTTATGTGTAATGAATAAATACAGCGAATCTATCAATTCCCCTGTTCATGTCATCTTTGTTACGTTGGACAAACTGGCCGTTCTGCTTTGATTAAAATCAAAGCATATCATGACTATATATTGCATTTTTGGTATTCATTCAGCCCGGTCTTGTTTCTAATGCCAATGATACTAGACACAACTTTTAAATGTTTTAAATGTGGCAGAATAATAAATTAAATGCAAAATTTTGAAAGACACCTGAGCTCAAGTAAAACCTTGGGTTTGTTTTATAGTATTTCTTGATGTTCAAACCATACCTTTGTTCATTTTCAAACTACCATTACATGCCTTGTGAATCAGAAGAGCTTCAAAGACAATAATTGAAATGGATTGCAAGTTTGGATTCGGCACTTTGAAATACATTAGTATCACCTGAACTAATTTCGCTTACTGAAATAAACTCTGCTCTTTTAGTAGCTATTTTCATATTTCAAAAAGAAGTTTTTAAATTTTGAAAGCTATAGAAATCACACTTCCTTCGGTAAAAGAGAGAAACTAGCCGAATACGCTCTTTTCTTTGCCTAATTTGCGTTGGTTTGGTGTTTCGAGATTAACATTTACACACAAAATACTTAAAATGACTAAATCTTCCAGAATAGCTCATGCAGGCTTTTGAAACCACATCTGATGGACGTTATTTAATCCCTATTTCAGTAGTCTCCGGTGTGTGTGTGTGTGTGTGTGTTCGATTTGTCTGTTTTATTATTAATAGGTTCGTTTCAGCATTACAATTATCTTTTGATTGAGTTGTATTTGCAATCTCTGCTACATGAGCCCTGTACTTCAACTTGCTATTTATTAACACTCCAAGATCCCTAACCTGGTCAGTTTCTTCAAGCATTAATCCCACCAATCTAATACGACATTGGATATCTAATCACGCCAAAATGAACGGCTTTTTATTTACTAACATGGAACTGACACCCATTTTCCTATGCCCACAATTCCAGCCTACTGCACATCAGCAGCATTCCTGATTAGCCTTCCTATCTTTGCATCATCAGCAAATAGCTGTATGTCCTGAACTTATAAATCCTTCCCAATATCATTAATGCACAGATTGAATAAAATCGGACTAAGTATCCTTGGGGTACACCACTGGTTACCTTAAATCTTGAAAACTCGCATCCCCCGTATACCACTTTGACTATCTGTCAGTCAGCCATTCTCTTATTCACGCTAATATTCTAATATCCAAACCCGTATTCTCCATTTTATGCAACAGTCTATCATACTGTATTCTGTCAAAAGCCTTAGCAAAAATCCAAAAGTGTCATCGTATATTCATTCCTCTTGTCTAGTTTTCAGTGGTAACATTGTTATAGAATAGAAGCAAGTTGTTAATGACCTTCCCTTAGTAAACCCATGTTGCTCATTGCAAAGTAGAGATTCACTGTCAACCCATTTCTGAATGAGAACCGTAACGACTTTTCTGAAATCTTCACCACCACTCCTGAGATACTGATTGGTCGATAGTTGGACCAATTTTTTGTGGAATATAAAACTTGAGTATCCGGGTAGAAAACTCTACCACCGCCATATCAGACTGGCTAACTCACCTTCACTTTGAAAAGCCCTTATAAAGATTATTAATGTCCTAGAGTGATTCCAATTCAGGTCTTTCCAATCAAGGGGTATCGTCGAAACGGACTGAGTAAGGGGGTTCTCCAAAAGGCTAGACATTTTAAATGAGTATCTTCTTGCAGTGATATCTCTAGATCCTCTGGTCTTGAAAAATGTATTTACATATTAATCAGTAGGAATATCGCTAGGTTTCTATGCATTATTGCAGCTGTCTATTATTCCATTTTTTGACTTACCACTTTGACATCCCTTCGTCAAATTGGGGTTAATAAAGAATTCTACCGACTCGATGAAATGGAAATACAATCATTCCCTTTAATTTGTCAAGAATAAATGATTCTGGATAAAAGAAAGTGTTTTTATCCAAAAATCAGAGTAATAAAAATTTAAAACATCCATTTAAAATGTATTGAAAATAAATACTTTCGCATACAAAATAAGGTTACGAAGTAATTGAATTATAAAATCATTGTATCGAATAAGATTCAGTTCTCTATTTTCACCTTTCTTGCACGCCATGGCCAATCTAATAGTCAATGTTTTAAATTCTACTTAGAAGATTTTTCTAAGTGAAAACCGTTGCCATAAAAAACAAACTATGCTAGATGATTATTGTTGAATGCTGAAAAACAGATAGAAAGATTATTTTAATGCTTGTTATAATGAAAAATTCAGATGTTATACATAAAGCTATAAGTAGTGTCAATAGTGTTTTTTGCACACGTCTCTGCAAGAAAATTAAAATCTCATCATCTCTTAATCAGGGTGTTGAATGAAATTATTTATTAGAATTAGAAATGCTTATCTGGAAGATGATTATCAACACGTGAAGCTATAAAAAAGAAATCTGGAAGAAAAACTTTTAAGCAGAATAATACATAGGAAGTGGAAACGTGCAGAGAAATACATAATGTCAGTTTAGCCATTCGTTTGAAAACAATTTTTGGTGAAACTCGAAGACGGACTAAAGTAATTCTGATTCTTCCAATGTATTGCTGTTACATGGAACGTTTTCACGTCACCTCAGGCCTCCAATAAGCGGGGCGGTGCCTCACACCGGGCGATGAAATTCATCTCCCACCAGTTTGGTGATAATGAAGACACAATGACCTAGAGCAGTGTTTCTCAACGTGGGGCATTTTAAATATTTCGGGGGACAATTAGAAAATGATGTTGCATTCGTCACCTCATCACTGATCTACTCAAAACACTCACCATTGTCGGCGAGGAGGGACATCAAAATCTTTGAGGCGTTGAGGTGGGGGCACGAACCAAAAAACGTTGGGGAAATAGTGGTCTGGAGCTATTTCTCTTAGTACGGACTTCAGTTGTACTGCTTGAAAGGATTAAATCCGACTTTCTGCACTTAGCGGTTTTACGGAATCTTTTACCTCGATAATCTGCAATATAAGATTGTTTGACATGGTGTTTCATTGGAGTTCAGAAAATCCCGATCTGAATTCAGTAGAATACCTTTTGGGACGAACTGGAAGGTTGGGTGTATCCAACAGCAGTACACGGACCATAGTGGCACGTGGATGGAAGAATGATTCCGATATATACTTATATAATATATTAAATTAAATATATACTGTATATAAGAAAACTAAACTGCCGATGAGTGACCTTCGACCAAGAATTAATTTAACATTTAACATCGATAAATACCGTGCTGCGCTATCCATTTAATCCCAGAAACATTAGGGGTATCGTTTTAAGCGTGTATATTCTCACAAGTGATTTTTCGATTGTTGATATTTTCGTTGTTTTGGTGAGAACTATTGTGATGTCTGACAGATTTAAGGAAGGCAAAGATCTCCATCATTTTTGTGGAAATTCAAGTGCGCCAAAAGTTATAACGCGTTTATGAAAAGCCAAGAGTTTGGCTTCTGTACTGCAATCATATAAGTTAGTTGAGCTTAATTTTGCCAATAAAACTGATTCGACTGAAATTAAAATTGACCCTCATGAGCATCTCCCTAAATACATATTAAATCCCAAATTTTATTAAAATATATTTTGATATCTACTGGAACTTGTTATTCAGGCATTTTCTTCTTTTTCTTGTTCGGTTACCGTAAATAATCAATGGTATCACTAAATGATACCATTGAGTGGTGTACCATGTTTAATTTTGTTACAAAACAGATACGATATGGTATGCATGCAATTTATTAGCTGTTTCATTTCAGTTGAAAGAGGTACTCACCTCATTTTATAAAATTTTCAAATGCCTAATTCATCCAGTAAAGTATCTATGAATTCAATAGGATTCTGATCAGGGCTCTGTGGAGGCCAGTCAAGTGAGTTTACGTTCATCTCCAAAAACCACGGTTACAGAAGCAGCCTTATGACACGGTCCATTGTCTTGCTGAAAGATACAATGGTCAGTTCTGTAGAAAAGTGAAACCCACTGCATTGTTCAGACACCTCTCGGAGGTTCAATGTTCACTGGGCATTCGCCAACCCACACCCATCCATTCTGCTGGGTAGAGTGTGTGTAGTGATTTGTCGCTCCATAACACGGCTTTCCAAAGCTTCCACGTCCTACTGTGCGCCATTGAAGACGACGCTGCATGTTGATTCGGGCAATGTGAGGCTTGCATATTGCGGTCCTACCATGGAAACCCATGTTGTGAGCTTCTGTTCTGAATGTTTTTGTGACGATATCGCCTTTTGAGACAGATGAATTAAAAGATCTGACATGAAAATTAGCTATAAGTATGCGGTTCTTTTCATTTTAATAATAGAAAAAACTTCTCAAATAGAAACTACAGTTTCATGTATGCTATATTGTGAATGCGTTTAAATCATGAGTTTGAATTTTTCAGTATTCATCCACTTCTGGTCCGTCCGAGACCGGTTGAGTCCCCTAATTAGGAAGGTTTTAGGAAATGAATGCAGCCGCTTGCCATTCCTGTGCTGCATCCCTAAGAGTATTTTGTGTCTGTAGATAGGCTGGGTTGTCTATTTTGAGGGACCAAAAAAAAAAAAACACAAAAAAAACGGGTTTCTTGAACAAAAACCATCCGCCTTATGAGACTACTAATTCATCTTTGATTGAAAAGACCTGATAAAAGTTGATGAAAAAAAGACGGGATTCGAACCCAGATCTTTTCAAACAAACAGGCGTCGTCGACACCATGCTACGGAGCTCCATTCTACAGTATATGGTAACTAAACTACCTCAACCAAGAAAAAGATTTTAAAAATGTGTTTTCATACTTTCTTAAAAAAAGTTTCATACTCAACAACGCCCCCACCCCCAGAAGAATAACCACTCGCTTCCCCAAGAGCAGTGCACCCACTTTAGGTGCACTGCTCTCTCTCTCTCTCTCTCTCTCTCTCTCTCTCTCTCTCTCTCTCTCTCTCTGAGTTATTCTTTTTTGTTGTTGTTGTTGTTGTTCGTTTGTTTCTTTCATTATTAATGTTCCAAAAATATGACAAAATAATACATCAAAAATTAGCAAAAAAAAAAAAATTAATGAGACTGTAAGTTACAATTGTTTATGAGTGTAGCAAATGACAATTTATTTTGCTACAAATAACCTTGACATTCACTTCATTTGAAATAAATACATTAGTTAATCCATTATTTAAAAAAGAAAAATGAAATTCTGCTAGGAAATGCTATCATTGGAATCAGTTTAATACAAGACGAAGAAAGTGAGTTGATTGACATCTACCAAGGAATGAAAAGACGGTGATTTATACTGTTTCAAGCAAGAAAGATACATCGTGTAGGACGTCAAGCAATTGTAAAGGAAGACAGTCCAAGTAATTGATTGGGATTTTTCATGTGTCATTCACTTTCTGTCATTGCTTGAGTAGTAAAGAATACGGTGATTTCTCACATCGTTTCATGTACTGATTCCCGACCCCCATCCCTGTTTCCAGTATCTTTCATGTAGGCCGCTCTAAATCAGAATCACAAAAAAAAAAAAAAAAAAAAAAAAAAAAAAATCGGGAGTTGCTTAGCAATATCTAAATTCGAAAAATTAATTGTTGGACAATGTGGTCTTGTTTTTATGGGAATTAATGGTATTTGCCCAAGGAAAAATTTATGAAGAAATGTATGTAAATCTCGACACTATTGAAACAATGGCTTATATAAAAAAAAAAAAAAAAAAAGCCGCTGAAAATCTCTTGTCAACGGAGAATGCATCATTCCCATCTAGAAATTCTGAGTCCTTTCTCTGTGTTTTCCATACATTTTCAACAAGGCTAAAAGACAAAAGGCCCTCTAGCGACGAATTTTGCATTAAAATGGGAGTCCGTAATTAAATTAGCGGCAAGTAGACAAAGGGTAAAGAAAAGATAGTGGTTGAGGACAAAGACGTAAAGAAAATATAAAGAAGCGGAGGAAAAAACCGTTTGATGTTAAAGAAAGAGAATGAATAGGAATAAGGCTAGTAAATACACCGCTGCAGACTTGCTAGGGAAAGTAAAGAAAAGAAGGATTTGTTGAATAGAAATTTAGGAGGTTTAAAGGATTTATAGCCAAAGTTTGTAAAGGGAAGGAAGTTCATAGAAGAATTGCTAGGATAATTTCTAAGTGTTTTTGTATTATTGAAAGAAAACTATACTTTATTTATAGGAAAATGTAATTCTTTTAAGTCCAAGAGAGCAGCGTTGGACTGATTCCACTCGGACGGATTATTCCTTTGGGACAAGCATAGTCAATTTAATCATTATTTGGATACAAAAGCTAGGACTTAGATGGCGCTTCAGTTAGGAATGTTCAATGGTCGATATGAAATTCAATGCGACTTGCTTTCCCAACAAGAAGATTGTAGTCAGGTTAATAAAACTGTAGGATCAACATCCTTATGTACGAATATTCATATTCATGAATATGCATATTCGTTCGTACTATTCGATGCTTAAATAGCATTATATGATAATATTACAGATATCTTACAATGGAATTCAGATAGTCATTTATGTTTACTATTTTCTTCTGCATTTATTTTTTTATATTTTTATTTCTTTTTACATAATCTGGAAACATTGCTCTACAGAACAAACATGGAACTTTTTTTTCAAGCCATTTCGTATTTCCAATAAGCAGTATATTGGTCCCACACCAGCTGATAAAGTTCATCCTCCCCCCCATCTAAAGACAATCACATATATCTATGCTCACGATGAGATTCGACCTGTTGGTTGAAGAGTGGATACGCTAACACTGTGGCCAAGGATGGCAAATATGGTATAATCATCATGAAATGTTAGTTAGGACACTAACATATATTTATTTAATGTGAATTTTTCCTACGAAAGGCTCTTAGCGGATAGTATATTAGTGTTATGGGTGGACTAAGAGTAAGATATCCTGATCATTTTACTTTCCTGACCAAACATGAAACTTTTTAAACCATTTCACGCATCTTATAAGTAAGATGATGGTCTAGCGGTGGGCGGTGAAATTTTGAAGCCGTTATATTATATATATCATTTGATTCCCGCTCCAGGAAGCTTGTAATCTGGGAGTATCTATATGGAAGTCTTTGTAGTTAAGTAGAACTGGCGTTTGCAACTCCGTAGCGCTAGGGTGCCCGAGGAAAGGCCTACGTTCGATTCTACTCGCAGACTAAAACGAACACTTTTAAGTCGGGTTATGGACCACGAGATGGCAGCACTTGTCAGCCGTCTCTTCACTGGACACCGCTTAAACAGTAGACGGGACTAAAACGGCCTCGCCTACTCCCTATAAGGGATAAAAGGCGTTAGCTGATTTTTTTCTGATATATATTGTGATATATATTTACATAATCCGGAAACCTGCTCTAGAGACTAAACATAGAAATTTTTGAAGCCACTTCATGCCTTCAATAAGCGGGGAAATGGTCTCACACCGAGAGCGATCAATTTCATTTCCCACTTAAAGACAATCCCAAGCATCCACGCGCACTCCAGGATTCGAACTCACAACCTGTTGGTTGGATACACTTACCACTTGGCCAACCTGGCCGGCAAAGTACACTTCGGCAAAATATACTATCATATTGGTAAAAATATGCTCGAAAATCAGGATCACGGATATACTTTTAGTATAATTAGTCAATAAATATATAAAAGTATATTAATAAAAAGCATTATAGATATATCATTTTACTGCACACATACTTATGAAAACTATTATTTGTAGTAAGAAGCCAATATTTCTCATAAGGGTATTATTACGGAAATTATACGGAGAATGAATCTCATTTCCGTCGTATTAGTCTTGATGGCTCTGCTCCCGAGTGTGTATAGAGAGACAATTCCTGACAGAAATGTCTCAAATGAAGGCTGCTTTTTTTTTGGGGGGGGGGGGGGGCTTAATTTCCAAATATGGATGTTATTTGCTTTCTTAAATGCAAACAGAGGGATCAATCAGTATCTTGAAGCACTGAAGATTGACTGGTTAATCGTTTTTGATTTAAGGCAGAAGTAAATGAAGCTTTAGAGCAATGTATTATGTCTGTAATCCTCTCATGCCTTCTACTGTTTTTTGTTTTGTTTTGTTTTGCACGATGAAAATCCGAGTTTTCAGAGGGAAAAACCCCACTTCCATATAAGACCAGCTAACTCGCCTTCCATCGAAAAGCACTTATAACGGTTCTTCACGTCCTAGAAGGGATTCGAACTCAGGTCTTTCCAACTCTCTCGCCCTGGTGATCAGGAGTTTTGTTATTATCAGTGGCGACTCGCGGCTTGAAATCGTAGGGGTGCTGCAACTTTCGAAATATACATACACACACTGTAAGTACAGTGTATACGTGTTTGGATAAAATATCAAAATTATAGTAAACATTTTTAAAAAAATCAAACATGAAAAATATTATTTATTATCGGTAAAATTATACAGTTTAGTGTAATTCAAAATTACTTGAAAATGAAATCCATTATCATAACCCCAATAATGTTCTAAAATAAAAACTATAACAAATTATGTCTTTAATTGTAATGTCCAAATATTTAAAGAGACGAAGTAAACATTATAAGCACTGCGAACACTCTACTACTGGCGCAAACTGCATATAAACAACAGAGGAACTGCGCGACGGACAGTGCTGCATTACGCTAATAGCTCGTATCTCACTATGACGTACGTATGCTTGCGCGCGTAGCAATATGGCACTGGTAAACACAGTGCTGCTAGCGTCCTTCGCCCTCCCAAATGCTACAAGATGGATTTTTATTATTTTTTATACAAAATAAGAGAATTGTATAGGATTGTTGATGATAAAATTAAATATTACAAGCAAATATATTTATAAATATATTTATATATCTAGAAAAATTGGGGGTGCTGCAGTTCCTATGCACGAGCCGACTTGATTATTATTATTATTACATGACACTTGCAGGAAGTCTAAAGACTCATCGAGTGAGGGCACCTACTCCACAACTCTCTGTCTCTACCACTCAATCCACCAACTACAACGCACTGCAACTACTTTCATCATCTACACCAAAGCCATCTACCGCCAACCACTACCACTAATATTTTTTAAAGACAATCACAAACATCCATGCCTCCATGCCCACAACGGGATTCGAACCCACAGCCTTTTGGCTAGAGAGCAGATACGCTGACCACTCGGTCAACCAGGCCGGCAAGTGTTGGTGAGCAAAGAAAGAGGATGGAGACGGAGTATTCTCCCCCCCCCCTCCCTTAGCATTCTCCCCAGTGCTTGACATCTCGTATATAGAAGTTTGGATCTAGTCACTTTACATTGTAAGCATAGACGAAGTCTTTTTTGTTCTGGTAACCTCAATCAAGGAAGATGAAATCATCCTTCCTTCCTGATTTAGACTTACACATAGATCCACAACGTACCATGCAGGCTTTCGCAAGCAGATACGACCAAATATGTTGCTTAATCCTCATTTCCATTGTCTTAGTCTCCTATGTTCGTATATTATGTTGTTCTTCTGGTAACCCTGCTTATTTTAAGGAATGAAAAGTTTTGGGAGTTGTAACCCGTCACCTCCATATGAGACGGACTAAGTTACGAAGGCTTGGATCATATATTTTTTATTCGAATACAAAAATGTATAATAGCCTCTATATTCTTGGGGGGAGGGGAAATATAGAAATTTTTTTAGAAATATAGAAGTTTTTTTAGAAATTCTCCGAGATCGACTCGGAGAATTTCTAAAAAAACACTCTTCCTGCATCCTTCTATATGTGGACATGATGAATTTTTGAAGTTCTATCGATTTGCTGGAATTGATGTTCCTTATCACAAACATTGCGTTCCTTCTTTCCTGAACTGTTCGTCTGGTTTGGGATCAGACTAATAAGAGATTGACAGTCCCTCAAATTCCTATGTTAGCTATTTTTATTGTCAATGGCATCGTACCTTCATTGTCGTCTGGTGTTATAACTCACTGAAGACAGTGTCTAATGCTTTGTTCCGTGCAATTCACGGAGGTACCGCAATTGGGCCGGGATAACACCCTCTCTTTCAATTTCCCCGTAAGACGAAAAAAGTGGCTAAAAAACACAAGCAGTTATTAAAGTTAACTAAAGATTTTTTTAGCCTTCGTTGCTTTGGCTTTAATTTTAACCAATCAACCGATTCTCGGACTTCACTTCTTCATCTATCCTTCGTGCCAATCAATCGATCGTGGCCATCCTTTCTGATCTGATTTTCCCTTTCGGTCGTTTCTGACCGTAGGTGACTTTATAGGCATTCCGGGTGATTTTACAGGGTAGTTCACCATTGCTTTCCCCACCCCAATTTTTTTAGGCTCAGGATTAGCATATGGCTGGGACGTATTCATGACTATAACCATGTGTGTTCACGGGTCCGGTTTGCTTGTTCTGGGTGAAAAAAAAAAACCTTTCCTCCGTATGACACCGGCTAACTCACCTTTCGTCGAAAGAGACCAGATAAAGGTTCCTCACGTCACTGAAGGGAATTGAACCCAGGTCTTTCCGACCAAAGGGCTTCGTCTATACTGACTGAGCTACGGAGGCTCTGTGACCATCGTAAGGGGATGATAATTTCCATGATACGTTTTGAGTGACTCCTACTATCATCTCTCGCCTTATCTCAGTCGATGTCCTTTGGTTATAAAGAACTGAGTTCGAATCCTGTCTAGGGCGCGAAGACCCTGCATAATAGCTTTGCATGAAAGTGAGTCAGTTTATCTCATACGGAAGCTTTTTTGTATCCTCCAAAACAAGCAAACCGTCTAGAAGAGTTACTTAGAAGGGTCACTGAGTAAAGTTGGAGGGTTTGAAGAGCAATTAAGTTTCTGTAATATTAGGGTATTGATATTGATGGGGTAATTTGTGTTAGATCATCAAAATATTTCTCTGTTAGTATAAAAGGGTACCCAGTTAGAGTTATTTACATTGTATTCTGTTCTGACTTTAGCGAAATCATCATAACAAAACAATGATGTCACTAATGGAGGTAGAGGATGCTTCAGTTACCCTACAGAAAGTCGGGATTAACAATTCAGTTTGTCAAGTTTAGAAAGACAACAGGGACAAGAAGTAAATTTAGCAGCATGGGATAAACACGTTTTGAGACAATGAAAGGTAAAAAGAGAACTGATCCTGTTGATTACTTAAAATATCAGAGGAATGGTTTGCTCAAATACCACACTTGAGGCGGAAATAAATTATCCTTTAAATTATGATAAGTAACATACATAAACGTGCATTCTGTTAAGTATGTGTATTTCTTCTACACGTAAAAATACAAAAAGTATTATAATTGAGAAAAATAGAAAAAAAATCCTGAGCCAACCCACGGTACTCGTACTATAACTTTACACCCTTTGGCGGGTAAGAATCACAGAAAAATCTACCTTGAATGACTTGATAATCCTACAAACGCAAGTCATTAAGCTATCCAAGCCTAGTATGATGAGGGATAACAGCTGCATGATTACGTCAAATATCAAAGGTTGTTGTCATATCCAGACTTGGTTAGAGGAATACGTTGCAGCATGTTTTTCTCGATGAAAAATTCTGCTCCCTCTTTTTTTTTTCTTTTTTTTTTAATTTTCAGATACATTCTCATACACGTGCTTCGAATCCTAATTTTTTTGTAACTTTAAAGTGATGAATAAATATTTAACAAATTATATTAAATTATTCATACTTTTCGTATGGGTCTTACTAATACTTACAAACTTTCTAATCCAAAACAGTTACAAAATTCTGATTATTATTCCACTTCATCATTATAATTATCAAATTACTGATAATGACGGATATCCTGGATATGATGGATACTTCAGGATAAGCTTACATTATATACTATCAACAATTTTCCTCCGAATTAATCTGTTATCTGTCAAGACTTCAGTATTATCAGATCTTATATTTCTGTATTCTAGGACAGTGCTTCCCAAACTTCTGGATGTCAGGGCCCCCTTTGGAAAAATTAAAATATTTCACAGCCCCGCTCGAAAAAAATCGTCATATAGACATATATTATTATAATATTTATTGTATTTATATTCACTACAAAACATACACAGCGAATATTGCAAAAATCAAAGGCAAATATTACATTTTTAATTATCTCATATTTTTATATAGATAGATGTATTGTTATTGTACATTTTCAGTACAAGCACATGAAACGTAAAACGATTAGTAATAAAGAAAGAATTAAAAACATAAAAGAAGTTTAATAACAATTTAATGTGATGGATGTGTTTCAATACTACTACACAAAAAGTCAATATCAGGTGAAATATTTGAAACTGCAATTCTTAGATTTCTGCTTTGAAATGAAACTTATACGAATAAGCATATATTTACTAATATTCATTAAGCGCCGAAATACCCAGGAAGCAAAATTTGTGAACCCGCACCAATGTGTGATTTTTTTCCATTAAAATATAAAAAATAACAAAAAAGAAATAATAAAAATTAAATACGTTTCTTTTAAGATAAAAAAATCTACTTAGTCTTAAAATATTTTCAATTTGTTTTCATACGGCCCACAGTTTGGGAAGCGCTGTTCTAGGACACTTCTGGCTGCATCATTCCTTCTAGAATGATGGTCTTCTTCTTCTTCTGGGTGTCTTTCCTGCCATCCTTTTTTTCTATCCCATTTTAGCAAAATATGAATGAAATAAAATAAAACATCATTGCTGTTATCAATTCATTTTCATTTGACTTAAATGTACTTGTTTAATTTCTAAGTGAATGGTGGGTGTTTGCAACGGCTTTGTAAACAAATAATTTTCTACTGATTTCAACGCAACTTAAAAGCAAAGTTCATACATAGAATTGATGTATTGTCTGTCAATAGTACGTCTACTCGATAGCAAATCAGTTTCTTAGCCGTTTGCATCTTCAGTATTCTCTTATGTCGTCTCGTGTTGTGTAAATAGTTTCATTTCGTTTTATAGCAGAGGAGGTTCTGGACTGTATAACATCTCGCCTTTCTAACATTTTGTTCGGCCTTTCATTTCCAAAGAGTGGGGGGGGGGGTTCTTTCTGAGAATTTCTATCCACTTTGCGTAGTCCAGTCTTGTAAAGATCATTTCATGTACTTGTGTGAGTTAGCTGTGTGTATACATCATACTGGACATTTCCCTTCACAGTATATTCAGCACAACCCAGCGCGCTTTAAGATGCGCAACACGTCTCCTATTGCTAGTTGAACATGACAGCAGTTGGCTTTCTTACACAAGGAGACAGAGTGGGGACGAAAGGACGGTAAAGAGAACTCGACTTTGATGAAACTTCGGATGACTGGAAGGATTGTTGGATTCGGTAAGTTGTAACATTCCGAAAGGTCGTTTTAAGTATTATGCGCAGTTATCATTATTAACGTTCTCTCTTTCTCTCTCCTTTTCTTTTCATTCCTCCAATTTCGCTCTTCCCATTTTTTTTCTTTTCTTTTTTTCCTTCTCTCTCTCCCTCCCTCCCTCTCTCTCTCTCTCTCGCACACACACATTTGTCTTTTTATCCTCTTGTCCTTTCTTTCGGTTTTTTTCTTCTATCTTTCTTCTGTCTCTCTTCCAAGGAACAATTCAAGCATAGAGCTTTTGGAGAAATCCTCTCCACGAAATAAAGAAAATCCATGGAGATCTCCTGACTGATTTCTTGCTCTCCCTATATTTTTATTCCTCTTTTCACTGAGAGAGATGGTTGATAGGTATCTAAGTCTTGTAAGTTTTGTTGGAATCGGGCAGTTGTTCAACGTGAGAGATTTATAAAAATTAAATCAACGTTTTCTCTTTACTATCTATATTTCGTAAAAGATCATCTCTTGTCCTATTTTACGATTCGATATTTCTCATTCTTTTATTTGCAAAGTTATATAGAGAACATTTCTGAAACTGTTTTTCTGCTATCTTTCCATTTCAGTATTTTGAAGTACAGCGACTTAAAAGAGGGCCGCGGTAATAATCCATTTATCTCTCTGCAAATGTCTTACTTCAACTGCGCTGAATATATGAAAGAAAGAAAGAAAGAGCTGTTCTTACTTCAAATAGTATGTTATATATCCCAACATCTCATAGCTTCCTTCCAATGTTGTTACGACGTTGTGATTTTGACTTTTTATGTCGTCTCATCGAGAAATGTAAACTGTCGTGCGTTTAATATTGTGGGTGAAGTAAAAGAGAGATAATTCGGAAAGCTTGCAGATGAGAGGAGCCTAAAGATGTCAACATTTTTCAAGCCACTTCAGGTAACACATTCACAAACGTCCATGCCACAGTAGAATCTGCACTCTCAGCCTGCTGATTGGATAATAGAGTTATTTTTTACCAATCAAGTCAGCAGAGTATATAAGAAACAAATTACAGTAGAAAAACTACATCAGGAAGTAACATTTCAAAGAACTTTTCAGTGATCCAAACGGATGATAGGGGACCAATCTGAAACAGGTTTGGAATGTTTCGCAGTCTCTCCCTTCAGTATGGAGTGCGAGAACAATAACTTGTTACAGCGGTCTTCGGAAATGAGGTTAACTTCCACCTGTCATGCAGTATCTCCGTATGTAAGATGCTCCGTTCGTGATAATCCTTTTAAGGTTTATTGTTCTGTGAATTCCAGAAAAGTGTAAGCATCACTTTTATTTACTCGTTGACGGTTGCAATTTTAGACAGAATTGACGGATTCTGGGTTTTGTCCTGATGACGATGGTCACTATGGACAAATTACAAGTGTCTGAATGGTTTTGCCCGTGCTCCTTTGTAAGCTCCCTGGAACTCCATCTTTCAAAAACATCATCGACGTATTCATCTACTATGAATGACTCTATAGGTAGAAGAGATTGATGCGCTCTTTTCTTTTCCATTTCAGTGATGACTGCACACTTCTGTTGTTGAAATCGATATTGTTCTCTCTTTTCAAAAACTTTTAAAAAGAGTGAGAGTATTCTGCCATTGTTCAGTCTTTCTTTCTCTCTCTCTCTCACACTCTTCTACATAATTCAATATCCTTGAAATCCCTGTTGTTTAGCGAATTTCTCTTAATAGACATTATAAATTCCTCTGCATTGTACGTTGTTTTTTACTCTTTGAGGTCCATTCATCTCGATCTACTGGCTTCTGGATTGTTGACAGCTGCTGGTGTGTTTACCTCAACACTCTTCTTGGATGAACACTCTTCGTGTTTCTTTAACATGCTTTACTTTTTACTTTTCTTTAACATGTTTTACTGAATATATGACATGAAGAACTATTCTTACTGCAAGTAGTATGTTATATCCCTACATCCCACTGCTTCTTTCCAAGGTTGTTAAGACGTGATGTTCTTGACTTTTTATGTCGTGTCATCAAGAAATGTAAACTGTCGTACGTTTAATACTGGGAATGGGAAATTTATTATTTTTAATATCCATTCATGAAGTTTCACCTTTCCTTGAGCAAGTTTATGAGTATGACAAAAAAAAACTCTAATAGTATGTCCTAATCTAATACACTGAGTTAATTTTAAATTAGGAACACCCACCTAATAACGTGTTTGTCCACTCTCTGTGCAATTATGACTCGCAGATTCCTTAACGTGTCGAGTATCCTCCATGCGTAACTCCATCCATGTCTACTGCAGCAACGCCTTCAGTTCACTTTTCATTCGGCGGAGGAGGATTGGCAGTTCTCGCATCCCTTTCTAGCACATCCCACACTTGTTCAATTGGGTTACAGTCAGGAAAGTTTGGGGATGGGGACAAAGCAATATGGCCATTTTTAGACCTCCTGCAGATATGGATAGAGATGGTCGGACCTAGGGCGCGCCAGGAAAAACCTTCCTAGACCATAACCCCACCTCTACCGGTTTGTTGACCCCAATTGTGCAACCATTGGTAGGGCTTCCTGCTGTTTACGCCAAATGCGAACCCTGCCATCAGTATGGTGCAACAGAAAACGGGATTCATCCCTCCATCTGTCCAGGGTCCATAGCCAACGTTATTTGACCCATGACAGGCGTTGTTTCGATGCCTGGCAGTCATCGTGAGTACTCTTGTTAGTGTCCGGCTGTGGAGTCCCAGGCGAAATATGGTACGGTGAATGGTGCACGCGGAATGGGTCGGACCTTCTCCACTGTTGCAGTGGTGGGTGAGCTGTGTAACTGAGTTCGCATGTGGGTTTTCGGTTCATGGTTAATGCAGTCCTGATATACCCCCTTGATAAGATAGTACAGGAGCAACCAACAAGTGCGGCTATTTCCGAAATACTGGCAACTGCCTTTGGGCACGAACTATCTGCCCGGGGTCAAATTAGCTTACGTCGCCACGTTTCCCCATTACTGACTTTTACTGATTACGTACAGAGGAATAGGTGTGCCCATTTATAGTAGCCGCACATGATATTGATATCACGTGGTACCTCGTTATCGCGCCGAATAGGTAAATCGGTGTGTGTGGGGGGGGGGGGGTGATCCTAATGCAAAGCCAACTCAGTGTATAAATCATCCCTTGAGCTTTTTAACAAACATCCATGACTTATTTGGGATTCTACTATACTGCCTTTGCAACCAGGAAGCAGTGCTTGTCTTCAAATGGGCTATTAAAGCAATCATATGAACCATAGATAAGAATTAAAGACGTGTCGAACGTCAACAAAAAACTCTTATGGGCTTCAATAAAGATTTATTAATGTTTAAAAACACTCCCTCTGTGAAAATGATAACAAAATCTAGTACAACATTTAATACAAACCCTTTGCTTCTTACTTGCAAGTCATAAATATATGATAGCAAGGTTTTAGCACGACTATAGCAAACAATACGCTAAAAAAATCATTACTTACTAAAAAAATAATTATTTTTAGTGTCACACTTATTACCTTAATATCAGTAGTGATTTTTAATAGTAAAAACCTGTACGCGTAGATACAGGTACTTTCATAAACAATACTGAAGTAATTACTGAGGTCACTTTGTCCGTTGTAAGTACAAACTATCATCATTCGAGCTATTTCTGTTTTGAAGCGGATATTTTAATCAACGCGAATGCAGGAGTTCGGAACTTTTATGTAACCCTGACATAAAGAGGAAGGAATTAAAAAAAAAGCATGGATATTTGTAAACTGTTGTATTCAATCATATGTATAGGGTATAGTTTAAGTTATAATCTAAGTAAATCCTAACTCGGTGATAATTACTGTGTTACAATTTCGTTTTGTGTTTAAACTAATCGATGTAACAATTTCAAGACAAATATAAAAAAGAGATTGATGTTGGATATTAAATTTATTAAGACAATTCTAGTGGGATTTCTGAGGTTGGGATTTCCCTGACTAATTTGTGTGCATCATTATCAGGTATCACGTATTTCCGCATCCGGTTTTGATTGCTGAGCTTTTAAACCGGAAGCGGAAATAGGTGATACTGCATGTAAATATTCATCTGCAAGCCGAAAAGATTATTTACTTTTAAATCATGGAGTGTGATTATTTTGTAGTTCAATCGTTTCCTTTTGGATTTGTGTCGGAACCTCATCAATATTAACATTTTCTTTGATCACTTGTGAAAATCTGAGGGATTAAGGCAGTAAGTAGTGTAAAAAAACGTTACTAGGCGTAACTGAACAATTCAGTAGTAGTTGGATACATAATAAGGTAAACGAGGTGCATGTCTGCCATCTCAGCGTTCGTAAAACGACGCATGTTCTTCGTACGACGTCGAAAGCTTGAAAGAGGAGGCTCCAATTGCTCACTTAGAGCGCTGTAAAGAGCGCCACCTATCACTTTCGGGTGGCGTTCCGGTCATGTTTTCTTAGCTGAAGATAATCGATTTTGATGTTCTCTTCCTCCCCTCAAAGTTTGCACTGGAATTTTGAACCACCCAGTGTGTGTGTGTGTGTGTGTGTGTGTGTGTGTGTGTGTGTGTGTGTGTGTGTGTGTGTGTGTGTGTGCACACACACACACACACACACACTAATAACTTCTCAATAACTTCCGTCCAATTAATCTCACCCAGATCTTGGTCTTCCTTTGTGCCTTTTTTTTCTTGCCATATTGATATCAAACAGTCAAGTTCCTTTCTAGTTATTTTCATTTTAATATATAATTCTGCCATTGATTCCACTGCTTCCTCCTACATGATTTTTCTTAGCACTTTCATATCTTTGGCGTCACTAGGCTTTGATCAGCTGTATTATTTCTAACCCAGTTCTCACCTCCATAGGCTAAAATTGGTTTCATCACTGTCTTGTACTGCTGGTTTAGTGTTTTAGCTAATTTCTATTTTATTCAACTGCCTTCCCATCATACCAATTTTGCTAATTCTGTTATCAATTTCAATCTTTCATTTTTCGCCTTCACCAAAAATTGTGCCTAAAAAAGCTGAAATAATTTTCTTTTCTGTGAGTTCTCCATTAATTTTTTCATGTTAAAATTATTCAGTGTTGCCACTGTGAAACTTGAAGCCTTTCTGGTCGAATATCATCTACTTCAGCTGTCTTTCCATATTTAAGATTTCTGTTGGCGTTTTCTTCTTCAATAATTGTAATTTCATTTTTATCGTCTCTGATCCCATCTTTCACCCATTTAGTGTATTCTTCAATAGTCTTCAGAATATTTTGCCACCTTCATGATATTTGTACACATTATTACCAAAGTCTCCCATGACTTTTGTTTGGCTACTTTTATACATAACTTAGCTCTCTTACATTTTTGTTCTCTACATTTTGTCAGAACATTTGTAAGAAATTACTTTGCTAAGAACTTTCGGTATGCGTTTTCCTTTTACAGGATTTTTTCTTTAACTTTTTGTGTCCACACTGCAGTTAGGTTTTTTTCCCTCTCCATGAAGCAACGTCATGCCTTCCTATCTGAATCAATCAATGTTTTCTTCAGTGTTTGCTACTGAGAATACAAGGTTTGTTCATTGTTTTCAATTTTTTTCCTTGAATAATATTTGTATAGTTAAATGTACAGTTTACATCTATGAGCTGTTCAACTTTGGTTATTTTTTTAAACTTGTTACACACTCTTCTTTTCAACATGATATTCATTTTTATCCTACTTAGAACTAAGTAATGACCCCTTTCGTTTTCAATTCCACTGTTCACTCTTGTATTTGGAACTAATGCTACGATACACCTCCCAACAATAACATAGTCAATGAGAATTTTCTTGGGCACATGTTTATGCTAGAATATGATGCATTAGCAATGAGTAGTTCATGTTCTGAACAGAAGTCACTAATGCCTCATGTTCCATTATTAGTTTTGCTCGTTTCTTCAAATTTTCCCAGAATTTATATACGCTTTGGGATTCATTTCCTACCTTGTTTAGTTCTCCAACAAGGATGGGCCTTTCCCTATTATGAGGTTGCTATTTCCTTCACATAATAATAATAATAATATTGGCAGAAATCTTTTTAACCACGCATTGCAAGGACACGACAGCTTATGAGTAACGAATACCTCAAGGGGATCCTATAGAAGTGGTAAATGGCCTAAATCTACATCATCCCAAATAGTGACTTCTGATGCATTCAATATTCTTTAGAGTATTTCTTAAGGTTGAAGTTTCTTAATGCTCTGTAACAAATAATTTCGTGTTTTTCTGGTTACTTTATTCTTCATTCTCATATCTTTGCCCATCTATAGATTAAGATTATCTTCCCACGTGAGAAAAATAAGTTGAAAGAAGTGAAATAATAATAATAACGTTGTTTCCAATTTAGAATTTTCACGTACGTTTGTAATGGGTGAAAATCTTGAGAATTTTCGTAGGTTTTTTTTTTCGTTGTTGTTGTTGTTGTTGTTATTTTTTTTAACTCAGATATGAATAGATTGTGTTATTATGTCTGTGCATACATATGTTCACTGACTGCTTTGTGGTATAAAAAATAGCGTTTCAGATAAAAACTTGTTCGCCTCTTTCTAAGATCGATTAACTCAACCCACTTTAAAAACAGTTAAAGAGGGGAAAAACATTTTTTTTCTACCAAAAGATGCCCGTATGGTACTTTTTACCTCGCTATAGAGAAATCTTAAATAGAAAAGAACACTGAAATGGAGAATAGAAATGATGAAAGAGAGAAAAAAAAGCAAAAGAAGAGGAAAAATAGCGTAAAATGTAGTAGAAAACTTAAAAGAGACGTGTATGTGAGAGAGAGAGAGAGAGAGATTGGATAAGTTTAAACACAAATAGAGAGAATAGGAGGATATAACGAGAAGGATAATAAGAGAAAGGTGCTGATATAAGCAGCATAGATAGAACATGCGATATTGTTTGTACCGCTTCTTGTGTATGTTCAAATTTCTAGTTGTATTGTCTACTTTCTCCATTT
Source organism: Typopeltis vanoorti (assembly GCF_054136105.1). Taxonomy (NCBI): domain Eukaryota; kingdom Metazoa; phylum Arthropoda; class Arachnida; order Uropygi; family Thelyphonidae; genus Typopeltis; species Typopeltis vanoorti. The sequence goes on from NC_143569.1 coordinate 47,660,070, forward strand.
TATCAATCTCTACTGGAGTGTAGCAGAGGAACAATTGCAGCGTTCTACTGTATATTAACACACTGGCCACCTATTCACTTCTATCACTAGACTTAATATAATGAGCAATACACAAAGTTTAAAGCACACGAGTTGTGATTTCTATTGTAACAGTCAGGAAACACTAGATAAATTTAGCATCTCTGTAATGATACAGAGCTATGTGGGGAAGCTAATATTACAGGCGTAAACGCTCACCAAGCTGGTTGCTGACGTAATGGCTATTGCATAATTAAATTTAAATGACAGAATAAGCGCTGTTCATAGCAGTATGTTAGTTTGCTTCCTCCACTGGCAGACCAGGAGTAGCTTGACATTAGAGGATGCACTTATTGATTAACAAACTTTTAGAATAATTTTGAACTCTCTACTACTCCGAGATGCGGTATTATGTAGAGATGGTTGTTCATCATATTAAATGAAATGGCAATAAAATTATTAGTCTATTACATTATAGTACTGATATTACTGTATCGGATTGTTTCTTATCGAATGTGTTTTGTTCTTTAGTTTTATTTTCAACTGATGCGCTCATTATATGAGAACTCTATCCATATAGCTGTCCATTGTCAGATTGTGTTTTGTGTGTGTGGGCCTCTTTTTTTCTCACGGTTTTATATTGTAAACGGAAACACAATATGTCACTGGACTGTTATATCAAAGGGATTTGATGGAAGGTGTCAAAATCAGCTGCTAAATTAAGCAGTCATCTTTTCAGCTGCCAGTAAATGATAGATCATTTACTGGCAGCTGAAAGGCGGTTTTTTTATTTGCATTTATTAATTATGATTATTTTTAATTTTAATTCAGGTAGTAATTTTTAACTTTTTAAAGTCTAGTTTTAAACATGCATTAAGATGCGATGTATATTAGATGTCTATTAATAAAGTCAAAATATTTTTACCACATTTTTTCAATGGTGGACAGTACTAATGCAATAAAACAGACCATAGTAGTTAAATAAAAAATAATTATATGAAAAAAAAAACGAATCGTATCAAATTCTAGAAATTGTAAAAGGCAGTTAGGCTAGATATGTTCTTATATTTTATTGTGATGTTATTAAGTTTTAACCACGAGCGTGCGTGTATCTGTGTGTGAATGCACGCGCGTTATAAATATAACTTCGAACGCCTCGTTTCAAAAGTGTAGTTGCTTGCCGATAGATGGCGCCATTAGGAATGCACTAGAAATTTGTACGTAATTTGCTTTTGGCGAATATATTCAAACAATGAATTTATGTTGTTTGAAACCCGCAGTTTGGTTCCATTTTAAAATAAATACATTTATAGCAGAATTTAAATTCTTTACTTAAAAAAGTTTTTTTTTAAGTAAAGGATTTGTTTTGAGCGAATTGGACAACTAGAATGTAGCTTTATTATATTGTTGCATTCTATGTAGAGTACAGAATATTCGTTTTTAAAGTTATTATTTTATATATAATTTAACATATTAAAATTATATTTTAGTTCTTTTTTATTTCGATATAATTATAATTTCCATTTCATATTACATTTATATTTTTATATTATTCATATCAAAATAACAAAAATGCGTTTAACGACAAATTATAACTAATATGGTATAATATAGTATTATATTTGTTATCGTATACTATAATATAGTATAGGATAAGGAGAGATATAACAGACATAGGAGATAAACGGTCACTTCGTAAAAATATCGTTCTCCCCCCCCCCAGTTTATGATATGCGAACCAAGTCATAACAGCCTCGATTTGACAATATACATTGGTCTTTCACGTATCGTGCTAAATCCATGTAGAAATAGGCTTGTCTTCTTCATCTGACAAATAATCAGGATTTTATAGGAAGGATCATGAGGAATACTTGTTTCCAAACAAAACAATGAGCTATGTGTGCTTTTATGAAATAAAACTGGCAATCCTAGAAAAGATAACTAATGCCTACTTGCAAAACTTGTAGGATAATATGGAATACTTGTAAATTTGTCAGGTAGTATAAAATATCGACTATTTCATAATACCTGACAACACCATTTTGAAATTAAATGTGGGGTGATCACGAATTGAGAGCCAAAAGAAATGTGAAAAGTAGCTCGAAATGAAAGCCCCCTCCTTGTTCTATAGATAAGCAAGAATATGTGGAACACAATCATGAATATCCAAGTTGAAAAATTTTGTAAAAAGTTTCAAAATACAGAAAACAAGAAAAAGGATATCTATTCAAGAAGGAAGCTCCAACAAGACTAATTCCTCTCAGGGATGGAGTGGAGAGAGGGGGGGGGGATAAATGAGTTCATAGTTTCACTGTAGTCCGGTAGGCTTATCCTGCAACACTTTATAGGCGAGAAACGTGGAATTCCTTATTATCCGAAGTTGCTTTATGCCATTAAATAAAATACTAGGGAATATATTTTTGCTCTGGAATCTGAACACACGATTCACAATGTTAAAGCAAATAAAAACAAACAACAAAGAAAAAAATCTGAGGACGAAACAGGTAAAGTACCCTAAGAAACATTAGGCTTCAATCTACCAACTCAAATTCCGTTTTAATATTTTCAAGAGATGAACACAATTCCTCTTCTTACAGGTGGAAAAAAAAAACCCACAGATGAAGAGTAAGCACTCTTTTTAAATCCAATACTGGCGTCATGAAGAGTTCCTTAAAATAGTTCTGTGTTTAGACTCTGTGCTTTCCAGATAAATGAAGTTATTAATCCGATATTTGCTTTTGGATGAAAAGATCTGGGTTTGAATCCTGTCTAGAATGCAATGAGCCTTTATATGTGAATGCTTTTCAGTTGAAGATGAGTTACCTGGCCTGGTACGAAACTGGAGGATGCCCTGTTCTCATGAACCCATTATTATTAATCTACCTCAGTTTCATTTAGCTCGTGTTTTTCAGAAATGTTCACAAGTAAGCAAATAAATCGCCCTGAGAACACATATTAACATATGTAATATACTGACTTCGTAATTGTATAATCATTTTATTGTATAATATATATATTATAAAATAATATATTATTAATAAATATATGAATAAAAATAAGAACAAAATTTGATGGCGTGTTTTAGTTTTAGAACATTTTTTTACCTAAGGTCATTTGCCACTAGGTGGCACCATAGTCACAAAAGTGTTTAATGACTGGGATAATGAATACAATTTGTGTAGATCCAGTGTATATGACGTCACCGCCATTCTGGCATTCCATCTTATAAATTTCATTATTATAGTGTTTATGTGTTACGGTTCACAGCTTGAGTGGTAAGAATGGTTTAGGTGACATGCGCCTGATTTATTTTCTTTTTCTCCGGCCGTATATAATTCATGAATCCCATTCGATTCATTCAATGACTGAATGGGAATAAAGAGCCAAAGCATCTAAGGCTGTAATGAAGTCGGTATATTATGTTAATGCGTGTGTTCTCAGGGTGATTTATTTGCTTACTTGTGAACATTTTTGAAAAACACGAGCTAAATGAAACTGAGGTAGATTAATAATAATGGGTTCATGGGAATGGAACCTCCTCCAGTTTCGTATCAGGCCAGATAACTCATCGTCATTCACATATAAAGGCTCATTGCATTCTAGACAGGATTCAAACCCAGATCTTTCCATTACATAAAATTACATATAAAATGCCATACAAGCCGAATTGTGTGGCATTTTATATTTGTAATAAGGACATCATTTACGTATTATTGTCAGTGTATGAATTATATTATAAAATGATTATAAAGATTATACAATAAAATGTGTATATATATATATATATATTTTTTTTATTTTATTTTTAGAAAGAAAATAAATCTAAAAGACTTATTTTCTTATCATTGAAACCTGATTTTAACAATATTCGTTGAGATAGGGCCAATAAGATTTTTTATTTATGTTATTTATTTTTTATCTAATCTGAAAAACCCTACTCTATAGAGAAATATAATGCAATATCCTTGTTTAATTTTCCTTAGTTATCTTCTTTCTCTACGCGTTATTCCCGCTTCCCATGCAGGGTCCGCGTGTTACTTTAGATGCGACTTCTTGTTAGTACCACTCCCAACCGACTTGTCGCCTGGTCTGCCGCTGGGGGAGGATATATTATTTTTTGGGCTGTAGAAGCGTATGTTCACAGGGCCGGTTTGCCTGCTTGCGGGATGAAAAACGCCGGTTAAACTGGCGGAAAAACCCTACTGCCCGCGCCCAAGACCGGCTAACTCGGCTATGCCTGAGGAAGATCCTCAAGTTCCTCAGGTCTTCGACGGGAATCGAACCTGGGACACTCCTTCCCCAGGCATATGGCTGGGAAGCGCAAAGCCACTAGGCTAACTGCGCGCACTTTTAATTTTTTTTCCCTTAGTTTAATTTTCCTTAGTTATAAATTATATTATAGATTTACAAGAGGTTCGCTTACAGTGCACGAATATAAAGATATTCGATTGAGTGAAAAAAAAAAGCAGTATCCGATTATGTTTATGATTAGAAAGAAAAAATAAATACAAAGATTTGGATGTGTTTGATTAACATCAGTAGGACAATCATTAAAATACTCTTATTTCCTGTTTTTAGCCTTCAGTTAAATTTTATTGGATTATTCTTTCTTGCATGGTTATATTACACGACTAATACATTCTTTACGTATGTCATTTTATTATAATATTATGTGGAATAATTCATGGCCTTTTCTGTTTAAGTTTTGAAATTTGAAGAAAATCTTTAAAACAAAGTTTAAACATTTTTATTAAACTTTATGAAAAATATAAGTTATTATTTAAAGAAAAGTCAGTTGTTAAGTAAATAATTTGATACTTTTTCCAGAAAGAAACTCAAATCTTTAACACCATAAATTATTTTCGATAACATTTCCTGTTATTCGCGTTATATATCTTACTTCTTACAATCGACCGTAAGATGCGGTGATTGATTCATTCAAATCAATTCCCTTGGAGGGTAATGGATGGCAATGCTGTAGCCAATGAAGTTCTAACTGAGGCTCGGTTATTGCTGTTACCCTCCTGCCATGATCAGAGCTTTAATTGCTCAATAACACCTTATCCCTACACTGTCCTCTACAGATAACGGGGAATATGAAAAGCATTCTTGCTTCGCCCCTTTAAGTCAGTCCTTATAAGGATTTCTAGTCAGGAGCGATGGAAAAGAAAAGTCCTTTTTAGGACTTCCAGGGTAACAATTAGCAATGCTGAACCGAGGAAGTTAACTGAGGTTCGGCTGTTGCTGTTATCCTGGGTGATGAGTTTTTGAGTTCGCTCCTTTAGGGTTTTTGCCTTAAGGGAGCACTTTGAGTCTCTGGAGAAGGTGTTCTCCGGCAGGGCCCGCTGAGGGGTTCTTGTCGGTGAATTATTTTCCTCGGAATTTGAGCGGTTCTGCTCAGTAGTCGGGGTACTAGGACGGGGCGACCGACCCTGAGTGGAACCAACGCTGAGCGGTTCTGCTAGGACGGGGCGGCCGTCACTGAGTGGAACCAACGCTGAGATATGGACGGTCTTTCGCCCACTATGGAGTGGCCTAGAGATCGTCCGATTTTTTGCGATTTTACCCTTTACTTACTAATCAGGGTAACAAATAGCAATGCTGAACCAAGGAAGTTAACTAAGGTTCGGCTGTTGCTGTTATCCTGGGGGATGAGTTTTTGAGTTCGCTCTCTTAGGGTTTTTGCCTTAAGGGAGCACTTTGAGTCTCCGGGGAGGGTGTTCTCCCGCACGGCCCGCTGAGGGGTTCTTGTCGGTGAATTATTTTCCTCGGAATTTGAGCTGCTCTGCTCAGTCGGGGTGCTAGGACGGGGAGCCCGTCAATGAGTGGAGCCAACGCTGAGCGTTTCTGCTCAGTCGGGGAGCCTGTCTGGGTGCTAGGACAGGGAGCCCGTCAGTGAGTGGAACCAACGCTGAGATATGGACGGTCTTTCGCCCACTATGGAGTGGCCTAGAGATCGTCCGATTTTTTGAGATTTTACCCTTTACTTACTAATCAGGGTAACAAATGGCAATGCTGTAGCCAATGAAGTTTTAACTGAGGCTCGGCTATTGCCGTTACCCAGCCATGACTAGAGCTTTTAGCTCAATAACACCCCATCCACACAGATTTTCTTCATTCAGATGACCGGATAAAGAGTCAAAGGACTCAGTCCATCTCCCAGTTCTTTTAAGAACTTCTAGTCAACTGTGCCTCCTCCTCCCTCTGGCGCCCAGTCTGTTCGGTACATGGTGTATCCCCCATCTATATCAAGCCCTACCTCAACCACACACCAAGAATGCAGCTTACAACCCACCCAGCGAACCCCTATTAATATCAGATCTGGACTCCATCCTTGGCTCTACAGACTCCATTATTATGGTAGAGGATCTGAATGCTAAGCGCACTGACTGGTTCAGTTCCACAGTTAATACAAGTGCCCACGCTCTACACAGCAGCCAACTCGGCCACAGTTGCGGGACCTGTCGAGCTTACCCATCACAGCCCTATTGGCAGATCGGATGTACTAGACATCGTTGTTTTAAAAAAATCAGTACCAGCTGGAACAGTAAATGAATTGTCTTCAGACCATAATCATATAGTAGTCAAACTAGGCACACTAGATCAATTCTTCCCCCTGCATTCATTCATAGCATGCGACAAACTACCCAAAGTCTTCCCAAAGCACATCAGCCCAGTGCCTATCATACACAAAAAGGAGGAGCAGTAAAAAGCTTAACAGACCAAATCAAAAACGCAATTGCATCAATCACCAGAACTACACGCATCCATTCAACCAGCAGAATCCCAGAGGAGATAACAAACTTAATCATCACAAAAAATAAAGCCAGGAAGAGGTACCATGATAATAGGGCCCCACAAAACAAAACGATCCTAAACAGAGAAGTAAGAGACGCACTGCAAAAATATAGAAACCAAGAGTGGGAAAAGAAGCTAACATCCCTAAACCAAGCTGATCATACTATATGGAAATTCTTGAAAATCCCCCGTAGAAAAAATATCAACCCATGACCCCCCCCCCCCATGCAGACCAAACACGGAATAACACACTTGGATAGAGATAAAGCTGAGGCTCTGGCTGACAGCCTGGAGGAGCAGTGCAGACCTACATATGCAAACCTGAATATTAGTCACATATACAATATTCATAGGCAAGTCAGGTGTACTTTAAGGCAAAGAGAGAACTGCCCAGACCACATCACCCCTACCACCCCCAAAAGAAATATATAACATCATCAAGCACTTAAATTAAAAAAAAAAAAAAGCTCCAGGACCAGACGGAAGCACCAATAAAATCATAAAGATTTCTCCCAGAAAAGGCCATAGCTCATATAGTTCAACATAACAAATGCAATAATCAGATTTCAACATTTTCCCATAGCTTGGAAAATAGTTGACATAACACCTGTTAAAAAAAAAAAGCGCCTGGAAATAATCCGCAACTCCCCCAAAGTTACAGGCCCATCAGTCTACTATCCAGCCTCGGCAAAATCGCAGAGAAAGTAATCCTCTCTAGACTACAAGATGCAACAGAGAAAGTTAGAATAATCCCTAATGATTTGTAACATGATCATTCCTTTATATCTACCTTTCCCTTGTCACGGATTTTCACACTTTCCAAACCCATCCTGTTCAAGAAGTGTAATTATTAAAGGATGACACTTAACAGTAATCAAAGCTACTGCGCTTTGAAACTTTAGTTCTACTTCTAGATGTTGTCGATAGATGGCAGCACATGCTAGTTACAATTTAAGTCGATACTTAAATCGTATATTGTATTATACACACACCCATTCTAGAAACGGTATATACCTTTAATACTAAAATGGAATAAAACGTTAACATTAACTAATTCAACTCTTACCGAAAGGTTTGTTTCAAGTAAGAATTATTTGTGATTATGAAATTAGTATACGTAAGCATGCAAAACTAGGCTTTTGCTCAGAAGCAATTCACACTCCAGTTTCGGGAAGGTGGGGGAAAAGAAACATTCGTTTTTTTTTTGGTGGGGAGTGTATTTGTATTTGACAAGATTAGGGTATATGTAAAATTTTGTAACTCCTTTCTTTTATTAATATAAGGCATTATTTGGAATTTTCGTTAATAATTTTTAACAATAACAATAATTATTATTATTGCATGATATATTATATTTCTTATAACGTTTTTCAGCTCTCTTTTCATTGTTTTTATTAATTGCCTGCTACTAAAATTAAGCTGGTCAAAAAAAAAAAAAAACAGAATCAGACTTACGATAAAAAAATAATACTTTTTTTATCGTAAGTCTGATTCAGTCGTTAATTTATTAAGACATCAAAACTGAAATCATGAACAAAACCCAACCTATAAATCATCTGTTTTTCGTTATTTGATAAAAAACCTAAAAATCTAAAAAGAATGAAAAATCTAAAAACTTTTAGCAAATATTTACATGCAAATTTCTTCTTTTAAAATTTTAAGAATAATTAATAAATAAAATTATTTAATAACTAAATTTAAATTATTTAAATAAAATAATTCAAAATAAATAAAAGTACTAATAAACAAATGCACTAAAATAAATACATGGATGTCGTTTGAAATTTATACCGTCGTCTGCTTTTGTTACCTATTGCTGCCATCTGTTGTGAGAAGTGGGAACTCATTTCATCTGTTTATTCAAAATCTGTTACACTGCACTGATTCAGGGGAACTTCGTGAAACTTATAATGCAGTGTTATAATGAACTTATAAAATAAAAGTATTCGATTCTGCTCTTTCTTCTATTTTTAATTCGGGGAATTTTTTTTTTTTTTTTAATCTATAAAACTCCTGAGTTATTCTCAGATCTTTCGATTCTATTCTTTTTGGTTTTTGATTCAGGGTTATTAATATTTTATTACACTATAAAGTGAACATTTTTTTTATATCCGAACATTTTTACGACCCAATAATTCTTATATATGTCTTCCTTTTCGCTAATATTTTTGCATGAAACAATAATATTGCTATTTATAGTTCTGTCAATAAAGTAGATTCTTACACTATAAAATTATTTTGAAACACGTGTAGATAGTTTGGGATTAATTATTTCTACTTTCCCCCTCTCACCATGAAGCCAATTTATGGATAGCCAAAAGAAAAGCGAATCAAACGCAGCAATCTGTAAAATAAAAAAACTTCTTTCAAGTCACACGCATGCGCAGTTGAGACATTAATAGATTTCATGAGAAATGCACCTCGTGACACCTCGAGGTTTAAGGTTGATGTTCGTTCTATGTGACTTCAGATAAATATATCATTAATTTTGCATAATAATGCTATATGCAATACTATAAAAAAAACTTCAAAAAAAAATTATTTTGATTCTGTTCTTTTTTTCTATTTTTATTTAGGAGAATATTACAGTTGTTTTTTAATTTCTTTTTTTTTTTTTTAGAATATATATTGAATTTCTATAGAATTTCTTCTAGGTTATTTCCAAATCATTTGTTCTTTTGTTTCTTGTATTTTTACATTATTTTATTCTGCTTTTCTTTCTTTATTTAATTTCTTTCTTTCTCTTTTTTTTTTAAGTCTTGTTTCTGTTATGCTCTTTTTTCGTGTATTTTTGTGTCTATTTATATACTAAAAGATGTCGATAATTTCCGTGAAGAGTCCAAACATTGAATTTTATCAAAATACCTCTAGTCAGAGAGTATCTGTTATATATATACGAAAGGAAGGACAGATAAAGTAATGTTCTTATTGCTTATTTCGAAACTCGCTTTAAAAGAAACAAGCAAATTTCAAACAGACCTGATTTGCCTGTGGCTGTCTCGATGGGCAAAATACAAGCCACTTTGACAGTAGCGCCCCCAGATGGCATTTAGGAGAACTAAAATAGTTGCGAAACGTCTTGGTGAAATTTTGGAGTGACTCACACAACAAGTATCTGGATTGGTCCTCCCTTCTCTTTTAAGTTCGCCTTTCTTACGCAACCACTTTCGCTACAGACTCTTCTCACGGTAGTTGATTTTCTTTTTCTCCCTCCTGCTCCGGTTTGCAGCAACAATGCGAGACATTAATGATAATTTATCGTCTTTACAAATATTATCCGGCCAGCACTCCGCGTAGAATCATCAAATGGGGAATTAATTTTAAATAAACCCGAACTTTTTTTTTTTTAAATTTAAAGGGGTAATGACTGCTTTCATACTTTAAGCAAATGTCTCAGTGTCGGTCAGCATTGGATTGAATCTATTGTATTCATTTATTTTTGTTACAGAGAGCTGTTATATGAGGTGAGACAGAGTGACTCAGAAATAGACAGAGAGAGAAATAGAGAGCACGGAAAGAATTGAAATAAAAAAAAACATAAAACACAAATTATTCCACATAAAAAAGAAAGATAAAAGAAAAAAATATAGAAAAAAAGAAAGACTGAAAGAAAGATGCTCAGAGAGAGAGAGAGAGAGAGAGAGAGACGCAAAGACAAAGAGTTATATTAAAATAAAGTTAGTCAGAAAGGAGGTAAATTGAGACAAAGATGGAGAGGCTGATTGTTTTCATTTACGGCCAAGCAACTATGAGACAACTGTATTATGAGCATAAATCGTGTGTGTGTGTGTGTGTGTGTGTGTGTGTGTGTGTGTGTGTGTGTGTGTGTGTGTGTGTGTGTGTGTGTGTGTGTGTTCCTCGGCTGGTTTGCTTATTTTATGGGTGAAAAACCCAAGTTTCCGGCAGGAAAAATCTTTTCTCCTCCGTATGAGATCGTACAGAGAGGCATGAATAGAAAGAGAGAGAGAAAGGTAGCGATACACACAGCGAGGGAGGAGGGGGGGGGTAGAGAGTTAAAGATATCGAAAATGTTAGAAAGAAATAGAAGATACACTTCGACAGATAGAAGGAAGGAAATGAAAATAAACAAAAAGCAGAAAAAGAAAGAGAGAAAAATGAAAAATAAGCAGAGAAAAATAACAGATAGAGAAAAACAGAAAGACAGATAGAGAAAAAGAAAGAGAGGGAAGAGATTAAAAGAATAGCGTTAAATTCAAACCTGAAAAAGGCTTACCTTTCTATCGCCGTAGATAGACTACGGCAATACTACCTAATGTATTGAAAACATACGATGTGGGGATGCAAAATATTAGAATATTCCTCCAACTGTGTTTGCATCTTTAGTTTCGAGAAAGACAACAGCGCTGCCTTTTCTATTTGCCATAATAAATATAAATCGGTAAACATATTATTAATGAAGTTTGATTATCGAAATCCATTAAGGAAGCTTCTAGCTCCGTCCATCGGCAATTCTTTTAATCATACAAAGAATTATAAGCACTTTACTTATGGCTTTAATAATTCCACTTTGAGAGGGAATATTTGAAAAAAAAATGTATATCGCTACTGAAAAAATAAAAAAAAAGTACAATAAATTCTCAATAGCTGAAGATTGCTATTATCTGCTCCAGAAATCAAGATATTTGGTCCTAATAATTTTTGATTTTCAGTTAATCCCTTTTCTGTCTAATCTAAGTCATTCGTTATCCTAATGCTTGCTTTTTAATATTTCTTCCAGTTGAATTATTATTCAAACCGCCTTCATCTAAAAACAGGGAGGTACAGCAATATATGTAACAGCAGCAACGTCAGCGATGGGTATTCTATTTATTGCCTTCTCCCTTTTTCTTTGGACTAATAAAATTGTGAATTAATTGAATTAGAGAAAGGTTTATTGGAGCAATAGCGACTTGCATTGACCACCTAAATTGACAAATAACCTCATAGGGTGCAATTAAAATAGACCCCATTTACGAAGGAAATACCTCCCGCTTTGTTGACCTTATTCTCAAGGAAACCTCTATAGAGAAAATCCTTGTACTCCGTAGAGTTGTCAACCTCTTGCATCTCTCAGACCAGACGTGTTCTAATACATTCCTGTCCCCCCCCGGACCCCCCCCTTCCATGTAGCCTCTCCTTTCTGACAAGTAGGACGACGACCTGTGGCCGAAACTTGGCAGGTGCCGCCATGCAAGTACAATTCTCCTGCGTTCTAATGCCCTCTCGTTTTGCCCTCCCGTGTCGTTCTAACGACCTCTTGCGGAGAAGATCCGCGTGCTTCGCGTACTTCACTCCAGCGTCGTCGCCTTGGTCGTAATTACAGGTGCTTCGTTCGCGTTTTTTTTTCCCAACTTATTTTTACGGCACAGGGCCCACCATAGCTGCAGGCCTTCGGGCCCCGCCTGCGTTGTAAACGGGTGACACATCGCCGACAGAGTGACCCCTGCTTGAGGGGGGGGGGGGGGCTCTGCGCGCACGTGCAAAATTCTCGCAGACGGGGTCATGGTGGAGATGGCGAGCCCGATAGGACAAACGGTTGGTTGAAAGTGCTACCACACTTCTGTGTGGCAAGCTCCCCCACCCCCCTTTTTTTCTCTCTCCCCTTGGTCAATAAGAAAGATAGTATAAGTTTACTGTACTGCCTGTAGGTGGTTAGCAGTCTTTAGTTTGAAGTGGTGACACCTCGCGGCAGTATTGATTACTATCAAGTGAGATGGTGGAGTTTCGAAGATAAGGAAGTTTGTTCGCAGGCGCGTATCGACAAAGTTTTTCCTTTTTTGCGGTCTTTGCGAACAGGTATACCAATCAAATAAGACTTTTATGTGTTCATTAAAAAAGTTGCACGAGACATCAGCACTCAATTAATAACTTATGGCGTACCTAAGATTCTTTCCCCTATTACTTCTATTGTACTTGATAGGGAACTCACAAATCAACTTCCTACGTGTTCGTTTTTTTTATGACTTCGGCAGTATTTTTATTGTTTAGTCATGTACAACGAACATTTGAGAAGACTTGTTAACATGTACAATGTTTAATTTTTGATGACAGGCGAAGCGCCCTCTTACGAGTAAAAAGTGAAGCATCAGCTTTCAGTATGTGAAGGATTGTTATAGCAAGCACAGATGCGAATGAATCTTGAAAGAAAAAAAAAATATATATATATAAAGGGGGAAGATGATTTTTTATAAGACTACCACCCACAAAATGTTTTTTTGTAAACCTATGGTATATTCGGACCATAAAACGACTAAGTTTTTGTTCTATTTTTTTCATATTTTTATTTAGTTTTTGCATACTTGGGAAACCATGCTCTATAGACATGGAACATTTTTCAAGCCACTTCAGGCCTCCAATAAGCAGGATGGTGATCTCACCCTAGCGATGAAATCGATCTCCCGCCTAAAGACCATGTCGGCGGCAAAAACTGATAAAACTGCATTGATTTCAATTTTACATATTTTCTTGAATTTAGAGACACCAAAATAGTGCTTGCCTGGGGGTCAAAACGGTCCTACTGGGATCGAAATATTTATGGATTTTCAGTTTAATTACAATCATGAAATAAACTTATTTGTTTTGTTTTTTAATTATAGATTGAAAATGCGGAATAAATATTTAGTATAAAAGTAAAATAATTTATAATAACAAGAAAATATTTAAAAAAAATTCTATCTCTCTTAATATTTCAATCTCTCTTTCTCTACCCTATGAAATCCTGAATCTATATTATGCCATTACGTAAAAGCACATTTTACTAGGGTGGGGGGGTCATTTACTTCCTTCGCCACATAATGATATATAATTTTCTTTTTTCCTCCACTCATCACGTGTTTATTTTTCTTTTATTTTAGGTACGGAAACAAGTTTTATGTAGTATAAGTGTGGCTTTTATCTTCCGAACTGATAAATTCATTTTTAGAGTTTGCTCTTGTAACTGGGAAAGGATTTTTTCCCTATAATATATCGCTTGATATTCGATCAGAATTACTTTTATATTGTATAAACGTTGTGCAGCGACTGCACTGCATAATTCAGGGGAATCTGATTAGAAGGTCAAATTCCAGATGATTGGAGGAGATCTCTCTCGTAGTTTCCATCTATAAAAAAGGGAATAAAACTGAATGTAAGAATTACAGGTATTTATTTCCTACTTTGGGGAAGGAAAGCTTGGTGAAGAACAAGCTGGATTCGGGTCAAAAAGAGCTTGTTAGGGTCAGCTTTTCACTTTATGACCAAGATTTGAGAAAGCAGAATATACCAAGGATTTGTACTTGAGTTTTGTCGGAAAAGACATGCTACAAAGTGTCCAGAGAAAAGCTTTCCAAAACACTACAATTATATGGGATGAATGGAAGATTATACAAAGCAATGCATAGTCTTTATTTAAGTTGTGAGTCAGCAGTTAGAATTGAGGAAGTACAGGAAGATGGCTTAATGTTAAATCTAGTGTCAGACAAGGATGTACATTATCCCCTCTCTCATTCATTATCTATATGGATCACATTATGAAAAAAAGCGGTGTTAAACCTGATATCAAAATTGGAGGTGTTAATCTCAGCTCTTTTCTTTATGCAGATGATGTTATTTCTGAACATATCGGGTGCAAATCTCCAGAATTCTGTAACTAAATTGAATAACCGCTGTAACAAATTTAGCATGAAAAGCAGCAATAAAAAGGCCAAAACTATCTAAAAAAAAAAAGTCAGGAGCATAGAAAACTTCAGCTGCATTCTGAATGGAGTATCTACAGAACAAGTAAAATATTTCAGTTACTTACTGGAAATAGACAACAGAATAAGCGAAGCTGATCTGGTGGGTAGCCAGATGAATGTATTTATATGGAATAAGAGAGAAATTAGCCAAACCACCAATAGCAGTATACAAGACAGTGTTCAAACCAGTTTTAAATGATGGATCTGAGAATTGGGTAGAAATAAAGCACTTGATCAAAGAGACTAGATAACACAAATGTGAGAGTTCTGAAAATAATTAAGGGAGTGAACTATGACATCGATAGCAGAATCATATTAAAAATGAAGATATTTGAAAGGAACTTAATGCTACCAGCATTCAAGAATGTGTCAGCAGAGCTAATCTAAGGTGGTATGGCCACTTAAATAGAATGGGTGAAGAAAGGTTAGCAAATCAGGTATTTGATGTCAAGATGGCAGGAAAGAGACCCAGAGGAAAACCTAGGTCTAGGTGGGTTGATTCACTCAGCCCACCATATCAAACATTTCTTGCTTCCTTAGAAGCAAGAAATGTTTGATATAAACAATATTGGAGTGCTCACGAGTAAGAGATTGATTTGGAGGAAAATTGTCGATAGCAGATTAATAATAACGTAAACTTAATCATGTAGTGCTGTCATAGTAGCCTGAACACCCTTGAGGGTACATGTCAGGAAATTGATGATGATATATTGCTCAGACGTCTTTTTTAAAAAAAACATTGTTCTGTTCTTTCCACTCTCCCAAATGATAAATTTACAAACCTTCTGGTTTGTAAATTTAAATTAAGTATGAGTTTATGGCAATTATCCCAAAGGCAACTAAACGCATCACGGTATTATGTCTCTGTATAAATACTTCAAGTTATCTTTTAGTTTTGGTTACTACTTCACCTTTCATTATTCGCTTATATTTTCTTTCTTCTTCTTACGTGGACTCCTATGAAGAAGGAAATAAAGGGGGGAGGAGTATGCTTTTTTTTAAACAAAAATAAATACCACACGCAGATAGTTACAAATATTTTTTACCTAGAGACACCGGAAGTTGGTCATGAACGTCTGTTTCCGCCTATGGGCTAACTGATAGGAAGGTGACAGAAGTTCTGGTGGGGGAGGTTAAAGTACCTGGTTACCTACAGCACCATGTCATACGAGACATGGTGTAATTGCGTGGGTGGGGAAAGGACAGCAAAGGAAATTACTCAGTCTAGTAGTGCGTTTCGAGCAGGGGGAGGGGAAGTAAAGGGGAGTTCAAGAATCGTTGTCAACAGTTTCCTGTAAAACTAAGCGTTCTGTACCAAACTACAGCTGTTCTGCTTTACTCAGCTGCCTTCCCCTCTTCCGGTAGATGGGGGAAAGCTCGAGGATACGGGGAGGGTGGGAGGATGGTTATTGTAGGTGGTCTAGCATGACATAAAAAAAAGTCAAACAACCTGCACGTCTGTGGAAAAGCAATACAGGTGTGTTTTAAGGGGTGGAAGGGACAACGACCGGCTTCTGAAGGGACGTTGTCTCCCATGAGGGGGGGAAGACATTGATTACGGGTCGCAAAGCAACTATTTTGGTAATGATGATGTTTCTGTAAACTAATGCGAATTGAGAACAAATTTTGGACTAATGGAAAAAACTGTTTCTGTAGATTGTTGTTAACATAACAGGATAGCACACAATTCTATTCGACTGTGTGTGTGTGTGTGTGTGGTATTATGGTCTCAACATCTGGCCACTCTTCGACGGTAAACAACTTTCGGCTGATACCGTCCGTAACCTTGGGTTTGTTTTCATCGCTACGAATCTGGGTTAGACGTAATAAATATAGGATGCATAGCCGTCTGTAAATCTTGAACTCAATTTAATTTGTCATTGCAGTTTCTTCGGAACAGCTCCCAGTAACTGTGAGAATGACAAGCAATCGGTTATTCAATTCTTTTATTCTCCAGGGATAGATAGAACATTTGTACAGAGAAACCGGCTAAAATCTATTAGATTGTGGGACAAAATATCTTTCATTTGCTATTAATAATAAGGCGCAGGGTTTTATTATAAACGCAAATGCAAATTTCACCTTCTGGTATGAGACCGAGGCTTTCTTGTTAAAACGCTGAAGTGGTGGAATGTCGGGTTCTTCAATCTAATCAGAAGAATACAAGAAATAAAAAACTGGGTCCTGCCTCAGTTACTACGAGCATAACCCCAAGTCACCTTAAACTGGCTTCAAAAAAATTAAAATAAATAAAATACCATATTTGCTTTCTAGAGCAGGTTTTCTAAATCACGACACCACAGGTTAATAGGATACTTAATATCTGATAGGTTAAAACTTTTCATGCAGATTTACATAATATAATGTGTGTGGGTGTGGGTGTGTTAACACAGTTTCTATGCTTGTATAGTTTTCTTTTTATCGAGACTCTAGACACCTAATAGTCCCTACGATCTACTAGTAATTCATACTTCCTATTCACCTTCTCTATGGCCAAAAAACGGAGGAGATCTAAAGAAGAAAAATGTTATTGTAATCTATAGCAGTCGTATAATTTTATTAGTAATAATCATATATAAGATACAGACTTTTAATGCAAGTATTTATTGGGGTAAAAAAAAGATGCAACAATGCATACTGTAGATGACAGTTTGTAGTATAAAGGGTTTTTGTTGTTATTATTATTATTATATCTCATGAACAAGTACAGTCAATTTTGTCTTTTAATTCTTGTAATGAAGTCATTTCTGATAAGCACACTTTATCCTTTACATATTATACATTATTTATATATGGTTGGCATATTATACATAATATTACATATTATAGAATAATAATAATCTACAGTTGTAAGATCGAAACTAGCAGACGGCCAGAAAATTAGTTATCAATTTATCTACCGAATTATCTGTTTGGGAAATAGACTTCCACAGTTCTCGACAAACCGTGGACTTTTTTTTTTTTTTAGTATACATTTATTTCAATGGGATGCTTGCGCACAAAATTATGAACCTTAAGATTATTGTTATTATAACATATGGGAAATATTTGCATTCAAACACCAGTCTAAAACTGTGTATGTATCAACATATGAATATTATTCACTAAAAACAAATATAAATTCTTAATGTAGAGAAATTTTATAAAAAATAGTACTAAAAATTCCTAAAATCTTATTTGAAATTCGATAATAATTCCTACACCTTTTATGATATGAGATAGGCTGGTAATAGAAGATTCTAGAGTGATATCATAATTGTATATAGTGTTATCGAAGTGAATTTATAATTTAGCGTTCTGTATTCAACTAACTGCAAACATAAAATACTAAAATATACTAAAAAAATTCATTTTATTATAGTTAAGAGTGACTAATAAGGAAGAAGGTCACATATTAACATATGGGACCTTACCGGCCATTATGGATCAAATATTAAACATGAAAGGTCTGGGATTTTCTGAAGCGAATAATGTATCTGTTTCCATCTAGATGGCGCCACTAATACTACTCGCCAAACATTAGAACAGCTTCCGAAAGACATAGAGCAGTAACCAAAAAACGCAACATTAAAAGTTAAATGCGAGTTCGGACCTTTGTGAATATATGAAATTATAAATTAATAACCAATTTTTGTTCCTAAATTACTTGCGTAGAAAAAAGTCAAGCAGAAATACTCGAACAAGGCACACTTAATAATGCCTAATAAAAATCTAATTAGATAACTAATAATGGGATTTGATCGCCTGATTTTTTTAATTGTAGAATTTAATTATTTTTTTTTTAAATTAATGCATTTTATCTTCCTCTTTTTTCCCCGGCGCATCCTGTTTATGAGACACGGCTCTAAGTTGCACTTGACAACGTGTGGTACATCCTTCCAAGGATTGGGGGGTTTCCGGATTATAGAACTACGTCAAACGTATAAATCAATCATACAAGGGGACAGCAGTGACACCAACATTGATATGCATATATACGAACGACCTCCAACAGCGCGAACCTGCCCATCGTACTCGACAATGCTACGGTACTAGTAAACACGAATAAACCTAAATTACTGCAAGAAGGTCACAATAAAGTGGGACAACACCGTTCGCCCACTTAATTGTCCTAAACTTTACCCTGACCGACCTGTGTGTGTGTGCAGTCTTGTTTCGCACCATATCATTAGGATGCATTTCTAAGAACATCTTGGATGTGTTGTGTGAAGGGAATTTGAAGCAATATTCCTTACTTTCACATTCATCCTCTCTCTTTCTTTCTTTCTTTCTTTGCCAGTATTGTCACTCTGTTATAACCGTGGTGTTTTCATTAATATTTTTGTAAACTTTTGTTAGATATCTAAAGCAACTTTTTGTCACCGTAATCGATTTTCAATTATTCTAGATAGCTCAGTTTTAGAATACAAGAAACAAACAAACGCATTGCAATAAAATAAGCGAAAAGCGCAGACTTTTTCCCCTTAATGTTTTATAAATCTTCTCTTCCTCAATAGCCTATCTTCACTCTAATTTTTATACATATAAGTTTATCTAAAATATTGATATTAAATAATAATGTATCTTATATTCTATTAAAATCTGTAAAAATATTTTTAAATATGCAAAAATTCTCATAAAAAATTCTGAAAATATTACGTGCACCTTTATGTATGTTATATTATCACTTTACAAATTAAAAAATATATATATATATATATATATATATTATATTATTTTCAGGGGGATTTGGTGGAATCGACCCTGAGATGCGGTCATTAATTCCCTTGGAGAGTAATGGATGCAATGCTGCAGCCAATGAAGTTCTAACTGACGCTCGGCTATTGCTATTACCCTCTTGCCATGATCAGAGCTTTAATAGCTCAATAACACCTTATTCCTACACTGTCCTCTACAGATAACGGGGAAGACGAAAAGCATTCTTGCTTCGCCCCTTTAAGCCAGTCCTTATAATAAGTATTTTCTAGAGAAATGTTGCTAAAGCAGTTTTGTCTAAAAAAATAGAAGCAGTCTGGTTTGTGCTAAAAATATAATACATAATGATTAATATATATATATATATATATATATATATATATATATATATATATATATATATATATATATATATTATCCTTATAAGGACTGGCTTAAAGGGGCGAAGCTAGAATGCTTTTCATCTTCCCCGTTATCTGTAGAAGACAGTGTAGGGACAAGGTGTTATTGAGTTATTAAAGCTCTGATCATGGCAAGAGGGTAACAGCAATAACCGAGCCTCAGTTGGAACTTCATTGGCTACAGCATTGCCATCCAAGGGTATTAATCACCGCATCCTCATATATATATATATATATATATATATATATATATATATATATATATATATATATATATATATATATATATATATATACATAATAATATTTGATAATATTTTGTGTAAAAATTACAATGACTAATGTTAATGATTTATATGTTTTGTGCAAAAAATAATAGTTAATGATTAATATATATAATAATAAAATTATACAATGCTAAGTAATTAATATTGTAATATTATATAAAAATTCCTTACCTGTATAAATGCGCTATACGTTTAGAAAAATGCCTTATGTGGATGGGAGCCGTATAAATAAAATGATATATATATATAATTATTTATTTATTTAATTTATTAATATATATAGATAATTTAAATATGGCCTTCTTTTTAAATAATATGTTTAATTTACGGTGTACACCTTTTATTATTTTATTTAAAATGAAATGAAAGAACGGGATCATTTATGTAAACATAAATTTCACAAGGATTTCTTTCATAGGAATCTGTTCTCCACATGCTTATATAAAAGAGGAAAGATATCTATTAGCACATTGCTTATATATAGAATGCTTTTTTTTTCTTTCTTTTTCTTTTTTCTTGTTCCAACGTATCTTTCATCTTGCCGCTTCAGCGCTTGTTTCGAGCTGTATTTTAGGTTGTCCAGTCCAGTGTGACAGACATGAGATGTTACTATGACGACGGAGACTCCGCCTTTACGCCTGATTGGTCAGTGTGAAAAGGCTTAGAGCATCCCTCTCATAGTGCACGGCTGTGCTGAGGAAACCAGTGTCTTGGTTTGGACGAAACAGAAATCTTTAATCTTATAGAGTTTCTCGCGTCAATGCACCCCGTCGCCATTCGCTTACTGCCCTCAGTGTCTCTTCCGTCCGCTCGGCAAGGCTCGCTTATGGGTCATTTTAGGTCAGCATTGCCAAACAAACTTCCAATGGGGTGGGAGGCAAAATGCTTTCATTGGAACGTCTAAGCTACATTCGACTGGACTTAAGTTTTTGATAAAGTTGAATTACGAAAGAAGAAACGAATAATAGAGAGGGAAAAAAGAGAGAGAGACAGAATAAGAAAATAAATAAATTCCCTTTAGTTTCCATTTAAAAGAAAAATTAATCGATATGGGCAGCAAAACAATAAAAAAAAAGACTTTCCCTAATATGATCTATTAAATTGTCGATATCAATTTAATTGATATCGATCTATTAAAAGATCGATATCAATTAAATATTGATATCGATCTTTGATATTGTTTTACTGAGTTCACAATTTTCAAGATAGATGGCGCGTCTGACGCATATTAAAGTTAATTCGTTGGATTAATAAATGAACCTAGATTAATATAACGTGTTTTAAACAAATTTAAATAAATAATAGGGATAAAAAAAAGTGGACATGTAAGTATTCTGCTTTTACCAAATTTGATATTTTGTACTTGATTAGTAAATATGGATTTTGCCCAACTTAACTAAACATTAAATAATATTAGCCAAATGTAAAGCTTTTTTTGACTCCCTAGGAACTAGGTTACATTTTAAAACGTTTATTTTATCCTTTTGTAATTTCAGCCTAGTTTAGCGAACTATCTTGATCTAGTATTTCGTTATAATGTTATATCTAATATATTTCTTAAAAATCATACTTTGTGATATATTATTCAAAAATTTTAATAAATATTTTTTAGAAATATAATTAACTTTTTAAATTTCTGAAAATATCACAAACACACCATTAAATATTCCATATTATTGTTCTATAATCTTCCTGACAGAGAGAAGTTTTTAATTTGAAGAACTGAATCCAATACTCTTGGAGGGTAATGGATGGCAATACTGTAGCTAATGAAGTTCCAACTGAGGCTTGGCTATTGCTATTACCCTCCTGCCATGATGATCAGTGCTTTAATAGCTCAATAACGCCTTATCCCTACACTGTCCTCTACAGATAACGGGGAAGATGAAAAGCATTCTTGCTTTGCCCCTTTAAGCCAGTCCTTATTATAAGGATAAGTTTTTAATTTGATAATTTATTTACTTCCAGGGTAACGAATGGCAATGCTGTAGCCAATGAAGTTTTAACTGAGGCTCGGTTATTGCCGTTACTTAGCCATGACTAGAGCTTTTAGCTCAATGACACCCCATCCACACAGATTTTCTTCATTCAGATGACGGGATAAAAGAGTCAAGGACTCAGTCCATCTCCCAGTTCTTTTAAGAACTTTAAGTTTTTAATTTATATTTTTAGAAATTAATTTAGTTGTGTTCGTATGTCATTTGTTTGTTTCCAGGGTTGGAAAAAGTCATTTCCAAAACAAAATACTAAACGTCATAGTGATTTCGACATTTTTTTTTTTTTTTTTTTTTTTTTTAATTTATAGAAAGGGGTCTATTGATTAGCCTTGGATAATGCTTAATCCATGGAATATGACCTATTTTGGAGAATTGGGAAGAGTTATACCTTGGAGGTGAAACCAACGTGTACAACTTCACAACAAAATCTGATCATCTAAATGCTTTTGGAACTGTATACTAGTGAAGACAGATTCTCCTTAGCTCAGTCGAGATTGACCATGGTTGGAAAGATCCAGGTTCGAATTCGGTCTACAATGTAAAGAGCCTTTTGACTCTTCAACTAAAGGTGAATTAGTGGAAGGTGGGCGTAAGATTAGCCATGTGATTCTATTAAAAATTTATTGGTTTGAAAGCTAAGAATACTTGGCTATTCAGGGCCTGTAAAGAACCAATAATAATAATAATAATGAAAAAACATGTGATTCCATAAATTTATGATTTAAAAAGCAAGCGCCTCGTTTTCTCCTATGTCGGGTTGCTTAAAAAAAAATACCAGCTTAGATCTTGTAAGGTACTTCTACGTTCATTCTTTCAATTTGTTTAAATAACTTAAAGAAATGCAAAGAAACGAACAGTTTAATTAAATAACAGCTAGTTGTTTTTTTATTATTTCGTTTCATTCTTTAATGTTTTGTTTACTGAAAGAATTAAAACAAGATAAATAACAAACAGTCTACAGGGGGAGGAGTTAAGAATATTAAAAGAGCAGTGTTGGTTTCGTCTGCAGTACAAATAAGTACATATAAGATCTTCAAAGAAAAGAAAGCTAGTTATTTCATAAAATAGACTTTTTTTTTTTTCTTCCCTTCTCTTCTTTCTCTGTCTCTCTATCTATCTGTCGATCTTTTCCGAGCGCGTGCCAATCCAATCGGCGGGAGGCCAGTGTCCACAACAAGCTGTCTCATTTCATCCTGTGCTGGTCCTGTAGCTTCACTTCCACTCCAACGATCCTGCCAGAAGGGGGACAGCTTAATATGGCCCGCTCACTGAGATTCTCTACTCCTGTAAGGAGCGTATCGTCAAAGCGGCACAGGGCCTGACGACCTGGAAAGCATATTGCACTCATGACTAGTGCAGCGTCGCCAAGGGATTATTAAGACGTCAGCGAAAAATAAGAGCTGGTGTGCGGCTCTAGTTTCTTCCCTCCCTCCCTCTTCATCCTCCCTTCAATACATCTCCACACACACGCACACAAGCACAAAGATATAGCCAGAGAGAGAGAGAGAGACTCTTAGATACTTTCCCCCCCCCCCTCCTCCTCCCTGTGTATCCCAAGTTTTGCCTCTTCACTCTAAAAACAGCAACGTTTATACCGTGTTGTCATGGTTACCGGAAATAAATTCTATGTTGTTCGATGAGTGAAAACCTTAAGCACTGTTCACACAACAAGAGAAAGTTTTGAGAGAAATTCCATAAGGGGTCAGAAAGATAGCTGGCTTGAAGATAGAATGGAAAGGAAGATGGTGGAAGACTTTTTTTTTTTTTATTCTTTGTAAGAGGCTTCAATGGAGATTTGCTGTTTTCTAGGTTGATACTTCAAGAAAAAACATATCTCGGTGATATATTGACTTCTAACATTTGCATAATCGTAGATTTTTTTTCTATTTCCATTCCGTTGATTTCATAGCTTCCTTCAGCTATTTAATCATTTGGTAGGCGATCTGTTAATGGAAATTCGCATACTATTTTAGTTTAAATTCATGGATGAAAAATTATCTTAAACATTTTTTAAATCAATAAAAGCCACATAGATTTCTTTTTTTGCTTTTTTTTTTTGACATATTAATCGTACCAAATATTTCAGAACAATGAAACAAAATACTTTACAAAAGTTTATTTATGTTTCTTACCACCAGACGTCGCCAAAGTCCAACAACACATCCATTTATCTTTTTAAGCTCCAAACAATATTATTCATTTATACAAAACCTAAGCTATAAAATATTAATATTACAAAATATATTCATATATCCGTCGCAGTAAAATAAAAAAAATAAACAGAATACATTGTTTTAGTTTCAATATCTTCAAAAAACGGAATCCTGATTTAACACTACTCATAAGCGATCGTTATGCAAATCATTTATAATAATGAATCTATTACTATAGTTACTCACTAGATGGAGCCAGGAGTCAGTAACGTTAAAAGTACGTATGCGTGAACAGTCAATGTTAGAATTCTATTCTTACACTGTGTGCTGTGAAACAGGTATAGACAAAACAAATTATAGAGGCTGAAGCTTGGGAGGATATAACTCAAAATGGGTGGGACCTAGTAAAGTTGCAAAACAAGAAACATGTACTCGTCACGAAATATCCTATCAACAACACTAACATTACGCCTATAATGGCATCTATAATATGGAAAAGTAATGAATGTAATTTATTGTAGTATTGTTACTGAATATACAGTCATACGTACTGTTAAAATCGCATTGCATACACTGTTGTTCTTTACGAGATTGGAAATATTTATTAGTTTAACAGAAATGTCGCTAGAATAACATAATCTAAATGTATCGATATAATTAAGAGTTAAAACTAAATCTTATTCCAACACAGAAATACTGTATATTTTTTCTGTTCTTATACGGTAGTGCCACCTAGTGAGTAATAAGAGTAATGCTCGATATTTTCTTTAAATGATACTAAATTCTGGTTAAAGGCTTTTATTTCAGCACGTAAGAATCGAAATATTTTGGAATTAGATGAAGTATCGAAATGATGTTTTATTTTCTTTCTTTTTTTTTTTTAATTGTTCATGTTTTGTTGTAGTTCGGAATTCTTTCTAAACCTTTCAACCAACTTGCTTTAATTGATTAGCTCTGAGACTTTACAGGAACCTATTTTCTGATAAAACTTCATTTTAAAAACTCTCACTCGCTTTTTTTTTTTAATAAAATTTTAAAAATGAAGACGAAAGGGCGGGTTCTGACTTGAGAAAGTAACGGCAACGAGACAAGGATGGAGAGAAAGATAGAAAAAGGGTGAAAAATAAATACTGATTGGTAGATAGAAACATCGAGAGAGAGAGAGAGAGAGAGAGAGAAATAAGTAAGAAACGAAAAAAAGAGAGAGAGCGGTAGATCTTCAACTTTTCTTGATCGATCCCGATTCTTTCATCGTGTGTGTGTCGTAGTTATTAGTTCCGGGATGACCCGATAAATTTTGAACCTTTCTGGATGGATTGATTACCAGAATCAATACCCCCGCCAGGTCAGCCAGGCCATCTGAAGTTTTTCTCAACGTATATATTACGAGACAGAGACTTCGTCTGTGAACCAAGAATTAAACCCAACGAAAGCCATTGCGGATAAACAAGGGCAGTGACGAGTTAAAAATTAGAAATTGTGGGTGGCCCGGCAATTTCCTCGCTCATTAAGGGGAGACCTCATGAATACTGAAGTATCCAGAAGTATGCAAGGGGTGACTACAGGAACGTGAAGGCAGCATCTCTACCGTACTAACAAGGGAGTTCACAGTTCAACCAACGATGGAGCCTCAATTGCTTTTCCCCTATAATAACTAAGCGGTCATTTTTCATCTTCCTACGTTCCCCCTTCCCCCAGTCTTCCCACCTCAGTACGTCTCTCTCTTTCCTCGCCAGCATCCGTTTGTGGAGGCTCTCTCTCTCTCTTTGGCGCGCGCGCTCCAACATACCCCCGATCCGAATATGAGAGCCATTTATTATTCATGCTACGCAGATTCGGGAAGGCCTGTTGTCAGCTCCAACCTTGATATATGATTTGCATGCTCACGACCCTAAGCCTATGTGCTGATGAGCTATAGCGGAGACTACGGACCGTACAGTCCTAATCCACCCCCCCCTTCTGCCGTCCCTCCCCTTCTGCTTTCCGCCCCGAGCTCGTCATCCCGCCCCCCTCAACCTTTTCTCTCCCCCCCCTCCTCCGACGGTCGTCACCGTCTCCGACCGACGGTGTCGTCGTTCTGCTGTGTTCGGCGGAAATTCCTCTCCCTGCTAGCCGGGATGCTGTCAAGAGCGATGCGGTATCGATCCCCCTCATCCCTCATGGAGACATGGCTAAATGAGCTTTTACAAGGGATTCGCCGTAATTCTGCGGTGGAACTAAATATTGCACTTATATTTGTCAAAGTTCCTCATCAGCAAACCCCCTTTTCTCTCCAATGCTTCCTCCCCCTCACCCCTCTTCTCCATTTTGCCATGCGATGTCGGTGATTTTCTTCTATCGAAGTGTAGGCGTAGTTCTAATCGGTCTTTCTTTCTTTTTTTTTTTTTATTTCTTCTTTCTGTACGAATAAACTCATGAAGAATGGTCTGTTTGTCCTTCTGTCAATCTGTAGGATGGTTTAGTGAACATTGATGTCACATTGCATTCGCAAGTAAAATGGTTTAAAAGACGCTAGCGTTGCTATCTTATGTTTTGAATGCCTTTTCAGGCGACATGTTTGGGAGCTTAACATATTACAATTTGAATATTAGTAGAAGTCGATTTTTGTGGATTTATATTTCTTTTAAATGGATTTTCGGTTATTATTATTTTTTATTGAAATATATAATCGAGTAGTTATTTTGGCTACCTATAAAAATAAACTCAACGACTGAGTATTAAAAAATACTTATTATTAACATGCTAAAACATTCGTAACTGTTTCTTTGAGAGAACGGGACAAAAGCTAAATGATGAGAACTGTAAATTATTTCATAAAAAATTTAATTTTTATTATTTAAAAAAGAATACTTTTTTAAAAGAAAGCTTTTTAGACTATTTAAAAATCATATTTAAAATAATCTCTTTAAAACATTAAAAATCTCTTTAACACCTACAATTTAATATAATAATAATAATACTTCAAGTTTCTCTTGGTTAGTTCGCGTTTTTTCTCATCACTAAGCCAGAGGTCGCTGATGTACTTGTTATATAATTTTAAACAATTGTTTTTAACGTGAGCATCGAGAAGACTAACTTCGTTAGTAAGATCACACGTGTTTAACTTACGTTGTTTTTATTGTAAAGTTGTTTTTCAAAGCGAAAAAAAATTAGCCATCATACACTCAACCTTCGTATGGAAGTGCTAAGAGTCTAAGCTATAGCGGTAATACATAAATGCGTTTTTTTTTTTAAGGCTGGTATAATAATTGAAAGTCTGTTTACAACAGAACTATTATTTATCTCTACATATGTGTTGATACTGACGATAAAAGTCACTAATGTACAAATGAATATGGCAAAAAAAAAAAGTATGTGTAAACAATTTTACTATTTTATTAGTGGCAGAGATTTCTCACTACTTTCTCGGTAGAAAGTGTCTTTATCCATATAATGATGAACGTATGGAGGAGTGGGTTTGTTAATATTTGCACTTAAATGTTTCTGGTTTTAAAAAAAAATGAATGACTCGGTTTTGAATACAAGTCCAAATAACGCGGAAGTTTGTTTCCACATTTGAAATAATGAAGGGGAATGGGGTAGGGGAGAGGATGTGAATAAAGTATTACAACATTTCGTCCCTGCTATAAAACTGTCAAAAGATCCGTCTTTGCCAGATTTATTTTCTCTATAAAATCTACTCTAACATAACCTGATGCCGGCAGGTGGCGAAGCGTGTCACGACACAGTTTAGGAATGTACACCAACCACCCCCGTGAGTCACCAAAAATAGGTTGCGTATCTAGTACCAAAATAAAAAAATAAAATAAAATAAAACATAAATAAAGAGGTAAACAAAACAGAAGAGTAAATAAAAAACATAGGAATTGGTGTGTCAAAAATCTCATCAGCACCCATTCAAGTGACCAAATGAAGGTGGTTTTGCTAGCGAGGTTATTTTGCTTTGATTCTTAACGCCATGTTTTTTAAAAGCGTGTTGGCTCGTTTCTAGGTATTGAGAAACCACGTGATACATTGCCTTGATTGCATGTGACGGAAGGATTTTGAACACGTGCTTGCTAGAGTAGCGTCAAATGGTGCAAATATCACCAAGGGCGCACCTCTCATTATAATGAAAAGACATCTTAGGAGTTTTGCTTTCTTTTCTTTTTTTTTTTTTAAGTAAACCTCCACGTGCATGACATGGCATCAAACACACACACACACACACATACACACAAGTTATATAATATCCATATATATATATATCGTTCACCAATTGACAACAACGATATCGTTGCAGATCTTCAACTACTGCAAAGTGCGCCTGCGCACAAAAGCTTCTAATACAGTATTTCATTTTCTAAGTATTAATATTTAGTCATTCCTATCATCACAGCCTCCCTTTTATTGACAACATCAACAGAGAGAACGAAAGAGAGAGAGAAGGAACAGGAGACACGGATCATCTACTGTATTTATACACTGTGAGTCTTGGCGATGAAAAGAACCCGAGATATTTCTATGCTGTGTTTGTAAAGCTACCTCTCTCTCTCTCTCTCTCTCTCTCTCTCTCTCTCTACAGAAGTCGGTTCCGTTGCTAAGGAGAATAGCTTGTGAGAGAAGTCAATTAGAGCGAAGAGTGGCAGTCGCTTTCAGAAACGCTGGAGGGAGTGGAAATGAGGGGGGGGGAAGGCACAACATAGGTCTGATAATAGCAGACGGATTTGGTTGCCATTGTCTTCATGTAGGGTGCATTTTTATCCCTCCCGTCGGGTTCATGACTAGAGAACGTGTGCGTACGTACTTGTTACCATTTTCAACGAATCACCACATTTGACCATTGCTTTTAACAAAGCAATGGACAACAGTATTGCTTGAAAGAGCGAGCGAGTAAGAGAGACAGATTGGGGATGAAAGAAAAAGAGAACGTGTGGGGGGGGGGGGGTGTATGAAAGAGATGCTGGAAGAGCATTTCATGGAAAGGACTATTGTCCTCCATTTATGGAAGGATGCGGATGTTGAGGATGAACAGACTTTCATTTGCACCGGGGCATCAAAAGAAGGGTAGCGTATTGTTCGCACCTCTTATATATAAAAGCCCCACAACGCAACTCCGCCATTCCCATGTGCCGATCCCAAAAGCTCGGACTCCGAAGCAAGGGAGACGCGTTCGTTTTAACGGAGCCCATGTTGGTAGCGAGGATTTTTCATATACTTGGATGTGTGTGTTTATGATATTTCGAATTTGCCCTGCGAGTGTTTCTTTTTATTTATTTATTTAATTTATTTTTTTTTTTTTTTTTTCTCCCGCTCGGACGAACATTCTAGTCTTACGAAACCGCCCGCCATGTTTGTTTTTGCGAAAGTCGATTTTCCAACTGCGTTCGCCTCCTAACGTGTTGCCGCTGCTGAGAGGAGGGTGCCGTGTGCAACGACCCAGTAGACGCCAGGCTTCTAGTTTACAGAGGGTGTTCTTATGCCACATTTATGTGTTGCCGTGTCCAATGAGAAGACAGGATTGTTTCGGAGATATTAGGATTATGCGCGGACTATACTAACCATCGCAATAGTTTCTCGGTCGTTCATGTTGGCTTCCGTCGAAAGGAATATCATTTTTATTTATTTTTTTTTTTTTAATAATTGATTTCTGTAGTGTGTTTCACTTTTGCCTTGAAAATTATAACGTCGTATATTTTTAATTCCAATAGACCATTAATTATTCATTACGTCTGGTGAATCAAAGGGATCGCCCAAGCCAATGTTCATAAATTGTGTGCAATTGAGATAAAATATTTCATAAATACTCATCGCAATGTCTCTATAAATACTGTTTATATTTAGTGTTAAAATATATCTTTTAAATACGTTTAACTCTGTGAAATATTAGAAGTTTAGAGGAAAAGGATTTAGTCATTTGTAAGACAATGTTTTATTATTGTTGTGCTTAATTATTATTCATTAAAATAGTTATTACTTTTAATTGGTTAACTGTATAATCCACAAAATACTTATCAATCAATACGGGGCGAAACAAGAATGCTTTTCATCTTCCCCGTTATCTGAAGAGGGCAATATAGGGATAAGGTGTTATTGAGCTATTAAAGCTCTGATCATGGCAAGAGGGTAACAGCAATAGCCGAGTCTCAGTTAGAATTTCATTGGTTACAGCATTACTCTCCAAGGGTATTAATCACCGCATCGCCGATCCCAATACAACCTAATATTTAACATTTCTGGCTAGATGGGTGAAGCAAAATTGCTTTTCATATTCCCCTTTGTCTTGTAATGAAAGAACTTTGAATGGAGTGTTTGTGAGCTATATGCTCGCCCATTGAGGGCAGTGAAGTTAGTTGTGTTCAGCTGAACTTAAGATAGACTTTGGTCTTTTATATTTGTTAATTTCTGCTTCATTATATTCCGAGGCTTCCTTGATTAACGAGTTTGGATGGTTACTTGTCTTGGTAAAGAACTTCTCAGCTAGATTTATGAGAAAGGAAGAGATATAAGAGATATTAACTTCTCTATGGATCTGGGTGTTTCTTTTAAACCAAGGGGCATCCAGAATCATCCTCAAAGATCACTTATTCTGTGATCTTTGAAGTTATAGAATGTTTGGATTTGCTGTGTGGCTCCACGCTGGGGATGCGTAAGTGATAACCGGTCGAATTACCATCTTGAAAATTGTTAATTTTGTTTGCGTGTGCAATTTACTTTGTCTGTTGATCATAGGGTAGAGCTGTGCTAAAACTTTCGATGTCTTTGAGGTAACGTAACTAATATGTTTGCTGAATAGGAGTTTACTATAGAATCACTCCATGATATTTAACTTCAATCTGCAATGGAATCTTTACTCCCAATAAATAAATATCCTCCATGGTATGGATTTTCTTTCTTATTTTTTATAGTCCTTAAAGTCCTTATAAGGACTGGCTTATTTTTTATTTTTTATTTATATTGCTTACAACCTAATAATATATCATTATCATCAATTCATTTTACTGGTGTATCAATGAAAAAATTAATTTAAATAATTTTCTTTTTGTATGACTTATTATATTTTAATTGTAAATGTATAATAAAGTTTTATTTAATTATGTATAAAAATAAATAAAGTTTAATAGTGTATTAGAGAACAAAAAAGAATTATAAGATTTGTCCTCAGATTCTTATTTACATTCCAATTATCGTTATAATGAAAATATTAATGTTACTCACGCAATAATATCAATGAAATGCATCTATTATGGTGTTTTGTTTATATAATATGTCGCTAAAAATATCGGTTTTCTTGTTTATTATATATTTTGTTTAGAATATAATATAATATCGCAGAATGCGTTAATCTTGTTATCAATTTAGACAGTGCATTATGTAAATTAAAGAATTTTATTTATTTATTTTATTTTATTTTTTTTTTTTTTGCACACATTTCTAAACTAGATAATCAAACAGTGTTGATTAAAACATATACTTGGAGAGAAATTCTGCTCCTATTTATCTCCATTTTTTTGTGAGTAAACGAATAAAAATTGCATTTGAAATATTTTTACGACTAAAATTGCTTCGGTGTTATGCGAAGTATGTCGAAACAATCAAATGATATTAAGATTCTGAACTACTTCGGCTGATTTAATAAGTACGTTTGCTTTTTTTTCTTCTTCTCCTATTTAACTAAATTTTTATTGAAACATTTATTAAATTATTATTAACATATTGAAAAAATATAGATTTTTATAGATATTCTACTTATAAATTATGATTAAAACATACAAATTACTTTATATTATTTTCTGAAATGTTCAAAATTTTTCATACACCTATAATTTTTTAGTATAATATTATTATAATAAAGTTTGAAAAATATATTAAGTTTAGATCGTTCATTGTTTTATGGATGTTATTTGGTATAACTGGTTTTATGGATGTTATGCGGATATTATTTTACTTCCTTACTAATCAGCTACCAGAATTCTTACGTTCAGATCCATTTTTCTTTATCGAATATCGAATATAAATATAAATAAAAGAATTGTTATCGATGGCTAGATCTTTTTTTTGTTCATTGAAATGTGTTATTAAGTAGATCTCTCCTGAAAACGTTTAGAAGATGCTGAGGGGATACAGCGTTTTACTAGCTCTTCTATTTTACTTAAGTTTTTTTTTTTTTTTTTTGTCACCGTCTCTTTTTCACTATGGTTATAATACTGAGTGATTCTATTCTAGAATTTTCGTACGGAATTCTTATCATTACCTTTTTAATTTATCTTGTCATTCCCAGAAACAACATTACATCAATTCCTATTTTTTCCCGATTTTTTTTTAGAATATGAATGATATGTCTTCTATTGGCCAGCTCAATCATTATTAAGTTCCTTCATAATAATATTGAAATATCTCTTTTAGACTACTTGGTAATAGACTTGCTGAGGATAGATTTCTTCTGTAGGTAATCTTAAATATTGGTGATAGAATTAAGTATTGTTTGAGTCAGTAACCTCAATAATAATTATTTCTACGCAAATTGTATAATTATTTGTATAATAATAATGTATAATACTAATTTTAAATTGAATTCAGTTGCGGTGAATAAATTAGATTATTTACAAGAGTTCTGCCTCAATACTTACTTTTTTTTATTATCGTCTCTCTGGTCATTTTCTTATATGTTGTATTACGTATTCATCATTGATATGTAAGGATATTATGGATCCATTCATATTTATACTCAACTTCAAAAATAGTTTTTTTTTTCTAGTTTAAGATTTCTATATTTATCTATAAAATATGGATGGATCTATAATATCCTCTATTAGAACGTCTTTTCAAGTCCCTCTCCTTCCACAATGTGTTAAATCTTCCAATTAGGGTATTTAGGTGATGCACCCGGCTTGCCATTTCCCGTGATGCATCTCTCTAAGGGTGAAGAATGGTGTCTGTATACAGTATATATAATTATGAATATAATAACATAAGTTAATCCAATAATGAATGTTACACATTCATTATTGGATTAAAATTGCTATGGACAGATCTTTATGCGAGGACTTTTCCTTCAAAGAATAATAGTTTGGTATATTTATTAATTTAATTTAATATATAATAATAATACTCACGCACGCGTGCACACACACACACACACACACACGTCATTTCTTTCCCGTCTTTAAATAACCACACACATACATCACAAACAGCTCTCCAAGCCCTGAGCAACTAAACAATTTTCTAATGTTCAGCAATCAATACTTGAAAGCGTTTATTAAGTCGTAGACTGTACGTTAGCGGGTTTAATATTCTGCTTTCGCATGGAGAGTAGAATCTTGTAAATAAATGCCTTTGAACTTTATTATGCTATCTCAGCCATTCTATCAATGAGCTGAATTTGCAATTTTGACTGTAGCGTGGAGGTTTATTTGTGACAAAATCAATTTTTTTATCATTAGTCAATTCATAATTAAATTTTTCTGCTATTGGCGTAACGTGTTATTTGAGTAATTTTAACGTGAAAAAGCCATTGCAAGATGTAAATTATATTAGAGTAAGAGTATAACATTATCCTTTTTTATGTATTTTCTATTTACACATCTGTGTCAATCTAAATCTCTTAAATTACATTTTATTACAGATATCTTGGTATGCATTTAGGACCATTATGTTCAAAATTTTGTGGCAATTTTAAATATGTTTGTTAGTTCGATATTTTGATATGATTACACGCAACATGAGAGTGAACTAATCATTGCATCTGACTTTATTTGAGTCATTCAGTGACTGGGGGGATAAATGTTCATCCCAATGGACAGAGTCAGGAAACCTGGACTGCACAAAAAGTCTGGATTAGTGTATACACCTCGATTTATCTTCTTCTTTTTTTTACCACTTTATCTGAAAAATGGCCAGCTTTTATCGATTTAGAGAAATCTTTCATGATCTTCTTCTACAGCAAAGAATTGTATTCTGGAATAAAGAAATAGTGATAATCTTACTTCTTCAAAACGAGATGTTGCCATTGGAAGCTATAAGTGCTGATGAAATAATGGCGGCTAAAAAAAGTAAGAATTAGCAGTAGTGTTGTCAATGAAGAACTCGTAGAAATGGTAATGAGTTGAATTGGCATTTCGCTTCCATGGAATCCAACATGCTCTCACTTTGCTGTTTGGACTGAGTTGTAATAGAAAGTACTACTTTTTGTTGGACTGACTGTATTAAGGTTTGGTTCCATCACTGCAAATCCAGAATAATGCATTCGCTCGGATTCACTCGAATATATGTATTCAACGTAAGAAAAATACATGTAAATATTAAAACTACATTACATGATAAAGCGCTTGTATTGCGATCTGCGTGTGTTCACAGGCTGGTTTGTCTATTTCGTTGAAGGAAAATTTTGAGTTTGTGGTATTGACCCTCATCGTACTTCTAGGAATCGAACTTAACTTCATTTTACAGTCTCGATACGTGTAAAGATACAGATTCGAGCCACTCCATTGATTTTTAAATACCTGATAATGTTCACTGAGGATACATCATCTCATCCTAGTAAAATTTAAGGGAATTTCTTTCAAAACGATTTCGCTAGTAATCTTGCAATTGCAGGTATTTAGCGGGATCACTTCAGAGGAGTCTCCTTCGACCTTTACCTTCAATGTCTGAAAACAGTGAAGAAAATCGATTGAAGGATTTAATTTGGTGCTTCCATCGATTCGCATTGAATCGGTGAGGGTCACTAAATAAAATATTTCCATCAGAAAGATTGAATCCGAAAGAAAGGCGTCGTTTAAACAATGCAGAATGTCTTCTCAGAAATACGTGATTTTTTTTTTTTAAGAGAAACTACCAAAAGAATAAACTAGAAGAAACTGGAGCATTGTCATGGTGGAGAACATGGTTGCTTCTGTTTCATATCTATGGTCTCTCTCTCTTTTTTTTTTTTCCACAACCATCGTAAAACGTCTTGATAGAAAAAAAAAATAAAAAATTGAACAAGTTCCTTGTGAGAGATCCTCATCATATCAAAAAAAATCAAGAGGGGGGGGGATGCTTTTCCTCTGAGCTTTCATATGATAGCAAGGAATGCTGGCTTTTTAACTAAACGCATGCCTTTCTCACGCATAACATTTGGCACCTTCTGAGTAATTTTTTATTTTTTTATTTCGTGCAAATGTATTATTGGTAACCCATCGCAAACCCAAGAACATCCTAAACAGTCTACACTAATGACTGGTAAAAGGTAATGATCCTCTTCTCTGCGTAAAAGAGTTAATCCCCCTAACATTTAGATTGCACTTCGTATCAAAACCTTATCTGATACTCTCGGAATCGAAGCACACTGGAGCGTAATGAAGAAAAATTACTTGCTGTTGATAGAATTACTTCCCATTCGAGTACGATTCGGGTTTAGGTTCGACCGACTCAGGTTCGATTCCCATTGCATACAGAGACACGTATGAGTGTTCTTACATCATAAAACGAATGTAGTGGTTGCAGATAATACTAAAGGAATCAAGAGGTTTAATATTATAGCATTTTTACCTTCTAAATGAGTATTTCTCTTGAGGGATTTGCTGTAGCATTGTGATCATAATCTCATTAGGTTTCAGTCACGTTATGTGAAGTTTGCTCCAAGGATGAATGTAGTTGAAAAGTTAGTCGTTAAAGTATTGTCGTTAAAGTACTCGAAATTTCGAGTACTTTAACAGATATAGGATGCAAATTATAGGTTAACAAAAACAGTATAGGTTACAATACCATACAATACGTCTAGTGACTATGTTCATACGTGAAAATATTACTTCTGAGTCAAAGATGTCCTATGAACGTGGGACCAATTCTGAACAGTTACGACTCTGGTTACTTGAAACCTTTATTTGTACAAGTAAAACTACTTCTTGTGGAACTGTTTCGTGCAGTTCAGTTTCACAGAGTTAAATAAATGTTCAAAATTGCTATCGTTGTGTATCGTGACTTATTGTGTATTATGACTTATGAATATATAATAAGTTAGTAATGCATGTCGTATTGAAAATTCGCTGAAGTAGTTTCTCTGTATCCACCTTGTGTTCCGGATAATTTTTTTTTTTCATAGAAACCCCACAAATGGAAATCTAAAGGCTCGAAGTCCAGTGATTGCGTTGGTCAATTCTAATGACTATCAAAGCCGAATCATCCATCAGCAAATTCTTCATTCAGACACTGAATGAATGAGATCCGAAATAAGTCGCTTTCTTTCGCTTTGCTTTTTTTTAAAAGTCACATAAAAGTATATGGGCTAAAGGTTACATAATTAGGAAACTGTCCTAGAGACTAAAGACTGAAATTTTTTGAGCTATTTAAGATCTTCAGTAAGCAAGGAGGTAATCTGAAGATGACAATCATCCGGTGTTAAAACTGTCAGTGAATTCTTCGTCACGAAATCCACTCCCATATTCCTCAATAAAAATTCTTTGCCATCATAATATCTCCTACAGAATCCACCCATTCATCGAAAATGCCATTTTCACAATTACTTGCGATGTACCCTTTTTGTTAATTGCGCTACACATGCGCTGCCTTTTCTATAAACGTTTTAATTTTTTTTTTAATGTCGTACTTCAACATCTTTTTCCAGAGGTCTTTTAGAAATAATTCAAATGTTGTATGAATATGAATACAAACAATTCGATGCCTACTCGCTTACAGTGTTATAGATTCGAATCTCAACGATGAAGCTTCTGATTCGTAACCCATATTGATATAACACTCGAATTATTTCGGAATAACCTCAGGAACAAGACGTTGAAGTACTCTTATTGTAATCAGGAGACACTGTAGAAGCTTTAAGTACATATTTAAGTATGACGGAAAATCCTGCAGTCTTCACCTAAGAATAGTTAACGTGGATTACAAGAAATCTTCCTCTCCTAGCCTAATAATTAACCAAATAATTAACTAAAAATAAATTTTGATATTCCAGTACAGCGCACAAATAACAACTTTTAATATCTGGCGAATCTCCTTCTTTATACATTTTCCCTATTAAATTTAGTCATAATACACTCCTCCTTCCCCTCTCCACACTGTGGTTGTTTATCTCTTTCAAAATAAATTTCAGCACTTTAGCTTTTTAAATTCTTGCAGTCAAACAAGAATCAGAGAAAACCACCTACGAAGTTAAGAGTTTTCCAATCACTTCCATTCATACAACCAAAGCAAAACCCAATAAAATATTATAGTTTTCTCTGTAAATAAGCCTCAACTATCACTACTTGCTGTTTCAAGGACTTTCTTTTTTCCACGCCGCTAATATTTCTCGGCATCGGAAAACTAAAATCAGTGGCAAACATAGAGACGACGAAATTCTCGGAAATCCAACAACCAGTCAAAACTTAACATTTCTTATTGTTTTGTAGAAATCTGTTTCAATTTTTTTTTTATCATAGCATTTCACTTAAAGGTGAGTTAGTCAATTTCCTATTGTGAGGGGTTTCTTCTCCCAGAAACTGGGTTTTTTCGTCCCTCAAAACAGACAAACCATCCCATGAACACACCTATTACAGATATAAAATACTCGCTCTTAGGGGATAAAGCAGAAAAGTGGCAAACTGGCTGCATTAATGGCCTAAAACCCGTAATTAGTGGAATCAACTCATCTTGGACCGATAAGAAATGGATCGAATATAAAACTGAATTCTAATCCTAAATGACTTTCATTGTCCGCTATATGTGAGCCGCCACCCTTTTTATTTGGTCTCTAGAGTAGGGTGCCCAGATAATCTAACTCTTAACCCAATCACTACTAAAATGTGTTATGGGTTAAGAGTATTTCGGATGTGGGGTTGACATAAAAATGTCTATATATGTTCCATCTTGTCCTTGCTTGTTAGCGTTGTAATAATGAGCTAGGTCCCAACAGGATTACATGTTAAAGGCCCTCTACTCTTAGTAAAGGGAAGGTTTAAAAGCGTAATATGATTGAAAATGGTCGTAAATAGAAAACAGAAAAGTTTTTTGGGAGTAGTTATCGGTCAGATTAGAATCTCACCGATATATTTGTTGGTGATGATTACGAAAATAGA
The DNA here is from genome assembly GCF_054136105.1 of Typopeltis vanoorti. Lineage (NCBI taxonomy): Eukaryota > Metazoa > Arthropoda > Arachnida > Uropygi > Thelyphonidae > Typopeltis > Typopeltis vanoorti. Next base: position 47,698,170 of record NC_143569.1, read on the forward strand.
CATAGTACTTGGCAAGGAATGTAATATAGCGGCGATTATAAGTCAAGAGAGTAAGAATGAATTAGTTCTTTTTCTTTAGGAGAGGAAACACGTCTTAGCAAAAGGTTCTTAAGTGATGATGATTTTTTTTTTTTTTAAATTCCCGTTAATGGCTCAGCAAATTTTTTATTTTTTAAATACAGTCATGTGCAGGCGCATTGCTATGAAGAAGAAAGAAACAGTTCCCATGCCGAAGATTTATTCTCACTCATAAAAATCTTACTCATTGGGCTTGGATTTGTCTATCATATAAAATACACTGAGTCACCGGTAATGGTGATTTCAGAAAGATGAAGTTAAAAATCTTTATTCACTTTATTCAATCTTTATGATGAAGGAAGATAATTATGCAAACAAAAAAGAAAAACGGACATCAAAAAATATTGAAATGTGCTTCCAGAAATGTATAAATGTTGCAATAAGTGTAGCAGTGAAAAAAAAACATTTTTAAACAATGGCGAAGAAATTTTTGCCAAACGATATGTTTTATTCACTTATCCCAGAACCAATTGAGAACCAGCTCTTGTATATAGGTGGCGTCCTCAGCAGGAAAGGAAGTACAAGGGAAAAATGGACTCTTTCACCTTCCTGGCAATCTGTTTTACTATTAAACCAAAAAAAATTTCGACGATTTTATTTAATATTTTATATCGGATAAATAATACAAAAAAACGAAAGGCATCCTTGGAGTAACTTCTATGATGCTAAATGAATAGAAAAAAAAGACCTTATAGATCTGATTTCAGTCTTAGCGGATTCTTTAGATCCGGGACACTTCAGTTTTTGATTCCTCTGTTGAGAAAAACTGACCGTAGAATTCACACTATTTCTCACTATGACAATGCGGGTTAGGATTAAAAAGATTAGATGGTCATTTGCCATCTCGAACTTTGCATTTTGCTGCTGGAAATTAACTCAACTATCGATGATGATGAGAGATAGAAATTGACTGATTTCTAAAGTCAAGATAAGAAGGTTTCGCATATCCCCCTTTCGAGAATGATATTACACGATAGTATAAAAAATTTAATAAGCAAGAATTTCTGCTGTTGATAGGAAAGTCAGACCGATGGACCACATCTTGGAACGATGTGTATACCACTGATTATATTATTACAATGTAATAATGTAATCAGTGGCATACACTGATTACATTATGTAATCAGTGTTCCCCAATGTTTTTTTTTTATACTAATCTATCAATAAAGGCCGGTTCTGTAACGCATTAGAATGCCTTCTTTTATGCATTTCTGGTCTTCAGTGAGCACATAGCATTAAAAATGACATCGAGACTTTCATAGATATTCATGTGATATCGATATTTATAAACAATACTAGAAATCAATCAAAGTTTGGCTCTTTTTTCTTTTATGGTAACCGTCCCCGCCTTTCACGAAAATTTGTTTACTTATAACACTATTACCATATACACTCCGTTGACAAAAGTATTTGGACACCTTACGTGCCATGCAAATTTCGAATCCTACCCCATGCAAATATTCAGGGAGTGTCTGTGTAAGTTTGATAAAAAAAAAAAAAAAAAAAAATGTCCGCATGCCACGTTCAGTTGAACTGACAGACTTCCAACGTGGGATGGTAGTAGGTGTCACATCAGTGGTCTTTCAATAACATTGCTACCCGCCTCAGTACACCAAAATCCACCGTTGCTTATGTCATTCCTAAATGGAATGTTGATATTGCTACCACAGAGGGAAAATGCCTGGAAGGCCACCGACACTCATTGACCGAGATCGAAGAGCTGTGTCGAATGTTCGAGCATCCCGCACGTTATCAGCGGCAGACCTCGAAGTAAACCTTGAAAATGCTGCAGGGAAATCTGTCAGCACTAGAACTGTCCGCTGAATTGCATACCTTAGGTTACCACGGCAGAGCTGCTGCGAACGAGCCACACATCACCCCCCCCCCCACACACACACACACCCTCAACGCTATTATCTTTGAATGGTGGCTTTCGCACTGTTCCTGGATCGTAGGTAATTGGAAAAGGGCTCTCTGTGGAGCGACAAATCACGCTTCCAAATGTATTTGGATCCGAAGATTACCCGGGGAACAGTCTGGCAGGGTTGCATCATTCCAAGTGCTAAGTTTAGTGGAGACTCCGTAATGGGGCTTGGTCCATTGGCGGACGTGCCCAAATCCATGACGTCTGATGGTTACCTGGACAACTTTATGCTTTCGACTCTGTGGAAATACTTCGGCAGTGACCTTTGCATGCTTCCTCACGACAATACTCCATTCCATACTGCAGTGCGTGCCCCAGACTGGTTTCCACCAAACCACGTTGAAGTGTTGGACTGGCCTGCTCGGGTCCAGACCTCAACCCCCACGAATAGCTTTGGATCGAATTAGAACGCCGAATTCGCTCCAGATCGTCATCAGGTATGCGTGAGGAATGGAAGAGTGTTCCTGTTGCAACGTATCAGAAATTAGTTGAAAGTATACCCCGAAGGGGTGGTTGCTGTCATTCATGCCAAAGGTAGTCGCATTCAGTATAAAAATAGACTTAACAGGCATTTTTTTTTTACCACAACCTTTGTCAACATAACGTATGGAGAGAAAGTAGAGGAAAAGGAAGAAACTTGTGTTAAAAAGGTTTGTAGACCTGCAAATTATGCGTACTAAGAAATACATAAGAAAGAAGGTTTTTTCTTAAGTAGTGGGAAAGAAAAAATTGTGGTGTGAGTGGCTGAATAGTGAAGGGACGATGATCAGCAGCTTGACATGTCTTGAACGTTTAGAGAGGAGGGGGAGGATACGAGAATTACAAGTATCAATGGACAGTAATCAACAGTAATGCAAGCAGCAGAAGCTGAATATGTGCAAGAGTAGAGTGAATTAATAAGAGAGAGGGAGAGAGAGAGAATGGTCATTGATCGCCTCATTGCCCTTTCTGTATTGAACCGAAGATTTTTAGGTATCTCTAAGGGCTTGAACCGATTTAGAATTTGTATAGTAGTATAGTTAATCGGTGTTATGAGATGAAGTAACGACTTGGGCGAAAGAGAAACCTTAATTTCTTGGATATTGAGGAGACAGTAATTGTCGTGACATTTATGCCAATAAAGATTGGTATTATAGAAAAATCTCAACTAGCTAGAGATTATAATATTTTTAAAAATATCAGTATAGAAAAAGGGTTATTTTTTTGAAAAGGAATACGACAGGATGACGTTTGCTATCATTGAAGTTAATAAGTTTATCAGAATCTCAACGAAGAACGGTTGCAAAATAATATAGAGTTTCACTAGTAGGTATTTTCGATGGGTTTAATTTGAATAGCGAAGATTTGTCATTGAGAAAGAGTTGGGCAACATACAATCATCAAAAATTGTGATTCAGGATAAACATGTATCTACCATTACATATAATGTGTGGTGAGAGACAATGCTAGCAGCCTATTCGCAGAAGGTCAGAAGACAGACCATATGATGATATCATGCTTCATAGGCCTTTGGGCCAAACATGATCAAATGCTGTAGAGATACCAAGCGCGAACACTGGAGATTCTCGAAACGTTTCCATAGCATTTGTCCGAATGTGTGTGACAAAAGCAAGAAGATGTGTGGATTTACGGTGACAAAATTAATAGTGTTGATCATTTATTTTCTGATAGGTTTCCAGGCGTCGTAGAAGTTGAGTGCTCGTAGTTTTCTCCGTTACTCCAGAAAGAAGTGAACAGCAATAAAACGATAATTTGATTGTAACAATTTATCGTTCTTCCTAAGAGTCGGTTGAATAATGGACAATTTCCTGGCTCCCGGATAGACACCAGGAGAATAGGAGAGAATAAATAGGAGATATAGAAATTGGAGTCATCTCTGAAGCACAGTCTGAGAACTGTCATCAGTACTAGGAGACTTTTGTGATAAGATTCTTCCTCTGCTTTCTAACAAATAAAATCTAAGATGTCATTAAAATGCTGCATATTTGAAATGTAGGAGAGCATTTTCCAGGATTGTCAAACAGCAAAAATTGGAGGAAAGGTGACAAGCCAGAAGAGCATTGGGTCTATTGCATCGGCAACGATGTATGATTGATACATCATCTTCAGTATAAAGAGAAAAGGAAGATGAAGATCGATGGAATCCAAGTGCGATATGCTTGATTCTTCTCTTATACAACCTTGTCGCACACTTATTGGAGAACTTGAGTTACAAAGGATGAGATTTTAAAGTGAAATAATGAATAAATATTTCCATACCATTAAGAATTACTTCAGTAATGTACACTGCGTGTAAATGTTTGGACCAGAAGATTGATAACAATAAACCCAACCAAGGAAATTAGGCATCACGAAACACAATCTCACTTGGTATTCTTATAATGCTAGGCACCAACTGAATGATAGAAACTGTGTGTTTAATTCCATGCCAGAAATCATCATCCCAGATTGTAATCTGAACCAACTGGAGAAAGGACAACAGCATTGATTGTTTGTTTGTCCTTTCTATAGGCAGTTTCATTCATTTATTTCTCGAGTTTTCTGCAAACTAAGCTATAGGCAATCGATTGTAATATGTACCTTTAATTGCTCAAAGTAAATATATACAGAACTAACGTTTCTCTAGCTGAAGCTAGCATTATTCTGCGCTTAAAAGACTCGCAAATGAAATAGCTGAAGACAAAAAAAAAAAAAAAAAAAAATCTCAGAATATTTAGAAGAATAATTGCTGAACTATTTGGACAGCTGTTCGGATTCGCTGGTAGGCATGTGAGCAATCTGTTGTGGGATTGTTAATCATAGCAAATTCCTTGGCATTGCTATCTGCTGGAACAGTGCAGTTAGAAAAAACACCAGTTGCAGTTGTGAACATTAAAATCTCCGAAGAAGATGATTTCGTTATTTGGAAGGAATGGGCAAAAAAATAAATAAAATAAGATTTAAAGAAAGGAAATCAGACAGTTCAGAATATTTGGCATAAGGAAACAAAAAGCGAAAACTTGAAGGCCAAAGAGATCTGTAAAAGATGATGAACCTGGAGTCAGTTTTGTCAAGTATAGTATGGAAAAAACTTATCTCCAAACCACTTGACATGTCTTAATGTTTATTAATTAGAGTTAATGATTCGTTTCGAACTCTACTCTTATTATTGATATTTTATTAACGAAATTAAAGCTTTCTGTTCTATAAAGTTTAATATAATTTAACCATGAAGAGTACTTAAGCCTGAATAATGCTTGATGATCAGGTATGCTTTCAAGAAAAAATGGGAATTTCTGAAAGGAAATTTGCTGCTATTCGAATAAAAATAATTGTCATTGATGGGTACAAAGATGTAATGACTCCCTTGTTTAACTTGAGGAATTGGAAGCATACGCAGATGAAGAATGATTGAAATTGTGTTGACTTGGTTGAAGTTTTATACCTCTAAAAGAATTCGATGACCTGAATTTGTTTTTATTTTATTTTTCATTTTTTCTCCTGGTACGAGGGAAATGGAATTCAAATTTACCTTTGATAAAGTTTAATATCTAATAGAGTTGAGGATATCGCAGCTTTCATTGTCCGCAATCCCTACTTTAGAGACCAAACATGGCATTTTTTCAAGCCACTTTAAGTCTTCAGTAAGTGGAACGGTGGTGTCACACCGAGCGATGAAACTCATTTCCCCCTCAATATGGGAAACTAGTTACTTAATTGCATTTAATTTAAGAATTTAAGAATGGTCATTTAAGAAAGAATACTTGAAAATTTTAAGTATTTAAACCTCCATGTTTAATATTTTAAGCATTTTAAATATTAAATAATGTAAAATACTTATTTAATTATTATTCTCGGGTAGATAATAGCATAGCAATATTATAGTTGCATAGAAGCCAAAACTCATTATTCAAATAAATATAAATAAACCATTTAAATGTTCATAATGCCATTGTCTTCACGTATATTCCCATTGTGTATAATTACTATTTAAATACATTGATTGATCTATCATCCTTTTCAAACATTTGGTTTCAGTTACTATGAAATTCTTGTATTCCATCGTTAATTCATATATAACTAAGCAGTTTCAGATTTCTCACCAAAACAAATTTTATCATTGTTATCACAAAATCTCGATTGAATTAATTGACAATTGACATTTATGTCTTTAGGAGTGAAGAAAGATGCTTTTCATATTCCCCGCTGTCTGTTGCGGTTAGTGAGGGTAAAATTTATGAGCAGTTTGCTCGCCCTGGTTGGGCATGGAGATTATGCATCGCTATAGGAGGTTAAAATAGCTTTTGGTCTTCTATGTTTGAATATGTCCGTTGCCTCGTATGCTGCAGCTTGCTGAACCAAATCTTTGGGGTGTATAGACGTCTTTAGGAAGAACTTAAATGCTAAAGATTGTAGGAAAGAGAAAATATAGGGAATATTTGTATCTCTATGAAGTTGATTGTTTCTAACATACCATGGGGCTTTCAGAATCATTCTTAAGCACTTGTTCTGTATTCGTTGTATTTTAATAATGTTAATATTAAAGGTGTAGCTCCAGGCTGGAGAGGCGTAGGTGATGATAGGACAAATCGTCATCTGGTATAGCTGCAATTTGATTCTGTTACTTAGCTTCCTATTTCTATTAATTAGCGGATAGATCTGAGGGATGGCTTTAGATGCCTTTGCGCACACAGAGTTGATGTGTTGGTTGAAAGTTAGCTTTTTGTCGAGAATTACACCCGGTTTTGTTTCTGTCTGCCAGGGAATTTTAGTATTGAATAGTAATACATCTCCTGCAGGAAACATTGGCCTTTTTGAGAGAAGAATGGCTGAGCTTTTTGGGGGGTTGACTTCCAATCTCCATTTGGGAACCAACCCTCCAGCTTTAGAAGGTTTTCTTGAAGCTTTCTGGTAATGAAATGAGGTCGGAGAGATCTGGTTAGTATTGCTGTATCGTCCGCATACAGGGTCAAGATGGAAGACATCGGATTGTGCGGGATGTCCGACATGTATATAGAAAACAGCAATGAAACTAGTAGGGATCCCTGCCGCACTCCAGCAAAGATATGGCGCTAGGATGAGGTACAACCATTGATTTTGACTTATATTGATCTATTCTGAAGATATGAACGGATTAGATGAACCATTTTTAGTGAGATACCGGCTGAGATAAGTTTGTGTAGGAGTCCGAAATGCCAGATTTTGTCAAATGCTTTGGATAGGTCTAGAAAAACAGCTCCTGTGCACTGGCGCCAGTTATAGCTGGTGATGATGTATTCCACAATTCTGTGGATTTGCTAGGTAGTACTATGGTGTTGCTGAAAATCGAACTGTACTTTAGAGACGATGTTTAGATCATTTACTGAGGTTTGGAATCGTGAGAGGATGACCTTCTCCGCTACCTTACCCAGGTTAGAGATAAGACTGATTGGACGATAATTTTGCGGTAGGTATGGGTCCTTGCCTGGCTTATATATAGGGATTACATCAGCCAGTTTCCAGGTGGAAGGAAAATAGTGAAATCTTAAGATTGCATCAGGTGCACTACAACTTTTCGAGGCAACAGCTTGATCACCCTGTTTGAAATGCCGTCTGGTCCAGGAGCTTTATTGTTCTTTAAGGTTTTAATAATATTATATATTTCACAAGGTGATGTGGGTACAATGTGGTCAGTGTCTGACAACACATTGTACCTACACCATGGCCTCCGCCTTGTCCGCATCAGTGTGTACAAGGCCCTGGTCAGAGATTTGCCTTTGTTTTTGATATTTCTTAGTAAAATCTAGACAGAGTAATCAGTAGGTGAGATAGAGGCTAACTTTTCTTCACACAGATGGCCTCTGTGAGCCTTGAGTGCATCTCTCACAGCCCCAGTAAGTCTGTTTAGATTTGTTTTATCTTGTGGCGCACGAGTGTTACGAAATCTTTTCCTGGCTCTGTTTTTTTTTCCCTGATCAAGTTCATAATGTCTTCAGGCAGACGACCAGGCTTGTGGACAGATTTGTAGAAAGTGGCTACCGTTATGGCTGAGTTAATTAGTTGGGAGAGGCTTGTAACTGCAGATTCTATGTCTTCTTTTGTTCGTATGTGAGGAACAGGGTCAATACTATCCCTGAGCACTTCCGACAATCTTTCCCACGATATATAGGGGGGAGGAGACAGATATTCTTGTCTTCCCATCTGAACTAGTATTGGGTTGTGATCAGATGATAACTCATTTAATGATCTTAGGCTGTATTGAAGATTAATGTCCCGCAGGATAGCTATATCCAGGATGTCCGCAGTTCCAAACGGACTAAGATGAGTTGGTTCGGTGGGGCCTGCCACAACAGCATTGTGTGATCCTATGAAGTTGGAAAGGATGCAACCGTTCTTCTTGGTGGATCTGCAATTCCATGCAGGGTGCTTGCAGTTTCAGATCCCCGGCTATAATGGTGGGTTCTCTGACGCATAAAATGGCATTTAGGTCAGAGTGTAATAGAGTTTTTAGGGGTGGGTTTTAAGCAGAGTAGATTTTCAGTCTGCCAGCCCCGAGCTGGTGAACACCTCCACGCCCATGATCTCAAGATTTGTGGTTGGAGGGTTGTTCACAGAATTGTGCTTGACTTAGTTTTTAATGAAGATGTCAGTGCCACCACCACCTCTTTAGACCAATCTGTCATTTATGTATAGGCGATAACCCCTTATTTTAGGGTTATCTGAGGGTCTTAGATGAGATTTGCTGATTAAATAACATCTGGTTGATATCTGTTAGTGAAGTCTTGAAGCTCCAGAATTGTGTTTCTTAGGCCATTTGCATTCCATGCAATGGTCTCCAAAGAGGCTGGAATAAGTTTGTTTCTACTTATCAATTAGCGCTGTGAGGATGACCTGCGTTTCACGGAGAAATATTTTGGTGGAGGTTGCTGAAGGGGTGGACAAGCTAAAGTCTTGTAGCATGTTGGCTGTAATAACAGCTGTTAAGTTTGTAGGTGCTGATTTGTTTGTAAGGGCCACGTCAGCATAACTTCTTGTTTGCTTTTAGTTCACTCTATCTTTGAAGGTCTCTCTCTCTCTCTCTCTGACTGTGGACACTGAGCCTCTAGTGTTCTTGTACTAGAGGAAGAGAGGACTGTTTGGCTCATTCCATCTGTCTATTTTTTGGGTGCTGAATGCATCACTTGTGGTTGGCAGGATGGGAATCACTGCAGTAGTTGGCACATTTAGCCGGGGTTATTTTTCGCTTTGTGCAGATATTGGTTGGTGGCTGTCCCCGCATTTCAAACATTTAAATTCAGCTTTACATAATTTCTGTGCATGACCAAACTTTTGACACCTATGGCACTGCCGAGAAATGCCCTTTTTCGGAGTGGCTCTGGTGTGAAAATAAGCCCGCAGATTGTTTTCAAGTTGTAGATATTTTTATATATGTTATGAATCTCTACGAGGACTAAAGGCATGGGAGATTTGTTGGATCTGTACATTCTGCTGACTAATAGGAGGTAGATCCTGTAAATTAAGATCAACAACTATATCCTCTATAATGTCCTCACAGACGCCACGGAGGACCACTTTCAAATTTTTCTCCGAGCTGAGCAAAAGGTATGATATTGTATACCTCTATTGTCCATTTCTTTTGTTAGTCGCCTGTAGTCTATCACCGTTGTAGGATATATCTTTATTCCTTCATCCACATTTTTGGCCTTTACATAGCCAATGTGTAGGTTGGACATTGTTGATCTTAAAGCTGCCCATCTCTGCTTCTTTCGTAACATAATCGGCGGCATCTTTTCTCCGGGAGAAGCAGTGGAGTCCGAAACTTGATCGTCTGACTGTTCTTCCATAATCTCGGCGTCAACATCTGTGACACTTGCCAGGGGAAACGTATCATAAAGTTTCACCTTTCCTGGCCAATTTTTGTTGAGCAGCTCGCCCAGTCTGATAAATTCCCGATATACTTCTTCAAACGTTGTCTCGTTTGGCTGCTGTTCCATATCTATCAATGTGGACCTTAAGTTGTAGTCTTACTTTTTATTATTATTTCTAATAAAAATGTATTTTATATTTTATCATCATCATCATCATCATCATCAAATTCCTGTACATCATATCCTGTACACTCAAGGGGTGTACAGGATATGATAGTACTACATGAAAAAAATTACATCATTATTAATTTCCTATCTACAATTTTCCTCCAAATCAGTCTGTTACTTGTCAAGACTCCAACATAATCAGATCTTATATTTCTATCGTCTAAAGCATTTTGTACCGTATCAATCCACCTATATCTTGGTCTTCCTCTGGGTCGTTTTGCTGCCAACTTGGCAGAGAACACTTGTTTTGCTAATCTTTCCTCGCCCATTCTGTTTAAGTGACCATACCACCTGAGATTAGCTCTGCTAACGCATTCCTGGATGCTGACAATGTCAAGTTCTTTCCTAATATCCTCGTTTTTAATATGATATTGCCATTGATGCCATTTGTTCATGCCTATAATCTTTCTCAGGACTCTCATATCTGTGGTCTCTAGTCTTTGGTCAAGTGTTCTACTTCTGACCCAGCTCTCAGATCCATAAGTTAAAACTGGTTTGAACACTGTCTTGTACACAGCTAATTTAGTGTTCCGACTGATTTCTCTCTTATTCCATATGAATTTATTCAATTGACTTCCCACCATACCAGCATTGCTGATTCTGTTGTCTATTTCTATATTTAATTTACCATCTTCAGTAAAAATCATGCCTAAATAGCTGAAATGTTTTACTTGTTCCACAGGTTCTCCATTCAACAACACAGTTGACATTTTCAATGATTCTGCCTATTTTCATTGTCTTTGTCTTTTTATTGCTGACCTTCATACCATATCTATTACAACAGCTATTCAATTTAGTCAGAGAATCTTGCAGACTTGTAGCAGATTTATTTAGAAGTATAACATCATCCGCATAAAGCAAAGAGCTGACATTAACATCTCCAATTTTGATATCATGTTTAATACCACTTTCCTTCATAATGTGATCCATATAGATAATGAATAACAGAGGGGATAATGTACATCCTTGTCTCACAACAGATTTAACATTAAACCATCTTCCTGTACTTCCTTCATTTCTAACTGCTGACTTACAACTCAAATAAAGACTAAGTATCGCTTGATATAATGCCTCATTGACACCATATAACTGTAGCGTATTGAATAGCTTCTCTCTTGGCACCTTGTTATATGCCTTTTCTAGATCGACAAAACTTAAATACAGATCTTTGTTATATTCCCATGATTTCTCAACTATTTGTCGTAAAGTGAAGCTCTGATCCTGACAGCCTCTATTTGGCCTGAATCCAGCTTGTTCTTCACCAAGCTTTTCTTCCACAATTCTTCTCAACCGTTTCTCAAGTATACTTGCATAGATCTTGCCAAGAACACTCAGTATGGAAATACCTCTGTAATTCTCACATGCAGTTTTATTTCCCTTTTTATATATGGGTACTATGAGAGCTCTACTGCAATCATCGGGAATTCGTCCCTCTGTCCAGGCTTTCTGAACTATGCAGTGCAGCCACTGTAAGACTCTTATACCACCATACTTCAGCATTTCTGGTCGAATATCATCTACTCCTGCTGCCTTTCCACATTTCAAGCCTTTGATGGCTTTTTATACTTCTAGTATGGATATATATTCCTGACTGCATGCCTGGTCAGTGTTTTTTACCACTGTGCTGTCATCACTGCTTGTTTCCTTTTACAGTTTTCAAAATAATTACTCCATACTTCAAGGATATCTTTTTCTCCCGTTTTCATGTCACCTTTATCATCTCTAATTACTTTTACAGCACTCTTTCCTCCATTCTTAAGCTTCTTCAACAACCTCCAGAATATTTTGCCACCTTCTTGATATTTATTTTCTATATTCTTGCCAAAGTCCTCCCATGACTTTTGTTTAGCTAGTGTTACACAGTGTTTAGCATTCTTGCATTTGTCTCTATATTCTCTAAGAGCACAAGCTGACTTATTTGACAGGAACTTTTGGTATGCTTTCTTCTTTAACTTCCTGTGTCCACCAGGGAGTTCTGATTTTTTTATCCTAACAGATAACCTCACGACATGCCTCTCTGGCAGAATCAGTCAATGTTTTCTTCAGAGTTTGCCACTGAATCTCCAATCTCAAACTCTCTCATTTTTTCTTCAATAATCTTTGTGTATTTTAGCCTACAGTTCACATCTGAGAGCAGCTCAACTTTTATTCGCTTTAAAACTTTCTTACATGTTCTTCTTTTCAATATGAAATTCAATTTTATCCTGCTCAAGACTAAATAGTGATCACTTCCAATTTCAAATCCTCTGTACACTCTGGTGTCCTGCACCAGGGAGAAAACATCACTATCAACAATAACATAGTCAATGAGACTTTTCTTATTCCTTGCCTCTTCTCTCCATGTCAATTTGTGCACATTTTTATGTTGGAACATGGTGTTAGTAATAACCAGTCCATGTCCTGAGCAGAAATCCAACAGATATTTGCCATTATTATTAGCTTTGCTCTTTTCTCCAAATTTTCCCAAAATATTTTTGTATAAATTAAATAAACCGTATAAATAATAATTTACAAATTATCTTTTTAAACTATCAAACAAAACTTTAAGGTATGATGGACTGTTATTTTATATCATGTGTTGCTTTTGAGACAGCTTTTTTTTTTACTTCGGTGATTGCAGTCGTTGTTCATTCTATTGCACGTTTATGACAATATAATAGAACAGAAGTTGACATTTAAAGGTTGCTTTTATTATTTTTTTTTTCTCGAAAGGTCAAGAAATTATTTTAATGTGTTTAATTACTTAAATTTATCTAAAGAAGTGTAAATCAGTCTTTCTGTCAGACTTAAAAGTATTTTAGTTCAATGCTTTTACTAAAAGAATCTCACACACACACACACACACACACACACTGAAGACAAATTATCTGATATCACATACGAAGATGAAAAGTTAAATCATTTTTCATCTGCAAAACAGTCCAACAGACCGATGAACACACTCAATTAAATAGACATAAGACAGTGGTCATTCATCAGATTTTTCCATCGGATAAAAATGAAGTACAGCAAGATTTATTGTGACTCAAAGAATATTGCAATAGTTTTGGTGTAAGTAAAATAATTTCCATCCAAAAGTTACAGAACTGACCCCAAAAGGCATGTGTAGAACGGATAGATAATGCGGTTTTTTAATATTTCATTAAAATTATTTTATTAATATTTTTAATATTTCACTCATAAGACAATGAAATATTAAAAATACTTTTGGTTTAATAACAAGCTACATATGAACGAATTTTAATTGAAATTAATTTCTGTTCTGCAAGAAAAGTGACCTTAAAATAAGCAAATCGGAGTTTTTTTATTATTTATTTATTTCTGAAACAAAACAAAAAAGAATTATAGAGAAGAATACGTTTGGTAAAAAAAAATGCTGAGGGTCAACAGGAGAATGGAAATATTTATTTTCTTTTAAAAATGGTTCCATTAAATGACTCTGACCACCAAGTCTTGCCAGCAAATATAATTCAATCTTCATGGCTTCGTGCTAAGTTTCTCGTTCATAGTTCCACTGATTTCTTCCATAGAGTATTTGTTAGTGGTATCCTTTGAGATTTAACAGATAATCTTGGACGATCCAAGGATGTTTTTCTTATGAAGATTCACTCCATCCATTTCTTGTTGGTCCTTAGACAGCTTGAGTTCCTAAATTAGGGGTTTTAGGCAATTTAATGCGATCGACTTGTCTCTCTAAGGGAGAAAATTTTATGCCTGTAGATATGTGTGTTCATGGACCCGGTTTTTATGGATAAAATATCCTCCACATCCGGATGAAACTGGCTAACTCAACTTTAACTAAAAAGCCCTGATAAAGGTTCTTGTTATTCGAACCCGGTTCATTCCAACCAAAGGCTCCCTCGAAACCTACAGAGCTGCGGAGGCTCGAAATTTCTGTGGTAAAATAGAAATGTATACCGACTAATCTGTCATCTCCGTGTGTTGTTTGTTTCCCCTCACAGAGGAGAGCAATGTAATTTCTATGGAGGCGCTACCGAAAAAAATTCCAGAATTTTTTCCCCAGCAGGTATGTTGCATTAGTACATCGTGAATTAGCCTATTGAATATCGTCATTATTGCGTGTTTTCATATGAATGTAATTGAAGTGTTCAGTTGTTTGCGATCTGAGATTTTCGATTTTTGCTAGGTGAAAGACCAAAGAGTTTGAATCAAGTTTTGTGTAAAACTCGATGAAAATTTTTCGGATAGACCAAACGAAACTCAAATATATCTGGTAGAAAGTCAAGAACATGATGATTCTGCTTCTTTCCTTCATTTGAAGGAATTAGGCATCAATGATTCACTCCCACAGACGCTGCCGACAGTGTTACTTAGGTGTACTTGGACGTTTAAATGAAGATGTTCGCTGGAAAACAACTAGAAAGTGACACATGCTGAACTGGTTGTTCCACGACAACTACACGGCACACACTGGACTATCAGCGCGACCGTTTTTGTTCAAGAACAATATGACCATAGTCAGTCTTACCCTCTTTGCATTTCTTTATTAGAACATCCGTAGCTCAGTCATTTTCAAAGATATCCTTTTGGGTGGAAAAACCCGAGTTTGAATCTCGTCTAGGATCTGAAGAGAACCCTTATGAGGACTTTTCAACTGAAGGTGAGCTTAACCGGTCTCGAACGGAGGTGGTAGTTTTTCTTCTCGGAAACTAGGGTATTTCATCCCTCAAAATAGGCAAACAGGTCCGAAGAACAAATGCAGTTGGCCGATATAATACACTAGCCTCGTAGCCTGGGTTGCTTCGGCGTAAATTCAAATCCTCCAACTTCTAGAATACTGTTTGTTCCAAAGGATGAGATTGCAACTCAGTGTCAAGAACGGTGTATGACCGGTTTAGAAAAGTTTGATTCATATCGCAAATATGTTATTGGTAACTACTTCCCAGCTTTTTCTATTTCTTTTACTGAAACAGTTCTCAAAGACAAAAACAAATTTCTGACATCATACTTCGGTTATTTCCTAGTGGTAATAATCTAGACAGAATCGCTTCCCAATTTTTGTAAAATGTATAACGATTGTTTTTTTGTTTTTTTTTTTAATTTTTTCCTTCCTCCAAAAACCTTCCTTGTTTATTTATACTTAGCCATAACAACGCCAAATAGTCTTTAGACTTTTTGGTGGTATGTATTATCTATTCTTACAGTAACCTCCGCCTCTTTTAAACCCTCTAGTCAAAGTTTCATAGTTTCTGCATTCGGCTTTGAAATAATGCTGGACTTAATATCCACTTGATTTATATAATTTTGCATCTCTGAAATAAAGTCTTTTGACTCTTTATTTTAGAAATTACTATCACTATTATTTCCTTTTTTGGACAAACAAGTGACTCAATGCAGATTCAATTTTGAACTGTATCGTCACAAATGACACACTGCAACTTGATGTGGGGTCAATTGCCTTTTATATACAAGTAGCCAAGTTGTGAAGATATTCCAAATGCAAATTTGTATTTGCTTACACTTGGATAAAATAAGAATGCAAACTAGAATATAATTTCCTGTTTAGTATAATTTACCAAAACTCGCTTTAAAAAAACGTAAAACATAGTAATCAATAAATTGGTTGCTCTCTTTTACTTTCAAACGTCTTATTATACCATTATTTGTTTCTGAGATGCAGCCCATTCTAGTGGAGATGCAGATCTTTATAACATCTTTCCTTTCTCATCTCAAATGCGTGAGTTCATGGGGTAGTTTTTCCTGATTTAGCAGACAAACGTATCACCATTCCTCTCATGATGAAAATACTGTTAACTTGACGCCGTTTGAATAAAAATTATATTTATAGCAGTAGCTATGTAAAGCTCAGTTTCCAAGCATCCGTTGATGAATACATGGTTTGATCCAACATTCATAACACTTGAAATAGATAAACTATAATCCAACTCTTCGATGACAGTTATGCATTGTTTGTTATTAATTATCAGTAAACCTGAATGATGAAGTGGGTAATCAGTGTTGAATACATTCATTATTTCTTGTAATGGAAAAATGCTCCATCAGTAATTATAGTCCGGGATCAGTATATGATTAGTCAAGCCTGAATCTCATCTAATCATTCAATAGATCGTTCAACAAGTGTTTGTTGAGAATTTGAATAACCTCGGCTTATGCTGTCTATCCTCCTTGTATACTTTCAACAATTTTCTCTTTCGCTGCATTTTGTGTGTGTGTGTGTGTGTGTGTGTGTGTGTGTGTGTGTGTGTGTGTGTGTGTGTGTGTGTGTGTGTGTGTGTGTGTGTGTGTGTGTGTGTGTGTGTGTGTCGATTCTTACTTCCTTAGTGGGGGGTTGATTACGGGTGCTCCGAATTGAGAAGAACGGCCAAAGCTATCTTTAAAGATCGAAGCTGTTGGTTGCGACTTGAAAATATACAGTTGTGCCTTGTTGGGGAAGGACGTGTTGGTGACAGTCGCTTGCAAAATGATGGATGGACGGTCGTCTTGGTAACGATCCTTGGGCATCTTTAACATTGCCTTTTCTGGCAAGGCAATGCACACCCCAAACTCGTCGCAAGGAAAGTTGGTAAGCTGTATTAAAGGGAGAAAAAAAAAAAGGGAAAAAAAATTTTTTTTTTCCCTTCTTCTGCTTCATGAGGGAGAGTTAGCAGGGGATGAGAGTTAGGCTGTGAAACTTGTCACTGAAGGATCCGTTGGACTGTCCTTTTAGCCTTACATGTTCCGGCTTTCACCTTACATTTTGTTTGGGTAACGAGATCTCCACATCCAGCTTCCCGTTGCTGTGGTAACGGGCAAATAGCTTCACTGTTGTTGGACTAGCGTTGGCAGCAGGGAGAAGTATTTTAACGTCTGTCTGAAGATAAAGTGTGCAAGCAAGGCTTGAAGTGGAAAAGGGAAATTATATTTTCAATCATTTGAAATTGTGAAAGAATTATCTTTCTTTAAATTGCACTTTCTTTTTTAAAGAACAGGCTGAAAAAACGTTGCGATAATTTTAGAAAAATATCGACCGTTTAGCGCACTTACAAATGCATTTTGTTTATTTTATTCTCATGCACATTCGACAAGTCAGTCTATAATAAAAATGGAATAATCAAAATAGCAAAATAAACAGTCATTTTTTTTCTCATTGATATGCATTTGAGTGCACCACATATTTCATTACAAGGTGTTAAATTATACTCTCCTATTAAGTTGACCCAGTCATCTTGATATCTTTTATACACGACATTTTATATAGTGAATTTCTGGTCTATATGCGGTTGTATGACTGACATTTTTAAAATAATGGACGTCGGATTTGATGATGCATTTTAACGCAATCTTTTAATATTCAAATTCATAGCATCATTTTTATTTTAAAAATGTCCATTATTCCAGGGCAGAAATTCACTGTAAAATAAAATATCGTATATAAAAGATATATACATTTCATTTCACGACATTAAAGTTCTTAAAAGAACTGGGCGATGGACTGAGTCCTTGACTCTTTATCCCGTCATCTGAATGAAGAAAATCTGTGTGGATTGAGTGTTATTGAGCTAAAAGCTCGAGTCATGGTTGGGTAACGGCAATAGCCGAGCCTCAGTTAAACCTTCATTGGCTACAGCATTGCCATTTGTTACCCTAGAAGTCCTAAAAAGGACTTTAGGCTTGTGATGGATATTTTTCTTCACGACATTAAAGTTCTTAAAAGAACTGGGCGATGGGCTGAGTCCTTGACTCTTTATCCCTTCATCTGAATGAAGAGAACTGTGTGGATGGAGTGTTATCGAGGTAAAAGCTCCAGTCATGGCTGGGTAACGGAAAATATAGCCGAGCCTCAGTTAAAACTTCATTGGCTACAGCATTGCCATTCGTTACCGTGGAAGTCCTAAAAAGAACTTTTTTTCTTCAACTACCTCACCTCACGAAATTAAACTTTTCTGTTTTAAATTATTGTAACATTATAATATAAAACATTTAAAGGTGTATTTAATAAACTTTAAAATTTTAGAAAAAACTTTAAATAATTAAATTATTTTCATCTTAATTTAAAGTTAAATATAATTACATTATTATTTTAGTAAAAATAAAATTTATGAATAAAATTTGCAACCTGTATAAAAGTGAAAATCATTACGTCACTTCATCTCTGCTATCGAGTCAACTTTTGTTGTTATATCGGATCTACTTAAGTAGTATAAATTTAATTGAGTAATGAACGGTGTTTTGCTTCTTTTTTTTTTTTTCGTTATTTCTTTTTGTATCGGTTATTCTCTGTTAATGGATAAGGCACTTATGTAACTATTTAATTATCCGTTTAAAAATTCAATTTAAATAATTTTACGCATACGTTAACTAACTCTGACAAAGCCATCGGAAATTCAAAAGGATACTCAAAAGTTACGGGATCTATTTTTAAATTATGTACATCAAAAGAGGCATATTATGTTGGCTAAAAGTTCTTAATGAATACATTTAAGAGGTCTTGCGTTAGAGAAATACGATACAGTGGTAATTTTTTTTTTATCATTTTCCCCTGCTCCTAATGGAAAATTGAACCCAAAATAGTGGAGTTTCATTCATTGCAAAAATAATTAGCCCAATACAAGTTTATAATCAGATTTAGTTAAATCTGAATTTGTGTTTTCATTACAGAAATGTAAAAAATTAAAAATATATAAATAAATAAAAGTTAAGATCTTATTGCATCAACAAGTAATCAAATGATTTGACTAAACTAGCAAAGGTGCTGGTTTTGTTGTAACAATTATTTGATAATAGAAATGGACAAGTTATAGAAGTAATCAATAATGCAACTATTACAACATGACAATACAATACTGGGAAAACACGTGCAAATAATACAATGCAGAAATACGTGTAACAATGTAAGAGATACCTGCAATGCAGAAAGAAAGGCGTGCAATAATGTGATACAGAAATACATTGTACGACAATGTAAAACGAAAACAAATATAACGATGCACTACAACAACAGTAATTTTTTTAAAAAAACTACAATAATACAGTATAACGTACAGTTGCCAATGCATTATTATATACAACTTTTACCCACAAAAATGGAAGATTAAAATGATTTTCTGTAATGAAAAATATCAATGATTTTATTCTCGTTTAGTGGAGAAAAAATCTTGACATTTTAAGCATTCTATAGACGCAATTCTGAATATATTTGTTTTAACATAGAATCCAACAATGTATAGGGAAAAAACTATGCGTTTATTTTTCAAGCGTTCTGTAGCGAATATCTCTTATGGCTGCTGGTGGCGAACGGACATTTGCTATCGGCTGTATACAGAATGTAGCAAGCGCTGTGCCTTTTGTATGTGCGTGCGTGTGTATGTGCTAGCGTTTCTCTCGCTCGCGCCGTGTCAGTCGTAAACATGGTGGTAGACACGGAACATGGTGAATACGACGGTCCCGTGCGAGATATCGCACTTTGCCGCCGGCACACTGACAGGGTCCCTATCTCCAACACCTAGTTAACGGGCCTACCGTCCGCGGCTGTCTGTGGCATACCGCGTTCCTGGCGTCCACTGAGAAGTTGTCAGCAAATGTCAGTGGGTTCGCCAGGCGCGGGTCCTTATCTCTTGTCCAGACCCCCGTCACTGGCTATGCGAGTGATGTGTTTATCGTTAGAGTTGGGATAACAAGATGAAGTTTGCGGAAATGTATTTCCTGGTCGTAGTTTCGGAGGGGGGGGGGATGAAAGTGAGAACAGAGGGCAAAGTGGGAGAGAGAAGGGGGGATATGAAGGTGGGGGAATGTGTGGTGAACCCTCGGACCATGTGGGTTTCTTGCTCTGACCCTGCGGGCCTTTACCACTGAGCGAACTCCATTAAGTATAGATAGATATCGCCGAGTAGGCAGTGACTCTGTAGCTAGGCCTAATGGGGAGAAATGTGCTGTTTTATGCAGTAATAAACGACAAATGACTATAAAAATGCATTTGATGGGTATGGATTCTTTAAATTTGCAACATATGTCCGCGCACTTACTGGCTCTTTGTCCAGTCCAATGTGATGCATGCTGATCTCATCGTTAGGACATTTTTTTATGCGGTTGTTGTTGTTGTTGTCCTATGTTAAATGCCATTGATGAAAAGTAGAGAATATCACAAAGTGTAAAAAAAAGTAGGAAAGAAAGGGGAAAGATTAAATGATTGAAAACGAAATATGGCAGGGTTTTTTTTCGGGGGGGGGGCAGAGTAACCGAAAGATTTCAGTAAATTTTCCTTGTAAATATTGTACAAACTCCAAAACTAGATTTTGATTTTTTGATAAAAACATTGACTAAAAGAGAGAGAAAAATAAAAAGCAGGAAAATTATCTGGCTGATAATTTCTAACAGAAATTGCCTTTCCATACTCTTCGGAGAACAAATGATCTTGGCAAACACACAAGAATCGAGATGGAATTTGATATTGATTCGGTTTAAAAACTCATCAGTCAAATTCAATTCTTGTTCACAGTGAAAAATCGTACCTTTTTATTCCATCATTCAAAACACTGTTATAGCAAAAATGAAATAAAGATATTTGTAATGGACACATCTAGTATTGTATTTGTATCTAAATGCTAACAATATGACACACCAGCGAAGAAATGTCACAATGATATTGATATTGCTCAAACGCTTTTGATTAGAAACTTCGATCAGTTATTTTGGTTCCTTTTACATCATATAATATATATAAGGGATCATATTTAAATATAAAATATATTTATATATTATTATATTAGATTATAAATTAATATAATATATAATATAAATTAATATAATATTATATTATATTAATATAATATATATAATATACTGAGATTGTTGATTAACAATTACCTTAACTTAAAAGGACTGGTTAGATGGTCGAAGCAAGAATGCTTTTCATCTTTTCCGTTATCTGTAGAGGACAGTGTAGGGATAAGGTGTTATTGAGCTATATAAAGCTGTGATCATGGCAAGAGGGTAACAGCAATAGCCGAGCCGCGGTTAGAACTTCATTGGCTACAGCACTGCCATCCATTAGCCTTCCAGGATATCCATTTTAGTCGCCTCGTACGACATGCATGAGCTGCATTGGGGCTTATAATCCCCCCCCCCACGACCGAGTAGAACCGCTCATATTCCAGGGAGAAGCATCCACCGACAAGTCCCCTCACAGGCCATGCCGGAGAACACCCTCCCCAGAGACTCGAAATGCTCTCTCAGGGGAAAAAACCCGAAATCTAAGCCCCCATCCCCTCACCGGGAGCAAAATTCCTGAAGAAACCTGAGAGAGAGAGCGAAACTCTCGAAACTCTGCGTCCATTTAGTCGCTTCTTACGACACGCACGGATTTACGTTAGGTCTATTCTTATCCCGACCACCACAAGGGAAATCTGATCCTCACCTTCACTCACACTGATTAACAATTCCTTATAGTCCTTATAAGGACTGGCTTAAAGGGGCGAAGCAAGAATGCTTTTCATCTTCCTCGTTATCTGTAGAGGACAGTGTAGGGATAAGGTGTTATTGGGCAATTAAAGCTCTGATCATGGCAGGAGGGTAACAGCAATAGCCGATCCTCAGAACTTCATTAGATACAGCATTGCCATCCATTACCCTCCAAGGGTATTAAAGCTCTGATCATGGCAGGAGGGGTAACAGCAATAGCCGAGCCTCGGTTAGAACTTCCTTGGCTACAGCATTGCCATCCATTACCCTCCAAGGGTATTGGATTGAATGAATCAATCACCGCATCTCACGGTCGATTGATTCCCCAGATCAGATTAACAATTTTTTACAGTCCTTATAAGGACTGGCTTAAAGGGGCGAAGCAAGAATGCTTTTCATATTCCCCGTTATCTGTAGAGGACAGTGTAGGGATAAGGTGTTATTGAGCTATTAAAGCTCTGATCATGGCAGGAGGGTAACAGCAATATCCGAGCCTCAGTTAGAACTTCATTGGCTACAGCATTGCCATCCATTACCCTCCAAGGATATTGGATTGAATGAATCAATCACCGTATGTGTAAGTAAAGGTGATAATCTCAAAAATATCGGACGATCTCTAGGCCACTCATTCGTGGGCGAAAGACCGTCCAAATCTCAGCGTTGGTTCTACTCAGTGAAACTCGATTACCGAGCAGAACCGCTCAAATTCCGAGGAAAATAATTTAATTCACCGACAAAGCCCCTCAGCGGGCCGTGCCGGAGAACACCTTCCCCGGAGACTCAAAGTGCTCCCTTAAGGTAAAAACCTTAAGAGAGCGAACTCAAAAACTCATCGCCCAAGTGGGTAAGAGCAACAGCCGAACCTCAGTTAAACTTCATTGGTACAGCTTTGCGTTGCTATCCATCACCCCCAAGGGCATTAATGAACCAATCTACCGCATCTCACGGTCGATTGTCCCTCCCTTCAATTGAACAATTGAAGATAACTGATTTTATTATAACTTTGAGTGACATTTAAAGATTATGGTGTATTTTGATCTTTATAAGTTAATAAAATCCTTCTGAAAGTTTAAACCTAAAACATAATGAAACATTTTTTATTTTTTTCTTTACTAAGAAATGTTTACTCGAAATTGTAAATTCCGGTTTTTTTTTTTAAAGCTAAATTCACTTTGTTTGTGAAAACCGAACACATTTTTTTTCACTATGTGTATTTCTAGATTTTGCACTAGAGGCGCAGTTCGATACAGGACAAATTTTGAATCTAAAATATTAAATACCGTGTATGAAATTATGTATATATCATGAGTTTATAATTGTATGAAATAAACCACGGGATGTACCATTACTCCAGCAGGAGTACGCCAGGGTACGGGTTTGCATCACAAAATTATTTCAAGTTTAAAATGGCTTCATGGTCTAATTAACTATAAAAAATCCTTATGTACTAGTCGAAAGTTGGAATGTAATGTCCGAAGACATTTTTTGAGGAACCTTCTGGGATAAAAAGAAAAAAAAACAACCCTGTGATATTTATTCCACAAAATAAACAAGCTGACCTGAAATGAACAAACTAGATGTATCGTTTCTTTTGTTTCCTCTGTTCTAACACTATCGTCGTATGAGTCTCGTCTAATTCACTTTCGATTTGAAAAGCGCTTGTGAAAGCTTTAGTCCTGGATGAAATTCAAATTCTGCTCTTTTCAACAAAAGATCACTTGTTCGTCTTCTATCTACTGCTGACTGCATCATGAAGGCATGTTTCGCTACGTGTCACTTTTCAGGAAAGAGATGGATTCAAAGCGAATTCTCTCTCTTGCAGGCCTCACTTAGATGAAGATGATATAAGAAAAACACACGCAGTTAAGACATAACAAAAAACTACCTGGCCTTAGTACTATTATTGGACAATTCTGGAGGAACGTAGGCCAACCTATCTCGTCCAATGCTTCCAGGGGTCTCTTGATGCTGTCTAGCTTTCTGGACCTAGCTATTCTGGTAAGAGTCAGCCTATATTATGTTCCGTGTTCGTCCAGAGTTGTCCTGGACACGGCCCACTAAAACAATTAAAGTCAAACACAATGACAAATTCAAGCGCCTATAGCCATGAACTGTATGTTTTAACACTGGCACACAAAAGTTGACCAGGAAACGGGCAAGCCCACAAATTTTACTTGTAATTTCTATCTCAGTCTTCAATAATGTTTATGCGAAACTTTTTTTTTCCCATATCCAAGTGAACAAAATCTAGGAGTAGGATACTAAATAATAATTCTTCACTGTCTGTTTAGAATTAGTGTCTCATCAGTGCTTTCCCCTCTCTCATATATTTGCCTCAAATCGCTTCTTTGGTATGAATGTTTTTGTATATCTTTTGTAACATACTGGATTTTAATAAATGAATATTTAAATGAATCCATAATTGTAATGAATGTGTCGTTTCTATATTCGTGTGTATTTGTAACGTCAATCACGGGGGTTATAATTCTGTTAACGTAGAAGTTGTTAGGCATTATGGTTTAAATTTTGATGTTGTTGACGAGTTTTCAAAGCAGAAGCAATGTAATCTTCTAAAGCTAGTTAACTCTCCTTCAGTAAAAAAAAAAAAAAGTAAAGTGCTATGGTACGTTACGACGAGAGGCATGCTTCCTATCAACCGTACCATAAAAATTGTGTCTGCTTGAAGTAATATGCTAAAAATACTGTGCATTAGCCACTGCTTAATAGCATCTCCTAATAGTGCTATTGCACTGGTCTTATATGATAAGTGGAATCGATCAATTGACGAAAGTTTAAAACCTGAATCAATTCCTTATTGAGAAAGATTGGAGTTAAAGTAATTCGATAACAACAGAATCTTGTGAATGAATTGGTACAGATTTTGTTCAAAAATAATACCTCGAAACGGTGCAAATGCTTTTAATAAAGCAATGAAGAATGCGATGGATATATAAAAAAAAAGTGTAATGAGCTGAATCTTTGCAAGACAACCCGCTGCATCAATTATCTTAAAGTTGGATCTGTGACACATGAAAAACAGATGAAAGAGAGGGAGGGCAAAAGTATAAGAAATCAAAGAAGAGACAAAAAAAACAGAGGAAGGAACTAAATAGCAAGTAAATTACGTGAAAATTAATATAAAAAAAAAGTCCAGCATTAGTGGAAGTCATTAGGCTTCACATGCATTTTAAGTGGGAAGAAAAACTTAGAAGGAAAAAAAAATCCCAACTCAAAAGAAATCAGAAACAAAATAAAAAAAAAAAGAAAAAATTTTTACTCATCGCTTCCGCCGCCACGTCCTCTGTCACGGGGGTCAGTGGACAAGCGGACTAAGGCAGCTAGAAGCGCCCCTCTGTCGCGGCACAGTGCGGCGCCAGGCGTGCAACGGGTCAAGCGTGTATACGGAACCCTAGCACGGGACAGAGGCACTGTTCTCCCCTCTCTCGCTTCCCCTCCCTGTAAACTTCTTCCTCCCCTTCTCTCGCATCCTCCTCCTCGGTCGCTCATCCGTCATGCGGGAGTGTGTATGGCTACAGGGAGCAGGCTGAAGGCACCCACATGGAACGCTGCCCACTGGAGCGAAGATGATCTGCCGTGTCTCCTCCTACAGATCACAGTTCTGGATGGCGGATACGACGTCGTCTCCCGTGCGTGATCCGCCGACGGTCTCTGGATGGAGTGTCGCTCTGGCATCGTTCTTCCGTCGGAGTCTTTCCGTGGAAAACATGATAGATAGATAGAAGAGATGGATAGATAGATTACTGAACTATCTTATTGAGTGTGAGAGATAGTAAAAGAAAGATACAATAAGTGAGAGAGAGAGAGAGAGAAATGATAATAACCGAAAACATAGAAAGAGTGAGAGAAAAATTATAATAACAGAAGAAGAAGAAGAAGAGAGAGGAAGAAGAGGAGAAATGGTGAAATAGTAACAGACAGCGGAGAATGAAAGAGTGAAATAGAAAGAGAGTAACCTGATCTATATGTCCACACATAACTATAATGAAAGATAGACAGATAATAACGAGAGAGAGAGAGAGGGAAGAAACATTAATTGAAATAGAGAGTAATACTCTGTATTAGAAAATACAGAGAGAAAGATAAGAGAGAGAGAGAGAGAGATTGTAAGTAAGAGAGAACAGAGAAAGATAGATAGCAAAGGAGAATGCAGATAAAGTAATAGTGAACGATGGTATCCCTCAGAATTTGATACAGACAGTGGAGTCCACGAAGATATTTGAAAAAATTGCAGATGAGAACTAAAAATGAAGAAAACTGGTGAACTGAGAGTCCATGCAGCACAAAAAATTGGAAAAGCGAAATAGCGAAAATGAAAGAGAAAGTTTAAAAAAAATGTAGAAATAGATGGTGTTGTGTTCCTTTTGTAGTCCAAAATGATCAGCTTCGCTTTTGCGAAAATCGTCTCTCTGGTTTCCCCCATTAGCAGAGTTAAATTTAAAAACTGAACTTTTGTCCAAACCGAATATATTTTCGGAGCTGTCTTTCTTGTATATACACTTCACAGCACGTGTCACATTTTTGTCGCTTGTCTGATTGCTTAGATAATTGCCCGATAGCTGTTTATGCTAATTTGTTAATAAATAAATAAATGAACCTTCATGTCTTTCGCCAATAGATGTCGTTTTGCTCTGTTTCCATAGTAAATGAAAGAAGTTGGCATGGACGTCACACCACGTGGCTGGTGGCAACAATGAATTCAGAATGTGTTAATTTCAGTCACTGACAGGAACCAAAGCGAAGCGGGTAGCCAACAATGAGGCTAACGCCAAGGGATGAAATGATGTTTTAAGGCGCCATACTGTTAACACAGAGACACCCGGTGAGATCACATGAAAAATGTTATTTATGAAGAAAATAAAGGAAATGAGCGTAATTACAGGAGGAAATACAGTGTAAGTATAACATAGCAAATGCTTAGATTAAATGAACATTACCTTAAGCGTGCTTGTTTAGAAAGGTCGTTTGAGAAAAGCAAACTGTCAAACTTTTGTTAAGCTGCATTGTTATTTTATTTTTTTTTTAACTATAGAGGTTAATTGGATAAGTTATATAGTTACGGATAGACCTGTGAAATGAACAAGACTTACATTAATTAAAGAAAACGACTATAGATTTTAAAAACACCTTTTGTTATCCTATCTAACTTGCCAATAAGTAGTTATTATCAGGAATAAAATCTGTAAGGTCGTTGAACTCAATTAACCAGGCTAGTTTGACTCACTTGTCTTTAACATCTTAAAGCATAGTGAAGGACAAACGATGCTTAGCTGATTGTAGATGTCTCCACCTCCCATCCTCTTGCTGTCAATCTTCTCATTCTTTTTCTCGGTATTGTTTATGAACCCTTCTAAAGAAATGACCCAGACAGTTTCTTAGAATCGGATAGTTAATTGTCACAAAAGCTCGTCAATGGGTAAGATAATGATTATATATGCTGCAACCATAGCAAGGTTAATATATAGGGAGGAGAGGTAGCACTTGGACAGAGCGATTTAATTAAAATTTTACACCCCCTACCTTCGTTTGTCACTCTAAACATGCCTCCTTTATGTGGCTCCTAATTTGCCGGACTTAGCTGACACCCAGCCGCAGTTCCGTAGTAGGGTCACGTTTGACGAACGCGGACGTGCGGTTGCCGTCATCGGTGAGCCCACCGCGGCAACAGTAGCCATGGGGGTTGAGCATGGGAAACGGGGCGTTTTAATAGGTAATAAAAATCTACAGTGGAAAGCGTTGAGTCAATATGATGTAATGTTAATGGCGTGTTCCCCAGCCTGGAATAATGGGGAGGAATCTATTGGCTTTGTATGTCCTAATTCTGTTACATAGGCTTTGCTCTTTGACGATTGGCACTTATATTGCATGAACAGGCGCGACCAAATTTGATCTATAAGGTGATGACATTCCCTGGAATTAATTTAACTTTCGCTATAATTTTGTTGCAAATTATTTTTTTTTCAATAAAGAAAAAAAAATATTTTTTTCTTAACAATATTTTTTTAAAATATTGTTAAGAAGAATATTTTAAAGCAAAAAATGCATCGCAAACAAACGAAAAATGTGTCTATATTTTAAACAAACAAACAAAAGCAAATAAATAAATAAAAATTGCAAGACAGAATGAAAATTTTATAAAAAAAAATTCGTTCAATTTTATTAAGACATTAATAAAAATTCTAATGAAAATATACATATTCATAATTAAAAATAACATACGTTTTATTTTTCAAATATATACATATATACCAAATGGAAAAATATTTTAAACAGAATACATATACAATTACAAGAAATGTACATTTACAACAGAAATATACATCTTTTTTGTAGCATGTTTTTTTTTGTTGTTTTTCTTGGCTTCTGCTTGTTTTTGTAGCATCTTGTTTTTGTTTGTTTTTTGTAGCCGTGTTTTTGCTGTTTATTTTTTGTAGCATGTTTTGCTTTGTTATCTTCGTAACTAAATGAAACACGCAGTAAAAAAATTGGATCTGTAAACATTGACAAAAACGTAAATATGTTTTCAACTTGCTTTTTTTTAGCTGTACAAGAAAACTACATCTCCAAAAATCTACATCTTTGTTTTTGTTGTTTGCTGTATGTTTTGTTTATTGTTTTGAACTATTTTCTCGATATTACCATTCAAAAGAAACATCTTCGTAACTAAACAAAAGAACTGTTTTAAACGCGAGCTATTTAAGTTAAAGATGAACAGTGTTTTTAAGAATATTTTCTATCAACCTGAACACAGTAATCAGTGGCCAACAAAATATTTGTATTGTTGTAACAAAATATTCGGAACTAAAACAGTTCTGAATTAACTCATATCGTTGCAATGAAATAGTTACATTTCATTGCAACAAAAGAAAAAAAAAAGTAAAATCAAAATTGTAAACATGTTATCAGACAGTCAAGAAACAACATGTTTTGCAATGTTATTGAATCAAATATTCAATAAAATTTACTCTGCTTATCTCTCTTTATGTTTTTAACTTCATACGCGTTGAACGAAAAGTGAATACGATGATAACAAAGACATTCTGTAATAAATTAATTAAACCTAATCCTTAGCAAACTTATAAAAAAACAATCATTAATGGTTAAACTCCTTACATAAGTACATAAAACCAGAGGAAAAAAGAGAGAATTAAGATCAAGAGAACAAAATAAACATGAAGTGTAAACAGGGTTGTAGAAAAATAGACTAAATTAATGAGGACATAAACATCAACAAAACAAGGTCTGTAAACATCAATAAAAAAAGCAAGTAGTCTACAACATCGCTGCATGTTCATGTCGTGTAAAACGGCATATCTTAAAAGTGTGCACTTATTCTCACTATCCTACACTTAGCTCCGTCAATTTCTACAGACATCTTTAAGCCATCAAATGGGCTTTTGAAGCCATAAACTCCCATTCACCCTCTAGAAACTACTGCTGCTGCACGAGAGGGTTGTTCATCCTCTAACAATCGATGTTGAATATCTGTAAAATCAATTACGCCGGTATATCTTGCTAGGCCGGGCACAGTGTAGGAGGAAAAACGTTTGTTGACCGTTGCCATGGTACCAGCTGACAGAGTGTGATGCCTTGTTTGTTCTCTTGTTTGTTGGAGTAGCGTGCAAACCATATGAGCTGCAGTTCCTTTCCGTTTTTTTTTTTCTTTTCCTTTTTTTCACGAAAAATACGAACGGTTTGTGTTTTAATATTTATCGATAAGAATAACGTATAGCAATCCTTTCATAGATGATAGTTTAACGAGTTAAAATGTCTTTAATTTCAAACTGCTTGACGATTTTGTTTTATAAAATGGAGAGGGAATATTTCGTTGTAGAAGTTACAGCTTCTTTGCGTCTTCGAAGGAGAGTTACGTGTTCACAAACTCACGACAAAACGCCCTTAATTTATTCCTTCCGATGAATTCATTAGTGTCTTTTGTTAAATATGCGTGGGTATGCATTTAATAATATGGTTGCGTATACACCATATTATATTTTATTCTTTTATAATTCTATTATAATTATATACGTTCTGGCATAATTTCTTTGATTGCAAATATAAATAAATATGTTAGTGACTGGTAGAATACTATAAAAATTACTATTTTCTAAAAACGTTTATTGAGTTTACTGAATATTCGTTTTGGTAATTATAAGTTAGGCTTTTTACAGCTGGCGATAAATACGTAATCTCATAAACTCATCAACCTATGAATGTTTGCTTACAACTTTTGTACGAAAAACGATTCGATGTATTTAATGTTACAATATTTCAAAGACAAAGATTAGGTTAATTATATAAGAAAACAGAAAAATACATAATGAAAAACGAATAACTGTATGCCATCCTATGCTTATGCCACCTTTCATTCTTTGTAATGATCGCCAATTTTTTCTTTGGTTCGTTACTGAGATCCGTGATTGTTTCTACTTCGAATTTCCACACTAATACTAGAGTATTCTAAGGTCTGTGTACCCTTATGATCCATTTCTCTTCTTTATTTGAGAGTTATTATTGTCAAACCTTTCGAGCTTCAAGACCTTCCATTACCACTGATGTCCTTGCCTTTCTCCCGTAAAGCGAGGACAACCTTTTGAACTTCAGCCGCTATCAAATATTGATCTTCAGCATTTCCTTTATCTTTCGTAATACTGAGATTTCCCGACAAGATCAGAACTCTTCTTGGACTAAATACATTTCTGGCCTTTCTTGGCATAAATCACATCTAAATCCTTCTCAGCCACCAAAACGCTTGGTGTCCTTTTCAATCCAAGACTGCTTGTCACTTGCGCAATCACTTAAGCTCCAAACACATTCCAAATTCACCCATCCCTATAAATGTTTCTCATGGTTCCGAAAAAAAAACCTTCCTAAAATGCTTGGTGCTAATTCGAAGAAGGTAGTCCTACTAACTGGTGATCCCTCTCCCACACAAACTCACGCCAATGAAGTTTTTGTTTCATAGATTCGCTTCACCGAATTAGCCACCATCACTTTCCACGAAACTTGCAAAACCATTAGGCAATTGCACAATTCATCTTGAAACTGAGAAAACGGAAGTCTCGTCATCCTCTTTACTTCTGTTCTACTCCTGTTCTTCAAAACAATCTTCTTAACAGTGTTTTCTCTAGAGAATATAACCTTCACCTGTTTAAGAAACAAGATTCCAAGGTTTCTTCTTTCTTGTCAACCATTTGCCCACACACGGCACTTAGGTGCAATAATTTTGAAACCTCTCATATGTGAGATTAATCAGAAAGGGGGGGGGGAATTAAAACGAACTCAAACTAATTGTATAGGAAGTGCGGAGTATTTCCAAACAACTATTAGGTTAATTATTTTATAAAGAACAGCGTAACTAGAAAAAATACATTGGGTAATTATGACTGTAAAACGTACCCTACTTCTACCAAGCGCCTACATGAATCAAAAGAATCTCCAGGCTAAATAATATAAAAAATAATAATTAACCCAAACAAGTTAACGGGCATCGGACAAAACCGGGGATCCATATCAATGCGTCCGTATCATAATCGTCGGGGATTGCGATCCGCGTGAGTAATCTTGGTAATCAGTTAGCAAAAGCAACTTTCAACTAGCAATTAGACTATGACAATTAAGATTTTTTTATTAATGGAAATTAATGAAAGATTTAAATACATGGTTCTACGGTTACTATTGTAACTCAAGCAACTGTCTTATATAATTATCTTATATTATTGTTACGAAAGCGCTTCGTAGTGCAGACGTACTGATGCAACCATTTGCTCTTCATTTAGAAAAAACTAGATTTAAATCCCGTCAATGACGGAAACATTTATAAGTGCTCTTTTCATTTAAAGACGAGTTAGCCCGTTCTCGTACGGTGATATTTGGTTTTTTCCTCCTTGAAATTCAAGGGGGGAAAAACCTGTGAAACCGGCAAACCAGCCAACGAACACACGCAGTTAAAAAACATAATAATGCACGGGTCTCATAGCCTCAGTCGTTTCTCCGGTAATTAAAATCAAACCAAAATATTATTACAAATGATTCATGATTAATTTTATTATTAATCTGCTGAAATTAACCATCTTCCCCATCTTCCTTTAGTACATACCCAAATGACTATTTTTGGAAGTCAATAAACGATAAAAGGAAAAACAAAACGAAAGTTAATATGCTATATCAGATAAAATATAAAGTTCATTTTTAAATTATTGTTTGAAATTCATTTTATTTAAACTGGATGAGTTGGTTTAGTGTTATACGGAAGACACTGTTCACAATATGCGTATTGTGAACAGTGGAACCTGATCTGAGGATCGGGTTCCATTGCCAGACATCTTCCTATTGAAGAATCTGACATTTTACTGCCCTAAATCCAGGTTACTTATGATTTAAGTCTTTAGATCAGGTTACCGATGTATTCTCTTCCTCTAAATCCAGACCTACCATAAACAAATCCATTTGATCTAGGTCCCCCTATCCTTTAGACCAGCTTAAAGCAGCACATTAGATTTAAGCGCCCCCTTGCAGATTAGTTGTACATCTCGATTTTCTCGAGTGAATTCTGTTATATGTTATCTAATCGGTAACCAGAAAAAAAAAAAAAAAAAGGAAAACTTATGACCTCCATATGAAATGGCCTAACCAGCTTTCAATTGAAAAAGCCCATTTTATTTTGTTGGAGAAATTTTACTTCACTTGAGCTACGGGAATCGAACCCATTTCATTTCCAATTAAAGGACACATATTCAACTGTGAATAGGTCTATTTTTTTTTTTTTTTTTTAGATATATTCGACTTTATCTCGCTGTAGACTTCTTTACGCATCACTCCATACAAAGCAAATTGTATATCAAACAATATTAATATTTTATTCTGTGTAACAACACGTGAAAAAACTAACGCGAAAAGTGTTTTATAGACGTTAAAAACAAGCCTCTATTGTGTAAATTAGTGGTCCATATCCTATCCTTTTAAAAGCGTTTAACAATTAGTTCAACACTGCATACTAGTTTTAATTTGGCAATGCAGGGTAATTCGGTACAAGAACCGCTGTAGCAAAAGGTCGTTAATGCATGTAACCCGATTTACAAAACCTCCTTTGAAGGAATGTATGGCATTAAATGTCAGTTGAGGTCGCACGAAGTTTTGCCAAATCAACAGAAATGCTAGTTTAAAGAAAAAAACAAGAAAGGTGGGTTATGTGCTTTTCACAATAGCCCCTTCTTCCCCCCCACCACACACACATTTTACCTTCTTCCTTCCTTAATGCACACCGTTTGAAATAACCTAGTCTAATGGCCCTAGTCGTGCCTCAACCTCTACAACGCTTCTCACTTTATTGTCTTCCTAAAATGGCTCTCTTATAGCCTGTTCCTTTTCTGCTCACCAGGGGGCTAAAGCCAGTGAGACGCGGTGTAGGCAAATACCATAATAAAGAACCATCATAAACTGCTAATATTTTCAGACACCCTACAGCCCCACCTACCTGGCTGTCTTATTTGGCCGTCACCATGTAAGGCAACGTCTGTGTTCTCGCAAAACGCGCCGGTGTCAGCGTCCGTAATTTATCGTTGCCAGCGTCACAGTTGACTAGCGTCTGCTTTTGACAGCTAACCAATCGGGTCACGGCAGACGGCGTGGCTTCGGCTATCCCGCACCTCCTTGGTGGCGGGATCTCACATCAGTCGACAGTGCAGACAAGATGGTGGGAGCTTTTGTGACGATGCTCGGGTGGATAGGTGGAGCAAGGGTCGCAGTTCCTGGAAAGACAGACTGGATGGGGAAGACATTTGCGAGTCGATGTGTGTGTGTGTGTGTGTGTGTGTGTGTGTGTGTGTGTGTGTGTGTGTGTGTGTGTGTGTGTGTTGGAGAGAGTGAATAAGAAAGAGCACCTCGGTTAAACATCGAAATAAAATGACTTTCTTACTAAATTGAAACCGAACATAAAACTTAAGTGTCTGTGCTCGTTTTCAGTTTATTATAAATTGTCATGATCTGATCTGGGCATTTCAACTATCAAAGAATATGTTTGTTCTTAACTACTGCGAGCAAGCAATAGTCTTCGAATGGAACTAATCAAAACTCTTTGTTTTGTACTTCCGTTCATTTTTAGTTAAAACTAATCGCAGTCTCCATACTGTAAATGATCATTTCATCTCTCTTTTATTTCCTAATCCGGTTTGTTTAAGTAGGAGGATGTTGGCTTTATACAGAATTTGTCATCGTAATAAGCAACACATGTATTAAGATGTAGAAGTCGATGGTATATAAAAAATATATCTCTCTGCTCTCCACTCTGGGAAGCGTTAGCCTTGAGATTAATAATATTGTCCTAAAATAATTTGTAAACAACAAAAAAGTAATCATACTAATAATAACCGAATGGTGGGATGGTATGTGAAGTGATTTGTGTTTTCTCTAGCCGACTTCATATCCAATGGGAGATGTTGCCTTGGTAACCACACTGTTCATTGCAGCATCGAGTGAGCTAAGCTTCTCAGAGGTATCAGTGTAAGTGCGATATTGAAGTTCATTAGTATGATTATTTGATCAGCGTGTAATTGCGTGTGTCTTCGCTGATGCTAATATTTAAAGACGTAGCTGATTCCTAACAAAAAATGGAATAAAGAAAAACTGTCATTTCCCAACTATATTCTTTATTATCTAGCATAATGTAGGACGTTCAGAAAATATGATAGCTGCAGAGAATCAGACTGAAAAATACTTAAAAGGAGGTTCTTATTAAGCATCTGTTGTGTACTATTTACATATAGTTTTACTGATTTTTTTTTTTTTTTCATTTTGGATCCCGCTCTTGATAGGATAATTTCTCGTAGACTAAGCTGGAAAAGTATATTCAAAGATTCTATTTGTTTCCAGATGCACTTTGTGCAAATACTATCATCAAAGTAAACTAACATCTATGCAACACTCATTGCTTATTCTAATACCATTCAACACCTCGTGAGTGTGATTTCGTAGTTGCTACGGAGTGGCCTGCTAAAGATGTAGTGTGATATGTACGGTCTGTCAAAGTGAAACTAATTGCTTTTTTTTTTTTTTTTTGTGACATTTACTGCTTTTTTTTTTTTGTGCAACCAACTTAGCAACCGATTTTTCGATTACAAAATGTGTAATATTCAGCCTCTTCATATGCTAATATTTGCTGTTTTATGAAAGAAAGTCTCTTTTACTAAAATATAAAGACAAAATACTTTTAATTTATATTTGAATAAAGCATATTATAGATCCATATGTATTTTATAGACAAATTTAGAAATATATTTAGAAAGCTTCGAAATTTACAAAAGAGCTTATGACAACATAACCTTCAACATCCGACTTATCTTGAAAAGATCCATAATATCCTTCTTTGTAATAGGGAAGTCTATTTTAATTTGATACTTAATATTTTCTGCTAATAAATATTCTGGTTGATGCTTATGGCACATTTAACAAGTGAACCAGCGCGCCTAAACTTCCGACCTCACATTTTTTTTTTTTTTTTTTCATTTTTTGTAACAAAGTGTTGTAACATTCGTTATTTGCACAAAGACAACAATGAAGGTTGCGTCCCTTACTCATAAGTGGATTGAACAACACTTTTTTTTTAGAAAGATAGAGAAGGAACAAAGAGAGTTTAGTTGGACATGAGAAGACTAGCAAGATTGTGGCAATCTAGATTCACACACATATACACATGATCTCTCTCTCTCTCTCTCTCTCTCTCTCTCTCTCTCTCTCTCTCTCTCTCTCTCTCTCTCTCTCTCTCTATCTATCTATCTATCTATCTATCTATCTATCACACACACACACATATATAGTTTTCAAGTCACTTCAAGCCTCCAGTATTCAAGGTGTGGTATCACACCGGGTGATGAAACTCATCTACTTCTTTACCTCGATGCCCGAGGTGGGATTTGAGACCGCATAGGCTGAATCACTAGACAGAAGCTGGCACCATTCTCTAACCGGAATAGACGGCAGCAACTAGCATGTCTTTAAAATACTAGTAAGTGTTACCTCTTAATGCCTCAGTAACATACAAAATTGCTACTCCATAGCCTTGCCACAAGTAGCAACCACTGAGTGGCCAGTTTATTTGAGATAACCACCAAGTAGAGTTCTGGACTGCAGTGAACATTCTCAACAGTCTCGATACCGAATATCAATCATAATGGATCCGTTATGGTGCAGTAGCTGTCATGTTCGGTAAGGCATTATCTTATTCGAAGTGTCCATCACATGTAAAGTAAATAAATAGTCAACATGAATAGAAGAACCTAATGGACAATGATGATTAAACAACTGTATACTACTCAGTCCTTGCTCTTCTGGTGTCAACGAACTTAAAGAATGCCAGACAAACAATGTCTAGAACATTGTTATCTGTCTAATGTCTAATAAGTTCTAGAACGGACGCATCAAGCATGATGCGTCCGTTGCTTCGTGTTGTTGCCATTTCCTGTCCTATCTACATGATATAATGAAGTGGAATTCATTGTGGAACAGGCATGATGCCCTCAATGGTAATTTGCTGTTTGTATCTCATTCTGGACCGTGTCCGATGTGTAATGCGTCCAGATACACTCTTTCTCGTACACCCCGTTGTCCCACGGGGACATTCGAAAAATTGTAGCCCGTCTATTAAACGATCAGGTCAATCTTTCCTGCCATTTGCCGACGTGTTTTGTTGTTTTCTATTTTACCATTTATCTGTCTCTTTTGGTCACTTTTTTTTGAAGTTTGAGATCTTCCTTTCTCTTGAAATTCATATCGCAAATCCCTTCTCAAAGTCACTGGCCGTGTGTTGTGCTCGTCTCGTATTAGAGATGGAATTTATTTACCATAAAGATGTCTAATATTTGGACCATGGATTGTATTTGAGCAATGAAAAAGTGAATATAAACAGCGAGATATCGGTTAGGGTAACATTACCGAAGAATAATACCATAAAGACAACTACGTCTTGCGGAATGCCAACAAGCCTCTAAACCTTCAGTCCAAAATAGATTCCGTTGCAGGTTATGGACAGATGAAACCAACAGATCAGGAATCACACTTGCTGCTGATGTAGAATAACTTGCACAATCACTTGCTATTTCATAATCTCAGAGTACGCAATTAGACCAAATTATTATTAATCCCACGCAAAACTGAATGCCACCATTTTGGTCATTGAAATGGTACAATTCTAGTCTCAAGATATGAACGTTAATCAGTATTTAAGATAGGATAATCCACATTGTAGGTTCTGTGAACAGACCGTTTGTCAACAGTAGGACTACCTACTTTCACCAATCCCACTAGCTGACTACACATCGGCCACGAACCCATGAGTAGTCAGATTCATTAATAACTGATGGTTATATTAACGTAGACCCGACTGTAAAGTGACTGATGTTCTGTAAACAGTAGAAACAAACATCGTATATTCTGTATGTCGGATTACAAGAATAATATTTCTCCCTAAATTATGTAAGATCCTCAGCATTTCCAAATTTTCAGAACGATATGAAAGCCTTATTAATCTGTAAGCTTATACATTTCGTAGCATAGGCTTAAAAATCATTTGAAATTGCATTTTAAAAATACTAAAATTTAGTATTTTTGAAGTTTTTAACTAGCAGCAAATCATGGAAATTGTGATCGGTACAATCATTATTTCAGTATAAATTCCTCAATGTCTTCAAGATGCTTCAATGTCTGAGAAAAGAAACTAAAGGAATTTATTGAACTATTTATTCAAATATCTTTATTTAAAAAAAAAATCCGATTTTCTTGTTATGATATTGACAGGAGTAGGTTTTTGTTCATACAAACTTTGTTGTTTAAAGAGAAAAAAAAAATGTATTGTTGATTTTGGAAAATATTTTATCGTTGGATGAACACATCGATTGCTGAAGAACTACATTGTGCACTGTCAGTTGATCCAGGATTACAATTTCAAATTTTCTACTCGAAAAGAAACTAAAGTGTGCTATATATTTTACCGAAGAACATCTGCAACAGTATCGTAAGAAAGACAACGTTACTACGAGAAGAACCAGAAGAGAGAAATAATACTCATAAAAAACCTTCTGACACCCAGTTCATCTTAACGCTCTGTCGAAGAGCGACACTAGTTCTACTGGAAGAAGAAGAAGGGGAAAAAAAAAAAAGCGGTAAACACTGAGGGGACCTTGTAACAATTCATGCATACATGCGAAAAGTGCCACAGAAAGCGGGTTGACAAGAACTTCGGTATCCTTTGTTGTCGGCTAACACAGTGAGTCTCCATATTTGCCGTAGTTCTACAGGAGCCCTCATAACCAAATCAATAATGATTCCCATAACGTAAAATCATAACCTACGCACACACGGAGAGAGACGGTGTGCACAAGTTCCACGTGTACTCATTGGGAGCCCAAGGCAGCCCAGCAAATCTTCAGCGTTGTACGTTCTATCCACTTCAGCATCTCCTCGTTAGCCGCAGCGTGGCCTGCCGCCTCTACTAGCTGCAGTGTCTGCTACACCCCACTATCAATGACCCTTGAGTGCAACCGTTGATGATGCTTCAGCGGTTGTCGGGAAACCGACGGCCGACTTCATTATAGACGGTTTTCTGCTGCCGAAACTCTTGTCGAAGATGCTGTAACTGCATATCTGGTCTGGCTACTTTCTCCCTCATTACTGGTGTGTTTTGGGGGGGGATGGTAATGGGAAGTAGCAGCAGCAGAAGGGGGGGCACGGAAGGAGAAGCACTTTATGTGTCGAATACAATCACAGTATGGTTGATCGGCTATTTGTCATCTGTCCCGGGTGTTGTACGTTTGTCTTCTATAATTTCATTGGGTTGTAAAGAGAGAAAGAAAATCAACAAATGCGAATAATGAGAATTGACAGAAGTGAACGGTTTCGTAAAAGAGCGAGGCACATAAAATTGTAATAATTATCATAATTTCATGTATATTTACTATGTTGAATTTATCGTGCCATGCGAATCTCTTATCATTAATGATTAACTGCATGGATTTGAAACCATTATTACAATCAAAGTCACCCACTTCTTTAGAAAGACACTGCTACTTCATTGAAAGTAATAAGAAACATATCAATTCCAGCTTTTTTTTTTTTTTTTTTTGGCTAGATGGGCGAAGCAAGAATGCTTTTCATATTCCCCGCTATCTGTACAGGACAATGTAAGGATAGGGTGTTATTGAGCTATGAGCTCTGATCATGGCCGGAAGGTAACACAATAGCCGAACCTCAGTTAGAATTTCATTGGCTACAGTATTGCCATCCATTATCCTCTCTGGGTACCCATTTTAGTCGCCTCGTACGACATGCATGGGCTGCAATGGAGCTATTCTTATCCCGGACACCACACGGGAATCAATTCCTGCTAATCTACACTAATGAATTTTATCTGAGCTTATCCTATCTATTTTTGGGTGTCCTTTATATACTCGCGTATGGTTATATATTCCCTTCGTGATTTAATAATAAGTTCTAAAATGATTAGAGGGCTTTTTAACAAATTTTGATCTCTGGATGCTATTAGAAAAATATGCAATTTTTAATAATATTTATTTCAAAGACAGCATTTTTAGCCGTTAGAAACTTCTGTGAATCAAGTGGAACGCCTTCAGTATAGCGGATGTTTTTTTTTTTTTTTTTTTTTTTTTTTTTTAATGGCACAAAGACATTAAGGTCATACTGCGCCAGGACACGTTACAGCAGTGCATATGGTAGACCGTTAGTAAGACAATGACAAACATCCATGCGTTTGGCGGGATTCGAACCCGCAGCCTTTTGGCTGGAAAGCGCGGATGTCCTTTGATAATCCCGTACAGTAATTTACTTCACTTCAGTATACTCAGTTAACAGAACTTTATAAAATAAAAATAAATAAAATTAAAAAAAATAATATATATTAAAAAAACAGTTTATTCATGTTCAATGTGAGAAGATTTAACAGCAAATTTGCAAAGACCTTATCCTTATAAGGACTGGCTTAAAGGGGCGAAGCAAGAATGCTTTTCATCTTCCCCGTTATCTGTAGAGGACAGTGCAGGGATAAGGTGTTATTGAGCTATTAAAGCTCTGATCATGGCAGGAGGGTAACGGCAATATCCGAGCCTCAGTTGGAACTTCATTGGCTACAGCATTGCCATCCATTACTCTCCAAGGGTATTGGATTCTCTTTCGTCAATCCGCATCCATTTGCAAAGACCTTTTTTAAATACTTCTTATCATAATATTGCTATGAAAAAAACAAAAGGGTGTAGCAATACGTTCTAATTTTTCCGATTTAATATGGCAATTATAATAATAAGATTTTTGATTAAATATATATAACTAGTACGTGGAAAATAGTTGTCCTGCTATCCTCATTTCACGGGAAATCCTTGACCTATGCAATTCACGTGTGTGAAAAATGTTAAACATTTTATCTTAACAAGATACCAGTTGAAACCTTCATAAGATGTAAGGACAAACGAACATTCTAGTCATCATAACGAGGTCAATATCCTAGAAGCCTTGAGAATACAACCTTCATTTTTTTCTTTTCTTTTTTTTCTCGATAAGTAATTTTAGATATTGTCCGTTCAACGTAACATTAGCTGTAAATACAGCGAAAGTTTTTTTTTTCTTGTTTTTGAATCTCGTGGTGATTATTTCACTGTGGATTTCGGTACTATCATTCGAATCCTTTAAATTTACTGATGGATAGGGCCCAGACAGCTGGTAGAGAGACCGGTGAATTCAATTTTACAGTTCTTAACGGGTACGTTGCGTGATGCCTCGCTTAAACAAAGGCCAAGCCCAAAGCCGGGCCAGACCCCTAGAGACACCCAAACGGCTAGATTAATTTGCGAACTCTCACAAGTTATTCGATATCAGTGGTCAGGGAGAGACTCTGGTAATCTAGTCGAATCAATCTTCGCAAATATCCGCTAATGCGACAACCTAATCGTGTTAATGGCCTATCACACCACCATCATAGCCCGCGGGACCGAGGGAACGCTTCAGTGTAACAGCTCCGCTGGTTGTTGGCGGCCACCAGCACTAGCCGACCGTATATTAGACCCCGATTCTCTCTGTATGTGTGTGTGTGTGTGTGTCTTTCTTTCGCACGGCATCACCTTTAACAAGAGCCACCGACGATAGGTGACAAAGATGTACTTATAAGGATTTTAATCCTCCTTTGCATGCTCCTGGGGTGATGGGATTAGCATAACTTTGGTGATTAAAAATTAACAAAGAAATACTGACAGCTACTGATACGCCTACCATAAACAAGTGGTCCGACAATAAATACAATGCTAAACACAACCTTTGAAATGGCAGTGGACGAGAAATAGATTTAATTTCTGTCTGCCAAAAGAAATTTAGAAATAAAGCTGTGATATTTTCATTCCTGTTATAAATTTTGTTTCATTTATTTATTTATTATTATTATTTTTACTACCGTGAGGTTTCCTCTGCCATGTCAATCTTTGATTATCATTTGTGCTTTTAATTTTTATCTAACTGAATAAAAAAATGCATCATGGTTCTGTAAATGACTCATAGATGGCGTTCGTAATTTTTTATTTTTATTTTTTTGTCTTGGAAGAATTTAGATTTCTGTATTCATACTACGGCTTCTTTACGTGCTATTTACTAAAATGTTGCCTATTTCGTAACACTTATTGACAAGACACATCATAAAACCCTGTTGGCTCGTCAAACAAAGTCGAAGCTACTGTTGCCATGGAAAAATCGACGCATGACGTCTTAAACAAACTAACTAAACGATTATTCAGAAGTATAAGAAGTAGGCAAGTAAATACCAGTAGAAAACGTATAAGCGTTTCCCACTTGACTAATATCTCATTACTAGGTATAAGACCGGATTACTCTCAATTGAAAAGCCCTTATGGAGGGCTTTATCTGAAGGTATTATCTTTTGCAAGACGGTATCTGCATTCAAGAGTGTGTGACAATGGACAAAGGTTGTGACCCGAGTAGCAACAAACGGGGAATGATAAAAGAAACCACACAGGCTAATGAGAATGGCTTGGTAAACGAAAAACATCAAGTCATTATTGGACACATCCTAATTGGACATATTACAATTGGTCAAATGACTGCGTAGAACAACAGAAAATACATTCAGATACGAGAAAGTGTATCTGAACAGTTGAGAGTACCACATTTGTCCAACAGAAACAAGCATTTACAGCTAAGATGGTCGAAGGGGCATCTGCATTGGACACTATGGGAACAGAAAAGAGGTCACATGAAATCCCTTTTGCAATGTGATAGGAAGTACAAGAATATGTGACAATAACGTAAATCATGGATCTATCGTGTGTATGCGATACGGGTTTGACACACTTTAGACTTCCCTACATAACAACAGAGCAAGGTTGATTGGTGCGACCCACCTGAGCGTCGTTGTCAGCAAAATGTCCATCCATGTTAACCATTTATATTGCACGGGATGAATCCTTACATGTGCTACGAGACACATGTTACCTAGGAATAGTTACAGGAATCTGATAGTAACTTTAACTCATGGGAGGACCTCTACTTTCATTTTCTACTAGAGGATACTGACTATTAGATTTGGACATGTTCACTGGCCAAGGTGAGCTGATGATTGGCGAACTTTTAACCTTTTACAAGACTATGGCTTGGGAAGAGGAAATGAATATCTTGTTACGTGAAGGGGGGGGGGGATACTTTTAAGAATTCTAGGAGATCATCCTAATAATTCTTTTTGTGATGGTGCTCTGACAATTTGAGGGAGAGGTGCTCATCCTGGATTCTGTCTACCCTCTGAGCTAGACCTAGAAAATAAAAATTAATTTTTATTTTCCGTTTTAAAAAATATTTTGTTTATTTATTGAGATATCAGGTACGTTAAGAATGTGTTAGCAGTAATACTTTGGGAGTCATCTCCTTACATTCAGAGAGTATTTCGTTGGAGTTCTTACTAGCAGAACACGCTATCCATTGCATTTGCACTTTAAAAAAAAAACTGCAAAGAGGAAATGTAAAACTTATAATGCAGAAGAAAGTAAAATGGAAATAAGAGGATTATGTTATAATAGAAATGGCGTGTTTTTATAATTAAGATGAAATTAATTAAATACCAAAACAAACAAAAAAAAAAATAGAATTATTTTAAATTAATCCTTAAATTTAAAATTAAATTAATAAGAAGAATTCTTACAATAAATAAATATAAAATGAAAGGAAGTTATGTATATGAATAAAAAACGATTTTGTTTTAAATTATTATTATTAAAAAAAATAATAATTTAAATTCAGCATAAAAAGGAAGAAGGACGAACCATATGTTCATTTTCCGAGGTTTTTTTTTTTTTTGCTTCCTTTTAAAGGGTGTCATCTACTTCTTTCCTGTGTTGGGATGCTAAATTTACCACTGATTTATTTTCATATCTCTCCTGCCACTTTACGTTCACAGAACAGTGGCCTACAGCTCTGAAACTGCATGGATTCAACATGCCCATCTGTTGAGTGTGTCTAGAGTTTGGTGGAGTTGATACCTCAGTATCGAAGCTGTTCTGTGGTCTCCCAGTTGTCCAACACACCAGACTCTAAACACACTCAGCAGATGTGCATGTTGAATCCCTTCAGTCTTTAAATTTAATATTAGTTCTTTAGTCTTTTAATTTTTTTTTTCATTCAAATTTTTCCAATAGTGAACTCCTACTACTACTACAACAACACAATAAATGATTCCTAACTACTCCAACTGACTCCTTTTGCATCACTTATACACTGAAAGTCTTCCAAAATCACCTCCACCTCTCAGCACATCATACATTAAATCAAAATATAAAATTGCAAGCAATATTGATATCATTGGAAATTTTCTGGTCTTCTTTTAACCTTTTAAAATTGTTTCTAAACTACCTACATTAGAATTAACTTCCTCTGTTTCTTTTTTTTTCTTTCAGTTGCTAAAAATGCAACATTCCTGATGGTTAGTATTGCATTTAGCCAGAAGTACTTCCATTCGCTTGCCTCAGATAATAAAGGCTCAAGTAGTAATTAATTACCCAACTTAACACTCAGAAGATAATTATAAAAATCAAACATTTTGTTGACCTCACGCTGATATCGGAACTTTCAAATTAATGATAAATCAACAAAATTCTGCGAATAAATATTTATATTTTACATTATTTTTTCTTTTACGTGAATACACCAATCAACTATATAGATAAATATATATCGATAGTGCTAAAACTAACGAGCATCAATTACCGTATTTATCTTGAGATTGGGAACTTTCTAACGATACTATTGTAGCATTATTATATTAAAGAATTAAAGGTGTACGCTATATTTTAAATATATCGAAAGTATTTAAATTATTTAAAGAAAATTTAATAAATATATCGAAAGTATTTAAATTACTTAAAGAAAATTTAATATAAAAATTATATTTTTTAAGAAATAAATTATTTATCTTCTATATATATATATTTTAGTTTCTGTTGTGTTTAATTTATTTGGGCTGGTTTCATCTGCTGTAGAAATAGTTTTCGTATGGTTCATTGTAGATTCAAATTACCAATCTTCCCACAATCCGTAATATTTATTGATTCCGCAATGATGATAAAATTCGTAGTCCACTATCTTCACCAGTTAAATAAAGATGATATATAATAATAATGAAAGTCTTCTCGAACTTTCATTATTATTATTTCGCTTTATGGTTCGAGAGTATTGTAATAATAATGTAAAATATCTAACACAATAGCCATGACAGTGAACAGTAGAGATGTGATTATGCTAACTTAAATACAAAGAGATAATATAAAATGCCGATGGTGCATAAATGATAGGTACAACAATGATAAAAGAAATACTGGTAATGTTATGAAGACTATGGAATTCAATAATATAACCAATTTGCAGTATGGAATGACAGTAACACTATTATAACATGACCATCATAATAACATTGTCACGTCTTTTATTATAATGATAA
Organism: Typopeltis vanoorti; assembly: GCF_054136105.1. Lineage (NCBI taxonomy): Eukaryota > Metazoa > Arthropoda > Arachnida > Uropygi > Thelyphonidae > Typopeltis > Typopeltis vanoorti. Next base: position 47,742,649 of record NC_143569.1, read on the forward strand.
AAGTGTTTGTGATATGCAGCGGTGTATGGTTTCCTTAAAACTTGTTTTGAATCATGTCCTGGATTTTCTTCTAACTTGCCTTGAACCTGTAGCGCTCCAAACCCGCATGACCGACGGGAGGACCTTACGTATCTGTGAGCTCTATTCTTGTTGTTCCGCTGTCCCAGTGCTGGGCATTCTTTTCTTCTGTTTACGATCCAGCGACCGCATAAATTGTGCCTCTTTTCCTCACGTGCCAAAAAACCGCTCCCCTAGCCCTGCTTAGCGTTAGAATGCAGTTCCTTTGCACTACAACGGAGCTGGTCCATAATAGCCTCCCAGGGTTGCTTGTTGTGTTGAGGATGAATGGGTGGGATTGGTAGAGTCGGAAGCCATAATCGTCTTCTTGTTGTTGGAATAAGGGGCACGCATTTGGATCTTTTAAAAATATTTATTGGACGTTCAATGTCGACCTTATCGCCCCTACTGTTGAGCGAGGGTGCCACAGCTTCGTCTTCCCCCCCCCTCGCCCCTCCTTTTTCCCGTAACAGGCACTTTTACTAGTGAACTTTAGATATGCGACTGAAAAGGATTATCTCTCACCTTTCACAGAGGGCATCGCCTACTTCGAAAGGTATCAATAGTGGCATTGAGAGGAGAATTGTGGAAAACGACTTTGCGCTCTCTTTCTATGTGTTAGCTAGTCAAATATAATAAGTATGGTAATGTACAGTTTCCTTAGATCGTTGTAGTATTCAAATACCGGTCTCTTGTTGATCAACAGTGTCAATGTGACTTACTCCCACCAGTGCTGTCGTCATGGTGATATCACATACAATAAAGATACATACGTGAAGACATGCTTCAGTATAACACACACACACACAATAAATGAAACGCTTTAAAACATATAAGGTTAAAAGTATGTTCTTGTGTTGTTGTTGTTGTTGTTTAGTTGTTTAATGTATCACTGGTGATAACGTAAATATCAACATGACAATGGATCAAAAACATTTGTGACAATTGTTATACTATTGCAATTGTCCTCTGCATTTCGCGATTGTGGCATCCTTTGTTTCCACTCATCGTGTTCTTCCTTTAATTACAAATAAGGGCTAAAAGAGTTCTCCTTAAATTGATGTCCTTTTTAAGGCTCTCTGAAAGAAAACATTCTCACTTTTCCCACCTGTTGAACACCACACATTTATTAAATATAATTTACCAACTTCATGGTCATAGATAATAGAAATTACAATTCTAAAAATAAATAAATAAATAATAAAAGGATTAATGGATGATCTGGATACGTTACTGTTTACATAAACTTCAATCTTAGGGCTTCTCCATTTCCCTTTTTTTAATGTCAAAAATGTCCCAATTTTTTATACATATAAAGAAACAAACAGTTATGGAACCTCTTCAGCTTAGTCAGTTTTGACGCTGCCCTTTGATTGGGAAGACCTGGGTTCTAATCACGTCCAGCACTCGGAGAACCTTTTCCGGTCTCATACGAAAGTACTAGGGTTTTCCAGAAGGGAAAACTCTGCTAATTTACTACATTGGTCTTAAATACTTTGAAATTCATAATGATTTAAGTTATTAACAAGATATAAATGTATGCTCGATTAATTTATTTATTACATTTTACCGATATGAAAAATTAACGTAGGGTTATGCGAATGAAATATGTATCGATTTAAAATCCATATAAATACGGTTCGACCCTTCAGAAGAACAAGAACCAGCGTCATCTGTTATATGCCACAATAGATGACGATAGTTCTTGTTCCGAAATGCACGAAGGTTTCCGAGGGCTAATTTATATTTAAAAAAAAAAAAAGGAAACTAAATAAATAAATACATTTACGTGCATTTCTTAGGACTTTGCATTTGGAGCAATTTATTCTTTTATAATAGAGAGCTGTAATATAAAACAGTAACTGGATTTAACTCGTATTCAGCAATTTTTGAATATTTTTTATGCGAGATTTGTTAAAATACTTCTAGATATTGCGTTTTTATTTATGTATTTATTTTATTTAAGTATTGATAAGAGTAATGCTTTGAGTTCTTTTGCCATGAAACATATAATGAAGAAAAGAAGCGCGTTAATGTCATTTTAGTTCAAACAGCTGTCTTCAAGTAGCTCTTAACAGATAAATAAGCAATAATAAAATTTTAGGATTTTTAATTCAGATGGCATTTCCCATCGAGATTTTTCTTTTTTTACAAAAAAGGATTTATGCTGCTTTTGCTGTGACATAGACGCTTGAAATCATCTCCTCGACAACCAGAATGTGCATCCTTTCCATTAAGCAAACATTCACCAAGTCGTTCCTATTCCATTTTGAGACTTCTCCCCAATGATGACCTTAAGGATCAATGATTTTCATCAATGGAGGAAGTCAAGGTGGCTCAAAAAATAAATAAATTATTATTTTTTTAATAATATTATAATATGTATAATATTATGTATAACATATTTAATAATATGTTAAATTCTAAAGACGTACACGAAATACCAAAAATGAGTTACTACCAATAGGAAGAAAGAATGGTTCTACAGTTGGACATTTTTTAGACAATTTTATTGGTAAATCATATTGAGGAAGCAAAGAATTTGTCTTCTATAGTCAACCACAACCAATGTTGCGATAAAAATAGAAGCTCAGACAAGATAATCAAACTTCGAAGTGAAGATTTCACCATCATCTTCATGGTCTACTGAAGAGGATAGTCGTGCCATCTTCTACATCAATCAAGGTTTGGAACGTCTTTGACAAACCCAATCATAACAATGTCCGTACAAGAAAGTAACATTGGTGCACTGGACACTTAGATTATCGGTCTAATTCCACTGAAGATAAAGCAGCAAGCATAATTTGATCACCTTGATTGAATTCGAGGGAAAAAAAAAAGAAAAATGGAAATAAAAAGTCACACTAAAGCATGATCAAGTTGGGATTTTGTGTACAAGACTATCTCCATCCATCACATTAAAGGAAATAGGAAGAAAATTGTGAAAGTGGATTTCATGATTTTTATTTCTCTTCCCCTGTGTCGACTAACCTACCCCCCGCCCCGAAAAAAAAAAAGCTAGAATTAAGCCACAATTCCCTGATTCCTGAAATAGCGATTGACTTGGACAAGAATTTATGGCATTTATTTTCCTGTTATCGGAAAGTAATCAATAATGCAATATGGATGATCTTCGTTGGCATTCAGACTAAAGGTTAGACTCACTTGTTATTAATTTCCTTATTAAAAATCAACTTCACTCAACACCATTTTTTAAGAATACAGTGTGTTATATATGAGAAGTATTATGGTTGACCGTCAGCAACTGTGTCATAAATTACGGCTGAAGCATCTAAGGTTTGTGAGGCTCGTAATGTTTATTACCTGCATGAGTATTATTCTGGATAATTGCCTGATTTTGCGTGCTAAAATTCTACGATTTTCCGAAGGAGAACCTTCCACTTCCGTATGCATTGGCTAATTGACTTTCGTTTTAAACGACGCTATAAAAATTTTTCACCTTCAGGACGGGGTTCTAACCCGCGTCTTTCTAACCAGCGAGCATATCGAATACCGACTGAGGCCTAAAGGGTTTTTAATCGTCCTCACATGTCATCCATAATGGGCAATTTGGCCGAAGAGTTTCATTACAATAATTCCACTTAAAACAGGGGATGTAAACTATCTCAATAGACAATGAGAAGGAGGGCAGATGAGAAGTATATTTTAAAAGGCGGACGTCGGGCATGCAGACCGAGAACCAATTGTCAGTGTTTCCAGTTGTATTCTTAGATGTAAAAAGTGTTTCTCATACGGAATAGGAGTCGTTCCCCCCCCCCCCTACTTCTTTCCAATTTTCCAGTAATTCAGATTTTTCCTCCGACTGAACGACCATATCCATAATCCTAATACACTCGATCTTAGGGAATTCAGAAGAATGGCATGGTTATGTTAAAAACCTGTGAACACTTTCTTGATAAAGGGATTCAAATCATCCTAAAACAGAGGGGATGGAAAGAAGAATTGTCAACGGAAGCGTGTATGTGACATTGATTTCTTCGTATCGATTGGAGAAACCAATAAATCATATCTTTTTTTTTTTTCTCATTCATATTAGCTGTACTGAAAAAAGTGGTAGGTAAGTGCATCCTTTTCAGGCCTTAATATTTGCTTTTAAGTGTTTCGACAAATAAGCACCTCCCCCTCCCTACTTTGTTTTATTCTACGGGAAAGAGCGTTAAGATCTCGCTGTGATAAATGTTTTCAATTGCCGAAATGTGTACAGAAATTTATTGTCGTCGTCTGAGGAAGTCAGGTATAGGCTTTTTATGTGCTGATCGTGCTCTGCAGATGGTCTTTCCATCTTAGTCTGGGATGTCCGCGATCTCTTCCTCCTGTGGGTTTACATTTATTTCCATCTCAGCTTGGGATGTCCACGATGTCTTCTTCCTGTGGGTTTACATTTATATGCTTGCTTATATTATACATTATTATATATTATTATCAATTATTATCAACCCAAAGTATTAATAACTTAATCCATCCATTAATGGAAAACCCTTGTTGCAATTAATTGTAATATTACGATATAAAATATTTAAAGGTGTATAATTATTATTTTATTAAACATTTTAGATATTTTGTTTTATTTCAATTTTTTAAATGTATGATTTATATAATTATTTTGACAAAATTAAATTTAACATTTTAATAAAATAAATTACGTTTTTAATATGTGAGTCTATTTCATACATGAAAAAGTAGCATGATCATGATGATACAATACCCGTATTGAAAAACGAAAATGATATGTTTATGGACAGATTTCAAATGTATACGTTTTACATTATACCAATAAAAATTCAGTTATATTGACTGGTCATCTGTTCATACTTTCCTTTCAGTGTCCTTGTACCATTCGTAACAATCGGCTGTGAAATATGTTTCCTTTTTTTTTTTTTTTTTTTGAGATTTTACTTGATGTACAGTCTACGAAAGAAAAATCTATAAAACGAATTGTTCTAATAAGGACATCGACCCAAAAATTTCGTACGCTAGAGGTGTCATTCCTCTAAATTTCTTTTACAACTTTCGAGTGATCTGCATTATCAGTAGCATCTAATACGTTCAAAGGTGCTTTTTTTAAATTTTCATTTACAGACGATATTAACAAACTTTGGGTTGAATTTATCAACTCGTGAGTTAAACAATATTCAAAAGAATTTTTTTTTTTTTTTTTTTTATCCAAACTCACCTCTTCTACAACTTTGTATTGCATTCTCAATAATGCACTTAGCAACAACTGAATATATATATATATATGTACATATAAAATACTTCATACGTTTCCGAATGAGAAAATAAAATCATCCCTCGCCGACTAGTGTATGATTTAAATAGAAACCAGTTCAGTACGTTGAAAGAATTGGAAGTTTTTCCATTCTTGCTTTGCACCTGCGTGTCTCGGATCAGAATGAAAACGTAGCGTGACAGCTTTGCGTGCTAACACGAATTCCAATAATAAAATTGCCCTTCATATTGTTGGCTACCTGAAAATGTTGCCGGCATCTTAAACAAAGTCGGTTTAAGAAGCTGACAACTGTTCGCTGTTTAGACTGATAAATATGCATATTTTCATTACGATCGGTTTTGTTTGTGTATGTTATTTTTTGCATCGGGTCGAGAAATCTGAAAATACAAAGATTGGGGGAGGGAGGAAGTCGTACGAAATTGAGATGAATCAACTGGAAACGGTTTTCATGTAAACGAGTTCGGAACTTCATCAATGGGCCTCTTGACTTTTTTTTTTTTTTTTTTTTTCTGTGAAGGAAGTATTGAATAATATCGACTTTCTCTAGTTATATAGAGTGTCCTAGCTGTAAGTCCTGTTAGAACAGTTTTGGCAACTTATTCCATAAATTTTATAATTCATAGTTTTATTAAATTCCATTTATTATATTTATGAGCTAGCCTTTGTAATTAGAATTCCTAAATAAGTTTTGTAAATCATACTGGTTTGCCTATTTTCATTTGTGATCGTTTAACGTCTCCCCCCCCCCCCAATTTACTGTTATCGTAATTTTTAGAAAAATAACGATGTTTAAAATGTAATACAAAAATCAGCGTTTCCCTTTTTTCGGTCTACTCCAAAATGGGGAAAAAAAAAAAGAAAGAAAGAAAAAAGAAAGACCTATGAAGAATAAACAAGTGTATGACTTTAGATTTAGAAGCGATATTTCTGTAGTTAGCAGAAAAATAAATAAATGAATAATAAAAAAATAATAAATTGATTATTTCGTTGAAAATTAAGTTAATTTGTGTTTATTAATTGTTTTAGTTTGCTCTAAACAACCATGTGGCTTGTGGAATATTGCCTACAAATCGTGTGTGTTCTTGGGTCGGTTTGTATGATATTAGAGATGAAAGGAATTTAATAAAAAAAATATATAATACTACTTTTGTGTTTCACTTTATTAATCTTAATGTCCGCACATTCAATTTAGTGTAATCTCCAAGATGCGTGTTTATTATCTTATATAAATTTTGAATGCATTATACGAAATTATCTCAGTTGTTTATATACTTAAATTGTATTATATTTTCTTTGGTTTAAGACAGATAAGTTTTAATTTACAGCTAATTTACTCATAAGGTATTCATAGTGCTGGTATCCTATATAACTGTTCCATAATGTCACTCAATTTTTTTTGTGAGTGGAATTACCTCGAAATTTTGCAGACTTCAATATTTTCTGCTACACCTTAAACCTTTTGACAACCGATAAGCTATACAAATACCATTGTAGATTCTAATTTGAGATACGGCTTACAATTGATGAATGAGGTAGGTATTCAATTAAGGGACCTTCAAGAAATATAAACTTTTAGTAATGCCTCCTACTGCAGCTGTTTATCTTTGTTAGATTGGTAAAATAAAAAAAAGTCCGTCATGATGAGAGAAAGTCGCCAATAACTGCTTGTAGTTTTGCCTTATAAAGTCATCTGCCTATATCCAACATTTATACTGGAGTTCACACAGGACTGTTGATAGGAAACTTTCTAAACGATGTGTATCGCATCATAAAATATGTTTCAAAATAATTGAGATTACGTCAGAAGGATCTTACCTAACCCAGCTGATCGACATAATTGTCCATCGGTGAGCTTTATTTGCTAATCATGTGCGTTGCATAGGAGAGCATCTTAAGGAAGAAATCAAATACCTTTACGGATCATTATAATACCTCTTAAAAGGCAATGTTGCTTGTCAGATAGCATGGAAGTACATGTATAAGGTAGCTCTACTGATCTGAAGTTTGAATGGATAATAAAATAGAACAAATTATTGGTGATGAGATGTCAATGTTTTCCCATTTAAATGAATGGATTAGGAGAGTATTGTAAGAGTGTATGAACTCGTCTAAATGAGCATCGTGTGCTTGTTGCTTTTGTGTTTCCTTCACCACCCTAGAAAGTCAACTGAGTTCGGTGATTTTATAAAGAAAAGGTAAGTGGTGAACGCAGGTGAACCGCAAATATCAAATGAAGTAGAAAGCTTTCGTCATTCTCACCTTATCAGTTATTTAAGCGACTGATCTAATCGCCAAGAACTCTTTTCCTGTTCATTACTCTGACACCTTTACGACTTCGAACACCTGGGCAGAGAAAAATAAAAAGGGGTCGCAACTCACGATCAGTTGAAGCGCACGTGCTGGTTGAAGAAAGTGAACATTTTTCACAATAATCTCTTTCGCCCCCTCCCCCTTTTCAGGTTTTCATCGTAGACACAAGGGATGGACACAAGAGGAGGGGTTACGATAGGGGAATACTGTAGGTGTTGGTCATCTACTTCGCCCGCCCTCATCCCGGTTTCAAAACGAACCCAACTCAGCGGGAATTCTGTAGTGTGCACGTGCGACAAACCAACCCACCATGACTACGGTCGGCTACCGTTGTCCGTACGGTGAATGGGACCGAGTGGAGTTTTCGAAAGGTTGGGGAGGGATAGGGTAGATTGGGGGGGGGGGGTGATTGATGCAGGTCTATCCATCAATGATACAGTCAAGTTGTCAGTTTAGGGATCGCAAAGGCCTTCCCCTTGTTCGGAAGGTGCGGGCCAGCCACCTCTTTTTCTCCCCCCCCCCCCTGCTTCTCGTCTTTTCTTACTATTTCCTAACTCTCAAATCCTAAAGGCCTGTTGTACGGAAGAAACAACAAAGATGGGGATCTCAGTTATACAAGAACTAGAGGGGTGGGAAGGGAGAAGGGATAGGGCTTCCATTCAGATGTCATACCTGGGCTTCGAGATGTGGAGCGCTCATACAAACGCGACATGGTTTCTTCAGTGGACCGTGAGCTACAGTGGAGATTGAAAAGAAAGAGAAACCAAGGAAGGAAACCTTATACAGAAGCATAGAAGAGCTCTATGAAAAGGACCGCCATAAATAATGAATTGAGGGAACGTAGTGAAAGCAGCCTTTGAAGTGAAGCCCTGTCTGTATCTACCGCACACCCTTATTTCTCCAGCCCCTGGTACGCTACTGGATGCTACCGTTGTTGCTAGAGAGAGAGAGAGAGAGAGACGATGGCAGGGTGGGAGGGGATATACTGAAGCAAAGGGAGGGCAGCAGAACCTTCACCATTCTTTGTTGAAAGATTTCAGTGGCTGTCAAAGAAGAAATCATAGGCAGCCATCTTTATTCATCACATTATAGTGGTCGGGGAAGTATCTTACGCTAGATTAAAAAAATAATAAAAAAACAGCTTCAAGAAGCAGAAGTAGGGAAATATTATCTTCTGATGCTTACACGTTAATGGATTTTAAATTGATATGAAAACTAAGCCAGGTGAAAATATTTCTCAGGTGGGCTACTTCACGCCAACTGTAATATAAACAAACGCTTTAAGATCTTCTCCTGACTTTTTTTTAATTGAATATATAAGAACATTTCATTAAACGCTGTTTATATTTCTTATTTTATTTTATATATATATATATATATAATTTATTTAATATATATTTTATATATTAATAACATATAAATAAATTTATAAACATGACAAATTACAAAAAAAAAAATTACACGCTAGAAATCCTAAAGGAAGAGATACAAAAATAATAAAATGGTGTACAATATATATTATAATTATATGCAAAGATATTTTATATTTTAAAATATTAACTAAATATTTAACAAATAGATTAAAAATGCCAATAAATAATATAAAAAAAGATAAAATTAATTATTTTTAATTCGTAATAAAGGAATTTAATTTGTAAATTGACTTTGAATAAACGAACTTTGGTGCCGAGCATTTTCTATTGATAGTACTCCCGCTATTTGCCTAATAGAGATGTTTTATGCGTGTTTGATTACTTGCTATCCTCTCATCTTTTCACACTGCCTTTAAACGTTTGTGACTTTATTTTGTGTCCACAGCCCAAGACATAAATCAGTGTTTGTGAAGTAAAATTTTAATGATCCTAATTAACGCTGTAGAATTCCCTCTTTTCATAGCTTATCCTTCAGTGAATTAGATATGAAAGGACTTTCAACTCCATACTCTTTTCTCCAGGAACAATGTACCGCATGATTAGGCAAAGGTTTAAGGGAAAGAATAGTCGAGTTTGCAACTCGATCGTCGTCTGCTGTTGTGCTGTGATTTTTAGCCATAGTAACAGGCAACAATTGTTAACACAAGAACGCACAAGAGCGTGCATCAGCCATTAGGCAACAATTGACATACTCGGGCAACAATTGACACCATCATGCTGCTCGCGCTGAAGGACATAATGGAGAGGTGTGCGTTTCTTCCAAATACTATTTATAGATTACAAAACCTGTTGTTGTTGTTTTCTTTAACGTCCTATTGAAAACGAAGTATCGGAATTAATTTTAATGACACGAAATTCATACATGTACACAGAATTCGATATTAAATTAGATAAGAATATATATATATATATATATATATATATATATATATATATATATATATATATATATATATATATATATATATATATAATAATTAGAAGCCAAATAATTGTATATAATTTGTTCATTATATGCAACTAACTGATTTACTATGCAGAGAAAGTCTAACGCATTAGCTATGGTGTTTAATTGATGTTTTGATCTATAAATTTTATTTAGAAGACACTGAAAAATAGCACCTCTTTCTCTCCACAGCTAATAGATAGCTCTTTGAAGTCGAACTTTTACCAAGAAAAGTACGATAAATTCGAAGTCACCAATGTTGCCAATTCTGACAGTCCAATGTTCAAAGTACATTTTGCTCAAAATGGCATTATTGCCTTCCCAGATAAACTCTCCCTATTATATTAGTCTAACTGGTAGTAGGGTAATGAAGTTTATTTGTAATAAATAAATTCGAATATAATAATCATAAATTAAAATAAATAAAAAAGAAAATAAATCATTGAATAAAGAAGTATTGAGATAACTTCGATTCAAATAAATAGAATATTGTTCTTGATAATTAGTTAGATTATTTTTAATTTTAAAAATCTCACATATAGGAGAAGTGAAGTTTATGATGCTATTATGCAAGTCTCTGTTCAGGTTAATGTTAGATCACGGCTCACAACTTTACTTACCCAAGTTTTTAACATATGTCAAAACGATCAAAGGCATTCAGAGAAGATTCACTCGATTGTTTGTCTCGTGCTAGCTATACGAATGTGCTGTGAGTTGAAGAGTTTGGATTTTATCTAGCGGGAGATTTAATTGAAATGTCAGTTCTAAGAATATATAGAGCGCAGGAGTTGTTGCACTTAGATAAACCAGTTTCTACTAGAAAACAATAAAAACGTCAGTGAAAAGGCATTTTTTTAGCATTAGCGTTAATGTTGAAAATAGCCTTATGTGTGTAAAGCCGTCTCTAAAAATTCGGACGATCCCTAGGCCACTCAATAGTAGGCGAGAGACCGTCCATCTCAGCGTTGGCTCCACTCAGTGATGGCCATCCACCCACCACCACCGAGCAGAACCGCTCATATTCCGAAGAAAAGCATTCACCGACAAAGCCCCTCAGCGGGCCGTGCCGGAAAACACTTTCCCCGGAGACTCAAATTGCTCCCTTAAGGCAAAAGAGAGCGTACTTATATTAACAATATTAGCAATAGCCGAGCCTCAGTTAGAACTTCTTTGGATACAGCATTGTCGAGATACCCTTTAACCTATCATAAGATTGTAATCCATTATTAAAACAAATCAATTCTTAAAGTTCTTAAAAGAACTGGGCGATGGACTGAGTCCTTGACTCAGTCCATCTTTATCCCGTCATCTGAATGAAGAAAATCTGTGTGGATGGAGTGTTACTGAGCTGAAGGCTCTAGTCTGGGTAACGGCAATAGCCGAGCCTCAGTTAAAACTTCATTTGCTCAGAGGATATGAACTAGGCAGTGACCACTTCCTTGTTAAAATAAAATTAATATTACCACAAAACAATCCTTATAGTCCTTATAAGGACTGGCTTAAAGGGGCGAAGCAAGAATGCTTTTCATATTCCCCGTTATCTGTAGAGGACAGTGTAGGGATAAGGTGTTATTGAGCAATTAAAGCTCTGATCATGGCAGGAGGGTAACAGCAATAGCCGAGCCTCAGTTAGAACTTCATTGGCTACAGCATTGCCATCCATTACCCTCCAAGGGTATTAAAGCTCTGATCATTGGATTGAATGAATCAATCACCGACTATGTAAGTAAAGGTGAAATCTCAAAAAAACGGACGATCTCTAGGCCACTCCATAGTGGGCGAAAGACCGTCCTAATCTCAGCGTTGGTTCCACGGGCTCCCCGACCGTCACTGAGTGGAACCAACGTGCGGTTATGTATAAATTTGTATCGTGAACATATTAGAATTATTATGGTGTATATATATATATATATAAATTTTTATTAAATAAAAGAAAGAAAGAAATTCTAAAAAAGACAGAAGAGATAAAAAAGTTAATAATATATATAAATCAACTATTTTTAGGGCAGAAAGGGTAAATTTCGTGTTATTTCGATATATCCATAATGGTAATTGCTTAGTATATGTTTCTTAGTATACAAAATAGATAAATTATACAAAGACATAACGATTAGCATGATATAGAAAATAACACTTTTCTATTTTTTTTAAACTTAGAATATCGCTCTCTGTTATGAAAACCTAAAAGATCTATATCAACATTTCTTTTTACAACTATTTCCTTTTGTATTCCTGACGACAGCTCATTTTTAGAACCAGAATGCTCCTGACCTTCTGACTGTACAATTTTGCCCTTTAACCTGCAAATATTTTGAAGGCAGAGGGGGAATAAAAAAAAGTGCTGGGGAGGTTAAAATAGAGGGAAAAAAGTCAGTTAATGGGACTCTTCGTGCACAGATATTCTAGGGGATATTGAAGGAGTTAAATTTTTATAGCCTCTTGCCATTCCATTGCCCACTACCTGGTGGGTTCCCCTTTCAAATTCAATAAAGGTAGGCATATATTAACATATATTAATAGCCATAAAATATAATTTATTATCCGTTCTTTCTATTAAAAATTTCACCCTTTGTAATGTCAAAGTTGAATTCTATTATGACGGTTAGCAAACCTACAGGTACAGATCGTTGTAAATAAGCCTTCTATTGTTTGGTGTAGGCATGTTTGAGGGACTATTTCGCCAGGATAACGATTTATATGCTTTAACTTGCCCCATGGGCGCCCCCTGCTGGTACTATCATTCATAACCCCCAACTGTGTTCAGTTGCCTCCGACAAGCATTAAGTCGGCGGTGATTGGAGAAGTATTTTATCTTTTGGAGTCTCGAGAGATATGTGAAGGGGGATGTCTGTCTTCAGTGGGGAATTTTTGGCAATAAAACTATTCTGCTGATATTTATAATTTCCATTAGAGGGCGCCACATGTCGAACTATTGGATTCAGGTATCACTGCTGCGTAGAGAACAGTAAATTCAGAAAAAAATTAGAATAAGTTAAGAAGGGTAAATAAATAACATCATAACGCATGTGTTAGCTATTCACGTGAACAGTAGTAGACTTAAAAAAAAAAACACATCTGTCCAGAATTGAAATACACAATGGATTCACGTGAACAGTACAGACAGTAAGAGACAACAATCAAACTCCACGTGGACAATAATAGAAGTAAAAGTCACATGTTCAGAAATGAAATAGACAATTGGCTCACGAGGACAATCATGAAACTCGCATTCAAAACTGATATGACGCATATTGAAATAGAATTTTTTGAAAAGAACATCTAATATTAAAAAGAAAAAAATATGCAGCAGAATAAACAAATTAAACAAACGAATAAAGTGGCTACAGTTAGTGAAAGACGAAGTCACAAATAAATTCTCTTATACCACACCGTATGATAAACAAATAAATGAGAGAATATCTGCAAGGATTGTTATAGAACGTTCTACTTACATAACTATTTATTGTTCGTTTTGAAAACTGCATGGAAAATCCAGATTACTCTAAAAATAATTTTAATAACATAATCAGAGTAAACTCCCTCATCATTAGATTTCCTTGGACAGAAATTAAACCGCTAAAAAAAATTGTTTGATAAATTCACTCTTGAGATTTCTAAGTGCGCTGGCAATCGTAATGTATTTTTGTAATAGTAGCAACACTACCGCCATCTTTTGTTCTAAAAACAAAAGATGGTATTTACTTTCGAAGCCACTGTTTAATGACAATGGAAAACAGGCAACGGGTGAAAATTTTCTCTTCTGTCAGGACAAACAGACCGGCAATCTTTAATGTTGACATAGGAACGAAGTCTCATTTTCTTCAAGTCGTCTGCGGTGGTCTTTGAAGTGTGAAAAATCCACCTTGGAGCATTCGTGCTGGCAGCTGTTGGCCCCACACAACACTGACAGTTGTCAGGTACCGGAGAAGTGCTATTAGACTTTCTATTAGATCTTTCTTTATGGAGACTGTTGATTTTTCAAGTTAATTCTATCTGTACACCAAATGTAATATTGCTAGATTGGAAAAATAACTTTATAGCCGGGTATAAACACATATACACAAAAATGAAATAGAAAACAGAAGAATTACATCTCGTGAACAACAATAGCGAATGAAAAACCTCACAAGAGAAACGAAACAGACGATTGTAGATTTTTTTTTTCACATGTATAACAATGGAAGTAGAATATTCTACTTGTTCAAATGCATAGTTGTCATATTCAGAAAGCGTAGATTTTAAAACATTAGAAAAGTCGTATTTGAAAATTACCAGAACTGGAAGGGGGAAAAATGGAACGTAGATGCGTAGTATTCAGTTTTAATATAGTATGCTGTGTAGATAAAACGAATAATGCGCATGCTCCTGAATAAATTACTTCTTTTTTTTTTTTTTCACCGAAGGCATAGTTTATATTTTTTTTACATGTAAAACAAAAACAAAACTGTTGATTTCATATTACTGAGGCACGTAAACATAAATGAAATATACAATATTAATCTCGTTCCAAGTAAACAATGCGCGTCACAATAACATGAAATGAACATTTTTTATTGGTCTCACTCTAAACAATGATGATAGAGCACGTGTCTCAATAATATGAAATGTGCATTTTTATTCATTGTTTAAAATGATCAAGAAATTGTATTAATACATTTTAGATGTTATTAGTAATAATGCAGCATCTAGTGGTGTATTTAACTAGTATACTTGAACAATTTTTGTTCCGAAGAGTTAGCTAGCTTGGTGTATTTTCCATAAAAAGGTACACCAAATAATCTTTTACATGTGAACAATTACTCATCCAACTTCTTTACCGCACAATTCTTTGTCGATAGTTGTGTAAGGCAAAAATCTTCGTTTCCTCTGCGATCTCTCTTTCCTTGAAGTTGGCATCATATTTTATGATAAAATATCACAAAGCCCTGAGGTCGTCGGAGTCTATCTAACCAAGCGTTTATACCAGTTGTCGAGACGTTTTTGTCCAAGACAAACCATAATTTATGTCGGTATTAAGCAGTTTGCAAAATATTGCTTCTTCAGTCAGCATGTACACCTCTGGTGCAAAGAATGGGGTGGAGATAGGTGGGAGGATGTGTTCATAAATAACATGAATATTTGATAAGTCTCTATAGAAGTGTCCCGATACGACATTCAGGTACAAACACATGTATGAGTGACAATGAATTTTAAAATGCACTGTTCCATGACCATTTACGGGGCTGTCGCTCAGCTCAAGTTGACAAGTCATATATATTCATACGGTGGCGGTGCTTTGCCGAGAACAACTTTATCTAGTGCATCCCAGGTAAACAATGCAAAGGTGTATGTACGGCTGATCGAAGAGAGAGAGAGCTGCGGCACTTTTTTTTTTCTTTCATCATATTCAGGTTGTTGCCTATCAATTTCTGTGTAAAACTGTGAGGCTGTTATCCATTCCGCTACTCCTCCCCCCTTTCAGCCCCCAGACATTTCCTCTCCCCGTCTCCTTTCCCTTCGCTTTGCCGCACTATCAGGTAGCGTCCTCCCAGGCCTCGGCAAGGGGAAATCTATTTCCGCCGCGCTCGCTACGATGTGCTATCACGGAGGAAGTTCGCTTTGCTGTCAATCTGCTCCAGCTCGGCTTTCCCCCTCGGGATTAGCTGTACAAACGCAAGCGAAAATTGAAAATTCCACCGAAATGAGATGCCATTCTTCTCAGCTCGTGCGTCGTCGGCGCCCGTATTGCCGGTCGCTCTAATCCCGCGAACGCCAGGGAACGCCGGCTACTGACCACATGAATAGGAATGTTTATTCTCGACCGGTACATCCCCCTGGTGGAAGCCGCCGGGGCTCGCTAGCTAGCTCGTGACTTCGAGTTTTCATCTAACACTACCTACTGTGCCTTGTAGAGCCCGGGTGAGAAGTAGAATAAAACAAGTCTCCTCCAATCTCTACATCTATCAGAGTTTTGTTTGACGGCGTGATGTTTTGGGGAAACGTTACTGTCTCCCCTAGTCACACCGTTTCCACCCCCTCGAATGTTGCCGTTGATTTGCAAATATTTATTTTCAATTCCAAGCATTAGAAATGTGGGGGGAACGAAACTCAGAAACTTCTCACCCCAGCTTTCATTCAAGCTCCCTTCTCTACTCATATTTATCGTGCAAAATGTGCCAACACGGGGATAAGGCCGTGTGTGATCAGAAAGAGGGGGAGAGGGGGAACAAGGAACTCCGAGTAAATATGTATTGGGAGGGAAGTGTATCCTTGAAAAATTTCAATACTGCAGTCTGTAGCTTCTTTGGTTCGAGATTCCACTCAGACAAGTATCAAGAAACGATGACACGTCTTGAATATAAAAGAAAGAATAAGTCTAGAATGGAGAAAATAATCGTACAAAAATGCTACGGTTGGTGCTTTGTAGCTAGCAGTTTGTTTAGTCATATAATTACCTGTAAAAATCATAATAAACGAAAGAATCCGGTAATGTAAATGATCTTGATAAATACACATTATTAGATCCAAATGGGATTCCTTTATTACTTTTCCAGATATCCATATGATATTTATATAGGAAGATTAGAGACAGTTTGTTATCAACATGCAGGAAGCATCCCTCTTTGTGGAACTTTGCGAAACTCCAGACTTTTTACTCATGAAACATCACCCACTATGGCGTGCAAACTGCAACAATGTCAGAAAAATTTGTTGCTGATAACTTTGCTTTCAAATACGGTGTTGAATATTAGACATCTCGTATATTCTAAAACAGATCCAGATTTGTTTAAATTTAAATGCCATCTCGGTTTATTGTTGACTTTATCTGGTTGTTGTTGTCGCTAGTCAAAGAGATCTATCTCATTCTTCGCCTGAGAAGTTTCTTCAGCTAGTCATGTGATCAATTTTATTCTTTTCGATACGTTACAAAGCTAATAATGGTCCACGGTGATATTAGCTAAAGGTCTCAAAAGAACAAAAGAATGTTGAAACATTTATTTTCACTTGGTCATATTTTAAGAAGTCTTCTGATTTGATAACCATAATACGCCAAAGGTATCTGAATGCTTAACTATTTAAAATCTTTAAGTGGCGTATATACTGATTTCGATTGACAAAACTAACTAGTCCCGATTTAAATTTAGACATAACTTAAGTTCTATTGAATAGTTTTTAATTGTTTCGTCCATATTCCGAATTTCTCTTTTGCGATATTTTATGTTTATAGTTGGATGCATATGACGTGAACTTGAAAGCACTCATATGCATTAAAATATTGTTTAATAGATTACCTAAAATAGGATACCGATCAGTTCAGAGTCATAATAGTTAAAGAAAACCATCCATATGCTTAATTATTTTCACTTATCTTTATATCCTAATATGATTGACAATTATTCAATGATTGGATATTGAAAAACAATAAAAAAAAAAAAATCGCCTGACACTGATAATCGCATTTATCACAGAAAGTAGTAAAAGCAATTCAAATAAAAACACGTGATTAACAATTTTGCATATAAGGTGTTTACCTGCTATCACTTCATCGGTCGCACACCTAAGAACAGGCAAAGTATTCGGATATCTAACTAATGAGAAGTTACGGAATTCGAAATTATATTTTGTTCTATGTATTTTCAGTGTAAAAATATTTTGCCAATCGTATTAAATATTCCCGTAGTATTTATTCGGTTTGAACTATCTTGATTTATATTTCCTTTTTTAAAGTGACATTTGCACTTTCTCTGACTCTTCTGCAATCGTGTCCCATCTGCCAACTGCTCTACCTGTTGTTCATTGTGGATGCTTCCCTTCTTCCGACACATTCTGTTTTCCCCTTTTTTTTTTTTTTTTTATTCTTGCCTACTCTTCATCCTCTTCCTCCTCCTCCTCGTATGCCGCTCAACAATATAATGCATTTTTGCCATGATAATATGTATGGAGATGGAAAAGGCTTCTCGATCCACTATGGATCACTAAAACATATGTCGTCCACCTCATTGTGAGTACCTTCATAAAAGGGATCTAATGCAGCAGCTACTGAATATACCACTTTGCAATAGGCTGCAAAGCCAGGCGAGCCAACCCTTAATGTAGGCTTCGGCATCCATGTAATGAATGCCTCTTCAGTCCGACGGTCGGCAGTGCACTTGAAAGGCCATTAACATCCTAATGCAACGCCAGACGGTCACCGTAGCTGGGCAAGCCGTGTAGAGGAGTGAGTGCATCTAATGCTCCGTCGCTTTTGGCTGAAGGTGCTGCAAACCATTCAAGAGCTATGGCCTCTCTCTCTCGCTACCGGCATTGCCTATAAAGTCTGGGGGATAGCGGAAGACAATTAACACTACATCTTCGTTCATGTTCCGCTCCTCAGCTTCCCTGATATGTGATGTCTACCATTAAAGGCATCTGAAGCCACAGTCATCCCACGAATCACGGCAATAGCCATCGTATTGACCGTACTCGCCCCCGCACGTTATGTTGAAGCATAGTGGCGGACTTGTCACAGGATGATGAGTGTATGAGGTTGGGGATTATGTGATCTCTCGTGCTAGTGGCCTGTACAAACTAGAAATAGAACTTAGATGCGAATAGTAGTGGCCTGCCTCCGAACACACATCATTATAAGAATCTTAAGGCTTTGGCAAATATATAAAACTTATGTGAGTTTTTATTTGGTGTCAGAAAAAAAAAGATGTAGGCATAACTTATTTTTCTGTCAATGAAATGAGCTCATAGATTCTATAGAATATTTATTTGTTGTAATATATTTCATTGGCAATATATTTATTATTAATTCGTTTAATAGGTTGGAATAAAACTGGGAGACTTTTACCCCTGTACATCCATCTTCTCTGTAGAGACCATTACTTTTATCAATTATTGGAATGAGAGCATAAAAGAGAAAAATTTAGTTTTGATTGGATATGACGCAATTAAATTAGTTTTAGTGATTATTTAGATGAATGAATATCCTGTTGGGCATCATTCTTTTTCCATATTCAGAATTTTTTTTTCCGGAAGTTATCTTCCTATTAGATTGTAATCAAAAGATATTCTGTAAGAGAAGAAGATGTACCTTTTAAACACAAAAATGGTTGGGTTGTTTAGAATTGGGGCCGAAATAACTCAGGCTATGATGCCAATATATTATGTCTGTTAATTGCGTGTGTGTTCTTCTAACTGGTTTGCCGTATGAGACTGGCTAACTCATTTTCACTTTAAAATCACCAACGAAGGGTTATTCATTCCCTAAACTGGATTCAAATCCATGTCTTTCCAACCAAAGGGCATGGAATTATGAAATATATTTTATTTTCCATTTCAAAACCAATCAGCCTTTAATCTGAAAACAAAGACGCTTATTTAAATTATCCATTGTTTTTAAATATTTCAACTTTTTAAAATAACTCATAAAAAAACAAGCTTATTCAAAAGACATTTTAATATAGAAACTCAGTGACATAAAAATCAATTCATACAATATTCAGGAAGTATTTAAATTAACGTATTTTATTATAGCGTCGTTTACGAATTTAACTTTATTTAAATAGCTGAAGCTGTAGCAAAGTTAAAACACCAATCAGACGAAGTACAGTAGAAGAAAAAAAAATAATAACAAAAAAAAAAAAGATGCGAATTCCGGATGTTTATGAGAACATAACAGGGGACAAATTTGAAACTAAATTGCAACTACCAAGATCATAACACTTTGGCAAATGACATAAAAATCTTCTTAATGCTTTCTAAGTTTCTTGCTCCTTAAGTCCTCGGGGAAAAACGCTTGAAATAGACGAAATGAAAAACCTTTGGCCCCAGGGAGGCAATCCTTCAGATGTGCCAGATATTAGATAATGATAGAGCCAGTTCAAGAATTGTACATTTCCGTGCCCATAGAGTAAAGTTTTATTGACTGTTAACGAAAATTCTCTTGCTGAGCAGACGAACGCGTGCCGTCAGTGACTAGTGGGACAAAACGCCAAGAATGATAACGGGGAAAAAATTTTTCTTTCCAATGTGCCAACCATTCTAGGTGTAGAAGACAGAAGTCTTGAAGCTGCCTTAGGCTTAAGATGGTTCCTATCGTCATGATTGATTGTTTAAGGTCAAGTATGCTTACTGACGCTATATTTATACGAGGGTTCGTTGAAAAGCAGTAGAATTTAGAAAAGATAATGCTTCAATTTTACCCTTTATATCTATTGGGGGGTTTAACTAAGGATTACGGAACTTCTCTCAAACTAGTAACTGTTTTAATACATAGTTCTATTTTATAGCTGAGTGACTTTTAAAATTCTATCATGTGTGGAGAACAAAATACTGCCCCAAGAGTCATATTGGGTTTGCAAGTGCATTCTATACCGCAGGTTATCTAGTCATTTAAGGTAAATTATAATTCGTAGTTATAAATTATATTTTTATATAAAAGTTTCTACCTAGATCACTTCTTTAATACAAACACATATCAAGGCTTCTGTTCTTCTACCATAAAATCGTGTATTATTTTAATACATATGCTTAATTATTTCTTTTAAACTGATTTGTTGTATATTATTTGTAACTCCTTAACGCCATCTTCTAACTGTTGCATTTGATGACATATTTGGGTACGAATCGTAATACCATTACTTCTTAACCATCACATACTAAAAACATGACCATAGCTATTTAACTTTAAATTTTAATTAACAATCGGTCATTTATATCAAGTGTCTCTCCATCCAGGAAGTTGACTATCATGGATTTCTAACTCAGATCCATAACGTGCAGTAGAAAAATAAGATGGTGAGAGCTAATCTCTTCCATCTCGCAGTTTGTATCCTGTCTTTAGATGTGTGTATTCAAGGAGACGGTTTTTACTGTTTTGAGAGACGAAAAACCCGAGTTTGCGGAAGGAAAAAACCCTCTACCACCGTAAGAAACTAGCTAACTCACCATTGGATTAAAAACACTAGATAAAGGTTTCTGACGTCATAGACGAATTCGAATCCGGGTCTTCCTAACCAAAGGGCTCGTCTATATCAACTGAGCTACAGAAGCTCCAAATGGCCATTATAATTTTCATTAAAAAAAAATAATGGAATATATTATGAATTTATATTGTTAATGAATAAAATCATTAACTAGAGAAATGTATCGTCATCAGGGTTATGTTCCCTAGTTAGAGGTTTAACCTGCAACTTAATACAACCGGCTAGCCATACTTACCGCCCTCTCCAAAAAAAAAGGTAGGTGTAATATATCTCTAGATATATGCGTTTCATTCACAGAGCCAGTTCGCGACATGATAAACCCGAGTTTTCACCTCCATATGTTTTCTAATACCACATTCGATCTGGACTTGAGTGCGTCAATATATTTTACACGCCAAGTTATTATGATGGCCCAAGGTTTTAAATAGTCTTTACTTTCCTCTATATATACAAAAGGAAAACATGATTTTCAGCTATTATTAAACGGATATAAGTTTACGTCGTCCGAGAATCCAATTTGTAAAGATAAGCAGAAGATGTAGAGTCAAAATAAACACCCATCTCTGAACTGAAAGATCTTCACTCAACAGAACACACTAAAAGCTTCGGTATTTGCATTAATTTGATTTTTTTTTATATACTTATTGTATAACGATTGTCTTCTATAACAAGAATCTTCCCATAATACGGTCAATACCACATTTGCCAGCCTTTTCATCAGTGTAGAAATATGATTCTGTATCTACTTGAAAAGCAATCTTTTCCCAACAATGAGTGAGACAACGTCGATTTTAATGTATATATACACCCATGATGCTTTGCGAGAAAGGCGAACTATTTCCTCTATTAAATTTTCCAACGGTTACGCTTGAGACAGTGTGAATTTCTCTAGTCAATTAAGACATCTCCTGCTTTAATCCTCACACAAGCACGTGGGGGTAACGCGATGCTTGGATGGGCAGAGACGCTGAACTCGTCAGATAGGCTAGCCTGGTGGCTGTAGATACCATAGAGCCGATCGCCTTCTGCTGACAGGCGCATGCTGATAAAACTAATCCCCTTGCCGCAGTTCGAGAGACTTAGTCGAGTAACAATAGCAGAGAAGTCATAGCCGTTTGGGATTATCTGACTACAGGTGACAAGTACTGTTTTAATTAAGCCACCATCAAAGTATGGCTCGAAGAGAGAGAGAGAGAGCGGTATTACAGTCTGCAGTGGATATTTACATTAACTTAGGAAAATTGTGTTCTCTCTCTCTCGTTTCCCTCAATTTTCGTACGAAAAAAATACCGTTAACTTTCCAACAGCAAACTAAAATCAAAGAAAAATACATCTGAGTAGCACTTTCTGGCTCAGAGAAATTAACCGAGACATTTACAATATTTGTATTTAATTAAAATAGTCGATTTCTGTTGCAATCTTATTGGAACACATTTTACGGACAATCTCAATGAGAACGGGGGCATTAAACAATGGAAATTTGTTTTGAGGACAAAATTGAAAGCGCAAAGAGTAGATGTCAAAAATGAATGTGATTGTGTGTAGTATTGCTAAAATATTCACTGTCTCTCGGAGGATAACCAAGTTATTTTATATTTTATATTTTATAAACTTGGTTATTTTAACTCCTAATCCCAAGTATGCAAACAATTAAGTTTGCGCCTGAAACAAAGTTCAAGTCTAAAGATGTTATAACACCAGGGTAACTCATTGTAAAGGTGGGTAAAGCTCTGATCACTATTCTTAGTATTTTCCCATAATGTAAAGCACATCTCACTAGAAGATGTATACTGCAATGCATTATGGGTGGGGTCACTACCCAGACCGGTTTCAACCTTTTTTGAGGTCTCCACAGTGAGTAGCTAGACCCTAAATACCAAGGTTATAGTAATACAGAGCCTTATCAACTTTACCTATACAAGTTGCAACAAGGTGTTTTTATTTTTAATAAAAATCTCTGGAGAAGATATAGATGTAATAATTTTTTTTAACTTGGGGATATTGTATATTACAATGAGTTGCCCTGGTGTTGTATCATCTTTAGACTTGAACTTTGCTTCAGGCGCAAACTTAATTGTTTGCATACTTGGGATTAGGAGTTAAAATAACCAAGTTTATAAAACTATTTGGTTATCCTAATATACAATATCCCCAAGTTAAAAAATTCATTATATATATATATATATATATATATTAAAGGTATGTATATATATATATATATATATATATATAACAGTAAATAGTTATATTTACATACTTGGTTATCTTAATTTTTCTTTTAAAATATTTTTATGTAATAAGCATCATGGACGATTTTTCTTTATTCTACAATGAGGAATTTCAGTTTAACTTTTCTTTATATGACACGGAAAAAGAACGTAGTTTTGTATTTTTAAGGAAGTAAGTTAATTTATTTGAAAGAGTTTGTTTTAAATTTTATATGATAGAAAAAAGTAAGTAAAGTTTTAACTAAAATCTTAAGAATTTGAAATTTATTACTAAATAACTGTAAGTTATATTTCACACCTTGTTTTATTTCATCTTAAAATTATATATAAATAAAGTTACATGAACGTTCAGGTTTGTGATTGATTAGAGTCCTTTTTAGGACTTCCCGGGTAACAAATGGCAATGCTATAGCCAATGAAGTTTTAACTGAGGCTCGGCTATTGCCGTTACCCAGTCATGACTAGAGCTTTTTAGCTCAGTAACACCCCACCCACACAGATTTTCTTCATTCAGATGGCGGGATAAAGAGTCAAGGACTCAGTCCATCGCCCAGTTCTTATAAGAACTATAAGTTCAGGTTTGTGTTTAAAATCTTATATTATGCTTACATGTTATTTAGGAAATGATGATTAGGTTACAGTCATACGAAATTATTAGCATAACATAAGGTCAGTTAAATATTAGCATATGCAATGTCAAGGTCAGTTAAATAAGTATTCACTATATAATTAAATATAAATAAAGAATTAATTACATATATATTTATATAAAGGAAGTAATAAAGTATTGAAACTCTCCTTGTTCTTTTTCAAATATTATAAATAAGGTGTTACGTTGTGTAATGTTAACTTTACTTATTTAAACATAAGTTATAAGTACACACACTCACATCATATACACGTGTGTATGAGTAAGCTGCAAAACTAATAACACTCTCTCTCTCAAGTCTCACTTCCAATTCTTCCCTCCAACTACAAGAAAATATACCACTTCCTCATATCAGTGCCTCCAACGTCGCCCTTCATATATTCATCCTTAATCCTCTCATTTACTAAGCTGCACATGCCACCCAGTTTTCAGTGGGGATCTTCCATATAAATCGAGGTGTGCCAAACCAGATTCCGACATACAGTGGAGGCTATGGCATAACATCTTGCCAACTCCTACTAAACTCCACAAATTTCAGCTAAGACAATCGGATCAGTGTCTATTCTGCGAAGTTTCAGACACCTTGGAACATACATATCTAACCTGTCCTGCAAACAAAGCGATGATCATCTACGCCCTGAATACAACCTCTAGCACCTGTAACTATGCACACAGCCAAGAAGACTACTGGAATTTAGTCCATACAGAAGAGAACAAACACAAAATATGCAATTTCCTCTTCATCTACGCCAAGGCCGTCATTTACAGTTTCTACCTTAAGCACACAAGAAATAACCAGCACCCATCCATCACTGAATCGGAACAAACCCTCATGTGTAGCCTACGGAGGAAACTACAAAGCAGGCTTTCACTGGAATTTGATTACTACAAAGAAAGGGGAACTGTCAAAAATTTCATAGGGGAGTGGAATCCAACTGGGACCCTGTTCTGGATTGCTGACGAAGAAAATCCTTTTTTTCCTGTAATATACATTGTTATAATATGTAAATAGTCCGTTTTTGTTATCTATCTTCCAATGTATAGTTTATCAAGTTCAATAAAAAAATTAAAAAATATATCTATGTAGGCAATAAACAATTAAAATATTCTATAAATAAAGATAACTAAAGTGTACTATATTGTTAATTTAAATATATATCGTTATATTCGAATTTGATTCATATTCTTTATAAATGTACCTGAAATCACGTTGAAATAAAGCCACAATGTTAATAATATTATTATGTATAATATTAGGGGGAAAAACGCTTAACAATCTCCATAAATGCTGGGCTTCTTAAGATTTGTAATCAATTTTAAGTTGGTGTAGTAGTGACGGGAACTTATTAGTGAGCTAACTACGTCAGAACTTCAAGCAGTCCGGGTCATAGAACGGTACGGACTTTGTGAAGTCTCCTTGCAGCGGAGCGTATCGTAATGCCGAATAGCCAGGTCTGCAGGCGAATAATTAATCTAACGATAGTGAGGTATGGTTGAAGTGAAAAAGACTATCTCTAAGTACTTGAAAAGATTAAGGACTTGCCACCGTTTGTCTTGAAGGAGGTCTAGAAGAGAAGGGGGGGTAGGGAAGAGTGTTGGGGAAGAAAATGGGGTGTCGCTGATGCGGGGTTAACACCGGCGTTCCATAAGCACGGGTTGCAGTCAACGTCAATAATTGCTGCGCTTTCATTCCCGGATTGAAGTAAAACCTACACTCTCGTAGCCATTGTCTTAAGTCGGCCATGCGGAAACAAGAACGTTTAGTAATGAGCGACCTGGTGGCTTGCCGGGGGTAGATACAAAAGGGCGAAGCCCAGGGGTGTCTTTGTCTTGGCCAGCCAGAGCTGGTGGTTTCCCGCAACTACCATACCTAACTCGTCTGGGCTGATGGACATTGAGTTCCACTTGGCTGGCCACCCTAGCGACCCCTACTGGTAGAGCAGCGAGCCGTGAAGGTGTTTATTGTGACTGAGGTTTCCTTTTGATGGCGCGTTCTCAATTAGCGGGCTACCAAGCTTCAAGTTAGACTAGTAGCAAGGAAAGAGAGTGGGGGTATAATATAGAAACAAGGGGGGGGGGAACATAGAAGGGAGGGAGTGTGTTCTTATTAGAGAAGCCACAAGTGCAAGCAGTGTATACATTCTTAACCAATCTGCCATGGTAACTGCCTAATAGCGCTCGTTATTAATGAGGGAGGAAAAATACCTGACTACAGCGCCCCTAGTGTGATTTAAGACCGGTCATATTTCTATACAAACCAGGACAACACACAAGGAGAGTTTCTGGTGTCATTCAAGCTAACGAGACAGGCATGCTTAGCTATTCTTTGTGTTGGCCGGACTTAATAATTAAACAATACTTTGGTTGGGTATCAGAAAACAAGACCTGACCTAGTTCTAAGGAAATTCTTAGCTTGGCATTGCTTCTGAAGGGGGAAAAAAAATCAGTTATCTACCCTTACTTTTTTTTTTTAATTTTTACTCCTCTGCATTCTTTAAGAAAACTTTTGTCCTTGCAGGTACTCTGTTTTTCATTCATTCTTCGTCTGTTTCTCAACTTTTTTTTTCTTTGCGACTCAATTTGGGTACACAAACAAGCAGTAATTTTAATGATTTCATTCATTCCATGAGTGTATTTCTACTAATCTTTCTTTCTATTTTTACTTACCAGTCTCTTTTGCCATTTTCATTAAATGTTCTTTCTTCTAAGTTTTCTCAGAATTCGAAAAAAATTCTAGGAACATTTTCTTTATGTTTTCTAGTGAGTTTTCTACTCTCAATCGAAGATGCAGGGAAGGATTTCTTCTCTCTCCCCCAAACTCTCTCTCTGGTTTAGCCTAATAAAAAACAGAAAGTGCTTTATGAATGCACTCATTAGTACACATTCGTCTCGAAACCTTAGTCACTTCTGTTAATCTTAAATAACTCTCTCTCTCTCTCTCTCTCTCTCTCTCTTTCTCTCTCTTTCAACTGACATTCTTATTGACATAATTCTCACGATTCTTTGTCCTTTATTATTTTTTAAATATAAACTTTCCTTTAGATTACATTCATCCTTTTAGATCATTTCATTCACATGAAAAATGTTCATATTACAAGCCCTTGTAGTTGAGTCGGTTTCGACTCCATCTAGTACGTAAAGAACCGTTTATAAAGATATTTTCAGCTGAAGGTGAATTAGCTAGCCTCATTACGCTATTACAGTTTTTTCTCCTTCCAGTAAGTCTAGTTTTTCATCCAATAAACTGGCCAGAAGAACACATGCAATATTCAGAAACAGTATACTTGAGGATTGTGTTAAGGAAACTAAGTTTAGAAAGTCTGTATTATCGTGTGGTTTGAATCTACTCGTAAGTGTAAAATAGGCAGACACACAGACTTATGTTGTTTCTTGTCTACTGTTTTGAGTTCCGGTTTTTGTTGTTTTTTCTATGATGTAAGGAACCCGTTCTCTTTCGACTAAAGGTGAGTTAGTCAGTCTTATATGGAGGTAGAGGGCCTTTTTACTCGGAAACTTCAGTTTTTCATCCCTCAGAACAGGCAAACCGGCCTGTGAACACACACATGGATCTACAGTCAAAAATGCATGCTTAAAATCCTTCATTAGAGGGCTCAACCTGTCCTAAGGGACAGATGAAGAAAATTAGGGAAACCCCACATGACATCAACAAAAACAACTATTTTTCCAAACAAAAGAAAATTCCTTCAAAATATATCAGAAAATGCATGGATTTCGCAGATTATCTTTTTCCTTAAATATTTCTTTTAAATTTATATCATTTGGCAATTAAAGACTACTGGTATACCAATACTGAATCCGAATTTTTAAATAACTATGAAAAGTCTTTTATATTTCTTTAAAAAGAAACTTAAAACGCTGCTTTCCTGTAATGTCGTGAAGTAATGCGGCATAGCACACAATCAGGGGCAACCGTGGAATATTTGAATATAACTAGTGTTTATGAATAATTTATATACTGTATATTCTCTCATCTAATTCTAATTATTATAATCAGTGTGGCTTAAAATTTCACTCATTTACATTGCTATAGATATGTGTATTGTATTAAATTTTACGTTTATCTTCAAAGAATCTATCTTTTATGGACTATAATTCCTCTGTATGGGTATGATTTAATTGACTTCACTACATTTTTAAAATATAGCTATTTTATATCTTTGCACACCTCTATCCACCTCCCTGTAAATAATTTATTATTAGTATTATTATTATTAAAAGTTAAAAGTAGAATAGTGTGAAAAGAAATCTTTTGTGGATGGTGTACATTCGTTGTCTGCTATAAAATATCATCAGTATTTAAAATCATAGATATTCGATCTATTTAAAGTATGATTTTGTGACATTATTATGTCACAAAATGTGACATATTAATAAACATATTTAATGTTTATAAACATATTTAATGTCTGATCATCTATTCTATTGTTATAAACCTTTTGTCGTTATGGTCACATATGATTTTTTCGCCCTAATTATAATTTCATCCTCTATTATATATTGGTTGTTTAAATATTAATTGAGAACAAGCTTCATAACTAATTTGAAGAATATAATCGGATTTGAATTTTTCCGATTATCACAAAGGTAATGCCGTCTTGACCTTAACATTTTATCATATATGAGGCCAGCTAACTCACCTTCACTTGAAAAGTCCAGTTAAAGATTCTTTGCGTCCTAGACAAGATTCGCATCCAGGATCTTTTCAACCGAATAGCATCGTCAAAACCGGCTGAACTATGGAGACTGTTGTATTAATTCATCTGCCTCGATATTTTAACAACATGAATTTGATCAACAGCTTATGTCCCATTTTAACCCTTTATTTGACAGTGTTGCTCTCAGGCAACATGACTTAAAGTTGTTCTATCCCCATGCCAATAACAGTTTTCCACCCAATTGTTGCCATTATTGCTTCATGGATGCACAGTAAAGTACTTTTATAAGCAATAATGACAACAATTGAGTGGAAAAAATCTTATTGGCATGGGAATAGAACAACTGTAAAGTCATATAGCCTGAAACCAACAATGTCAAATAAAGGGTGAAATCAACAATAAATTCACAACAATGTTGTCTCGTAAGTGTAAAATCAAATCTGCTGTTTTGATTTGATCTTGCGCATGTGCGAAGTGGAGATGCTAACTGCTACTAAATTTTGTGATCGCAATAGACTTTATTTAATTTTTGTTTTTTAAATTCTTCATACTCTTAGTTGGAGTTCACGTTCTATTTAGTCATCTTTCTTGAAAGCTTGCTTTAACATTCTTAAGTCTAAATCAATCTACAAGCCATTTTTTACTCTCTTTAACCATACTTAAAAGAGTGGAAAGGCATCAGGATATCCCTAACAGTCAGTTCATGGCTTGTTTCTCGCTTGAAACCAATCGAGTGACGTCATTAGAAGGTGAGGCGTAGGTTGGGCCTTGTGTCAGAGATTAAACTAGTTGCTCAATACAGCGCCGAACACGGTCAGGACGCTAATACTTACCCAATCTCCATGGCCTTATCGGCTTAGAACCCAACAGTCAGTCATGCTGCTGTGTTTATTAAGTGAACGCGCTAGCGTTTTCGGGAAAAGAGAGAGAGAGGGGGGTAGAAAGAAAGAAGGGGGAAGGTAGAAAACGCAGCTTAGCCCGTGTCGGCACGTTTTCATTATGTCGAATATCTTTAAATTTCCATGATTTTCTTGTTAAGGGATTTTCTCACATGTAGCGTTCAGGGGGTCTCTAGCTGCTCTTTCGAAAATCTCCACGCGCGCGCGCGCGCGTCCGTTGCAGGTTTTTACAGTTTTTCATTATCGCTAGCAAACATGCCTGTCAGATTGACGGAGGGTAGTATTACAGGAATCCCGTGCCAATTTATACGTTTTTCTCTGGTGTTAGATCATATCAGATAGGAGCAAATTTCAATCTCCCTTTTTTTTTTCTCTTCTTTTTTCCCTACTTCTCTTTTAGTTATTTATATTCGGCTTTAAAATCAACGATTTTTTATGCTACAATTAATAGTGTAATTGATTATTACTGTTGTCTCTATTTGAATACCTTACAAAAATAGGGAAACTTCACTGAGTACACACCATTCGATTTCTCTTTCAAACTGCTTTGTTTCCTGTTGTTTGCCCTTCCTTTTTCTCCTTTTTTTTTCAGTTCTCTCTCTCTCTCTCTGTAATGTATTTCTATTCTAATTGTTCCCTCTTTTTCCTCTACCTATTTACTTTTATCACTTTCATTAACTTTCGTGCTATTGTTTCATCTTCAATTTCTCCATTTCTATTTTTTCTTCCTTCTATTAGCTTTTTATTCACTAATGTCTTTAAACGTTAATTATGTTTTTCCTTATAATTCTTTTGTAAAATGCATTCCAATGCGAACTCCCTAATCTACGATGTTTTTTATCCATCTTAAAAAGTCCGTTTATAACCATCTTTCATTTTTCTCAGTATTTTCCCCCTTTACGTTTCAATTTTTACTGTCTAAATTCCAATAGTAAACCATATGGGGATTAGTGAGGCATATTTGTTAATTTTTTTTCCTATACTTTTTTTCCCTATACTTTAGATTTATTTATCTGATCTTTTTACTACTCTCTTAATTTTCGTATTTTTTCCCCTTCAGTCCTTTATAGGTTACTGATGATGAGAGATGCAAATGACACGAAGATGAACTGTTGGAAAATATATTTCTTTACTCCCATTTTCTTGTTTTTTAAGGCCTACCAATGAGGGTTGTTAATTATACCTCATAAATTAATTCGCGTTCTTACAAACCGCCAAGTGCTATAAGCCTGGGGACAGAAGGAGAGAGAGAGAGAAAGAGAGAGAGAGAGGAAGGATAAAAACCAGACGCCTTACGGTTGAAATCAATTTTCCACCAGGCGTACCGAAGACAATAGGTGGGCGAGATGTAAGGCTGTTTAAGACGTTTCAGACGCATGATTAAAGTCTTCAGCCACGTTTCACCGACGATGGACCAGTGGAGTGGAAGTGCCATGTTTTGTCTCAATGTCACCCAGGCCGTTCGCCCGAAACGACAGATGGTGTTAACGAGAGTATATTTTCTCTGGAAGTCTTCCGAATTAATCATGTCATTAGAGAAGGCAGTTTTTAATTAATGACTGTTCTTCTCCAATTTGCGACCGCCAGTCTATTGTTGATCAATTACTTCAGCCATCAGAATTGTCCTGGAACAATATCATTACCCTCATTATTCTTAGTGGGTTTTTTTCCCTTCAAGTCATTTCGTTTTTTCTTTTTTCCTTCATTGGTTGTCACAATTTCTCTCTTTGTTTCTTGCTCAACCCTTGGCCGTAGCTGACTTTGACTGCAACTGGATGGCTAATGAAGGCAAGAAATTATGGAAGTCGTGTTACATTGGTAATTGTTACAGACGCTTGACAGTTGTTCTGAACCTCTTTCAATCTCTATTCTTTTATGCTATCAAAGCATATGACCTCTAATGTGATAAAGAGAAAAGGATTTTTTTTTCTCTTTTTATTCTGTTGCTCTTTAATTTTTACTTAGTAGTTAATGTGACTATCATTCACTTTATATTAAAAAATCATTTTTATAACTATTTATTTTGAATTTATTACATTACTGTTAGGCATCTACTGCACACCTAAATTATTTTCTAATAAATGATAAGGATAAATACACCAAGCAGCATCGAAACACTATAAAAGCAGCCCTCTGTTGGTGTAAAATTGCTTAGGTACTTTATTTGATAACCATTTTAATATCATGAAATTGTTCTTTGTGTGGGATATGTATTTCCTAATACATCAAGTTGCAGGCATTAAGAACACCCAAACTCTGTCAGAGAGGACAGCATCCTATAGATATTTTCCAGTCTACGAAAGGAATACCTAAATGTTAAGTAGAAAAGAAAGTAAGCATGAATATCTCTAATTATGATTTGTTCCATAATTTTAAAAAGAGAACCTACTGAATAGTATACACTCCAAATGAAATTTGTACGTATTAAGTATAATGAAACTACGTAAGACAAATAATAATGAATATATAAAGTCATTCCACGATTTAAGATACATAAACACTCGATATTAAATTGGTATTATAATAACTGCCAGCTATGTGGGAAGAATAGATAGTGTTTTTCACTGCCCAGTTAGCAAGTTGTGAGTTTGAATCCCACCATATGCAATTTGGTGGGATTGAAAAAGTTCCGTTTTTTGTCTCTAGAGAAGGATTATCTTTATCTTTACCCTATTCCTCAGCCTATTGAAAAATAGGCTATATATATATATATATATATATAGTGTGTGTGTGTGTAACATATATAGTGTGTGTGTGTGTAACATATATATAACATAATATATATATATGTGCGTGTAACATATATATAACATAACATTCTATAGACAACAGCTATGGGTTAGCTCACCATACTGCAAATACTGAAACACACGTAGATGTTTCAGATTTCTTTAGATAAGAGATGAATTTTATTGTATGGTGTAAAGACATGTATTCATTTGTTAAAGATTTAACATAGTTTAAGAAAGTATTCTGTTTGATTTCTAGAACAAGATTATGTATTACATAAGATTATAAACAAATATTTTAAAAATTAATAAAAATGAAAACATTCTTATTTTACCACCGTTCTGTTCTAGAATAAATACCTTTCGTGAGTGGAATCACATCACACAAAGAATACGGTTCCTAGGAAGATAATTAACATTTTCTTAGATTTTATTTCTGATTATCTGTATGCTTAAAATTTATGTTAAGAGAAGTAAAGCGACTAATTCTCTTAACAAAATCTCGTTGTATCATATATTTTATCATTTGGCATTAAAGAAAAAGAAGTGTATGAAATTTTGATTTTATTCCTGAAGACGATACCAATATTTATTATTTAATAACTCTGTTGAACAAAACATCTCCCTGTTAGTACTTTTAAAAATTGAAATTATTTAAAATATTCTAAAAATAATTTGCTTTTTTTGAAAATAAAATTTTGCAAATATTTAAATTTTCTGAAATATGTTCAATAAAATGTTCATAATTTTATATATCATAATTGATATTCTTATAAAAATTAAAATATTCATTCATCGATCTTTGGGAAAAGAAACCGTTTATTAAAAAAAACGACTCTTTGTTTCTGAAAAAAATAGAGTAAATTGCAAATATTTTTAATATTTAATCTTTTTTAAATGCCAAATGTAAAATGATATGCCAAATCATTTACAATTTTTCTTTCTCAATCTAAATAAATATTTCTTAGGTAAAATCTTTTAATCTTTCTTATTGAAATTTATTATACACTACAATTAATATTTTCACTCAATTTAGTTTTTTAAGGGTTTTTTTCTGTTTTGTTTACTTTGGGTTGATAAATGGAGTAATGAATAAGAAGATTATTAAAATTTTAGAAACAGAAATTTAAAAACAAAAAGTTTATATATATATATATATAACTATTACACATCGATAATGGTTGATGCTAATAAAATAAAGTCTGTGTGTGTTCACTCGCCCGTCTGTTTTTTCGAAAATTGTCACTAAAACATCACTGAGGGATTCCCCCCCCCCCTACACACACTTCTTTTCAGGCTAACTCAAATAGACAAGGGAAATCTATAAAAGACTCGGCAGGTAAGGCGTTTCCTGATTTTTACCGCCCCGCCTATAAATCTCATGTCCGTCATAATACTAAATCGACACTATACTCGTTAGGCGCACGCGACTTCACCACGAAAGCTGTCAGGTAATCTCACCAGCAGCCGTTATTAGCCTTTCATGCTTTATTGTGATGGAACTGTCTGTATAGATGGGTAACATAAAGGAAAGAAACTTCAAAATTCTCCCTCACTCTTATGTTTCCTCTTTGTGCATTACAAACTACCGTGCGTTATATTATTATATTTCATTCTTAGTTCACCATTAGTAAAAAAAAAATCTTGATGAGGATAGTTAAAACAATGAATGTTTTTTTTTTTTTAATTCTTGACTTGTTTAGTGTTTTCTTTTGAATAATTTGAATGATTTAAAAAAAAAAAAAGAGAGAAAGAAACAGATATGTATTTGAGTTGTTTACTTGTTCGAAATATTTCGATTGTTATAACTTGGGAGCGGTCTGTACATTTCACAATTAACTATGTTCTCAATTGTTAAATCTTGTCTCACGTGATTTGCACATTTCGTGGAAAAGCATTTCGAAATGCGCAGATGTATTGTGGATGTATTCGATTTTGTAAGTTGTAGTGGTGTGTATATTTCACAATTAACTGCAGTGTTTTCAATTATTTAGTCTTGTATCACGTGATTTGCACATTTCGTGGAAAGTACCATGAAATGCGCAGATGTATTGTTGATGTATTCGATTTCGTAAGTTGTTAACAATAACTAACTGTTATTGTTAACAGTTAGTTATTCTTGTAAATCTTAACAAGTCGTTAAGATTTGTATGATATAATAACATACATTTCGTGAGAAGAGGCACCAATTGATTTCTCCTTTTTTGTTTGTCTCAGTCAAATTATTGTTAAGTAGCTTAACTTTAATCCACTAGAGGTTGTTTATCAACTTTCGTAGCTACTAATACAATCTCTCCAACAACCGCAAAATCAACACCCTGTTATTCTTCTGTAACTTATGTTTATTGGGTAACCATTTTGATATGCAAATATTCTATCTTGTTACATATTTTGTTATTTAGACTTTTCCATCTCCGTTCATTTATTCTTTTGCAGACTGGATCTTGTTCAATAACAGCCGATTTAAAAATTTATCATCCGCACATTTTTTTTTCTTTCCATATCCTCTAGGCTGTTGGTATTTATTCCCATATTCCGATCACCCATATAAATCTATTCGGTTCGTTGTATTTTTCTGTCTGAACCTATATGAAGACATCAGGCTGGTTTATGGATTTTGGTGAATATTATTCTACGGGATCTTTACTAATTTTTCGAACGGTTTCAATTTTATCTTGAATCAGACAAACAGTTTTAACTGCCTAAACTACAAAATATGCACCGACATCATACTAGATGCTGAAAACGTGACGTCATCCTATGAGAATGACGTCATCATCACAACAATTACTGAGGATAATCGTCCATCATAGCAGAGAAGAAAACGAAGTCTCTCATCATTAGTAATAATAAATAATATTATTTTCACAATTACTGAGAAATATAAGTTAGCACTTTGCCTACAAAACCTTACTTTGAAGGATGATGTTCAACGAAATAAGATCACAATGTTAATTTCAACAATGGAATTTGAAGTCTCAGATCTAGCACTATATTTAAGTACTTGCATTGTTTACATAGGCTTATATTATCGGCAGACATATATTTTACCTCTTGCTTTGTTTATTATGTAACTTTGTCATATGTGTGGAATAAAATATCGATAAAATCCTTCATGCAATAAATATCGAAGAATCAATCGATTTTATTATCTTTGTTCTTTAAATTTAAACTTTTGATTATAAATTTAATTTTAAAAAGATGAAAGTCGCTTATTGCTTTTATAAAAATTTTGAACATGACTTGTAAAACATGCCGTTGAAATTCTTTCAGAAATTTGTGGTAGGGGGGTTAACCGCTCTATAAAGCTCGCCATTTTGTCTCAAATTTATCTGTTTCCTACAGACATGTTCCTTGTAGATATCTTTTTTGTTTGTTTGTTTTTAACTTTTAGTAAAAGACCAAAAGACTTTTCATTCTTGATTTTTGTCCTTCATTCGCAGTTAATTTTCCTGCTAAACATTTCAGTTCATCATTTTCAGCTGACCTTTTCTGTGTTATCATTCAGACTATTGCAACTTGTTTCCATAGAAATTCCCAACTAATATAAATAATTTTTTTCTTATGAAAAAAAAAAATAAACATGCGTTATATACAAACATCTGGTTCAACTGCATCTCACGATCTTATCTATTCATGAATATGAATATCGTGTGGATTTAGGAAACAAGAGGAAACCTGATTGCAAAATGCATCAATAATTCTAATATAATTTGAGCAGTTTAACTGTGTAGGTGGCGCTACAATCAGTACAGAGCATCGCATTTCTATTCATGCAACCATCTGTGATGACATATAGAACGAACTCTATATGAGTGAGAGAAAGATGGATAGATAGAGAAAGGAGGAGGAGAAGAAGGATGTCCATCCTGAGTAACTCCGTGCCGGCTTCCGATGGTCAGTAAGGCCTGTCCATCCTTTTCGTGTCATGCAACTATTCCCGCTGACATCATTTCCGACTCCTTCCGGTTGCAGGAAGTCCACTACTGTTCCGTCATAGCGGCTGGCTTTCGTGTCAGCAGGTCGGGGAGATCTGAAGCGGATATCATGTACGGATTAGTGATGATCTGCGTCGAATTCGAGGTGGCCTCGGGCGACTATTTCTGCAGAAAAGGGGGTGGGGGATTGAATGAGGTGTATCTGTTGAACACTGTTGACCTACCCTATTCGTCTATTCACTCCCCTCCCGGTGACAATCAACCGACCAATTACTTAGACAAACTGAGGCTATGAATTTACAGAGAAATCGTCGCATCAATTGAAAATAATGGCTCTAGTTAAACACTAAATGGAGAAACTCGACAATTCACCTTAGAGGATGAGCTAACCATACTAATGTTCAATGTATTATTTTCGCGTGTAATATTCAGAAGAAAAAAACGCCATTCAACAATAATGAATTCGACACAGTTTTGTATTGTTTCGTAATAATATTATTGTTTCAACAATGAATGAAACTAAGCCTCGTTCTTCATTATCTAGTAGATATTTAATATCGTTACTAGGCTAGTTTAGGAACGATAATATGATGTATTTGTATACCTTAAACTTTCTAATGGCAAATTTTAGCTTCCCGTTATTCTTTGAATTTTTTTTAAAAATTAAAGCTTTACGGTAATTGATACGTGTATCAAAATCAAGTATTTGCGCTGAGTTATACGACATTTTATGCCTCAATAGGCTTTCTTGTTTATCAAACATAATTGCAATGGCAAAACGTCTTATAGATACAATATACTTCTCCGTGGGATAAAATGTCATTGTATTTTTTTTTTTTTTTCATTTTAAGCTAAAACTTTGAAGTTTTAGATTACATAAAACCTTGAAGTTTATATGTAACTTCGTCCATTTATTACAAACGGTTCTGTCTTT
Organism: Typopeltis vanoorti; assembly: GCF_054136105.1. Lineage (NCBI taxonomy): Eukaryota > Metazoa > Arthropoda > Arachnida > Uropygi > Thelyphonidae > Typopeltis > Typopeltis vanoorti. The sequence goes on from NC_143569.1 coordinate 47,779,651, forward strand.
GGATTGTACTTATATCTTTTTAATCAACTATTGCTAACGCTTCATCTTCTTTTGTAAGTGAAGACTAAAATGTTTTTTGTTCGGTAATTAGCACGTAATACTTTGCCATTTTCAATTGTTTAACATAACAGTTTGAACTGCAAAAAGAGTCAAATATTTTCCATTATTTGTAACAGTAAACAATTAGGCCTTTTTACATTTCAAAGTGAATATTGTCGTAGACTTAAAAAAAAAAGTTGCTATTCTGATCATATTTATATAAATTGCTTAAAAAATAGAACTCTACCGCGATATTGAAATTATTATATATATATATATATGTGTGTGTGCTAAAGATACCAAGCAATTTTATAAACTTGGTTTTAATCCTTTTTTCCTAAGTAAGCGCCTGAAGTATTTTCAGGTCTGAGGCAACCCGCGGTAAAGGTGGATTAAGCTTAAATCACTTTCCTTAGTATCTCCCATAATGCAAAGCACATTTCCTTACGGACATGCATGATGCTATGCATTAACGGAAGGGCCACTACCCAGACCGGTTTCGACCTTTATTGAGGTCTCGTCAGTGGGAGCCAGACCCTGAAATGCCAAGGTAGAGGTAATGCAGAACTTATAAATTTTACCTATACAAGTTGCCACAAGGGTTATTAAATAAAAATCTCAGGATGAGAGAAAGATGTAGAAAGTTTTTTACCTTGGGTGTAAAATACGTTAAAGATACCGAGAAATTTTATACTTGGTTTTAATCCTTTTCCCAAGTAAGTAAAACAAAGTTCTGCGCGTGAAATATATTCACATCAGAGCTCCTTGTATATAGAGGCTAATGACTTCTTATCACTTGCCTTAGTATGTATCCCATAATGCAAAGCACCCCCCCTTTCGGACGTGGTCACTACCCATACCGGTTTCGACCTTTATTGAGGTCTGATCAGCGGGAGCCAGACCCGGGAGAGATACAAAGGTTGAAGTAATGCAGAAGTCATATACATCTTTCTCTCATTCAGAGATTTTTATTAATAAGGTCGAGCACCTACTTGCATATGAGATGTATATGATTTCTGCATTACTTCAACCTTGGTATCTCTCCCGTATGTGGCTTCCACTGATCAGACCTCGATAAAGGTCGAAACCGGTATGGGTAGTGGCCCTTCCTATTATGCATAGTATTGTACACGTCTGAAAGAGGTGTTTTGGTTTTGCATTATGGGATGCATACTAAGGCAAGTGATGTGAAGTCATTAGTCTCTATATACAAGTAGCTCCGACGTGAATATATTTTTCGCGCAAAACATTGTTTTGCTTCCTTGTGAAAGGATTAAAACCAAGTATATAATTTTTTGGTATCCTTAATATATATATATATATATATATATATATATATATATATATATATATATATATATATATATATATATATATATATATATATATATATATATGTCATAACAATTAAATACGACAGTATTATCAGTTACATTGACACAACTGAAATTGTTATCAGTATTCCGTAATTAATATGGTACAATATCGAGCCAAAAGGTGCGCCTAGTAATTGTGTTTTGATAGCTTCATTATGTGTAGAGTATGAGCGGGTTATTAATATGTATTTTCCATGATATATGTTCGCCTATACACTCACCAACTTTTCCCTGACTTTCTTGTTAATCTTCTACCCACGGTAATTTGTACAACGAAACACTGTCGAAGGCTGGGAGCGAATTAAAGTTTTTTTGGGGTAAAAAACTTCCCTATCTTACCGAACCTTGGGGCATGAGATGCAGGTGTCATCGATATTTTTTAACAGATAATTTTCCCCCTCTTGGCACTTCTTGGAGAGACCAACCAATAAAAAAAGGGAGCCTGGACTGTGGTTGATCCCTCTTCGTCTTTGCGCACAATAGCCCCTAACCTATTAACTGATCTTTTTAGCTGAGCCTAACTATGGGAAACAAGACGGCAGATAATCACAGGGTATCACTATCTTTTGTTCACATCTCAGTCCAGTAAAGAATGTCTCTGAATGGGTTGGTCCCCCCGGCGTTCGCTTCTACTCTCGCCGACTCTCTTAATTAATATTCACAGCGAACCGAGCTATTGTGAGCTCGTTTCTTTCACCAAAAGAACGGGGGGGCGGCTTTTTGTTTCCAGGCTTTCAGTTCCACAAATTGCTCGAGCAGGCGATACAGATAGTACTGATTAAGAGCAACGGAGAGAGAGCGAAAGAGAGAGAGAGAGAGAGAGAGAGAGAGAAATTGTTGTTGGGTACTTTGGATTATTTTTTTTTTTTTCGTTTAAAAAATATAGATTACAGCGCAGAATTTAAACATAAGATAATATTAAACAGGAAGAAAACGAAAGACATTTTTTGGAGTGATAGAATGATTCAGAAGAGAAAATAAACGATTTTGAGAGTTTAATGCAAATTATTTAATTCCCATTCGAATGGATAAAGAATAGAAAATATTATTTGGAAAAGATAGATAGACAGTCAGAGAGAGAGAAAGAGAAAGTGCAAGTTTGTAGTTATACGGATAATATTAAATTGCAATATATGCATATAGAAATATCATAAATATGCAAAGAAGTTAAGCCTGAGTGTTTATTTTTCATTTAATTAGCTAAGAGATAGACAAAAGTCAATAGACTGAACCCTAAATCCAGGATGTTCGGTCTATTAACATTAACTTTATTACTAATAGTTATAATTGATAATCGGCAACTACAGATCTTGTTTGTTATTTCGTCTATTGTTTGTGCATAAGCTAACCAAGAGAAATGTTAGTTATTAATAACTACTTTGTTATTTAACGAGTAAGTTATTTGGTAACTTAATTCTATTTTTAGCCTTTTAACAAACAATTCTATTGTTTGTTAAAAGCTAACAATTGTTAAAAGCTAACAATTGTTAGTAAGTGACGTGGCATAGAATAGTAGTATTGTTAGCTATACCAACTATTAACTTATCTCTGTAGTTAAATTAAGGGGATAAAATCCCTTATTATTTTACAGCCAGTATGCGAAACTCTGAGATCGAAAACTATGATCTAAGAGTTTCATGCCGAAGAACTATCGGCGAATCTAAGCGTAATCCAAGGTCTACCTACTCACGGATGAGACCTCAAAAAGGGTTGAAACCGGCCTGGGTAGTGACCATTCCTCATAATGTAAGGCAGTATTACATCTCGTAGGAGCTGTGTTTTACATTATGAGAAAATATCAAGGATAGTGAGGGAGCTTGATCCACCTTTGCTTCGAGTTGCCTTGGTGTTGTACTACCAGGTGGTCACTTACGCTTGGATTCGCCGATAGTTCTTCAGCATGAAACTCTTAGATCGTAGTTTTCGATCTCAGAGTTTCCCATACCGGCTGTAAAATAATAAGGGATTTTATCCCCTTAATTTAATTAACTTCGCCAGAAAAAATAGCCGTTTTGGCATTTTATCTCTGTAGTTATTTGGTTTAATGTGTAGACAACTAAGGTCGGTGATGACTCGGGAGTATTTTCTGTGTATTATCGATATTAGCGGGTTTGCCATTATGCGAAATAAAATGGGGAAAAGGTAGTTTTAAAAGATAAAATATTTTGTTTCTATCCGACAGAGAAAAATGTCTGGTCTGCATTATTAGTATTATTAACTTAGTGATCGTGTTGATATGTGATCACTAAGTTAAACCATAAGCTTTATAATTACATTGGAAAAAACAGATAGGGAAAAATAATGCGTTGATTTATGTTAATTGTGAAAATAATGCTAAAATAGAAAAGAAACGAAATAGTTTAACAAAAAGTTAATGAGTCGAATTACATTTATGCTAAGGACTGCATTATTGCAATAGGGATCAACCAATCCTGGAATCATGCTTGACTGAAAAAGTTATTGCTACTAATAAAAGAGATTTTATTTAATTTATAATAAAGATTATTATAATATATAAAATATTTTATAATATAAAAAGTTCATTTCCAAAAAATATAGGTTATTCATAAAAGTTTTATAAATATTTGTCAGTTTATTAAGACACCTTTAAGAATATAATATATATAGACTGAAATTCTACTCTAGTGAGATGCGATGATTAATACCCTCGGAGGGTAATGAATGGCAATGCTGTAGCCAATGAAGTTTAACTGAGGCTCGGCTGTTGCTATTACCCCCTGGGACGCACAGATTCGAGAGTTTTGAGTTCGCTCTCTTAGGGTTTTTGCTTTAAGGGAGCAATTTGAGTCTCCGGAGAAAGTGTTCTCCGGCACGGCCCGCTGAGGGGCTTTGTCGGTGAATGATTTTCTTCGGAATTTGAGCGGTTCTGCTCGGTGGTGGTGGTGTGTGGGTGGAAGGCCATCACTGAGTGGAACCACCGCTGAGATGGACGGTCTTTCGCCCACGATTGAGTGGCCTAGGGATCTTCCGAATTTTTAGAGACGGCTTTACTTACACATTGCCAATGAAGTCCTGAGGCTCGGCTATTGCTGTTACCCTCCTGCCATGATCAGAGTTTTAATAGCTCAATAACAACTTATCCCTACACTGTCCTCTACAGATAACGTGGAAGATGAAAAGCATTCTTGCTTCGCCCCTTTAAGCCAGTCCTTATAAGGATAAGGCGTGTTACCAAATTCGTGGTATATCACTTACAAATAGTAAAATAACTTCGGATGGAGATTAGTACTCGATTTCAGAATATTATCTGGAACACATTAATAATAATCCTTGAACAAAAGTTCAGAAAAAAAGAAAAGTTTAAATCTTTAATATCTTATAAACATGATATTTAAGAAAATAATAGCGAAAGATGTGAACATATATCTACGAAAAGCATATGTCTGCAGAGTTATGAAGGCAAATCCAGAAAATTAAGAAGTTATATTTTCTGTGATTTATTATTGTTCCATTTACTTAAGAGTAAACGGAACAAAAATAGCGCACGCAATTGATAGTCATAATACACTAGATAGGATTATCGGCTCTTTCAGAACATTAATCAGGTTTCAAAGAAGCCAAATTATTTGACCGTAACAGGCCATTGAGCCTAACCCTCAATGAGAAAATGGGAATGAGAAAAAATTTACAATCATATTGCTTCAAGATCCATAATATGTTCGAAAATAGATATAGAAGGATTGTTTTCAAAATTTTACGAATTCAAAGCTTTTAAATAAAGATCGTAATAAACTTTTTAAAGAGTTCCTAATAAAAATGCATTTTTGTAAATAAAGTATTAAAATATGAATAACATCTCCTAATTGGATTAAAGCCAGACCAAAAGGTGGACAAACCACCTTAGATTATGGAGATGCGCTGAAATTTCAGCTATCTACAGTAACTGATAGCAAAACGATGTTCTATACACAATTTTAAAACAGTTTTACCGTATGTGATGCATGTAACTCAATAATGTAACGCAAATATGTTTGGTCAAAATACATAAATGTTACTAACAGCAAAAAAAGTTGTGACCAAATATGTTTTGCCAAAACACATATATTTATCGACAGTATTTTGGCAAAAAAAAAAGATGCTATGAAATATATTTTGTCAAAATATCTGCTAACAGTATTTTGGCAAAAAAACGATTTTGACAAAATATATTTTGCCAAATATTTCAGTGTCTTCTCGATTACGTACTGAGTGGTGTTCTTGCTAGTTTTCTAAGCGATCTATATCTTAATTCAATTTCCTCAAGACACATTCAAACTTTAACCTCAAACTGTCTCAGCGGGAGATGAGCATACCTATCTTGGCACACCGAAATCTTTATGTTTAACGATGCAATTGTCATCATTTGCTTACGAAGCGATGAACATCCGTGAAGAAAAATGTATCTGCCGACTTCTTTACTCCGATCAACTAATTAGCTCCTAGTCCTCCCTTTTCATGTAGAATTTCGGAGAAAAAATGTAATTGTTAGCGACGACTGCATGCTGGGAAATTGACACGAAGTTACTGCTCCAATAGCCTATTAAGCTGGCAAGTGGTGTCATAATTAGTTTTTGTTATTTTGTTCGCAGTGAGGCCAAGATTCTAGAAAGATGCACCGTTAAGAATAAATGATCATCCTAAAAATAGCTATTGACAATAATTCATTAATATCCGGAGTAGAATCAGTACGGAACAGGAAAATTATACTTCGGTTTTTGCCTCGTGCAACATTTGACATCGAGAACATTAATGAAATTAGTCCGACACAGAGACGAAAACCACATAATGATGACGTGTATTTTCATTACCAAATGTTCATATAATTTAAAAGTCCTAAAAAAATCAATTACTGTCATTCTCTTGACACTCGACGATTCAAATAACAACTCGAAGTCATTTTGTGTGAAGCAGAGCATTTTTACTATTAGGGAAGTTTTGTAGTTTTCGTAGGATTAAGTTTAAGCTTTAACATCCCCATCTCCTGCTGAGATAAACTTTGTTGTATAAGCCAAGTATGCTACTATAAAAGGAGTGGAAATTTCCATTACGTTTTACACCTGCATTCTCATTTACTGTCTGTAGAAAGCCGAGTGAAAGAATGGGATGCCTAAAAATAAACTAAAAAAAACGACTATCTGGTTTTCTACGTTATTTCTATTGGCAATATTCCTCAGGATTTGAATAGAATGCAATTGCTTAGGAATTACTAACAATAACAGTTCCTCACGAACTGAAATAAAAATTTCAATTCCTGAGGAATAATATAGGGACGAAGAATAATATTATTATTTCTCTCAGTTCAATGAGAGAAATATTATTATTTCTCTCATTGAACTGAGAGAAATTCAATTCGTGAGGAATATTGTGAGGAATGAGAATTCTCAGAAACTAGGGGAGAAAATCCATTTCTTGAGGATTATAATTAATAATGAAAACTCTCGGGAATTTGTTTTAAAAAAAATCAATTTCTGAGGAATATTATTAGGAATAATAACTCTCCGGAATTGAAAGAAAAAAATAAATTCCTGTAAACTGTATTTTGTTTTATTTCAATTCATTTGAATTTTAATTAAAAATGCTCACTCTCTGGAATTTAAAATACGTAAATCCTGGAGAATATTATTAAACAAGCCAATTAGCTTGTTTGGGCATGTTGTTAAGAATGACAATTCCTCATGAATTTAAATTTAAAAAAATGTAATTCCTGGGAATAGGAATACTATTAAGAATCATAATTCTTAGGAATTTAAGAAACATGCAAAATCCCGAAGAATATTATTACAAATGATAGTTTCTCAGGAATAGAAGAAAAATGAAATCAGGAAGAATATTAAATTCTCAATGAGTATCATAGAGATGACTTGATTTGTTAAGCCTATCGTCAGAATTGCAGCTCAGACGATAAATGATACAAAGGAGCATTGGAACAGAAATAATTTATAATAAATGAGAAATAAAATCTGCGCTTGTGTGTACATTGTCGTGACTCAATAAAGTCGCATTAGCCAATACGAAGAATCCTTCTGGGATACCAATTTCGAGTTTTGCATACTGATTGAACTATAGACCATAGCATTTGTAGTTTAGTGTGGGGTGAATAATTTGTTTTAATTGGGGAGGGAGTAAACTTTGCCCAGATCTCTATAATATTGTTCTGGTATTGATATGACTTGTGTGGATAATGTGAGAGGATATTACAGTGGTTCAGAGTCTCGTGACCTTTAACTACTCTTGAAAACAGAACAAAACATGATATAAATCTGAAATTCTGCATATTTAATTACAAAAAAAAATCTTTATATCGCATAAATTATAAACTTTGATTTACAAATTAAAGTATTTCTTTTTCTTTCTTTTTTCTAGAAAGTACGATGGACTGATTGTTAAACAGGAGAAACAAGGAATCTACAAAATCCTATTTCTTGTCCATAACATTGTAAAGTGCAAATTGGAAACCAATAAAAAAGGTAAGCACTTAGTTTATTATACATTGCAAAACTTAAATTTTGCAATAATTGTTAAGCCATTTAAAGCAACACAAAATTGAGAAGTCAAAGAAGTCTTAAGAAATCACAATCAATATTATACAAGAAAAGGAATGGATGAAGCTGAAAATAAAAGAAATTTTGGTCTCTCTCTCTCTCTCTCTCCGGATTTTTCTTCAGTTAGCTAAACATTGCCATATATAACATAACTAAATGAAAAAAAAAAAAACGATGTTGAGAGAAATCTGAGCACCTCGTTATAGACGAATAGATTTCGATGTTGGCAATGAATTTCCTGTTTGTGAATAAAACTTGTTTTATATTTGATGTGTTTTGTTAGCCATAGGAAATGCCCAGCACATGCATTTCCAATAGACAGATGACGACCCACTTCCGTACAAAAACTTGCGCATTTTCTCAAACTCCCCGTCGATTCTACGGTTCTTCTTCGTAAAACACATATTACTCTACGATGAAGACAGGGGGGGAATAGTATGGTAGAGAGAGAGAGAGAAGGGGGTTCTTAAAGACGATTGTGGAACTGGGGGGTCATGCCCCTTCGACGCGTTATGAGCGACAGCCACCGCACATAATGTCCAGCCTGCAATATCTGGACACCCATCCTTGTCACCGCGGATCGCCCAGAACAGAAGGCGCGCGCGGGGTGACAGCACTGATGTATTGCAGACTAGGGATGTCTTTATTTCCGTGTAGAGCGCGCAGCGTGGCGACATCCTCTGCCAGAATACGTCTCACTCGTTGTCTATCTCTTTTTATGGGTCCAGATTGATGTTGTCCTAGCCCTCCTCCTGCGATACTTGCACACGCAGAGTGAGAGAGACAGAAAGAAAGAGAGAGAGAGAGAAAGAAAAAAGCATCTGCGACCTCCATGAGCGTCCTCTCTCTCTCTCTCTCTCTCTCTCTCTCTCTCTCTCTTGCTGCTGTATCCATATGTATCAACCCTCTTCTGTTCTTCTCTCCCTCTTTCTCCTTGTGTCTTCTTCCCCCCCTACTTTCTCATCCAGTACCAATCCCTGTCTTTGCTGTCCATGTCCTCTCCATCATAATGGCGTACAATTTCCGGCCAAACTCTGGCTCCTTTGAAAATGATTGAATTCCCACTGCGTTGCCGGACTAACCACGTGGTAATAGTGGTTAGTGTGTAATTGATCACGTGATGCTTGGAGTTTCTACAGCGAAATGTGAATGGCTCTTCTCTGTGGAATTCATGTTATGAGGAGGATATCGTTTCTTGTTTGCCTTTATTAAGCAAGTTTAAGATTTATTATAAGGCGAGACTTTAAGTTTTTAAAACAGAAGATAAAACAATTAAAAACTGGAAATATTTTAGGATAATTTTTAAGTGTTCCACTTGATCAATAGTTGACTTAATTGCACCTACATATTGTAATTCAGGTATAAAGACATTAAGTATTCCCAAATTTCGTACGTTCTCTCACTAGTGAGAAGTATCATCGTCATTTTTGTAGCATCGTCTCAGAATTTCCTGTATTTTCATGGGAAATCTCATTTTCTATTTTACTTGCAAATAAACTCGCATCTAATTGCTGAAAAGATAAAAAAAAAAACTTTTAAACGGCAATAGCATAGTTAACCTTTAACTATCATAATTAAATTTTAAATAGCGTGATTCATTCAACAACCAGAAATTATGCAAACATTCTCGTTCTTGAATGAATAATTTAACAACAGGATGTTCTTAATTTTGAAACGTGTTTTCAAGGACCATTTAAGACAACCGATAATAAAACAGTCATATGAAGATGACTGTTAATCTTTTATAGTTAATCGTTTATGTATTTTTACGTGCGATTCAAAGAATACAAAATACATACTAGATATCTTTTTTTTTTTATATTCATTCGTACTTAATATGATAAAGTTGATCTAGGAGGACAGATTTTAACAGAATTGTATTTGGGGCTGTTATTTAATTTCAAATGATGGAAATTGATTATCTGCACTGATTGGATAAAATTTAATGAAATTTAAAATTGCAGATATCCACTAAGATTTATTATTTATAAATAATATATATTCATAAAACATCATAGCAAATAAATGAAAAATTTGATTCTTGGTTGTTTTAAGGATAATAATAAATTTTCTTACTCTTTAGTAATAAAATTATAATACACCTTTTTTTTAATAACTATCGTTATGATATTTATTTTCTTAATTTTGCAAACAAATGTGGTCTGGAATCAGGAGAGGACTTCCAGGGTAGCGGATAGCAATGCTGTAGCCAATGAAGCTTTAACTGAGGCTCGGCTATTGCCGTTACCTAGCCATGACTAGAGTTTTTAGCTCAATAACACCATCCATACAGATTTTCTTCATTCAGATGACGGGATAAAGAGTCAATGACTCAGTCCATCGCCCAGTTCTTATTAGAACTATTAGAACAAATGTGGTCTTGAATTCGAAAAATTAGACCCCAAAGTCCTTTTCAGGACTTCCAGGGTAACAAATAGCAATGCTGAACCGAGGAAGTAAACTGAGGTTCGGCTGTTGCTGTTATCCTGGGTATGAGTTTTTGAGTTCGCTCCCTTAGGGTTTTTGCCTTAAGGGAGCACCTTGAGTCTCCGGGGAAGGCGTTCTCCGGCAGAGCCCGCTGAGGGGTTCTTGTCGGTGAATTATTTTCCTCGGAATTTGAGCGGTTCTGCTCAGGAGTCGGGGAGCCCATCGGGGTGCTTGGACGGGGCGGCCGTCAATGAGTGGAACCAACGCTGAGACATGGACGGTCTTTCGCCCACTATGGAGTGGCCTAGAGATCGTCCGATTTTTTGAGATTTTTACCCTTTACTTACTAATCAGGACTTCCAGGGTAACAATTAACAATGCTGAACCGAGGAAGTAAACTGAGGTTCGGCTGTTGCTGTTATCCTGGGTGTGAGTTTTTGAGTTCGCTCCCTTAGGGTTTTTGCCTTAAGGGAGCACTTTGAGTCTCCGGGGAAGGTGTTCTCCGGCACGGCCCGCTGAGGGGTTCTTGTCGGTGAATTATTTTCCTCGGAATTTGAGTGGTTCTGCTCAGTAGTCGGGGTGCTAGGACGGGGCGGCCGACACTGAGTGGAACCAACGCTGAGCGGTTCTGCTTAAACGGGGTGCTAGGACGGGGCGGCCGTCAATGAGTGGAACCAACGCTGAGACATGGACGGTCTTTCGCCCACTATGGAGTGGCCTAGAGATCGTCCGATTTTTTGAGATTTTACCCTTTACTTACTAATCAGGACTTCCAGGATAACGAATGGCAATGCTGTAGCCAATGAAGTTTTAACTGAGGCTCGGCTATTGCCGTTACCCAGCCATGACTAGAGCTTTTTAGCTCAATAACACTCCATCCACACAGATTTTCTTCATTCAGATGACGGGATAAAGAGTCAAGGACTCAGTCCATCGCCCAGTTCTTTTAAGAACAAATGTGGTGAAAAAGAAAAAAGAAAAAAAAAAGTCCTTTTTAGGACTTCCCAGGTAACGAATGGCAATGCTGCAGCCAATAAAGTTTTAACTGAGACTCGGCTATTGCCCGTTACCCAGCCATGACTGGAGCTTTTACCTCGATAACACTCCATCTACACAGATTCTCTTCATTCAGATGACGGGATAAAGAGTCAAGGAATCAGTCCATCGCCCAGTTCTTTTAAGAACAAATGTGGTTTGGTGTTAACGTATCGGTAGTCACTGTGATGTGATTTATATGGTAATTTGCCTGGTGAGATGAGATTAAGATTATATAAAAATAAAAATGATGAATAATGTAATTACGGATTGAATTGGAGGTTGTTAATGATCAGAGAATTGGTTTGCTCTTTCGTCGACCTTCCATAAACTTCTCTCAATCCACTAGCAAGAATCAAAATACTTAAAGGTAAGCTTTTTCTTCATTTTGTGACTACGGGATCTCTATTTGCTGGTAGATCATCGATTTGATCTACGGGATCTCACAATTAGGTTCCGTTCTAGGACCAGCTTTGCAAACTTTAAGTTTTGATAATTGATAGACATAGAAAAACTGATAGACGAGACAAAATTTGAGGACGTTTATCGGGAATTTATGTTTGGGTGAGGTGCTTAGTAGTGGGTGGCCGAGAAAAGTAAAACTCTATGACACGTTTCCCCCTACAATTGTCACAGACGGCAGTCTGGAAAACGTGACGGCATTGAACATCGGGGCGGTCACTAGATCCTGAGAAAGCGGCAATATCCCAAAACAATGCCCACCATATATTGGATACAGCTGACACAGAGGAAGAATTCCAAGCCGTTTCTTTTGGCAAAGGAGGCACCGCCATCTTTGCCAAAAGAAACAAAGCATAATACAACAGCCGAATCCCAAACAGAACACATGGAAACCACAGGAACAGAAATACATATGAAAAACGCAAGCAGTATCAGGATATACGCAGCCTACAAACCCTCCCCCCAAATAAAAAAAAACTCTTAGATTCAGATCTGGATGAAATACTAAACGTAGGTAGAGCAGTAATCGTAGCTGGCGACTTTAATGCCAAACATTCCACATGGAACAGCAGAAACTCAAATATCAACGGTAATAGGACCCACAGAACTTGCACACTACGGAGCAACCGGCCGTCCAGATGTACTTGATATAGCAATACTAAAAAAGATTGCGCACAGCTATCAAATACAAGCAGTTAACGACTTAAGTTCTGATCACAACCCATCATATTACAACTAGGCGCCATACAAGATCTAACGGAAAACTCCACCACCTTTATAAACTGTAAACAATTACCCTCAGCTTTCCAGGATAACATTGGCCCAGTTCCACATATAACATCCACTGAAGATATAGAAAAGGCAGTGAAAACCTTTGAAAAGCAAATACTAACAGAAACATCACAGGTAACAAATCTAACCAAATGTGCACCACCAAATAAACTCCCAGAGGACATAAAACATCTTATCCGTGAGAAAAACAGATCAAGAAGACAATATCACATAACAGTGGATCCCGCAGATACGCAGGCAGTTAACAGAGCAACAAACTAGGTTCGGTACGATCTAAAGGACCACTGAAACCAACTTTGGAATAATAAAATACATCACCTAAACACAGAGGATCAGTTATTGTGAAGAATGATCAGATCGCTTCGTTCGAAGCGTTACACGCTTCCTCCAATCCAAGGTGAATATAGAGTCGCCTACAATGATGAGGAAAAAGCAGAAACATTTGCAGACAGCTTAGAAAGACAATGCAGCCCCAATTATACCAATATAGATATAAACTTCATAAGAAAAATCCACACACAAGTGCGTAAAATTACTCAAATGCCTCATTCCAATCCAACAACAAATCCGTGTCACCAACAGAAATATATGAGATCATAAGAAAACTAAACAACAAAAAGGCTCCGAGCCCGGATGGAATAACGAACAAGACGCTCATGCTACTCCCCCGGAGAGGAGTTATGTATCTGGTAGACATCACTAATGCCATCCTTGGGCTAAATTATTTTCCAGAGTGATGGAAGCTTGCGAATGTCTTCCTAATTCCAAACGCTGGGGAAAATACATAATTTCCTCAGAATTATAGACCGATCAGCCTTCTGTCATGTGTAGGTAAGATAGCCAAACGCACTATGCTCACACGGATTCAGGAGGCAACAGATATCAACCACGTAATGCAAGACGAGCAATTCAGCTTTAGGAAATATCACTCCACAACGCTTCAAATTTACAGAGTCGTTGAATACATCACACAAGGGTTCGAATGGCACCAACATTCTGGCGCAGTCTTCCTGGACATAACACAAGCATTTGATAGAATATGGCATTATGGTCTCATTTTTAAACTACACCAAGTAGGAATCCCATTACCACTAGTTCTACTTATCAAATCATATCTGAATAACAGAAAATTTTAAATAAAACTCAATGGAATCAGATCCACAGAGAGGAGAGTCACGGCTGGAGTCCCTCAAGGCTCTCTGCTGTCTCCCCTACTCTTCTTCATATACATGGCAGATCTTCCCAAGTTTTCCTCATCCATCACCGCTCTCTATGCCGATGATACAATTATCATAGCCAGATTCCTCCGTCCACATCTGGCCACAAACAAGCTGCAGAGAGCAGTCAACGAATTAGAGAATTGGTACAACAAATGGCGTATCGCAATCAACCCAGGAAAACGCTCTGCAGTACTTTTCACCAGACGTAAAGCAGAACCGAACACAAGCATATAAATGTTTGGAAAACTCATCCCTTGGCACAACTCTACCAAGTATCTAGGAGTTCATCTGGATAAGCGCCTAAATTTCAAGACACACATAAATAGTGTCTCCACTAAAGCAAGTCAGACTATTGCACAGCTATATCCACTTTTGAATAGGAACAGCTTCCTAAACGTAAACAACAAAATTCTCCTCTACAAATCAGTGATAAGACCCCCAGATAACGTACGGCTGACCAACTTGGGGGACACACGTTTAAACCGAACATCCACAGATTACGGACGATCCAGAACAAATGCCTAAGAATGGCATTTAATGCTCCTTGGGTTGGTTCATCAGAAACCTGCAATTACACCAAGAATCCAACTTTCCTGATATCAAGACCTACATGACAGGCATTGTAGAAAAATTCTTCACAATCACAGATAATCACCTAAGTCAGCTAGTTTGACAGGCAGCGGACTACAAACCCTCAGATTGTTTCAAATATAAAAAACCTAAATCCGCCGTCGCAAGAGAAAAGCTAATACAGCTTACAAGGCTCACAATGACCGGGTAAATTACCCACAATAATCCCCACATAGCTAAAATCAGATGAAGGGATGAAGAGTCAAGGACTCGGTCCATCTCCCAAAGAAGTTCCAAGTTCCAAATGTGGTTTGGTTTTCTAAGTCAATCACCTTAATTGTAGTGCACTTGTACCACTAATTTTAGACAGTGTATTCTAGATCTAAATAGAATCACAAACTTAATTAACAACGATTGTAATAGCAGATTAATACAAATTGAAATACTACCAGCAATTCTAAATCTGACTAGAAATAGTTTTTCTTAATTAATAGCACTTTATATTGAACCTCGGTCGGTTTAGGCGAAACCCTTGAGTTAGAAAAACTTGAGTTCGAATTCTGTCTAGGAAGCGAAGAACCTATACGAGATTTTCAACTGAAGTTAGCATCCGTGAGAAATTGACTGGAGTGAATCTGTCAAAGAGAAGTGGGGGGGGGGGATCATCAATTAACCGAACTTCCCTTTTCTGATAATAGATTGAAAATTTTGAAAGAAAAAATTTACTTTGTAGATTTGAACCGGTCTTTCCAACCAAACAACTTCATCAAAATTGAGCTACAGAAGCTTTCGGATGAATTATGAAAAGAAAAATGTTAAAACATATGTTAACTTGTATGAAAAAAATTGACAATAACAATTAATGAAATGATTGGAGACAAATCATATAAAAGTATGCTTCGTCATAGCATTCTTGTGTAGTCACATGATTCTTTATCGCAATATAAACCTTGAGCATTTCTTTTGTTACGGTTTTGCTTTAGTTTGACTTTAAAAATATCCAATGAAACCAAATTTGCGATGGCTCCATATATTTTAATAGACTTCCGAAACACCAGCCTAGTTAACCAAATGGATCGGATCATCTTTCTGTCTCCAATAAAAAAAAAAAAAAAAAAAAAACAGGCAGTGAATTCGAATCCCGATAACGTTTGTGAATGCTTTTAGATAGGAGATTAATTTCTTCAACCCATGTGCAACCACCACTCAGCTTATAGAAAATCTGAAGTGGCTTGTAAAAGAATCATGTCTGGTCTGCATAAGAAGGTTTGTTAATTATCCAGCTCTTTGTTCGTCCACGCTGCTAAATGTAAGATGAGTTATATAGCTTATCGTGGGAATAATTCACATAAAAATAACCAAATTTCATTCATATCCATCCAGATGTTAGTTATTTCATGAAAACTTATCTAAGAGACAGATCTTTATAATATATTATTGATAATAAAAAGACGAGAAATTATCTCGGAATATAGTTCGTAAACATCCATATAATCTATACCACAATTTGTGGTATAGATTATTTGGACTATCCATGCTGGCCAGAAAAGGTAAGGAATGTAATTTCAACTGGGCGTCAATTTGAAAGTAATAATGACGAAACCACCTATATGATAACTGTGTTCTTCGGCTAGTTTGTTTAGGAAGAGAGGGGGAATGCTTTCTCCCGTTTAAAAAGTTTGTTCTTCCAAATAAAGCTGGAAATTTTGATGGAAGTTTGGCACGATCGCAACCAAACTTAATTGGTGTTCAGAAAAAAAATCTTGGCATTGAAAAAACTTAGCATTTTGTGTACTTAGAAAGCTGAAGCTGTAGAAAAAGTGAAGTCGAAAATATTTGTAGAAGAAAATTCCAATCTTTTCTGTTGATCTCAGTATTATCGAAGGAAAACAGAAACAAAATCTCAATTAAAACTGGATTTATGATTCTCGTTTGCAATTTTAACACTAGCATTTGGATCACTGCTATTATTAGCACGAATTGCGATACTACAAGAATAATCATTTACTTCGAAAATTCTTGATTGTATTGTAAAATTGATGATATTATGCCAACTGTATTTCATTTTAATAAATCTGGAATATTTATCTTTTTATTCGTTAAACTAGGGACGAAGCTACGATTGAGTCCGAGTGATCACCTTATGTATAACTTATGAATCAAAGCGAAAAGCTGTTGTTTTTTTCTATAATGTAGACAAACAGAAGAAATAAAGCATATTCGCATAAGAAATAGATACTTAAACCGATGGGGATGAGATATCGGGGTTGTTATGGGTGCTATTTGTCTAGTAAGAATGTAAACAATCAAGCTAAGGAAGCAGTTCCCTTCTTCCACTCCAATCAAAGTAATAATCCCCTGGCAGAATTTGTAGGAGCTGAATGAAAGGCTGATATTCGAATCTTTGGATCTCGCATCAAATCAAGAGCCTCCATCAATATATTGACTTTATGTGCAGGTCTTGGAGGAAGCCAAAGTGAAGTTTTTCTTCAGTCGGAGGTAATAAACGAAATGGTGTCTCTTCCCGTTACCATAGCAACAGATGAAAGAGATGATGAGGTCATTAACAGTAATGGAAAGTTGTGATGAAGTACAAAAAAGAATGAAAAGAAGGGGAGAGAGAGAGAGAGAGAGAGAGAGAGAGATGAAGTAAAGTAAGAAATTTGCCAGCAAAGGAAAGGGAAACTGCCAGCAGTAGAGCCTTGTTTCTGTAGCTGTAATACTAAAAAAGGATTTAAGGTAATTAGGCATATATAAATTAACTATTTTTTATTTTTTATTAAAAGTAATATTTTAACTTATGTTTTTTTTAACACTTCAATTAATTTTTGAAAAATTAAAATATATTTTCTAAATTTCTAAAAATGCATTATACACCTATAAATATTTCATATGAAGTAAGATATATCCCATTGGATGCTGAAGTTAGAATTTCTTACAGTGATCGATTCATAGCCGCTTGCATACTCGAAACCTAACCGAGAAGAAAATATCCACATTGACCTCTATTTCAGTTCACCTTCACAATCATTTTACTTCCCCCCTCCCATTTTCATAATTAACGTGTCTGCAAACAAGTGTGTTTAAGCTCCCCGACATCCCACTGTAGCAAATTATCCATTTGCCGGACACATCAGTTTTCAGAAAATAATAGACCGCCAACGCAAAACGACCATCTTCATTGTTACGATGCGGAAAATTACTGGTGTCAAGAGTACTATCGCTTATTTCGAGACTCAGTTGTGAAAACAGACAGCAGATTTAGGAGGGACAGAGAGGATGAAAGGGGGGGGGTGGGGGGAGGTTTATTTCGTTTGGTCGGTTAATCTTAATATTGGTGGAAACGCTTCGTTTCCACAGTTAATGTTTCCGTAGCCATTTCCTTTGCTAGACCGTCATTTGTCTGCCGTAGTAGAACACCCACTATTACCCCCCCCCAACCCCTCACATATACACCTCCCTTCGTCTTCCGTTTCCGGCCTGTAGGTAATTTTGTGGTGGATAATTTTCCGCTGTCTCTCGTAAGGCGAGGGTTGTCGACATCTGGGATATTTAAAACTACATAGAAATGGTGTTACGATTGTGTGTGGTGTGCACATGAAAAGTGCAAAATAGGAGAGGGGGGGGGTGTAAGAACAAAATTCTTGCTCAACGTATGCGTTGTTTTAACCTTTGCGGAGAGCAAAATAGGGGACGTACAGTAACTGATGTTCAAAAGCGGAACACAGTTTGGTGGCAGCAGAGAGTTATTTATTCGATAGTTTTAGCTTTATAACAGAGATTTTTTCTTAAAAATAACATTGTATCTTATATTTTAAATTAGCTTTTTTATTAATAATGGAAATATTGAAAAAAGTATTTGTAAAGTTATAAAAACATTGTACACACATTTAAAACATTTAGATCAGCATTTTATGATTGAGACATTTCGAAAGTAGCACTTGGATGAGAGTTAATCGACCGTGAGATGCGGTGATGAATACCTTGGAGGGTAATGGATGACAATACTGTAGCCAATGAAGTTCTGAGGCACGGCTATTGCTGTTACCCTCCTGCCATGATCAGAGCTTTAATAGCTCAATAACACCTTATCCTTCTGTCCTCTGCAGATAACGGAGAGGATGAAAAGCATTCTTGCTTCGCCCCTTTAAGCCAGTCCTTATATATATAAGGACTAGCACTTGGATGTGGGAACTGAGTGATATAAGTCCTTTTTAAAACTTCCAGGGTAACAAATGGCAATTGTGTAGCCAACGAAGTTTTAACTGAGGCTCGGTTATTGCCGTTACCAAGCCATGACTAGAGCTTTTAGCTCAATAACACCCCATCCACACAGATCTTCTTCATTCAGATGACGGGATAAAGAGTCAAGGACTCAGTCCATCTCCCAGTTCTTTTAAGAACTTAACACTTGAATGTAGGTAGAAGGTGAGATGCGGTGATTAATACCCTTGGAGGGTAATGGATGGCAATGCTGTAGCCAATGAAGTTCTAACTGAAGCTCGGCTATTGCTGTTACCCTCCTGCGTGATCAGAACTTTAATAGCTCAATAACACCTTATCTCTACACTTGGATGTAAGATGACCGAATACATATAACGTCATTATGCTTCAACAGCAGTTTGGAGATTTTTTTTTTTTTTTTGTAAAATCTGGTTACAGAAACTAATTTCCATTTGGATTATGTCCAGACACACTCTCTCTTAATAATAGTGTTCAATGCATGAAATTAGTGTTTCTTAAAGAAACGCTAACTTTATGCATTGTTTTTTATCTAATCATTTAATGAACATTGCTGACACATTCTTCGTCAACCTTTTATTTCCATGACCATTTAGTTTCTCAAGAGAATATATTTTTAAGAATATTCTCAAATCTTTCTACTTCTTTATAATCTTTCGATTTCTTGAACTTTTTCTTCCAAAAAGCGATTTCGCTATGACCATTAAAAATTAACAAAGGAAAAATAAAATAAAATAAATAAAAACATTCAAATTTCACTTTAATATTTTATGACAGTACTCCCTTGAGAGTTCTGTTTATATAGTTCCAATTATATTAATTTAGTTTGACAATCACTAGTGTCGATGTGTTTTTTTTTTTTTTAAGTTGGCCATTGGATAAAGTGATAGATAATTAGAAATGTACAAAAGGTGTAGGACTTTTGTTTTAGTTATTGGTAATGATAGGCAATGAGTGATTCAAGTTATCGTTGCCTCTGTCTAATACTCTCCAATAGTAGACAATAAAAGCGGAGCGTTGTATTGTATCCTTGACGAAATCTGTTAGTTCAATAAATAGTTTTCCATAGGGAATAACGTAGGGGATTTGGATAACAATATAAGAGAAAATCCAGTTAGTTCAAGATTGGATAAGTCGAAGTAGATCTCATACCCCATTTAATCATATGGTTCTGTATTCTTTCCATCAGATTTCGAAATAAGATTAATTTTCAATTAGAATGCAAGGAATACTCCGTTGTAGGTGTCACATTAGCGTCTTGGTTTCAATGAGGTGTTCTAGTATTACACCAAATTGCGAACAAGCTGTAAAGGCTACCAGATGGTCCCAGCGGGGTTATACGACTGGAAAACCAACTTTAAAGCTATTTGTTGATATTATCAAGAATGTTTGATAATACATCGAACTAAATGTTAATGAAATTTACTTACAAATTAACTATTATATTATACTGTATTTTATTAACCAAAAAGATCAAGCCATACTTATTTTAATTTTGAAATAATAAGCTTATTAGGGAAAAAAAATGGTGTGAACCAATAATCAATAATATAAATGACACCTATCATAATATTTTTTATGTTACAATAGATTAGTTGCTTTTGGCGACTTCGTGTTATAAAGCTGATGGAATAAAAGAAAAATACAGTGATCATTGTCACTTTGCAATATTGCAATTTCCAAACTAGGGGATTTGTCGTGTATTTTTAATCAGTACTTGTGTGATTTTTTATTAGGAAATTCTAGTATCAGAGAACTCATGAATTTTCTGTTGAAGAATAAACAGTTTTTCATCCTATGTATCACTAATTTCAAATAACGAGTTTAATTTTCATATATTTAAATGTAACTGCACAAATCCTAAAAGGCAATATACAATATGAAAAAAGCAACAACAAAAAAATAAATAAAAGAATAAAAGCAGATGACATTCACCCAATAGTTGTTGATTAAAATCTTTGGCGCTACTCTGTGGTCATGGTAGTAGATTACGTACTTGGTTGCTTGTTTGTGACGTTTTTATATTGTTGATGGTAAATTTCAATACAACAATGGAAACGTGACGTGAATAGCAAAAATAATCTGCCTGAAAATAAAGCAAAATTGCATTTTAAAACAATCGCCTTCAAAATAAAATAGCTAATTATATTGTAATACACATAACACAATATAATCTAATTAATTAGGACGGAACTTTTTTTTATTAATACATTAACACTGTGTCTATAAACATTGTATCCCAACTGCAGTGCAATACGATCAATGCAAACCATTCCACTGTTGCGCTCCATAGGTTCCATGTACAATGTCAGATCTTTAATATCACTGATTTTACGGAAATGCGATCACTGTTTCTTCCTTCCATCTTTTATATATTGACCTAGAGTGGCATCCTAATATACTTACAGAATATAGACATAGACAAATAAATAAATAAAGCAGTTTGACAATATCTTACTGCTTGTCACCAGGAGAATCATATAAAAATAAAAATTATATTTGTAATTTTCATTACTTTATAGTAATGAATTACATGCCAATGTAATTCATTATCAAATCATATTTATCTCCTCTAATTACGATTGTACTACATCCGTTTCATGAGAATCTTGTTCTTGCAATAGTTGAATCGGATTGAAAAATGGTTTGGTACAACCGAATAGGCGAAATAAGAAAAGAAAGGGAAGAAAATGTTTCATTTTGTTCAGTTATACATTAAGACATTAACTGCCTTCATACTACAGTCTAAAAAGTGTAATATTCACTCATAAATACTCGATATTAAAATTTAAATACGTGTATGATATCAGAGTATAATATGATACGTAGAATCGCTACTTAAGGAGAATATATTAAAGTATATATTATTTTTATCTGAAATAATAATGTAACTTATATTTTCAATAAAATATTTAAAAGATATTGAAGAATTTAAAAAATACTTTCTATATTTCTTAAAAAAACTAAATAAACCTTTAAATTATTTATATCAAATAAATACAATTTAAGTACATTTACTAAACTGGTAGTAATTACAATCTATGTGAAATTGTATTTATTACCTATTAATTAGTAATTATTGTAATGATAATATGGTAATCCTATGTTATTTTGGGTATTGAGTTTTAAAGATTACAGTGTATAGCCGCTCTTCTGAAGAGAATATATGTTGCTGGAAACGTGGCTCTGTTCTCTTCCTCCCCCATCCTTCCTCTCTAAATCTCAGCCACTTAGTGATAATAATTTTTTCCCATCAATCTCTTATCCACATGTCAACCGAAGTGGAAAATGGTCCGAGGCAAAGGGGACCAATTGTCTTTTAAAGGGAACAGACGGCCGGAATTCCGACAAATTCGCCTACTTAATTTGAAGGCTGTCTGAGGAACATAGACTAGACAGAAAGAGAGAGAACGAAAGAAAAAAAAAAAAAAATTGCCGCTACGAATCAAGAGTCCTCTAGCGTACTTACATAATTGACCTCATTAAAAACCACGGTCCTTTGCTTTTAGAATAATTGGCCGAGCAAGTATTGGAGACTGAGGATCAGAGGTTGAACGGGCAGTAATTGGTCCCTAGTTAGGCCATGGAGAGAAGCGACTCGATGTTGTCACAAGGGGGAAATCAGTGGGGAGAAAACTGTTGGCTTTACCGAGGTCGTCATGTCTGGATTCTCACGATGATTATAGGAATTCAAGGACGGAACTCGATAGAATAGCCGAATTGCGGTACTCGGACAAATGACAAGACAGACAGACATGAAAGTTCGATTATTATTTGCGATCGAAGTTTGGCAAGTGATGTTTGGCGTATTCAGTTCAATTAATTATTGATTTTTATGGGAATAGGACATTCAGTTATCAAGCTAGGATTACTGGATAGAAATATGTAGCAACGAATGAGTTTGAAGTTGCTGAATCGCGATTTTTTAAGTAGTTCTTTATCTACCATTGGCATCAACACGTTTTCAGAAGATGCAATCATAAGAGTGCATATATGTTTGAGTTTATTTTGATACACCAAAATAAACTCAAAAAATTATGCTGTTGATTCTTTTAGTAAAAAATTCAAAATGTCTCCTCCGCAAAAAAAAAAAAAAAGAGTTTTCTTTTTTGTCCCTTTACTTCCCCAGGAAATCCTAGGATACGCCCTTAAATTGCCCTACAAGTTATTTCCATCAGTTTACTACAGCGTAAAACGTTTTCCTTATTTTCAAGGACGTTTCTAACTATGTGTTTTTAAGGACGATTTCTGTCCAGTTATATTCTAAATGAAATGTGTACTCCATATAAAAATTAATTTTAGTACGAGTAAAAGTTTGACAGCGCCCTCTTGTAGACAGTTGATTTATTTCCCATTATAATCAAACAGATTGGTTTGACGAAGACATTTGTGACGTCATGCTGTCGTTGCCATAGTAACTGTTATTTCTGGTTGAGTATATCAAATATCAGATGGTTGAGTAGTTAGTGATTTCGCTGTTTGCAACTCAGCATTGTCATTAAATGTTACGCCATTAAGAACTAAATATGTACTCCCAGAAAAGCTATTGAATACAAGTTATTGGCCATACATTTTTTTGCGGCTTATCAGTCTTTATTCCAGTTACGTAAGTGTGTCATAAGGCGTTTATATTTGGTGACCGAGTGTGTGAATTCCCAAACTGGTTCATTTATTTATCTATTTCGTGGGGAAAAAAAAAATACATGTTTCAGAAAAGGTTAGCTTAGTGGTACATCTGGAGGAAGGGAGAGATAAGCTTATTATCTTTTGATATTTTTTTAAAATTATAATATAAAGTTTGCAAACAAATATTGTTGGCTAGTTTTTTTTTTTTCCCCTTTTAGTCGTTTCCAGCCGTAGGTGACTTTGTGGGCATTGCCCACAAAGTATTCCTGGTGAGATTTTTACAGTTATTTCACCATTGCTTTCCCCATCCCACTCCCACTTTTATCCGGGCTCGGGACTGGCATATGGCTGGGACGTATTCATGACTGCAATCCATTTGGTGTTCATGGGACCAGTTTGTCTGTTCTGGGGGGCGAAAAACCCGAGTTTCCGGTTGAAAAACCCTACCTCCGTCTGAGACCGGCTAACTCACCTTTAGTCGAAAGAGACCAGATAAATGTTCCTCACATCGCTGACGGGAATCGAACCCGGGTCTTTCTGACCAAAGGGCTTCGTGTATACTGACTGAACTAAGGAGGCCCTCAAATATTGTTAGAGAGTGGGAATTAAAGCAGAGGCATCCAAGACATTCAGCTGCGTAATTATGTTTTGATGTGAAGGACAAAAATCCAACTATTACGATTTTTAAAAAAAGTTAATCTCTGCCTGAGACTGGGTGACCCAAATGAGCTGAAGAAGGCAAACAAATAAGATCTAAAAACTATTCAAATCCATCCGTACGTGTGATATATTATTTTACTAAAGTGTAATTTAATCAAGACATCTTTAATAGCTTAATATTTCGTAAATGTAATCTCAAAGGATCATAAGAAAGCTATGAATTTCAATCGATTTGGATTCATCAAATGCTTAGGTTGGAGTACACCTTTTCTCCTAGCAAGTCTGCAACAACTGTTTCTTTTCTGAATGAAAATCATCTACATCGCTAATTCCTCTAGATAAGTACTAAAGAACTACAAGAACTGCTCTATTGAAATCCGTAGAAGCTCACTGTATGATAATAAGCCTTAGAATCTATTGAGCACTTGGGCATTGTTCTGGTCCATCTATTGGGGAATGAATTTGCACGTAATGAGCCCTTCGTGGCCACAAGTAATTAATAGAAATCATTAATATGGATATATCTATTACGAGTGCAGGTGAATTCACAAGGACAACGGAACCCCGTGATTTTTCATCGTGTTCTTATCTCGGTTTGCCTACAATAAGTAACAGGTAGTTTACAAAGTGCTCATTTTTCCTTTCCAGCGAGCATGACGCCCTCAACTAGATTCGACCCCCCCTTCCGGATATAAGGAACAATAAAGGGGGACAGTGCCAGTTACTTTTCTATATACGATGACCTAGGGCAAGACCTATTAAGTGATCTTCCCACCAAGCCCATCTCCGCTAAAGACTTAACAGTGTGCTCACGACTGCGCCGTGCAATTAACGCTACGGAATAAACAACAGCTCAGCCGCAACGCCTCGAATGTTTCGTAACGAAACAAAAAAAAAAAAAAAGGGAGAAAAAAAAAAAACTCGACGCCTAATTAACAAAACAGCGCTGCGGATGGGTAAACTGTAGAAGGTGGGTCGTCGTTTTTACCCGGACGTAGCCATCGGACCGTAACTAGCAACACACTTCTGTTACTCAAGACATCTAGGAAGGAACAAGGTTCGTCAAGTATTAAACCATAGGCAGGGTAGCAACAGCGCTTTCGTTACTGTCGTACGAGCTTTGATCACGTGATATGCGAAAAATGGTTAGACGACACCCACATGCACCACCTCCTCTCCAGCCTACGTTTTGGATTCCTGAGATTTTTTCCTAAGAATTACATCGACTTCTTAAAAAGCGAAGAGAAAGAAACGCGGCAAACTTCCAAAAGAACTACTACGGTAGATTATCATAGAGCAAAAACTTAATCATAGAAAACAGAACTCAGATATTAAAAATCATACGTTAAAACTAAATAACATAAGTGATGAGATAGCTAAAAGAATCAGAATTCAAAATTGATGAGTATAAATCGAACAAATAAAAATTGAGAATTAGACAACAGAAGTTTGGAGAATCAAAAAATAACAAATATAGGAAATGATTTCAATTGCATTTTATGCTGACTTTTATTCTATCATTATTATATCGAGATGCGTGTGTCTCATGGGTTATTAATTCAAGCATCCACAATCAGACTTCTTATAATCTGAAACGGACCCCTATAAGTTTATATTATCTCAGTTATAAGAACAACAATGCTGTTTTTTTTTTTTAATTATACATTTGAGATAAGATACAATATTAAAAAAAAAAAGTAATGTTTACAGTATCATTACGAAAATAGTCCCATCCCTATCAATGCATAATTTTTTTAATAACCGCACTTATCATCTATCCATCCATCCAATTGCCGTCCTTCCAAGACGTCCCCTAGTTAAGTCTCCTAATTAGAGATTTTTGGCAATTAATGCCGAAAATCCAGCCCGTCACTTCTCTGCTTCATACCGCAAGGACAAATATTTAATCCTATAGATTTGTGTGTTTAAGGTGCCGGTTGGCCTGTTTTCGAGGGACGAAAAATCCTTCACCTCGGTACAAGACCGTTTAACATACCATTTGATTGAAAACACCTGATGGAGATTCTTAAAGTCATAACTGGAATTCGAATCCCAACCAAAGGGAAGGGCTGGTCTATACCAACAGAGGCTCAACGTATTCGGTGCTACTCCTAAAGTAATGAATGTATGCTGGATATATAAGCAGAAGGAACGTATATTTATTGGCCTAAAACTCCTAAAGGACTCAACCGATCTCGATGGAGGAGAATTGGATGGATGGATATTCAACACATTTGGAAAATCTACGAAGTTTTCTAAATTGCACGGAATTGCGTTCCGTAAAAAAACCACATCGGAATAACAACTTGGCGTTTCGTAGATGCGAGCAAAATTTGATTCTCCGGAATGCGCCGAACTCCATCTATTGCAACGGGACCACATGGAATGATGGTTGATGCTGTCTCAGTGACAATTGAAACGGTAACGTTTGAAATTTTCGGATTTTTTTTCTTTCATAAAATTATGGAATCGTTGATAGTTGATATTTCACCTCTCCAGATAAACTTTAAGGCAACTAAAATGGCTTCCCTTTCCAAACAAGGGATTAAAAAAAATTCTTTTGGTGTTTATTCTGATGATATTAATGTATAAAGGATAGTCCGTATTATAGTTTCACCTCCCTCAGTAAAATGTTAAACAATTCAGTTTTGAGATCCACCCAGCGCAAATTCAACTACGTATTTTTAAATATTTAAAGTATTTTTAACAATTTTCATTTATTCTACTTAATGTCATGCCATAAAATTTTATAAGCTTCTTATGAAAAACAATCTTTCGGCTCACTAACTTTATTCATTTCTCTTTTAAAAAAAATAAAAATAATAAAAAATACATCCACATCGTGTAAGCGACAAGTTTCATATATTTTAATGAAAACTATCACAGAATACATTAAAATGTTTAAAAATATTTTTTTTAAAAAATTAAAAACATGTTATGCATCTTTAAATTTTTAATATCATCTATTTATAATTTAAACATACAGTGATTATATCTTTGTTGCTATGATTTGTTTAAAGTAGAAAAAAAATTTTTAAACTAAAAATAGAAGAATAACACCAGTGTTATTATAAGTTTAGCAAAAATGTGGAGCCATGATGGATGCTAGTTCTGATGAACAGCTCCCGTGAAAATATCTGTAGAATGAATTAAGAGGTTTTTTGATAGACCATCCTAAATGTGACGTTGCTAATTCCAAAGTAGGATAGCGTTTGATGAATTTAGGATTTGTATCGAGTACGAAGTTGGGAAAGATGAAAATAAACGTCATCAGAGGAAAAAGGATGCATGCCAAGTTTTTTGAGCCTGAAGATGCTATAAAAGTAATGTGATTATACCAGGAAAGTAAAGAGAGGAGGATTAAGGTGATTTTTGAGAGAAAAAAGCTAAAACTTTGTTTTTGAAAACATTAAATTACATTAATTTGTACATTTGGCGAGTTCGAAGTTAAATTCAAATGTATATGAAATATTTTTTTCTCATAATCCACAGACGCTAAAAGAAGCTTAATTGACTAAATTCGGTTATACAAACATCGTCACTGTTGACACTTCAACTGATAGCACACGTCTAATAAAGAACATTGGATTATCTAGAACTTTGACTTAAAGAGAGAGAGAGAGATCAATAGAACGATAAGTTATTTATTTTACCGACAGTCTTTCTTCACAACGAAGTATGGATCAGTGCGAAGGCCTCTCAAGATCATTGGAGTGAGTGGGGGGTAAGACACGGGACCTAACAAAGAATCCGTTTTCCTACTCCAAAGTTCTATTTTTATCCAGTGAATTTGTTTTAGGGTTGGAATGTCACCGAACCTATTGGGTTTGAGGTAGTGCCGCAAGTACTTTGTATGGGGAGGGGGATACAGAGAGAAGTTGAAGGTGTGTGAAGAGTTATAACTTGGCTATTCCTAAATCTTGGAATAAGTTCATAATGTAAGCTGATATGTCCACATTTATCAGCATCTAACCTTTAGCTGCGTCGCTGAGAATATTTCCATTGCCAACCGGAAGGTTCGAATTTCCTCTTGTCATCATAAGCTTGAAACCTTGTTAAGAAGCTTAAGTTGTGTCCCCACTACAAACGTCGGTGGTCTGAATTACAGAAAGTGAGGGTGGAGTTTGATGGGGGGGGAGTGAGAGAGTAAGAAGGAAGGGGAGCTGGGGTAAGAGCGAGGGGAGTCGAGGGAAAGGTACAGATCGTTTGCCTGGTTTTGCCCACCTGCACGACGAAAAGATTGGGACTTCCAGTGCCGGACAGGACGTATATTATCCCCCCACACCTGTGTGCCTAGCTACCTGCAGCGTTTCGAGCCGTCAAGGTGTGAAGGTGATGGCGGAACCGTGACAGGAGGCCACAAATCACTGACCATGGGGATCTACTTGGTACGGCCACACCTGTAGACATCCCCTCACAGTTCTCCGTTTTTCTCCTAAACCTTAGTCCACACCTCAGTTGGAATACCGATGGTAATGCGTTCGAATTGATTGTTTCTAGTGAAAGAACACCTTCTCTCTCACCTTTAAAATAAATAAACTTGTCTAAAACTATAAATAATCACAAACAATGAATGTAGTTGATATTGACTGAATATAAAACAATATGTTTTACTCTATCATCCAAGAATGCATACGTTGCAAATGAACAAAATGTAATCGACACTGTAAACTACATATATTTGAATTATATTCAGTTCAAAAATACATACATTGCACAAATATATTTTTTAATGTGACGTAACAATGGACGCATTGTTGTTAACTCGAGAATGATTTAACATCATTTGATTCATATCCAATCATTGTTGATACAAGTCATTGTTACTTCTCTATCGTAAATATCAGAATAACAATTACTTCCAACAGTTAGCAAATGTAATCAAGGGGAAAATAATAGTCAGTAACGGTGTTGATAATTAAAGAAATAGCTTCAGTCATGTACACGCATGTTTAATTAGATTGCTACATCAAATCCACTTAAATGATATGGAATGATTGTGCCGAGTAATTCCACGAGTTTGTGGGATAATTTCTCATGCGTCCAACTTTTCGAAAAGCTCATTGTCGTAGCGTTAAGGCAACTTTTCTCCGTCCTAAATGTCTTAATCTTCCACTAAATATGGAGCAATTTAGTTCCCCATCTACTTCATTAGAAAACATTAAGGCAGCAAATGAAGAAAAAATGTGGAGGGTAGGGGATGGAAATATTAAAGAAACCTCCCGTCACAGATGGTATGCTAAGCCATCTCTTTGGTTTTCCTAATTACAAATCTTTACTGTGTTCGTGATGGTGGATCGAAGTGTCTGATGGCTCTACAATTAGTCATGGCGAGAAATTTTTCCTGTCATATTAAAAGACTTATCGATTGAATAAGTCGCTGAGCGGACCGTTTTAATTATCCACCCTTCGTTCTTTTCTCTATTCTATGCCTTTCCTTCCCCCCCCCCTCGTGCTTTCTCCAGGTGTTGGTCATGATTGTTAGTCTAATAATGCATAAATGAAACCTCCTAATGGAGATCTAAATGGCTTCTTAAGTAGAATAATGATCCTCTCGTTGCAGACGAATTCGACCAAATGAAAAAAGACTTTTGAACACCCTAAACATCGTCACCGAGCGTTTTAATGTTAACGGGAAAAGGTCGAGGAATGGCATCTCTGTTTGCAATGTAAAAACACTCTTCTAACGGCTACCTTTTTTTTTTTTTTTTTTTTTTTTTAAATCAGTGTGAGAGTAGCATTTTTGGAGTTCAACAGAAAAAGAAAAAAAAAAAAAAAAAGATTGATCAAGAACGGGTTTCGTAACCAAAGTTTTAATTTTGTTTCATGTGCGTTTTTTTTAAAAATAATTTTGTATAAATCGAGTTTATGGACAAAAGAAAGTAATATTTATATTTTTTTAAATAATCCCAACACAAAAAATCTAATTTTTGTTATATGTATGTGTGTGTGTGTGTTCTTTCGATCTATACCACTCCGCTTCTTCATCTCTCTATCTATCTATCTGTCTTAGTCATCATTTTCTACTTTATCTTTCTTTCTTTTTCACTTTTTGAATTTATCTTTATCTTTCTCTCTCTCTCTCTGTTAGCTTCCTTTCTATATGTTACTGTTTCTTTCCCTCTTTCCCTTGGATTTCCTTTTTCTTTCTGTTTCTTTCTTCTTCTTCGCTCTCTGTCCTTTGCTTGCTTAACCTTTCTTTCAATCGGTTATCTGTCTCTCTTTCCTCCTTTAATTTTTTTTTTCGTTTCTGTTCGTGTTTTACCTTTTTTCACCTTTTCTCTCTATCTCAATCTTGTTTCTTTTTATCTGTCATTACCTCTTTCGCTCTCTTTTCACTCGCACTTATTCTCTCTCTCTCTCTCTGTCATATTTCTGTTTTCAGTTGTTTTTTTTCCCCCTCTTGTAATAAATAAGAAATAAACGAACTCTTTGGAAAGGTGCTTATTCCCATTTTCTTTATTTGTTTCTTTCCTAACAATAGCTATTTGTTGAAATTATTCGTTCACTATTGAGAAATGGACTGTTGGAACAGCCCATTATTGTAAGCAGGGGGATGATGGGAATTAGAAGAGAAAACATTGTATAAAGACGTGAGGACAGCGCTCGAGAGAACCTCAAAATAGAGACTCCACCTTCTCTAGGCAACTCATTACGCTGTTTTGTGCTTAAATAGACTGCCGACCGACCATGGCCTTCACGTAAACTCGCAGCCAGGGAGGCCAGGAGTAGGTTGAATACCAACTAATGAATCTGTCTGTGGAAGGCTAATGGGAAGGAATTAAGATTATGCGACACGAACAACGTACACTTGACAAGGCTCACTTTATCTCTGTTAGTCTTACACTAAACTAATAGTACCTCGGACACATGTAATAACCATCCCCTAATGGATGGAGAGAAGGTTTACATAGTGGACTTCCAAATATTGATCAACACCGGTTCCAAGGAAAGAAAAAAAAAGGGGGGGGGGATTGCAGCTGAGATTGTTTTGCAAAATACAGTCATAACAGAAGCATTGTAAAAGGAAAAAAACTGGTGTGAAAACCAAAATTAGAGGAAACAGATTGCAATAGATGTTTGAAAATGAGTTTTAATACCGGCCAGCTGTCTTCCTTCTAGTTTAGCGATTTCCCGTTATGACAAAACTTAAAATCTGACTGTTCATCTCTTTGAGTCAACATGATTTGCTATTTAATATTATTTAGTGATTAACAATAGTAAAATAGCTAACGATCACTAGCTATTAGATTAGCGGTATTTATTTTCAGACTCAATTCAAGATTCAAGAAATCTAATTTAAATTTACGCTACAAATATTTGTACGCTATATATATTCGCTAAATAGCCTTAGTCCTTATAAGGACTGGCTTAAATGGGCGAAGCAAGAATGTTTTTCATCTTCCCCGTTATCTGTAGAGGACAGTGTAGGGATAAGTGTTATTGAGCTATTAAAGCTCTGATCATGGCAGGAGGGTAACAGCAATAGCGACCCTCAGTTAGTACTTCATTGGTACAGCATTGCCATATTTAAAGGTAAAGCCGTCTCTAAAAATTCGGACGATCCCTGGGCCACTCAATCGTGGGCGAAAGACCGTCCATCTCAGCGTTGGCTCCACTCAGTGATGGCCTTCCACCCACACACCACCATCGCTCATATTCCGAAGAAAAGCATTCACCGACAAAGCCCCTCACCGGGCCGTGGCGAAGAACACTTTCCCCGGAGACTCAACTTGCTCCCTTAAGGCAAAAACCTTAAGAGAGCGAACTCAAACTCTCGAATCTCTGCGCCCCTGGGGATAACAGCAACAGTCGAGCCTCAGTTAAACTTCATTGGTACAGCATTGCCGTCCATTACCCTCCAAGCGTTCCTTCCTCGCTAAATAGCGACCTACATGACTTCTATATAATGAAAATTATATATTATATAAACTGCTGTAGGAAGAACTTTTTTATTATTTTTTATTAATTTCAAAAATCAATAAAATTTTATTTATTTTTTTAATTAAATTTGCACAAATTTTAAATAAATTTAAATAAATTATATGAAAATATATGCTGTTAAGTTTATTATACAACGTTTGAATGAAAATGAATTACCTACAAATATGTTATATCAACAGGATTATTCACAAAGTTAAAAGAAACTATGCCAATAATCGTAAGTTTTATGTAGTAGCTAATCCCTCGTGGATTTCTATTGTCCTAATCAGGCCCGGCTGGTGGCGTGTGCCGCCCAGAAAAAAAGGCGCCTAAAAGATGTCAAAAAATATGAGATAAGAGTTTAAACGGACAACAAATGGTACATATAATTATGAATGTACGTCGTCTTCCGTTTGGCCCCCTTCAGATCTTCCCGGAAACGAACAAATAAATTCTGAAATTGTATCCTGGACCCGATTATATCACTGTAATTTTTTTATTAAAATTTACGAAAATATACCTAAAATAGTTCTTCTTTATTTTTTGATGTATCATAAATCAACTTATGATTAATTGTTGAGTTCATTGTAAAAAAAAATTGGATAAGCAGGACTAATCCGTAGCTAACATTATACTGTAAAGCGATTTTCATTTGTTTTTCATTTCCTGTTCGTTTTATTCACACTTTTTTTGGAAAGGCGCCTAACATTAATCGCACACACAAGAAAAATACTAGACGCCTGCGCTGGTCCTAATAAGCTTTCCTATTGTATTTTTTGAGTATTCTTCAGTCGGGAACGAATTTTGATTAAGCCGGAATTAGAGTCCAATTCTTTCTATACAGTTCGTTTTGTGATAATAATAACATCAAAATATATTATATATTATAATAAAAATGAAATGAATAAAACAATATAATATGTAATAAAAATGAAATATAACACGAAAAAATTATCTAATTTTAGCACGAAAAAAAAAAAATTATTAAACTCCTTATAAGGACTGGCTTAAAGGGGCGAAGCAAGAATGCTTCTCATCTTCCCCGTTATCTGTAGAGTAGGGATAAGCTGTTATTGAGCTATTAAAGCTCTGATCATGGCAGGAGGGTAACAGCAATAGCCGAGCCTCAGTTAGAACTTCATTGGCTACAGCACTGCCATCCATTACCCTCCAAGGGTATTGGATTCAATGAATCAATCACCGCATCTCTGATTCCCTTATTAGGCGCTCTTTTTGATGTTGAATAGATGTAATTTTAATACGAGAAAAAGAGAATGGTGTTGCTGGAATTGTCCTTTGATATGAAATTGATTTAAAATATCTATTGTCAAAGTTTATTTACAAATATGTAACAATAAATATTCTACGATGATGCTTATAGATATTCTCAGAAAATTATAATCATCAATTTTACAGCTGTTTTTCATTTGATTCTGCCTTTAACAACAAAACCTTCATCCTGAGCATGTTAAGACTGTTTATAAATGGAACCAACAGACTATCTTTTGTTTGTTTCTTTTTTTTTTTTTTTTTTGTCGTTCTTTCGCAGCAAGTTGATGAGCCGGGTGTTCCCCCATTCGCTTGCGAATTGCACCTCCTCTCTTGCCACAAACCCCTCCCCACTTCTTGTGTCGGTCAAACGAACGCGTACCTCGCGCCCGCACGTGGTTTGACGAAAGGCGAACATGCACGTGCTGCAAAACCTGTGCCGCGTTTGCACATCGATTCAATATTCATGGGCTTTGATGTGCGGTGTTGTCGCTAAGGCTAGGGCGAACAGAACAAGGTCTTCGCTGTTCCGTTCTCCACCTCTACTCCCTATCCATACGAGGAACGAAAAAAAAAAAAAAAAAAAAAAACCTCCCCTTTATCGCCTTTTCTTTCTCCGTCTAATGCAGCTATAGTAGCTAATAGATTCTGAAGCTTGATATTTGTCCGTAATGGAGTCCCTTTCTCCTCCCCCTTACTACCGCCACACCCCAGTAGAAAAGAAGTGTTAGGGATTATGAGGGAAGCACTCACACCATCAGTGTTCTGGTTGTAAATGGTCATCACATAGCTGTGAATGCCACCTTCTATTCTACTCTTGACAGTTCCGGAAGAAAATGCCCTGGACAAGAAACATATCTGAAGTGATGTCGATTTCCGGTAATGCAGTCTGAACAGAAATGGCTTTTAACAGTGCGTTTTAAGTTAAGGCTACGCGTCTACACGCCATAGCTTTTTGGCAAGCGAACTAATTGAAGTTCTTTTTTCATTTATGTTTATGTTGTCGTGCCTTTCGATGAAATTTCCGACTGTTTTCTATTTATCACTTTTTTTTATTGTTCCTCGCAGTCCCTTTTTTCTAACCTTTTTTTAAAGTTTGCTCCGTTAAAAAAAAAAAAAAATTGAAGGTGTTACAGGCAAGGTTTACAGCCTCTTCACAGATGACGTAACCAAAAAAAAAAAAAAAAAAGAAGAAGAAAAAAAGCATGTTCTGTTGTGTACTGTGTTTGTAAATGTAAGATTAATGCATTTTCAGTAGCTCATCGAGGTAGGAAAAGGGGTAATATACAAAGAAGATGCGCTTTGTTGCTCTTTGCACTCAACGGATGGTATTTGAACATTCAATACAGTATATATAGATAACCGAATATATTTAAATGACAAAAATATATGCTTGACAGATGACAGATTAATTTGCAGTAAAATTGTCGGTAGGAATTTAATAATGATGTAACATTTTTCATGTAGTACGTGAATAATATCCTGTGCAACCCCTTGAGAGTACATACCAGGAATTTTACTATTACTATTATTATTGTTTTCAGGTAATCATTCCTAAACAATAGGATCTCTTTTCATTTCTGTTAAATCAATCTGAAACACATTAGGATCTATTTTACTTTTGGCTAAATCTTCTGAAACATTAGTTTCTCATAGTAATGTAAAACTTCGAGATTTCGGTTCACCCCTTTATTCAAATGAAACTTGAGACTGTAACGATAAATTTTAATTAATTATAATATTTTTTTAAAAAAAAAAACTTTTAAAAAAATCCAAGGTGATGACAAAAGCAAGTGCTTTGTGAGTGCGTGAGTCTGACATCAATTTTCGTTTTTTCGTATTTTATTCTGGTTTTCAACTGATCGTTTTCGTCTCTCATCAAGGAAAGACTTGGCCGATTGCTTCGAGAAACTCATTGGATTTTAAGCTCACTTTACTTTCTAGGTGGCGTCTTGTTCTGTTCCTGTACAGGAATCAGGTTAAGAGTGATGATAAGATTAATGACGACATGAAGAGGTCAACTGAGGCTTCGGTGGACTCTCTGAAGTATCTCTTTGGTTCGGGAATTGTGTGACATCCACAAAGGCACTCGGCACATCATTGTAATCATCCGGTTGGCTCCTGCGAAATTAGAAAATTCTCCCAGGGGGATGGCGACTAGGCAGCGAGGCAACGAACTGTGCGAAGTCTCCTTGAAACTTGCTAAAAGTTTAATTTGAGCTAAGCCATCCTTTATCATGTGAGTACAGTTTTGTGCTACATTTCAAACTTTGAAAGCGCTTTCTTTTGACGCACATATTTCCTCTTCTGTCTTTCATTTCACCTCTTACACCAATTACCAATCGGTTTAACACGTTCTGCCATTGCTTAAGGGAAAGATATATGATTATGCTCTCTCTATCTGTCTCTTTATGTATCCATTTATGTATAATATCTCTCTATCTTATTTTATTTGTTAGCAATCTTAAAAATCAATCTTATTTTTCCGAACGCTTCGCTTCAACACCGACTTTCGTACCTACGAACGGTAGCCGCTGCACGGTGCTGCCACCTGGCGGACGATATATCTTCCTCATTAGCCGACCAAGGAGCCGACTGTAGGCCTAGTCTACCGTGGAGATAAACGACCAAATTTTACGCCACACTAGAGACACGCAAGCCACGCATCCTTGCATTTTATCTCGCTTTTGCCTCGCGCATCAGATCTGTCTTTGAGCCTCTCTGCTAGAGATGAGATGCAGTAGATAAGGCAGGTTTTCCAACGGTAGGGTTCCTTGCGTTTCCAATGCTTCAGTGGGTTCCATGTTTCCTTCCCTCCTTGTTAAAACAGAATCTGAAATAAAATACAGTGGAGGAGGAATGAGAGAGCGAGAGAGTGTGGATGTTGTGTATGCAGACTGTAGTAAAAACATGACGAAGGACTGCAAAAGGAAAGCAAACACCCTGGACTCGTAATTCCAAACAACAAAGAGTTATGAATAATTCAAGACGGAATGATAGAAAAGAAAACATCGACAGCAATCATTGGAATTTTTCTACGTTTGCTTCATGCAAGAAACATTTTTTAAAAACGATAAGCCTGTTTCTCTTGCTTCTTCTTTTATTTTTATTCTCATTTTGTGATTCTTTCTATCACTCCTGACGCACTTTCTCATTTCCTTCTGTTCCTCCTCTGTTTCCGTTTGATATACTCTTACTCTCTCTCTCTCTCTCTCTTTCAAGATTTTTGAATTCCCTTCTTCGTTGCTTCCAAATTTTTATCCACGTTTTTATCTGCTTTCGGTAATTTCTTTGTTTTCTTCTTGTCACATATTTTTGCAATTTAGTTGTCTTACTTCACTATTCCTCTCTCTCTCTCTCTCGTTAGTCGTTTTCTCTATAAAAGCATTTGTTGTCTGTATTCAAATCATTCTTCAATGATATCTCTTAGCCGATATGAACAATGATGGATCCCATTTTTAACAGAATTTTATCGGGGGGGGGGGGGGAATTATCAAAGGTAAAGCGATTTGAATCCTCCAATCCTCACTCATTCAGTAAGTAACGAAAGATGTCGTTTGGTTGGAAAGAGATGGATTGAAACCCGCATTCGAATTTCGTATAGGATGCAAAGAACTTTATGAACGAAGCCAGTTATCTGATTTCGCAGGATTTGTCCCACCCAGTAACATAAGTTTGAATTCCTTCAACATGAGCAAACTAATCAGGAATACACCCAATTAATACACATAATTAAATGGCCCATAGATGCTTCAGCCTTATTCCAATAACCCAAGCTTGAAGGGTGTCCTGCTTTGCATGTGATGCTGTATTTTTAATTGTGACTTTTTTTTTATTGTGCCGAATCTCCAAGACTATCGGAATTCAGTTTTTAAAAATAATCCAATAGAGATGCTACACTATGACATCACTTTGCTAGAATGATGTCACTTATTAACTATTTCTTTGTGGCTCTCTCATAGCCTTAAACATTGTTTAAAATTTAAAATGCAAAATGCAATTGGCAAACTCATTTAACAGTTTTCCGATATTACATTCAAATAGCTTGAATGCTGTGAGAATTATGAGAAGATAAAATATATGAAAAAAAAATAATTTCGTTCTTCACAAATTTCCAATTGTATTTTTTAAGGTTATGGAAACAAATGACGCCATTGAGCAAGGAAGGGGAAAAAGAAAGAAAGAGAATTTAATAGCTGATAATTCTTTACGAAAAGATGAATATGCCCTGTCAATCTAGCGCAACTATCCCTAATTATACTCCAATAGGTCTTTATGAAAAAAAAAATCTCCGAATTATATTGTTCCTTTTATAGCTTACCATTTCCTGTTCATTTTTATCAGTTCTATTAATGGTTGATTTTATTTTAATGCCAATTACTTTGGAATTGTACACTTCATAATTAAAAATCCTCTTACATATTTCGAGTGATAAAAAAAAAGATGTAATAAAAAAAAATGAAATTTTAGTTATGGTGACGAGAATATTGTGTTATCTCATGGCTGGCACATTGGACCGGAAAAGAAAGATTTTTTTTTTTCCTATTAACTGTTGATTTCAGGTAATTGTTGAGAATGAATATCTTAATTGTTGCGCGCGACAAGAGGCTGATTGTTGGAAAACAATGGTTTATTGTTAGACGTAAATGAGACTAAAATTGATCACGTGTTCATTATTAGTAATTAGAAATGGACAAAAAAAGTTACTGAAGGCGTCCTACACAAAAGGAAGACGATTGTAGCTACTAAAACGAATTACAATGAGTGTTTCAATGGCAAATTACCGATGGCTACAATGAGCATTAAGATCGCTAAGAATTCGAGTTATATGCATACGCACATAGCGATTATTTATTACATACATTTTACTTCGTTAGCTTTATCATTTGGAATAAGTTAAGCGATGTAAATAGAGCTATATGAAGGGGAATTTTCTTCCATCGAATCCAGTTAGGTCGTCCGTTTTAAGACAGAAACTGTTGAACCCTTTAAACCGTCGGGAGTCGCTCATTCTTATTGCTATTCTTCTGGGTCGAAGAGAAGATATATGGGTTCTACTTCTCCATTGATTTTCCTGTCTTCATTCTTTAAGGGTGATACAGAGCAAGCAAAGCGTCATGAAATATATTTCTATTCCTCTTCTCAACACTTCCCCCCCCCCTCTTTGTATTGAATGCTGTGATTCTGCTTAAGAAAAGGTATTCTGTTTTTCTTTCTCCTTTCAAAATGACACATCAATCGTCTTCATCCGATGTAGGAATACTTCTAACGTGGATATTTGTAAACTAATTCACAATAGCCGGTGATTACCTCGGAATCCTGCAAATGTAAGCGATAAACTGTGAGATAAGTTGAACTGTACGTTTTTCTGAGACTTAAAAAAAAAAATTAAATGAGTGGAGAATACTAAACACTTACATTGGTATTATTGCAACCAATAAGACATCAAAATAATCATAGAAAAAATTTTCTGAATCGTTTATATATGTCGTAATTGTCCCAATTTCTTATTTACAAACTGTTTATTTATATTTACTTCTGAATGAACAAAATTAACATTGGATATTAATTATTTACATAATGTTTACGCTTGAAATATAAAAGCAAACATTTAACCTGGAGTGTTCAAGAAGCGAAATATAATGAACATAGATAATAAGGAAACTGAAGCTCATTTGGAACATTTCGAACAGACTTCACTGTATTTTTGGATTCTTGTTTGCTATCAGTTTAATTTTTTTTTTTTTTTTTAAATTCTTCTTTTCCTTTAGCTATTATTCAAGTACTGACTTTCTTGTTCGCTTTGGTTGTGCCCATCCCTCTGACTTGTTCGCGTATCTAATAAAATATCAATTTTCCAAACTACGTTCATAGTAATGATAAATTTGCCGATCCATAATTCATTCTCTCTCTATCCTGTTGCTCACATCTTTAAGTCACTAACGGATATATATTCTACGCTAGTTATTTTTTAAATCGAAAAAAAAAAATATATAAATAATGAAAAAACATATTCTAAATGTACATTTTAGGAATGCAAACGAAAGGCTTCGTACAGCTTAAGGTACAACTGTAAGATTGTACGGATCACTCCAGCTTGGGGATTTTCGTTGCTGCAAATTACTTGCCTGAGGGAAGCAGGAGGCCCGAAAAAGAGGAGAGAGAGAGAGAGAGAGGCAAAGAGTAGAAGAGGGAAGTTCTTTGGGCAACATAAAAAGAGAAAGAGAAGATCGAAACTTCATCAGAAAGAGAGGAATGTGTAAGACGAAGCAGTGAATAAGTAACTGAGTAAGGCCCAGGGTATCGGATTTTTGTGGAAGAAATGCACCTCAATCAGGGCTGATAAAAGAGACTCCGGCCCAAGGGCGCCGGAGAGAAGGAGCCTTATTGAAGACGGCTATAGAACGACGACGGCGCGTCATTGGCAGCGTTGGAGAAGACCCACTTCCTGGTCTATTTGGCGGTGCCGTGAATACACTGTCGTTGTGTTGTGAATCAGCCTACGGACAGATGCGAGCCTTGGGAGATATGAACTGCATTGCTCTTGATTCCAATCGTTATGAACGTACGTGGAGAAGGGGGCACAAAAGAGAAAAGGGCAGGGGGGGTGGAGAGACGGAAAGGAGGGAGATCGGGTGGGAGGTAAAAGGGGAATAAGAGAGAGAGAGAGAGAGAGAGAGAAGGGGGGGGGGATGAAAAGAGAATCAAGCAAAGTGGAATTCGCTTACTCAGACGCGCATCTTTGCCATTTTCATAGCGAACCATAGGCTTTATCTACGCCATCTCTGTGCTCCTAGTGTAATTGACGAAATGAACACTTTTCAAAGGGAGGCTTATGGAAGTCACGGAATCAGTGAGAGTGGCAGAAAAGCTCTAGCGAAGCCTAGCTGGAGCAAAGCACAGGATGGCGCGAGAGAGAGAGAGAGCGAAATAGGGCCGCGCGCTATAGTGCTGCCTCTATTGTGACCGCTCCTGTTGAAGATCTATACTGGGTAGTGAATGCTGGCGCAATGAAAGGAATTTTGGAGCCATTATTTGCCCTTTTGAAAAATATTGTGCAGATTTTCAAAAGACGACATTCCTTATCAGGTTGCATATTGTATTGTCTCAAAGACCTGATATCTACCGCACAATTCGGACCAAAATAAAAGCTCCCGACTTCCACGTACTACACTATTTGACGAAAGGAGTCCCGTTATTTGCTCGCTCTCTCACTCGCGAACTGCGTGCTGCCTTTGCCGGATAACACCGTCGCGCGAGCGAGCGCGTCCTTTCTGCCAGGCGCGCATCGTATCAGGGCCCGACGATGGGCGAAGTTAGCGTCCGTCCGTCTTCCCGTGCGTGCGATGATTTTGCCTTTGCCTGCCGCACCTAACTCCGATAACTGTTTTCGGACGATTTGGTCGAGAGTTTCGTGCATAGTGTTTTTTTTTTTTTAATTTAATTTTTTTAGCAGAGTGTTTCAAGTTCTTTGTTGTTGTTGTTGTTGTCGTTGTTTTATTTTTTTGATGAGGAATAGTCTTCAAGGATTTCAGGTGTCTTCAAATAGATGGTAAGTCTTAACGTCATTTTGAACGCTTTCCTCCACCCATCTGGAAAAGAAAAAAAAAAAAAAACTGGAATGATGACCCCCTATAGGCAAACCAAAACGTGGGGGGGGGTAGAATGGGGAAGGTGGATTATGGGGGGATTTGGAGGCGGGCGTTGATGGTGCATATTTTGTTTGGTGACCTTCAAGTTACCTGGGTCTTTAGTTCTGGGTATGTGAGATCTTTGGACCATTCGCCTTCATGGCGATTGGACAATATCGCCGGAAGGATGAAGAACAGTTTAAAAAAAATTATCGTCATTAAATCGCTCTGTTCTGTGTGTGTGTGTGTGTGTGTGTGTGGTAAACAGTTGAGTGAATAGTTTGTATGGATGTAGAACAAAGCTTAGCTGTTACCGGAAGTAATGAAGTAAGGTTGATCAACATGATATGACGTATTTCCTCTTCATACTTAAACAGTGATATGTTGTCAAAAAAAAAAGCCTTTTACTAAGTTGCTGCATTAGTATTCGGTTATGGTTACTTTTAAGAAACTATTGCACAAGCATTGTGCAAAAGATGAATCTGTCACAAGATGTTACTTAAAATGTACTAAACCCCCTTAACTTTTTTTCCTAATTTGAAACTTTATCTTTGCTTTTAAGATATCCAAAGTAAACCGTTTATATGTGATCCCATTACATGATGTATAGCGAACTAACTATGAAACCTGATGCTACTCTTTCGTCAGCTGCCCTGTGTTTTGTTTCAGAAAGCAGCTATGAAGTTATTTCTGTATAATAATCGTTGATATTGCCAAAAGATTTCAGAAGCTTGCATCACGATATAGATAATGATTGTATTCATTATCGTTTTTCTATCTTATGCGAACAATTGTTTATTTTTAAGAATTTACCTATATCGCGAACTATAGCCGTGTTTCGTGTGTGTATTCAAGGTCATCACTAAGAATGAAGTTTGCAACGTAATTGTATTATTATTATTATTATTAAAACTGTTAAACGTGAACGAACGTTAAAATACTTCTATCTCTAAAACAATTGGTAAACTGTATTAATGCTTAAAAACACTGTGTGTCATTTATTTCTGCAATTTTGAATGTTGTCAATGCACATAGCAGCTTGTGTATCACGTTAACTTCGTATGAATGATGTAAAGTTAATATAAAGCCAGTGTTAATCAGTATTATCATTACTCTGTTCATGTGATTTATATGTAACTAAGATTGACCGTGTGTTGCAATCATAACGATACAGTTATCCTATGTAAAAATGTAAATGTATTATCGTTATTTCATATATTGTCCAAAGTTTAGTTTATTTAAAATTAAGTTAAAATCAAATAATGGATTAAAAAATAAAAGCAGTACTTATAGGTATTACTAATTTTAAAAGTTATTTGATATTAAAGAAAAAAATTGCTAATATTGAAAAGATCGAGCAATACACCTATTTTACTTCTACATACTAAATCTACATATTGCCACGAACGTCTTTAATTGTCTATGGAACGAATTCATCATGAGATGCAGTGATTAATTAATATCCTTGGAGGTTAATGGATGGCAATGCTGTAGCCAATGAAGTTCTAACTGAGGTTAGGCTATTGCTGTTACTCTCCTGCCATGATCAGAGCTTAAATAGCTCAATAACACCTTATCCCTACACTGTCCTCTACAGATAACGGGGAAGATGAAAAGCATTCTTGCTTCGCCCCTTTAAGCCAGTCCTTATAAGGACTAACTGTGTATGTATCGTATGTGTGAAGAGATCGTAACATACTTCGTAATTTGAAATTAATCGTAGTATAACGAGTTTTTATTATGTATGTATTTCGAATTGTAATGCAGAGTTACTGGTAATGATTGTTCTTTATTGATGGTAAATGTGGATACTATTATATTATATTATGTATATATAAACCGTATCTGAATTGAAGTGTGATTAAAAATCAGGTGTCAGATGTTTACCTTCCAAAGAATCAGTAGAAACATTAATCGGGTATGCGCTATTTAACACCAACTATTCCGATACTCTGATTCTATGACAGAGATTCTTCAACATGGGCATATACA
Source organism: Typopeltis vanoorti (assembly GCF_054136105.1). Lineage (NCBI taxonomy): Eukaryota > Metazoa > Arthropoda > Arachnida > Uropygi > Thelyphonidae > Typopeltis > Typopeltis vanoorti. The sequence continues at coordinate 47,822,457 of NC_143569.1, forward strand.
GGTGTAACCTATAGGTTGCATGTTTGCGTAGCCTTTAGAAATTGACTTATCTGGATTTAACTTTTATTGATATTCCCACATGTCTAAGGGGGTGGGAGAATCCGGGACCTTCCAATTACATTTTTTATCATTATCAACACATTATTTTCTTCTTTTTACGTAAAATAAGGTACGCATCAATTTAAGAGATGCGCTATAGAATTATTTAAATTTATCATTTTAGGTATCGCCTTTCGATAAGCCTAATATGTGAAATATAAAGTACAACTGTTATACTATTGAAAATCAGTAATTTAATTGTAAAAACCTTTAAAAAAATTCTATTATTACAGGAGTATTTATAAGAAACATAAATAGTCAATTATATAAACTGTGGATTGTTTTCTTTTGTGATGAGAGTTCTTCAATACTCTTTTGAGCATTCCTTGGCTCTGTACTATATTTTTTTCTCTCTTCCAAGACCTAAAGATTAGGATACTTCTGTAGTGCAAAGGATAAACTGTATACATTCTGAGAATATAAGAAGTGCATTGTAAGAAGGACATTAAACGTGATTGGTTTTAAGACTGTTGACCTATCATATTTGAATAGGTGTCCGACCGAAATACTGCAGAATATCATAAAAAATACTCGGATCTCCCTATCTATTTTTTTCTTCTCGCGGTTTTAATTGTCTGATAGCTCCTTGAGTGAATTTCCTAACACACTCTCTCTCTCTGATCTCTCAATGAAGGATCTAGTATTATATATGAATTTGGTCTCGCTACAAATACCTTTTTGAACTTCTATGTATTATTATCCATGCGTGGCTATTATCAAGAAGACATAGGTTATCCTTTTGTAGATACTATTGACAACAAGAAGGGGAAAAAGGGGGGGGTGATAATGTACCCAATGCACTCTACTGTTGACATGTTAATAGAAGCTTGCTTTCGCTAACTCTGTCACTTCACTTTAAGATAAAAACTCAACGGGGTATTACATCTCCTGGTTTTTTAACCTTTCAGTTACAAATATTATGGAAGTCGTTAACCTCTTACCACTACAAACAACCTTTCTTTGGGGTGAGAGAAAAAAAAATAAATTAGTATCCTTTTTTATGATTATTATTTGAAACTAGCTCAGGCTCATTCTTCTGGTAGTGTCCAAAGGGGTGTTTGCCCTCACGCGAGAGCCTGTTTATTGAGTGGTTGTCATAAGGGACAATAAAAATCATCATTTTTCTCCAGTAAGAGAATCGTACCGTTGATTATAACATACTTCGAATATTCTCGTACTGCGCATGCGCGAAGTTTTATTATGCGCAAATTTCAGCACACTGAACTCGAGGGTCATTTTTATTTGGTATCATTTTAGGAAGTTAATGGTGTATTTGATAAATATAGTTTCTAAAGTTATACCTATTTTAAAAATTATTTAGCCTGTCCTATTTATCTACACATTATATTTATCTTCATATTTCTAATTTAGTATCTAATGGTAAAACGGGTTTTTTTTTTTTTTCAAAAAAGCATATATAAATATAATACGGCTCTAATGAAGGACACCTAACACTAAGAGAAACTAGCTTTGCAAATAATAAAGACGTCTGGACGATGAATAGGAAGTAGGGATTATAAAGATGCATGGATAATGATTAGGATAACAGAGTAGGTTTGGATAATAATAAAGATAGTGAGAAAATCTAGATAATAATCAAGATAATATAGATATCCGTATATTTAGAACTGTTATCTGTTTTATGCTTACGTTATGTTCAAAAATTATTAGTGGTATATGCATTCACCATCCCAGTTTAATGAGATCATCAGAATCCATGCGACACGTGGTTACATCGACAAATCTCAAGTTCTGATTTGTTTCCATAGTAGTTTTGATTTTAAAGGCTTATCTCGAGATCAGGGTAGTGACTGTACAGGTCTGGCGTTTTATTATTAGTAGGATTGAACGGTGTGCTATTATTCAAATATTAAGTCTTGTTCCCAATATAGTAATAACAACAACCAAGTAGAATACATCGTTGATTACTCATCCTATATTAGAAGTGGAATACGGAATTAACTAGTTATTGCAATCTAATTGAAAATGTTTGTATTTAGGAATCATTATTTTAGTCATTTCGATATGTTATATCATTTCTGTATCTATAAACAAGCAAAGATACCGGCAAGCGTATAGAACACATTATTTCCTTGTGTTACAAATACTAAAGTTACAATTTTTGAGGTTCTATATGTAATTTTTGTCCTTCCCGTCAGATGGCAGCACGCACAATTTTATTTCCTAAGTGAAAATGAAATTATTGCACGACTTGTAAATGTGATACTGGATGGTCAATATATAGACAATAAAATGGAACTCTACTGCTATTGAGAGCATTACTGCTCTCAATATGACGATGCCTTATCTCAGTCATGTTTGGTGTCCACGGAAACCATCCAATATCCTGAATTGTAAGCTGCTTTATAGTATACATCACAACAATTGCTTGTATAATTATCTTCTTTGCAAGTGTGTCTTTTAATCTCCTTGTTTACTGTCTATCTTCTACTGAAGATTAACAAATCTGCTAATCTTCACCAAGTGTTAATTAGATAGTAGACAAACTCAACTCCTTTGATCGGGACGGCAACAAATACTCTGCTAACTAATATTTAAAGTATTATCTACTTTTAGCACCATTTCAGCATAATTATTCTTATTCTGTGCGTGTTCTCCCCTTCCTCAAACTCCCAGAAGGGGAAATCAGCGAATAAAGGGGGAAGGAGGAGACCCTCGCTTCTCCTGGCTGCTTTTCTATTCCCACCGCCAATCCCTTCCATAGCGGTCGGGATGAATACTTTTTCCGTAATCTCCGTGAAGTCTTTAGCTCCCAACCCTGACCCTCGGTAGCACTCGTCCGTCATTCGGCTCCACCCCCACCACGCCGCGACATGCACATATGCATACTGATATACTGATTCTCGCGCTTACCCTGTACCCTTCCTCCCTCCCCACGGTTCCCATCTGCAACGCACGAGGCAAAGGCAGTCGTGTTCCTTGATGACATTGAATGTGCAGATGGTTTGGACACTGAGATTCGTCACGTGACTCCGACAACATTTTGCTGTAACAGATAGGCTGACCAAGGGCATAGGTTAAGCCCTCCAACTGCGATCAGTCATGCCCTTCATTTGTCTGCCTTTGGCACATTACAATCGGAACTGGACATACATTGTCTCCTGTTTTGGAGATTAGCGCTCGTACAGATTCAGAGTTCGGTGGTTTTCAATGGGAAAAACTAGAGAGTTAATGAGCCCTGGTGATGCTACGGATACGCAATCACATCTGCCGCTCATGTTGTTTATATGACCTCAAAATCATCTTTTTCATATGATTTATACTAAGTATTTTAGCGAAGAGTCATAGAAGATCCAAAACAAACAGGATTATGTCTTGAAACAACCTGCATTTGTCTTTTTAGTGACATACCTCAGTTTCTCACCATGTTTAAAAGACAATCCTGTTGGTTAAGTGTATTTTATTAGTGGAAATGATATGATAGCCAATTTGGGTTTTATTGAGCCCATTGTTAGAAGCGAGCCATCATTCATAATACCTAAAAGTTGCTTACTGTGGAAGACTAGCGGCAATCGTATGTACTACATAAAGTGGTAGTTAGCAATGCAACTTTAGTGAAAGAATTTGAAAAGAATATCACTTCGGCATTAAAGTAGACTCTTTTATTTTTTTTTTTTTTTGTTCCATCATGGTCAGATGACAGTTCACAGACAATCACTTTCAGATTTAATTCCACGAAGCTTTCCACCATGAACTAAAGGACTATCCTTGACGTAATTGAGAGATCTGCGCAATGTAAGGAATAGACACAAATAACGCAAAGATATAAAGAGTACCTAATAGGTTAATAGAAACATGGAGGGAGAAACGGGCGACATAAAATGTGCATAAACTTCTAAACTGGGACTTTTTCAAAAGTTCAACGTATCCTCGACAGGTGGCGCTTCTGAATTATTTGAACCGTAGCTTATCCTTGACACCCTACCACTTATTAGTAGACTTGGCACAATCACAAGGTTGAAGAGATTCGTGTGAGTTTATATTTTTTTTTAACAAGCTGTTCTCCCTTGAATTTTTGGCCGTGGTCCATCGTTCTTTCACCAGTGGGCGGGATGAGGAGATAAGCGTTGTTCCTGCCTCATGCTTTTCCTTTCCCTCCGCTTCCATCACCAAAACTGGTCCATTCAATGAGTCATCATTTCCTGCTATATATATGAGAGTCACATTCGACATGTGTGTGTGCGTGTGCGTGAGGACTTGCATACCGGAAGAGGAAGTACGAAACACTGCCTGATGGCCTTGCATCGCTTGTTGTACGGGAATTGTGGGAAGATCAGATTTTTTCCGACCCTCCCTATGCTCGAATTACCTCCCTCCCCAATCTCCCCAACTGAGAAAAAAAAAAACACTTGCATACAAGCGAACAATATTTTAATAGATCACCCTGCAGTTGAGAAAAAAAAAAAAAAATTCCTGTTATTGACCTGCAACTGAAATTTCAGTATGCCGATAGGAGGCGCTTATTTGTCAGTTGCTTGTAGCGCAGACGAAAAAAATTCATATGCATCAAATGTCATTGATAAAACACTGAAATTACTGAGTCAGTTTTTATAGTTTGGATGGTTGGGAAATGAAATGAAAAAAATTAATAGGCTGTGAGATATAATATTAAGCTTTATTAACGTATATCAGAGTTACGACAAATTAAAAAGAAAAAAAAAACTGGGGTTTTGAATGATGAAGAATCTAAAGACGAGATGCCTATGGTCAGAAATGGTTGAAGTTAGGGTTAGTTCAGAATTTGAAGTTTTTGTTGTTTTTAGACATTTGGATACTGTCAAAATTTGACGGGGGGGGGGAGAGATGAGAGAGAGAATTTTATGGCACGAAAATATATTGGTATAGAGATTCATCATCTCTAGTGATATTTCATGTAAATGGAATAGAAGGTTTTTTATCAACAAAACTGCACAACATTGAATCAAGAAAAATCATTAAATATTCATAAACCAGAAGTACTTTTCTTGAGATGTTTGACTATCGTAGAGTTCAAACATTATTAGATCACTAAATGTTTTTTTTGGAACTTCTTCAGTGATTTTGAAACTGGTTTTGTTTTCGTGACATTTTTCCAAAGGTGGGTAGTGGTATGAATATCCCCAATGGATCGAGAAACTGCTGAAATCCCCTTTTGGAGATCATTGATGAAGGTTATTGATTTCAGAATAGTGTAGAAGAACTGGAGATTTTCTTAATGTTTTAAAAATGACTGAAACAAGAACAATTAAGCGTTGATGTGATTGGTCTTTCTCTCTCTCTCTCTCTCTTTCTTTCTTGCAGATGAAACATCGAAAGAGACAACTAATATGACCGACCTGATTGAGTTAGAAATAATAATTTGTCGAATTAATGCAAAAATTGAAGAAATGATACCCATAGACACACAAGCATTTAATTATCACCAATCCCAAGACTCACGGAAATGCATCTCTAGCCGAGGCATCCCTCTTCTCCATCTATCATTCCTTATTCTTAATCCTGGTTCGTTAAGCTTATGAGAAAACCACTGCATACTATTACGACTAAGATCGGTTAGCTTAACCTTTATTTGATAAGGCTTATACATCTTTAATAGGAGTGGAACTCGGGTCTTTCTAATCAAGTAGTACTTCACTGCCCTACGGAGTTGATTGTGTTTGTATAAGGTTGCAAACAATCTCCTGGATGTTAAAGATGGGAGTGGTTACGTAAGAATTTGAAGTTTTATTAAACTACGATTACCAGGTCAGTGTATTATGGATATAATTTGCGTATGTTTCTCTGGCATGTTTGTTTGTTTTGTGGGATGAAAAACCCAAGAGAAAAAACCCCTTTCTACCGTATGAAACCGGTTAACTCACTTTCTATTGAAAAGCCGTTGAATCCTAAAAGGAATGGGAATCCAGGTCTTTCTACTTAAAGCGTAAATGCCGCAACATTTTCGACTACCCTACCAAAGACACACTTTAGAAGATACAAGTGCATGATTTCTCCAATTAGTCCTAGTTTTGAATGCTGATGATGAGGCTATTTCATCATTTTATACACTTGGCACACTTCAATCGACAAAAATAGAATCACTGCACGCTATTCTTCTTTCACACAAGATAATTATCAGGATAACAATGTTCATGTGGTAAGCAAGACAAGTGATATACCAACGTCAATTATCTTGCTTAAATAACATTGACGTTTCATATTTGCGACTGTGCACGCATTCAACAGTGGAAATAATAATAACAAAAAACTAATAAAACATTGCAAATACCTCCTGTCCTCCCCTTGCATGTTTAGATTATTTTTATTATTTAAGAGAAGATTATTCTGAATCAGACGAAACAAACCATGAATTCTTCGCTAAATAAAATATTCGCTGAAAAAAAACATATTCGATGTTTGATCTGCCACAATATTTTAACTTCAAAATAGCCTGTTAGAATAGATCAGTTGAAAGAGAGTTTGAATAAATAGCTAATCGAAGAACAAGTCCATTGTTATGATAGTTGCACAAGGGCAGGAATCTGTTATCGAATGTATTTCTTTCTACACTCTCATCTAGAGGTCAATGTCATACAGCAGGTAGAAATAATGAATGGAGCTCCTTGTAAAATACAAAACGAATTTTGTACACAAATATGTCATTATTCCATACTTTAATTCTTTGTACTTCTTCTTTAACTTCTAGTCTTAGTGTACATTACAAAGGTGTGTGTGTGTGTACTCTATTAATGCTAAAAATGGCTTATTTATGATCCCTAAAGACCACATAGACATAAGCTTAAACTTCGTAATATATGAAGTACTTCTAAAAATGAGTTTATGGGTTTTTAAGTATTTTTAGCTAATGCTGTATTACTGCCACTGAATAATATAAACAACATAGAATATGGTGTAAAAAAATTGTGTTTAATAACCGACGTTTAAGCTAAAACAAAACTATCCATCAGTAACCTTTATTTCACCCGATTGTTCAGAATGTCTTCTCTTTTACAATGAAATTTGGGCTGATATGCTTATGGGAATATTACACTGAGATCATTTAGCGAGTGTCCGTGTTTTGTGGAATAGAAATTTAGTCAAGCAAATTAGACAGAACAATGTCTCGATTGATCCAGATGGGTATTCCAAGAAAGAGTCAACGAAAAGTCAAACCACCAGTAATAATAATAATGATGATGATGATAATAATAATGATGATGATGATAATAATAATAATAATAATAATAATAATAATAATAATCGTTCTTTATGTGTTTATTGAGCATACAAAGCCATGAAGATTGAAACATGTCCGATTCTTATTTTAATAGTTCGCTGATAATAATAGGAGTTGAATACTGTTGTGTTGAATAATAATATGTCTCTGTGTAGGTCCAAAAAATGAAACAAGTGTCAGAATGGTCCTCATTAAAAGAGGGGGGGGAAGAATCAAAAATTCCTTTGTGACGAGCAGCTGACTGATCTTAAATGTACAAGACCTCTTTTAGATCCGATAACAGTAAATTGTGTGTCGATTGTTCTTACACAGTATTTTGCTAATTCTTTAGCTTAGTATTAATGGTGAAACGTTCAGTCTATTCCCGTAAAAAGTAGAAGAGAAAGACATTCTTGAGTGTTAGTTGTTTGGGAACAGAAAATTATATTTTAAGTTATATGGAAAAAAAAAGAGAAGCACTGAGATTAATTCTTGTTCTCTCATCCTGGAGCTAACCTTTAGACACGCCAGTTTTCGTAATGTGTGTAATCAGCTATAATATAATAATGAAGGATGATCTTGTAGGGAAAAATCTTCATTCTCATGGGAAGGCGAGTTGCCTACTAAACTCAATTTAAAGCTGCCTGATATTTTGGAAAGAATATTCGCAATCGGAAAAACTGCAATAATCACGCAACCAACATTAGCATATGACGCAGAACAATGAAATAAATCAAATGAAAAGTTTCGAATTGTGGGAGGGGGGGAAAGGGGGGGTTACTACGGGAAAAATAAGCGATGATTGCTTCCTATACGATTCATCTAGTGGAATTTGAGGAAGTAGAGACTAGTTTACCCCACACACAAAGACCTGGCGATCTTATCGCCACCCATCATACTACCTGACATGTAGCGCGTGCGGTTCCACTCACATGCGCGAATACAGAGGACGCCGAAGAGCCAGGTCACTCTGAACACGCACGGCATACCAGTAGCATATACCACCTGTTTGCGAAAAAGAATTGTGTGTGTGTGTGTGTGCATGCAATATATTTTTTTTAACGTATTGGTATGCTCAGTGCGGTCGGATGTGATAGCCACTAGAGCGGGTCATCTCGCCAGGCGGCAGAGGAAGGGCGCCCTCTTCCCGCAAGAACAGTCGGAAGGGTGGAGGCCCATCTACCTGAGCATAGCACATAGATCCTGTCCGTAGCCAAGGTCCGTCGGTAGGTTCCGGCGGAAGTTAGCTTGCAAATGTGACCGCATCCAAGGAAGAAAATGGTGCTGTGCTGGGAGGAGAGAGAGAGAGAGAGAAAAGAACGAATGGAAAAGGGGTGAAATAGGTGTAGTCATTTTAAAGGCAAGGTTTTCAATGCTGGTGGTTATTTTGCATAGATATTTTGCATCTCCTAATCAGTCCCCAGTTGTTCAGTGACAACAAATAAAAATAGAGCATTTAAGAATCGTTTGAACAATATCACGTTCTTACAAGAACAAACCATGGATGACTTATCGCGATCTTTATCATTCTCCTCACCTATGTCCATTTTAATACCGAACATTTTTCTGAACCATACCTTTTTATTTAAATCCTTGTGGTTACAGTTTCCTGATCGACACCATTTTTTAATATTCATCATCGTTATTATTATCCTGAATTATGACTCTTCCAATCCTTATCTTTATTCTTATTCCGAAGAAGGTTTTTCATCCTCGCCTTTATCCTTATCTGAGCCATATTTTTTAACCCTAATCATTATCATTATTCTGAACTATGCCTTTTTCCAATCCTGATCCTGATCATTCTCATTCTCGCCATGTTAGGAAATCTGGATTTGTCGTTATCATTTGTCTTATCGGACATGGATTCATTTTATGAAGTCTGTTTTTTTTTTTCGCAAAACACACAAACCGACATGAAAATACCCAACTGACTGAAATACATAGACATTTTTGTGGTTTTAGTTGTCCTCCCACTAATTCTAACCAACTTAATACCACTTAACCAGCTGTACATAAGTAATGCTTAATATCCTATCATTTTTTTTTACTCGACAATAATAAATGTTTTTCTGAAACTGAATAAATTGCAATCGTCACCCACAGTCATCTCATCATCAGCAACAACTTCCAGTGTTACAAACATCTTTTCTTTGTCGAAAATTTAGGCAAATATCTTTAGCTTTTTCTGCGTATTTTTTGAAGAAGTCTGAAGTTAAGTGGTGGCTAACATATCAAGCTATGATTGAGGGGGAAAAAATGCGAACTCATTAGGCTTTTTTCTCTTGTTCTATTGTACTTTGTTCTACCAATCTAAATATTTCCTTAATAGCTTTGTTGGACACATAAAAATATGTTATTTAAAACAAAAATAAAAAAGAGGAAAAAAAAAACCAAAAAAAACACCTATCCATATCAACTATCAGCCTTTCTTGTTAGTTCAAAATTTTTTTTACTTAATCTTTTCGTAAGAAGTTTTAAAAAAATGCACACGAAAAACAATCTCCCATTTATGAACTAAGTGTTACGGACTAGTTATTTGCTAAACAAACACCAACGTCTGATGCATCGCTTGGATGGTTGCAGATAGGAAAAATAGGTAGTGTAGGTATTAAAAAAAAAAAAAACTACCAACAGAAATGTAGTTTTTATCGTTTTTTTTATTTTTTTTCAATGTTTTACTGCAACATGGGAATTTTAACATTAGCCCACGCACTGAAGAATGAATATTCTTTCTATTAAACTAGTTTACCCAATGGAAGCTGTTTTCAGATGTTTATTTTAATGTTAAAAATGAATATTATATATAAAACTTTTGTATATAAAATAAGAGATGAAATTTTTATTAATTTTTTGTAATTTTTTATAAATTTTCAGATTATTTAAAAAAATATTCAAACACCTTTTTATTAATTACATCATTGTTTTATTTCAAACTTTCTTACAACAATAACAATAATAATTTTGTACTTCATATGTTTGCGAAGTCTGTATTCATCTTCCTTATAGGGATTTTTAAGGAATTAAATGATTTTTAACTGTTAATAACGTACTCGGTTATAACCAAGCCTTTCTTTTATTATTATTTACGGACTCTTTTTATTTTTATTTATATTTATATTTATATACAATTCTGTTATATTACTGACATATCAATGATAGAACTTGATTCTAAAGTAATGATTTATTTCGACAGGAAGGAAATTATAATGCTTTACAAAGATTAATATTTATTTGCTAAAAATTAATCCTTATCATTAGATCAAATTTAAACAAATTCAATTTATTTGAACTCATTATGATTAACTTCAAGTTTAATTTACTCCCATCTGCTGTATTATTTAAATATAATCTTTACTGGAGTATATTAAGGAAATCCTCAGCTATAATCTTGATCACATCTTAACAGTAAAAACTATTAGAAAAATGTGCCTTCAGAGAAACTTTGGCTCCTTCCCAATATGCCATCGTGGCAGTGCATGCACCATAATTTCTCAATTAGCTCTTTTTATTTTTCTACGACACACGGCTCTTTTTCATCCTCTCATTGTTTCCCAAGAATTCCAATGCTGCATTGACTGCGAATATGACTGCTTAACGGCTTCTTTTCTTGGACTATTCTTACAGCTTAATTAGAAGCGCTGAACGAATTCGCGAGAAAACAGAAGAAGGTTTGCTTTATTTCTCCCATAAAACTATAGAAAAATCGTCTTCTAAATATCAACATGAATTTCGGGAAATGTTTCTTTATTATGTCAGGGAAATATGTTTCATTTATGTCTATCCTTTATTCTTTCTGTTTCTCCTTTTACTATTTTTTTATGATATGAAATGATGATATTTTAATCAGTTAAACTAACACGTTTTAAGGACTGAAGTTCTCGTTTTTCTAAGGCTTAAGAACCATTTTAATAAATTATTGTTTTGGGGACTGAGGTAACTATATTCCTCCGACAATTAGGTGTTTAGTATTTTGATTCCGCGTGAAATGTTCAGAATCGTTCTGACAGAAATGAGAAAATATAAGCTTTCGTTTACTCCCATTTAAAAACAAATTTCTGGACATGTCTTAACAAAGCTCTACTGATAAACTGGATCCAAATATATATATATATATATATATATATATTCTGTTTTGAGTTTTTATCCTTTAAATGTGTTTAAATGCATCTTCTGAATTCTTTTATTCATCTCAGAAAACTGACTCGTGAATTTCTGTAAATTAGGCAACAGTACAGCATCTATCACCACGAATTTAGTTTATCGTTAACCGAAATTTGTAGGTTAATGAGATATTACCGACTTGACCTTCTGATAAAGTCAATAAACTTGTTCGATTTGTTTATTTCTTTCAATTATTGTGGAGTGGAAATCTAATCCATATTTTGAATGTAAAATTGTGTGCTCGGAGGATTCAAATGAGGATCAGAAACATTTCTTAATACTGTTTAATTTTTTTATGAGAATATAAATTTTCAAATCGTATATACCAGTCTTAATTCCGTCCTTCAACTTTTACTTAAAAAAAAGTTATCTCAAGTTAGCTGCGTAGTCAAAAAATGTGTGGATGTTCACCAAAGTGTGTTGAACTGAGAAATGAATATAATTTATATTATTTTGTCCCCCCCACCCAAATATATATAAACTATATGTGTTATAGGAGCACTAAGAACGAAAAGAAATTTAAAATATTCCCATAACATATAAAAAGGTCCCGGATGAAACCTTAATCTTAATACAATTTTACTTGAGTGTCGAAATTCTCTCTCTCTCTTACTGTAAGTTATATGACAATGTTTTGAAGTACAACAACCAATGACTTGGTGTGCATCAAGATTTATTCATCCACGAAACAGCGGAAAGTGGCACCATTTATAATCTTTGGTTCTACTTCGATCGACAGAAGTGAAAAGAATCTCATCCCCTTGTCTGTTACACTCATTGCCAGTATCCGTGAATCATCAATAAGAAAATGTGTTAAACGCTGCAAAGAGCCTCCCCATATATCCCCCCCTACTACCCCTCTTTCTCCCTTCAGATTAACCCAAACAATATTCGCTCTTTCATGAAACTGTCCATCTTCTCCACATCATTGGCTTGCAATGGATTCCCTTCCAGTTCTATTGGTTTCTATGACGACCTAAACAAACCAATGTTCCATGTCTTGCCTCTAACGGTTCGTTCAGACAGTAAGCCATTTTAAATAATTCTACGCTTTTTCCTTATTGCTGCTATTATTCTTTCTTCTTTTTATATTGTTACATCTCGGTTGTTATGTTCTTGCCTGTTTAGTGCCTGAATTGGAGAAAGAAACGAAGCGCCTCTAGTGGAAATGAAGAGGATTACAGATGCATTTAAAAACGGCGTAGACAACTCTCAATTACTTGGAGGATAATAGACCTTCCTACGAATGACATCAAAATGAAAGGGTTTAACAGTGACCTTTCACATTTTCTAAAACCATGTGACCTTTAACCTTTTTTCGAAACAAGTGTGATAATGATCCTATAGAATAGAAGACTACCATGTTCTTGGAAAATATTTTGTATTGTTTGTTATGTTCTTTTGTATTGTTCTTATCTATAAATTCCCCAGTTTAATATTGTTGATTTGAGGATAGGAGCTGATGAAAATCGATATCCAATAGTTCAAAATTTCTTCTTTTTTTTCCCTCAGTTTAATTTACCGAAGAAATATGTGCATTTATGTCTATAGAAATTCGAACCCCTTTTGGAGCTGCTAATTCTTTATGTCTATTTTATTACTGGAATTACGTCGCTAAGGAATAGCTGTATCCTAAACCTAAACTCTGTGAAATTTGCTCTAGAATCAAGATGAGTGGTTTTCAAGCTATGAAGACGTAATGATTTTTTTTTTTTTTTTTTTTGAAGAACCAATACGCTAATGGATGTGGAATATAAGAAGTGGATGTGATTATCTCTTAGTGTAATTGGCAGTGACGCCGTCCTTTAGTTTGAATGATCTGGGTTCGATTCTCGTCGTAGTAACAGAACATTTTTTTTTTGTTGTAGAAGCAAACATCCAGGACTTTTGTTCCGGTAATTCGGGTTTCTCATCAAACCGAATTACTGGAATGGGGTAAAGTGATATTATCAGCATAAGTAGATTCAATGTCCCGCTATGAGGATACTCAACTGGGGACAAGGATAAATAGAATCTCGTGTGTCTTCTGATATTAGTATGATTCCGTACGCTCTTTTATAATACGTCGAGTTGGACTGTTTTGAATTATGACTGAAATTACTGAAGCGATGAGTCCAGTGTATTATGACTGTCAACTGCCTGTGGTTCTTCTGTCCTGTTTGCCTGTTTTACAAGATGAAAAACCCGAATTTCCAGGAGATAGAAAACCTGACATTTCCATGTAACGGCTAACTCAACTTCAGTTGAAAAACTCATAAGATTCTTCGCGTTTTAGATGGGAGTCGAACCTTGGTCATGTTATTCTTATTAAGTGTGTTAGGTCTAGTAATTGCCTGCGTTCTCCAGCCAGTTTTAGCTGTTTCAGCTGAAGCAAACCGACCAAAGAGCACAATAAATTACCTGACATAAATAACTGGTGATATAGCTTTTAATGTTTCGGTAGAAATTACGAACAATCCAATCGTACAGGTTTGTTTTGTAGGATGAAAATCCCAACAAACCAGGAGGTAAAAAGCTTGTCATTACTGTATGAGAACTTTCCCTCATAATGTTCTTCTTCTACTACGAGAGGATTAAACCCAGGTTCGATTCTTGTAGTGGAAACTCATAATAAAAGTAGTTTCATGAAACACAAAACTATTTGTCTTGAAAAAGTGCGATAATATGATGAAGCAGGAGGTTTGCTACAATTCTTTACTGATATTATTGCTAATAGTGGTTTGTTGTTGCTGTTGTTATGATACTGCCCGAGTTCTAAAGAGGAATTTACATTCTCAACACCCAAAAATGTCAGACAAGCAGACAACGTCCAGAGTTGTCAGTATTTGGCTCATTTTTACATATCAGATGTGTTTCGATCACTTTTTAAATAAAGTAGGTAAAACAGTTCAGGAAATTATCGAAATCGGTTGAATGATACGACATGTAACAGTGTCGGAGAAATTTTACTTCGTTCTCCCTCCTTTTCAATGTTTTTTCTTTTATTATCTAAGTATGCTTTCATTAACTAATTAACATTTTATATTCTGCTGGCCGTATCCTGTTGAATAATAGTGGGGAATCAATGATATTTTACTGAGAATTGAAGCTACAAAAAATAGAAGAAATTTGGATCCCGCAATGATTCTTTTATTAACAGGATTTAGTTATTCGACTTACCTAATGGCCATAAGTAGTTCACAGTATATGAATATGATGATAATAATAATAATAATTATTATTATTATTGAAACTATTGTCTCCACATGAAAACTTACAAGATGTTGTCATTAAAGATTAGCCAGCAGCACCCTCTGTCGAACACCAAACATTTTTCCTCAGGCCACTTTATTCCAGTCTCAATCGAGCAAGTACGATAAACTCATTTATCGCTAAATCCTCTTTCTTGGACAATGCAGTGAATTTTTAAGTTTGTATTGTATATTAGTGGTCTCTTCAAAATGGTTGGTAAAGAAAACTAAAGTTTTTTCTTTTTTTTTCATTCATGATTATATTTATTTATTTATTCTTCGCTTGTTTAGTGGAGTTTCAAATTCATTTTTGTCTGCTTAAGTCTGACACCGACACCATTGTTATTTGGCGAGAGTTTGTTGCTATGAAAATACTAAATGTAGCCCACCTGAAGCCAGTTATCGGGGGAGAAAAAATAATATATATATATATATACACTGCTTGGAAAGAAGTCAACGGATCCCCCCCATACACACACACCGGCAAGATATATATCGTGCCGTGTCACGTGTTTGTAGCCGATATAAACTGGAGGAATATGATGCTCCCAAGTCCGTGCAACTGCGTTTCCGGGTTGAAATTACTGCAAGAAGGAAACTGACGGAGCTTGAAAGAGACATTGTGATAGAATGCCATGTTGCAGGCCTATCTGTTCGGCAAATTGTTCACAAATTGGGACATCCCAGATCAACAATCAGTGATAACATACTTAGATGGAAGCGCGGGGAGTAAAATACAAGTGCCCTCCTCGGTTGACAACTCGCTACGCTAACCGAAAGTGACCGTATGGTGCTACGAAGGATAATACGTAAAATCGCGACATGTTGAATGAGGAGTTCCTGATATCTACTGGAACACGAACCTGCACAAAAACATTCGAAACCGAGGCTCGCAACATTGGTTTCCATGGTAGCACCGCAATGTGCAAAACCCAACTTTACCCAAACCGACATGCTGCGTCGTCTTCAGTGGTGCAAAGAAGGTGTACAGTGAGACGTGAAAACTTGAAAAGCTGTGTTATGGAGCGACGAATCACGTCACACCCTCTACGGAGCAGATGGACAGGTGTGGGTGTAGCAGATCCCCGATGAACTTCTCTTACCAGAGTGCGTAATCTCAACTATGAAATTCAGAGGCGGCAGTGTGATGGTATGATCTTGTTTTTCCTGGTTTCTCCTGCCATTAACACTAAACTCTGAGGGGTATCTGAACATTCTGGACAATGCAATGCTTCCTACTTTGTGGAGTTTCTACGGAACTTGTCTCTTTCAGCAAGACAGTGCAGCGTGCCATAAGGCTGCTGCTCTATCTGCGTGGTTTGCGAACATGAACGTCACCACGCGACCAGCCTCCACAGAGCCTTGATCTCAACTCTGTTGAACATCTGTGGAATGAACTGGAGCATCGAGTGAGGTCAATATTTGTCCGCTCCACAACAGTCCACTACCTTATTACATGCCTACAGGAAGAAGGGCCCAAAATTCCCATTGATCGCTAACGTACCCTTGTGGAAAGTACACCTCATAGGATTGTTGCAATCATCGCACCGCAAGGAGGTCCTACATCTTATTAAGGTGGGCACCATGGCTGTTTGTTTCTCACACTGTGGTGTCCGTTGACTTATTTCCAAGCAGTGTATATTATATATATATACGCATGGGTACTTTAGGTCAATGACGAAGTTAGATGAAAGACAACCTTATTACTTTTGAAGAATTTATTACCAAACACTAGAATGTGGTTCTTAATTATTTCGAATTTGTTTATTCCACATGAAAATTAATTTGTCGATATTTCCACGTTTAGGAAAAATAATATTTATCTATTAAAAGACAGATGGAAAAGCGCTGAGTTTTTTGCTACGAACAGCGATCCGAAATTTTTTATATTTTCCGTGATTTGAACTAATGTTATGGATAAATACTTATAAGAAATTAATAATATTTATTGCTTATGTTAAAAAAGTTATTCGTTTAATTTATCACCCAGCATGCTGTGGACATGTTCAGTATAAAAAATGCGAGAAAATATTGTAACGATAGTACTTACAATGCAAACATGGAATCATCAGTTGCGATGGAGTAATGGAGTCTAATTATAACCGATGCCGTAGCGAGGGGATGTATAAAAATATACAACATTTAGAAGAGCTATGAAGCTCTACCTCCAACCACAGCAATAAACGGAAGCCATCACATTTATGCAGATGAGAATGATGTAGTGACAATTGGCAGCTTTCTTTAATATAGCATTTTCATAAAGACTTTGATCTTCTCACAGCGAATCTTTCGTGCGGATATGAGTGTTCTGTTAGTCCAGACTTGTCTGACTTATGGTACATGATGTAATTTTTATGTTCTTCATGACAAAGCAATTGCCGATCTTCCGAATTGGTGATAACGAGATAAATCACGAGTGCAAGGGATCTGATAGACATCAGAGAATACCAAATGGAAGCATACCATTCATAGAACTTAAAATAATCTTTCAAATAGGAGGAATGACACTTGAATTCCAAGATGCGTACCTAAGAAATATCTTTAGAAATACCGCAAATATAAGTGACTGTAGGATTAACCTCTTGATGAGTGATTAAAGATGAAAGCGCGCTTCATTTGTTTATGATCTTCATGCATGTCAATGATATTTGTCATAGATTAGGATAAGAGAGCATAAATAGAATGACCTACGTGTGTGTGTGTGTCCTTAAAAAGTGAAAAAATTGAAAGCTTGGTTATTGAAAATTGTTATACTGAGCTTTACCTGAATGTTGTTTGAGAAAACCTTTGTCCATGACGTAGTTCGCTAATGTGGACTTGTCGCTAAAGTTGATTCTGACTAAAACAGTTAGAATGAATTACAAATTTTAATAGTTTCACAATATCACTCGAGAGATCTTGTCTAATAAAGAGTTCCAATGTATCTTCTAAAAGTATGCTGGTGAAAAACAAATTGAAAGAAAAAAAGATATTCAGACTAATCTGTAAGTCAGTAGACGCAGAACAAAGTTTGGAGGTTCTCTTTGGGCTACATGTTCATCTCAACCGAGTGGAATCTATCACTTCCAAAATTTCAGGGAAAAAAAAAAGTGTACCCTCCCCACACACACACGTGCTGGATGTTGTATCCATCCTGTCTCGCCATCATCCATAACAAACTATAAACAAACACAAAAACTTCAATCTCTCAAAAACCATCTGACCATGCAGCCATTCCTTACTTGTAAGGAATCTCTGTAGTACATTGCCAAGAACTGATATTCAAGTTGCTTTCTGTTCTGAAAAAAAAAAAACAGCTTTTTTTTCCCATTTTTAGATCTACTCAGGATAAGCTTCTCCCATTGGTATTTCGAGGTGTTTATCAGATTCCCTTCCATCTGTGATTCATATTCGTTTGCCAGTTGGGAAAATCTAAAGCCGTTCGTCACGAGGAACATAAAAACTACATTAAGTGTCATTAATCAGAACAGTCTGGAATAGCGGAACATGCTATTACCTCAATTTACAAGGTTCTTTTGGGCGAAAAAAAAAATCGTTCATAAGAGTATATTCCTTTATGGAAAGGCTTGTACAAGGAAGAGCTGTTACGAGAATCAGTACTGTTTATTGTACATATTTTATTTTATTAATTATTATTTGTAACTTTACGCTAGAATTTCCATTATCATTTGATGATGCTGTCTCGATCCCAACTCATTATTTGAATTTTGCATTGTTTATCCTACCGTTATTTTTGCTAATGCAATTGCTCCACTGTTATATATCGAAGATATCCACTCTAAGCTTGGCGAAAATTCTCTGAATATTTTTAAGTAAGTAATCAGTAATTATTGAAATATGTTTCAATATATTTCGATTAAAAAAAAAAAGATCAAAAATTCTTATTTATGTCTGTCTATACGTTATTTTCTTAACCTCAATTTACTACTCAGAATCACATCTGTTACGTAATTAATTAACTTTTACCGTCCCTCTTATTCAACATGAATAAACAAGGATGACCTGTATGCTGTGTTGATTACCAAAGAGTAATTCAATACCAATCTTTGACCATAGACAATGTTTCCAAAAGATAATCATTTCTAGATTCTTTGCATAATTTCTTTTCTCTTGAACGGCGTTAACATTTTCCGCGCTAATAAATACTTTTGATGTAGACAGTCATCCACCCTCTCACTAAAGGTGAGAGAACACAGCGGCCATTCTGGACTTGGCACCACTCGAAATACCGTAGTTGACAAGCGATAGGGCACTGACAAATGGGGAATGAAGACAGCTTGAATTCATTCGTTACCACGTTAGGCCTAGTATCCTAGGCAATAGAAGCGTTACTAAACCAAGCCGCGAGGCATGATCAAGCGTTCGAAACACACAAATTCCTGCACGAGACAGGAGGACACATGTGGAGTTTGCTTATTGAGGCTTGTGGTACGTGCTGATGACGTATCATTGTTGACCTACTTGCTAATAGCTAAGGTAAATTACTCTTGCCCTTAATTAGCGTGTTGTTTTGTAGAA
Source organism: Typopeltis vanoorti (assembly GCF_054136105.1). Classification (NCBI taxonomy): domain Eukaryota; kingdom Metazoa; phylum Arthropoda; class Arachnida; order Uropygi; family Thelyphonidae; genus Typopeltis; species Typopeltis vanoorti. Next base: position 47,841,663 of record NC_143569.1, read on the forward strand.
CTTTATGCGCGTTGGATGTTGCCGGGTTTGGATATTAAATGCAATGTGTATGTGGGTTCGTGCGCGCACAGGATAGAAAGAGAAGTATGTTTTAATTAGACCCTCGTAACTGGATAAATTGCATAAAGAGACACGTCCGAGCGTAACTCGTGTGTTTTCCGTCAATGCAATACACAGAAACGAAATTATAAAAGGGACAAAGATAAGATGAGAGAGATAGCGTTTGTGTCCCGAATATGTAATCCGAGTTTGTTTAGTTCCTGCAGATAAGTTATCGAAAATCAACCTATTTTGACGATATAATACTTTAGCCAGAAGAATGTGTTCCTTATTATTACATCTCAGATAGCAAAATATTTATTTTACTCTACTTTGATTTTTTTTTTTTTTTTTGTATGTGGAAATTTATAATTTCATGTCACTAAACATAAATAATAAAAAGAAAAAAAAAAGAAAGAAAACATGAAAACAGCCTATATCTTCTCCCTAAGTATCATGACATCTAAAAAATAATATGGTGTCGGAATATTCAGAATAAAACATTTTCAAAAATAAGTTAATAATAAGTAATCAGACAAGTTAAAATATTAAATAACAAATTTTATTCTAGTTTAAAAGCTGTTAATCAGATGTTACACTTTTTTATTTTCACCTCTGCCATTAAAACTTAAACATCTATATAATTGTGGGTTTTCAAATGGATGATTAGGCTTAGAGAATATATTATTATTGGAGAAAATAAGGCTGTAACTGTCCAATTTCATGACGGCTGAGGATCACATTTTATATATCGCTATATTCGCCTAAGAAATGGCATTTTTTTAATTTAGAAAACCTACTGCTTTTTTGCAACTTTATGTATATGTTTGAATATTTCTATTTTTAATATGGAATAAACATATAATTGTAGTGTATTATTTCCCTTTCTGTATGATGAAAACTTAACAATGGTAAAGTGAAAATTAAATCTTATTAATCCTATGGATTGAACCCCACATCGTTAATTGTAAATAGTGAGTGCATTTATTAACTGTGGCCGTTCTTAAGAGCTAGTAAACATGCTACGAACCAAACCTAGATCGCCATTGGACAGTTTTATTTATATAATTCTTGTTTTATTCATTGTTTATTGGGGCATCTGGTTTGATATTTTCATGGGAACCAACCTGCTGCAAGATTTTTCTTACTGCAGTTTCTTTCTCCTTTCTGGGAGGTCAAACATAGCTATTTTATTTTGTTTATTTTCTATTTGCTTAGCAAACGCAAATGTTTTTACCCTTATCTGTTCTTTAGCATAGTATTTTTTTACCTAACTTGCGTAAATAGCGATGTTGTCGATAGAGGGCACCACAACCGTATGTGTTTTGTTGTTAAAGTGTAGTTTTTTTTTTTTTTTTTTGCGATTTCATTGAGCTGCAGTTTTCAGACATTTTCTTATAATTCAGCAAAGCGAGGGAGTTGCTTTGTCATGAAAATACGATGTACTATATAGTATTATAAAAGTTTATGGTTAGTACGCACCAAGTTCTATCCATAAAATTGGCCGCAATATAATCAATCTATATATATACTGGGTATTTAGTTTATTAATTTATTTTGAATGAAATAGTAATGAGAATTATAATGACACAAATGGATCGGACAACTTACTGGCTAGTTGCCGACAAGTTCAGATATCGATCTTGTCCATATTATATTGATTTGATTAGATGCTTCCACAGATGACAAACATAATTCAAAGTCAAATCTAGGTTGAATAAAGATGTATTCAAAAGCAAATCAAAGTTGACGGAGGGTCTATTCATAGGCACATCAAGGTTGACTGAAGATCAGTTCTAAGTCAAATTAAAGTCAACTCAGAGTCAGTCTTATCTTCTATGATTGCTTATAATGGGTATTCCGAGCCACGTTTTAGATTACCCAGGTAGCTGCTTTTATTGACTGGAGTATATCATTCTATCGATATCAAACAAAATTCGCAATCATTTTTAGTATTATCGGTATTATTATTATTTTAAAAGTATAACGATTCGTCATACTTTTAAAATAATAATAATACCGATAATATAAACTAATAAAAAAAAGAATAATATAAACCCACTCGATTTCACGTCTGTCATTTCTCAGGTTTCAAGTTCTTCAGTGGCACATCTGAAGCAGGAAATCGTGTCAACAAATACTTCCGTTCACAACAGAAGAATAGCGTTCTCAAAATCTTCATTGACTAGTTACCCTTGTATGATTAGGGTTTGGTTGCGAGTGTGGAATGGAGGGGAGTTGTATATTCAAGTGAAGTATTCAAACCCACGAGGTATAGTGGCAACTGGTTAATGGAAGTCGGGAGACCTAATCATACAGCCTAACAAGAAGATAAACAGGAAGGTTCCTGCTTGAAACGAAGTGCTATTCAAACAGCAACAAGTGTAGTTTGCACACAAAACTCCATCGACACTCTACAAGAAACTAACAAGTCTTTTCCATTTTTCCCTTTTCTTGTAGTAGTCGTTCCGCTTGTTTCAGGAAAGTTCGATATTGTATGTTGTATGGAACTTCGTTAAATGAATAGTTCACTCAGAATTATAACTTAATGCTATACGAGACAGAAAGTAAAAAAATTTACTAAAATTTAATATATATATATATATATATATATATATATATATATATATATATATATATAATTTAATAAATATATATATATACTAGTAAAATATTAAACCCAACTAACATAAACGAATCTTTTATATCAAGTGATCTTATATATAAAGATGTATGGTGTTGAAATTAATTTTTAATTCTTCAGAAAAACTACTAAATAAATGAAATATTTTAAAAAAGATAATGATTTCTTCTTAAATATTCATATCTGTTTCATATTTAAAATTGAAAAATACTCTGCACAAATTATTTATTCATCTTTCACCATGAACTGTTTGTTTTTGGCTTGCAAAAGTAAAGGTTATCTTAACTTGCATGAATAATTAATAATTTACAAATATTGTTTGTAACATATTAAAAATGACTCTTGTGAAATGTTTTCTACAGCAATGCTTTCTTTCTTTTATTATGGAGTGGGGGAAGGTACAGACCTTGCTAACCGCAACGCGATCCAAGACCTGGTTACATCTTTTGAGAGAAATGGATAATAGAATTCAGTTGATCTTATATATATTAACAGAAACAAAATAGAAATAAATTTTCATAGCATATACTAATACAATTATTTTATACTACATAATTTGATTTGTGTTTTATTATTTGACAATATGTGTGTTGTTTATAGTTTATTACGAAATAAGTAGTACGTAATAATATTACAATTAGTTCTATTATTTTATACGCGATAAAAATGATTAATTTGGAATAATTAAAAATTGTAGGCATTAACTAAATATTTTTATTTTGCCTCGAGCTCCAATATCCTTGTTATTGTATTGGTTAGTGGAGCAGGTTGGTTTTCAAGTCGAAGCAAAATGCAATGCAGAGACACATCTATGCAGAAGTAAAACATTTTTTAAAAAAAGTTATACTTTTGTTTATTATCCAGAATTATCTTCATGGAATTTAGAATTTTAATATTTTATTTGAATAAAACTATCATTGATTATTATTATTATTATTATTATTATTCCGAATTTTTGAACTCGCTGCCCTATCGAATAAATTCTTAGTTTTTAGAAAGGGAAAAACTTAAATTTTTTTTAAAAAAGTCTGCCTTTCTGTTGTCTGTTCTACCGATTCTAACAGGTATCCTATACAGTAACTGAAAGTAAAGATAATGCGTTGCTTCCGCCTACTTTATGATCTTCTCTACACGCATAAATAATAATAAAAAAAATCAAGGACATGACTACAAATTGATAATTTCGGTCATAAAAAACGGCTTAGGAACCAACCGACTTGACAGACTTTGCTGAGAAATGGTAGATTTAGGTGAACGGTTATCAGTTGAAAGAATTAAGGTGTAACTGACATGGACGCAAAAATGTTTTCACGTAGGGGCAGTAAAATCCTGAAATTTTATGAGTGACTAAGGCTGATGGTTTGTGAGAATTAAATTCAAGAAATCATAGCATTGTAAATGTTTAAATTAGCAAATTATATATATATAAGTTGTTTTTATAATTATATATATTATATAATTAAAGTTTTTATTCTTTACTTAATATTTGTATGTGATAACATAAGTGTTTATTTAACACCATTTATTTATGTACAGGTAACCCTCATATAATGCGGTACTTATACAATGCGTTTCGATACAATCGACCGTGAGATGCGGTGATTGATTCATTCAATCCAAAATCCAATACCCTTGGAGGGTAATGGATGGCAATGCTGTAGCCAATGAAGTTATAACTGAGGCTCGGCTATTGCTGTTACCCTCCTGCCATGATCAGAGCTTTAATAGCTCAATAACACCTTATCCCTACACTGTCCTCTACAGATAACGGGGAAGATGAAAAGCATTCTTGCTTCGCCCCTTTAAGCCAGTCCTTATAAGGATGCGTTTCGATATAACACTGTCTAAAATTGTAGTAACCTTTGTTGAACGCGGTACTTATTCAACACGGTTCCTATAAAAATACGGTCTACAAATTGTAGACCTTTATCTTTTCATATGTTTTTCACCGCGAGACAAATTTTATCTTCATTAAATTTGTGTCTGCCTGTATCCCGCATGTAATTATAAGTAGCGAATTTATATTATTAGAGGAAATACTCTTTAGCACGCATGTACCTAAATTGTTTATCGTATAATACGTTTATTGTTGAAAATTGTCCTCGTTTCTGCCAGGAAAGTGCATTAAAAATCATAAGTGTATTCATCTCAAGCTGAGCACTTTATTTTCTGGTGAGTTACATACAATATGAAGTGCTTGCTTTGTTGTGTAAAAAATTATTTTTATAGTAATGGCCACAAACTGTAGCGAAAGGGAGAAAAACCAACATTGAAAACAAAATGAATTTCTCTCGAAGAAGAATATTCAAAATCTTGGATCGTTGAAAAATGGAGAAAAACCAGGAGTTGTTGCAATGACTTTGAATTTAAATGAATCAACAATTCGAACAATCAAACAAAATGAACATAAAATCCGAGAAAGTGTTTATTGCTGGGTCAACGATAAGTGCAAAGCGCGTTGCTCATGTACGCGATATTCTAATAGAAAAACGGAGAAATCTGTAATGATTTCGATAGAAGATTGCACCTCAAAAGAAAATTCCTATGGATGGAAATCTTATTAAACAAAAAACTCTCAAAGTTTATAAACATTTATAGTGCAGACCAGGTGTTTAATGCGGATGAATCCGGGTTATATTGGAAAAACGTACAGAAAACGCACCTATATTTCGAAAAATGAAAGATCAGCTCCTGGATTCAAAGTTTCCAAAGATAGAATTACTCTAGTGTTTTGTAGTAATGCATCAGGTGATTACATGACAAAACCAATGTTTATTAACCAATCCTCAAATCCTCGTGCTATGAAAGAAAGAAAGATCAAAATATGCACTATTTTATTTTGCCTAAAACATTTATGCATTCTGTGCAATGAAGTTTAAGTACAATTTGTAATTTTTATACTATGTATTTGTTTCATAGTTCATATGTTTTCTTAACTTACATGAATTACCTAAATTAAATAATAATATATTTTTTGTTCGATATGTCATTGTTGTTTATATAATTAAAAAAAAAAAAACATTTCGGAACATAACCCTACTTTTTCTATGTGATCTGAGACTCGCATAACGCGATTTATATAACGCGGCATTTCTGCGGAACCTAACATCCGCGTTATACGAGGGTTACCTGTATATATATTTCTAGTAAAGTTATAAGTGTAGAACGTAGACTGTCATTTCATGTAGATCTCGTAAAATTAAAGCCACTTGCGCTTATCATCCAAACAAAAGACATCATGTACACGTTTAGCTGAATAAATAACATAAAGAAAGATTACTAAACATATCTTCTCATTTTGCAATATTGTAGATCTTTTACCTTAAAAGAAAGGCAGTGTATGCTAATTGCTTACGAGTTTATACTGCGTATTGTTCAAGCTTTATCTCGAACAACAAAAGTTCCTTGAAAATTGAATTCTTCTCGGGTTGTCTTAATAATGCTTTTCTCGCCTTCCCTTTTCACCTGTTATTATTAAATAGTGCACAGTATTGTTTTATATTGTAATCTCTAGTAAGAATAATTTATTAAGAATACATACCGTATGCATATAGGTACATAAATTAATGCAAAATGGAAAAATTGCATGATAATGGATTTAGCCCTAATTCTCATCTCTACATACACATGGTAACATTAGCTTGTATATCAAAACGGCTTAGAATATGAATAGAAGGTATCCATTCATGTCTGATTCATTTGACTGGCTAATCAAAGGATGTCTCAAGAGTATATAATAAGGGACATTATGTGTAGAGATTTGACGGCAGGTTTGATGAGAGGGAGAGCTGTTCCCACTCGTGCATCTTTGAAAGTTCGCAAAATTGAGACCATGACGGTACATGTTTTGAAGCTACTGAAGATATTAATTCAGTCCCATGCAGAAAATCATTGCCAAATCGGAACAGCTGTAATAATAAAAATGCATTAACTTAAGAGCATTTTTCAAGTTTTTTTTATATCAGCACAGCTGTAATAATAATGCCTTAAAGACCTTAAAAGGACTATCTAGATGGGCGAAGTGAGAATGCTTTTTATATTCCCCGTTATCTGTAGAGGACAGTGTAAGGATAGGGTGTTGTTGAGAACTATAAAGCTCTGATCATGGCAGGAGGGTAACAGCAATAGCTGAGCCTCAGTTAGAACTTCATTGGCTACAGCATTGCCATCCATTACTCTCCCTGGATACTCATAATAGTCGCCTCGTACGACATGCGTGAGCGATAATTAAGTAAAGCCAACTAAAAATATTAGTTAATATGATCCCTAGACCACTCCATAGTGACCAAAAGACCGTCCAACTCAGAGTTGGCTCCACTCAGTGACGGGCTCCCCCACCACCGAGCAGAACCGGTCATATTCCAGGGAAAGGCATCCGCCGACAAAGCCCCTCAGCGGGCCGTGCCGGAGAACACCCTCCCCGGAGACTCAATATGCACTCCCGGGCAAATCTCCCGAAATCTAAGCCCCCCCCCCTCACCGGGAGCCAAATTCCGGAAGAAACCTAAGAGAGCAAAACTCTTTAAACTCTGTGTCCATTTAGTCGCCTCTTTTACGACATGCTTGGATTTGCATTGAGGCTATTCTTTCCCGGCCACCACACGGAGAAAAAATGTTCTTATAGTTCTTATAAGAACTGGGCGATGGACTGAGTCCTTGACTCTTTATCCCGTCATCTGAATGAAGTAAATCTGTGTGGATGGAGTGTTATTGAGCTAAAAAGCTCTAGTCATGGCTGGGTAACAGCAATAGCCGAGCCTCAGTTAAATCTTCATTGGCTACAGCATTGCCATTTGTTACCCTGGAAGTCCTAAAAAGGACTTTTTTTCCTCGAGAAAAAATGTATCCACCTAAGAGCATTTTAAAAGTAAAAAGTTTGGTTATTATAATTGAAATAAATTTTAAGTTTTTTATTAAAAAAAAAAAAAAAATTTATTTTCAAAATTTTATAGAATATTACAGATTAAAATTTTTTTTTATTCTTTATATTATCTATTTTAATATAAAATACAAATCAAAGCTACAATTTTTTTGAGACAATCTTATAGCCGCACTATCATCGCTAAATTAAAAGAATTTTTTTTTTAAATAATATTAATTTCCATCTATGACTATATTAAGTTAAATGCGTGTTTATCCTTAACAAATGCTGCTTTTTTATATATAATATATTAAATTATAAATAGTATTTATAAAATAATGAAGATCTTTGTGGTTGTGTAATAAATTCTTCGGGTATAATTTGACGAGTAGCACTGAGTAATGATGTTTTGCATGACCTTGTCTCCTTATATATTAAGAAATGAACAAAAATAAAATATGATGCTTTGGTCCGACTCTCTTCGGGATCAATTCCTTGGTAGTCAAACCACTAACTCGATTATGACTGAGAAAAATGACCCAGCACAGGTATCCTTGAAATCATCTGACACCTGTCAGTTGATTCGAGGTTTAAAATGTCTGAGAACAGCGAGAGTTTCGTATATTTGTGACATCTAGAATGGAAACAGATAATCAGTAGTAGAAATCAAATCTTTGCACTGATACGCGTGTGAAAAAAAAGGGATTGCTTAGAAAGACCAATCAAGAGGTGTGTGTGCGGGGATGGGGATATCGTAATACACTACCCTAAAAACGTGATGTTACACTGTGCCTCAAACTGCACTAAACTTTACATCACAGTTGTTATAAAACTGTTCTTTCTATCAGTTCCTTCTTCGATATTGAGTGAACAGAAGGCATAAAATAAACGAAATACAGTCGTGTATAAAACTGTAGCTTCCATCATTTGTGCTCAGCTCTCTTTTATATGTATTAGAGAGGAACTTTTTCTGTGGTGAAATAAAAAAAAAAAAAAAAATGCCGAGACTGAATATTGCCCCAGTTTGGTTAGCGATTGTCACAGAAATAGAATAGATATTGAAGTTATATGTTTGGCTGCAATTACAGATAACTATTCTTCCCCTTAAAAAGCCTTCGTAAATATAACACAGAGAACCAGGAAATGGGAAATAAGAGAGAGAGAGAGAGAGAGAGAGAGAGAGAGAGAGAGAGAGAGAGAGAGAGAGAGAGATAACATATTAGCAGTGGTTTAAAACTTGCTTCCATAATAACCGTGAAGTTTTATCTGTGTAAAATGCCCTTACGAAATGTGTACTCACCCAAGGAGAAAAAAAAAAACAATAAATGGGATAAATATGTTGTACTTATCTGGATTGTTTTTAGAGATAATTACAGTGCTTCAATGGTGGTGTTCAGTCCACTTTACTGACGTGTTCCCTAGAATAGCACATCAAACAGTACCTTATCTCAAGTGAGTGTCGCCACACACTTAATAAATATAACAGTAATTTCCTTTGCCAGCAATCAAAAGAAAACTAAATAAGGCGAAATAATTTCAAAAGCGTTGGTCTCCTGTCTGATGATACCTCGGTAATACAAGGTCGCTTGAGTAGGCTTGATTGCCTTCTTAGTCCGAGAGTTCTTTATAAGGCTTTACAACTAAAGATGAATTAGGTATTGTCATTTTCATCCCGAAATCTTTTGATACTTCATCCCTTAAAGCACACATAATATACGACATTTGTAGATATAATGCATTCGCATCATAGTCTTAGTTGCTTTATCAAATTCTAAACAAGCAGCCATCTTGTCTTGACTACTGGCAAGTAAGAAGTTTGTCCAAAAGCTATTGAAGATATCAATGTTTTTAATCAAACATCGGCGTATGTTTCAATCAAACAAAATAATAATAATAGTAGTAATAATTTCCTACTACAATAATCAAATATGAAACTTCCACATATATAGAAAATGCTTAAGTCTAACTTGTTTCTTTATCTTTATCTATCTCTCTATCTATATATATATAGATAGAGAGATAGAGAGATAGATATATATATATATATATATATATATATATATATATATATATATATATATATATATATATATATATATAGTCGTACTCGGTTTGAAAGCATTGGTGTGAAATTTTTTGTTTTCATTATGTAAACCAATATTTCCAAAAACATTAACATTTTAATTGTTCATTTAATTCAGAAAATAATATTTTATTTAAATCATTACGTTTGCTTTTTTGGACATAATGGTATATAACATAACATTTAACATAACATTGAAAAGCTAGTTTAAGAAACGTTGCAAATTTCAGATTATTATAATTTCAGATTATTACATTACAACTTAACGTAATAAAATTCTACAGAATTGTTTTCTGTCGTTATTTAATTATAGTGTTATGATATGAAATAATTAAAGGTGCATTATGTACTTTGAGAATTTTAGACAATATTTTAATATTTCAAAGATTATACTAAAAGCAAAAAATAAAATATAAACTATTATTTTATTTTATATAAAATAAAGAATTTTTCTAATAATACAATAAAAAAAGAATGAATGTCATAAATATTAACTATCAAACCGCATTGTAAGCAAACGTATATGAGCCTAAACAGAGAAAAAAAAATCCCAAAAGACCACGAAATCATAGAGAGATGAGTTAGAAAAATAACGTAAGAAAAAGAAAGAGTGTAATAGAAGTGCGAAGAGATCTATTTCCTTCTGGGCCTTAACATATAATCCATCGACCCGCAGCTCATATTAAGGGAAATTTCCCATCAACTGTGCTGCTTGCTCCTTTCGGATCCTTCAGAGGACAAAGGACTTAGGAAATGCACGCGGGCAGACATCTGAACTGAATGGACGGAGCACTAGAAGGGACGAAAAAAAAACCTGAGTTAATTAGATTAAGCAAGGCAGGCATAAAATTGCAAAACCCTTTAAAAATACCGGTAAATAATGTTTCTCGCGAGCCTCCAGAGCAGATAAAAAAAAAAAAGTCTGTTGGTGCAAGGGACGTTACTGCAGATGGAAGAGGATATAGTTGCCGTATAACATGCTGTTCGTTAACTGAGGCAAATAACCCTTTAATCCGCGTCTGACCTACTTTAACTTGTTTTCACATGGTTGATCGACCAGTTTTGCCAGGAGAGGTGTCACTCGGTGGCCCTAACAGGAGTTATGGAAATTTTTGCGTGTTTTCTAGCCTTGGTTTCCTACATTACGACAGAGAAGAGACAGTGGAGGGGGGGGGGGGCTTTTACGCGATCCCTTATGACAGAGGCAAAAAAGAAAGACTGTATTAATAAATCTTTTAGTTAAACGAACCATTTTAATGACTGCTTTGACCACAGGCTAACGAAATGATCATCATTATAAGTGATGTATCCGATACTGGATTTTCCATTAAAATTAAATCTTGAAATATTCCTATTTTTATAAAGATTTGAAAGTGCTTAAGCTATTTTTAATCATGAAAAGAATGGGAAATATTTTTTTCGCACCCTCAGATAATGGACCACATTTTAATTGGGGAGGGGGGAGTTGACACTTATATTACTATTCCTTTAACATCGCTTCGGTGTTTAAGATTAATTCCTGGGAAGTTCAATGTAAGTTATTAAAAACCTACCTGTGTACCCTTTAAAGATTTTTTTCTCAAGATTGAAATGTGCAGAATCGGATGATCTTGCAATTGTAAACATTTCTTGTTTTTTTTTTTTTTTTTTTTTTAAAAAAACGATATTCATGTAAATTCTAAACAGATATTACTGTTGAGAGGTTTTCAACTGAGGATGTGCGAAATCCTCTTAGTCCTCTCCCGAAAGTGTTTTTTTTTCTTACTGGAAAGAAAAAAAATAAATAATCCAGAAAATCATTCAGGCTAAATAAATGCAATAGTAGAGAGTATGAAAGTAAAAGAACAAAATTTAAATAGTTGATCTGTTTAGATTAAAAATAATAATAACAATATTTTTTTTCTTTTTCTTTTTTAATAAATTGCGGTATTTTAAGTGCTCCAAGAGACCGCCGAAGTAAGTAAGAGTGTGCGCGGTTTAAACACATACAAGCCTTCTAGACAAAAAAAAAAAAAAAGAAAAAAAAAAAATATATATATATATATATATTTAGAAGTTTTCGTGATGGTGAAAATAGTGGAAATACCTGCCATGGAGTAAGTAGATGGAAAAATATTCTTCAGAAACTAGAGAGTTTATTTCGAAAACCAGACAAACTAGCCTAAGAACACATTAATAACAAGCATGATATAATTGTCTCGCAGCGTTTGCTAGAAACTGATTTTTAGAACTTCGTTATTTCATTGGTTTGTTGCTTTGATGAAACGAATAGTGTATTTGTTAGTAGGCGTGTTTTCACAATAAGTTCATGATACCAAATAGATTACAAAGTACACAGTGGTTTTTTTACGTTAAATATTTTTACACTTCAATAATATTTGAGACCACACAAACAAAATTTTTTCTACATAAATGATTCTCAATTCTTTATAAACCCTTCGTCACCAAAAAATGAGAAAAATATTCCATCAATTTTCACAAGTGAACGAATGATTCGGTAAAAATGCTATAAACTGTCCCATGCATTTACTTGATACACAAGTGTGCGCGCACACGCACACACACATATTCGTGGATCTTGTTCCACATTGCGAATCTAGTTAATCAGTATGCCCAACCGTCTCTGTACTCCGTGGACGTACAACAGATGCGAAATGTTCCTGGCGTTGTAATCCTCTAACTCAGTTGCTATCATCAATCATATGAGGACTGATACAAATTCAAGCAATCCTTCATCAGGCAGCAGAGGGTGGAGGGAATTGGTGAGGGGGGTGGGAGAGAAGGATGTGGAAATAAGGTTCGGTAACACTGTTTGCAGCTATTTGAAGGTATTTACTACATGAGGCTGATACGCTGGTATTGTGCTAGTGTTTCTTTTTTTCTTCCTCAAGAGGAGATTGTCTTCTGCTTTTTAAGAAAAATTTTGTTTGAGGATGCTAAATAAGGAGCTCAAAGAAAAGAAAGATAAGCCCGTTTATTGAATGAGTTTTTTAAAGAGATATTTTGGAGTTCAGATATCTTAACTTTCGATGATCCACTATAGTCTGTTCTAAGAGTTTTGTATATATTGAAGCACTTTATAATAATGTTAAGTAATTATATTGAAACATTGTTTACAATCTTTGTATTAAGCAGTCTTTTTTTTTTTTTTTCGAGGTTCTAATTGCTCATTTGCTGTCAATGGAATACCGATAGGTACAAGTACTTACGTAGGTGTAATCGTACTTTTGAGAGTATTGTCTCGTAATAATGGCTATTAAGAGTGGGACGGTTTTACAACTGAATATGCTACTCTTCCTACAGTTTTTTTTTCTCTGTTTGCACCAAACAGTTTCTTTTGCTTGTGACATTAGCTGTATTGTATCTTCTGATCTCTGTGTCATATGATTTAGGAAAAGGGAGGGGTGATCAGCAGGATATCGCCATAGTAACAACTGGCCATTTGTTTATTTCAGGGTCTCCTGTCGTCAGGGAGGGCAGCGGACATCTGCACGCAACAGCTCCGATCTGCAAGTTTCAAACAGCTTACGAGGACTTCAGTAATACAGGAGAAAGGTACCCAGATCAAGGGGGGCGGCGAAGTATGGGGGGGAAGTGCGCTGAGATTGTGGACGGGAAAAGAATGGACAGGACGCCCGAACTGCGTTCTCATGGAACGACATCCGAGCCCAGGTGTGCAAAGCTGTCGAAGAATTCGTCATTGTACCCTCCTCTTCCCCCCCCCCCCACGAGCTCCTCCTCCCTTTAGAGGGAGTAGTCGTTAGGCTTAAGCTAGACAGCGTGGTGAGGTTTGAGAACGCCGGTGTATATCCCTCGCGCATAGGGGAACGCGGGGGGTCGAGTGAAAGAAAAAGAAGGGAAAATCAGGGAGGGGGGAGAATAGTAGGGATTGGTCTTTCAAACAAGCTGCTTGTCACAGCAACTCGACTGTCGTTTGGAGTTTGAAATGAATGCAGCCTGTGGGCCCATTGTCACCTCCGTTCTCCACAGGAGGGGAGATGAACGAGTAACCCCCGGGGGCCTGCCAAGGAACGCCGAACTCGGACGCGGTGTGACACTGCTTGTTGTCGTAGACTGTGAGGTAGGCACGAGATGCATGTCGACCCAAACTAGAGCGTCCTACCACCAATATATCCCACCCTCCCTCTTTTCCCTGCTGCTTCGTTTTAGTAGCACCAAGAAACACCTGGACAGGATGGTGCTCTGATTTTCTTCCTTCGGGAGCGACAGTTCATGACCTACGTTGTATGTCCTGACAGCACTTGGCCCGGGAAAAGAAAGAAAAGAAAGTCTTGAAGAGGGGGGGGAAGTAATTCAAAGAAAGAATCGAGGGGGGGGCGAATGCAGGGCCATAATCAAAAGTGTCACAAGATCAGCATGTACCGACTATCTTGTATTCGAGTGAAACGAGAGAGAGAGACCTTCGTTCAGGCATTCTTTTATTCTACTTCTCGTAATTGGCAGTTAGCCCAAAAGACTACCAGTACCACACCACACCACACCACCCAGTTTCACATCCAAAATGCAGCCAAGAACTATTGGATCTGCTATCCTTAGGTAAACCAACTTACAAATAATAAATATTCTTATATATTTCTTTTCTATTTGTACATGTATACTTAGTTTATGTATACAACATGTATATCTCTGTCCAAATCGACATACATATCGAAAACATTGTAGAATTTCTAAGAACATTCGACCGATTCAATGAATATATAAAAAAAAAACATTGCATGACGTTAAATTCTGTGATACTTTCAAGTGTATTTTAGGTTTGTTTTTTCCAGTCATTTGAAGTTCAAAGTAACTGGAAAAGTCTAATTCGTACTTTTTTCTTTAACATCGTTATGTCCATAATTCGTACTTCTTTTTCCAGCCGTGTACTTTATACTTCTTTCTTTGGTTGCTATTAAAAGACGTACTTTGTTCTTCTATTGTCTTTAAAATCGGGTGTGTTCTATAATCAGTACTTCTTTTGCTGCTACTATCGTAAAAATCGTACTTCTTTGGATGCATTCTGTAATCCGTACTTCTTTTGCTGCTACTGTCGTAAAAATCGTACTTATTTGGATGCATTCTATAATCCGTACTTCTTTGTTGCTACTATCTTAAAAATCGTACTTAAGAAGTACGATTTTTAAGATACTTAAAATCCCATTTGCTGCTGCTATCTTAAAATCCGTACTTTACAATTCGTACTTTTCCTATAATTCGTTTTATACTTCATACTTTTAATTCGTTTACAATTCGTACTTTTTCTTTTACAATTCGTACTTTTTTCTTTTATTTTTCTTCTAAAATAATAAACAGCTTACGTTATTAAAATTGAAGCTTAATGTATTGACCCGTTTTTTATTTTTATTTTTAATTTTTACTTGTGTTTTTATGTATATAAACTTTGTATACAAACTGCGATGTTAGTGTAATCTATACACCTCCAGATACTACTATCAGGTATGCACTCGAGTTGAAAATACAGCCACTATGCTATCATTGTCCTTTAAAACACGTGGCTGCATACATGCTTAGATATGAGAAGCAGGCAAACATGTTAATACGATGCAACCCAAATCCTATATATTGTATTCATTGGGGTTACCAGTGAAATTTCGTCTCTTTTGTGTAATGAAAAAGCCCCCACTATTCAACCACAAGTATTTCACAGTCTGAGTACGTAAGATAAACTTGTAACAATTATTAGTAGCTCACTTGTAACAATCGGCGCGCGCCTGCAGAGTAGATGGGGTGCAAAGATAGTGTGCAAAGCAGGGAACACACATTCATTGCAACCAACAATGAATGGAAGGTCCTGTTACTAGCAACAATGATGCTAGGGAAGGCCTCCAAAGTGAATGGAACATCCCTTCTCTATTAGGCGACGGCAACTGCTTTCAAATCCAATACTGTTGTATAGCTTTTAAAGTTCAAGCCGTCGGGTTCTTTACAGAATGGCAAATTTACTTTCTATGCCTATATAAATAAGGCTATTTTGCTATTATGCTTTTTATTTCGGTGTTCTGTTGTGCTATTTGATGTTCAGCCATGTTTTATACGTATATTATATTGCTATGGATGTTATCTATTTACACCATAAATATTTACGTAATTGATACTTTTTTTTTTTATTTGTAATGTAGCTGTCTGGTGTCATGTGATCACTTAGATCCTTTGTCCATGTTAATCGTAATCTTTAGTGGGAGATTTCATACTTTTTTTATCGTTTGGTGTTAGAGCCATCAACAATCGTTTTCAAAACAATTCTTTTGATTGTTTGGTTAGTGTTAGCAACAATTGCTTTTAGAAAGGAACAATGTTGGAATGTTTTAATACGTGTAATCTTTTTCCAATCGATTATTAGAATTTTTGTTGCCGTAAGTGTGTTTTTTTTAAAAAAGGAACAAATCAGTATTGGAAAACATGACACAAATTCCACGTGTAATTCCGATTACTAATATAAATAACACATTTCTCATCCAGCTATAGAAAATATTACCAGAATAATACATTTTGATATGCATAGACATTCTCCACTTACATTTTCAAATTCACCATAGGTTTGTTTCTTTCTATATTCTCGCCTGACTCAAATCTTCTAGATTGTCCTTCATAACTGGTACTTTGTTTTTCATAGGCTTCGTTCGATCCGCCTTCTGTTTTCAGGAAATCATTATATCCACATATAAAACTGACACTCTTATTAACAGCTTTACGGTCAATTGTTCTATTTGATCCCGGAAATTGACTGTTACGGGGATTTCATCCTTGGATAGATAAAATACCGTAGCAACGAATAGAAAATTGAAGTGTTCTAGTTTCGTCACTAAGAGTAAAAAACACAGTTACTATTTATAATTGGATATAAAACACACTCCGTTACACAACCATTATAATGGGAGATCCGCCTTGGTTTCTATTGTACTCGTATAACTATGTGGGTGGGATGAAATATTCTGTGCTAATGCATGGAACATCTATTTGTATGATTCTGTAGTTCCACTTGGATATAAAAATTCTTTATCAAAAGAATATTTAATATATTAATGTCATTGCTCAGAGAAAACAGAATTTTATTTAAATGTAAATGAATTAAATATAAATGAAAATAATTTTTAGATCTTTCGTCGAGTTAGGTTTTTCACCAGCCGGTGAATAGACATGCATAAAAGACAAGAGCTCTCGATTATATATATATATATATTAAATATATATATATATATATATATATATTTAAACTGATTAGTCTGATCTTTCTACAGCATATTAATACCATCGCTAATATTCGTAGCATAATTTCCATGTTTCGTATTGCGACCATCTTTCTCTGATCGCCTAAGTTTGCGTATCCTGTCTGCATTTTCGCAGCTGTGTCTTTTCACTAAGAGTTAATGAGACGTGTGTTGTTGGCTAGGAATAATTCATCATTGGCCATATTCATTAACCTCCTCATCAATCCATTTATTATGTCTTGCATCCACCTAATCTGATCTGCCATAGTTAGTCGTCTCATCAGAGGTGAACTCAATTTGTAAAAGGATTTATTTCTGAAATACTAGTTAAGTATCAGGTTTAAAGTATTCTTAGTCATTTATTTTCGTGATCATTTGATGCTGTAGGAGGTAATTTTTGTTCCCCGAGTCAAAAATCCATTTAAAAAAAAAAAAAGTAAAGAAAAGGCTTTTAGATGATGTGTAATTTGTTAAAGAATTGACACGTGTTCATGAAAGTTCAAAACAACCAATCAGGTATTGAAATAAAATGAACAATCTTAATCAGAATCGAATGATAAGATTAGGCATCAATAGACATATAAGTCCGATTAGTATAATTTTTTTTTAATGTTTTAAAGCATCCCGATGGTTGAAGTTAATGTCACTCCATACTAGAATATGTTTTAGTGATGTTTATAATTAAAAAAAAAAAGTTTAAAGGAGTTATCAGAGTTATCCAACTCTGATTCGCTTTATCTTCAGAAACGTAGATAATATTATAGATCGAAAGAATTGTTGTCATGGCTACGTGGTCATATCATTGTTTCCAAGTGAATTACATTTCTTGGTATTGAGATAAAAATGTAGAGTTTAGTTGAGGTTATTCTATCCCAATGTATATACATTTATTTAGCTTATAACAACGCATGTTATCAACCATCATTTTGATCACCGTTTACGCAAAATACCGCTTTTTCATTCAACATAATAACATGAATGTAAGAAATGATTCACTATCTGTCATTGCGAAGTGATTTTCTGTTTGGAAAGTATCTTGAACAACCACAGAAATGACAGAAAGAATAAAACATACTCGAACTTTTTATTCTATCCTCTATTTTACAGCAAGCAGTTCAGCAGATCTAAACACCAGTGTACTATTAAATGTAGAACTTTGTGTTTTATTTGGAGAATTCAAAGTTCGCCGATCGGCCACTTTAAATCATTAACTAAATAGATTTCTAATAATCATAAACTCTTAACGTAAATTATTATTAGTCTAATAATGATTAAACTTTCCCAAGCGAACTGTTATATTTCCATATATATTTCCTCTTGTCTTTATTAAAATAAGACGTTAATTAGTAGTTAAGCGACCCCTAAACGAAGCAGAAGTTAGTGAAGTGCGTTTGCGAAAAAAAAACAGCAAATGATTCGAGAAAACAAGAAGAAAGAAAAAAGGAAGAAATCAACACCAACCTTTGAGGGGCTTTCTTCCTCAAAATGATAGGAGGGCCTGTTTTAACCATGCCGTAGCTATCGTCCGTTGCCTCCGCCACGGGCGGACGGTAGCGCGCCGTCAGCCGGCTTCTTCAATGCAGAGCCATCCGGTTTAATGGTAATACCAGCCTAGTCGTTTTCATTTGTGCCTCTAGATGGCAGCGCCGTCGCCATTTCTCAACATAAAGAGCTACTATCCCAGGCAAAGAGAGAGAGTGCGAGGCGCTAGGCAAGCAATGGTTTTTTCAATGGCTTTAGTTGGAAGCTGTGAACAGTGGAGAGTTTGAATCGAGATGGTGCAGGTTAGTGGGGCCATTGTATAGTTGGCTGTTGGGAAAATTGACACTAGACTAGGCCTAGCTTACTTACAAAGCCTATACATTTCCAGTAGTGTGCCTAATAAACACTGCTTTTGGACGTGTACAATAGTACTTGTGGCTCGTATCCTTCCCTTGTCTGTGACGACAGCAAAGATTGGCTGCAATGAAAGAACTCAAGTCACCGACTAGAAAATCAGGAGGCTTTTTGATTGTATTTAAAAGAAAAGAATACAAAAAGAAGAGAAAGAAACATTCAGTTATCGGAGTGTAACATTAATATACTTCCCTTTTTCAGAAAATAATAAAAGGCTGTTGGAGAAGCCAACAGAGCTTAAAATATAAAACATCCATTGAATGGCACGGTGGACGAATAAAAAGGGAAGGATTGCTTCTTTAAGTGGTGCAGTTGAATGTAGATTAAATTAATAATACCTCACTTATTTATCGTCGTAAAATGAATTTCAAGAAAGAAAATGATGCCAAAAAAGAAATCTATACATTTCTTCATTGTTCAAAGGAAAAATATTAACTAATATTAAATATCGTACGATAGGAAAGAATGTTGATAATTGGTTATTAAATATAGCTGGTATAAATTTGTATAAAAAGATTTTTAAAGACATCAGAATTAAATAAAAGTTTTATAATAATACACGTATTGCATCCGTAGCTGCATCGAATTATTTTTAGTGACAAATGTTACCAAGAATGTAATGAAAAGAGATGAAAAAACTTTTTTTTTTTTTTTTTAGTTCAGTACCGAAGAACTGCTAATAGAATTTGTTGGGCAGAACATCTGCATATTTATGTCCTGTACTTTAGCAGAACCGATGCCGATTTAATTGTTGTACTTTAGCAAATCCACTGTCTATTTCATTGTTGAAATTTGCGTCTGCCTATTTAACTATTTTAGTAGAACTTCTGCCTATTTAATTGTTGTACTTTAGCAGATCCGCTGTCTATTTCATTGTTGAAATTTACGTCTGCCTATTTAACTGTACTTTAGTAGAACTTCTGCCTATTTAATTGTTGTACTTTTAACAGAATTTTTGCGTATTTAAGTTGTGCTTTAACAGGATTTCAGTTTATTTCAGCTCAGAATTTCTGCAATGTACGACTGTTGTAGTTTATTCTGTATATTAATTCTTGTATTTCAGATTTCTCCTTATTTAACATCGGCGTATTCAATTTCTGCACAATAGCTAAAGCTTGTGGAATGTACAATATTCAGAATGAATGATTCTTTCTTCAAAAACAACTATTTCCCTATCACAGCCATATCAAAACGTAACTTTTTAAACAATAGAAGCGCCATTTAAAATCGCCATAATTCAAATTCGCGTAGAATTGTGACGCTCAATTACACGTATTACAAGCTTCACAGTCAGTTTGAAATAACTGAACACCGAACACTAAATTGAAAACTATTTATGAGCCAACAATGAAAGTCACGCGCTAGTAATTCCCATTAAAATTCATTAATACTCTGTTTAAACAGAGAGAAATATTAGTGTAATTTAGCATCTAAAGAAGTAGAAACATTCTCTTTGTAAAGTTACAATTAACTTTCTAATTTACTAGCTAAAATATATTAATTTTATTAAATAATTAATTACTTATAATATTGTAATAAATTTCAGAAAAGATATTTTAATTTTAAATTAACTTTTGCAATACTAAAGAGATAACAACGACACCATTTATAATTTTCAAAGTAAATGATATAAATAATGCAATTGAGTGGATGTTTGACAAAATATTGTTTCATAATTTTACGGCTAATGATTAAACGCGATTTGAATTGTTCACAAAGTTAAATTTTTTTTATAATACAGTTATTAAATATTAAATATAAATTAGCGTTTAATTGAATTATTAATGATTGAAACTGATGAAAGTAATCTGGTAGTACGGAATCAAACATCAGAACTGTAACAGTCATAATGGTTTGGATTTATTAGAAAATAATATTTATTTGAATTGTTAATAGATTTTTAAATGGTGTAAACGAAACTATGGCAATCATTTGATTTATTACAAAAGCCTCGATTTTATGCTTAGCTTTATTAATGGCGTATTAAATCTAAATCCCGGAAGACAATTTCTTAGAACCAGAGAGAAAACTGCACTTTTTTTAAATTTTTTTCTTCCCTTCATGTTGTTAACTGCTCACAATACACAACAACAAACCAAAGATTCAACAGTGGAATATAGTCTAGACTTGCCAAAGTACTGTAATGCTTCTGTTCCATAACGCTGGAAAGATAGGCCGCTCGAGGCCAGTGGGTGAGGCCATCCAGCACGAGATAAGGCAAGCACTAACTCCGCCTCCCGTGCAACGTCAAGGTCCAACATTTTACGTCAGTGCCTGGTAAAGCTCCCGCGTAGCGAATGGGCATTCATACGAACTCGTGCAATAGGCGACGCTGATTGGCTAATGTTGGCGCGCGCCCAAACCATTGTGATGTTCTATCGCATGGTCTCCGAGGGAAGTTGGCCATAGAAAGAGGAGTGCGTCGGCGCGAGAGACACTCAGTATACACAGCTCTTGTTGGCCGAACCTTGTTCGCCTAGTGAGGGAGTGGGAAGTTGTGTGCCGTACAGTTGAACCTCGAAAGGTACTCCAGCAAGTTAGTTGGTGAGAAAGACAGAGAAAAACAGTGAAGAAGAGGGCGACTCGCTCCCACGGGCCACTAAAAGCGAAACACGGACCTCGAAAGGGAAAACAAAGCGCAGCAGTACGACCAGGTGGCAAGGACTTGGAGCCTCAGGCGTGCCGTTAAGTTGAGTGACCTTGTGGAGACCGATATTCGGCAGGGAGGGCGTTCGAGCTGCGGGCCGGCCAGCTGACACGAGACGCCAAGCAGCACTTGGTGGTGGTCGGAGCAGCGTTTCCAGTCCGTTCTCGAGTCAACCGAAGCCACGGACACCACCATCATTCGGCCGAGTAGCGCCTGTCCCTGCCAGTTGTGCAGCGGTAGCAGCCACTCGCTGGACCCCTCGAACCAGCCCGCTGCTAGCCCTGCCGCTCTGGCCGTTATGGACCGCGACTACGGCCCATACCACTTCAGCGTGCACTCATCCGGTGCTGCAGCAGGAACCGGGCTCGACCCGGATATCAAAGTGCCCGGAGGACTTCCCCCGCATCACCACCATCACAGTCAGACGTCGCTGGTTGCCAGTCAGGCCCCCACGCCCACCCCCACTTCTCAGAGCCAGAATGGCGGTGGGGGAGGCGGATCTTCATCTTCCTCCAGTAATTCCAGTAGCGGCAATAACAAGAAAGACCAGGAAAGGGTCAAGCGTCCGATGAACGCCTTCATGGTGTGGTCGAGGGGACAGCGACGTAAGATGGCCCAAGAGAACCCGAAGATGCACAACTCCGAGATCAGCAAGAGGCTTGGAGCCGAGTGGAAACTGCTGTCCGAAGCGGAGAAGCGGCCTTTCATTGACGAGGCGAAGAGGTTACGTGCAGTTCATATGAAGGAACATCCCGACTACAAATATCGTCCCAGGCGGAAGACCAAAACGCTCATGAAGAAGGACAAATACCCTCTGGCGGGTGGCTTACTTCCAACGGACGCCCGATCTCCCGCTGCAGCCGTGCAACAGGTCAGTCGAGATATGTACCAGATGAACGGCTACATGCCGAACGGGTACCCAGCGATGATGCACGAGGCGGCTCACGCTTACCAACAGCATGCAGCAGCAGCGGCCGGTTACGGGTCCCAAATGGCGGCCAACACGGCCCTCTACCCCCGCTACGACATGACCACAGCCCAAATGCACACCCCGATGACCACGGGTTCTTCGATGACCATGCCTTACATGAACGGTAGCTCTAACTACAGCGTTCCCATGTCGTCCGCTTACTCGTCCATGCAGTCGGCGGCATCGCAGATGTCCGGATCCATGAAAGCGGAACCCAGCCCCACAGGTCAAAGTTCGCCGAGCGCCATGGCCGCGGCCGCCGTTGCTGCTGCCAGTCGACGAGCGGGCTGCACCACCGATCTTCGCGACATGATCAGCATGTACCTGCCCGGAGACAGCGGCGATCCCAACGTCCAGAGTCGGCTACAGATGCAGAACCATTACCCCCAGACGGACGTGAACCCAGGTACTATGCCTCTGACTCATATGTAGTGTGTGTGTATGTGTGTGTGCACACCAAAGGACCCTGTTTGTTTCGCTCTCCTAAAGGACACCTGACTGACCTCCGTGATTCCTATATTTGCCGTGACTGTTCCCTGGCATTCCTACGAACTCCTGCCTAGTGCTGGACTGGCAAATAAACAAACAAACAAAAAACAGACTTGAACAGTGGACTTTTTTTTTTGGTGCATGACACCGAAACCCGTGCAAGAGCGGATGTGTGCTCATAGTCCGCGAGTTACTAAGTGACGACGAACGTAAGTAATAAACCCCAAACGATGTCTCTCATTTTTTTTAAAAAAAAAAGAAAGAAAACAAACAAAAACTACCCTTTTCCCCCTTAACCATCTCCCAAGAGTTTAGATGTAGATTTGTAGCTCACACATCCCCCCCCCCCAAATAACCCCCGTAATCTTAAATTTCTCCAAATATCAAGGAGAAAGCAAAGAAAAAACTATGTTGTGAACTGTTGTTAAAAATTGCATTTCACTTGTAGAAAGAGGGTTAAAATCCCCTTAAAAAAATCCTCCCTAGCCCTGACTTCCGACAGAAAACCATCAATTTATAGGGAGGGTGGGAATCGTTATGTTTTTTCTTGTTTTCACCAATGAGCACACTCTTTTATGTTTTTTGGACTTTATGGACTCTTGGTTTAATCACCTTAGCTTTAATTTATGTTTTGCGTAAAAAAATGATTTTTTTTAATCATCGATACCGTGTATATGCATGTATACATTAGCTATCCCTTAAATATATTGGTTTGCACAATGTGGGAGCCTTGTATAGAGTTTTTCTCCTGTTCCTGAAACACTTGTATCTAATATGAGCTATTGTATCCCGACCTGGGAGTAGAGGGACGGAGAGTAAGCGATGGATAGAGAGATAGATTCATAACTCATTGCCTTCATGACGTTTGATAGCACAAAATGGTGCCGAAGAAAAAAATATCTTCTTTTTATCACTCCTAAGATTCTTTTCTCTGTCTCTCTCTTTCTTTCGGTCTCTCTGACTCACGGGACTTACTCAACTACAACCTATGTGTTGTCTGTGTATATTATTATATACTTTTAAAAGGACAATTTCACGCTTCCTTCAATCTAGTTTACAGAAGAATGAAGGTAGCAAAAAAATTTTTTTTGTGTGTAAAATGTTTTTTTTTTTTTTTTTCCTCTGCGAGAAGGAAAAAATTCCCTTTTCCCAATTCCTGTCCCCCTCATATTTCTGCACTGTAGAAGTTTGTCCCTCATTTGTATATAGCACACCCATTATTCCAAACCACCTTTATTTCTATGTCTGTCCTTTGTCACACACAAAACCGCTCATCTTTTTTTCGTAGTCAATAACTAATAAATTGACCGAGAAGAATGAACTTTTGTTGCATGTCTTATTTTAATTTTTATTGAGTGTGTCCAATCACTTACAAAAAAAACACTAGAAATGTTTGAATTGATTTATTATATTGAAATACTCAATTATATATTATTTTATATATAATATTTGAATTCAACTGAAATTATAAAGTAAAATAATAAAAAAATTAAGGTATTAAATGAAAGATAAAAATTCTATTTTTTAAATTTGATCTACACCTTTTTTTTTATTAATTAAAATCATTATGATTACTTTAACTTGTAAAACTTTTTTTGTTTCAGTGGAATGGAAAACCAATAGAATCAAACATTTTTCAAATGTTTTCAGAAAACGTGATTACGAACTTTTTTTTTCTTATTCTCCAACAATAAATGCATTACATGCATAGCGTGCAGTTAACTATTGGTTGTTCTTAATAATTTTGTTCTGCATATGTTTGCTAAGTTCTTACATATAGTAATTTAGAAGATAAACAGTATATGTAATAGTACAAACGACACAGATTCATATGCAAACGCAAGTCTGGCACAATACTTGTATGCTAGTAATTTTCAACAATGACTAGATAATGTTGGGCTCTTTACAACAAAGTGAAATCATGTTGCTTGCAAAAATGCGGATGTTCAGTAGATAGCAATAATACTAGAGATGTCATTATTGCAAATTACTGCCAGCTGATCGGTGATTTGCAACAATGCAGCACATTCATGCTTAGCAATAGCATTTGTAATATGATAAACGATATTTTAAGTTCTGTCAGCATTATCACGTGAAAATTACTGCCATTTACAACTGAATGAATTATAATACAGTACAGATGTATTATCCGTCTCAATGCAACAGTTCCGTTATTTAAACCATATGTAGAGGGATGTCTAGCAAGGTTGCATACCGGCAGAATTGGCCAATATTTTCCTGTTTATTTATGTAATAGAAATATCAGGTAAAAGAAGCCACACCCTTTCATCCAAACACGAAAGCTGTACGTGATGTTTAAGTACACCTGGAGGACAAGGCGTTGAAACTTTTCGACATGATACGAAATTCTGCTGCGAATTTATCTCTTATAACTATAATAACCGGTAGTCTCGTAATACATTGGAAATGAATCCACGCCTAGTCTAAGCTCAATAGAACAGAAGGCAGTGAATTGGAAAAATTCTTGCGAGCAGATCATTATATTCTTGTTTAGCGGAGACGCGTAAAGCGATCTATCAAACACAGACATCCCTGTGAAATCTATCAACATCAGGTCGTATGTATTACGTGGTAAACCAACCGTAATTTTTTTTTCAATAAGAAATTGAAAATAATATTGGTATGTATTGTTGATATTCTGCCTACTACTATGGTTACAATAAGATAAATCTATCGAATATTAAACTATATATTCAGACATTCTTCACGATTACAAACAGTCTAAATACAATTCGGTAAAAGTATTTGTTTTATGATGCTACTCTGTATTGCCTTATGTGCGTATAACTACCTGCGTATGAGAGAGAGAGAGGAGAGAGAGAGAGAAATAATTTTGTAACGTACTTTTCTGACTTTGACTATTTTGGGTTAAAATCTGTGGCAAAACAAAAGTTTTGATCTCCTCCTCCCCCTGCATTTACTATCAAAACAAAGTTTTATTTTGTTTTACTGTTTTACTTCGACCCAGATGCGATAAGTTTCGAGTTCGGCTCAATTTTTGGCAAATTTTTCGAAATAAAAAAAATTTGCCAAGAATTCGTAACATTCAAAAATGTAAAAAAAAAAAAAAAAGACTGTTGTTCAAAGCTCATAAAATATTCAAATGCCTTAAGAAATGACCTCACCTTTGACTTAATTATTTTAATAACCAACACTGACTTCCGGTTCACACTATTAAGGCTTAGATATTCAATTATGTGAGTAACTCAGTGTGACAACTGTGTGCCATTTACGCGGGCTAACGAAACTCCCATCAAAAGCTAGTCTGGGAAGTGCAGTATGCTACGTTAATATGTGTTTCACGTGTTTCCTCCCCTCATCTTTCCCTCAACGAAACCGCGTGCAACAATCCATTAAGGTTAGATAACGCTACTATGCCACAGCTGCAAAGGATTAACATCATGCTGTATGGTGTGGTTACGACATTACAACGTAGAAATGTTCAAATTACTGTCGCCATAGTATTACAAGCAAATGTAAAATGGTTTTGATGAATCACTGCGTACCTGAAATACATAAGCTCTGTGCTTTGTATCTGAGCACTGTTAGAACTTTTAGTACTTAGGTTCTCTGGATAGAAACAACACACAAAAAGATGGACTTGTAAGCATTGGAAGCACAGAATTGTGAATGTTTCTTAGCATTCCGATAGCAACTGGAAAAGTATTCCTATTTCTTTGGAGAAATATTAGAAGCATTTGAGCAAAACCGCTGTCGATGTATCTGAGCAGCTGAACAAAATGTTGTCAATGTTTCTGAGTATTTGAATAAACTTTGCGAATGTCTGAGCATTTGGACAAAACCGCTGTCGATGTATCTGAGCAGTTGAACAAAATGTTGTCAATGTTTCTGAGCATTTGAACAAAACTTTGTGAATGTTTCTGAACATTCGGCAAAAATAATTACGATTATCTTTATGCAGTAGAGTTACAAAATTTTAAAGTATTAATTGCGCCGAAATGACATTGATTTATTACGTCTCACTACTTCAGCTCCTCTGAAAAAAAAAAAAGTCTTATTTTTCGGGATTTTTTTTTTTTTTAGCAACGATATTAAAAGCATAAAAATACTCCGAAAAGAATCATGAGTTGGATTGTTTTTAAGGTTTTGAGCATATTTCATTATGTCTTTCTGAAAGACACAAACACTTATTAATCTAGTTGGACCTGGAATATGAAAAAATTCCATAACTACTGGGGGTAATGAACTTTTAGTTAGTTTGATTTTGATAGCACAGTTGAGATTTTCTATGTAACTCAAAATCACCCATGATTATGGGCGCTTTTAAGATACATAATATCGCATTCCCTAAACATTGTTTGATCTATGGGTTGATATTTTCCCCTGTTAAATACACGGGAAAAAATCGCCTGTTTTTCACTTTTTCAAGTAGAAAAAGCCTAACCTTTGCATCGAGTTACTTCAGTATTGCACTAGAAAGACCGGCCCACTCAAGCGTTTCTTTCATAAGAAGATCAGTCTTATTACTTTGATGAGTAGCGCGATTCTGATGAGATGATAACACTGTTGAGGTTTGTTGGCAATTCAAAGAGGTGGAAGAATGGGTTTTCCCAAAATGTTTAAATATACTTTAAGTTGTTTAACATATTCCGTAAGAAACTGAATTAATCAACCATGGGGGTTGATTAATGTCTTCTGTTGCGATTTCATAACATTAAACACGGTAACCTTGTATAGATTATGAAAGTTAATACGTATGGGGAAGTTAAACTGTCAAAAAGAGTCTCTCTCATTCTCCTCTACGATTAAAGAGATTGTCTCTTAGGCTTATTTCTCTTTCCCAATTGGATTTCATAAATCGTCCGACAATCTCGAACGGAGAGGTCAGTGATTGATTAAAAGAAAAAAATAATGAAAAATATTTCTCCCCGCCCCAGGAAATATACAAACCAGCCGACGACCGTATGCAGTGAATAAGTACACTTCATTCGCAGTCT
This sequence comes from Typopeltis vanoorti, assembly GCF_054136105.1. NCBI lineage: Eukaryota > Metazoa > Arthropoda > Arachnida > Uropygi > Thelyphonidae > Typopeltis > Typopeltis vanoorti. The sequence goes on from NC_143569.1 coordinate 47,869,500, forward strand.
TAGTTGATTTGGTTTAAATCTTAACTAACCATAATGTTCGTTTTCAAGACGAGAGGCAATTTTAACTAGTATTGGTGCTAATTGTAGCCTAATTTTTGCTCGATAGTATTTGCGAGCACAAGATCAAACCATTTTATCTTGTTCTGTCGCAATATAATTTGATGACTTGAGAGTTTCAAGTGCCGATGATTATTACATGTGAATGATCTCAACCATTGACGGAATCCATTACGGGACAGAATTAGAAAGACTTGTTCATTAACCACTAAACGAAATACTGCCACGACTTTATTGCAAATAGCTTTTGCTCCGAAATTGGGAACGGCATCGTTGGATATTTCGAAATTCCAAAATCTTAGATGTTCTATATAGCAGTTGGAATTATACTTTCTTTCGTTCCGAAAAATTTTTCCTTCCCGATAAGATTAAAACCGCAGTAAGTAAATACATTTAGAAATAACCCAAACACCTTCATAAATAAATGTTTTCCTTCTTTACATTATCACAACTTTATGATTTGTTTTTCGTTTAAGAGTCTCTCTCATTCTCCTCTACGATTAAAGAGATTGTCTCTTAGGCTTATTTCTCTTTCCCAATTTTCTCTGTTGAAACAGCGAAGACATCACATCAGAAACCTATTTACATATGTCTACTTTACCAGAATAATTATTTTGTTTTTCTTATAATTTGGTGACAAAATGAGTTTTAATTATTAAAACGTATGTCACTAGCTAGGCAGTTAGATAGACAACCAGCTGGCTTTCTGCCTATATGTCCATCTCCTTAAAATCTTTTAGCTTTGTACGGTACGTTGTTGATTGTACAAAGTGCTTGCTAATACATTTTAGTTGGCAAAATATTTCCTGGTTTTTACCATGAGACAAAACAAATCATTTTTTGAAACAAATACGTTATTTTGCTTGCTGGGATGTCGTTAAGTGAGTAGTCGCGAAGGGGGGGGGGAATCATGCTTTTTTTTGTTGAAGGTTTCGCTGTTAGCATAATTTGTCCTTGATGTTATTTCATTCGGATTTATTTTAATAGAATTGAAATAATAAAAGAAATTATTTTGTGTGTTGGGGGAGGGGGGAATGTTTCGAATTCGAACCCAATATCACTTTCCTATAATGGTCAGCGAAGTCACCCTACAGCTGCAGAGGTGTAATGTCAGTAATATTTGTTGATCTCCAGCGTGTGAAATAATAAATTATATTTTTTTTTTAGTCCAAATTATGCACACGATTAGCATCTCAATAGCTTCCATATAGTACCAGCAGGTAATTGATAAAAGCATACAAAATACGTGATACGAATACAAGGCATGACTCGTCTGATATATTTGGATTCAAGCCATACGTGTTCTAGTCAGGGGGCAACACCACAACTAGGAATAAATATTTCGTGTGACTAGAATGCTATCATCTGCACATTTCTTCCCGTTTCTTTCTTCTTTTTCTTTTTATCCCAGACTAACATATTTTTATCCAGTATAAATGCTTAAACCAGGACAAGTAGTTTTGGCGATAGAGAGAGAGAGAGAGTATCAGATAGATTCCTCTTCGAGGAACGATTTAAATAAGTATGTTTATCTCTTCTGAGAGATATTACAATAAAAAAAAAAAAGAAATACTGTGCAGATAGGGAAGATAAGAAACATTTTAAAAGATATGTCAAAGAGTCTCCATTAAAATCTTCTGCATGAGGTAATTTTTATTCCCTCTTGCATGTGAATTCACAAGAAATTGGCTATTAGAAAGTCTTCTTATACGATGCTTATTTGAATAATTGAAGATATCGAATTCAATCCGGTGTCTTTTTTTTTTAGATTATTCAAATGATATTAAAAATATCGAAACGATAATGGAAATGGTATCTTTGTTTTTCTTTTGATTGCGATAGCAGAGGTATCTTTTATTGTTGGACAAATCTAGAAGGTTTATAATGAAAGTAATCTATACATTGTCGTACACTTCGTGTTCAAAGATTGAACACGAAGAGCATTGGGATGAAAATACATAACCCAGAAAGCTGCAGGTTCGGCATTGGATATTACACGCATTTAACAAAGAGCGGATATTTGGAATATCCTCAGTATGGGGAAACATGACGGGATATTGTTCAATCTGCAAGTTATTGTACACTTTAAGCCTTCAAAATGTCAAAGGAAAGAACGAAGAAGAGAATTGCATCCGCCACATGAACGTTTCAAATTTTGCTTTCATAAACTAGACGTTCTAATCTATTCACATATTAGCATGTTTTTATTCGTTAGTTCATTACTAGATATCCAGAATATATTCTGCAATGCTAACATATGCAGTAAGGGATGAAAAGTTGACCATCTGTTCATTGAATCAACAATGAAATCTCAAATTCCAATTGTTATCGCCCCGGCTAATTTGCAAATAATTATTAGTGGTATATTAACTCAACAATACTCACTCACTACAAAGAAATATCGAAATAATTAATGATGGCCTATTTATAAATTATATAACGCCCCTGGAGGAAATCTTTATTTTTGCGACGGTGGACTAGGAGTGCATTATATGACATATAGCGTTTTTTTTAACAAGAAAAGGAGTTTAAAATTTAAAAATTTCTTAACATGCAATCTCATATTCCTGCGGTTTGTTTCATTTCATTGGTTCTTTAAATGCATCATTATATTCAAATCTGTCAAATTCACGTCCATTGTTCAAGCATCTTATATGAACTTGGGTAGGACGATGGCCAAAAACGGAAAACGTTTTATAATATATTAGTCATTGATCAGTTACGGTCAAGTGAAGCGAAACCTCGTCCAGTTTGTTTGTCGAATAGATAGTCCGTTCTCTAGCCAATACGTTCGAACCCCCCAACATCAGTGTTTGTTAATGTCTTTGGGTGGTAGATGATTTTTACTACTCAGTGTGAGACAATCAGTCTTATTGCAAGTGTCAAGTGGTTTTGAAGAGTTCTGTCTCTGGTCTCTAGTAACAGCAGATTCGGATACGTTCCCCGTGGTGAAATTTATAACAACTTTGCTTGTTCAATAGCTTGTCTGTTTTACCAAATTAAAAACGGGTATTGTTGGGAAATTCCTTCTGTTGCACACGGGGTTTGAACCAAGTCTCTTTTCCAGGCGAGGGACGCCTATCCATCTCTTGCATATTTCAAATGTGGGTCCGTTCTTCATGCTTTTGTAGGCACTGAAACTAAACAATCATTGGCATTCAGAAAATTTTAAATCCACCGAAAGATCCAATGATTCAAATCTCAAAGAGGCATTCGATGTTTTTCTTGACTTGTTCTGCTTGATAGAAGATTCAGAAGATTTGAATTACAACTAAAGCTATGAAAATAGAATTGCTTGTGTTCTTCTAGTTAATGTGTCTATATTTCCCACATGAAACTAGCTAACTCACTCTTCAACCGAAAAGCCCTGATAAAGGATCTTGGCGTGCTAGAGAGAGGATTCGAACTCAGGTTTTTCCAAATTAAGAAAAAAGTGAGTGACGTTTCTACTATTTCGACGACAACTGTTGATTGTAGAGTCCGAGAGTGGAATGCTTTCGTTGTCGGGTTTGTCTATTCTACGGATGGAAATTCTTCGGAAAAAAAAAAAAACATTCTTACCACTGTTACCGAAGACTGGGTTAGCTCATCGCCAGTTGAAAATGTTTAGAATAATTAAAGTCTGTAGCAAACCAACACGTCTTTCTTTCAAGTGGGCCATGGAGACGATTAAAACCAGGGATGTGGGTGGGAAAGATCAGTAAATTTTGCAACAACAAAAATCGTGCTTCCAAATCTCATCGCCTTCTACGACACAATCCATTCCCCCCCCCCCCCCAAATATGTTCCGTTTATGGCCCTAATGTTACACGAATGTTTTCCCTTCATCAGAAAAGGGAATGGGTTAGTCGTTTGAGAGGAAGTGACGACCGGTAAATCGGCGTATTCTTCGATTTCCTATAAATTCCTCGGTCTGGTCAATCCGTGTGTGTCGCCGGCCACCTGTTAATGTAACCTTTGTTCTTTCGGTTAGTTCGAGAGGTCTACGGCATTATAAACAAACGCACATCTAAGCGGAACGGACGATAGGAATAATAGAAATTTCGTCTGGCTTACGGATACGCCAAACTATATCCCTTTAAAACATTTGCTCAATGAGAAATGCAATAATAGGAGTGGGGAGAATGTAATTACCGGATCGTTATTGAAGCCACTGACCAAAAGGCAGTCAGCCAGTGTTTTTCCGTTACCTATTCAAATAAGCAGATAAAATAACGATTCGATTTTATACTGATTTTCCTCTGTAACTAACGTCAAACCTTCATTCCACCAATGTCACTTTCCTACTAAGTTTATTTCACGCCGGATCTCTTCAGGTAACAATCACGTGATTGTAGACAGTTTTGAAGCGCCTTGTAGTAGTAAAACGAAACAGCCCTCTTCCTATTGCTAAATTATTAGAATCGTTTTCGCAAGTGGTGCTTCCCACCGCTCTGGCAAATGTGTTCCAATTTCTACCAACGTTTACATTGATAAACTGTATTACAGTTTTGTCTTCTACTACGTTAAAATTCTTGTTGTAATGGTCTTAAAACCAGTTAATTGAAAAACAGTATAAGCTGCGCATTTTTTCAAAATACCGATTTTTTTTTTCTGTATTATTAAATTGCTTATTGGCGAATCGTAAATTAAAACTTTAGTTTCGATTTAATTTTTTTAATCACGGCTAAACTAGATACTTATTTTTAAGCTATAAACAAAGCAATTAATCACAATTAAACATTAATCTGTATTACAGATTAATATCACACATTAATACGTGTGTTGGCAACAGTTGGATGATGAAAAGAGGTTGCCAACACACACATAGCAGCACTCCACTCACCCCCCACCCCACACACACATATTCATTTTAAATCAATTCCTACTAATTATCGAAATATCTTAGTTTAAGAAGAACCTGCGTAGTGTTTTTACTTTATTTATTTTACTTGTTTCTTCAGTGTATTTCCTTCCGTGTGTCAAGGTTAAGCAGAGCTAACTTTGCCATTTCCTTGAATTCCGAAATATCTTTTTTACTGCATTATTATTGCGATACCATCGACTATTCCAGCTGACCACTTCAAATACAGTAACAGTTTTTAAGGGAGAGACTCCATCAAACTCTCGCGGCAAAAGTGTTCGCATCCACCGCTACAGAGCCAACTTTCCGGTCTGCACGCAAAAACATTCTCAAGTATTGCTAGTCAAACATAAATTTGTTACACAGATAATCAACTAAGGCCTTGTAGGCGGGATTTAAGACAATAACGTCAACTGCCTTCAAAGATACGACACTCTGAGTAACCCTGGACTCTTCTGCGAACAGAGGTGGAGAGGCGGGGGGGTGAGCACGTATAGGAACGCCGTTTGACAGAAGACGCTGAGCCGATCCGCTGGGGCGACGCCTAAGGCCTTAAAGCTACGACAACGCACGGGCGAATGGGTCACCTCTCTATCTATCGCTCTGTCGCTTTTACTAAAGTCGTTGGAGTCACTAATGACGGGGCAAAAATTTGTAAAAGTTTGTCTCCATATTGTCCCTGCTACCTGTCGGAATTCACCTCTTCGGAACCCCAAGCTCTCTGGAATGTTCTAAGGCCATTTACGATTTTAGAGTGGTACGTACGGATTCTGTTTCTCTCCCCCTTTAACGTTGTGGGGAGGTTAATTAACCTTTGAAAGGGGAGTGGTAGAAATAAGAGTATTTAGTAGATCAAGGGCGTCGAAGGGAAATCTTTCTGAGAATCGTGTACTAGAAGTTAGTGAGATGAAAATAAGCAGAATAGCGAGATTTTGGACTTTAGTCTACAAATAATCTGCCGAAATCATTAGGCTGTACACAGCGTGGTAGTAAATCGACTTCTGTCTATCTGTGCTACGAATATTTCTTTATTTTTCTTTCTTTTTCTAAGAATTTATTTTTTTCCCGATATGTTTATAATTTGTGATCGACTACTTTTGCTATTTTCAAAAGCGATCTTCATTAATCTACTTCATCGGCTCCCAACTGGTGGTACGCGTGCATCCGTAGCCTTATAGTGTAGTCATTTTACTTTCCCAACTCCACTCATTTCCACTAATTTACGTGAAGATAGGTACTGAACAAAAATTGTCAGTATTTAAAAACAGCTATTTTAAAAACAAGGGGTACAATTTATAGAAACGGGTTTAAAAGGAGTACACAAGTGAGAAAAGGTTGATCTACTTTATATAGACAGATTCTTATTTTCCATCTATTAATATCCTATTAACAAATACTTAATTGAACTTGTAACATCAAACTCAAGAAGCAACGCTAGTATGGCAAGAAACGAAACATATCAACGATCTATTCGATTAAGGAATATCTGCTATTTCAAAAATACACGTATGTGACATTATAATAGAATGTCACATTACAGCATCCGGCATCAAATCCTAATGTGACCAACAATATAGACAAACCGTCGAGTGAACGTACATTGTTAATTGTCATCATACGCTGGCCTCATAAATAGGGTTGTTTCGGCGGTTTTTTCCCAAATGAAATCAAATCTAATGCAACACAACCATAACAGAAACTAACACTCGAGTAACATTCTCCTACGGGTCCTTAAGCACCCATAGCTTTGGATTTCGTAACCATGACTCCAGGATAAGGGGGTGTTGTGATTTGCGTGTGTTCTGCTGGTTGGTTTGTCTGTTTGAGGGTTGGAAAATCCGAGTCTTCGGGAAGAAACTCTGCTATCTACGTATGAGACCGGCTAACTCACTTCCACTTGAAAAGTCCTGATAAAGGTCCGTATCTTAGACTGGAATCGAACCCAACTGAAGAACATCGTTCTAATGGAGTTACGGAGGCTCCAATCGAGAAACATTGGATCAAACTTAGATAGGAGGTTTTGTTGCTTTTTATAAAGCAGTTGCAATCAGAAATAATACATTGGAAAAATTCAACCCGATGAAGCGACAGTTTTATTGTCTTACATTATAAGTACCACACAATAAATAACTTTTTTTTTTATTGTCTTACGTCTTCTATTGGATTGTACTGATATGACTGTCATTTGACGCGTGATAAACAATCACATTTTGTTGACAGCGCCACCTTGTCATTTTATTTCTATTACATAATTGCTCAATCGTTTCCATAACGACCAAAGAAATTTTTTTTTATTAATATCTTAAGCAGTGCTTTCTCAACATTGCTGATGTCCGTATTTGCATCTTAATTTTAAATCTAATATGACTTAGAAAATATCTGCCATTCTCTTAAAATCTAATGAAATATACATGAATTATCTGGCATTAGTCTTTGAAAACTTAATTTATAGGATTTAGATCGACTCTGTGAACAAAATAAGACATTAAATCTGTTCGAATTTGTGGATTCCAGCTCTCCCTCCTATCTAGATAATGTCATTATTCAAGAAGGCATGGTTACGTGGTTAGCACATGAATAGGTTTCATACTGGAATCATTAAGGATTACATCGTACTTTTTTTTTGTACTCCGACAATGTTTTGACAAAATTGTTTACGGAACTATAAGTCTGTTTTTAACATCTAATTACAATCAGTTAACATATCGCTTAATTCAAATTATGTCACACATGACTCACATGCTACTATGGAACTCGAATGAATACAAATGAGATTGTATCTTCATGATATCCTCTTTTAACGCTTGGCCGAATATTAACGTTAATATGGAATGGTGGACAGTTTGGCTTTCATAGTTTTTCGATGCGATTTCAAAAAGAAATCAATAATTTTGTGTACCACTAAATGTCTTAAATTTTATGAGGGAATTTCTAATATCACCAATACTTTAATTTCGTTGACAAATATATGTGCAGGTTTATTCGTGCATTCACATAATCAAATTAAATACCGAATATTGAACTCGCTTGCAGATAGAATTTGATTTATGAAGTTAATTAATTGGAAATATTGTTAATTTATATCTTCGGGAATGCGTTGAAATGATATATGACTTTACTATCGTAAAATATTCAGCTTACTCTTTTGAAGAATCGTTGTCATTGTTGGAAACGGACAGCTTAAAATCATTGTTGAAATTGAACCACTTACAATCATTTGTTAGAAAAACAGCTTAGAATCATTGTTGGAATTGTTGGCAGACGAAAGATAGTGTAGAATTTATCGACTTTGTCATTGTTGAAACCTAACAATGTTTATTGCAAGAATAATTATGGGTTGGAAATCTACAAGTGCAAATTTATGATTTTATTTGACTGCAGTCATTGTTGAAATGTAACAATGTTTATTACAAGAATAATTATGAGTTGGAAATCTACAAGTGCAAATTTATGATTTTATTCGATTGTAATCATTGGATGAAACGTAACAATGTCTATTACAAGAATAATTATGAGTTGGAAATCTACAAGTGCAAATTTATGATTTTATCCGACTGTAATCATTTGACGAAACGTAACAATGTCTATTACAAGAATAATTATGAGTTGGAAATCTACAAGTGCAAATTTATGATTTTATTCGACTGTAATCATTTGATGAAACGTAACAATGTCTATTACAAGAATAATTATGGTTTGGACATTACATTTACAAGCGCAAATTTATATCCCGGTTGATTTTGATATTTAGATTCTTAGACTTTTAGTATTTTAAGTGTCTTTAGGCTTCAGACATTGCCATTATAGGAAATAGGTGGGGCTAAGAAGCGCAATTAGGAAAGAGGGGTAGACAGAGGATAGAAACTATTTCCATTATCTTTACAGCACGCTTCACACCTGAACTACTTGGAGACCCTACTTGGGGGATTAGTAATCTTAGGAATTCCTTAGGGGGAGAAAAAGCTTTTGGTAAATTTCTCCTAAGGCGCAGTGGGTTGTAAATTATGGGCTATTTGGAGTGGACCTGGTATCAAGGCTGACTTCTGGTGCCTAAAGGGGAAACTTGAGATGGAAAAACAAGACTACACAGATACTTAGAACAAAGTAGAGCACACCAATGCAAACAAACTGTAGACTGTAGGACACGGTCGAAGATAATTTTGCTAAAGGAAAAAAAAAAGTCATTTGTAATGGGTTTAATTTACCCTAGAAAGAAAAAAAAATTATAAGACTAATGCATTGTGTATAGCATGGAGGACGCGCTGGATACCAACCGTAGAGAGATTGGCAGAGCTTGAGATAATTTATTGCTTTTCCCTTCACTCTCCCTACATGCTGCGTATCACGTGGCTTTAAAATTCAATTACTAAACTTTTATATATTAAATAACCGGACTTCTCTGGGTAGAAATGTAAGTCAGAGAGATAGGTTGAAAAATGGTTCATTTGGATCAAGGAAAATGTGACCAGTTTGAAAGGGGAAAAAAAAAAAGATTTTAGAATCGAAAGCTATATTAAATCGCTTATTTGGTTGAATTGTATTTTGTTGTTGTAATGACAGTAATATCAGTACAATAATATACTTTCATATTGTTTTTCTCAACTACTATTACCCATTTTCATTTTTACATACAATATGTTGAAGTCTTTCGCTGATGGATTCCAACAATGACGAAAACCAAGGAGAGAAAGAAATGATTTGGAAATGTTTTTCATTCTCTCTCTCTTAGTATTTATGGAAAGGAAAGAATATTTTTATATCCGAGTAGATTGCGTTAAATATCTTGCGCGGTCCGATCACTTACGGAGATATTTTGAATACATGTATTGAGTTGTCTGGTATGCGGTCCTTTGGGGGTGGGGGGGGGAGAATCAAATACTCCATAAAACGGACATATTTCTTAGGTTTTCGATATCTTCTAAGATTCGTACGATATAGAAAGAGAGAGAGTTTACTGATCCAAGCCAACTGATCCGTGATGTGGTATTTAACAATGAGATTGCTCTGACGGGCGCGCGCGTGTAACATACGTGATCGGCCGATGCTTCACTGCAAGATTGCCGCATCCAAGTGCCGTTAGCTTCGGTGATCTGCAAAAACTTGGAATGTGAAGTTTTATTTTATTTTTATTTTTTTTCGAAGATTCGAGTGGAATATTCCAGAGCAGGAAAAAGTCAAATTTACATCTTAGCGTGTCCATGTGTAATAATTGTTGGAGAGTGCAAGTGAATTCTTTCGCTTTCATTCTGCCCTTTCGTTCTATCTTTTTGGCGTTTATTTTTTCCCATCTATTTTTAACTTTGTTTCTCTCTCTTATGTTTAATGTCTCTTTACCTTTGTTTCTATCTGATTAATCTCTCGTTCTATATTTCTTCCTTTTATCTTTTTTTCTACTCACCCTTTCTTTCCTTCTATCTTCTCTTTCTTTCTTTTTTCTCACCACCATTTTCCTGCTCTCTCTCTCTCTCTCTCTCAATCTATCTTTCTTTCTTAATTACTCTTGCTCTTATGTTTTTCCGAGTCGGATGATGACATTTGCTCTTTAGTTAGAAATATCTCGGTTTGAAAGCTGTCTAGAACGCAAAGAACTTTTATTGGAGCTTTTCAAGTAAACATATATGAAGATAGTAGAGTTCTCCTCACGTAAATTCCGATTTTCATCCAACAAAACAGTTGGATATTAACTTGCTATTAACAGGAATAATACAGTGGCATCCATAGCCTTAGTCCCAAATACAAACAATCTCTCTTTGTCTCTGGTTTTGTCCAAGTCTGTCTGGTTTACGATGCTAGAAACATCTATGACGAATTTTTAAGTGAATATATGTTTTTTCTTCCTTATATAGAATTGCAAGATATTCCAACCGAAAAAAGACAAACCAACCATAGTACACACATACATAACGTAGCCTGATATCCTTTAAGTGCCTTGATATAAACCTAAACAACAAGGATTCTCTTCCAATATTTCTTTATTCATCCTTATTTTCCTTATTGTTCTATCTCTCTGTTGTTTCATTATTATTTTTTTTTTATTCCGTTCCTCACCATTTGGTCTGCATCTCTCTCTCTCTCTCTCTCTCTCTCTCTCTCTCTCTCTCTCTCTCTCTCTCTCTCTCTCTCTCTCTCTCTCTCTCTCTCTTCCGTTTGATCTTTCTTCTCCCTTTTTCTCTTTGCTTTCTCTGTATACGACTGAGTCTGCTTCCATTGCAAAATTAACTTAAAATTCCCAATCTGAAGAGATCCAGAAGTGGATCTTACCAACACACACCGGATGAACATAAAAAATAAAATAAACCCCTACGAACTTCTTAATTTTAAAGTTTCATTCGCATCTATTCCTCTTTACCGTATTCTTTCTTGTCGATGTGGGATGGTGGAAAGCAATCGGTCATGTTCGAAGAAATCTGTGTGCACTTGATGGGAAAACATCCACTGCAACTTCGGATGAAGAAATGTGTGTCGAATGGCTTTCAATTTCCAGACATTGCGAAGGTAATTTAATAAAGAAGAGTATAATCAGATTATAGCATAGAATTTTTTTAGATTGCTTGGTGATTACTATCGGGTAGTCCTTCCACATACTTTCTGCAATACACTACTGAAATAGATATATAAACTTTTTTTTTTTTCTTTTTCAACTATCGTTCTATTCAACTAGGTACTTTTAGAGGTCTAGAACGAACATAATTTGTTTCCTTCAAATAAATATATTTAATTTGTTAGATTACAATTTTAAAAAGACGTTATAATGTAAACAGCTATTAGAGCGATTCATCCAGGTTTGGAATAAATCAAAAAAATTTAAATTTTGAGTTAACACTTTCAAATATCATACCTTCGGAAAGATGACGAGGGGATTTAAGTTAAAAATGCGTTTATTTTTTATTTGATTAAGGTTTATACGATCTGTGTTTCGGTAGAAGAGAAATGCGACCTATACTTAATAAGTTTAGATTTATTTGCGATGTCGATTGTTCACATTTATTGGTCAAAGTATGAAATAATATTCTAAATGAAGACTGAACTGAAAGTATCTTGAAATGTCAAGAAACAGCATTAAATACTACTGGTTAGAACTAAGAAATATTTTTAATATTTAAGATAGAAAAGTTAGATCGTGAAAAGTCACGATCTTAACTATAGACAGGCATCTTCATCCGTAAATGTCTTTGCGGGTTTTCTCGTTGCATATTGGCGTCTAAAGGGATCCGTATAGCAGTCGGTAGCAAGCATAGTTTAGATTCAATGATCAGAGTTCGATTCGTATCGAACTCAGATCATTCGACGAACTTCAGGTCGAGTCTTTATAAGGGCGTGTCACTTGAAGGCTAATTAACTACTTGTCTTATAGGGAGATGGGAAGTTTTCTTTCCGAGTATTCGGGTTTTTATTCTCTCAAAAACAAACAGATCAACCCGACAAGGCAACATACGTGTTGATAGAATTAGCCGTCCTATCATAAACAAAATCAGGTTTAGAAGCTAATTTAGCGGGCTATAACAAGTCATTGACGTAATACATAGACGAAGATGGGATTGAAACTGATTTTTTTTTTTTCGTCAGTTCTGGGTGCAGGGAAGAGAGAGACAGAATGGAGAATCCCGAAACAAAACTAACTTATCCCAACTTCAAATTTGGAAACTACGATAGGTTTAAAAGTGCTAGATTTAGCATATAAGCAAAGGCCGCTGATAATATTACGTGTCCCAAGAGAAGTGCGGTAGTTTGCTAAGCGAAGGAAGATTGATTGCGATTTTCTCTCACTCTTTCCCCATTCTTCATCCCATTAAAGATTGTAATGTAGATGATTTGATTACAATTACTTTGAGGAAGGTAAAATAAGAATCTACACAACAAAAACCTTTCTTCTTCTGCGATCACCAATCTGAAACAGTTCTTTGCGTTAATAACGGGATTCGAACCCACTCAAGTGGTATATGTCCTTCTGACAAAGTTCCTGAATGGTGCAGGTGAAATAAACGATACATGCCGTTTGGTTGGGAAAAAAATCAAGGGCAGGAACATTTGCTTTGCACTTTCTGAGATAATTTCCCTCAGACCCTTGTTTATCCCCTTCTCTTTCGCAAAGTAGCCTATGAACATACTTCATATCCTTAACACTATCGGCATTAGTTCTACATAACCATTGCCCGCATTGCTGACTTACGTTTGAAGTAGACTTTGCTTGGAAAACATAAAATGGAGTTTATAGGACTGTTTCCACTGTCTATTTGTGATTGCTTTAAGATTTGTATTTCTGTTGTTATTGATTTATGAGAGCCTCCGTAGCTCAGTCGATATAGACGAAGCCCATTGGTCGGAAAGACTTGGGTTCGATTCCTGTCAGTGACGTGAGGAACTTTTATTACTTATTATTCTTTTTCAATTAAAGATGAGTTAACTTAACCGGTCTCCTGCGGAGGTAGAGGGTTTTCATCCCTCAAAACAGACAAACCGCTCCCGTGAACACACACCGCAACAGTCATAAATACTTATGGTATGGAAGGCAACGGGAAACCTTCTTGCTTCATAATCTCCCCTAGTAATTAGCTCTAAACGTCTCAAAGAGAGGATACCATAGGATTAGGATTTGAGAGATGAAAACCCACATTTTTTAGAGTAAAAACCCTTCTATTCTCCGTGCCAGATCGGCTAACATCTTTAGTTAATACAATCTCCTGAAGATTCTTGCATCCTAGACGGAATTCAGATTTGGGTATTTCCAGTTTTGGTCATTTTGTAGAAACTCTAGTAACTGAGCATATCATTCAAAAAAAAAAAAAAAAAACACTACTGGTATATGACAATCTTGAAAAACGAATAGCAGCTCTGTTTGTTGGTACACCGAGGCAACACACATAGAGACCACTCAGTATGCCCCTCCACTCTATGCACAATAGCTCCGACTTCTCACAATAGACCCGTGTCGGGATCACAGCAGCTGCCCAACCCTACAGAAAAGAGAGGCGAACAAAGTTTAGTGCGGATAGCTACCGAGAATGAGTTGTTTGTTAGTTTCCAATTTCTCTAGTACGATGACAAACAATGAGCAGAATCCCTGAAATATTCAGGGTACCGGTTAAGACACTTCAAATCCAAATACATTAATATATGCTTTTAATATATATATATAATTAAATAATAATTAATAGTGCTCTCTAGTTAAATCACTAATATGATAACTACTGATAATATTAACTAACAGAGAAGACTTTAAAAAAGCGCAAAAAAACTGGGATGTCTATCGTGTTTCTTTCTTTCTTTCTCTTTTTTTTTACCGTTTTGTAAGTCTTTTTCCTTCTCTATCGAGTTTTTTTTAAGTCTTTTTTTTTTTCTTCTCTGTAAATTGTCACCAAAAACAAATTTATTTCTTCCTCTTATCCCAAGTTATACAAGTTTTAAAATATCAACCGAATATCACTTGCAGTTAGTGCGTTTCTTACCTACTACTGTTTCTATTGCCTATTCTTATCGGTTTTTTTTTTGTCACGGCAAGGATGTCCCTCTTTAACAAAATTTTTACTTTTACCTCAACAAACGTGTGATTTAGACGTGCGATGAAACGCACACCTATTCCCCTGGTGATGAATCATTCAACTAAACTTCCTCGTGCCATCAAATCTTATTTATCAACACTACACTGACTTCGATAGAAAGTACTCAAATAAATGCTTATTTTTTTTTTATTTTTTTTTTTCGCTCGTCCAATAACAATGGATTCACAAGCGCGAGCTAAAAGCACCACGCGGGCATGACTCCAACTGACTTCATGTACTTTTCAACAATGCGTTTCGTGCAATAGCCAATATACTAATTGTAAATAACTGTATATGGCGTATTCTTGATTGATGTCACAACAATATTTCATCTCAAGGTTCAAAAAGATTTCAGCGCTTTTGCTGAAATCTTTTTGAACCTTCATTTTAGATCGTTTTACACACTAAATTGGGACACAACTGTTTCAAATTGTCACCAAACGGTTTTCGGACAATACTATTGGTAAAGATTTCCTATTGCGATCGCATTGTTTATCAGTACAAGATTTAAAATAGGACAGTTTCCGACAAATCATCCCTGAACTACATAAATCAGTATATGGAGCATAAGAGAGCTGAAAACGTAGTTTGCCGTTAGCCAATCACCACCGTACTCTGTACGGCAAACAGTTTTGCCAATTAAGTCCCTGCCGGGGTTATCCACAGCTAAGCCATGGAAACGTTATCCGTAACGGCTGTCGAACGAAACAGATTTTGACCTTTAACCCTTTGAGAAATAAACAGCAGGAGCTGTGGGGGGGATTAATGGTAGTCATGACTGTTTAGTTTGACTAAAAATGGACTTATGGACTACCCGGATAATAATGGAAATTGCCCGATAAATGAGAAATGATAAATATTGTCTATCCAGAGTCGTACATATTGGATGTGTCATTATAATATATTTTTTTTCCTTTCATTCTTTTTTAGAGCTAAAGACAACCAGAAATATACTCCCTACTTTGATATTGTCTTTAGCCAAATACTTTTTTGGCTTTTTATCTTAAAATAGGGTTTCGTCAAACAAGTCACGCTATGTATTTATAACTCGTTATATTCCTCAATTATAAGTCCCCTAGGGAGGGGGGGAAATGAGTTTGTAATTACTCTGTCTATCGCGGCTATTAAGACATTCACTGGGTATTAGATGGTGTTAATGAGTTATAGGTTTTCGGCCTGAGGGGAGCATACCAAGTAAAAGAACGCCGTAGTTCCGATACTTGTCATGTGACGATTATATATTGTTCATAATAGTGTCTATGAATATCGAAAGATTGGAAATAAGACTGCTACTATTTACTAGCAAGGCATTCTTTTAAGATTTAAGAATTTAGGTTTTTCATTTTCAAATTGCAGACCTTGAGAATTGTTCATGATGGATGCAGAACCGAGTAAAACTATCATTTTACTTCTTCACAATGATTCATGATTCATCGTTATTATAGTTCTTAAAATGATTCATGATTCATCGTTATTATAGTTCTTAAAATGATTCATGATTCATTTAGCTCTTCACTTTGATTCTCAAAGATTAATGATGATATTCCTGATTATTTATTGTTATAATTCATGCGCATGATCCGTAAATTAATAAAATCATGATTCTTCACTCGTATAATGATTTATCGTAATTCCCAACAATGAATGATCATGTTCATGATTCTTCACAAATCATGATTCATACGGACTTTTCATGATTACATTGAAGAATCATGGTTTTTTTTTCCTATGCGGCCACTTATTGGCTAATTTTAATGAAAATCATGAAGAATCATGACCGTGTATATGTTTCCTAGAGTATATTCGTATGTGGGAACTTTGAATTCTGATTTTGATATTTTATTGAACTATTATCCTTGTTATTCTGTTTTTCCGAACATTCTTTTCTTATTCTCTCATTTCATTTAGTCACCTGATTAAAATCTGCGAGAGGACACCGTAAAAAAATTAGTAATTAATCTGAATGAGCTTGTTCGCTTTAATGAAAAGAACAATAAAAAGACAAACATTCAGTGCACGTCATTGAGAAAAGAAGAATAAGGAAATTTTTTTTTTTTAATGATAGAACGATCATCTGGTTCATTTTTTCGTTCTTCACATGGAGAAGGCATCATTTTGGTAAAATCTAACAATTTACGTGTAGGAGGGAAATACTGATTCTGGCTTATGTAGGTTTTATGTCTTCAGTGATTAGATTGAATTTACTTAATAATAAATATGTAGATTGCTTCTATTACGCATGTGCAATGGCTTTAATTACTGACGAGTCAGTGAAAGGACAGACTTTGAACTTTCGTGGAACTACTCAGTACGATTTTATTGCTGATGTTTCTTGTTGAGTCCAAGAAAAGATCTTTTATTATTCAAGCAACACGAATAGAATTACATATTTCGATTTCCATATGAGATTTTGCAGAAACACTTTTTTTTTTTTTGCAGGGATAATACGGGAATCAGGAAAACTCAACGTTAATCAGAAACCTCAAATATGTAACCATTGGTTGAAAATCATTTACTTAATTTTTTTAATGATGCGAGTTTATCAGATTAGAGTTATGTCCAAGGACTGATCCTGGACATAAATACTTGAATCTGAAAACAAAAGGATGTTATATTAGATCAGGATTTCATAAACTGATTCCGTGCGAACTTCTACGAGTTCAAATCATAGAGATATTTTTAACGTTTATTAGATGGAGCTTATTGATTACTAATAAAGGCGATAATGGAAATTCATACACTGAAATATGTTAATTATTATTACTATTTGTATTTTCTTTATATTTTAAGTGACATATTCCAAAAATGCGCCGTGATTGCAGTTTACGAACTCAACCATGACTTCCGACATTAGTAATCTAACCTAACCTCCCCCACCCCATCCTCTTTTCACGACGAAGAATGAAATGTGGATTATTCATATAAATTAACGGGACTGCAGTAATCTGCTTGAAGAAATGAGGAACTGCTGTTCGGTTGATGATACCGGAAGGCTATCGTAACGAAGTGGGATATAACCGAAGAGCCATCGCTCGGTGGAAAAGAAGGCCGATACAGACAGCTTCACCCAAGAATTCTAACTTCGTCACCAAACCAACTAGTTCATGTTGTCTATTACAACCGGCTTTTTTATGTTTGTTTTAAATTAAAAAAAAGGATAACATTCGTATGCGATGATATCTCTTAAAATAGCCACTTTCATTCTTATCCGCATTGGATCTGCTGTCGTGATCACGTGCGTGTGAAAATCTATTATTAATTACAGTTATCATTAGACACACAAGGACTAAAGCTTTGTGTACATTTAGATGTACATGATGCTAAGTCTTATTTATTTTCTTACACGAAACTTGGTCCATCCATGTATATCATGTACATGTATTGACCGACTATATTCCTGTATGCAACTGTTGAGAATAAAGTCAACTTTTTTTTTGTAATTATTGTTGTCATTATTATTTTTTAAGTACACACAGGTCATCAGGACAAATTACTTGTGTAATAAGAAAGAAAAAAATCTACTTATTTCCTCCTATTCTTTACAAATTACTTAAACGGCACATTTGGTATTTCAACTTCATACATTAATGCATATTTTCCTGTATTCGATGCAGTTTTTCCTCTTTATTTTGCAATGTTTTTTTTTCTTTCTTATATGACGCTAATATTGTAATAATGATTATTGTATTATGAAAGTGAACATAATTGGATCGCATATTTTAAGTGATGAATTTTTGAAATAGACTAACATAGACTTAATCCCAATATCCAGAAAATATTGTTGAAAAGTAGAGTTAAACCATTACACTATATTTTAAGTATACTTACATCCAAAAATAGAGCAACATTCTTCTTCATTAAACTCTTCGTTATTCTGGTTTAAAAAAAAAAAGACAATAAAATCGACTGTGTTTATATCTCGTCCACAAATGCATTAGTTCCGTTTATTTATTAAGATATTAAAAGAACTCTTATGCTAATACTATTTGCTTCGAAATAGATGATTAAGCCATTTATTTTAAAACATGCATCGTGTTGTTTAGGAGGGGGGGGGGAGTCAGGAACAAGAATATTATCCAATATTTCCATTTGGCAATCATTAAATATGTAATACATATTAATTGTATACATTTCCGTAATGTCATCCGCATATTAAGAGTGTACATCATTATCCAACAATTGAATTTTATTGTAACCTCTCTGTAACACACCTCGAGCTTGGCATGTCATAAAAACACAACTGTTACTGTTCAAAGCATTCGCGTGCTAAACAGTGCGAGGATTCGGTGGCTGGCGTGAAATCTACAACGGGCTAAACGACAAGAAAGAGCTTAACGCTATTTAGAGAAACAGTGATAGGAGGTGGGATAGTTGAGGACGAGACCGGACGAAAGAGACGCAGGTTTTGTTATACTAAACACTTAATAAATACATTCGCACAATCTAGGGAGGAGGGTGTGTGTGTGGGGGGGGGAGGTTCATGTTTCGAACCATCATAGGGAGGAGTTGGGAATGTTACTGTCTTGTTAGCAATACCAGGTGGGTGGAAGTGTTTCCGAGAGAATGAGAGCGATCCTCAGGCACTAGTTAAAAGGCTGAGCGTTTATTTTTAGCGTTTTTGTTTTCGTTCAGGTTATAAGCCACCCGAATCCTATTGTAGAAACGTGAGTTGTTAACACAATGCTGGTTTTACAGGCGCAGTTAAAATGTGCAATTAGTTGGGTGGGCTCGAAAACTTCGATGACGTGGTTCTTCTTCGATGACTTTAGCTTTCGGATGAACTGGTGTTGGAACGTGTGTGTGTGTGTGTGTGTGTGTGTGTGTGTGTGTGTGTGTGTGTGTGTGCAGTGAACGGGTTATCAAAGAACAAAAAAATTCGATCCCTTGTAGGATGGTTATGATTTGCACACTTCTCGATGGAGAAATATCCACAGATGGCCAAGAAGCTGCTGAAAAAGAAGAAAATACAAGTATATGGCAAAGAAGAAGATGGTGATGAAGGTGGCTGTAGAAAACAGTGACGTAAAAGAAGGTAAACACTACATGTTGTCATCATCTGTGGTAGATAATGAATCCAGGAATAAATAAGAAGAAGATGAAGAGACAATTCTCGAGAAAATGTCACTGCTAACGGATTCGTTGCCTTTATGGATCTTCATGTCTTTCTTAATACGAAGTCGAGTTCTTTGTCGAAGAAAAGTGTGCCTGCTGATGAACTTATCTCTTAAGGTGAGTAATATTATTGCATATTAGTGACCAATGAGCTTACACTTGTTTCTCTGTAAAAACTTCTTTGTATGCAAAGGCCATTAACATTTAAGTTGCAAATGTCAATTTTAGTGCCACACAGTTTTCATTATTGTTATTATTAATTGTTCTGGTTTTGATAAGAAAAAATAACACCTGATCATTATTTTTTTATGCTGTAAAGTATTCAGGCTTAGTTATCGTATCTTATGATTTTGCATTGACATTACTTATGTGCTCGATGGTTCCACGTCTCTAACATAGCAAGCAAATCTACGAACACATTCTGACCTGATTACTGGCATGTAGCTTTTGTGTCAAGCTAGTCCACCCCATCCCTCCGAAATCGGACCGAGGGGGGGGTTGAATTTATTTTCGCAGTTGGTTCCTGATTACATGACACGTTTCTCATGGTAATTCACAAAATAGTCTTTTTTTTTTCAATGATGCTATCATGGGACAAAGACGCCAATCAAATACCTGCTTTATTTCTTACACCTTATAGCATAGAACAGGAGAATCGAAGGCGTGAGAGTATCTATTTACCATTCTAACAATCCATAGAAATGATAAAATACGAACATTGGATATTAACGTGTGTTACAAAGTCAATGCTATAGTTATTTTCACTCGACTAGGAAAAGAAACGGTGTAAAACTAGAAAGATCGAAGAGGAAATAGATTGTTTCAGAATAGGAAAACACATTATTTCCGAAGGGTTCTCCCCTTTCAGCGTCACTGAAATGCAAGAAATAAAAAGTTGTTTATATTTGTTGTATTTTTTTTTTTTTATGTTAAAAATATAACAATTGGAACAAGTTTTGGGACGATAAGTAGTTGAAACTTCAGTTGTGTGGAATCAATAGGGAAAATGACAAGGGTAGTCAGAAGAATCTAGAAAGGTCATGGACTATTGATAACGCCTACAGAACTCCATAGACAGTTTTTGCACGTGGCAATGCTCTCATTTCACTTCACGTGTTTCTTTCAATCATGTTCATTTCCTTAACAATATTTTTGAATTTTCTCCTGACCTTATTATTCCATCAAAAGCCTTCATATATTGTTCATTTCTTTCCTTACCATCTTTTGTCCCCGCTAAATATTTTCTCATATCAAATGCTCGATTAAGATTAATTGATTAGCTAAGGAAAATGTGTCCTTCTCTTAGAACAAAATGACTTGTTGATGTATTCAAACAGTGCAGGATCTGAATGACTGTTTTTTTCGCCGAATCATTTAATTTTTGAAGATTGCAATTAGGTTGAACAAGGATGAACATGCCGTAACAAAACGTTAAAAAAAATTTAAATTATATTTATTTCTGTATTTATTATTATTATTAGAAAGAGTTCATTCAGTAAAGGATCGTGAAAGAATCCAAATCCCTCACTTTTCACCACCCAAACCGTTATAGCTCATAGTGTACACACAATGGTTATATAGTGTGCAGAGCTTCAGGATTTGGTTTAGCTAATCTTGTTTAAATCCGGCTCTGTTCTCTAATTTTAGCTTGTTAGTTGTGTCCCATTTAGAAGCCTTAGAGGAGAAAAGGGAGGCTTAGAGCTTGCTTGATTCATGGGCTATGATACTGCAGCTTAAAGCTCCAACTGCCACCATATTATGTTTTTCTGGAATTACTACTCGGGAAAAAAAAGACAAAGAAAGAGAGAGCGAAGAGGACGTTTTAGATGTATGTTAAAACATGTTATT
This sequence comes from Typopeltis vanoorti, assembly GCF_054136105.1. Classification (NCBI taxonomy): domain Eukaryota; kingdom Metazoa; phylum Arthropoda; class Arachnida; order Uropygi; family Thelyphonidae; genus Typopeltis; species Typopeltis vanoorti. Next base: position 47,890,899 of record NC_143569.1, read on the forward strand.
TATTTGGTAATATAAGGTTTAATAATTTATAATGAAATTCTTAAGTTTTATAATGTATAATTGTCTATTTTAAGATTAAAGAATTTTTAAATAAAAATATCCAGTTCATTTGATTGAAATTGAGTTGAATCGATGATCTACCTCTTCGCTAAGTCACAACAGCTAAAACCTAACAATGGATTGGAATGTCCAAGTTCATGCCTTTATTCAACTAAATATATTCTCAAATTTTATATATGCATGGAATTTAGAAGTTTTACAATTGTGAAATCATAAAATAAAACACCGAAGTCGGGGAGAAAAAAATTTAAAACTTTATTAGAACCTGTAAGAAATCAAAGATGATTTTTCAATTTCCCATTATTCAGTTGTTAAAATAAGAAGATCAAGTTCACCTAGATTGTACCAAACAACGAGTAATCCAATCGAATAACTCTAAAATCCTTATAAGGACTGGCTTAAAGGGGAGAAGCAAGAATGCTTTTCATCTTCCCCGTTATCTCTAGAGGACAGTGTAGGGATAAGGTGTTATTGAGCTATTAAAGCTCTGATTATGGCAGGAGGGTAACAGCAATAGCCGAGCCTCAGTTAGAACTTCATTGGCTACAGTATTGCCATCCATTACCGACTATGTAAGTAAAGGTGAAATCTCAAAAAATCGGACGATCTCTAGGCCACTCTATAGTGGGCGAAAGACCGTCCATATCTCAGCGTTGGTTCCACTCAGTGACGGGCTCCCCCACCACTGAGCAGAACCGCTCAAATTCCGACGAAAATCATTCACCGACAAAGCCCCTCAGCGGGCCGTGCCGGAGAACACCTTCCCCGGAGACTCAAATTGCTCCCTTAAGGCAAAAACCTTAACAAAGCGAACTCAAAAACTCTCGAATCTCATCGCCCAAGGGGGGTAACAGCAACAGCCGAACCTCAGTCAAACTTCATTGGCACAGCATTGCCATCCATTACCCTCCAAGGGTATTAATCACCGCATCTTACGGTCGAAACCAACTCTAAAATCGCACACTACCGATTCCTTTATATAAAATGTATAATAGATCTAAAGAGGAGTATGCAAAAAATTGTTTTTAAACTAAATTTAAATTAATTATTAATGAAAGTTTTTTGTTATTTATAACGTAATATAGATCCCATTTAATTTCATAGTTAAATAAAGTTTTTATTTATTTTCAAAGTATATACCGCTTTTAAAACTGTAACAAGAGGATTCTTTACGATTTGAGATGTCCAACATCTTTGACCCCAGAAAATAAAAATATAAAATCGAGCCATAAAAGACTTGCGCGTACATGCAATTATACATCCACGAATTTTATGTAATTGTCTAATGTCTAATTTTATCTCCAATCTTGTTCTAATTTCTATGCTATTTGACAACCCATCAGTGGGTAAAACTTTCTTCACAATTTAGAAACGCCTTCATTTCTTAGAGGGGTAGTCCGACCTATAGGGTCATATTTTATAATGTTTTGGCCCTCATATGGCGAAGTAACCATTCTAATGTTGCGGAATGCTCAATTCAGATCATGTACGGAAAGCGAAAAGATACGCATCTATAAGAATTTCCGATCGCTTTTATTGGTTAGTAATTTTACGATTTTTTAAAATAAAATTCAAAATATATTGTTCCAAAAAACATTAGATGGGAATTGTACTGATTTTTACTATATAAGTTTTGGTTCGAAACCAAAATTTGGCTATTTAAAAAAAAAAAAAATCAGAATTTTCGATTGTTTTTCTAAAATTTTAGAGGAAATACCAAAAATTTCTAACGCAAATTAAATAATATACCAGATTTTTAAAATTGCAAATGGTGTTGCCTAAAAATCAACCAAAAAAATCCAACATTTTCAATCTAGAAATTCTTAAATTCATTTTTATTTTAAATTACTTGAAAGAAATTTCATTTATTACATTTTAATACAACTATATAATAAAAGTGTACAGTTTAACTAATTTTGTACCAATGTGAACCCCTTTAGACATTGAATTTCTTTTCAGCCGTGCTGTTCGATTGGTATAATAAGGATCCCCGTATTTAGTCTAGCCGATTTGCTGCTGGTCCCTCACTGAAGGAAGTGAACCTTGGATGAAAAATGTTCTTTCGTTCTCAACTGCTTCATCAGGAAACTCTTAGTGGTATGTATGAAATTATTATTATTATTTTATTTTTTTTCGTACCGTTTAGTTAAATCACCTCTGTGTATTGTACCGAACAATGGTTTTCAACCTATGGTCCATGATGTGTAACTGGGTGTTATGCTACACTATCTTTTACGGTAAACCATACAAGAACACAAAGCTAGGAGCCTTGAAGCGTAAAAATTGATGACAGCAAAAATTATATGTACTGTTCGACAAAGGGTAAAACCAGGAACTTTTATTTTCCATGGACAATTAAAAAAAAAAAAAAACTTTGAGCCATTAACATGGATGTACAAAGCCTGATTTTGGTTCTACAGCTCCAAGCTAACCTTAAGAAACGTATTTAGAGAACGTATTCCTTTACAACCGCTTCTTATTGTTCATAGCAAATACTTTATGAAATTCCACACACACACACACCACCTTTATATACCCCACACTAACAGAAACTTTGAATTTTCTTTTATAATGTGATTCTAATATTATTATATTAAATTATTAGAGGTGTATTTTTTAAATTTCAAAAATAACAAAATTAATATATTCAAAATATGTGTTGCATTATTGTTTGAGAGAAATGAAATAAATTACAGTAAAAACCTGTTAAGCATGGCGTCATGAATTGCAGTTTTGGGAACCATACTGCATTGAGTGCGCAAACGCACTCAATGCAGTATTTTTTTTTTATTTTTTTAACATTGAAGTGATAACATACAAAGGTCTTATTGGACGTGATTGCTCCACGGTCTTCTCTTGAACAGGACGAATTTTGATGATATTTGGTAGAGGAAATCATCACTAAAACTGAAGATAATTTTATTTTTGGTCAGTACTTGGATAATTTTTGTCCTTATCTTACACTTCCATTATACGAAATGGCCTACCAAAACTTCCAAGAACGAAGGACGTCATTCAAGTTTAGATTGGCAGTTTTGGATAAAAAGCTGTCTGATTTTATTCCATATGAGATCGACTTCAGATTTATTGAAATTGTACGTGGTGGGAATAGAATTTGAGACCAATGATGATTTTACGTATAACAATTGCGATTAATGGCGAAAGAAACCTCGCTCTTAAAGCCCAAAACACCGTAACTTTTTTTTTATTGTTTTAATTTGAATAACCTGCGAAATTGACTGTATACAGACAAATATATCGTATACTATAGACAGAGACGGATCTAATTTAAAGTATTCCTGTACCTTACACACAGTAAGTGATTTATTTTAAATTCATATTTCAAAGAAAAAACAAAAATCACGTATTTGAATTCATCTTCCGTGCTCTAAAGAGATGATGTCATCTTCCTCAGTGTGCAAATGAGGTTTGACCTTTCACACCGTGAAAGATCAAAGGTGTGACTCGACATGCCATTTTGCATCTCACACTTATGAAGATATGATTTCATATTTCGCAGGTGTGGTAAAGGAAGTTCGATTCAGGTTACCACCCTAAGAAAAATCTAGATTTTTATTCATTTCATAGGAATAATGAACTAGCTGTCCTTTATCACCCTCTACGATCTAAACTACGAACTATCAACTGTGTGTGTGTGTGTGTGAGAGAGAGAGAGAGAGAGCGATATAGTTGATTTCGTCCGACACTACCACCAGGCCAGAGGTCATTAACTGACCACTGATGTAAGCGGACGACATCGCTAACAGAGTTCGTTCCAGACGGGGGGGGGGATGCAAGCAGTAGAGAAACACATGTTAGGAACTTTAAAGTAATAAATCGAGGTAAGACGTTTCACCTCTGTGTTTGTCAAATGTTCGGAGTGTTTTTTCGGCCTTGAGAAACAGCACTCTTCGCCTACATCCTGTTTCAGACTCCCAAGCACGTGATTAGCATGCGTTCTTTACTGCGGGTTTAAACTTTCTCAGTTTTTCCTGGTTATCTTTTTTCTTTTTAATTTTTCCCTAGTTTCCTTACAAGATTACAGTGTGCCACCCTGTAATCTTATATCACGTTCACTTTCTAGTTTTATGACATCAGTTTTTATCTACTTAATCCTCGCTCCGTTAGGGGATCCCCCCCCCCCCCGTGTTCATCTTAAATAGGCAATGGACATAGTTCATTCATTTATTGAAAGTAGTGCCTGTTTATCAACATTGGCCATACCTCTATTTACAAAGACCTCCCCTATTGTGTGTTGTTGTGAATTGGCAATCTGATTGTACTCTCTTCGTCGACCGGGTAGTTGTCTGCGTGGGTGGACATACGTAATTGCAGATAGCTGCATTCGGAAACCTACCTGTTAAGCATCTTAAAGTTATACTTTAAACTATTTAAAAAATGACCTTACAACATACCCATTCAGATACTTATATTTGCCAGTATAAAAGTAGGTTTTATGTACGCAAATACCAAAGAAACAAGATGTTTATGAAATATAGGCATAATAATTATGGGTGAAGTAGTTCATAAGCGTTTTTTCTGTTAACCAAACCATATTCAACTGCCGTATTTACGGAACCGAGGAAATAGACAGCATTTTTATGACTTATCTGTGGTCAAAAAAAGCATCGGGTCATAAAAATAATAATAAGATATAGCCATCATTGACAAAATACAGCAAGAATAGAAATTTAATAGACACCCAGTGCATTTTGGTAACAACATTTTTTCGTCACAAACAAGTAAAATTTTTAAAAAAATTGTTATTCTATTACGGAAATGCAGATACGAGAGAAAATAACCCTAAAAAATTTGGAGATTTGGTCGCATAGTTTTCTGGAAATGTTTTATGTTTTTAAGAAAATTAAAAAAAAAATCTGTATCATACTAAGAGTGTATATTGGGAATATCACTTGGGTTGAATCCATTAATCTTTTCAGCTTATGTTAAATTTGTTTGTAGCACTTATGAATTGACATTTCATATACTAATATTTCTGAGGTACGGATGAAAGGGAACATGTGAACCGAATACAGCAATGAACATTGAAATACATCATTGTTAAAGAATCAATAGAATTTTTGATTTCATACTGAGATTTCTAACAATACATAACTGAGATTTCACTTATTATTATATACCTTTGTTATTATTCATAACAACGGTGTCCAAAGGCGTATATTTTTCTTTAGTTTTCAAATCTTTGATTAAAAAAAAGTACAGGGAAACTTTTTTTCTCGAACTGTATCCAAAAACACTCACAAAACTAATGGAGAATTAAGCCATCTTAATTGCTAATAACCTTTTACTAAATTAGAATGCAAAGTTGATAATCAATGCAAAATAAAAAAAAATATTTTTTTTTTTTCTTTCTCTCTTTCGCGGCCAATGTGATTGGTTTAGTGATTAGTTTCAGTAGCATCGAGGTCAAATACAGAAGCAACCACTTTACTGACTTCCAACCTTGGTTATCTAGCCACTATACCTGACTCTAATGATTGACTTTTTTTTTTCTTTATTTTTTTTTTTTCCTTCTCTCATATAGCGGAGTTCATTTAATAGATCAACTTCATGACATAGGTGGGAAGATTGCACGCTCTCACATCTTCGCAGTTGCTACGGATTCTCGGTTCGTGACCCGGCAGTCAACCATTGATCTTTTTTTACCCCCCAACTCCCTGTTTGGCGGAAATGACAGGAGGTTGCAAGGAGCGTTAATATCAATACAGCATTCATGATTATTTATGAAGCACTTTTCAATACTTCGTGTGTGCATACAATCTGATGATTGGGAGGTATATGAATACGGTTGATTTGTTTCACTCTCAGAAAGTGCTACGTTTAGACTCAATGGACTTAAAACATTGCAACCTAAACCACGATATTTACTTATAGGATGATTGAAAGATTTCAGACATTTAAAAAAATTTTAGGTGCATTTCCTATTTTAAGATTTTTTAGAATAATATTTGAAAATAATAGTTAATATTTGAATTTTTCGATTAAAAGTTAATTGTTTATTTAATGTTTTATAAGAATAATATTATTATTTTTAGTTTATTGGCATTTTACGAAGAAAATATTTAAAAAATATTTAATTTCAGTTATGTTGCTTGGCGCTGATATTATTATTCGAATCCGAACTAGATGCGAATGATTCCGAATGACTCTCTCTGTCATGTTGATTTGTAACAATGCAGAGCATTCATAGCCAAAGGGAAAACTCAACAAGTTTTGTGGAATATGATGCCATCATCTTCCAAATGCCAAACCCCGATTTTAATAAATGGCCCAGATGAGACTGAAGAACGAGAGGAGCCAATTCTAAGATAAAGACCGTATTCTACGGAGTGACTAACTGGAATTAGAAACGGTCGGCTTTTAACTATAATTATCATATGACGTCACTATACCATCGCTGTTACCGAAGTTGATACAAATTTTCCAGAAACATAAACACGGCAGTCCTGGCTATTATTTAGTTCCCGTACATTGAGGTCATGTGTTACCGGTCATTAGAAGCCAACTACGGCAGTCAAGGTCATGGCAATACCCCCCTCCCCCCGTTTCTACTTTGTCCAGGTGATGCTAGGGAAAGAGCCGTGGACCGTGAATCCTGGAGAACAACATATGGAAGGAAAGGAAGTGGATGGTGGGACGGATTGGGAGCATTTTTCCCATTCCGTAACTAAGGTGGCGCAGTTTGGCCCAGGACGTCCGGCTGGCGTTGGTTTTTAGCAGTTTTTCGTGGCTGGTTTCCTGTCACGTCCTTGTCACCATACACCAGACATCGAGGATGTGTTGACAACTGTGTACACACACACATACTGGAAAGAGACAGTCGCAGACGTGAGTTAACGAATAAGGCAAAAAGAATTGGAGCAAGCACGCGCGTGCGTAGTTGTATAATTACAGATAAGGGGAAAATTAAAGAAATACGTTAGTCATATTAAGTATATCACGTTTTAAGTTTACGTGAGCTCTCTAAAATAATGGGATTAAAAACAAATTTTGCAAAACTTTTACCTTACAGTAACACACATCTATTATTTATTATGATATTTTTTTTTTTGGCTAGATGGGCGAAGCAAGAATGCTTTTCATATTCCCCGTTATCTGTAGAGGACAATGTAAGGATAGGGTTTTATTGAGCTATTAAAGCTCTGATCATGGCAGGAGGGTAACAGCAATAGCCGAGCCTCAGTTAAAACTTCATTGGCATCCATTACCCTCCCTGGGTACCCATTTTAGTCGCCTCGTTCATGCATGGGCTATTCTTATTCTGGCCGCCACACGGGGATATATATATATATATATATATATATATATATATATAAAGGGAAGAAAAAAGTTCTTAAAAGAACTGGGCGATGGACTGAGTCCTTGACTCTTTATCCCGTGATCTGAATGAAGAAAATTTGTATGGATGGAGTGTTATTGAGCTAAAAGCTCTAGTCATGGCTGGGTAACGGCAATAGCCGAACCTCAGTTAAAACTTCATTGGCTACAGCATTGCCATTTGTTACGCTGGAAGTCCTAAAAAGAACTTTTTAGGACTTCCAGTCCTAAAAAGTTCTTTTTAGGACTGGAATATATACTCAAAGGTATATATACTCAACCGAGCAAGACCTCACATCCTTCTCTAAAGGGAAGAAAATTAAATAAGAACTCATTAATTTTTATTATTTTAATTAATGGAAGGTGTGTATAATAAATTGTATTAAAATATGAATAGTATGGTAAAATGATAAAATAATCAATTTTTTTTACTAAAAATAAAGGTTACAAGATAATTCAATAATAATAATTTTCAAAAATTTGTAAATTTACTGATTTTGCTATTCGAATTTATAATTTACTTTTTAGTCTCCAAAATACTAAACAATATTCGCCTAAGAAACCAGTCAGCAGTTGTCTATGACTTTGAACTTTTTTTCCCCTTATATTGTCGGTCATTTTGTCTGTTTGTCTTTTAACACTAATTCAGCCAGACTGCTTTCTGCACACAGCTTTTGCTTACGTGAGTTCAAACAGAAACAACGGACAGAAGCACACGCACGCACGCACGCACACACACATACAGACGTCAACGTTGAACGAGATCGGCTCTCCGCCGTCCGCGGGTTCTCTCGCGGCCTCATGAAGTGCGTGCAAGTCAGGCGTCGCTCGTGCGTGTCTGTAGCGTGACAGTCTCGGGCTTTGTAGGCCCGCCCTTCGCCCGCGCGCGCCAGCTTGCAGCTGTCGGGGCAGTTCCATTCCTTGACCCCCGCAAGGTCCGGTCAGTTGGTAAATTTCTCTGCATCGGGAACATCATTCTTCGTTCCGAGATGATTACTTTCCTTTCCCCCCATCCTCTTATTTCTCTACCCCCCCCCTCCCAAAGTTCCCAACCCGGTTTCCTCCCCTTATTCTACATCTCGCCAACAAAGCTGTTTTAGTGCTATTAAGGGGCTGGGTTGATGGCGTGGAAGTTAACCCCGCAACTGTTACCTCCATTTTGCCAATTTTAGGTTAATTTTTCTTCATTGGGGATAACTAGTTTCGTTGTTCGGCAATCTTCATTGCCCATGTGTCTCCCTCTGACGGTTTCCTGTCTTGTGGCTACAAAGTACGCCTAACTTCAACCAGTTCTGTAGTTACCAACAGGTGTCGTTAAGCGAACCTTTAATATACATATTAAGTCTTCAGTATAAGAGCAATATTGTCTACGGCAAATTTTACAATCGCAAAATGCGCCATCTAAAGGATGATAACAGAAACATCGAACTTTTATTTCAATATCTGTTCTTTAATGTGTTTGCAGTTTTTCGCATCTGAACATTATAATTACGACCTATAAGGAAATAGTGAATTGTATTCTCCGAAATGTTCCCATAAATCAATATTCACAACACGATCAATTAAAGCAAACAATTAAGGCCAACTACAGAATCTTTGTGAGAACAAAATTGTAAGGAGGAGCCTGACTTAACATTATTTTGACTCAAGCATTTTTAATATTAATTAAGCATATATCAACAATGCCCGTTTCCCACCAATAACATTTAATAGGAAAGTTATTCAAATCTTTTTCCCACTAAGAGGGAGTGGAAATATTCTTTTTTGTACAAAAGCCCAAATTTCCCAGACTTTTCCTGCAGGCACCAGCTGTTTTAATAATTTTCAAAATGGTCAATATTGCCGAACCTGTTTCGCCGAGTGATTATCTATTCACTCTCTAACAGGCTGCGGATTCGAACCAGTTGTGGGCATGAATGTTTTATGATTCTTCGGGTGAGAGATGAACTTCATCGTCCGGTTTGAGACCATCTCCTTGCTTATTAGAGGCCTGAAGAAGATCCATGATTGGTCTCTGGAGCAGGGTTTACGGGGCTATGTAAAAACAAATAAAATATATTTAAAAAATATAAAAAAATCTTCGTTTACGCACAGTACTAATATAATCTAGGTTCGCTACTTGTAGGTATGAGACACATTAAAATTTACATAGTTATCTTTTTTTTTTTTTTTTTGCCTTACTGTAAGTATATTATTTAGCTTGGAGACTTGCCCTTTAGAAAACTAGCTAACAAATTCATTTATTTTTTCCAGAAGCTATAGGTTTACTTGTGTTGCATTAGAGACGTGCAACAGCAATTGAAATACGAGAATGATTTTATTGTTATTATTATATTTGGGATTTTTCTACCCCTTTCCGTAACTCCTTGAAAAACAATAAACCCAAACTTAATGTTTATTTAAAAACTTAATGTCAACTATTAAAATTTCTATCAGTGCAACTTCTCTGTCTCTTCCATGACGCTCACCATTTACGGCCGACTCCCTCAGAAAAATAAAAAAAGAAAAAGTGAGCACACCTTTGGTTCTCATGTGTATTAAGTATCTGTCCAGCAGACACAAAAACTCCTTCTGTAAGCCTCGTCATATACACCAACACATACGAATAGTGACCGGACTATTCCCATTATCTAAAATATCTCCAACACGACCTGCTTTCCCCAACCTCAAAGGGCAACCCGCTTTCATTTGACTATGATGGATTAAGGAAGTTGCTGTTCTTAGTTGCTATAGATAGAGGAGATCCATTTAACAGGTTTGGTGTATACGAAGGTGTCATACAAGGCGAGGTTATCGAGATGAGACCCTTTCGGGGTCTTAATAACAAAATATAGTCCATCAGTAGTTCTCTTAAAGTAACTGTATATGGTAATCAAGAAAGAAAGAAAGCACAACAAGAAGAAATCCCTTGTGAATCGAATACAATCTCTTGAGAAAGGTTTTGAGAAGAGGTCAGCGCACTCTGATGTCGGGATTTTTTTTCCTTTTAAGGTTATGATTAATCTTATGGTATTTCAACGATATCACTAAATGATTGTCAGCAAGTAGATAAATGTTATGGGGGAATTAGGTTTGTTTGTTTTTTTTTCAGAAAAAAGGAAAATAAAAGTTTCAATATTCATATTTCTACTTGAAAAAAACATCAAAACACCGATTTGTACAGGTATATAAACCGAATTCCAGTACAGAAATCATCCAAGCGTCCGTCACTGGCTGTTTCCGGTGCCACTTCCGGTTTCAAATATTAACATAAATATAAATTCATGTTACAGCTGCCATGACAAATCCATGTAGTAGTTGGCTATTATGGTAAGACCACTAATTAAAATTAGTGCTAGTGAGAAAGCAATAGAAACCACAGATTTGTGTTACGGTGATAGCGTATTAACCTTAATATATGAATAGTGAGAGGTCACTGTTAATCGGATACTTGATCCTCCGGTAATATTTTGTTCATTTTTTTTTTTTAATTAATCAGTGCGGAATGTTTGCGTTATGGATAGCTATATACTTACAACTGGGTTGGGTATAAAGATCATCCATGTACTCGGTTTAGCAGTAGATCCAATCAAAATTCGATATATTTTTTGATTGTCAACTGTTAAGTGTCATTCTTTCTTGAAATAATTGAGGATAATATGTACATGAATAACATAATTTTTAACAATTGTTTATTATTACAATCGCTCTGTTATTATTATTATTATTCGTGACACCTCCAAGGATTCCGAAGACTCATCGCAGAAGGACACCTATTGTACAACTCTCCGTTTCCACCACTACACCGAACCTCTACTACCAATCAACAACATCGGCGCCATCTACTTCCCACCACCTCCACCACCACAGCTAGTATTTTTTGTCTGTAAATTGCGTGTGTTCTGAAGGGCCGATGTGTCTGTATGCGGGATGAAAAACCTGAGTTTCCGAGAGAAAAAACCCTCCTTATGAGATCGGCTAACTCACCTTCGATTGAAAAAGTCCACATAAAGATTCCGCCCGTCACGACGAGAATCGAACTTGAAGCTCAAGTTATTCTCAGATTTTAATTATACGCTTCAGCATTTAAAATTAATACTTGTTTTTAATGCCACAACATCGTAACATTTTTTCAGCCTGGAAGTGTATCAAATTTTGAAAGATCTTAGAAGAAGAGAGAGAGAGATTGAAGCAGTAGAAGAAGTAATCGTAAACCTTCTTTTTTTTATCTAGTTATAGGATAAAGTCTCATAGGAAGCCTTCCCACAGTTCCTTGCCCCAAATATAGGCATTCCATAGAAAGAACAGACGAAGAAGAGGAAAGATAAAACGAGAGACTGATAGTATCAGTAGTACTGAAAGGAGTTGGTTCTTTAAATTTATCCACTCATGGGATGTCTCATAGGAAGTTTCCCACAATTCCTTGGGCGGAATATAAGTTTTGAGTGTTTTGATATTCGCGTCCATTAAGCCAATCTAGCAAAACAAAACAAGTCGCGATTATTTAGACGTACCAGATTTTATTTTTCCTTACAATATGGGCCATCTTGACTGTTTATTCCTGAATAATGACATTTCTTATGTTTTTTTGGATATTTGCCAGCAGATGGAGCTGGTGAGAAAAGACATTATTATGAAAGGTAGTTTTTCTTTTGCTTGATCGTTTGATTAAGTGAAATCTTGGATAAGAAGCTGAATCTAAGAATTCTAACAGGCGCTTTATCATTAGTTGCATGTTGTTGTAGTAATACCCTTTTGTTTCGATTACAAACTGGGGTGTCTGTCAGTGGACTCCTAAGAGCTAATCCTGTGTGGCTGTGCCATCATATGGGATTGGCATGAAACCCATACCGTCTATTTTTAGTGGGTCTTTGCATCGTTTAAATGCGTTCTAATGTTTCGTTGTTTTCGCTATATTGGGCAAAAGGAAGACAAGCCTAGTTTAATAGATTACAGTCGTTCACAAATACATTTGGGACCGACACTAATCTTTCTCATCCTATTTAATACAGCGTATGAGCTTCCTCGTAAAATATCCATTTGCATGATTTGCCTGCTCCACACCACCTCCCTGTCACGCAACACACAAGATTTATCACTTTAGAAACATTTGCGAATTTCCTTTCGCTAATGGGCTATTTTGAGCCACGTGATTTGAAATTCCACACACGTCACCTAACTTTTAATCCTCAATGAACCTGCAATCAACTCTTAACATATGAATCTCTCTCTCTATCTACAATTCCTGCTTTGTTAATTATTCTTTCTGTCTATCTGTCCCTCTCTGCAATTCCTCCTTTGCTAATTATTCTTTCTGTCTCTTTACACGTTCTCTTTCAAATTCCGTTTTTTTTTATTATTCTTTCTATACACATGCTCTCTCTCTCTCTCTGTTTCTGTTTTCTTCTTCTCTTCTTTCTCTCTCTCTACTGCGTTATTTGTTTGCTGTTTATTCTTCTTCACACTTTTTCTATGTTCTTTCTCCCCTGTTCTCTTTATCTTTTTATCTATCTATATACATGCTTGATTTCCATCTATATTTACTTCTTCTTTCTCTTTCCATTCAAATATGGGTTCTAATTTTCTCTTTCTACTATTTATATGGTGTATGTTTCTTAATTTTCTATCTATATCTATCTATCTATTCTTTTTCTTTTACTACCTACGTGCACTATTTCTTTCTTTCTATCTGCCTAATTCGTTTGCTTTTTCCATGTGCTTACCACTTCTCTTCTATCATCGCCTTCTTCTCCATCTATTCTCTCTCTCTCTCTCTTTCCAACTACTTTTCTTCTTATCTAGTTTTCTCTTTATTCATCTCTCGCTCCTCTGTTTCTCACTACTGTCATCGTTCTCTTTCTCGTGTGTGTATTTAATTACTGTTCTTCTAGTTTTCCCTTTATCTATCCCTCTCTGATTTTTTTTCCTGTTCACTCTATTCACTACATGTTATTATACCTTCTATAAGTACATTTTATACTAGCAATAATTTTTCCCATCCAGTAATCACCATCTTGTTTTATTTGTTATGCTAATTATTGTAAGTTCTTCACCAAAGTGCCGAAAAAAGTTCCACACACAACAATTCCCACTTGCACTGTCCACAAAGGACAAAAAATAGTCAGAAAAGTAGAAAATGGAAGGGGGGGGAATTCTTGTAGGTGCATTTCCCCATCCCTAGACTAACAATAAACGGGAGCGAATATCTCTCCCATTCCCTAGCTAGCTTCCATAAAGGTTAAACCCACTCCCGAGTCGACTTTTTAAGTGCACCATATTTTTTCACGCGAATTTGGCCAGCAGTAGCAGACGAAAATTTGATTTCCTCTATCCGTGTAGAACATTATTTCTTCTTCAGCATATTCACCCAGGTGCCAATTCCCAGGCTAAGGTGGGCACGAGTTCTTCCCGTAGACCATCGGGTGTTTGAGCGAGTGAAAATGAGAGAGAGAGAGAGAGAGAGAGAGGTGGCTACTGAAGCAAAGCAGATGATGGCCGTTACTGTAAGACAAACCAGCTGTGCCTCGCTCATTCCTTCCCCCCCTGCCCCTGTCTTCGATCTCTAGTTAGATGCATCATCATTGAAAATACAGTAATTACAAAGCACCAAAATTACTCAAGTGTGGATTTCCCACTTCACATAAATTTCTCAGCGACTCTGTGGCTTTCCGAATAATGTTGAAGTTGCTTTATAAGTCACTCTTTTTTTTGCTTAGAGTTTCTTTGTCTTTTAGAATAGTTTATTTACCTTTTTAAGTCGCTTATAGGATTCTTGTGTTAGTTTGATTTTTTACCAATAGGAATACCAATTGGTCAACTTTCAGCCGATTTATTTTTAAAAATATCAGTTAAAGAGTCGATTTAAATTTTCCTTAAAACATTAAACAAAATATAGTTAAGTTGAAACAGTTATTATTCTTAATTAAAAACTTTCAATAATCAAAAATAATCAAAGAATTTTAAAATGATAAATAAATACTTCGTACACCTTTTTAATTTTAGAATAATATATCTATAGTTTGCATGAGTTTTCATTTATGTTTATTTATTTTTCATAATTATATTCACATAATTATGAATATATATAATAAATATGTTATTATATTATATGTTCTTTCTTGTTTCCACACACGTTTCAATTCTTTCGTTATAGCCATAACAGTTTCTAGCAATCTTCTCCAATTCAATCACATTACATATACACTAACACTAAAAAAGTAAAGTTTATCCATAAAAAAGAATTTTCCCTCACTGATTTTTTTCTCCTTTAAGATTGAGCTGGAAAATAAGCTTTTGCTGAAAGACGATGCAGTTCAACCTCTAGTTTATGAAATAATATATTTATGTATACATACTTGTGCAGACACATATATCGTTGACATCAATAGATGTTAATGGGAACTTATAGGAAGGTGGGAGGAACGGTTATTTTTGAACTACGAGAAAAAAAAAAAAAAAAAAGACAGTGAGGTAGAACAATTGGAGATCACATGACCTAATGCTGAAACAACAAACGTGTCGTCGGACAAGTGTGTTTCTACGAACGACATCAAAAGTATTGTGTGTACGGAGTACAGCTGAAGAAGCAAAACTTCCGGATGTTGTGAGGCTTCGAGATTCATTTGGGTGCTTCTCATTGCAACATCGCGTGACGAAACTCGTGCTATCGTCGTAATGCACCTTGATTGCTCAAATAGTTTGGTGGTTGCATGGACCGTTTAATAAGTTTTCTGTTTAATGTTCTCGATTACTCAATTATTGTGGTGTGTGGGGAGACATAACACAGGCAAAAGTGATCTAGGGCTGGGGGAGGGAGGGAGGACTCATTAAAGGGATTATATTGCCGAACATAGAAAGAAAGAAAGACCAATATGGACTATAAGACACGCACACACACAGAGAGAGAGAGAGAGAGAGAGAGAGAGAGAGAGAGTCGAAAAGAAAAGATACTACGACTAAAGAATAGCAAAAGAGAAAAACAGAACAAAACGGAAGAATCTCTAAAAGTACGATAACAAATCAGGAAGAAGAAGAAGATATAGCAAAACGAGAGAGAGAGAGAGAGAGAAGGTGATAATTAGAAAGAATAACATAAAACATTCTTTGGATGAGGGAAAGAATATGAATAAAAGAGAATAAAGATTAAATTTATTTATTTATTTCGTATGATGATACAACGACCGTGAGCCCCTTTTACGGGGAGGTACGGCACCATCTCAATCCCCCCTAATTTTATCCGGGCTCAGGACCGGCATAGCTGACGAATCAGGCCTATGACTGGTCTTACGTATTCCTGGCTGTAATCCGTATGTGTTCACTGGGCCGGTTTGCCTGTTCTGGGGGACGAAAAACCCGAGTTTCCGGTTGAAAAAAAACCCTCTACCTCCATATGAGACCAGCTAACTCACCTTTCGTCGAACGAGATCAGATAAAGGTTCCTCACGTCACGGATGGGAATCGAACCCAGGTCTTTCCGACCAAAGGGCTTCGTCTATACCGAACTGAGCTACGGAGATTTAACCGTCATTACTATTTAATCTATAAGATTAAATAGCAATGAAGAAAGAAATAATCAAATAGAATAATGAAGAGGGAAAAATAGTAAGATAGAATACCGAAGGAAAGATAGTGAGATAAAACAACAACACAGCAAGTATAGAAATATAGTAAGGTGAAGACATAATACAAAGAATAAAAGATAGCAAGAAGACAAAGCCACATAAAGACAGAGAGAGAGAGAGAGAGAGAGAGAGCGACGAAAAGAAAGAGAGAATATGAAAGTAATATGAATTAATAGAGAGAAAAAAATGATGCAAAAAGGTAAAGTTCAGAACGAGAGAGAGAAGGAAAGAAAATCAAAGATATGGTTGTGTAACACATAAAAGATAGAAAGAAAATTGGAATAATGAAACATGAATACGAAGAGATAATGGGGAAGAAGAAAGAAAAATTAACAGAACGATAGAATTATGATAGTGTAGGAAGAGAGAGAGAGAGTGTGTGTGTGTAGTAATGGAGGAC
Organism: Typopeltis vanoorti; assembly: GCF_054136105.1. NCBI lineage: Eukaryota > Metazoa > Arthropoda > Arachnida > Uropygi > Thelyphonidae > Typopeltis > Typopeltis vanoorti. Next base: position 47,907,297 of record NC_143569.1, read on the forward strand.
AGAAATGCTGGTTGAAGTCGCAATTATACCAATAATGAGTTGCCCATAAGGAAAACAGAGGAAAGAAATGGAATAATAGTCAGAGAAAACTACATGGCGAGAAGGGGGGGAGGTGAAGAAATAGTTAAATAGTTATTTAATGGCGAAAAACCGAGAAGACCAAACTCAGTCACTTGAACACGGAGATAACCGCATTCGGATTGCCACCAATGCCAAGACAGTGGAATGGAATAGTTTTCCTTAATTTTCGAAAGCATTCTGGAAATCAAAGGATACACGTGGGCGATAGAGAGAAGGGGGGAATGGATATAAAGAAAGAAAAATCGAAGTTCGGTAGTGCCTTAAATTGTATATGAAGAAATGGCCCCGATCACTAATCACCAACGCGTCACAAACTCCCTGCTTATTTTTTTTATTTTATTTTTTTCTGTCGGTTCAGCCAACCAGTTGTTGATTTTTGCCCTCCGCTCACTTAGTGAGGCTGTCGCAAGGATCATTGAACTATGGCTGATCAATCACATCCGTTGTCACAAGCGAAAAAACGCGAAGATTACCGAAGTTAGCCGACATCCACTGAATGCACTGGTGGATATCTACAAGAGGTAATGAAGAGTGGAGGACTATTGAGGTAAGAGAAACACCAATGTCTTCGTCCAACTTTTCACATCAGGCGATTTATTTTGCGCTCCGAAAGTTATTGGTTTTTATTTCTTTTCTTCAACTCTGCACTTCATATATTTATGAACCGGGAACTCCAGTTTCCATTTGTCTTTGGCGAAGTCTTAAAAAGATATGATTTTTTATTTTTTTTAGACAAGTTTAAAACTTTTATTGACAATGTCCTCTTTTTCTTGGGGGAGCGGGGGGGGGGGTTAGCAGTAAGGTCGGCGTTAATTATCGAGTTAAAATAGTGATGAGTTTTTGGAATATAGAAATCCTGTGATTACGGGAGGGAAAATGTAAATCGACAGAGGGATGTAAGAAACAGAACACAGAAAGCATCAAGGCGCAGAATTCTAAAAGGGAAAAAAAATGCAAAAAAAAAAAGCTAAAAGAAAAACTGAGGGAAACTGAAAACGAGAAAATGAAAAAACAAGAGAGAAAGAAAGAAGTGATACAGAGAGAGAGAGAGTTGTGAAAAAAGAGAAAAGAATCCGAAAAAAAGAAAGAAGCAATGAAATAGAAAAAAAAAGAGAGTTTGAAGGAGTAAATAAGAGAGGAGAGAGAAGAAAATATAGTAAAATAAAAAAAAAAAGAAAAAGTCGCATAGTAAAATGGAAAAAAAAATAGAAGGAGGAGGAAAATTAAAATAAAAAAGAAAGAAAAAGAGAAGTAACAAAAATGAATAGTAAAGTCAGAACAGAGAGAGGAAAGAAGACTATCACATCTTTCATATTAACGCTGAGTAAGTTGGCCTTGCATAAACCTACTTTTTGATGAGAGAAGATGGTTAATCCTATCTCCATAGGGTGAGAGGTCTCTCATGTTCCTTGGCTAGATCCTGTTTGGCAGGAACAAAAATAACCTGAGTTTTCTTAGGAAAAAAAAAAAAACACTACTCTCCCAAACTCACTTTCAATTGAAAAGTGTTTAAATATTCCTCGAGTTTTGTTTAGAATTCGAATCCTTTCGATTACAGAGCTTACCTAGAATGTGGGTACGGATGGATAAAACAAGAGAGACTCGAATCCTTCCAAATACGGGACATATCTCGACTGTGGTACGGATGCATAATAGAGAGCGCTAAGGTAAAAAGCAACAGATGAGAAAAGAAAGGCGAGAATGAAAGAGAGAGATTAAACACTAAATAAGGAACACCTTGAGATGTAACATGTTTTTGTTTCTGGATTTAACGCGATGTTTCTGATAATTTTCATTTTTAGAATATTTATTTGATACATCTTTACCAATCACAGCAATATGTTTAACTCCTAATCGAAGTAAGGTTGATCTTCCTGTAGATTTACAGTATGCTAATTCTCGACAAAAAAACAAACAAACTGAATACTCTGTTATAAATCACTTATAATTAAGTCCAGTTCTTGTCAGCAGAGCCACTTAGTCCCATATTTCGTTTTAGACCTGAACTAATTACTCAATATGTTTTATTCATGTATTTATTTATGTGAGATCGGGAGGTTATCATAGCAGTCGAACTACAGACAATATGGTGTTAGGCGTCAGGTAGTTGATAGCATGGAAATCACGCACTGGCTTAGAGCCAGCGACAAATGTACAGGTAACAGCAGACACTGACTGTATTGTGTCAACAAACCAGCACGATTACTCCGTATTCCAGTCGACCGGAAAATCATTCCACTCCCCATTCCCTTTTACACCATTCTTCCAATCAAAATTCAAAATTTTTACGAACAAGCATTTATAAAAATAAAAACATATATACAGAAAGAAAATAGTACGTGGATTACAAAATAAAAAGATGGAAATTATATTCTCTTTACTATTAGTCCTTATATAAGGACTAATAGTAAAGAGAATATTCGCTCTTAAAGGAGCGAAGCAAGAATGCTTTTCATTTTCCCCGTTATCTGTATCTGTAGAGGACAATGTAAGGGTAAGGTATTAAAAATCGAGCTATTAAAGCTCTGATCAGCAGGAGAGTAACAGCAATAGCCGAGCCTCAGTTAGAACTTCATTGGCTACAGCATTGCCTTCCTTTACCCTCCAAGGGTATTAATCCATTCGGTCTCCATTGATGCCTCTTTGCTATTAAAAATTCTCTAAAATTATTTATAAAAATATATACAGAAAGAAAATAGGTGGATTAGAAAATAAAAAGATAAAGATTATATTTCTTCTTGCTGTTAAAAATTCTTAAATACTTCTTTAACATATTAATATTTATACTGTATTTATTTATGAATCTTTCAGAAATTTTTTATAAATTTATAATAAATACAAATTTTCTTTGGAATAAGGAAGTATTAAAAATTTCGTTTATGAAAAGTCTAAATAGAAATATGAAAATTAACAAATGCGACTCCTCTTATTAAACACAATTATTACATATTCATGTAAGTCGTCCAGAATAACATGAGTGTCAAAAAATCTTACAAAATTAGAAAATGATTCAATCAGATCACCGCATGTTTCATCGTCCAAGCAACTATGAGAATCACTTGAATAATTTAACCAGCATTCTGTAATAGAAATAACCTCATCAACAGATATGGCGCCGCCTATCGACAAACACAGCAAACCCAACAGCATTGTTTTAGAAATTTACCACAATAATATTTTCATTCTCTCACTCTTCGCACAGGCACGCACACACGCGCACACACACACACACACACACACACACACACACACACACACACACACACACACACACACACACACACACACACACACGGTGACTTTCTTGTTTAGCCATGTTTTCTTTTATTTTCTCTTTTATTTCTTATCCTCTCGCTCGTAGTTTCCAAACTCTCGGTGTTCTCTGCAGGTGTGTGTTTCTGTTGCCAACTTCGGGCGCACGGTCTCCTAATGACCAAAAAGGTGGGAGCCGACACCTGCCTGCTACGGCAACATCTATACCCACTGCCCACTAGTGAGAATCGGTTAGGCTGGCGAGAAAGCGCCCGACACTTCGATTACGACCACAAATCTGATGAAATATTGCTATGTTCCAGGACAAGATGATATTCACACTATTTTTTTTTCTTTTTTTCCAAAGCCCGCTCCCACCCACACTCAAGAACGGACAATCATTAATAAATGTGGCTCCCCCTATCGTCAAACACTGCAAATAAGAAATTGCTTTTAAAAAATTCCATCAGACTCTATAAAGTCAATGATAATAACTTTCTCGTTAAGGTTTAGTTCTAAATATAAATTGCTAAGATGTTATTCTGCTTGAGAATTTTCTCTTACATATTACTGATCACAGTCTCATGTGTATTAGAAGCCCACAGTTTTCAAATAAGTTTATTGATTGCCAAATACACAAATGTTGGGTTTTGGTATGCTGTACTATGATAGGTATCCAAGCTTCGTTTCCATGGCTGTGCAGTGTTCCATTTATCGTGTACACGGGGTAGATATTGATATTTTATCTGGTTTAGAAGGCTTAAGGAAAGAAAGATGGAGGTGTGTTGACTCGGAATCCAAATTACCCTTTTCCATATGTGGATTGTACTGGTTTTTTTTTATTTTATTTTTTTATTGAAGGCGACGTAACAAGTGGAGAAAATGAGTTTATCGCTAAAGTTGTGGATCTTTTATATGCAAATTAAAACTACTATCGACTAGAACATATCAGGATTTCTTCAAGGTCGTTTAAAATTGGGTGTACTTCTATTTGAAGTTAAAACTTAATCGTGTTCTATAGCGAAGTTACTTTTTGCCTCCATTTTGCTTGTCGTTTTCTCTTTAAGTGAAACGATTATTGTAAAATTGTGCATCATCCCTTTAGAGGTATATATATATATATATATCAATTTGTGTAGCCAACTAATTACTAAATTAAACCACAGCATCAAATCAAATTATATCGTCATGTTTTGCAACACAACATGTATGGTTTTTTTTTTTTTTTCCCGCTAGATGGGTAAAGCAAGAATGCTTTTCATATTCCCCGTTATCTGTAGAAGAAAATGTATGTATGGAGAAGGTGTTATTGAGCTATAAGTTCTGATCATGGCGGGGTAACGGCAATAGCCGAGCATCAGTTAAAACTTCATTGGCTACGCATTGTCATCTGTTACCCTCTGGAAGAGGATTGCTCCTCTATTTCTTGTTTTCAAACCAAATGTGTATGGCCTTATCCTGATAAGGACTGGCTTAAAGGGGCCAAGCAAGAATGCTTTTCATCTCCCCGTTATCTGTGGAGGACAGTGCAGGGATAAGATGTTATTGCGCTATTAAAGCTCTGATCATGGCAGGAGGGTAACAGCAATAGCCGAGCCTCAGTTAGAACTTCATTGGCTACAGCACTGCCATCCATTACCTGTTGATTACCATTCACGGTCGATTAGTCCATCTCCCCCCCTATTCCCACATGGCACTTAACAGAGATATTTATTTACTAATAATATAAATAAAAGAAAAAGGTGTTTTCGGAAATATTACAAAAAAATCTTTAAACTCTTTACATTTTTCTAATCTTATAATATCTAATCTTTATGTATTCTTTTTATATAATATTTTATATAAATATATTTTGCATTATTTAAAAATACATCCAAATTTGTTTGTGATGACATCTTGCGTCAGTTATGATAATATAATTTACACTCTGTAAAAGGAAATTGTTTACAATTTTTCTGAAAGACACTTAGTCAAATGTAAATAAAAAAAAGCAAAATTAAATGAAATTCTGCATAGGCTGTGCAATAATGAAATTAATTTTTATTTTTGATATTTTTAATGCTCTCTCTTATTTTATCGAGTGCTGTTTGGAATAGAACTAATTTATATTACAAAATAGAGTGTAGGCGATCATTTATTTCAAAAGTGATTGAACGGTTATGAAATAAACCATCAGTCGGAATTGCCTTGATATTGCTCCCACAACACTCAAATAATATTAATAACTGCACATGAAAACTATTTTAAGTTTTGATGCATAAAATATTTGACCAATTTGTATAAAATAACAATGTATATTCATTTTTTCTCCCAACTTATAAATATAGCTGCGTAAAATTGCAGTCAATTTTTATCAACAACAACAAGTGACTATACACCAGAATTAAAATAATAAAAACAGAGAATGAAATGATTATCTGTTACGTGAAAAGTTATTTCAATTATATGATGCGGATTGATTTACTCAATCAAATACCTTTGGAGGGTAATGAATGGCAATGCTGAAACCAATGAAGTTCTAACTGAGGCTCGGCTATTGCTGTTACCCTCCTGCCATGATCACAGCTTTAATAGCTCAATAATGCCTTATCCCTACACTGTCCTGTACAGATAACGCGGAAGATGAAAAGCATTCTTGCTTCGCCCCTTTAAGCCAGTCCTTATAAGGAAGGATAAGAAAAGTTATTTCATGGTCGCTGGAGTGGAATAGGAAATCGACCGTGAGATGCGGTGATTGATTTTATATGAGATGCCCATATAGGGTAACGGATGGCAATGCTGAACCAATGAAGTTTAACTGAGGTTCGGCTGTTGCTGTTATCCTGGGTAAATGAGTTCGCTCTCTTAGGTTTTTTGCCCTAAGGGAGCACTTTGAGTCTCCGGGTAAAGTGTTCTCCGGCACTGCCCGCTGAGGGGTACTTGCCGGTGAATTATTTTCATCGGAATATAAGCGGTTCTGCTCAGTGGTCGGGGAGCCCGTCACTGAGTGGAACCAATGCTGAGATTAGGACGATCTTTCGCCCACTATGGAGTGGCCTAGAGATCGTCCGTATTTTTGAGATTTCACCTTTACTTACATAGTCGGTGATTAATACCCTGGGAGGGTAATGGATGGCAATGCTGTAGCCAATGAAGTTCTAACTGAGGCTCGGCTATTGCTGTTACTCTCCTGCCACAATCAGAGCTTTAATTGCACAATAACACCTTATCCCTAGTCTTGTACAGATAACGGGGAAGATGAAAAGCATTCTTGCTTCGCCCCTTTAAGCCAGTCCTTATAAGGACTATAAGGAAAAGTTATTTCATTTTATTTATATATTTATAATCATAAATATAAATATATCAGAACTAAAATGCATGTATAAACCAAATGTATATGGCCTTATATAGTCTTTGCTAAAATGTATATCAGCAGACTAAATCAAAAGACCAAAATGCATAAAATGTATATCAGAAGACCAAAATGCATATATATATTGCTGAAATGCAAGTTGGTAATAAATAAAAACAAAAAAAATAATAAATAAATATGCTATTAAATGCACGAAACTCATTTTTATGTTAAAATGAGGATTCAATAACAAAGAAAGTCAACTTTCCAGAGATATAATGAAGTGTAAAATATCTCTTCTTAATATCACTTCGTGTGCTGTAAAACAGAGACAATTTAAATAGACAAAACACATTACTGAGAAAGAAGCTAAGGTGGAAATTTTTTGTGATATCTTAATAAGGTTAAGGAGAAAGAGTTGGGTTGTTTAGCGTAAGATCGAGACGGCATAGGCCATGAGGCGTGTGTATTACGCTTGTCAGTTGCATGTGTTCACTGTCAGGTTATTTTATGATTTTTATTTTATTTTATTTTTTTTTTGGGGGGGGGTTAACTCTCGCGTCTTTGCTGTTACTCGAACTTTGATCTTTCAAACCAAAGGACAACCGTCTAGAATATCGAATCTTGATAAGTTTTTGTGATTCGCTTAGTTTATTTATAAATACTGAAACCACTATTAATTGCGATGATTTATTAAAATAACTTTTAGATTAATTCCTATGGTATTCAGCTAAATAAAGAGTGACGAAGTTTGGTAGTATTTATTCCCAAAATGCATTTTTTATCTTTCACATTAGTTGTGTAACATACATAGATTTCTTGAAATTAATAAATCTTTTTTTATTAAATACTTTTAGTGCTAAATATAAACTTATTATTGATATATATATATATATATATATATATATTTAATCATCTAATTCTGCATTTCAGGACATTCTTATTCAGTGTTATAATATTAGCCTCTAAGTGTTGGCCAAAAATAATAATTTCAAGCAAGAAAAATTCAAATCCTTCTCGGCCATATGCAAAATATGTCTGTCAATTTAATTTATAATATTTGCTAGAGATGCAGTAATTATCTTAAATTGCATAGGAAGTACTGGCTCATCGAAACTTAAATACTTGCTCGTGTAAAATCTCAAGGCTTAAATTTACTAAACGTCCATTATTACCTTTGGTGCTGTCAGTTTAACACGAGCTTCACTGGAATCTCATATGATTATCACATACAATTTACTAAAATAGATGTCGATTCTTCTAAAGGCACTTCTCTGCTAGGATTAATCCACATTCAATAGGAATCATTACAAACTTTTAGCCATGACCCAGAATCTGACATAAAGTTTGTAAATGACGTATTCATTCTTAAATATATTAATTCATGAAAAAAAAGCTGGCCAAAATAAGCCTCCGTAGCTCAGTCGGTATGAACGAAACCCTTTGGTCGGAAAGACCTGGGTTCGATTCCCGTCTATGACGTGAAGAACCTTTATCTGGTCTCTTTCGACTAAAGGTGAGTTAACCGGTCTCGGACGGAGGTAGAGGGTTTTTCAACCCTAAAAACAAAAAAAAACCCGGTCCCTTGAACACACACGGCTACAGTCATAAATATCTTACGGCAAGGAAGGCAACGGGAAACTGCCTTGCTCATAATCATCTCCCTAGTGTGGTAGCAAATAACTACCCCCCACCAGCAGTATGGCTGAGGGAATAGGATAGAATAGAATTATAAACGATGGAAGAGAGAGAAATTGTTTGATTGATATGTAATTCCTTTTTCTAGTTGTAGAATAGTACTCTATATCTTCTTGAACACAAGGAATAAGAAATATTCAAAAAATCCTTCTTGTCTTTATAAAAACATTGTTCACATAACAATTACAATTGATAATGATTGTGGTGATCAGAATAAAACGCGAAGCTTATATCTATGCATGAGTAAAACGTAAAAACTGAAGGAAAATCACCTCGCTATTTCTACAATTACAAATTAATTAATTTTTTTCATGCAATCTCTGAAGACTTGAGGGGGGGGTTAGTGTAATAATCTGTTTACAGTGTGGTTCATTAAAATACCGCAAATCTCCATGAGTAAAAAGAGGGGGGGGCAGGGGAGACTAGGATTGTCGGATGCTGACGGCGAATAACCGCACAAGTAAATGAACGAGGTTCAACAGGGGTCACTTGCTAAGGCGGCAACAGTGCGGTCAAATTGTTCGGAACGGCGACGGGGAGCAGGCCGTACGCCTTGCACGTACGGCGACGATGCGTGTCGGCGAAAGAGCAAGAAAAGACGGCGGCTGTTGGAACTGCGTCGGACCGTCCTGCTCTAGTGGATAGCTTCGCTCGCCTCCGCTTGCTTCCCGCTGAAGTGTGCCGTGTCTGGTTAATGGCGCACGGGCGATCCAGCCGCACCCGTAACAAACGGACGCACAAAACAGATTTTTGCCACGAGGGTCTGCAAAGCACCCAAGTGTGTTGAATACGCTGATATTGTCTTAAGTAACCGTTTTTCTTGTGTGGTCAGATTCCTCCCCCCTCCCCTCCCCCGCACTTGAATTCCGCTGAAGCATGGATCCAGCACTTCATCGAAAAAACGGGATGAGAAGGGGTTTAGTTCAAAAACAGAGAATGTGCGACACAATTTCTTTTTCTTTCTTTCTTCCCCCCCCCCCAGAAACACGTACTAAATCTGTCATTGCATACTTGCTGATGAAGTATTTTAAGTGTCCTCTTCCCCCCAGATTTTCTTTTCTTATAGCCAGTTTAGAAGGGTCTTTTTTTCTTTCTTTTCTTTTTTTTTTTTCCAGTAATTTCTGTGATCCATGAGTGAGCAAAGTGATTTGCATATGATTTTTGTTAACAAACTTTATTCTCTAGTCGGAGAGGCAGAATTAGACAAAAATGCTGAACTCTGATGCGCGTGGCAGTTCTAATAATTCCTCTCTTTTTTTTCTTTTTTTTTTTTTAATAATAAAAAACACACATAAAGGCTGTTGTAGGACTATAATATGTTAGCTCCCTCACACTTTAAGACAGAAAAATAAAGACATAATTTCAAATATTAGGGAAAAACCCGTACTACTGAACTGTAGTTAACCATCATGCTGGATATCTTTGGAGCCTCGTCACAGTGAGTGGACAGAGATCTTGTTAGTAATGAAGGTACTTTGATACGCATCTTCGGAAGAATTATGTAAGAATTGGAAAACGTCTAGAACCTCTATAGAAGTAACTGGTTAAAATTTCAAGATGTTATGAATCCAGAATTTATCTTTTTATATCATCATCATCATCATCAGTGATTCTAACAGCACACTTTAGCGCCCACGACCTTCCAAGTATCCCTGGAATTCATAAACTGTAATTCTAGGATAATGGTGATTAGCCCTCCCCCCGCCTACCTCATGCCTATGAGTACTCATATCACGTATGTTCTCCTAATTAATGGTTAATTTTTCCTGATTGTGGAATGAAAAACCCGAGTTTTGGGGAAGATAACCCTGCCTATAAGAACTCTCCGTAGACCGGCTAACTTAATTTGAAAGGACCTGATAAAGATTCTTCAGGTCCTAGACGGTATACGAACCCAGGTCTTTCCAACCTTCGTCTATACCGACTGAGCTGCAGAGGTTCTCATTCTTTCTGTACAGTTTTCGTGAGAATCAACAGATGATATACTTCCAAGACTGTAAATTTGAGTGTAGAACATATCTTCTGGAGGGAGTCAGCACGCTGATTTCGTGTGTGTGTGTGTGGGGGGGGATTCAGGAGGTGTTTTAATTATACTTCTGCTAGTTAGTTATTCACATGTGACGTCATTTTGATGCGGTATGGTCACTCTCGTATCTCAATGGGTTTTGGGAGTGAAGTCTTCTGCTTGAAGAAGTGGTAAGGTCGAAGATGTCGTTTCTACAAAGATATAGTACGACAAACACCCATACCCCTAACGGGAGTCGAACCCACACCTTGTCGGCTGGAGATGCTAACATTCGGCCATAGCTAACTGAAGTATATCGAAGCAACGTATTTTAATACATTTTCTCGATTTTTCGGGAAAAAAAAAGAGTCTATAAGGTAACGATCTATCAGTGAGGTTCACAAAGAACCAAACCGATTTATCCTCGAGTTTGTACTTCTCTTGTTTTTGTTATCCTTCAACAGTTATCCGAACAGTCAAGTAAATTCGGTATGAACACACATTGCAAAACTACTTACTTTTCTAATTCATTGTTGGGGAAAGATTTGTGAAAAGTTCGCGTGGCTTCTGGACAACCTTTGTAGTGTGAACAGCCTCATATAACTTACACGATATAAGAAAGCCACCCTGTTGTTCACAGGTGTGGTGAACAGCTATGAAACAAATTACCAGCGATTTCATGCACTCCCCCCCCCCTCTCCCTTAATCTTTCTTTCCCGCTGATATGTTTTTGAAACTAAATTGGACCATTTTACACGCTTGGTTTTTACCAAAGAATTATATCTCGTCATATTTTCACCTGTTCCCTATCCTAGTCATATATTAAAGCATTACTAGGTAAGATTTTTTTCACGTGAAAGCCATGTCGGAGTTGGCTGCTTCGAGGCCAAAGGTATGTCTAAGTGTTGGTGATGTCCGTACACACACACAAAGTAGGCTAAATCGTTGGCAACCAACTTTATGACTTTCGCGGACATTGCATCGATAAGGCTGGGCAATGAGAAGCATGCATAATCCCGCACCCATCTGGTGGGCTACCCACCAACTACATCGGTAGTGTCAGGAGTGAACATCGACTGTGGTTGTTGAGGGAGTAAGGGGTGGGGAGGGAAGTGAGATTCCGAAGCGATGAGGTGGTTGTCTTTTCAGATTGATTTAGCTCTCCCGTGACGACTGGTCTTAGAGAAAGCTGTTCAGGTCAAGCGCTGTTGCCTCGCATGCCGATGACAAGGAAGGTGGCAACTTGCGCAAGCTACAAGTCCACGGGTAGAGCAAGCTCGACGTGACACGATCCACCTAACACTGAACTTCCTTGGTAGGAGACTGTTTCCTTGTGTAACTGGGATGGTATCGGACAGGGTCGTGTAACCAATGTTCTATTTCGACACACAGACGAAAGGTAATAATAGTATGTCAATTTCTACAATTCGCATGTCATTTTTTAAAAGCTCAGAATTAAAATAATGTTTTCTAAATAAATGGGAGTTTTAAAATAAAAAAAAAGCACCGCATTTACATAAAAGAAACGGGATTTTTTTTACTTTATGTAAAATGCTGTAATTTAAATATTGTTAATATAATTTCATGGAATAAAAAAAAAATCTAAAAATATTTTTATTTATATCTGCAATAAGCAAAAAAAAAAAAAAAAACTTAAAAATTTAAAATGTTTCTACACCATTTTGATTTTATAAACTAGGACAATATAAATATATAACAATAAAAATTACAAACCTTGTTGGGTATGAATCAATCGACCGTGAGATGCGGTGATTGATTCATTTAATCCAATACCCTTGGAGGGTAATGGATGGCAATGCTGTAGCCAATGAAGTTCTAACTAAGGCTCGGCTATTGCTGTTACCCTCCTGTCATGATCAGAGCTTTAATAGCTCAATAACATCTTATCCCTACACTGTCCTCTACAGATAACGGGGAAGATGAAAAGCATTTTTGTTCGCCCCTTCAAGCCAGTCCTTATAAGGACTATATAAGGACTACAAACCTTGTTAACGATATGATTATTACGTATTTATGTGCATGTAAAGAGTTAGTATCATGATTTTCTTTTATTAATTTCTATTAACATCGAGATCTCTTTGAGCAACAGTAACAGCCTGCTCTGTGTTTCAAGCATGTTCTTTAATTTTTTTTCATTTCGCATCCTGATATTACCAGCCACAATAATATCTTAGCTTCGGTACAAGGCTAAACATTATTACGAAGATAGTGACAATTATGATCCTTAAAATAACAACAAAAAAAAAGCACTTTCCAATCTTGAGTGTTACAGGGTGCTGTACAACCATCAGCATGTGGTTGTACAAGCATTTTATTTATATTTATAGTGCTTTCACACAGGAAAGTTGCTTAATCTACAAAACACCAAAGTGTAGATATATCTATTCACGGGGTAGGTCTGCATGTTTTCAGGGATGAAAAACTCTTCATCTCCGTATAAGACCAGCTAACTCACCTTCAGTTAAAAAGCTCTGATAAAAGTTCCTCTCGTCACAGAATTCGAATGCAGGTCTTTGCGACCAAAGGATTCAACCAAACCAATTGAGCTACGAAGGTTCCATGACTTTGGTAAGCATCACTTAATAACAACAGGAAATGAGAGCTTACCATCCATCAGTTGCAAATTGTTTCCAGTCCAGTGGCTTTCCACTAGTCCAAAAGAAGTGAAAATCAGTCGGTGCAAGATCACGACTGTACAACCAACAGCTCACTCGAGGAATTTTGTGCACATCCAATGAGCTTTGACGCCCACTGCGTAGAAACTTTTCTATAGTCAAGACTGCCGCTAAACAACGTTCAGTTCACTAACCAATCACACAAATTCTTGTTGTTCGTGATAGTAGACGCGCTCCATAACTTGGGTCGTTGCTCTTCTTGATTACCAATCCTACTATTAGCCAAGGAACTAAGAAACAGGTCTCAGTTCATTTGGCAGGAACTAAGATCTAAGGAATCAAACTAAGAAATAGATCTTAATTTGGTTTCTCCAAACTAGACCTTGTTTCTTGACATGTGCAACGTACACTTTTACCAATTGGTGATTGATTTCCATACATGCGGCACCCCTAACATTCAGAAATCAGATGGCACTGCGCGTCTCTATTTATGATCGTACTCTCGTATTTCTGGTTGTCCTGCTATCTTATAATTGACGATGCACCCATATGGCGCTCATGCGATGCCATCTGTTGGTCGCATGAGGAAACAAATGCCACAAACGCTCTCTTCGTTTCCTTATATCTCTCTATGAATGTTACATTTTCACGTACAATGTTATGTTGCGTTATTTTTTTACGACACCTTCGTGCATTCGTCTTGACGTGATCACAACCAACTAGTTCTCTTCTACTATTTAAGAAAATTCCAGTAGATATATTTATGTTTTGCAATCATTTTCTCTTTAAAAGAAAACTAATCTATAAATATTAAATAAAAAATATTTTTATATGGTTATAATTTCTCTGATTATCAATGTTATTTCTTGTTTTTAAGAGTTTAAGACTGCTATCGTATTTGTGGCAAAACAACGGACACCGTCCCTCAGTAAATTAATCATTTATTTTTAAACTTAATTTTTTTGCTAATGTTTAAGATCAGCAAAGAAGTCATGAGATGCGTAATGTAACCCAATTATTGAAAAGTTCAATGGGGAGGGGAGTCACATTTAGTTCGAAAGACCTGGGTTTAAATCTTCACCAATTTTCTAAATATATTCGAGTAAACATGAGTTAACCGTTTGCAACTGGATCAGAAAGATTATTTTCCTCTTGCAAAATACGCGAATTTGTTTTCAAACACAAACTGCCAACTGTCGTAGTAGGAGGTCCAAGGTGTATCCGGAACGATGTACAGGTTCGAGTATTACATTTGTTTTCGTATCCCATCTACATATATAAAATACGCAATGTAGGTGGCAGCACTTTACAACAATATACTACATTACTAATTTTTTATTTTATTTATTCTGTCATACGATAATTTCATCCGATTTTTTTTGTTTCAGACTTATCAAAGAAACAATTAAGGTTAAGAAGCTAGTGTTATGTCTGTTAGTTAAATCTGTCCTGGACGGGATTCGTACCCAGGTGTTTCCAACCAAAGAGCATTGCCAATACTGACTTGACTACAAAGGCTCGACTTGACCATCACAGTTATTTGGGAGTCTCATTGTACTGTCAGGAGAGCATCTTGCCTTCAAATAAGATCGCAAAGATTTTAAATTCTTTCATACCACTTAATCTTTTATGATACATGACATTTGTAAAAACATGATGACGACTACAGCTTTTGTAACTGTCAGCAATTCTCCTTTCAGTCGTAGAGTGGCGCTGTATTCGCTAATTAAGTTAACGGCCATTCTGTGATCTCAAGACCTTATTGTTAAGTAGTATTGTCTTAAGATTGGTTGGTTATTCATATATGACGTCACTGGAAACTTTTAATCACTCCCATACCTCATAGGGTTATGGGGACTCGAAGCCTTCCACAGAGTTAGTAGAAATCAGAAACATCCGTGCCCATGGCGGGATTCGAGCGCTCCGCCTCTTGGCTCGAGAACGGCTACGCTAACCACTCGGCCAACCAGACCACCAGCTCTTAAGCTTAGTAAGGCTTAATTATTACATTCTTGTTTATGCATTTGTTTGTCTCTGTTTAAGTTTCAGATTAACATATTGTATATTAGATCATACGCATATCAGCTACTGAGTTAGAAACTTATATGTGAAATACTTGGTCACATGCGTCACTACGTGTTCCAGGCAACTATTCAAGAATGCTGCTGGTCAGTTATTGTCAAGTGTTGATCACAATGGAAAAAACAAAGGATCTTTCAGAGTTCAATAAAGGACATATTGTGAGTGCCCGTCTGGCTGCAGCCACCATTTTGAAACCAGCAGAGCTGACCGATTTCTCAAAAAGTCAGATATCCCGGATGTTTAATCAGTGGGAAAATAACTGATATTGCTTGTTTACGAGGCGAAACTGTGGTCCTAAGACAGACTGGCAGGAATGAGATCGTCGTCATCTGAAAAGGCTTGTACGGACAAACAGAGCTTCCTGTGTGTGTGTGTGTGTGTGCAGCAGTTGACCCACGAAATATTTAATAAAGGCTGTTCCCGACTCATACTCACCGAATGTGCGCAGAGAATTGAAGAAGACTGGTATTTACAGTCGCATGCCTACAGGGAAACCACAGATTTCTGCGAAATTTATAATTCAATATGTGTGTGTGTGTGTACCTATACATGCGTACCTTGTCTCGATCCTTATTACCTCGATAAAGACCTTCTAGTGAAAGTATAATTAAAACAGACATTGCAAATCATCCGCATAGTTGTCGAACAAAGAAAACTAGGAAGAAACTTTACATTTGAAAATAAAATAAAATAAAATTAATCGTTATAAGCCGAAAACTGATATCGAAAATAATATGAGTCGAATAAGACGTATTCCCAATTGAGTTTGTACAACTGGTTGACGAATACACAAAGCACAGTACAATAAAACAACTTCACATCATTAAAGGCTTATACTTTTATATCTTGACAGCAAAATAACCAAGTTACTGTACAGGAAGATAGATATAAATCTAAAGTATGCTACTATCTGCTAGTCAGTTCTTGGCGGTGTTCACTTGTTGAAGCCTAAACAAAGTGGTGATTTTTAAGGCAGTGGTGAGGGAAAGAGAGCTAGTCCCTAATGCTATTAAAGGATACATCGAAAGTTTCTTGTGTGGTGGGGGAAGGAGGGGATCCTAAACTTTGTAGTTAGGCTCTTGGTCAGCTCGTTCTCTGGATCTGGTTATGCAGACTTCAACAAACATCAGATTTTGCCAACAGTTAACATATGGAAACAAGATCATCGTAACCATTGTTCGTGTTATACTAGATATATCACAGCAGGTGTGCCCCGAAACTGAATGTTGTGGGATGGCATTATTACCAGTGCTTAGTCACATCTAGTGTTGTAGTTTATACACTGATAGGACTTTATAACCATGTGTGTGTGTCATTATTTCGCATCATCGCCAATCAAGTAGTTCCTAATATTAGTGGTTGAGATAAAAATGCTCAGAAAAACCAAATAACGAGGATTAAAAAATATAAATTAAAATTTTAATAATTTTATTTTTGTCTTAAAAGCATGATAATAATAATTCATTAGCAGAAATATTAAAAGTGAAAGAGACCCAAATATGTTCTGATGTACGAAGGTTGGACCAGGCAGTAAAACTTTCACGACGTTGGGGAACTCCGGTAAATAAAACTCGGAAACCAGTTTTAAATTTGCCGATCTGTCGACATGTATTTCAAGGCGAAAACCTAGATTTATATACGTTTTGTCCAATACAATATTGAGGTTTATTTATCTGTGAAACCAACTTAAATAAAGAGGTTCTGAGAACTCATCTTTCTGTTGTTCACTTAAATTAGTCTTAGCTTGCATGGATTAAACAATAGGATCATACCGTAAAGTTCTTAGCCGTCCTTAAACTGGAACCACTGGCTGCAAGAAAGGTAACCGATATATAGACTATTGAAGTCTTTCTTTTTTGTAAGTAGTTTTTTTAGTAATCTGAATTTTGCATGCTTTCAAAGACAACTTTAGGAAATAGACGTACAAACGTAACATTGTTATGCAATCGAGAAACAGTCATCAAAAACATATGATGTCATTGAAGACATCATACGATTTTGATGACTGTTTCTCGATTGCATAACATTACCTGGTGGTACTACACGGCATCTGTATAAATTCCAAATAATAAGTCTCAATAATCATCTGTTTTGAAAAATTAAACTGGATAGATTCAATATTTTTTAATGTGCTTCGTGGTTGGATTGTTGTAATTTAGTAAAAGCTTGAAATGGCTTATTAAAGCCTTCCAAATAATTTGATCCCTTGGTTACGATTCAAGGTACCATGCGATGGGACGACTTCATCATTCATTGAAGACTCTCGTAATAATAATTTTCCTTGGATTCATATGTTGTAAGTCCAGTCGTAGGAATGATGAGCTCTTGGGTATGGATTTCTAAGAATCAGCCAGTTTCTTAAGGTTCTGCGACATCGCACTAATAGCTTCATGATAGGATCAAAGGTGAGCGTTATGTCATGGCCTCAAAGTATTTTTGTATGAGTGTATAGGATTATAGCAGCATTTTGATGCGAATGAGATTCTGAAGTGGGATGGTCTATGAACATTATTTTTTTTTCTCCTAGGCAACTAAGAGTAGGGAACATGAATAGTGCAAATGTTTTTAGGCGCAAGTAATGTCATTGTCTGATGCGAAACCACCGTCCCGTATATTAAGGTCTAAAATGGCTTGATGAAGTTCCGTGCTTGATCTCTAACGTATAAGTGCCATGAAGGGGACCGTTAGTTTCTTGTATATGACAACACGAAGTAAAGTATTATCAGTTATGCATCATATAGTAAACTTGAATTCTGAATATCGATTATTCAAATATGAGACAATAATTGTCAACAGTTGTCAGTTTTCTATGTCTTGCAAATTGGGTTATATTTGAGGGATCGATCCCATCAATATAATACCACTAAACAGTTGACGTTAAGATGACTTATTCTCAGTCCAACTCTTTACTCACAATACAACAGGATCAAAGTATCTATCGAAGTCATCTTATCGCATGGTACGTTCGTTGGAAGGAAGGGCAGAGCCTACATGATATTTGGAAGGTCATGGTAAAACAATACACGTTTAACGGACTTAGGCTATAAAATAAATTTATATGTAGAAAGTACAACAATCATATCTCGAATTTGTGTGTGGGTAGTTTCTTTCTAATCTATACTCTTAGTGTGTTTGCAGGTCTATATCGAAGTACCAAGATTTCCTTGTCATTCATCTAAACACTCTTTCGTTGATCCCTTGATGTTAGCCACCGGTTAGATGTCTATTGCTGATTTTTGAATAATACTGATGTCGCAACGGATAAGCAATTGGTATGTCATTATAAAGTCTCCTTATATATATAATATTCCTTCGTTACACAGCTTATATTGTAGTATAAGACACATATTCCTATAGTGTACATCTGTATACTACAATGACACTTAATGGACTTTGAAAAGAGATGATGTCATACCATAGCAAAGCAGTGTCGATTCTTTGTTAACATAGTAGTACAGCGAACACTGTGTTACCTAAAATCAACCGTAGACAATATTTTTTACCTAATGAAAATGTGAGGACGCCCCTCTCAATTTAAACAAAAATGTCCTCTGGAACTTAACATCAAGGGATTAAATTGTGTTCGGAAGGAAGATATGGACGAGGAAATGATCAATCAGGAATTCAAAAGCTGAGAAATCCATTCTCTGTTTTGCATAAGCCAAATATTAAACCGTGGCAATGAACAGCGTAGATTATAGTGGTCTAAAGCATATTATGCTGGTGAGTGGAGCGTTGGATTTCAACGAGAAGTAACCAATCGCACCAAATCCTTTCTCGATAAGATGGGTAAGTGTGGATGAAGGATTTCGGTGAAACGCATATGCACGAGAGCATCATGCCAACAGTTCAATTCACTATTGGAGGTGAGCCTGCGTAGCTTAGCCGGTTTCGACGATTTTCTTCGCTTCCTAGACGCGATACGAACCAAGAAAAGATCTTGGTTTGTATCTCGTCTAGGACGCGAAGAACCTGAATATGAATTAGCTTTTCTCATACGGAAGTGGAGGGTTTTTTCTTTTCGGAAACGCTGGTTTTTCGTCCAGCAAACCTGCCAATAGAACACACGCAATCGACAGTCATAAGCTGTGCTTTATATTGGTTTGGGATGATGTTATACCTGCCCGTATGGGCCTCACGGCCCTTGTATCATCATCATCATACTCTAACTAGTGGAGGTGTTCTCCTCCGGATTTGTTTCTCCTGATGTGGCCTCTGGCCTTTTGTTGTAATAGTTGGAAAGATGAAAATCAACTGAAACGCAACAGTTTTGGTTAACGCAATATTCCAGACATTGCAGAAGTTTTACGGAACAGACTTCCGTCTCCTTCGACACCACAATTGCACCATAGTCATACTGGAAATACTATTGCGATATAGCTTAAAGAAAACAATGCGAGAATAACTTCACTAACCAACATAGAGTTTCGATATCTCAACCCAACTTTCCGATAAATTGGAACTTGTGATACTGACTTGACCATTGTCTAAGAATGGTACATGAAGGCGTGGTCATGTTGAAGGAAGGGTGATCCAAAAATACCTGACTCGTGCTGCGATGAAGAGTGAACTTAGGAGCGAAAGAAAAAGAAAAAAGTATGTTAGTGTTTGTTTTTGTCATTTCACCCTTAGTTCTAAAAATAATAAATACGAAGAAACGGTCGAATTATGTTTAATTTTAAGAAATAATCCCGAGAATTTTGAAAACTTATATAAAATAAAGATTTTTGTTCTCCATGAGCAGTTTATTTCATTCTAGAGTTATCCGGTAAGTGAACGTACTATGGATATATTTTTCTGTGTTTATCTCTTAAATATGGTCATTTATATTTTCCGTTAAAATATAAACAATGCGATTGTTCTACCTACTATACTTAACAAACGGTCCGGACACTGATGAGTGTATAAACATGCTTATAATACACGTCACAGGGGATTGTGGGCAACAGCTTGCAAACAATGTAGATCATGAAATATAACTCTGTTCTGTCTAAAATTAGTCACTTTTGTTCTCAAAATCACTTTATCATATGTTTACAGGAGTTTAAAAAATACCTGAAATTAGGCCAATCAGCTGATAAACCCCTCAGAATCCTTCGCAAGAGTCGAATCCAGGTGAAATTGGGAATACAGTTACTTCTTTCTCTCACTTGTAAATGCATTACTTAGTATATCTAAGTTTGTGTCACTTTCTCTTATAAATAATAGTGGAACTTATATTTTACTTAACATTCACCAGGATACACTGGGGAGTAGGGTTGACCACCTTATCCTGTGAACGGTTTGAGGTCTGATGATTAATAAACCCTCGACACCGCAAAGTAAAAAAGGGTAAAAGGAAGATGAGATGATCAAGTTAAATAAAATAGTTAAAGCCAGAGTAGGTAAACAACCCAATTCGATTTTAAAAAGTCCGTACAAGTACAAAAATATATTTTTTTGTACATGCGTAAACACACTGTCTTTTTTTTTCTATCTATACGAAAGTAAAAGCTCCGACTGATAGGATTTTTAGGAAACTGGTGATGAACTTATATCTAAAGTAACAGATACAGTTCCAAAAAGCAAGTTAATGTGATTGTTGTTTGATATTCGCATGTTTACGTAACAAAAGCTGTCAGGCAGGGGATCCAAACTTTAATTTCGATTTTTTTTTTTCTGGGAGGGGGGAAAGAACAGGTGAAGTTTTTGTCAGGAGATGTTTATTAATTTTGCGTTTAACATTTTTTTTATTATTATTATTTATTATTTAATAAGATTTATTTTGAATTGTGTATTTTCATTTTTTATAACTAAAATGTTCGCCACTTCTATGAAGGAAATGCATTGTCTGTATAGGATGTTCGAATGAAAATCCTGAAGTTACGAAACGAAATACTTTCAGTCATATTATTACCGGCTAAATTCCTCTCGTACTAGGACAGGGACGAATCTACCCTCCAGGACTTCCAGCCAGGTATTTGTTTATGCTACTCCCACCCACGAAAGTTTGTAAATGTAGTACATTAGTACCATGGGTGGGGATAAGATTTTTTTTTCTATTTTTTATTTAATTTTGACTAATCTCAAAATCGTACACTTAGAGACCAAACGTGGAACTTTTTCAAGTCACGAAAAGAAGAAGAAATTCGTCTTCCGTTTAAAAATAATTACAAACATCCATGGCGCGGGATTCGAACCCCCAGCCTGTTGGATAGAGAGATACGCTAACCACTCCAGTAGCAACGACTGCCTGTACTTAACATTCGGAATGGGAATGTTCAAAACTTTAACATTAAAAAAAAAAAAAAATTAACTCCAGAGAGAGAGAGAGAGAGAGAGAGAGAGATGGAACGATTGTTTAAATCCATTAAATTCTATCTGGACGAAATACACATGTATACTTGTATGTAGAGTTCTCTTCAACTCTCACAGCGTGTAGAAAGGGGTGGGGGTGAGAGAAAAAAAAGAAAAAACCAATCCGACAACTACGGATGTGTTAGAGCTATGAACGCTATCAGCTTTGTAACCAGGTTTAGATCAAATCGCCAACCCAACATAGCAAGCTAGCGTTTCCTGCTGCCGTTGTTATTCCCCCTCCCTCCCTCGTTCCCCCAACACTGTGTATATCCGTACAGCCCGAGCTACAACACACACACACACACACACACACACCGAGAGCAGAGTCGGCATAGGGCCATCAATTATTTCACACCTAGGGAAATTCCGGGAAATAAAATGAAAAGAGTGGTTTTGCTTCACAGGAGGACGAACTACGTCCTGACGCCAGAGTAAACGGGGGTGGGACTCATTAAAGGAAATAGTGGTGCGGGTGACACGTCCGCGTGCCGTATTTAGGAAGGAATGATGGTGTTGGACGGGGGTGTGTGTGTGGGGGGAGAGAAATGCAACAATTAAGCCTAATTCACTTGATTAATCGCGATAATGGTCCAAGTTAGACTTGGAGGTTTTTGCGTATGGCTTTGAACGTTCACGGTCTTCGTGTCAGGCTGTCAGACCTCGGCACCAGCACGATTACGGCATTGATCTAAAGCGACAAACCTAGAAAAAGTTTTAAAATAATTACTACTTATTAGACTTTTAAATCTTCGCACTTTGCATTTCTTATGCAAATTATCTCTTTAATGTATTTTTTTATTCACACCTAGGTTTTTGGATTTTTTTGTTGATAAATTAAGAAAAACTGTATTAGATAAAAATTATCTATATAAATATTTTGTATAATATATAATATACTTAATTATATTTAATATCTTGAAAAATATCCTACACTAATAAAAAGTAATAATAATTTAATTACAACACCATTTATTTTTATTTATAGAGTCTTATATAAGAAAGAATGGCAGTACTTTTTTTTAATTTATTTAAAATATATTTGAAGTATAATTGTGTAATCATTTACATGTTTGTATACCTATTTGTGTTTTATTTTATGTATGTATATATATATTTGTTTGTTCTTATAATCATTTATGTATTATATTATGTATTGTGTAATCATTTACATGTTTGTATACCTATTTGTGTTTTATGTATATGTATATATATATTTGTTTGTTCTTATAATCATTTATGTATTATATTATATTATATTATATATACATTTCTATGTTATTTCTGTCTATTTTTTTTTTTCTGTTATATCAATCCCACGAGAGCTCCCAAAATCTATAAAACAACAGCAGTGTCGTGTGTGGGGGCAGTAGTTAGGAAGACAGACTATTAATGTGCTTCTTGAAGAGCTGGAGGTTGTATTCATTTGGGGGAAGTTGTATGGAGAAGGATGTTCCAAGGAAAAGAGAGGTAAATGGGATGAAGGAAGAAGTTGGTATGATATGGTCAGAGTTGATCTGTCCGTGGATGTTGACCAGCGACTGCTTGCGTTTTTTAAATGTTTTAAAGGAAAGAGGACAGGCATAAAAGTACATGTAAAAATGGATATACAGGGTGTTCGGGATAAATTTGACATATTTATAATTAATTATATTTTTCCGTAAGTTACATGTATTAACACACACTTCTCTTCATTTAAAAGTTTGGACCCTTCTTCATTCATATACAAGATGTCAGAAAGGATGGATAGCTGGAACCCACCTGAATCATGGAAGAGAATAACTTGTATCATGATGATTCGTGCCCGCCATCAAAATAAGGATATTACGACTGCTGCCCAATGCTCCCTGAATACAGTAAAAACAATCAGGCATGAACTAGAGACTTGCAATGGTGACTACGAGGATGTAGCAAGAAGAAAGATCCCTAGCAGACGATCTGATTGCGTTCGTACAGCAGAATTCCTCGCAAATCTGCAGGAACAGGTGTTGAAGAACCCTGGCATTGGAATTCGGGCTTTGTTCGTGGAGTTGCTAACTGTAGTCAAGCCCTGGATAACAAGGGTAGCCAATGGTAGGCCGTATGTATGGCAGCAGGATTCGGCCCCTTGCCACACCTCTGGGAAAAGTCAAAAATGGTTGTCTGAAAATTTCTACGACTTCACCAGTCCAAATGTTTGGCCTCCAAACTCCCCAGACCTTAACCCCATGGATTATTTTGTATGGGGCGCAGTTGAAAAAGACACCAATCGCACTTCCAGTAATACAAAAGCCCAGTTAATGGATAAAATTAAAACAGTTTTTGTGGCCCTTCCCAGGGAGACTGTAGCATCAGCTTGTTCGAGGTTCCGAAGCAGAATTGAAGCTGTGATCGATGCTAATGGTGGTTATTTTGAGTAAATCTTGTTGATAGTATTGTAATTAACTCTGCCTGTAATGTTTTTTTGTCAATTCATTAAATTTAATAGATACAAAGAAGATTTTCTTTTTCCTTACGAAACTGTCAAATTTATCCCGAACACCCTGTAATTTGAGGATTACAAAGAGGAGAGAGAGAGTAGTCATTCATGTATTGTAGGAAGAATGTCAGGGATATCTTCTCAGCATTGATAAAGCAATCTGGTTAGAGGAAATCGTCTACACGACACACAGTGAACAGCCAGAGAGGAAATTAGCAACTACCATCAAGGATAGAAGGTGAAACATAACATAAGAGGGAAATTGGTAAAAAAAATTTAAAAAAATTTCCGTCATACTCGGTGAAATACCTTAAAATTAGCAAGCGCAACCACTTGAGTTGCTCCAAATGTTTCCATGGGTTGTGTCCAAAGATGGATTAGGTTAGCGAGGATGTCTGTTGTAGAATGTGAATGGCGTACGTACTTGAGTTCATAACTAACTGATGAATTTCCAGGTAGTGAAAAAAAATGAAGGCTTGCCTCCATGCTGTTAGGTAGATGCAAGATGAGGATGCCAGCTTATATAAGATTATTTCAGTTATTTGATAGGTGGATCCGGAAACTAGAAACAGTAATCAGTAGAAATCCTAGCGCTCATCCTAACTGATGCCCAGATGGTGTCATAGGACGTGAGGTTGAGATTGAATAGACGAAAGTTGACCTGTAGAGAGTAAACACGGACGACGTTATGATCGAGATTGCAGGAGGATAGCACACATCTACAGTGTATTTGAAGGGAGAACTGGTTAAGAAAAAAGTCCACTGTATTTGGAGGAAAACACATGATTCGCCCTTCTCGCGGAACGCTAATGTTGCTGGGATAGCTGAAGAGAAGTGCAATTATAAAGAGGATTCCATCTTGGGCTCATACCTGGAATACCTAGACTCTAGTCCAAACATAGCCCGTCAGCGTAAGTACAGGCAGATCAGGGTTCTTCCTAACACGTTACAGTCAAATTCGGAGCCGTGTGCTATCCAAACCGACTTGAGGATGTTTAACTGCCATACCTTCGAATGGAGGAGGTGCTGGTTCCCTAATTAATTAATGGGTTGTACTGGGGATGAGAAACTGGAGATTCTACTTTTGAGTAAAAACATGGCAGTGGCTTCTTCACGAATATAAGCAGGGCGATGAAAGCCATCTAGTGTGTCTGCTTGGCATTACTTCCAACTAGAGAAGATATGCTTATAAACACTTCGCCAGAGTCTCGTTTATGGAAACAGGCTGCACCGCATAAAGTAATTATGACCTTTTGTATATTGTAGACGTTATTTAAAATGAAATAAGAAATTTG
Source organism: Typopeltis vanoorti (assembly GCF_054136105.1). Classification (NCBI taxonomy): domain Eukaryota; kingdom Metazoa; phylum Arthropoda; class Arachnida; order Uropygi; family Thelyphonidae; genus Typopeltis; species Typopeltis vanoorti. Next base: position 47,932,471 of record NC_143569.1, read on the forward strand.
TGATCTCAGAGCAGCGGACTGATGGATTATTGTTACTGTGTCCCCATAGTGGAAAAGATAAGTGGGTGAGTCTCGTAAATCATGGTAGTACTATATGGTGCCAATCTAGTTCCCATTCTTCGAGTTGCATTTTTTTTTTTACTCGCAGAAGGTAAAAAATCCAAAGAAAAGTTCTGCTGCCTCCGCATGAGAATTGCTATTATTTTTCTAGTTGAACAGCTGTTATAAAGGTCCTTTGTGTCATCACCAGGAACGCGAATCCGGGACTTTTTCCAACACGATTAAACTACGAAGGCTCCGAATTAGTAGGCGTTTATTTGGATCCAAATAACCCTTTCTAAAGTGAAATTCTATTCGAAAATATTTTGAAAACATAGAGAGAGAGAGAGAGATTATACATCATAAGGCCTTTGTTGACTACTTCATATACTTTTTTTAAAAATTCAAATATTAGTTACAGGTCTATAAATGGCATATAATTGGATGATTTATCAAGTTTATATAAATATTTACCATTTATAGCATGTAAAATATTTTCAAATTGTAAAACCCTTTGAGAACTAGGTCATTGGCTTTCATGAATGCAATTACGTGCATTGCATTTTTATTTTTTTATTATTATTATTTTTAATTAATTAATTTTTTTTTTTTTTTGGCATAATCCGGAAACTCTACTCTAGAAATCAAGAACAGAACTTTTTCTGGCCACTTTAAGTCTCACACAGGATAATGAAATTCATCTTCCACCTAAAGACAATCACAAAAAAAAAAAAAAAAAAAATCCATGTCCACAACGGGATTCGCAGTCTGGTTGGATAGTGGGGGTGGGTACGTTAACCTCTCGGCCAAACAAGCCGTCTTGGTTGATAGGAAAACAAAAACTCAATCTACCGTGGAGAATGATTATAAAACATTAATTCTATAGCTTAGGACGAACAAATATAAAGAATAAAACCAAATGAAGAACCGACAAGAAACATGCCAAAATTTATTAAGAATTATAGATCTTAGAATTACCCTTGAAATTCGATCAAATGAACAGGGGAAAAAATTAAATAGTTCGCTAACCAAAAAATATTTATATATGTAACACATTAAATTGGCTTTACATTATTTAAAATAATAATAAACCCTTTGAAATGGACTTTTCTTAGAGGCCACAATCGTCTTTTGTAGTTCATCTCACTGCTATTTATTCGATCTGATCATCGTGACAAGAATAAAATGAAAACAAACATAAAATATGATAAAATCATAAATAAATAAAAAGCCTGAATTGAAGCATATTAGACAGTAAGACATCACTCCTGTATGAATATATCAATTAGACAGTAAAGTTCTTAAAAGAACTGGGAGATGGACTGAGTCCTTGACTCTTTATCCCGTCATCTGAATGAAGAAAATCTGTGTGGATGGAGTGTTGTTGAGCTAAAAAGCTCTAGTCATGGCTGGGAAACGGCAATAGCCGAGCCTCAGTTAAAACTTCATTGGCAACAGCATTGCCAAATCCTAAAAAGGACTCTACGATATGATATCTGTTCATTGTCGGTTACGATGCCCAAGAGTGGTAGGAAAGCTCTGATCATGGCAGGAGAGTAACAGCAATAGCCGAGCCTCAGTTAGAACTTCATTAGCTACAGCATTGTTACCCATTACCCTCCAAGGATATTGGATTGAATGAATCAATCCAATGAATAGACAATAAAGTGACAATGTATTGAAGATGAAAGTGAGAGATGAATTTTATTATCTGGTGTGAGAACATCACATTATTTATTAAAGGCATAATTTATCTTTAAAGAGTTTGATATTTAGTTTTGAGAGTATAATTTTTGGCGAATGTAAAATATAAATAAAAATAATGAAAAATATAAAAATAATTTTTAAAAGTTAGAAAAATCCACAATACGAATATTCTTTAGGTTGACAAAAAAACCTTTTTTGGGTGGCAGCCACGTAAAAAAACATTGTAATGGAACGAATTACTTTCTTTGATTTAAAGGTGACAGTACACAGAGCTCTGGAATAGCAAGACAAAACGAAAACATGTGTAACTGACCTATGAGATTGTTCCCTTACTAAGGTACACACACACACATATGGAACGTGTGACGACTAATTATATATTAAACCGTGCGCTTTTTTTTTTATTATTTACTACTCTGTTATTGTGTACGTTTAATACTAAATAATTCATCAGCTTGGATCCAGCGACGTGTTTCCATCTGACTTGGTCTGCAGGTCGATTACCTACAAGCGAATGCACGGTTCTATTCTACATTCTTAGTCACGAGAGTTTAGTTACGACTGCTGAATTTAGTCCATTTGGATTCATGAAAGGTACTTGCATAAGACTGCTCTCGGGGAAGCACTCTTTAAAGGGGAAGTAGACAACTATTTTTGACTGTTAGTATACATCAAGTTTATTTTAATGTAACTTGCCTTCAGTGGTTTGAAAAATGCAGAGCATGCGCAATTAGCTTCTACACTAAACCCTCTTTTATGTGTCTATGCATTCTTGTTCTTCCCCCCCCCCTCTTCGCCTTCATCCCAATGCATAACATAAACAAACAACTTTTCTAACCTTTCCTCCCTTACATAATCAATTTTTTATTTGTTTCTTTCTTTTTCAGACTTATACACCTTGCTCCTTGTCAACCCTTTCGTTGCCCAGAGCGTCCGGCAGCCCCCGTCATGACGTCGCCAGTGCCAGCAACATCGATGATTCTGACAGCATATGGCTGTCGCCAGACGTTGAGTTCACGCCCCTGATGGCACCGACAACAATCGCAGTTTATGTTAGATGGCTTTTATTCTGCCTCGTTTTGTACCACGGCCTAGTTACTGCTTGTGCGTGTATGTGTGTAGTGCGAAAAACGATCATGCCTACCTTTAGTGGAATAAGATATACAGCAATGTACCCTTCCATAAAAAGTTAGGCTTAACTATTATAACGAATGAAGTTCGTCTCAATTTATATATTCTCTGATGTATTAAAAACTATTGGAATTCCACATCCCGTATTAAGACAGAGCTACGTAATTACTAATCTTTATATGGTTATTTTTAGGAGAAATTAATATATTTCTCATATATGCTCTTAATATTATTTTTCTGTTTATTTCAAATTTTTAATGAATAATGAATATCCTACCCTACCACTCTTGGGCATCGTAACGAAATGTTATCCTTATAAGGACTGGCTTAAAGGGGCGAAGCAAGAATGCTTTTCATCTTCCCGTTATCTGTAGAGGACGGTGTAGGGATAAGGTGTTATTGAGCTATTAAAGCTCTGATCATGGCAGGAGGGTAACAGCAATAGCCTAGCCTCAGTTAGAGCGTCACTGGCTACAGCATTGCCATCCATTACCCTCCAAGGGTATTGGATTTTGGATTGAATGAATCAGTCACCGCATCTGACGGTCAATTGATTTCACCATTCAATCCCCTTCCGAAATGTTATAAAGCTTACCTCTGCTTTTTAAGTCTTATGATATTAAAAAATAAAAGGTGTGTTCTTTATTTTTATAATTTTAAGAAATAATTAAAGTATTTGAAAAGATTTTTCAAATACTTTACCGTTATATTAATGTTGTATTATTATTTCTAAAAAACAGAATAAATTATTTAGATAAATAGAATAAAAAAGTATGCATGTCTTGTATAATTATAATAAATATACGTAACGAACATTTGCCCCATGAGTCAGTTTTTCTACATTCTCTTCTAAGCCACGTCTCTCTTTCTTTCTTTCTTTTTTTTTTTTTTTTTTAATAACAAATCCTGAATTAAGCAATAATTTACAAATAATTATTAATAAAAATTATTTTAAAAATTCAGTTATTTTAGATAATATATATATATTTTTAGAACTGATGTTTTAAGATAATATTAGTTTGAAATGAATTGTGGCTCTGTAGTTGAGAATACGAATTTCTTTTAACTTAGAATTTATATTAACATTTTCAAATTCTATTTGGGTACAGCAAAATGTGATCATTCATCATAGTGACACCCACATCCACACCCACAAAGCAGTTGAGTATACGGCCCATCTAATAATGTAAACAAATGATTCTGTTTATTGTTTGATGTTGCCAATTTGATCCTGGCAAGAGATGTAGGGAGAAACATCTCCTTTCCTTCCAATTATTTGAATAAAGAATATCAAACTGACCTGTTTGGAATTTATTTTTTCCCTCCGGTTCTTTTATACACAAGTATTTTCTACACTCAACCAATTAATCGTTGCCAATGTCTTTCCCCCTATTTTTTTTTTTTTTAAAGATCCCCCCCCCCTTCCCCAGGAAACACAATCGTTACAAGCAGTTGGCTCTCCGACGCACTACAAATGATAGTTTCAATATTTCAGGTACCTGTTAGTTACCCTAGACTGGCGGAGACATTAAAACGCGTCGGAGGTCATCCATCTTCTCTGACTAGCTGGGTAACACGCAGGTTCTCATTCCGAACCTGCTGTACGGCCATGAGCAAGGTGACAGCTCCAAGCTAACGGGATATTAAAGAGCCTTCCGCTTCTCACGAACATAAATGAAATATGGTAGGAGTGCGAAGCACGCAAATCTGGAATCGGAACAGTTGGGGGGAAGGGGGCAGAAAAAAATCTGGAATCCGAACAGTTAGTAAAGAGTTGGGGGGGGGGGAAGAGAAGAGAAAATTATATTTATATGTTTGTCACCAGAAGCGACATCTGACGGCAAATGAAATCACGTGGAAGAGTTAGATATGAATAATTTTGTATGGTACATTGGTAGACAATCGTATAGTGTTGCTATGGCATTTTCGTATATTGTTGTCTGCAGATCAAAGGTGTGACTCATTTTTCAAGATAGGTGGTACGACACGGTTAAAACCATCTAGGGGGGCGATTAGCATCTTTCGATAATCTGAGTACCTTTGTAAAGCGGACATTCTTAATGTTCGCTTTATAGAGATGTTATCGCTTCATCATCGTTGCTTCAGTCAAACGAATTAAAAATCAACTACAAAGTTCAGCTTGGTCGAAGGCATGTCTTCGATGAGAGTGCGTCCTCTATCGGCAAATGCTAAAACCACTCAGCTATGAAATTATATAAGAATGAATTAAATGATTTCATTTTTTTTTTCTTTGTAGTGCATTCATTTATCAAGAAATTTCTATTATGTTATGATAATATATTTTATACTTTAATATACAAAATTCGTTATTGAATTTATGGTGATTTTTTCATGTTAATGTTAAAAAATCATTATACATACATGAAGGTCATAGAAGCAGTTTTCAATTAAAATTCCTAATTTGACACACATCTGCCTTTTTGTGACTAATTTTCATACACGTTTATGAGTAAATTAATGAATTTCACACCTTTTGCTTCCATCTTATCAAATGAATTTATTTAAATTTCAAATGAACAATAACAGTTATGCGAGATAATTTAAATTTAATTAAGAATAATTTATTATATGGTTTCTTACATCGAGAAGAGGATTTCTAAATTAATTATGAAGTAAAATGATTCCATAACTTGCATTTATCTGTGCTTATTGAGGATCTAGAAGAAATAACTTACCGTCTTAGTAAATAATGCTTGAGAGCGCTTGTCCATATATAAATGAAAGGTTGGAAATAAAAGTAGCAACAATTTTCAAAAATCAGTCCATTCTGATGTCGGTTTTCCCAATGTATACTATGACTTTTAATTTAGTATATTATTATTATTATGATTTTTAATAACACATTACCAGAGTCCTTATAAAGACTGGCTTAAAGAGGCGAAGGAAGAATGATGTTCATATTCTCCATTGTCTGTAGAGGACAGTGTAAGGATAAGGTGTTATTGCGCTATTAAAGCTCTGATCATGGCAAGAGGGACAGCAATAACCGAGCCTCAGTTAAAACCTAGTCCGCGCGGTTAGCCTAGTGGTTGTGCGCTTCGCAACTATATGACTGGGGAAGGAGTGTCCCAGGTTCGATTCCCGTCGAAGCGTAAGGAATTTGAGGATCTTCCTCAGCTATAGCCAAGTTAGCCGGTCTTGGGCGCGGGAAGTAGGGTTTTTTCCGCCAGTTTATCTGGAGTTTTTCATCCCGCAAACAGGCAAACCGGCCCCGTGAACACACGGATCTACAGCCATAAATACTTAACCCCCACCATGAGGGGGCTCAACTCGCCCCAATAGAGACGGGGGAGAAAAAGGGAGGAAACTTCATACGAATAAATAAAAAAAAGTTAAAACTTCATTGGCTACGGCATTGCCGATGTTTAAGTAAAGGCAATTCTAAAAATTCGGACGATCCCTAGACCACTCAATAGTGGCGGAAGGACCGTCCAACTCAGCTTTGGCTCCACTCAGTGACTTGCTCCCCCACCACTGGGCCGTGCCGGAGAACACCCTCCTCGGAGACTCAAATTTGCTCCCTCAAGAGAGCGAAACTCAGCGTTCCAGGGGGTAACAGCAACAGCCCAGCCTCAGAACTTCACTGGCTGTTGGCTACAGCATTGCCTTATATTTAAGTAAAGCCATCTCTAAAAATACGGACGATCCCTAGATCACTCAACAGTGGCCGAAAGACCGTCCAGCTCCGCGTTGGCCCCACTCAGTGACGGGCTCCCACACTACCGAGCAGAACCACTCATATTCCAGGGAAAAGCATCCACCGACACAGCCCTTCACCGGAGACTCAAAATGCTCTCTCAGGGCAACCCCCCCCCCCTCAGCGGGAGCAAAACTTCGGAAGAAACCTAAGAGAGCAAAACTCATAATAGCAATAGCCGAGCCTCAGTTAGAACTTCATTGGCGATGTTTAAGTAAAGCCAACTCTAAAAATTATTAGGGCGATCCTAGACCATTCAACAGTGGCCGAAAGACCGTCAACTCAGTGATTCCCCCCCCCCCTACACACACACAACCGAACAGAACCGCTCATATTCTGAAGATAAGCATTCACCGACAAAGCCCCTCACCGGGCCGTGCTTGAAAACACTTTCCCCGGAGACTCAAATTGCTCCCTTCAGGCAAAAACCTTAAGAGAGCGAACTCAAACTCTCGAATCTCTGTGTCCCAGGGGATAACAACAACTGCCGAGCCTCAGAACTTCATTGGCTACTGTATAAGTAAAGCCATCTCTAAAAATAAGGACGATCCCTAGATCAAAGAAGCATCCACCTACACAGCCCCTCACCGAGAGCAAAACTCAGCGTCCCAGGGGGTAACAGCCGAACCTGTTAGAACTTCATTGGCTACAGCATTGCCATATTTAAAGGTAAAGCCGTCTCTAAAGATTCGGACGATCCCTAGGCTATTCAATCGTGGGCGAAAGACCGTCCATCTCAGTGATGGCCTTCCACTCACACGCCACCACCGAGCAGAACCGCTCATATTCCGAAGAAAAGCATTCACCGACAAAGTCCCTCAGCGGGCCGTGCAGGAGAATATTTTCCCCGGAGACTCAAATTTCTCCCTTAAGGCAAAAACCTTAAGAGAGCGAACTCAAAACTCTCGAATCTCAGCGCCCCAGGGGGATAACAGCAACAGCCGAACCTCAGTTAAACTTCATTGGCTACAGCATTTCCATATTTAAAGGTGAAGCCGTCTCTAAAAATTCGGACGATCCCTAGGCCACTCAATCGTGAGCGAAAGACCGTATATTTCAGCGTTGGCTCCACTCAGTGATGGCCTTCCACCCACACGCCACCACCGAGCAGAATCGCTCAAATTCCGAAGAAAAGCATTCACCGACAAAGCCCCTCACCGGGACGTGCCGGAAAACACTTATCCCAGAGACTCAAATTGTTGCTCCCTTAAGAGAGCGTACTCATAACTCGAATCTCAGCGCCCCAGTGGGGGTAATAGCAACAGCCGAACCTCAGTTAAACTTCATTGGTTACAGCATTACCACCACTACTCTCTTCGATTCGAATTCACATTACCAGAGTACTCGAGAAAAATTTATTTTTACATTTATTTTTAAAAAAATAAGAGGTGTTATTATTTTTAAATATAACTAGAAAATTAGACAAAACAAATAAAGTTTTTTTTTTTATATTTTAGATAAAATATTATAATTTACCATAAATTATATACAATTTAACTTGTTTTGTTTATTAAAATTTACTAGTAAATAATTTTATACAATGTGATTCCAGTCAACAAGGTAATTAATACAATTCAACGGGCTGCAACGCCACCTATATTTCTCGTTTTTTGATGTTATCATGTGAATAGCGTGATTGGAACACATTGAAGCGATGAAGTAATATTTTATAGACACTATAAAACTTATCAGAGAATCTGTAGATTAAATTATATTCTGATAATCGGTATTCAAAAACATTAATCACTTCAAACCGATGCTAGTATTCCAAAATATCTTTTGTTTATTACTTTTATTATTGTATTTTTTGCTTATCAGACCTTGTTGACAGACCGAACATGGAAGAGTATACCAATACAATTGGTATGATGATGTCATAGATGCATTACAGATAAATAGCACGATTTCGGTGCCTACTCTCCCATATAGCCTTAGCACACCTTTCCTGGGACAGCCGAAACAGGAAATGCTTTTACAGAAAAGATTTAAAGCAACAGCACTGATTTCCGGGATGTGGTACAATAGGTAACAATACAGTCCTAGTATTTAAAAGCGAATAAATAGTTGGATGGATAAATAATGAATAAAGATAGACAGATAGACTGATTGATAGAGAGAGAGAAATCTGGCGGAGGTCTCACCTGTCAATTTTAATATCATTCTTGTGTGAATGTTGAGAGTGGGGCGCCACCTATCCTCGAAGAACGACTGACATACCTGTAGTACCCTGCTGGGAGATTCTTGTCGAGTAAAATCGAATTAAAAAAAAAATGACTTTATTCCATTTGACAGATCTGTCGGAATGAATATAAGTTCTGATTCTTCGTCTGGTTCCAATAATAATAATAAAACCATAGTTATATACCAGATTTTAAATTGAAATTAAATTATAGAAACTCGACTGGTCCCTCGACGAAATTTGTTGTTTATATCAAGCTAGTTTAAGATTGCTCTTGATGTCTTATGATATCACGTGACTGGACATACGTCCAGGTTCTCATGAGAACATGATATAGGACAGAAATTGACATTCCCAATCATATATGACTGAGCAAAAGATATGGCGGACACAGGGAATGTTAGGTTCTCTTCTTTATTGTCAATTAAATAGTTGATTTAGTTGTCTAGACGTCATCTCCCCCATCTCTATTATAGGGACAACCGTATGCACGCGCAAGACAGACGCAAGAGAGTCGAATTAAATCGAACACCCAACTCGATGGCTCCCCGTAACGACTAAAATTATTCAATGTCTTACTACGCCCCTTCCAAAAGGGACCGCTTGACAACCTGATACGCTGCTAGCAATAAGGTTATTGCTAGCGTCAGGTCGTCGTATTTCCCTTCCCTCCCCACGCACTTCCCCTTTTTCCTTGTCACTATCATGCTGTGTTTCCCGAGGTCGACTGTCACACGGCACCTCGACCATCCTTGGTTTAAGCCCATGTTATCGTATGCACTCTGTATGGCACGGGAAAATGCAGAGCAAGGGGGAGTGGGGAGGAGACAAGGTGGGGTCCGGCTACGATGTCAAGAAATTAAATTTTCACACAATCGGCAGGGGTCGGTTGCCATCTGTTTTATCAAGTTTTTAAACAGATTCGGCTTTGTCATGAGAGAGACGAACCTTTACCGCGGCTATGGAGACATATGTGGCCAATCACAGGGGAAGAGACGCGATTACAGTTCCCCCCCCCCCTTCTTTGACATGGGCGGCTCTCTATTGCCGTCAGCACCTGATGACAACCTGCTGGGAAACATCGGCATTGAGGTGTTGCATTACCTTATATTGTGTGATTAGATCCATCTATCTATCACTCATTTTCTCTCTTTCTCTTCCTATAGTCAAGTCATGATGATATTCATTGTGTTTTTTTATTCTTTCACTATATTTACCATTGTTATTTTTTTTTTCATTTTACCATCTATCATTCATTGGAATTTATTATTTAATTTCTCTCTTTCTGTATGTCTACAAGTCTCTAAATTAATACAAATAATAATAAATTATCCCAGTCTACATTTCTGTTAGTCTTTTTTACATTCTTGGTTTCCGATAGGTGCAGGTGTCCATGATAACTTGGCAGCAGTTGCCAAGAAATAGCATATCATTACTGTGGAATAACTATATTCAAAAACAACGCATATCATTGTTTTACTAACGACATTTAAATATACGAGTTACTAGAGGTAAACTTATCAGCGATGTCACAATGACAAGAGGTCTTTAGTTAATTTATCTTTGTAGAAAAAAAAAAACGAATATTCTAAATGGCATGAAAAAAAAATCAAATAACTGATTTATAGAATATACCATATGCTACATTACGTAGATTAAAATTTTAAAAAATATTTAAAAAAAATTAAATTATAAATCCAAATATATGTAAGATTACAATCTATCTTAAAGTTCTTAAAAGAACTGGGCGATGGACTGAGTCCTTGACTCTTTATCCCGTCATCTGAATGAAGAAAATCTGTGTGGATGGAGTGTTATTGAGCTAAAAAGCTCTAGTCATGGCTGGGTAACGGCAATAGCCGAGCCTCAGTTAAAACTTCATTGGCTACAGCATCGCCATTTGTTACCCTGGAAGTCCTTATAAGGACTGGCTTAAAGGGGCGAAGCAAGAATGCTTTTCATCTTCCCCGTTATCTGTAGAGGACAGTGTAGGGATAAGGTGTTATTGAGCAATTAAAGCTCTGATCATGGCAGGAGGGTAACAGCAATAGCCGAGCTTAAGTTAGAGCTTCACTGGCTACAGCATTGCCATCTATTACCCTCCAAGGGTATTGGATTGAATGAATCAATCAATCACCACATCTCACGGTCCACCATTACAATTACAATCTTTATCCATGTACCTAATTTCTTATTCTTATATTATAATTAACATAATAGGGTGTATCGATATATAATAATTGATATCTAGAAATTTGAAAGAAATAAAAATATTAATTCCTAAATTAAGTAGAATATTATTATTAACAAGTTATATTTAACTTTTTATTATATTAAAATATAAAATAAGAGTGAAAATTCTTCATGATGGTAATTATATATAACACAGAGTAAGCAATGGAACAGGTCGTATCTTTTTTAAGGATATTCATACCTATTGTTTGCATACTAGGCTGTTTAATCAGGAATTGCAGTATTGCATAAGCAAGACAAATCAGAAAACAGTTTTTAATTAAAAACAAAGCCGTTTTTACCATAAAGCATGTTAGCATGATTATGATTTCTAGTGATGACTCTTTCGCAATTCCGAAAAACATACTCCTCGAAATAAATATAGCTACACTAATGCTGTGATGGCCTACTGCGCATGCGTGTATGTAAATTTTGTTTCTTTGCAATAACAATACATAAGGAAGAATATACAGAATAAAAATTACGCAATAAGAAATATACATTTCTAGGCGAACAAGAACAGTATTCAAAACCTGTATAAAATTTAAGTGACCCTCCATTCTATATATATATTGCTAGAAACCCAAATTTCTTTGTTCTGCATTTCGTAGGTATTAAGATATTCTGTCTTAATACAACGTGATAATAGAGTTCTCTTATTGTAGCTTATTTCACACTTCATCAGGCACCAAAAAATAGAGCGGTTTGTCTAATTTTTCTAAGGAAGAAGCATCAGGTAGCCCAGGCATTCATCTGGCTGTCTTTCTCTGCATCACAGTCGAAGTCCAAAAGAGTAATTATGCAAAAAGGGGCACTGCTGCCTGCCGACAGGCACACCAGAAGAAAGAAGTCTTAAATGAATAAAAACAGGTCAAAGACTGGTGTAGTAGTAGTAGACCAGTTCCGGTTAACTGAGTGTGGGAGTCGCTGCGAGATGTCAGCTACACCCCTGGTCGTTTCGGCAAGTCACGAATAATGATGAGAGAAAAGAGGACGTGGGTACCCACTGAAAGAGCTGATAGATTATCCCGAACTGTGACAAGAATTTACATACGTGCCACGGACACACTGGGTGGGAGGATTTTGCGGACACCAAAACCACCCGGCAGCTACTTTCACAATGAAGACATAAGATAGTTCATCTTAGTGCTCAAGATAATTTTTATTATTATTATTTTACACTTGTTTCTTAACAGTTTTTCAACGTGGCAATTGAAATATACAACTTAATAAATAAAATAAAAAAGTCGAAAATACTAATTAAGGAACGTCAATGGTCCTATATAAAATATCTGAAAGATGAAAAACTAAAGGAAAGAATATTTAAAAAAGAATAAAGTGTATAATATTATTGCATTTTAACTTAAATCTTTCTAAGTATAGCATTATATTTTAAGTTAAATATGAAGATATTTTATACTTACATCATAAATGTTTTTCTTTAGAACATTTTAATTAAATAAATTCAAGGGTTTAGCAGATTTCTGTTGCGTTACTGAAGCCAAAACAACATTGTATTTATCCGGACGCCACTTCTCTCTGTCTTGTGTATTTTTCCAGGCTCACTTTGTCATCCAGAAACACGGCGACAAATACATTGTTCTTCATTAACATACCACGAGCGCCTAGTGTCACCGCAGATGGACGGGAGGGGGGTGAATGTCAAACTGCATCGCATTCCTTTTCTCACGCTAACAACTGTCGGCAATATTTTTCTACACAGAGAGAGAGAGAGAGCTGACGAAAGCCGCGTGTGTTACGAGAAAGGCGACTGCCTTTTCATCTTATGCAGAACTGGCGTTTGTCCTTTGAGTATTACAGTTATGATGCCGTGCATTCGGGATATCAACGCTCCTTCTCCGATAATGAACAATTAAGCAGTCGTCACTCACCAAGAATATGGATTCTGCTACCTGTGATCTGATCATGTGCAAGGCCCGCATCAATTATTACGAAGTTCGTGACCTTTATGACCCGACGAACCGAATAACTTGATTTGCTTTCAGAAATAAAGTTATTCGGTTTTGCTTTCACTTTCTGTCTTTCCTATAACGACAACTTGTTAGTGATACCCCTGTCCTTATTCTTTCATTCTATTATTTTATTCTCTCTCTCTCTCTCTCTCTCTTCTTTCTGTCCTTGCTATACAGCGAATGTCGGTGACCTTCATTCTATTATCGCATTTACTTTTATGAGTATTCTTTTCATTCTATCTCCTCCTCTCTCTCTCTCTCTCTCTCTCTCTCTCTCTGGCTTTCCTAAAAGTACAGCTTGTTAGTAACCTTTACTCTTCTTCTTTCATTCTATTGTTCTCATTTTCTTATGTCTTTTCATTATCTCTCTCTCTCTCTCTTTCTGAACTATTTTGTTTGTTTCTAAGGAGTAGCGTTTTTGTTATGTAGATCTTATTATTAACAACGTATGATAGCATAGAGAGAGAGAGAGAGAGAGAGAGATTGAACAGACATTTACTTATAGTTAAGCAAACTTCCTGGCTAACAACGGAGGCGATACTTAAAAAAAAAAAAAAAATAGATTTCAACCCATGCGAGGTATTTAGGGTTACCAAAGTTCAACTTTTTTTGAAGCTGTGGGTTTTCACTTTGATTAGTTGATTGGAAGATACTGCTGCCAATGGGTTTTACTACTCAGATTTTATTCGTACTGACTCATGGTCAATACCGTTATGATTAAAATAGTTCAGTGCTATTAATATTTACATAAAAATACTTCTCATAGCACTGCCATATTTAAAAGCGAACAGCGAAGATTTTAATAATGTTGATTGAATCGGAAGCGTATCGCAATAAAGATCTCGTCGAAGAATCCGAAAAATTTATAGAAAAAATAGTATGATATAAATTACAGTTTCTTCTAGACACAACAGATCAGTTTATTTGATACATAATTTGTTTCAATAACCTATTTTTCTCCTTGTGTGTTTCGGATACAGATGAGACTCGCAAATCGGCATGGCTAGGGGTCTCAAACTCGAGAACTAAGTTCACCAGTAATGCTCGAGTATCCATTCTTTTCTTTTAGCTGAAGTTTGAAACCCCCCCATGAACTTATGCTACCAAATTCACCACTCAGTATATGATCATAGCATCCGAAGAATTTACTAGGACTCGGTAAAATCGTTAGTTCATAATGAAGGAAAGAAAAGCAGATGATAGGAAGCGGAAGACAACGAGAGAGAGAGAAATTGAAAAGGCACGTGACATTAGGAGAACGGTTGGTTGATTTGGTTGTTTATCATGCCTTATGACTAGCAATATCGGTCGTAGGGGCAGGCAACTATCCCGTACCCCAGGTTAATATTAGCTCGGTATTACGGTTTAAAAGGGCCTCCAATTGATTGATCACGTTTAAAAAAAGTCAGTCTCTGGTAAGAAAACTAGTTGAAGGGGTGGGGGGGAATAAAACGAATTTGAGAAACAGAGGGGATATTTGTCATGCCTCCACTGGGGTCATCATTTGATCCAAGAATATCCCAGACGTCAACGTAACTAAAGTATGAAAACGTTTGTATTATGTCTCTGAACTCTGTGTTCCTCGGATGGTTTGTTTGTTTTTTTTTTCAAGTATCCCTATGTATGACAGAAAAATAAATACGGAATGTACGAAAGGGCTCTAAGAAAAGAAACAAAATGCGCGCGCGCGCGCGCATGTGTGTGTGTGGGGGGGGGGGTGAGAGAGAGAGAGAGAGAAGGAAAGCATGAAAGTCTAGACAAGGGAAAGAGAGATAGAGAGAAGTGAATGCATGACAAGATGAGGGACTTGTTCCATTCTTCTTGTCCGTGGCTGTTGTAAAGTAACACCTGGCCCGCCACAGCAAACACTACTGCAGATATATTAACCACCAGCTTCCCTTGAACAAAATGCACCTCGAAGCATTCGCACACACTTCATATTTCTTTCCGAACATCCGCATTGGATTAAGGTAAAGAGAAATAACGCCAGCACGTGCGTTCAGGTCGCACGCCAAAACAAGGGTTAGCACAAGGTGATATATAGGGCAGAACCGTTCATGTAATCAGGTTGCCGGGGAAACAAATCCATGTCTCCATGCAAAATGCTCACATGACAGGTGTGAGAGAAGAGGTGCATGCATATGAGAAACACCATTAATATTACCTTACATACTACGACGTATTGGTGTTAATATTTCAAGGAAGAGAAACTGTTGTAGGAGATGGCACTATCTGCAGTCATGGTTTTATGTTAGCCATCACCCGTATCACAACTGTCATGTCACATACAACTCCCAACCTAACATGCATGAAATTTGTGAAATTTGAAACTTACTTGAATACCACTTCCAAAACATTTTGTTAACTTTGGACAAGAAACTTATAAGAATATGTGTAAAAAATTAAAAAAAAAATAAAATATGTATACGTCACTATTGGGAAAAACCAGACGAAACAAAAGCACAACTGAAATGAACAATTAATTCTCTTCACGTGCAGAAAAACAATCAAATGAATTCTCAATTCCATTCACACGCGTACAACGAGAATGAAACTAACAGATTTAACGTCAACAATGCGACAAATAAATGACGTCATAGCAATATACCAGAAGTATTAAATTTCATTCAACAATTGGAAATATACAAAGGAAAAATGTACTGTTTAACAGGTAATCCATCATAAACATGTGAATATAATCAATTTCGCTTTTGTAAGCAAATGGGTTTGCTTATAAACTGTGAAATCGCATACTTAAACAGAGCCATAATTAAATTTCATATATGATTATTTTGTACGGAATCCAGCAACTTGATCGATCAACGTTTCGAAATAACTGGAAACTTATTAAATTTCTCTTTTAGCGCTTTTTTAGCCCACCCATGTCTAAGTAGCCTCTGATAGGTAGTCGACCATGAAATCAGACCAGGTAGCGTTGTAACGACCTGTCCATTTTATTTTAATTTTACTCGCTTCATTAACATTCCTCCCATTTAGTGCTGATTGTCACATTAATCCATGGAATGCAGTTAACTGTTCTTTGTTCGCTGGCGCTGATAGCCTCCGCCAAGCATTTCCCACTAACACAAGAGATATTTTCCAACGTCAGCAACGCTCCCTTGCCAAAAGAGAACAATTTCGGTATGTGTTGGTATGAGCTACGCTGGCTGGTGAAGGATTCGTAGCCGGTAATTTAAGGAATTAAATGATTTTTGTATCGCCAACGGTGCTGCTCTGTGGACATCCGAAAGAATATATACACGATCCCATAAGGTTTCGTCTGGATGTGAGAACTTGGAACAATTCTTTAAGATTTATGTTATTAAATGGAGGATTAAAAAAATCTCTGTCTATCACACTAGTTTATAAACTAGCACAAAATGACAAAGGATAAATAAATATTTATATTCATTTATTTTATTTATTTATTATATAAATATATATAAATATATTATATAATTTTTTAGAAACTCAAAAAATAGTAATACACCTTTTATTTTTTATAAAGATTTTGAAATATATATTGCATTATATTTTTTTTTGAAGGTTATGCATAAAAGTGTGTGGCCACTAGGAACTAAATTACCTTCATCTATAAGTTTTAAAAATAACTTTCAAGCATGGCCTCTTTTTCCAGACAAGAGAGAGGTATCTAAATTTAAATATTTGATATCGGCTTTATCTCAAAATCATAGGACGAACGTGATATTTTTATAGGAAATATATACAGGGTGTTCGGGATAAATTTGACATATTTATAATTAATTATATTTTTCCGTAAGTTACATGTATTAACACACACTTCTCTTCATTTAAAAGTTTGGACCCTTCTTCATTCATATACAAGATGTCAGAAAGGATGGATAGCTGGAACCCACCTGAATCATGGAAGAGAATAACTTGTATCATGATGATTCGTGCCCGCCATCAAAATAAGGATATTACGACTGCTGCCCAATGCTCCCTGAATACAGTAAAAACAATCAGGCATGAACTAGAGACTTGCAATGGTGACTACGAGGATGTAGCAAGAAGAAAGATCCCTAGCAGACGATCTGATTGCGTTCGTACAGCAGAATTCCTCGCAAATCTGCAGGAACAGGTGTTGAAGAACCCTGGCATTGGAATTCGGGCTTTGTTCGTGGAGTTGCTAACTGTAGTCAAGCCCTGGATAACAAGGGTAGCCAATGGTAGGCCGTATGTATGGCAGCAGGATTCGGCCCCTTGCCACACCTCTGGGAAAAGTCAAAAATGGTTGTCTGAAAATTTCTACGACTTCACCAGTCCAAATGTTTGGCCTCCAAACTCCCCAGACCTTAACCCCATGGATTATTTTGTATGCGGCGCAGTTGAAAAAGACACCAATCGCACTTCCAGTAATACAAAAGCCCAGTTAATGGATAAAATTAAAACAGTTTTTGCGGCCCTTCCCAGGGAGACTGTAGCATCAGCTTGTTCGAGGTTCCGAAGCAGAATTGAAGCTGTGATCGATGCTAATGGTGGTTATTTTGAGTAAATCTTGTTGATAGTATTGTAATTAACTCTGCCTGTAATGTTTTTTTGTCAATCCATTAAATTTAATAGATACAAAGAAGATTTTCTTTTTCCTTACGAAACTGTCAAATTTATCCCGAACACCCTGTATATTCACACAATATTAGTATTAGAATTTACATGTAAAGTCCAGTTAAGTATTGCATCTCCCTACTTCAACCTTCACAACTCTTGTGTGTGTGTGGGGGGGGAACTAGAGATTCCACGAGATTATTACAGCTTTTCGTAAGGAATGAAGTCCATGTAAACGCGATTAGATCTTACTTTTACCTCAGATTGTATTGCACTGAGGACAGATCATTCCAATACATTCTCACAAATGCTCAGTTGTGCTGAGATGAAGAAAATGCGCAGAATTTCCAAATTATCTGTGCCTTTTGATAGCACAGATAATTCAGAAATCGGAAGTCTTCTGATATATGAAGAAATCGGCGTCTTCGGATAGCGACCATTTTCCCACTCTTCAAATATCCATATCATGGTGCTCCTGTATCCATAGTATCCGTAGCATCTTGTTTTAGCTGAGAGAAGCAGAACTTGGTGATATCATCGTCTACCATCCGACTGTTGCGTGCAAAGAAAACTGCACGATTCCCATAACTCTCCATTGGTCTTACATCTCATCTTTTTCAGTTGTTAGACCATTGTCGGCACACACCCTATACATTGGTTACCGGTGTTAACTCATCGTCTAGAGTTGTGTACATACTCACACCCACGTTCTCTCTCTATTTGGTTACCTGCTTTATATAACTTTGAACGAATAAGTGATAGTGAAGGCAAATATATACAGGGTGTCAAAAATATCCGAAAGATTTTATTTATTATTTCTTTATTTTTTCGGAATGGTTCTATTGCCGACTGCGCACGTCTATAAATATGAAATTGGTTATCATCTGAACTGTTTTTCAAATGTATATGAGTAGAGACACGTTCGTAAAAAGCCAACCTATCACTGAGGAAGAACAATCATTGGGGGGTTCATCCTTATCAACAACTAATGCGAACACTGAAAAAAAGCCCACACGTTTATTCTCAACAAATGAAGGGTGACTGATGATAAAAATGATAAACAACTGAGAAAGATTAAAGGTTAAACCACTGAGACAGTTATGATCTTTTGAACCTACATCGTGAGGATGATATCTTCCTGAACAGAATTATCGGCAGATGAAACTTGTATCCACTACTAGAAGTCTGAGCGTAAACGACAGATTTTGGCAGCGATGCCACGTGATAAGGTGATGGAAATTTTGAATAAACACTAAATATTGCTGTATGACAACGCCTATCCCTTCTATAAAAAGGACAAAATTCTGAAAATTCCCAAACGGTATCGTTTACAGCTAAAATACAATTATTTTTTATAAAATTTAATTTTTAAAATGAAAAGAGATAAAAAAAAATATTTTTAATATAATATTGATGGAGACTTTCAAATACGTTTATTATTTTTAAACAAAATTCTAATAAAGATGGTGACAATGTACTAAATGTATTTGTTGATAAATTTTAGATCCTCAACAGTGTTTTAAGCAGACATTCACCAATAATCACATATCACGATCAGTTATCGTTTAACCCTTCATCAGTCACGCGACTTTATTGTAGTGTATTTTCTACTTCATCTAACCCGTGAGAAATGTTCCTAACCACTGTTAGCAACGCATCGTTAAAATGACGGGAAATATAGAGCAGATGCCGGAAACTTGGCATGCACAGCAAAAATCTGTAATTCTCTTTTTCCTTTGCATGCACCCTTTTGCCTCCCACCCTTTCAACCACGTCATGTTCCGTTGGTGTGTGTGTGTGTGATCACGATACTTTGCTTCGGCAGTCCAAGGTGGTACCTTGTTATCTAGTTCTACTGCCATTCACACGGGAGCAGCAAAAGGTTGGAGAATTAATTAAATAAAAGTGTCGTGTGTATATTGCAAATGGTTTGTGTGTAGGCTTTTAAGAAGGTAGAGATAATACCAATCCTTTAAAAAAAAAAATTCGAAAGTGACATTAAAAGTTATAGAACGACATCTCTTCCACTGTTTCCACGAAAACATTAGGGGGAGAAAAATCTTTAAACTGGGTAGCAAAATTAATAATAATAATAATAATAGTTATTTTCCAAAAACTAATTTGGGATTCACTATATCAACATAAACTAATCTGCACAATTTTTCAAGTCTTGTCCACGACATGTTAATTTAAAAAAAAAATAAAATAATATGTCGTGGGATACAGCATCAAAAAAGCAACTTCATTGCTTTTAAAACTA
Source organism: Typopeltis vanoorti (assembly GCF_054136105.1). NCBI lineage: Eukaryota > Metazoa > Arthropoda > Arachnida > Uropygi > Thelyphonidae > Typopeltis > Typopeltis vanoorti. The sequence goes on from NC_143569.1 coordinate 47,952,276, forward strand.
CCTTTAACATTTTATCGCAATTTACTTGTTAATTCTTTTTAAAAAATTCTGATTGTTGCAGACGATATCAACAACAATTAAGCTTCATTGACAGTATAAATTCAAAACAATAATAACAATCAAGCTTCACAACAATTAATATTTCTGTCTATTTTTAAACGAAATGGATTAGTTACAGTATTCTTTCACATGAATTTCTATGAATATTTCTGCTAATTTCTCTAGCTCCACCTACTCGGGTTTTCATAACTATTTTCTTTGTTGTTACTATAGCTGTTAGGAAACGATGAGGAGGGGAAGGATGGGAGTAATAATCCCCAATGATTTTGATTACGTCATTCTTAATATCCTTTGAGAGAGAGAGAGAGAGAGCCGTGATAAACCTAAGACTTTATTACTATTCCAAGTCAGCCTTCTTATGAGAGACTATTCCCCTCCGCCCAGCCTTTGCGTCCATCGTAGCAGCTTCCGCGTCCATCGGGGCAATTTTGCTCGACTTGACTCGTGATTGACCGACAGGCAACCGAAAGGTCAAATCATTGTCTCTCTTCTGACATCTGTGGCATGCCGAAGCTGCGGGAACGCCACGTAATTCCAGAACGCTGGAAGAACGGCGCGCGCGCGCGCGCGTGTGTGCAATGGATGGGTTTGCGAGTTCCTGACTAAGCTCGGCATATTTAATAGGGTTTTATCCGGATGGTGTAGGAGGGAACTAACGGGGGAAAAGGAACGGAATAAACATGACCGTACAGTAGATCCTCTTCGGTGCGCAGCGACTTGGATCATTTGATTTCCGAAACTTGGAATCGAAGAATCTGAAATTTGGAAAATCGGATAATTTCCCCAATCCTTTACAGTTACGTGGGAAATTAGGCTTAACGCACGGCCATTATATATTAATGCGATTATTGGTGTTAAGCCTAAACCTCGTAACCAAACATATGGTTTGTGCTCAGACAACACTGAAGGTTGTCGATGAACTCAACAAAGGACATGTGTTTAGTGGGGGGGGGGGGGGGTAGACTACTGCTTACTTTTTTATCGTTTTTTTTTTTCTGCTTTCCGAGACGGGGAATTAATCAGCGTCCGTTTTATGAAACTATTACGGTCGCGAACAACGTCATTTAGAATCAACTCCTTTTGATCTTTTACTGGTAATTATAATGGCCGAGAATGCAAGGGAAACAAGAGATGGCAGTCCCCCTCCCCCACCCCTCAACTATGGTGTCTATCGACGAAGGTAATCTGCCATTTAACGTTCACCTATTAGCACCTTAACGACCGTAATTACCGTGCTCGATGGAGAAAAAATGTCAGGTCGTCCTACCCGTTTACGGTGATAACGGCACATGTGGAACACTGACGATCTCTAAGTGATCCTCGGCTTGTTCTTCGGGGTGTCCTAAATGCTCGCGAGGAAAGAAGGGAGAAAAAAATGGTTTCTATGATCGCGTCGTGATTTTTCTTACATATGGCCGGAGAAGGTTGTCTTCTCGGAAAACTTTTGACATCCCCTCCCTCCCCTCATCACTACCATTCAAGAGATGATTAGTACGATGTGAAACGACTCAGTTTTGCGAAATGGCGTGACTTGTAATGGGAAGGGGGCTGTCGCCGTGTGACCTTCGGAATCTCAGTATTTATTTATTTTCTCTGTTCCTTTCTTTTTTTCTTTTTTTTTTTGTGTGTGTGTTGCATTTCTAGCATTCTTTCTTTTCTTACCTCTTGCCTACTCTATCTTGATCTTCCTCTTTTTCTCTCTCTCTCTCTTTGAAGTTCTTAGTTCATGTAATACCACATACGTTATTATCTGGATAAGTTTCGCTAGTCTACATTTACAAAAACTTGTTGCAGATTCAGCTCTTATAAAAGAGAAATTCGGCCATTCTGATCACCAAATCAGTTATTTAAAAGCATCTGCAACTGTGTTCATCAATAAGATTTTGCTTTGAAATATCAGAGTTTAAATCTGGTATTTCAAAGCAAAGTCCATACATCGTTTGTCCGCTACCATGCAACAATATGAGTAGGTAGTCCAACGTCATCGTCCTTACAGCTGTGTAAGGAGTTACCATCATGCAGGACATTTCAGACATCCCAAGATAAACGAAAAACCTCACGGATGGTTTCCCCAAACAAAAACTACCGTTCTAAACCACGTTTGATGAGGACTGTCTATGCAGATAATCCTCCAAGGCAGTCCTGATGAGTTCTTTACAATCCTTAAAGTGACTCTTCTTATTTCTCATGCCGCATTACAGTATGTGTGCAATATTTGTCGGAGGTCAGCACACCACGTCGTACAGAAGTTACGAATGGTCTCGCCCTCCACAGTTAAGTCTTACCAGCAGCAGGAGCGCCTTGATTACAACCCTTTTTTTCCAAGCAGTTCGCTTTTTAACCATTCCAATCACGTGGTTGCTGACATCGAAGCCCAGTCGGGAGGAAAAAAGGACGAGCCTACCTTAAACCAAATAAAGCCGTCCCAGCCTTCCGTTAGCATTTTTTTTTCTTTCTTTTCTTCTGTTCTTCTTCATTCTAACCTGCGCCGATCCTCGTGCACGGCAAGTAGAACGCGTAGCTGACTGACCTTACACCCACGCAACAGGTTTGGCGTCGATTCCCGCCCAGGGTTTTTGTCCTGTGTAATGAGCGGATTGGAGAGTGGGGTGATGGCCGTAATTCTTGTAAACACAGGTTAGCCAGCTTTCTGTAAGGACTCGAAATCCGTAATCACTATGATCGGCCCCGAACACTTGGTGCGGACGTTGAAATTTCGATTAACTCCTGCTTTAATTTTCGAAAGTAGGGATGCAATTAGGGTTAAAAAGGGAAAATAGAAGGGGAGACGCTGTGTAAATGAAATTTTATTACGGTTGTCAATTAGCTCCCCTAAACTGCGAACGGCCACTTCAAGGTTCGAACTCCGCATTCTCAGGGCCTTCGCTTCTATAATTTACGGCAACACTTTCACGCGGCCTCCGATCGTGAGTGGGCTTCGTGAATGGGCCAGTTTTCTGCACCCTCACCTTTCGGTACGGGATGGGACGGTGGAATATCAGCGTATCCTTGTGACTTGACAGCACAATTACGAACACGGGGGAGGACATCTCTTTCATCCTCCTCCTCCTCTGTTGCTGTATTTTAACTCCTCTGTCTCTCATTTTTTTAAAATCTTGTACTATCTCAAATGTAGATGAGTTGTTTCTCTCTCTCTCTCTCAGCAAAACAGACAAAGTGGTTAGCGTATCCACTCTCCAGCCAGCTGGCTGTGGGTTCGAATCCCGCTATGGACATGAATGTTTCCTGATTGTCTTTAGCTGGGAGATGAATTTCTTACTGCTGTGAGACCATCGTTCCGCTTATTGGAGGCCTGATATGGGTTGACAAAAGTTCCATGTTTGGTCTCTGGAGTAAGGCTTCGAACTACCAAAACACGCACAAAAATATATAAAATAATAAATATTAATAAAAAAAATTGTTACCCCAAAGTTGTTGGTTGTTTTTTCCCTTCAATCATTTCCGACCGTAAATGACTTTGTAGGCACAACCCACAAAGTATTCCTGGTGAGATTTTTAAAGGTTAGTTCACCATTGCTTTCTCCATCCCCCCCCCCCCCCCCCCCAATTTTATCCGGGCTCGGGACCGGCATATGGCTGGGATGTATTCATGACTGTAATCCAATGTGTGTTCACAGAGCCAGTTTGCCTGTTCTGGGGGACGAAAAACCTGAGTTTCCGGGAGAAGAAAAACCCTCTACCGTCGTCTGAGACCGGTTAACTCACCTTTAGTCGAAAGAGACCAGATAAAGGTTCCTCACCTCACTGACGGGAATCGAATCCAGGTCTTTCTGACCAAAAGGGCTTCGTCTATACTGACTGAACTATGGAGGCTCTGACTCAAAGTACAAATGTATTATTATTTACAACCTTTCTTGGGCGGGAGTCACATAAAACAAAAGCCCTAGATCCTTCTGTAGTAATTTCTGTCTCTCTCTCTCGATTGTAACTCGCCCATTGAAGAACAGAAGAATTTAAAGTAACGTCTGTTATGTAGCAGAAGTTTCTGGTAAAATTATTTCTCCATCTAAACAGAAAAACCAATCATTCGAAGGATGCAGTTTGCGCTAATCTAAAATCTGCTGACCCCTTCCTTTACTTGTGTGTGTGTGTGCCTTTCTCTCTCTCTGTCATAGCAACAAATAAGGTCGGGGTTAGTTGGACGAGTTATTTCATTTTACAAAACAACTTTTGCCTACTTCGACAAAAAACGCAAGGGGGGGGGGGGAGCGAACGAGAGAGAGAGAGAAAGAATCAGTGATTATTACTCGTTCCAAGTCCATTACTACGAAGGTCACCTGACGTCAGATTCCATTTTATTTTTCGTTAACGAGTACCCAGAATTGATGAGTTGACGTCACAGGCTCCTCTTCCTCATCATCATCAAAGGAATCAAGTTACCGTGAAGCCGTCACCAACACCATCACCCTCACCACAACCGTCTTTCATTATTCAATTCCTCCCCCTAGAAGTCTGTTCCCCCACACCCCACCCACCCTATCCCGAATTATATCATTCCCATCGTCGTACTCAACAGAGCAGAACCAGCATATGGACAGTTCTTCCGGTTTGTGTAACTTCCGGTTACTCATTCCGTTTCCACAACCCCCCTCCCCCCCGTCCTCGGTTCTTGCCGTTCATGTCTACCTTGCATGTGGTCACGGCTCATGCAACAACAGGTGCACCTTCCTAACCTTCGTCACTGGAGAATCAATTAGGAATGCTTCAAGTCGACACCGTGACCATCGCAGCCGATCCGTTAGACGTCTGTCCCGACATCCAAGTTATAAACTACGAATTCTCTTCCTTCCCCCTACTCTCCCCAACCCCCACACTTATCAAGGAAGAGTAACCGAAGCGGTCAGGGGGAAGAGGGAGGGAAAGAAATAACGTCTGTCGATCTGTGGACACTTGCCAAGAAATTAATGCGTTCTCGCAAACAGTGAGGTGTCATCTACGGTCGGCGAGCCGTATCGCACTTATCTGCTGGCTTCCTGCCACCCGTTGTTTACCTGGGACCTTTTTTTTTTTTTTAACAAGGATTTTTTTTTTTACACTTGTGTCTCATCGTTTTTGCCCAACTGATATTCATCTGTCTGTGATACCACTGACCAACTCACTCTAACACGACCATTGGTCAAAGATCTAGTGACGTCATCGAGAATAAAAGTGATGACAGAAGTTCATTGCCATAGCTGTCGCTGGCCACCTGTTGTATGTATATTATTTAGTAGTGGCGTATCGGTGACGCTAAGATTAAATATCATTTATTACTAGCATTCGGGAATTCTCAATTGGGTATAAGATAAAGTTGATAAAATGCCAATAAAAGTCATATATTTATTGGCCATACCCCCCCCCCCCCCCGCTCCTTAATCGTTTGTCATATGGCAAAGCATCTTTTATACCACAAGTTAGCTAAAAGTTAAACTAACCGGAAAGTCTGTTATAGACCAAAACTGTATAGAAATTAGACACTCGATTCTCCCAAGTTGGATGTTCAAACCACCTTTGGCTACGATTGGTCAGGCGAGGATTTGATTGCAGTCAACCTTCCCATCACAAAACCTGGTTATACCTGAAACTACAGCGCTTCTATTAACAATATTAGAAAGCCATGCACTATTTTATTGACTGTCAACTCAACAAGTCATTTAGATCCCCCAATGGTTCAATTAGAGATGGCTCCAGCAGGTCTGTATTAGCCAAAGCAATTGTTTACCATGTTGGACAGTTGACGTGATTTCCATATCAATCAATGTCCGCTGTTGACTGCATGAAATCTCTGTTTTTTTATTGCAAGTTATAGCTTGCTTCAGCTCATATACACCATATACATCAAAAAAGTGTGTGCAAACACGAACATATCACCGAAACAGGTTGCACAACTAATCTATAGAAACCGGAAATTCCCAGTGTTTCGTGTCGCAAAAAAAAATATTTCGTCGTGTGGTTAGAGTTTACGAAATCGTCATTTTTGACAAGTCCTCTAGATTACTGGGAACGTAACGATTTCAAGCTATTTTAACTGCTAGTACTATGAGAAATGTTTTATCATATGACAAAAGTCACTTGTGGAGCGCTCACACACTTTAGTTTTCTAAAACCTCATCTTTTATACGCTGAGAGTCAAATTACTATGCTATCAAAAATGCTTTAGTTAACAGATATAAAACACTGACTTCATAACCTTAATTGCTATATAGACGTATCCACAATGCTGGGTTAATAGAATGCAGGTCTTATTAAAGATAACTCCACAATACCTCACTTTATGTCCATCTGGAAAAGGCCAAATCTTACTTACCCATGGCAAATGTCTCAGAGCTTTAGATTAAAAAAAAAAAAAGCTAATTCCTCTCCATAAATTTATTTATTTAAATGTCTTTCCTCCGTCATTAAAATTAAAATAAATAAATAAATTGATATCCATTTTAAGTAACTTTTTTTGTTCAAATTTTAATTATAGCATGAAACTTATATTCATAAAAAGGTGTATTTATTAAACTCATTATATTATTTTTAATTTTTATTATTTTTAAAAAATATTTTAAAAAAATAAGATTGAAAAGAAATTTATATATATTCTATAAAATTTTGTTTAAAATAAATTTTATTTTTGCTCATTATGACAGTCATTAATACCTCAAGGAAGCCAGGCAGGCAACTATATGAACTATATGGACTAAAATTACTGAAAGAATCGATTATCTCAGACATGTCGCTTGTGTTCATGTTTTTGTTTGCTAATTTTTCCTGCTTACATTACTTTTTTGTTTTTCAAGTGTAGAACTTTCACAGTTCCTCTCGGGATTATGTATTCGTATATATGTGATGGGGAAGCAGAGGTTTCTGACCACCGATACAGCCACCGAAATAAATAAGTGAATATGGCCTTGTAATTTTCTCTCTTTTGACATGATCGATTTCAAGGTGGCGTGTGAAACGAACGTGTCAAATAATATAGCTTTACTGGTTGTTGTTTCATTTCTTTTCACGGCCTTAAATGGTGGCGTAGAAGAGAAAGGTATTGTCAACAAAATACGCAAAGAGGGAGAGAACGAAGGAATAGAAAAACATAGAAATGGAGACAGAAAACGATTATAAACCTTATCATTCTTTTCCTAGAAGTAGTGGCAGCGGAAACACTATAATTTTCATGTTCCCATTTACCGTTGTGGTAATAGCAGGTTTTGTTAGCAACAGACCCAACTGTTTGAGACACCTTTGGGGGAAACCTAAGTAGCAATTATTTTATTTTTCTTTTTCAACGCAGACAGGCGAAGGTAGAAATAAAATGGCGAGTAACAGATATTTAATTTAATTATTCTTTCGTACGACAAGGTGCTCGTCATATGGGGACTGGCGGACCGTGCCGATCACTTGTGATAAATGGCAGTAATATACAGAAATGGATTACCAACATACGTACCTGTCATGCTCGCGTTAGGTAATAAAAATAGATGGGATTCTAAATATAGTTTCAACAAGAGAGATTCAATTTTGTGTATACACCAAGTACGCTGATATATTTGATGGAAATGTGTCAAGAATATTTATTACGATTTGCATCGTGAGAACGGCTGGAAAATATGCTGGACGCTTCGCGTATTTATGTAAAATTAGTTGGTTTAGACTTCAATACATGTGTCGTAGATAGGCAGATAGATAAAGATAAATGATGGCCAGACAGAGAGAGAGAGAGAGAGAGAGAGAGAGAGAGAGAGAGAGAGAGAGAGAGAGAAGTGAAATAATAGTACGAAAGAAGAAGAAGATTTTGTTATATCTTCATTAATAAATAAATTCTATAAGATGATAGACGTTACAAAATAATCAATAAAACAACACGGATCCAGATTGGTTAAAATTACGACAAAGCTACGAGGAATGGCTGGATTATTGTCCGAGTATATGTCGCTCCTGGGTAAGCACCATTAAGTAAGTAATAAGTAAGTAAGTAATTGCCGTACCTTAATTCAAGAAAATATGTAAAAGTAAAAAGTAAAAAATGGTGTTTTTATGGTTGAGATACAAATCGATTTTTGACGTCCTCCAAACTTGTCGCTCCTGGACACTGCCTTAGTTGCTTAGTGAGTTACGACCCCACCCCCTCCCCGAAGACTGTACTTCTACTAGTTGCCTCTATAGCTCAGTTCAGTATTGATGATGCCCTCTGAATGGAAACACCTGGGTTCGAGTCCCGTCTAGAATCTTTATCAAGGATGAAAATCCCGCCACCTGATACTGTCGTGGTGGGTTTCCATCGCGTAAAACAGGATGAAATCGACCAGAACACATGCATTTAACAGACATAATACACTGGCCTTAGCATGAGCTGCTTCTGCTGTAAATGCAAAACAAACAAATAAACATATAATCTCCCAACCACCAACCGTATGACACCACATTCTTCTGGGTCCTTCGGTTGGACTGCAAAAGCGCAAACATTGAATTGGGGGGTGTATAATATGATTTTGAAGGGTTCTACCTGAAGGCGAAAAGCATGGCATTTTATTTTAAATAAGAATTCGATGCGAAAATTACAGTAATAAATTAGTGCCTTTATGTTTATTCTGCATACGAACAGTTGTAAATTTAGTGTAGATATGTACAGTGGAAGTACAAGGATTAGGTAAGCGGAAAACATTACTCTGGAGACTGAGCATTCCTTACCAAGCCACTTCAAACCTCCATTAAGCAAAAGGAATCTCACATTGGGATGAAAATCATCTAAACCTAAAGATTTTTATAGACACATCCATGATACGGCAATGAGACTCGATCAAACAGAATATTCGTTTGAGGAGAGCAGAGTCGTTATTGTCATTTGTGTGTGTGTGTGTGTGTGTGTGTGTGTGTGTGTGTGTGTGTGTGTGTGTGTGTGTGTGTGTGTGTGTGTGTGTGTGTGTGTGTGTGTGTGTGTGTAAGAGAAAGAAAGAAAGAAAGAGAACGAGAGAGAGAGAGAGAGAGAGAGAGAAATATGGAAAGAAAGCAGACGGAGGAACAAAAGGAATTATTCGACTAGAGAAGGAATAATATGGGAATAGAGAGAAGGAAACATGAAACAAAAAAGAGAAAGAATGATAAACTGAAAAAAAATAGATAAATCAAACAAGCACATTACTACCGAAGTACGTGGGAGAGCTTCACAGTACTATCCGAATCGGAACGCACTCCTAATAGTCCAGTCACTGGTGCTGCCACCTGTGAACTATTCGACCTACATCCGTTCAGCACCGACCCACCCTGTCATTATACGGCAAGGTCACGCGAAATCACGCAGTAAAAGACGGCCCTGCCCGGCTCGTGCTGTATGGAGAAGGAAGTTGTTTGGCAGGGAGTCAAGCTGGATGTGCACTGCAAGAAGCAAACTGTTGGAGGAAGACATGACGTCAACAAATGGAACAGCGCAGGTACGTGCGTCGGAGAGTTGCGTAAGGTAAACTCTTCCCCCCCCCCCCTCTTACTCCGAATTATGTGTCAACATGAAACGTAGATGATTTCAGTTTAATGGGAACTGGTTTTTGCTGTGAAATCCAGTTTCTCATTAATGCTGTAATCTGTCATGTTTTAGATGGGAAGATACTGTGGGTTTATATCACCTTAATTAGACATAAAAGATCGAAGTTACTCAAGAGGTAAGTCTCCGTTTATTTTATTAAACAGGAATTATGACTTGTCTAAATTATAAATCGATATAACAGTAAAGATACTGACAAAAAAAAAAAAAGTCCCTGATAGGAATTTTTCTCTCCCTTTCCCACTGAAATAGTTGCGTCCTTATAAAGCGTTTCCTAAAAAATATGAAACACGTGTCGTAGTCAATAGTACTCCTCTATTTATGCTGTAATTTCAATCTAAACGATAAAAGGATTCACTCCTTTTTAATTCCAAACATGGTTAGATCACTGATACGGCGTATGCCAGTGGAAGATCAGCAGACAAAGTCGGGTTGTAAATCGACGGTGGCTGTGATCATCCGGACCGAACAGAGTTCGATGAAAGTACAGAAATAATGTTATTGATATATAAAAAAAAAGATCAAACAACAGTCTTGAAGTCCTCTGGAATTAATTAGATTAGGTGGAGGATTTAAAGAACCAAACAATAAACTGTTGTCTATCTTCTAAATAGAGAAAGAAGCCACAAAGAGAAAATTGCTCGCAAGGACCACATCGACTGCTCTTGGAAACCAAAGGTGGAAGACAAGCGAAATTTGATATTCTAAAAGCCACTTGGTGAAGAATATATTTCTCCCTTTGAACAATGATTATGATGGTGGAGAGAACTGAAAGACTAAAGGCACTCAACTATCTAACACCCAAATCAAACATACGATGTGAATCCATTATTGCGGGTTTGTGGGGTCAAAGAATTCAAAGACTTTTTTGTTTTAATTCTAGTAATTTGACAAGATCAATTCTGGTTGTTCAGGGATTACGAATTTCTCTGAAGATATTTTCTAGTGTATGAGGGTTGAAGAAAATCTACTTCACCAGTGACAACAATCCAAGTCTGTTTATGTGGCAGATAGAAAGTGGCATTGGTGAGTCTTCACGGTGTGATATTGGTGAGTGTAGCAGATGCGGCATTTGGGTATGGGAAATGAATCGCTATTCCAGCGGTCTAGAACTTGCTTAAAAAACTAGAATAATACTGTGGATCAAGATGGAGGTCTTCGCGCGTTGTTGAATGGTCGCGTGGCTTGCATAAATATGCGGAGTGGTTGCATTAAGATACGAAATGATTCACACCGATTCCAAGATGCATACCGAGATAGAGAATTCTTTTTCAGCATTCTGAAGCATTTTTCTTGTCTTTTTTTTCCCTGCGACTGCATCATAGATATTTGTTGGACACTGCAGCATTTGTGTTCCATTGGTGGAGGTACCCATATGGTAGAACCTCTTTAGCTGCTTTTCAATTGATAGAAGTGGAAAGCGTTGAAAGTATCGACGAGTACAAAAACCAATAGTGAATTGCTAATATTTATTTTCTTGAATCTGTGACACACGCACACACACACACACACGCACACACACTTGGTTTAACTGCAAAACTATCGGTTATACTGTTAAACTTCAAAGGAGATTTTATAACGTCAGTGATCTATTTAAATTTTAAATATTTATCGAATCCTGTATTGTAAAAGACTAAGAATTGTTACTTGCGTTATGTCTGGAGAGGATTGTCTATTAAGATTAAGGCTTTCAAATGCACCGAAATGAAATATACTCTTCGAGTGAACACTATCTTTGTATATTTTATTTTATTTCAGCAGCTGTGAGCAACAAGAAAATGTCTTGTAGTTAACTATTTATTATAGCTGCAAAAGACACATATAGTAAAAATATAGTTGTAATTTAAATACCAATGATGTAATAATGCTTCGGAGATGATGACGTCATTCGTATGACAATCGGGAGCGATATTTCCATCATTTAGGAGAGTGGAGATTCAGATTTCAGCTTTTTTGCTGATGATCACACCAAATTTGTGCGCGCGCACACACACACACATACTGTAAAAAAGGCATAATGACGAAATGGAGCCTGTGAGAAAATGACTTGAGGGAGCCTCAGGCGAGGTCACCTATTAGGTGGATTGCCCTATAAGTGACCATGACGTGCGATGAATGTTGCAACTTGCAATCCAATTCCAAGGATAAGAGGATGGTTAGGAGGATACACACAGGATGGTTACTTCGTGAGAGATCTCGATTCCAAACAAGAGCAAAAGCCTTGAAAATATCCAGGATAACCACATGGGTTTCTTCGAATCATTCCATAGCCTGTGATGAAAGGTAGGCAAGATTAGCGAGGAGATCTGTCGAACGAGTGACAGAATCCATACTGGTGATCAGCAATTAACTGACGGTGTCCTGGTAGTGAAGAAGCTGGCTGTTGTTGATGACTTTCACCATTTCTTTTCACTGTGAAGGTGAGGACAATGAGACGATAGTTGAATAGCCAATAGTTACCTCTCATTTTAGGGATAGGCTAGATAAAAGAATGCTTCCATGTTGTTGAAGCTTTTATAGACGATACAGAATGGATATTAATTCAAAAGCTCAAGAAGCACAGCTGGAGGGACGACATTTAGACCAGAGAACATTAATATTAAAACCCATGAGGATTTTTGTGATGTCCTTCTGGCAAAAGATAAGAGGAGGCATGCTTTGGTTAGTTCATGGAATAAAGGGAGGATATTTGCCTTTGTCGTCTATAAAAGAGTTGCAGGAAGAAACTGATGCCAAGAAGTCTGCATTATCTTTCTGAGATTTTATTTTATCAGGATGGTAGATAAAGGTGAACCCTTTTATCTACTATTTCAGCAGGAGACAAACTTAGCACCTTTGTCCCTTTTAAAGTCTGCTTTAAATTTGTTGATGATTTTTAACGTTTGTTATGCCATTATTATGAGATTTGATGGGAGAAAGATGATCTATAGAATAAGAAAAACGGAGAAAGTTATTGTCCGAGTTGGCTTGTACAGAGATAACATCAGCGGTATATTTGGAGGAAGAAGTGACTAATAAAAAGTGCAGGGTGTTGAGGAAATGATGAGGATTATCTGGTATTCTAGTAGGTTGGCGAAAGATTTGTGTGCAATCAAACAGTTCTGCTTCTCTTCCAGCTGTTAATGAAGTTAAAAAAGGAGTCAGTGTGGATTTTTCACGTTGAACTCTAAAAGGAAGAATATCTCTTCCTTGGTGATCAACGTAGTCTTTTCTACAAGTGTTGTGCTTTCACGGAATGTGCATGGAAACGGCACACAACTAGATTGTATGTGAATGCAAAATTAATCGTGTATAATAAATAAACCCAACATTATGACCAACTTTCCGAGAGAAATTATCAAAATGGTAAGTTAGTCATCAGAATTAGGAAAGTGGCATAGAAAGAAGGCAGAAAAATGATTCAAGAAATTCTGCATCCAAAGCAGATCATATAAAAGAGATTCTAGATCTTATGTGAAATATCATGCCGACAAAAAGCACACATTTTGTCCTTTTTAAGGAAGACAGCCATGCACGATGTAATATGGAAAGTTTAGGATGCCAGTTGAGACTCCAGATTTTGGTAATGTCTTTGTGGAAGTTTTTTTTTTTTTTTACATGGAATTTTGTTGTTTTGTTAGATTTTTAGATTTATTTATATTGTGAGTTTTTGCGTTTTTCATATTATTTGCATTCTTATATATTATATTATTATTATATTATTCATGAATCTTATATAGTCCTTATAAGGACTGGCTTAAAGGGGCGAAGCAAGAATGCTTTTTATCTTCCCCATTATCTGTAGAGGACAGTGTAGGGGTAAGGTGTTATTGAGCTATTAAAGCTCTGATCATGGCAGGAGGGTAACAGCAATAGCCGAGCCTCAGTTAGAACTTCATTGGCTACAGCACTGCCATCCATTACCCTCCATGGGTACCCATTTTAGTCGCCTCGTACGACATGCACGAGCTACATTAAGGCTGATATGTAAGTAAATCCCTCTCTAAAAATTAGGACGATCCCTAGATCACTCCATAGTGGCCGAGAGATCGTCCAACTCAGCGCTGGCTCCACTCAGTGACGGCCCCCCCCTCACCACCGAGCAGAACCGCTCATATTCCAGGGGAAAAGCATCCACTGACGAGGCCCCCTCACGGGTCACACCAAAGAACACCTTCCCCGGAGACTCAAAATGCTCTCCCAGGGCAAACCCCTGGAAACCAAGCCTCCCCCCCCCCACCGGGAGCAATATTCCGGAAGAAATCTGGGAGGGCAAAACTCTCGAAACTCAGCGTCTGTTTTAGTCGCCTCTTACGACACGCATAGGTTGCGTTGGCAATAATTAAGTAAAGCCAACTAAAAAAATTAGTTAGGACGATCCCTAGACCACTCCATAGTGGCCGAAAGACCGTCCAACTCAGCGTTGGTTCCACTCAGTGAAGGGCTCCCCCACCACCGAGCAGAACCGCTCATATATTCCAGGGAAAGACATTCACCGACAAAGCCCCTCAGCGGGCCGTGCCATACAACACCCTCCCCAGAGACTCAATATGCACTCCCAGACAAATCTCCCGAAATCTAAGCCCCCCCCCCACCGGGAGCGAAATTCCGGAAGAGAGCAAAACTCTCGAAACTCTGCGTCCATTTAGTCGCCTTTTACGACATGCTTGGATTTGCATTAGGGCTATTCTTATCCCGGCTACCACACGGTATATTCATGAATCTATATGAATAGAATCTTATTTTCAATTTCTTTATATAAAAATTAAAATGGTGTATTTTATTTTTTAAAGTAAACACCATGCTTACATTAGTTTTTTTATTAAATAATATAATCATATTATTATATTATAATATTCCATTATATAATGGAATATTTGGAAAAACTTAAAGAGCAGGGGCATGCAGCAAGGGTGAAGTACTTGTGAACACAACTGCAACAGGGTATGTTCTTACTCAGATCCAAGCGTGACGTCAACAGTTCTCCAATCCCTACAACCTTCTATACTCGGACTCCCTCCAGACAAAGTAAGCCGCAGCAGGATTATTCGCCAACTAATCAGAAAGCCTCCAGGATCGTGATTAATAATTTCGATCCTGTGTGTCGAGGCCTGCAGAAACCGTTTTGCTGATCTCCTCGAATGGAGGAGATGAACGCTCGCACTGCATGTAAAAACAAAAGGGTGTGCACAGACACCAGAGAACCTACTCTGGTAGAGAAAAATCTGGCAATAGCCACTTCATGGATCCAATAAACAGGGCGATCACAAGACTACAATGGCTCCAAAAATTAATTAAAACATAGGATAAAATTTCCATACTGAGTTCCAGATGACAATACTGTGCTTATTATAAAGTTCTGCCAAGTAAGTAGAGAAAAAGAGGCTGCTGGGTCATTTGTTTATTTCAGAGTTCAGCTTGCGTTATGAAATAAATAACTTGTTGGGTGTGAATGAATGTTATATATCGTTTGAGATTTCTGATATAAAAAAATGGCAAACTTCAAAGAACAGTGCATGTTCATTGAGTTCTGTTTCGGCATAGAAAAAACTACTACAAAAATATTCGAGATATTATAGTTTACCTTCGGGAAGGAAATAATGAGAGGGGGCCCAAACATTCTTGATTGGTTTTACTAATTAAAAAGCACATTCATATTTCTTGACTGAACTTTAGAGATATCTGTTGAATAAAAGGGATGAAAACGTAGCACATATTACGGAAGTTTTCCATGCAATAGGCATCACTATGTACTATAAAATATTCGAGGACCATCGCAATGGAGAGTGGTTTTTCCTTTTCTTACCATGACAATGCTCCTGCTCATTGTGTTTACATGCATGGTGCAGGTTTTCTGAAATCGGACTCCTATCAGTAAGTTTAATTTGGCACCTAAGGAAAAAAGAATCATACCTTCAAATTTACACAATTTTTTTTTTTTTGTGTGTAAATGAACGTTAAAAATTCTTAGTATTTTCCCATACATTATGGGAAAATACTAAGAATAGTGATCAGAGCTTTACCCACCTTTACAATGAGTTGCCCTGGTGTTGTATCATCTTTAGACTTGAACTTTGTTTCATGCGCAAACTTAATTGTTTGCATACTTCGGATTAGGAGTTAAAATAACTAAGTTTATAAAATTACTTGGTTATCCTAATATACAATATCCCCAAGTTAAAAAAATTATTATATATATATATATATTGAATCAGTGCAGGCTTTTTTGCTGAAAGGGTAAGAAGATCGACCGTGAGATGCGGTGATTAATACCCTTGGAGAGTAATGGATGGCAATGCTGTAGCCAATGAAGTTCTAACTGAGGCTCGACTATTGCTGTTACCCTCCTGCCATGATCAGAGCTTTAATAGTTTAATAACACCTTATCTCTACACTGTTCTCTACAGATAACGGGGAAGATGAAAAGCATTCTTGCTTCGCCCCTTTAGGCCAGTCCTTATAAGGACAGGCTTTGCCATGCGGTTACATCTGTGTAAATAAAAAAATATTGAATCAGGTTCGTACAAGACGCTCTTATACGAACATACGAACAAGAAGCTCTTAATCGGAAGTATCATCAAAATTGTAGAATAAATTAGTTTTTAACGTTTTTTTTTCTTTTTAATTGTATTATCAAAACGCGAGAATTAAAATGTATAGCTAGATTATATGGGAAACTTCATATTGAGAAGTTTCCCATATAATCTTTTTGTTTTTGATTTTATTATATTATTTTTGATTTTGTTTTATAGATAACCACTACATTTCAGAGATTTTCACGGTGATACAGGTCATTGTGTGCAAAGAAATTATGGCTACAAGTTACACCGATTGCCAATAGGAGCAGGAAGTTTCAATGTAATCGAAGCGTAGATACGAAAGTCCACTACATCCTTCGCATATAAAATTAAGTTCTGTTCTTTGGTAAAATTTTATGATCCGCAGTGTACATTTCATTTAAACTCCGAATATATTTGAACGAAGTTTCAAATTCGCTTTCCGAGATACCATAAACCTTCTCAAACATACAAAAGAAATCGACGCAAGGCCGTTTTTCATCGTTAAAATACCGTAGTACCGCAAATTACAAACGCCTTTGGAGTCACGGCCATTAGTGACGGCACTAGTTTTTCCCTTTTTTCTTTCCTTACTGCCGACTTCCGACACAGGCAAGGCAAGTGTATTTGCACAACCCCCCCTTCCTTTCCCCCCACCTCCTCCAAAACTGCGGCCTTGTCACCAAAGCACGCACGCACACACACACACACGCACACGATCTGTAGTTAGGTTACTGGCCGCCAAGAACGCTGTCACTTATCCACGCCAAATGACTTCTCTCGCACTCCCCCCCCCCCCCCGTCCATTTTCTTCCTTCCGTATACTCTGCGTTCTGTAACTCCGCCAAGCTGCCTCACAGGTGAATCGAAGCGACCGCACTTAAGTCTTTAATATTCTGGGCAATGCAGAGAGAAGATAATGTCTGGGCTGGGTCTTTCGCTCGTGGACTTCAAATTGCCGTGTGTGTTCCGTACCACTCCACGAAGTTGGTGCAACTGATCGCCCAACCAGGCTAGGTAATTATAACCTTCAAGAACGCGTGGATGCAGAATTCCGCCAGGGTCGAGCCACGTGCGTTGCACACACAGGTATAAACCTTACGACTTCAAGGGAGCCCATGCGTTCCTTTGCTACCGCTGTAGGTTAAAAAAGAGACGTGGTGATATTTCTTATGGTGCGACACCATCGTAGCGTTCGTCCGAGTCGTTTCGGATGGTTTAAGTTCGAGATCCCGATCCGTCATGCACACTGCTAAAAGGAGAGGGGGGGGGACGTTGTATGTGGAGAAGGATATAGGGTGGTGCTCTTTTAGGGAGGATCAAGGCAAGGGTGGGTCGCCAAAGTTCACACCTCAAGACCACTGATAAAATCATTAGAACTGCATGATGTCTTGATGCCGGATGTTTGGGGGTTCGGCGTGTCAAAAGCGTAACCATCCCCCCCCCCCGCTATCAACTAAGACAGTCACGTTTAAGATAGGTAATTGTTTGCCGAGGTAAAGATCTAAAGTTTCCTTCAATGACATGAATAAGGTGCATCAGAAGTAAAATACTTCATCACAAACCCTCTAAATTCATTCACTGTCAGTTTGGATCTTGATTTACGACGTAGCATTTATCTTATACAATTGAGTTCGCGCGCAATATACTAGAGGCCTAAGGTTATGTGCTTCTCACCAGGTGTCGTATTTTCTGTTATATTTCTACTTTCGGTGTAATTGATTAAAATATAGGCGAACGAAACACAAGAATCACTCGCGTTTGGATTGAACAATCTCGTTACGTTCGATCACAGAAGTGTTCAATCCATTTGACTGGTTGAATCGTGATAATCAGTGTTTGAAGAAAAACTATAAAAATTTTTAAGTATATTTGCAGAGTATTTTAAAAATAGCATTTCAAATATCAAAGTATTGGGCAAAATGTACTTCGTGTACCAGTGCTGGGCAAATAGTACTATGAATGCCCAAGTATTGGAAAATAGTACTCACTTAATCTAAATGCAAATACTATCTATTAATTACCTTCAAGTAATTTAGGTAAATTAGTATATATATTAAGATTTGTTAATTTTTATTTTCTTATAATCGCATTCTGATATTGATACATTCTGATATACGGCATTTTAAGTACAAGTATCGGTTTTTTAAAAGTAATCTAAGTATGAAGTAAGAATACCGTATTTTTCTGACCATAGAGAAATCGACTTAGAATTGGAGTGTGTCTTATGGTCCGAAGGTAGGCGATACCGGGTAAGTCTTAGATTCCCATATTGTCATAAAAGTATAAACATGAGTGTAAAACAAAAAAAAAAAAAAAAAAAAAAAAAAAGGACTTTCGCATAATGTGAGTTATAAATTGATTGCGATAAATTATGCCAAACATCATGGAAACAGAGCAGCAGAAAGACATTTTGGTCCACCGCCAACAGAAAAAATGATTTGAGAGTGGAGAAAACAAGAACAATTGAAACTGCAAAGCAAACATAAGAAAACATTCCGTGCATTTTTTTTTTTCTAAAAATTGTCTCATAAATTTGGGGTGCGTCTTATCGTCAGAAAAAAAAACGGTATTCCGAATTCAAGTAATTTCAAAGAAGTTCCAATTAAAAGTTTCAAGTATTGTTCAGCATCTAAAGTTTTCTGAAAAAAAAAAAAAAAAAAAATCCTTTAAATGTTAATGTTTCTTAGTCGAAATCTGAAAATGAGTGGTGGCAAGATCAGGGATTAAATTAAACATTGAAAAATCAGAATTATTTAAAACACACACGGAGACTTGATAGAAAGAGGAAATGACTTGAAGAAAGTAAGAGTGTAGAAGAGGTAAATAAGCAGCAAGGAATGTTTTTTTTTGGGGGGGGGGAGGAAGAGAAGATAATGTTACTTATAATGAAATTTAGAAGATGAGGATGCTATTGTTAATGACGATAAAAGATGTTTACCTTACAATATCAAGAATTATTTTTATTTTATTTATTTATTATTATTATTTTTTTCATGGGTGGATCAAACTATCAGCGCTGCTCCTGGCCGCACCCTTAAGAAGAAAATAACCATGAAAAAAAAAAAAATGAAATTAGTGGAGTAAATCCCGAAACAGTAACAAAAATATTGGACTTATCATAACATACTGAAAAATGCTTTCTCTCTCTCTCTCTCTCCTTTCTTTGTGTGTGTGTGTGTGTGTGTGTGTGCGCGCGCGTTTGTTATAAACTTGTTTCGTCTTCGCAGAAAGAAAAAAAAAATTAATCCGACACATGTAGGGATCACGCTCATTACAATCGCCTCCCCTACTCGATTTCTGCGTCTCCTTTCGTCTGAGTCACTTAACATCCTTAATGCCACTCTCGTTACCACACTATCGGTATTTAACCAGATACCAATCACGTGTCACCGATCTTCTTATAGCGAGACATTCGGAGGAAATAAAACTTGTACCGCCAAATGCTTGCTAACACGCGAACACCTCGACATTTATTAACGGCAAACCACTAAATTATCCACACATTCTAAGACGACACGAGACAAAAAAGTTGTATTAAAAGCTCACCTTCTTCCCCCTCCTCCTCCCTGCCTGCTACGAATAACATTATGATGTCACATCACGCAATTCATGACGTCATATAAATCAACTCGCGAGAAGTTATTGTTTTAATCTTCTGCTTTTTTTTTTTTCTCTTTCCTCATTCGTGATTTTATTTTTAACTTCACTTAAAACCGTAGGAACGTGTGTTTTATTTTTAACTTCACTAGAAAGTGTTAAATAATTTGGATGTGTAACTAAAGCGACACCTATATTTTCTATTTCTTTTATTAACAAATTTATTTCACTTCTTGTGAATATCGTTTGGATTTATTTGTAGGAATGTTAAAAGAAATTGGATGTAACTGAAGCGACACCTATATTTTCTATTTCTTTTATTAACAAACTTATTTCACTTGCGAATATCGTTTGGATTTATTTGTAGGAATGTTAAAAGAAATTGGATGTAACTGAAGCGACACCTATATTTTCTATTTCTTTTATTAACAAACTTATTTCACTTGCGAATATCGTTTGGATTTATTTGTAGGAATGTTAAAAGAAATTGGATGTAACTGAAGCGACACCTATATTTTCTATTTCTTTTTATTAAGACTTGTTTCACTTCTCGCGTATGTCGTTTGGATTTATTTGTAGGAATATTATTGGATGTAACTGAAGCGACACCTATATTTTCTATTTCTTTTATTAACATGACTTGTTTTATTTTCGCGTATGTCGTTTAAATTTATTTGTAAAAATGTTGAAGCAGTTATCCCATTTTTTTACAAAAGAAAATTACATAAAAAAATAAACCACCTAATACATATATGGAAGTGTTAACGCTCAAGAACATCCGGTTTGATAATAATTGCTCTTTTATAATCTACATTACAGACAGATAGCAAATTGAAAGTGATTACCATCATATACCACAGCTTTAAAGATGTCTACAGATTTGACATAATAAATGAAGACTACGAACCTTTTGACGTCACTCAATAAAGGCTGTGACGTCAAAGGATGATAACAATGATGTTTAATAGGGTTACAAATAAAACTCTGAAATTCTACTTGTGTGTTCTTTTGAATTCATGCCTTAAAGCACTAAACAGCGAGAATAGAAGGGATTTGTAAAAGCCCCCCCCCTTTATTTTTTTATTTTTTTTTATTTTCCGGTGTATGATTTGCCGATGGCAATTCTTTCTCTGTTCTCTTGGGCGCTCAATTATTTCCCAACCTGGCGACAGTTTAGGGCGACCCCTTTCGTAATTGGGGTTTTATTTCTATTTGTCCCTCTCGTAAATTTCTGGTTCTGGCCGACTAGCCACATCTCCTCCACTAGCACTAACATCCAATCCATCACCCACGTGTCAGATATAAGACACGCAACATAGCCTCCAGCACGCGACAAAGCACACCTTCTCTACTTCCCCCCCCCACCCTTCCCTTCCCTCGTACCAAGAGAAAAAAGGGGGGGGGAAGCAGGGAAAAACAGTGTCTGTCAAATATGAAAGCTACCTGATGTAGGTACAGAGTGTATTTCTCCAATTCGCACCGAGGCATACGAAACACCTGTGAGATGACGGATGTCGCACACTGAGTTCGGTGTAACACGTCACTTTTCTGACGAGAATATTAAGGAACACACACACAACAGTCTGAGTGGCTCATTATAGCAATTCAGTCAGCTGGACTCGTTAAGCAGACGTTAAATGGTTTAAATAGAAATGTAGGAAGAAAAACAGAAATGAGACGTTAATTCCAGTTTGGTACAGTTTCATTATGCAGTGTTCATCTACACCAGGTGGCAGCACTTAAGCTTATTGTTGAGTAGACTAA
Organism: Typopeltis vanoorti; assembly: GCF_054136105.1. Taxonomy (NCBI): domain Eukaryota; kingdom Metazoa; phylum Arthropoda; class Arachnida; order Uropygi; family Thelyphonidae; genus Typopeltis; species Typopeltis vanoorti. The sequence goes on from NC_143569.1 coordinate 47,973,756, forward strand.
GATTTCGCGTAATTGTTTGAAAATTTTCATATAGACTTACTGTAAAGAGTTCTGGTTCTTCAGCTATTGTATTTATTTGTAAGACAACAATGGTCGTTATCTATTGAGTGAAGCAGAATTCCAACTACTTGTTGGTTCATTTATGATGCGTTATTGCTGGTTAGCTTACTAGGAAGCCTTTCTTTCTCTCTCTCTCTCTCTCTCTAATATAAAAACGCAAATACGACCGGACAAAATTTCTAGTGCCATCAATCTGTCGAACCGATAACTAGAAATATATGTTTATAACATAGAAATAGTTATTAAAGGGAATTTTTCATTTTCGGGAATAGAAAATAAATTTATTTTTGGAGAGACTATCGCATGTTAATTCATGAGTACAGGAAGAATAAATGCAAAGAATAAAACAAGAGGAATAGTTAAATACAAACGTGTAATTTATTATTTAACTAGTTGGGAGCACGATTCAGGGGAAGTTGCCGTAGTTTTAAAGTGACTGAAATCACTTCCTGTGGGAAGGGGTATAATGTTCTCGTTAATTATTTCTATATTTTAGTCAACGTCAGCAAGCATGAAGGGGGGGGGTTGAAAGAATCACATCACACTTGGACAATAATCACTTCTGAAAAACAACAGTAGGCAAGCACCGCATACCCACCCTAGTCAAAATATTATGACCCTTCACGATTGACCCTTCCACCCCCACCAGGTGGCACTTATATCACTGCGAAAGCCAGTATATATACCACTGGAGATGTTTTCTTTCAAAGATGCTGATTAACATAGTCCCAGTCAGCAATCCAAAGTATCCTCCCTATGGATTTCCGAATTATAGTAAAAAAAAAAAATGCTGGTGCCTAATCATCGATGATAAATTTCTACACTTTGCATTTGACAGACGTCATTGAACCATTAAAGACTGTAAACAAATTTTTTTTTTTTTTTTTTTGCTAATCTCGTATCCAAGTATGCTGGGTGTAGGGTATACAGATAGCTCGAAAATCTGAGGAAATCAATCGTCCGACGGTATGGTCCAGCTGAAACAGGCAAAAGATGGTAGCATTATGGTATAGAAGACGTTTTTTTTTTGTTTTTTTTGTATACGTAGTCCGTACTGTGACTACGGACTACGTGTATACTAGTAGTCCTAATAGCCCGTAACTTTTCTCTTGTTATGAGAACTGATGCTGCGCGGCATGGCATGACCGTATATACGACACGACAGAGACCTTTAAAAATTGCAGGTGGTAAGCTATGACATCGTCAAGATTGCTTCCTATAGATCCACCAGTATTCAGGATAGTAGAAATCTCTCCGTATTCGAATTTATGGGATTCAAATCTCGCGATTTTGGCAGCCATAGTAACACTTGGAAGTTGCTGTCGTGTTCGGCGAACCACTCTCGAATGATATCAACAAAGTAACACTGGAATACAATTGCGTCGTCTGAGAAGACAGTTATCACGAAGAAATCTTCCTAAGAAGGCACAATGGAGAGATACTTTATACCTTCTTAGGAAGATTCCACGCAGCATCAGTTTTCATAACAAGAGAAAAGTTACGGGCTATTAGGACGTTAGGCCTAATATCATACACTACTATTCCCCAAAGGGAGTAGAGGATATATTTTTTAAGTCCTGACTAACTACTGGAAATCTGATGTCTGTCTGCACATGGACATTTGAGCTTATGACTACCAATAATTGTGAAGATTTTTTTTTTTTGGGGGGGGGGGATTGTATTCCCGTAAGCTCTCTGATCAACTTATTTTTACGAAACTTCCACAGTTTATACGTTCGGCTTTGAAATAATGTTGGATCTAATATCCACTTTACTTATAAAATTTCGCATCGCCGAACTGAAGCCTCTTGGCTTTTTATTTAAGTAAATAATAATTTAATCCCATCTCCCCTGTCTTCATTTGAAAAATTCTTAGAATGATTCCATCTCCTAAACGGGATTCGAACCGAAATTTTGCGACTGCGCTTTCGAACAATTCCTGAATCCATTTATTGATTTTTTCTTTCTTTTTTTTTCTTTATTTTTTTTTCTAGACTACGTTTCCTTAGGATGCTCTTCTATAACCTGTTACGTGAACACTGTGACAATGGAGGTTAACAAAAAACAGGAAATAAATGCTAACGATAGGTAGAGATATTCTAATTTCAAGGCATTTGAGAAGGGAATTATAATTTGCTAAACGCGGAGACAAAAACATTTGGTCAATACTTATTGAAGAAAATGTCACGTGAACTTGTTAAAGAATGATACGCTCAACTAAAGAGTCAACTCTTAAAATAATAATAATAATAATAATAATAATAAAACTTTAAAACCCTACGAACCAAAAGAAAAAGAAATTTACTACGGTTGACAAATGATGAAAACAGAAACCATTTTTTTGCATCGCCGTTGTCGCCATTGATTTGGGTCTAGTATATAATAAACTATCTTATCTTCAGCGATAAGTTTCGAAGAAAAAAAAAGTGCAATGTAAATTATCTATAGCAAGCTCACGTGCGTTTAAGACAACATACAGAAGGTGTCGAATAGATTTTCACTCTCATTTGGTCTCAATAAATGCGATTAACTGACCCTCGCCGAGTTGCCGAAAGCAATGGTTTGCTCACCTATTGACTTAACCCTTCTTATCTGCGCAATAAAAAGTCTCTGTGCACACACCATCTTTGTGATAAGTACGGGCGTCTCCTCATTTCTTCCACCATCCCACCTAAAAGACCAGTTACTGCTACTCCCACACCCTTTCACCCCCACGTCGGCATAAGACGCGCCGTGCAATACAGCGGGATCGCAATTCGGCCTGTAATGGACCCCATTAGTCCCATATTTGCCTAACATCAACTTTACAGCCCAGAGAGAGAGAGAGAGAGAGAGAGAGAGAAAACACATAGTAAGAACTACGCCACAAACCACCACAGAAAGTGGGTTTACAGGATGGTTTGGAGTCACGTGTGAAACTTAAAACGCCAAGTCGATCTTCACAGGTCCTTTAAGAGCCCAAATCTAATCACAGGGCATACCTCTTATCTAGCCGTACATCAATTGGAAAACACCCTTGGCGACTCACCTCGTAGTCCACCCCTCACCTATTTATATTTATTATGCTGGGTGTTGCAATGCTATCGTCGCCAGATGGGATGGTTGTACGCCCTCTTACGTTCGCTGCAAGAAACAGGAACTGATACGTTTGCTGTTCTCTGCTTGCCGACTGTCGTTCACTAGTGGAGCGGAAACCGAAGGTCGCAGAAGGTCAGTGGGAAAGTTCGTAGACACGCCCACTGGAGGTCTAAAGGTGTGAACCATTTTTTTCTGGTCCGTGATTGTTCATTAAGGAATTAATTAAAAAGTTCTTGGTTTTATTTTTATCGTCTTTATCTGAGACAACCATCAACTTTGCAGTTTTCGTATTTTCCTTCTAATATTCGAAATAATCAACTGTAAATCAACTAAGGAATCAGTTAAGATAATCTCCATGCTATCTTTAAGATGGTCAATAGACAAACAAAGCGATGGTCAAAATATTATGTGTGTGTTTTAACTCACTTCTATAAAGATTTGGAAGATAGGGATACCATTGAAGAAAAACTATAGGGAAATAACCGGACTGTCCATGGCCAAAAACTTCATACTACGCAGGAAAGGACAACATAGCTTTATAGGAGGGGGGGGGGGGGATGAGATCTAATCGCTGCTTTTGCCTATCGACTTCTGCTTAAGCAGAAAATAAACTTATGTATGTAGATTCGAACCACACAGAATTTCTTTCTCAAGTGTCTGCTGTGTTATGTTACCTTCCACAAGCCATAAATTGTTTTATCATTTTTTTCTGGTCCGTGATTGTTCCTTATTAAGGAATGAATTAAAAAGTTCTTGTTTTTATTTTTATCGTCTTTATCTGAGACAACCACAAACTTTGCAGTTTTCGTATTTTTAAAAAATGGCATTTGAATTACATGATAGAATCAACCATAATAAAATCACGCTAACTCGCTTTTGACTTTTAAATTTTTTTATGTACTATTATGTTAGGTGTATAATAAAATCAAACATTTAAAAAAAATATTATGCAAATGATACTGAAAACTAATTAGCTTTTGGTTAGTTTATTGTTAAATCATGATATTGTTTAATAAAATATTTTCTTTGGTATAAATGATACTAATTTAGGCATTTCGACGTGTTGATTCAAATCTATAATCCAAAAAATTTCACCAGTTAATAATTTATGGTTACATATTGATACAGAGGTTTGCAACGTTTTACACAAATGAATTAATTATCATAAATTTTTAAATTATTATCACTTTTTAATTGTTATTGTCACTTAAATTGATGTCCGTTTGTAGATGTTGTGACAGTGCATGTAGCAGTAGTTTGAAAATGAAGAGAAGTCCAAGGAAATGGATTAATATGACAAAGCAGTTAAGGTTATGAAGTCGGTATATTACGTCTGATAATTGCGTAAGTTCTTTGGTCGCTTTTTTTCTGCTGCGTTGGAGATGGCCTGCCTCGTTCATACGACAATACCCAATCTTATCTTAAAGAGCTCTCGTAAGTAAAAGATGCCGATCTCTAAAACCAAACGATCTCTCTTTCAACTGCTATGAAAAGAATTTTGTTTCAGTGTGGTTTTGAAGATTGTAGTTGAAAATCGATATGATTAAGCTGAAATTGAGACCTAAGCTTGAGGAGCTTTGCTTTTTATTTATTTTATTTTTCTTTGCTTGTATTATTTTTATACTCATGAATATGGGTATAATGCACCCGATCTCTTAACAAATCGTATCCTGCCTTATCTATTCTCCAGCATCTAATTACTTATAACTCTAAAAGATATTCCGGGCTATTATCAGATATCCACCAAACGTAAAGGTGCAGGCTGAAGATTTCTTGGTTAAAAACTTACTTGTTGCTCAGGAGAAGACCGACGCTTCTGAGAGAAAACCCGTTCACTTCTCATCCGGAAACGAGAGATGAAAAAAAAAAAAAAAAAACATTCTCCTGAAGCATCTATCACGGATAGTTCGAGCAGTGTCGAATTGAATGAATTAACACACGTGGCCAAAAATGCTAGCCTTCCCTCTCTCTCTCTCTCTCTCTCTCTCTCTCTCTCTCTCTCTCTCTCTCTATATATATATATATATATATATATATGCAACCTATGGAGTTTTATATCAACTATTCCACCATCTATCTCATAATGCTGTCCACAAGACTTCGTGTAGCAATACAAAAACGATGTTAATATATATATATATATATTTTTTTTTTCATGGTAATTATGTATAGAGACTCTCTATGTTGTTCATAGTTTTTTTAACCTTCAGTGTTTAGTGTTTTTTCTTTTCATTTATAATGTCACCTGATGAAGGCTGTTATAAGCCGAAACTAGTCGTGTTTTACTATTAAACCTCCTTTTTTTTTTTTTTTTTTTTACCTAACTCTCGGTTTAAGTTATTCAACTCATTTTACAATATATATATATATATATATAGAAAGTATTTATATCTCCTCCTGAGATTTTTATTTAATAAGGTTAAAACACCTTATGGTAACTTGTTCTGGTAAAATACTTATAAGCTCTGTATTACTAAAATCTTGGTATTTCTAGCCTGGCTCCCACTGATGAGACCTCAATAAAGGTCGAAACCGGTCTGGGTAGTGGCCCCTTGCCTTTAATACAAAGCATCATACATCTCCTCTAGGAGATGTGCTTTGCATTAAGGGTAAATATTAAGATTAGTGATCAGAGCTTATTCTACTTTTACCATGACTTGCCTTGGTCTTGCACCACGTACAGGGTCAGCTAGACTTGCGACACTTGCAAGTGCAAACTTGACTTGTTTGTCTGTTTGCTTACTTGGGAAATGGAGTGAAACCAGGTTTAAAATAGCTTGGTATCTTTAACACACACACACACACACACACACACACACACACACACACACACACACACACACACACATATATATATATATACTGTTCTTCTTTCAGTCTCTTTTCATTCTTTGAGGTACCAAAATCTTCACAGTTGGACATTCGGAGTATTGTGGGATGCTGTGCTTAGCTAAGCATTCTTTTACACTATTTTCCAAACTATCGTTTATCTTTCCGGTGTTGTTTCTGACGCAGTCTTATTTATGATCTGGCGTTAAAGGATGAATACTTGACACCAAATCCATGGCTACAAAGGAAGAGATCAAGATTGTCTTCACACTTTACGGGACAGATATCTTGCATTTTTGGCCACGTGTGTTAATTCATTCGATTCGACACTGCTTCTCCGAATCAATATAACATTATGTACGTTTTGGGACCTTACCAGGTTAACAGCAACACTTCGCACACCACACAGATTTTTTGATAGGTGGGGTCAGATATCGAATATTCTAAATAGTTTCCATCTCGATGCTTTTCACATTTTCCTAAAAAAAAAAAAAAAAAAAAAAAAAATCGGTCCTGTTCAGCTTTATCGTCTTCTTGTTACAGAGCTTTGGCATATGCTAAGCTTTAATTCCACTAGTGATTCTTTGAGTGGACAGTCAGCTACGATGTTCAGCATCACAGTATTGAACATTGTAGGTGACTCCGTAAATGTAACTGACCTTGGACCTTTGCTTGAGGGAAGAAAGTTCTTGGTATCTTCGGACTTGGAGCTTCTTTGTGCTCACGACCAAACTCTGCTGGAAAAGAGTAAGCCGCTTTTACTCGTATACGGTACAGCAGTGGATCCTGTACCCGTTACCATAGCAACTAATCCTTTGTTGGCTATAGCTTCAGGGTAAGCAAAGTAGGGTGAGGTTTAACAAAAGATTAAAGCATGCGAAAAAGCACATAAGTAAGTGCTAATTGAACATCGTTTTGTATTGCTACACGAAGTCTTGTGGACAGCATTATGAGATAGATGGTGGAATAGTTGATATAAAACTCCATAGGTTGCATATATATATATATATATATATATATATATATATATATATATATATATATATATATATATATATATATATATATATATATATATATGCAACCTATGGAGTTTTATATCTGTGTGTATATATATATATATATATATATATATATATATATATATGCAACCTATGGAGTTTTATATCTGTGTGTATATATATATATATATATATATATATATATATATATATATATACACACACCACAAAGTTATAGAGATTAGGTTATATACTACACATTCAATAACAACGACTGAAGAAAGGAAATTAAAAATAATAATCCGTGAATTCAGAACAAATGAAAAAATAATCTCAAACTACTAAAGAAAACTCAAAAAAGGCAATCATCTGAGGAGAAATAACCAAACTAAAAAAAAAAAAAAAAACTACTCAACTGTGTGGCACCTCTTAAATTATCCTGTTTGTTTTGAATTCCTTAAGTGTAATGCAAACGAAGAATTAGCTGAGTTTTTCAACACGCATGTTGATCAGTATATTTATGTTTCTCACCAGATGGCAGTAACATAATTTTTTTTATATGTTACAAATGGATAATTTCACGCATTGACTCGCCAGGTGGCAGTACCGTAGATATGTTACGAAACTGATCATTTCATGTACCAATCACTTTCACGTTAAAATCAGTAATTTGAGGAATTTGTGGTATATTTCTAACTAATAAATTTACATTAAAACACGCGACTATTGTATCGATAATGATTATCAGAAGCTACCATTTTTCCTCACTTTAATTGCCAGTCTGTGTCCCATGCGTTCCTATGAGTAGACAAGGAGTGTTCCTGGGGAGGTTGCGTCTCTGTAGGTCCGTATCTTGCAACATTTACCGCCAGCTCTGGCAAAGTGCATTGTACATAAGCAGTAAAGTCCAGGATGTTATAATTCACTCAAAACCTTTCACTCGTTACTGCTCCACCATTGAAAAGAGCAGATAAATTATAGCTTCCTATCCCTTAAGCTGTGCCACACGCGCTAAAACAGCAGCATTCTTACCTTTACGCGAACGTAGTGCAACACGTGCACATGACTATGGCAATGAAACTGAGAATCTGTTTCCATTCAGGGCAACTTTAACGATAAAAACATGGGACTCACGTAGTGCTTATTATGAATTTTTACAAGAAAGTTCCTGTTAGGCGATATTTTAAATGCAAATATTTATTGAAGGAATTGAGATACAACAGCGTCAATGTTAGAAAAAGCAGAATGTTTTTTTTTTTTTTTTTTTTAACCAAGCCACGCAAATTACCGACTGAACAAACATTCTTGAAAACAGGTAAACCAGCCACAGAACACATCCACAAGCATTAAAAATTCGACCTCGTAACCTTAGCTGTCTTCTATCGTTTCCAACTGAACTAAAACTGACTCAGAATTTGTATAGCTTTTGGTTGAACCCTCTTGACATCCTCTGATTAGAGCATTGGTGCGCATGCTCAGAAAGCTGTACACGTAAGTAAACAGCTATATGTTAAACAATAGAAAATGTGATGATCCTTGTTAAAAAATGGAAATGTTTATCCTGATGCCACAGTATATATTGAACAATAAGAAATATGGTCATCTTGATGCGATATAACAGGTGGAATAATAAGTAATACGATCAATATTGACTGAATAATAGAAAATGTGACCAATCATATTGTTAATATTTGACTCAGTTCCAATTAACTATAAAATCAATGGAATGCATTGCCAACATTACTGTAACTTTCATTGATTGTGTAAAACGCTTTTAGAGAGAATTCCTGTGAAACTTTTAAAGTTTCCTTTTTACAAAATAAAATAAACATTGACAATTGATAACCCTAACTATTCTGATTGTGCAGCACAAGAACAATCGGGTCCAATTCACTTGTTTGTTTCTCTGTCTCTGATGTCAGTGGATGTTGATCCTGTTTATCCGGAGAATGCACAGGACACAATTTGAACACTAACATTTTTCTCCTGCTCCAGTTCTTTTCAGTACGGGAATTAACTCCTGAAGAATTTCACTGAACGAGAGAAAGTTTCTCCACTTTTAAGAATTTAATTGGGCATCGAGAATTACTCTTTTGATCTCATTTTATCTCCTTCTTTCTTGAGACGAAATGGATTCTTTTAATCTTTCCTGCAGCACGATTCTGAGAACAAGACGCAATACGAAATGAGGCCCACGATTGCCTTCGTATATGGGGGTGGGGTGGGGTGGGGGGAAAGCGGGTCCAATTAGAAGCAGGTAAAGGAAGACGGGTTTAATAGTGGGAGAACTTGTTAATTATGAATGAGTCGCTTATCGTTCTCTCTCTCTCTCTCTCTGCAAGTCTGTAAGACTGAGTATTGTCATGAGGGATAAACACACACGGTTCGGCTTCTCTTGAGAGAATATGGAGAAGAAAGGAAGGGTGAAGGTTAATAAAGAAAAAGAACAAAGGAACAGATAAGAGGGGAGAGAAATATGAAGGAATAGAGTCAGTTATAGTGCGTTCTGTTCTTATATGTCGTTAAATTGTAATGAACTTCACTTGCGCATACATCCGTATTTACAACTGTTGCACGCCATTTTTTTATTTTATTTATTTTTTTATTTTTTAATGACTATCCCACCAGGAAAGGTCGTAACCTTTGGCACAGTCGTAAGTATGTATGGAATTAGGTAATCCAGAAACACTACTCTAGACACCAAAAATGGATCTATTTTCCATTGGAGACCTCCAATAAGAAGGGTGATGTTCCCCCTCCCCCCCCGGGCAATAAAAATCATCTGCTTCATCAAAAGACACAAACATCCATTCTCACGGAGGAATTAGAACTCAAGTCCTATTAGTTGGAGAGCAGCACGCTCTCTATCCGGGCATTCCGATCAACAACAATGTAAAGCTAGCAGGGCGAGTTTCACGCCCTCCAAAACAAGCCAACTGGACAGAAGAAACTGACAGATATAAACACTAGGCTAGTATCATAGTCGCGCTTTCGTAATTCAGTCATTAAGGACGAATCCCTTTGGTCGGAAAGATTTGGGTTCAATTCCCGTAAGTGACGTGTGGAACATTTATCTGATCTCTTTCGACCAGATAAAGGTGAGTTAGTCGGTCTCGTACGGAGGTAGAAAGTTTTTTCACCCGGAAACTCAGGTTTTTCGTCCCCTAAAACAGGCAAACTGGCCCATGAACACACGCATCTACATACATAGTACACTCTAGGAGGCTTAGTGATAACCACCTTATCCTCGAGTTACGGTTACAAAGTCAAAGAATACTTGGAAAGGTCGTGGGCGCTTAAGTTCCTGTTAGGACCACTGATAGGCTAGTGTCATAGTCTTGGTTCCTAAAGAAGAATATGAACCAACATTAGTAACAGTATCAACAGAAATCCAAATAAAACTCTATTAGTATTCCTGACTAGTTTTGATTGTTAGCACCATTCCGTGTTATGCTAATGATTGTAAGATGTCAATGTGGGTTTGGTTCAGACTTGATGATTCCTTGAATTTGTGAAAAGAACTTCGTCTGATGAGTCACAACTTTTCTTTGTACCACATATACTACACGTACTGGATTCGAAATAAATATCTTAATCTGTCCTACTTAAAATATACCGTCTTGCTACTGGTGATAACAAATGTGTCCCTCAAATTGCCAGAGATGTTCACCTTGTGAAGAAGTCTCCTGTTAGTGGGATGGGCCCGAAACAAAAAAAGTAGGCGGATTTATTGCTAACCTCCAACGGAGTTCATTTACGGGACATTTGTTAAATGAGATTCACATCTCTTAAGCGTCACGTGATATGGCAACGAGCCAAACATAGGAGAGGAGAGTATATTCAGAGCCAAGACCAAATTGCTAAGTTGAGCACTGTAAGGCTCACTTGATACACTGATAGACAAAGATCGAGAAAGAGATAAATTAATAGATACAGGAGAGTGAAATATATATATATATATATATATTTCGTGTGTGTGTCTGCACACACACACACACACACACACACACGGACCATCGTAGCTTGGTTGTAGCGACGAAATTCTTTAGATAGAAAGCGTTTGATCGGAATCTTTATAAGTTAAAAAAAGTCTCATTATAAAGAGCTTTTCAGATTTTTTATTCTTGTGGGGTTCCTCCGGATCCTCGACAGCCCCTTACGACTGGTTGAGCCCTCCTAATGAGGGATTAAGTATGTATTGTTGACTGTAGCAGCGTGTGTTCACGGGGCCAGTTTGCCTGTTCTGAGGGACGAAAAACCCGAATTTCCGGGCGAATAACCCTCCACCTCCGTATGAGACCGGCTAATTCGCCTTTAGTAAAAGTTCCTCACTTCACGGACGGGAATCGAACCCAGGTCTTTCCGACCAAAGGGCTTCGTCTATATGATTGAGCTACGAGGATCCTATTATAAAGAGCTTTTCAGATGAAGATGAGTTATATGGGGATTGATAAGATTTCGTATGAGGATGATAAGGTTTTTTTCCCTCTTGCATAACAGACAAACCAGCTAGAGAATGCCATATAACTGACAAAAACAGACCAGGGAAATAGGCCTCACCGTTTCATTGCCAGAATTATATTTATAAACAGATGTGTTGCCAATGTTTAAACAAATAGAATTAATTCAATATTTATTAACAGCCAGAGAAAACAGACTGCTTAATATAACACAGATGCAGAAATTAAGAGAGATAGAGAGAGATAGAGAGAGAGATTAATAAACAGATAATGAAGAAGAGAAATTGATGCTTAGAGGTATTGATAAATAGGTTACATTAGAGAGAGAGAGAGAGAGAGGCTAATAGTTAGAGAACGAAAAAGAGAAGGAAAGACTAATAGATAGATAGAAATGAATAAAAAGAGCGATAGATGTCATTCCCATTTGGGGCTGACTCACTTTTGGTGTCCTCGTGTAACCGGTCCTTGGGCGCTACAGGGTTAGGAGTGGAGACAAGGTGTGGACGTGCCCAGTTGTGGCCGTGCGCGGTCATTGAAGCGCCCACTTCCGGCAGGGTTAGCAGAGCACGTGGATCTAATTATTAGGCACGGAGGGTGGAGAGCTCGGTGGGCCTCCTCCCTTGACCACGTGTAATATCTTTTAATGCCAACATCTCATCAAGAGCCAGGCACGCGCGCCTACTATGTCCTCGTAATAACACGTATAGCACATGTACGGAATGGGACATTGACGCACACACACACACACACACACACATACACAAGACCGGTCTGGCTGCAACGTAAATGTTGGGCGTGAAGTCAGAAAACGGATGACCTCCTGTCTGCATGTAGGAATCATGAGAGGTTATTTGGTAAACTTCTTAGCTGATCTCCCATTTGGATGCCTCAGGTAGGTCGAGATTGCTTTTAAGTTTCTTTTAGTGCTACTTAACCAAACATGGGGAAACTCAGCTGACCAAGAGCTGATATATCACTTGAATAAAAGAGCGAGCGAGGGAGAGAAAGAGAGACAGATAGAGAGAATAAAACAATTGATTACAGAATGTTTAAAATATTCTCTTATATATATATATATATAGATAGATAGATAGAGAGAGAGAGAGAATGTATATATACATATACATTCTCTCTTTCTTTATCATCTATGTATATGTATTATTCTTTCTCTCTCTATCCACTCTCTTACACAATCTGTAGTTAGTTTTCTGTTAATCCACGTCTCTATTTTGTTCTCTCTCTATGTGTGTGTGTTTAACCCTTCATCTCTCTCTCTCTCTCTCTCTCTCTCTCTCTCTTAGTTTGCTATAGTTTCTTATTATCTTTTAGAGAGAGAGAGAGAGAAAAAGAGAAATTAATTCCGTCTAATATTATGTCATATTGCTGTATTTTTTCTCAACGTCTCCTGTATTTATGAAGATTTTTTTTTTTTTTTTTTTTTTTTTTTAGTGATGGATTCTAAAACTTGATCACAAAGGTACTGTTGAGGCGTACACAACATCAGATTGAATTTCATTGAATCATTCTTGTATGAGAGGTAGGGAGGGGAGGGGGGGTAGCTTGTAAGGTGAGATGCCTTATTGCGACTTTCAATTTTAGCTGAAGTAGTCTTCCAGTTGAGTTTGCCATTAAGTTCCTTCAACCGTACAAATCGTGGCGTTAAACATCTAAATAATCATTACTTTCTTTACTCTCGCTTCTACACACACGCGCACACACACACACATATGCACACGCACGCGCACGCACGCACACACATAGCAAAGCCATCACACTCGCTTACATTCTTTTACCTCCTTGTCTCCTGACTTGGAAAAATAGTCAAGATGATTATTAGGTGCATGGCAAGAAACTACGAGAGAATCAAGAAGCAGGCAGCAAGAAGATGAGAAGTAGGTGGAGAAGATACGTAGAGCCCGGGATGGCGATAAAGAAAGACTGATAAAGGTAACGACATCACAGATACCTGATGACTTCCGTCTATCTCCTTCTGCTATTATTACAAACCAGCCTGCTGGCTGCAAGGCGAGCTATGGGTAATGATGCGACACATTTAGGAGCATATTTTAGATACATAGGTGAACTTCGAGACTTTTTTTCCCTGTCATTTATTAAAGACCTCTGACACCTTACAGATGGTTCGTATGTGCAGTCACCAAACTTTCGCATCTCCACACAGTTCGACAAACCTCCGTATACTAATTACTATTAATTGCGACACGACTGTAGTTATAATAATTATTAGTTTGTTAATAGTACCGGTAGATGGCACTAGAAGAAATGCTACAATAATTAAGAGTAACGAAATAGGGAATTGGGAATACTACTTGTCTAGGGGGAGGTAAAGGGCGTGGTTATTGGGGTGAATAAGAGAATTGCGTGTAGATCTATCTGATGTCCGGCTATCGTATGCTGGAAGACCAAACTCGGATGGGGGGGGGGAACGCACATGAAGGAACTAAAAGCAACTAAAGTACTACTTCAACATCCCCCATCCCACGTCCTCCCCCCCGCAGTCTGAATACCCGTCCTGCAACACGCAAGCGGCGATGCTACCCAACTGAGTTATCTAACATTAGCGTTCATTTGCGCCTTCTACCCCACCTGCAAAAGTTTCGGCCGTGCTCAACCTGACGCCCTCCCATCACGCGGATGAACGCTGCATTCAGAGAGGGGTGTTGGCGAAGGGACATGTGAAGGACCATCGCCGGGTTGTTTGGCCCTTTAATTATGGCTAGGAAGGGCGCATAGAGTGGCGATCGGCGGGATCTTAGACGAACACTTGTAATATTGGTGACCCGCACGACGACTTTATTACTAGCTGCATGCGGTTGTAACCTTCCTCTAGCCCAGTATTAGCACAATTACACGGTGAGATTGCAACTCCCTCTTCGCACTTGGACCGTAGAAATGGCTTCCAGCGACGGTGTTTGGCAACAGAGAGTCTTCGCTTTTTCGCTGCCCCGTACCACTCTGGACCAAGTGTTCCATTTACGCCTGGTTCCTTTTGGTCAGATCATCCTGATAAGATGGCTCATTTCGTACTTCCCCGTACTGCAGACTCTTTGAAACATGCTGTCTGAGTTTCGTTCTTTTGCTGTGATGTCCACAAATCTAGCATTTCGCAACAGCTTGACTCCTGGATGGATGAAGTGAAGAATGCCTTTGTTCAAAAGAAACATGTCAAACAGAAGAAGAGACGGAAAAAAAAAAAAAAACTGGTTGGGACGGTATTTGTTACTCAGTAGTTTTAGCATTAGTGTTACCTGTTTGATCCTCTATGTAGATTTTGTCCATCTTTGCAAACGAAGTACATATAATAAACATCTTTATATGTCTCTACTTGATTCTATATAACGTATTTCTACTTAGACAGTGATCGACAAATTATGCAAAATTCTACTCGCCATGCAAAAAAATCTACTCGCCCAAGACCAACTGCGCAGTTTTAGTAGCATGTTTCAATTCTCATGTCTCATATTTTCCAGGGTTCATTAATCGTAAAAGTTTTCCAACAGCAAAATTATTGGACGCCAGATGGCGCAGCTGCATCCTAACATGTAATTATATCAAATGAGAGGGAAACTTGTACGGTTGCTAACTGACAGCATTCACAAGAAATGGTGAGAGTAATGGGAATTAGGTTGCACTATAAATAGCACTAGAAATGGCGAGTTGGGTTTAGACGTTTACTGATCACTTGTAATGCATTTCGCCATTTTCTCCTTTGATAAAGCACTTGTTTTGGAACTACCAAAAAGTAGTTCATCAGCGCTTAGTAACAGAAGCTGTCCAGTAGACTATACATTCCAGGTCAACCTGGTAGGCCGTTGGTTAGCGTATTCGCTCTCCATCCAACAAGCGCGGTGGACAAGGATGTCTGGGAATGTCTTTAGACGTGATGAATTTTATCGCTCAGGGTGAGACTACCACCCTGCTTATTGGAGGCTTGAAGTGGCTTGTAAAAGTCACTTCAGGCCTCCAATAAGCAAGATATTCAAACCACCCGAGTGTGCCAGTGAACAAATAATCAAAAGTCCAAATCATCAGAATTGCGAAAATCATTAGAATAGGGAAAGAATCCAAAAAAACATTTTATTATATTATTATTTTGCCTTTGTATCCTTCTTCATCCACCAGGCATGTGCGCGCGCGCACACACACACATAAACACTTTCACAAGTTCTAACGTTCAATCAGTTTCGATCAAATTCAAAATACAGTTGGTTATTATGTTGCTCTTCGAAAAGTTTGGCCCTAATCGGACTAAAATGAAAGGTGGGGGCGACGATTAGGCGAGAGCCCTTTTAGAGATATCCCTATCCCTACATCCCTATCCCTACAAGTCGCATCTTCAACCGATTTTAATGAAATTTGGAATATATAGCTTTTTCTGATTTTATTTATGGTTCTCTGAAAATGTCTGAAATAAATCGTAAAATTTGGAACATTATAATTTTATACAATTAATTAATCTAATTACATTTAAAGTGTTTATATATTGTTTTACAATTTTTTAATATTTTCTTGTTAAAAAGCAAAACTATTTAAAATTTAAAAAATAACATTTCAGTTTACAAATAATTTTATATTGATTTTATTTCTAAAATTAACAATTGAGGTGTACATTCGAGTCTTATGAGTTCTGTGTTGGTTTTGGGAAAAAAAAAAAAAAAGAATTTTATGCATTGCACAATCAAATTAGCTTCTGGTCCGGCTAATTACGGAATTTAAAGTCATCCACACACACACACACACATACAAGAGATTAAATTTACGAACGAAATGAAAATTTTATTTCAGTGCATGACTTGCTAAAAATGAAACCCTGTCATCAGATACGTTACTGTGGAGTTCGGTAGGACGTGCATCGCTTCGGTAAAAATACTTTTTCTTTCCTTTTTTTTTTTTTTTTTTTTTTTTGAGAGTGACTTACAAGATTCACATATTTTATTTTATTTTTTCTCACCGTACGGTTCTCAGCTAACCAATTATAGTTTTTAATATGCTGTCGTAAACCGTGATGTGCTGCATTCTGGATTTTCCCATCTTATTTATACGAGAATGTTGGAATATTTCTATAATTCTCATTACAGATTAAATTCATCATGCTGTGTTACTGATTTTGCTGACACCGTATTATGACATGAGAATACAATAGGAATTTCATTTTGCACTTATACTTGAATCATCCTTGAGACGTAATTTTGTGATTATTTCACCCAAAAAGAAAGTGGTCACCCAAACGCACATTAGTTTTGGGAGTAGACAGTTGTTGTTATTTACATTTACAATTAAGTTTACGAGATCATGTGTTTTGTCCACTAATTGCACGTGATCTTCTATCCCTTTTGACATGTTTTATGGGAAGAAAAATCCAAGTTTCTTAGAGAGTGTAAAAACCTCTTTCACATCTATATGAGATCTCTAACTCGCATTCATCTGAAACACACCGTGATTAGGCTACGGGTGATATCATCCTTGAACTGTAATCAAGTCATTTTGAGCCTCAGATAATCAACGTAACATTAATGCTAAAACGTGATATTAAAAAAAAAAAAATTGGAGTCCACGCTCAGTCTATACAAAGTCTTGTGTCATCCACAGTGGGCTATATATTGCGTCTGTTTGTTAAATCGAATAATTACAACAATTAAAAACGTATTAACAATATTTCCATTTTTTTTTTCTTCAACAGAAGTCGATATTAGCAATTTAACATTTTATTATTAACGATCTACTTGGTGCTTAGCGATACATCGTACTAAGAGATTATTATAGCTTAAGTTACACCGAGCGAAATTATATTTAAATACTACGACTGTCAATATTAGAACACGGGCATAATAATCTGCATGAAAAGTTAAAACACGAAGGTTATAATATATATATATATATATATTTCTTTATTACATTGTTAAAACGTCTACCTTAAAAGTGATCTATATTTATTCTTAAGAGAACGAATGAAATAATCTATATTAGTCTACATTAGAACGTGGATCTATATTATTCTGCATTACAAGATTAGAAAGTGTGTCTTAAAAGCCAAAATGAAGTAGTCTATATTAATCTGTATTAGAAAGTGCAACAGCTTTGTCTATATCAGTCTACATTAGAAAATAGAATAGTTTTGTCTATATTAGTCTACATTGGAATGTGTATTAGCCTATAACATTCTGAATTAGAAAGTGAATTAGTCTATATTGGTGTCTGCATCGGAAGGTGCAATATATTAGTCTGCATATGAAGATATAATCGTGTATAATGGTTTGTATTAAAAGGTTGATACTTCATCAGAAGATGTACTAGTGTACTGTATATTAGTCTATATTAGTCTACAGTAACAAATATAATAGTCTGGTCTATATTAGCCTACATTGGAACGAGTAATAGTCTATATTAGTCTGCATCGGAAGGTGCAATATATTAGTCTGCATTTGAAGATGTAATAATTAATATAAGTCTGTAATAGAAGTTTATTACGTCTGTATTAGAAGATGTAATAATCTGTATTACGTGCCTTAGAACTAAGATGTAGTAATCTATATTAATCAATATTAGAATGCGAGTGTAATTGTCTTTATTAATTTCCAATATCGTTAGGAGCGTACACTCCACCATATTGTTTCTTGCGCGATGCAAGTTCATTTATAACGTATTATTTCTTTCTTTGCAACAACACCGAGTCGCTTAAACCGACGTAAACTAACGTGCGTTTCCCACCCGTATTAGATCAGAGATGGACACAGCGAGAGTGCGCTGTCACTAAACACTTGTTAGGAGTTCTCTGATGAGATCCTCTCCGTCATGCAGTAATGACACAGGGAAAATTAAACATTCGCCTGCACATAGTGGGAGGGACAAGTGGTCACGCTATCAACTAAAAGCAGTAGGTGAGGCTCATCTCAGTCTTAATGTTAAATGGCATCGTTCACCAATGGAAATGAGTGTAAATATTTAATAAACACTTCTTTATTGTGGTCGGAACGAAAAAAAAGAAAAAAAAAAGGACCGTTATAACGGAAATTCCGTTTTCTCCACTTATTACCAAAGCTGACAGCTCTTCGAACACCCTAAAGGGAGGGGCTTTTTTGTTATTTGGGTGGATAGGGAATGATCCCTTCCAGTGTGGCAAAAAATTTTATTCACATAATCGATATGTGGGAAAACATGTTTTTTTTCGTTTTAAAGGCTTGCAGTTTTCGTTAATTAATGTGTCATACAGAGAAGCTGGAATCACTGGGGTAACAATATTGAGTATAAATGATACTGTAAGCCTCTGAGAACCATAGGATGTTTAACCAATAGAAACATAGGATAAAGACAAAAGCGTCACCTAGTGATTTCCAAGAAAGAGTGAAATTAATCATAACATCAGGAATTAAGGAAAATGTGTGTTTTTAACGTTATATTTTTTAATATTTGTGCCTATGTAGGAAACAACGCTAGGGTTAATGCTACTCTCTAAGTCTGCAACTGACAGTCACCAAAGATCTATCTTTCAGGAATAGCAACTCCTTCCAGTTTATGCAGTTTTTATTTCATACGATCTGTCATCGTCTTGCACACAAAAAGGATAACCGATACTAGCTGTAGCCAGTATCGGTTATCCTTTTGTATTTCTATGAAATAGAATATTCTAGACCGGACACGTCGCTTACAACTGGACGATGGTACAGAGAAGGGGAGAAAAAAAAAGAAATAAAACGAACTGGGGGTTGGCAGACAGTCACAAACGCACCGCCTACTATCAACGCTAAGCAGACGCATTTTCTATTTTGCGTCCAGTTTACTCGCAATTTTCCTTTCTTATTCTGTCTGTCTGTCTGTCTGTCTCTCTTCCCTTGCCCGAGCCTTTTCACTGACACTTTTGCTAAGACATCAATGGTTCGCGTGCCACGTAAACTATCCCCCCCCTTTCCTCCCCTACGCACACACTTCCCACCAGCAAGTCCGAGGCGTGAAGGGTGTAATTTGCAGTGGGAAACATTTTCACGTTAGCCTAGACGAACAGTGCACGCACGACAACCCCAAGGTGCACCCTGGCAGATCCACTAGCTACTATCACGTAGGCGGACCGACCTGACGGATCTGTTTGTCGCACGCAAACTTCTCCAGGGAGCTGCAAAAATTCCGATGAAATTTGTAAATGTGGGTCCAATAGAGGATTGGTCCATCTCTTTTAATAGAGTTCGGGTGTGCTTGTTGGAGGATGGATTTTAATTTCCTGTAGGGAGGGAAGAACAGCCTCGTGCACGCTATGCCACCCAGGAAATATCGGAATGGGGTTTGATTAACACATGCTGGAGAGAAATATCTTTAAAAACAATTTGGTGTGTGTCTTCCCCCCCCCCTTCTCCTCCCAGCCATACTCTGAATGGCGTACTTAATAATATTAATGGCCTGCAATTGGAACATTCACCGGCTACGCACAAGTAGGAAATGGGAACGACTTGGGTTGATGTGTCCTTACTCTAATGTATTATCGTACATTAATTCATTATGGAAGATTTGCGGGCTGTTATTGTCACACCTGCTTGTGTCTCGGTGATAATGGCAAACCTGCAGATAACGGTGGACGGCAAACATTTCTTATCGATTGAAAAGAATAAAGAATACACCAAGTTAAATTGTCCTTAGTTTTCCCGATTTTTTTTTGATTTTTTTTATCCTTCTCTTTTCCGAGCTGGTACATAAGGATTTTTCTGTTTGCATTTTAATCTATTTTAGTTTACTCTGACAAGAATAAAGCCATTCATCTTCATTACGTATTGCCATCGTATTAGTTAGTGGATCAACTGCCACGCCCTCTCGTGGTACATATGTAAAACCTTCCTCACATGAATAGTATTTTATTTTCCCTCATGTTAGTTTTCGTTTTAAGAATATTATCGAACGTATTTTGGTAGTCCTTCGAGAAACCTGATTTTCCACAATAAATAAATAAAGAAAAAAAATCCATAAAAAGTCAACTTTCCTTACTGGATACGAGGGTGTGTACAACTTACAGTAGATATAATGCTCACATTAATTATAAGTCTGAACTATCGTTCGCTAGGGAGAATTCCGGGGAGAGAAACCTGAGACTAGATAATTTAGAAGAGGACGCGACCCTAACACATTGTCGGAGGAGGAGCCGTCACACAGATGGCCTTTGACCCGATCACGTCGCAGAGATTATTAAAATAAATAGCCGCCTATATCATTATTACTGGTCCCTTAGAAAGTAAGTCAGTGTCTTGACCCCATTTATGGCATAATTTGGCAGGTGCATTGAGGGAAATTGAGTCCTGTGAAATGGGGAGGTGGCCACGGAAAGATGAAAGGCATTCTCATGTTCGCATACCACACTGATGACATTTAATGGGTTTGAAAGGTTCACGAGTTGTTTGGGCTCCTGGTCAGCTGATAGATGACAAGAGGTCTCAGTAAGGTAGGGTTTTTATAGTGGACATCCGAGTTGCAACCACACAACCTGTTTAGTTTCATGTCAAATACAAAGAACTATGATAAGTGACTGAGAAATAATCAAACGGCTTAAAGAAACAAGTAAGGTTTTGTTTTGATTGATTTCGTAATAATTTCTTATGTAAGCAACGAAGTTTACTCTTTACACCCTAAATAGATGAATTGACAAAGTACAAACAATATCATTGTTGCTTCTATTTCCTTTGTCTTAATACTTAAAACTTAAAACAGAAGCTTTTTATTTGTATTGAAAATGTTTTTGTAGAAAAACGTCTGTTGTTCTCTTTCAACAATATTTATAATGCATGATTCAGATTGAACGCACTGACAGATGACAGAGTTGAGTCATAACTTATCTAACTCATATAACTAAGCATATAACTCATATAACTTAGCATATAACTCATAACTTTCTTCATAACTCATATTTTCATATAACGGAGCATATAACTCATATAACTTTCTTTATACAACTCATAACTTTATATAACTTATTTCGTATGACTCATATATCATAATATAACCATATAATTCATATTAATAAGCTTCATGTAGCTTATATGAAATAAGCTACATGAAGCTACAATAAGTTACTTTGTGTAACTTATTTCATATGACTTAGCATATAACTCACTTCATATAATTACTCATAATTTTATAACTTATTTCATAGACTCATATAACATAATATAACCATATAACTCATAAATTACTTCATGTAGCGTATATGAAATGAGTTACATGAAGTAACTTACTGTAACTTAAGTTACTTCATGTAACCATATAACTTATATTACTTCGTATGTGTTTGACCATATAACTTATATTACTTCGTATGTGTTTGACCATATTTAGGGTATCCTAGTTGCCAAGATGAAAGATTTTATTACTAGAATTAAACAAGCTAGTAAAACATGATATTTCAGTAATTGAAGTAAAATGACTTGATATGCTATTTATAGATAAAATTCAAAAATCACTTTTTTATGTTATTAATATAATACAAAATGAATGATTTCTAAGAACCTTTAACCCAAACCAATTGCAATAATGTTCTTTTTGTTGTTGTTGTTATGGTGGTGGTTAAGATCGTCTTTCGTTTCGCAAACATCAATTTTTTGGAAGACTTTCGACCCCCCATCTCACCTTTCCCTCTTACCCTCCCACCTTCCCAGACCAACTCCGCCCACAGCCACATGATTGTTAGTTCCAAGGGCTCTCAAAGCAACATTAAAAAGATGTTACGTCTCCGAGTCCCTCGCTTGACAACATCCCCAAGCGACCTGACATGCCATAATAAGCGGGTAGGTGCTGTAACAAGGTCCAGGCACCACGGCACGCGCTGGCGTACCTTGTCTTTTAAAAGTTCTCTGTCTTTTCTATTCCACCCCCCTAAAAGTACACAAAAACGCACCCCCCCCGCTTCGCCACGTTTTGTCCTCATGGGTCACCTCCATCGTTTGTCGCATGGTGCCACCTACGCTCATTTTAGCGGTGTAGACTCCTTCGAGTCTGACATGGCTCATGTAATAAGCACGGATGGAACTATAGTTAAACTTCTTACATCTCCGCCCGTATAATTCCAACCCTTGTCTTCTAGAAGTAGGAGAGGCGGAGAATTATGTTCGCGAAGAGAGGGGAAATGGTAAGGGGGAAAGAGGGTTGAATGGTCTGTAAACCACGTAGAAAATAGGGAGTTTAGTCCTAAGTGTTATTATCTTTATAGAAAACCTGTTATTCGTAACATTCACAAATACTTGGAAATTAGACTGGGATATTGTAAACTGCTACAAGATTAAATCTTGTGTTTCTTTCGTTGTTCTAAACTGTAGCATTCAAAGAACAGATTTTCTTTTTGAAAGGTGAAATGTTTCTCTCTCCAGATAATGAATGCCTTAAAAGTACATTTTCAAGTACTCCAAAAGTATTTTTAACTATTTTTTAGAGGAAATAAAATAATTACAAAATGGAAACTAATACTCCAGACTGAACATCAATAGAAATAAAGAATCTATTCCTACATCATCTTGCAAAATCTTATGAATCATATCAAGAAGAGTATTTCTTACAGAAATATGTACTGTATCATCAACCATAACAATTTTTTTTTACATACCAGCATTCACTGTATGGGACCACCAGAATGTTCTCGATGGATAGCCAAATTTCAACACCCAAGTGATATACACATGCAGTCATCTTATGTGATAATTCCAATCGAATCACCATTTCAGTGAATCACTTGTCCGCGCGTTAGCCTAGTGGCTTTGCGCTTCGCAACCATATGCCTGGGGAAGGAGTGTCCTAGGTTCGATTTCCGTCATTGACCTGAGGAGCTTAAGGATCTTCCTCAGCCATAGCCAAGTTAGCCGGTCTTGTGCACGGAAGCAGGGTTTTTCCCCCAGTTTATCTGCGGTTTTTCATCCCAGATAAACCTGCCCCGTAAACACACACAGGCTACAGTCATAGGATATATATATAGTACTTAATCCTTCATTAGGAGGGCTTAACCAGTCCTAAGAGGGAGGTCGATGAACAGGGGGGGAGGGAAACCCCGCACGAATAAAGTGAATCATCACCGAGTAAGAAGAGGGAGCGAATTCGCTGTATTAATTTTATCGTTTTCATAATCTTGTTAACAAAAACGGAGCACATATTTCTTGATACTTTATAGTTTAGAAGACAAATATTTTAAATTGTTTGTTCCAATTGCCCAAGTGAATAGCGTGGCCTCTTTCCAACATATGAGTCCTGATCTCGAATCTCAATTGATACGGATGTTCAGGAAAGTCTTCAAGTTGGTAAATGATTTTCATTGTTCGGTGTGAGATCATTACATGGCAATAAAAAGCATCCATATTTTCATTGCTACTTATTGAATCTTATTAGACTTTATTGCTACTTATTACCTGCTTACTGAAGGTCTGAAGTAGCTTCTCCAAAAAATATAGTGTGCTCTCTTTTTGCAATTAAACATGCGAGATTTCATTCATTCATACGACATTTTAAAATCTCAGCTTGGTTTATCTAAATATGTCCCTGATCTTGCACCATCGAACGTTCACTTGTTTTAGTAAGAATGAATCTTCCTATAAATATGTCAATTCCATCCCAATATAATTGATAAAAGAGAAAAATCTTTCTATCTTTGGACTTTCACCACTTTTATAATTAAGATTTCATGCTTTTTAAATCGTGTCTAAGATTCCCCCCCCCCCTCATCGTTTTTCAAAAACTGTCTGTAGTAACAGTCAGCAGACTGTTTCGTCTACGTTTGCCAAGTAAATCTGGAAATAAGCCAACTAGCGTTGTATGATTTATTAGTAAGTTATCTACTTCTACAGATACAGTATTTAACATCCATATAGGATAGGAAAGATCTAAGCCTAAATCTGAGAGATCATTCGGTACTGCTGTTGTTGACATTGGCGAACATCTGTGCCAACAATACACATAGGAAGTAGCTGATAATTGACAGGAAAGTAGAACCGTTATTTGAACAGCCTCTAGCAACAATAGGGTGCACATACACGCGTAAAATATAACTTCGGCACTGCGCGTACTATCTACTGCCATATAGAAGACAGAAAATAATATTTTGAAGATCCTAATAATGTATTTTATGCTAAAGTTAAGACGTCAATTTTAGCACTAAAGGGCATGACTTTATTTATTTTAACATATTTAAATCGGGTTCTTTTAATAATGATATAAATATTTGGTTGGGATATAACTTCAATGATATCGCCCATTTCTAAGTGAGTGAACGAGGGACCAACCGAAAAAAATATGCAGATACACAGATACTAGAAAAAGATATTTTACGAGAAAGGTAGGGCTTCATCTTTTGAAACTGGAATAAGATTATTGGTTGTAATCTATTTTTATCTGTAAATTGCGTGTGTTCTCTTAGCCACTTTGCCTGATTACCACACGAAAACCATGAAATATAAATGTATAAATTTTTAAGAGGAAATATCATATAAATAACAAACAAAGCCACAATAAATATATATAAAATCCTAGTTTCTCAACATTACCATTACAGGTTTATTTGTTTATTTTCTACAATATTTTCCCTCCATTCTATAACTACTTGAAGACTATTACTGATACCAATGAATCAAAGCGAATTTGATCTCGATGGATTTACTACCAAAATGTCCAAGTATTATAATACAAGCACTGCATATCTTTTCATAGAACACAAAAGTTTTTCAATGGCAAAAAGACTTTAGTTTGTCTAAAACATTGATGTATGTATCCTTCTACCTCTAATTTGTATTTTCTCTCCAAAACTACGCGACGTTCGCTCTTTAAAATCTTGCGTTCAAAATCTATTTCAATTGAAGTTGGGTTTGTTCATCTCATAAAGAAACGTGGCTTTTTTTATATTTTTTTATAATGATTGAAGATGAGCCTAGAAGGCTTCATTTAGGTAATATTATAAATCCATCCTCATTTCATAGTCGAATGTAGAAAAACTTTGAAAGTTTTGAAGGATTCCAGAGAACGTATGAGAATACAACCCTCAGTATCATTAGACCTTAATTTGCATTACTTAAAAGACCCGAGCTCTGCACATGAGTTTGGATATTCGCCAAAGCGGTTCTCATCAATCTAATGTTTTTTTTTGTTTTTGATTTCGCAAAATAGATGAGTCAATATCCAGCAAACACAGTTTAATAGACATAATATACTGTCATTGTCGTAGCTGTCTCGCATATTCTTATCCAATCCCCAACTCTCTCCTTCCCTTTTCCATAAGTCTGATTGTATTTCCTGTCTCCGTTTCTTTCCTTCCCTTATCTTTCTTTCTCTCTTTCTGCTTCTGTGCACAACCCTTTGAATGATAATCCAACCACCTCTTGTGTGCAAATTGAGCTCGCTTCATAGAATGTGAGCGTCATGCTAAGTGCCAAACTGCGGTGATCTCTCTCCACTGGTACAATCCATCTCTGTCTTCTGGACATTCCTGACTGGAGGTGGGTTATCACTTAAGGCACCCTGAGAAGGACAGCACCCGTGGTTTGATAGGTAACAGCTGATCTGTCCGTGTGGGTGTGGGCGAAAATAAGGGATAATTAATGGACCTGTATGGAAACCAGATATGTAAATAGTAACATGTGGGAGGCATCCGGCACGTGAGTTCTGACAATCCCTCTATTATACCACAGGGCTACTGAGGGTTCTGGTGGTGATAAATATTCCTCGCGTATGCTTAGATCAATATTTATAAAGTCACTTGAGGTAAATGCGAAGTTATTTTCGAGGTTGCATTTGACAAGGCACTGGGCGTTCAAGTTCCCAACTTCTCACACCCCCTTCTTCCGTTCAAATTTCAGTCTGGTCATTGTTTGAATAATATAGTCCATGGGTTTTTTGTTCCTATCCTCATGCTTTTCCCTGTTCTTTATCAATCAGAAATAAACGTTTTCATTTGACATTAGGAAGTGCTAGTCGATGCGTAAAATAACCCAATGATATTCATGGTTTCTATAGAATCCTATTTGAATATACATAATTCTATTAGATAGAAAAACGAATCGCATCGCAAAGAAAATAGAGAGAGAGAGAGAGAGAGAATGGGAGGGAATAGAAATAGAGGAAGAATGAGGGAGAAAAAGAAAGTCCCAGAAAAAAGGAAGAAATAGAAAGAAAGAGACAGAGAGAGAGAGAGAGAGAGAGAGAGAAAGAAATATAAGGAGATAAAGAGGAGAGAAATGGAAAGAGACATAGATAGACAGAAGAGAAAAATAGAAAGAGAGAAATATAAGGAAAGAGGAGAGAAATGGAAAAAGAAATAGATAGATAGAAGAGAAAAATAAGGAAAGAGGAGAGAAATGGAAAAAGAAATAGATAGATAGAAGAGAAAAATGGAAAGAGAAATAGATAGACAGAAGAGAAAAAATAGAAAGAGAGAGAGAGAAGATAAACAGAGAGAGAGAGAAGATAAATAGAGAGAGAGAGAGAGAGAAAGTCCCAGAAAAAAGGAAGAAATAGAAAGAAAGAGACAGAGAGAGAGAGAGAAAGAAATATAAGGAGAGAAAGAGGAGAGAAATGGAAAGAGAAATGGATAGACAGAAGAGAAAAATAGAAAGAGAGAGAGAGAAATATAAGGAAAGAGGAGAGAAATGGAAAAAGAAATAGATAGATAGAAGAGAAAAATAGAAAGAGAAATAGATAGACAGAAGAGAAAAAATAGAAAGAGAGAGAGAGAAGATAAACAGAGAGAGAGAGAAGATAAATAGAGAGAGAGAGAGAGAGAGAGAGAGAAAGTCCCAGAAAAAAGGAAGAAATAGAAAGAAAGAGACAGAGAGAGAGAGAGAAAGAAATATAAGGAGAGAAAGAGGAGAGAAATGGAAAGAGAAATGGATAGACAGAAGAGAAAAATAGAAAGAGAGAGAGAGAAATATAAGGAAAGAGGAGAGAAATGGAAAAAGAAATAGATAGATAGAAGAGAAAAATAGAAAGAGAAATAGATAGACAGAAGAGAAAAATAGAAAGAGAGAGAGAGAGAAAGAGAAAAGATAAACAGAGAAAGAGAAAAGATAAACAGAGAAAGAGAGAGAGAGAGAGAGAAAGTCCCAGTTTCTCTCTCTCTTTCTCTCCTTATATTAAAGAAATATAAGGAGAGAAAGAGGAGAGAAATGGAAAGAGAAATAGATAGAAGAGAAAAAATAGAAAGAAAGAGAGAGAGAGAGAGAGAGAGAAAGTCCCAGAAAAAAAGGAAGAAAGAGACAGAGAGAGAGAAAGAAAAAAAAAAAAAGATAGAAAGAGAAGTGAAAATAGAAAAAAGAGAAAGAAGATAAACAGAAAGAGAGAGAGAGAGAGAGAGGAGTAAACGAGAAACAGAAATTAAATAAACTTAGAAAAAATGGAAAACTAGATAGAGAGAGAGAGAGAGAGAGAGAGATTAAGTTGCATCTTCAAAAGTGGATGGCAGCATGTAGTTAAAATGATAACAAATAAGGTTGCCAGTGAAACATTTGAGTGTCTGAAGTAGCAAAGAGTTCGTGTCCTAAGTGATAACCAACAAATCTTTGAAAGTGATAATATTTCATCATGTGCTCCGAAACAGGGCAGTTAAGCGAGGCAGCACACACTACAGTTATTTATATTTAGCGTATACCAGATACTGCAGGCTAGTGATTATATGCAGAAAATATTTGTCACCTATAATTGCAACTACTGCTTTTAATTTCTACTTCCTTAAAATTATCGCGGGAGAATGAAGCACGCGATAAGTTATAGAAATGTAAGTAGGTCGCGTGACCTGAGACGCGCCATGTTAATTTCGAACAATGGTTAAAATGCTACGTGACTGAAGAAGCGTGTCTGTTGCAACAATGTTTACTGTCACGTGTTCAGATAAACATGGGCAGTGCTGCACGTGATGGGTACCTCGTGTCAGATTTAACACGAAGGAATTTCTCTTCTCCACCACTGGAAAAATTAACTAAGGTTCCGGAAAGATGCGCTCCGCGGATGAAGTCTTAAAGAGATCGCTAAGAGGGCAAATTAAATAGCGAATTGGAATTTTGCTTTAAGCACGCATTTAGTGTTGTAACTCTACGCCTATCGATTAAGACTAAAGTATGCAAATTACTTGGCTTGTAGAATGGCGAGAATCTTTATTTATAGTAGTAATGGACTTTCCTGAAGTCCATGACTTGGAATTCTGTTCTACGAGGTATGAAACATCTGCTACTTTTCTGAGAAGCATGATTCTGATTTCTGATCATGCATGATTGACTTCGGTTGATGTGGTAGTGACTTTCGTTTTTGTTTTTTAAAAAATGATTGTGAATTCTGTTGTACGTGATTTTGATTTTCGTTGATACGTGATTGTGAAGTCTGCTGATAGATGATTACGATTTCTGTTTGAGAGGTGACACTTCTCTTGATACGTGGTTAAGACATTACTGTGACTCTTTTTGAAAGGTGATTGTGAATTTTGTTTATTCAAGAATGTGACTGATTTATACAAAACAGTGACTTCTATTTATATAAAATAGTGACTTCTGTGTATGCATAAATGTGACGTTTTGATACAAGACAGTGACTTTGGTCGATGCAAGACAGTGACTTCTGTTGAAGGGTGATTGTGACTTTGATTAATACAAGATAGTGACTTTGATTAATACAAGATGCGACTTTTGTTGATATGATTGTGACTTAAGTGGATGCATTATTGTGACTATTATTAATGCATAATGAGGGTTTTCGCTGGTAAGGATCGTAACTTCCGCTGTGGCTGTAACTTCGGTTAAAACACGACCCGATTCTCACACTGTAATTATGAATGACTTCTCTGAGATAGTGATTACGATCTGGGGATTATTATGAATGACATTATGATGAGTTTTGTATTTACATATGTGAGTAATTATGTAGCCTTTTCAATATACGAGTAACATTACATTCAAAGCACATGCAAAGGACATTTGCTATTCATATATCAAGAAGGCGTCGTAATGACTACTTCTAGGGATCTGTTTTGTCATATGTCATTTTAGATTCAACGAATGAGAGTGAATCACAAAGGACAAACATGAAGATTTTAATTTTTATGAAAGATTCAATACTTGGGCTGCAATTAATCGACTATTCAGGTCTTAGGATTCTATTTACATTAAATGAATTCAAATAATTTATTTTTACCCATTTCTTAGACTAGGTCTTTAAACTATGAGTTTGCCATACTTGACTGATGAAGCCGTTTTCCCCAGTGTGCATGGGAGCCCCTCTGTTACCACACTTCTCCTTTTAATGTTCGTTGGGAAGAAAAAAAAATTCGCCGAAGAATTCTGGATCGCATTTGTCAATAATATTCCAATTCGTCAATCTTGTTTGATCAAAGGATAACTGTCATTTTGTCGTCAAAATGTCTTCTTCAACGGGATGGTTGAGGAAGGAAGACATATTCCTCATCCTCTGTTTCTATCGGTTCGAACTGGCAGCTTGACACTCTTATAAAGAATTAATACAATTAATTAATTAAAAATTTCCCCAACATTCCAAAGTAAAAGAATATCTGCAGACACAAAACATCAGAAAGATACCTGATGACGTCATAACAGCCGAATCTTAAACCTGGTGGGCATTGTTGGTATTCGATGAGTAGAATAGCAGACAGAGGATGCCAAGAATGAAAAGAAAAAGGCAGAAACGATAATACGAGTATGTTATCGTGAATTTGATTTCCAGGATGCCAAGAATGAAAAGAAAAAGGCAGAAACGATAATACGAGTATGTTATCGTGAATTTGATTTCCAGGATGCCACAAATGTGCTGCAGTAATAAAAACAAAAAAGTGATCAACGAATTAGTAAGGAAAAAAATAAGAAATATCTTTGGTTATGTAGAATGCTCAGGTAATACGCGAAGTATTTTGCTTGCTGTGTTACCTGAGCGAGCTATTCCATCACCTGTTGGATTGTTACAATTATTGAGCAACTTTTTGTGTTTGAGATCAGCGTAATTTTTTTTCTTTATTAATTAAAACAGGTCTACTCGATTTACGATTTTTATTTAGCATTAACATATTTAAAGGCATTTCTTATTAAAACGGTAAAAAAAAAAAAAAAAAATCTAAATCTTGGTCTCCCGAGTCCAGTTAGTATCAATGGATGTTTAATCCCATAGCCACAGTTATGCTACATTTGTGTTCGCTGTCATCAGACCCTGCCAGTATTTAACAGCCATGAAATGTGTAAAGGAGGCAATGACTGGATTATGATCGCCCAAGATTCCACCACAATGGAAGGGGTTTGAGGATATCAGGGAGGGGAGGATTTAAAGTCACTCTCCGTTACGTTTCCTAGTTGCCATCTTCCTGTTTTTCCTTGACATCCTGTTTCTCTAGGTCCTAATGTTGCAAGGTGAGCGAACTGCTTTAAAAACTGACTTATTATTTCCATACACGAAGCGTCCCACATTAAGCCAACCGTGGGGTCGAAGTGCGTGTCGGACGCGTGCCCGACTAGTCGCCAAGACGATACGACGACTTTAGTGAGCACTCTTATATCACCACGTACACCGAGCCGCGACCACCTGTTGTTACGGGCCATGAGGTATCTTTCGACCCCTCTCTTCGCCCACGAGGACCCACCCTTCTAATGGGCGGTTCGCCTGCCGACCGTAACTTAATGATTCATAACTTGCATGTGCGGAGATGTCGTTTGAAGGAAATGTCTTAGACTGTTTTTTTTTTTCTTTCTTGTAGTTTTTCTTAGTCGGATGTTTTTGAGGAAGAAGAAAAAAAGGAATTTGTTCTCTCTCTCTCTCTCATCCTTTTTTCTTTCCTTATCAAATATCTGATCACTTTAGACAAAAAATTAAACGCATAAACCACATAGTTAGTACAGACAATTTTATTCGTTTTTCTATTTCTTCTTGAGAATACATACAACGAAAAGCATATTCTATGAACGGAAACAAAAAAAAAAAAAAATCTGTTTTTTACCAGGGTATGTTTATCTTTCATCCTGTTTTCTCTTTTTTTCTTCTTCTTTCTACTGTCGTTTCCTTAGTTCCCTTTTTCTTTATTTTCTTAATTAGATATTGATTGTAGGTTCCCATTTATCTCTCTCTTTGTTCTTAAGAAAGATTGCTTGAACTAATAATTATATAATCTGCTATTTAAAGTGTCATTCATCATAATGTAATATGAAGACGGCAATCTTATGGGATTGCCGTCTTCATATTACATTATGTTTGCAAAAATTTGAATATTCTACAATTCAGGTTGTGTGACACATGAAAATTAAATGCATGTAGAGGACACATTGAAAAGTATTATAAGGGTAGGCGAAAAATATAGTAATAGAAATGTTCATCTCCAGGTGGCACAGACATAGCAAAATGAATTGTTAGTTTGATGTGCTGATTCATCTGATGAAAAAATATGACATCAAACGGATTGAATTACGTTCAGTATCTTCTAGAGCAGGGGTTCTTAACCTTTTCCAGTGGCGTACCACTATATTTAATTCACGATATTAGATGTACCAGTAAGGCAGTGGCTCACGTACCACCAGTCGTACGCGTACCACTGCCTTACTGCTACATCTAATATATTGAATTAAAAAGAAAAAAAAAAAAAAAAAATATATATATATATATATATATATATTATTGAATTAAATATATATATATATATAAGCGAAGCAAGAATGCTTTTCATATTCCCCGTTATCTGTAGAAGATATATAGATAGGGTGTTATTGAGCTATAAGCTCTGGTCATGGCGAGCTATCGCCCAGCCTCAGTTAAAACTTCATTCGCTACAACATTGCCATCTGTTAACCTCTGGAGTTCCTACTCCGTAATCGATATATATATATACAGGGTGTTCGGGATAAATTTGACAGTTTCGTAAGGAAAAAGAAAATCTTCTTTGTATCTATTAAATTTAATGAATTGACAAAAAAACATTACAGGCAGAGTTAATTACAATACTATCAACAAGATTTACTCAAAATAACCACCATTAGCATCGATCACAGCTTCAATCCTGCTTCGGAACCTCGAACAAGCTGATGCTACAGTCTCCCTGGGAAGGGCCGCAAAAACTGTTTTAATTTTATCCATTAACTGGGCTTTTGTATTACTGGAAGTGCGATTGGTGTCTTTTTCAACTGCGCCCCATACAAAATAATCCATGGGGTTAAGGTCTGGGGAGTTTGGAGGCCAAACATTTGGACTGGTGAAGTCGTAGAAATTTTCAGACAACCATTTTTGACTTTTCCCAGAGGTGTGGCAAGGGGCCGAATCCTGCTGCCATACATACGGCCTACCATTGGCTACCCTTGTTATCCAGGGCTTGACTACAGTTAGCAACTCCACGAACAAAGCCCGAATTCCAATGCCAGGGTTCTTCAACACCTGTTCCTGCAGATTTGCGAGGAATTCTGCTGTACGAACGCAATCAGATCGTCTGCTAGGGATCTTTCTTCTTGCTACATCCTCGTAGTCACCATTGCAAGTCTCTAGTTCATGCCTGATTGTTTTTACTGTATTCAGGGAGCATATGGCAGCAGTCGTAATATCCTTATTTTGATGGCGGGCACGAATCATCATGATACAAGTTATTCTCTTCCATGATTCCAGCTATCCATCCTTTCTGACATCTTGTATATGAATGAAGAAGGGTCCAAACTTTTAAATGAAGAGAAGTGTGTGTTAATACATGTAACTTACGGAAAAATATAATTAATTATAAATATGTCAAATTTATCCCGAACACCCTGTATATATATATATATATTTTTTTTTTTTTTTTTGACCAAATGGGTGAAGCGAAAATGCTTTTCATATTCCCCATTATCTGTAGAAGCAAATGTATATAGAGCTAATATATAGGGCTATAAGCTCTGATCATGGCAGGAGTGTAACAACAATAGCCGAGCCTCAGTTAAAACTTCATTGGCCACAGCACTGCCATCCATTACCCTTCCTGGGTACTCATTTTAGTCGCCTCGTACGACATGCTTAGGCTAGAGTGTGGCTGTTCTTATCCCGGCCACCACACACACACACACACACACACACACACATATATATATATATATTTGGCTAGGTGGGTGAAGCAGGTATGCTTTTCATATTTCCCGTTATCTGTAGAAGAAAATGTATGAATGGGGTAATATAGCGCTATAAGCTCTAATCATGGCAGGAGGTAAGAGCAATAACTGAGCCTCAGTTAAAACTTCATTGGCTACAGCACACAGCACTGCCATCCATTATCCTCCCTGGGTGCCAATTTTGGTCCCCTCGTATGAGATGCATGAGCTACAGTGGGGCTGGTATATAAGTAAAGCCCTTTCTAAAAATTAAGACGATCCCTGGACCACTCCTCACGAGTAGCAGAAAGTTCGTCCAACTCAGCGTTGGTTCCACTCAGTGACGAGCCCCAACATTGTGCAGAACCGCTCATATTCCAGGGAAAAGCATCCTCCTACAAGGCCCCTCACGGGCCCGCGCCGGAGAACACCCTCCCCACAGACTCTCTCAGGGCAAACAAACCCCCCGAAATCTAAGCTCCCCCCTTCACCCGGAACAAAATTCCGGAAGAAGCCTAAGAGAGACAAACTTTGCGTCCCATTTCAAGCGCCTCTTACGACATGCATGGACTGCAGTGGCGATTTTTAAGTAAAGCCCTGTTTAAAAATTAGAATGATCCCTAGACCACTCCATAGTGGCCGAAAGATCGTCCAACAAAGCCCATTTAGTGACAGGCTCGCCCAGCCACCGAGCAGAGCCGCTCATTTTCCAGGAAAGGGCGTCCATCAACAGGGCCCACACCGGGAAACATCCTCCCTGGAGACTCAAAATTCTCTCTCAGGCAAACCCCCGAAATCTAAGCCCTTCCCCTCACCGGAAGCAAAATTTCGGAAGAAACCTAAGAGAGTGAAACTCTGCGTCCATTTTAGTCGCCTCTTACGACATGCATGGGTTACAGTGGGGCTATTCTTATCCCGGACACCACACGGGGTAATTTATATATTGATGCAATTATGTAAAAAATATTTGATGTGTATGCAAACTGATGAAAATTTATAACATAGATTGAAAGCCAAACGGCTATTTTTCTGGCAACCTTAATAATAATGTAGGGGATAGAAATCCTTTGATGTTTAACTGCCAGTAAGCGAAACTCTAAGAACTAGGACTAAGATCATAGATCTTAGTCCTAGATCTTAGTCCTAGTTCTTAGAGTTTCGCTTACTGGCAGTTAAACATCAAAGGATTTGTATCCCCTTCATTATGATGAAAATTTAGTTTTATTCTGCATGTTTTACAACAAATTAATGTACTAATTTTTTGTTTTAAAAATTTTTATGATTATTTTGTTATAAAATCTATTTACGCATCTATTCATGAATTTATCTGCCGATGCCAATTTCTCAAATTCGTAGAAAAAACAAAAAGACAAGTTTCGCAGTTCAGTTATGAAGACATAACCACGCGCTGAGATCAACTCGTTCGTGTTGTGTTCCCAAACACTATACGGTATCTTCCTTAAAGTTTAGTCTTTGACAACAGCCATTTTGATTTCTATTTCTGAGTCGGGACTGGCAAGTCTCATCATCTGTTCATTGGACATCCACAAAAGCCGTGTGGTCACTTCGATATGCTCGGTGATGTGCCACTTCTGTCCTCGCCATGTAGTCCTGTTTTTTGCTTCTCTGGAGGCTTCAACTCTCTGAAGATCAGTCATTCCACACACCATCCATCCATTTCATTGACGATCTACCCCTTCCACTTTTTCTAGGAACTTTACCTTCTATTACTGTTCTGAAAAGTCCTCCTTCCGTCCATTCAATGTGTCCAAAATATTTTAACTTTCTTCTGTTGATATCCTTAAGGAGCCTTAAAGTTCTCCTGATCTTTTCTAACACCCATTCATATGTACACCTTTCAGTATATGATATCCTCAACAGTCTTCTATAACACCTCACTGTTGGAAAAACAACTGCATCCCAAATCCCCAACTTTGTTCCCATCCTTCCAGATTTTAGAAAGGTCTCTGACTGTTGTTTTAGCCATTCCTAATCTTTCTTTGACGTCTTCTGAACAGCGATTCTTCACATTGATAATGGATTCAAGGTAAACAAACTTGCTGACTTCCTCAATTCTTTCTCCACTAAGGTACACTTATTTCTCAATAGCTTCCCTGTGTGTATTTTCTTTAAGAACCATAATCTTTGTCTTGCTAAGATTGAGCTGAAGTCCCCTGTTATTACTGATCTCGTTAACTTTATCAAGAATTTGTCCTAGTTCTTCTTTGTCATTACACAGGAGTACGGTATTATCGGCATACCTCAGATTGCTGATCAATCTACCACCTATCCTAATTCGTGTCTTTAGCTCATCCAATGCTTCACGCATAAATACTAAACAAGTGAGGAGAAAGTAGACAACCTTGCCTAACTCCCTTTCCAACTGGAAGTCAATCAGTTAAGCCAACACCTGTTCTTGCCACGTCTTCTTGCTCCCTATACAAGTTGCTGTCAACCTGATAATGTATTGAGGAAAAACCCATTCTTTTCATTATTTTCCACAGTTTTACATGCTGAACACACTCAAAAGCTTTAGTCTAAGAAAAACACATTACCATAGGGAGTCTAAATTCTTTATACTTTTCTATGATCTGTCTAAGGTAAAGGATATGATCTCTGGTACCCTTACCTTTCCTGAATTGCTTGTTCCTCGGCATCTCTGCCTCAACTTTGGCCTCAATCCTATTTAGTAAGATATTCAATAAAATCTTACTTGCACGAGAAAATTAAGCTAATAGTTCTTGCAGTCTTTCCTATCTCCCTTCTTATGTAATCTAGTTTCTTTAATTTATATTTAGAAGAGGAAAATTCTCTTTTCGTCAAGTGATTTATAAGTATATTAGAATTATAAACTGATTTACTACTAATTATATAAGTACAGTAGCCCCCCCCCCCCCCGTATCCGCGGAGTTTGGTTCCATCGTCTTCCGCGGATAGTAGTGAACCCTATATATACTGTGTTTTTTTCCTATACATAAATACCTATGACAAAGTTTAATTTATAAATTACGCACAGTAAGAGATTAACAACAATAACTAATAATAAAACAGAACAATTATAACAACATACCGTAATAAAGTTATCTGAATGTGAATGGAATCTTAGCAACAACCTCAGATGTGTGTAGCTTTCTCTACCTTTGCAACGAGTTGCCCTGGTGTTGGATAATCTCTGCGATCAGCCGAACTGTCTATTACTAAAAGAAAGAGCCATACGGCTTCATTTCGGCGATGTAAAATTACATAAGCGAAGTGGATATCAGATTCAACATTATTTCAAAGTCGAATGTTTGTAGAGACTATGAAAGTTTCGTATGTTAATATCTTCGGACCGGGGTTGACCGCGGATACGGGGGTCCTACTGTATTTTCGAATTATAAACTGATTTACTACTAATTATAATTATTTCCTTAACCTTATAAGGACTGGCTTAAAGGGGCGAAGCAAGAATGCTTTTCATCTTCCCCGTTGTCTGTAGAAGACAGTGTAAGGTGTTATTGAGCTATTAAAGCTCTGATCATGGCAAGAGGGTAACAGCAATAGCCGAGCCTCATTTAGAACTTCATTGGCTACAGCATTGCCATCCGTTACCCTCCAAGGGTATTAATCGCCACATTTCACGGTAGCTTATAATTATATTACAATGTAATTATTTTTTCTTCTTTTTTTTACTATATAATATATATTTTCTATTTTTAAAAAATTTAGGTGTACTTTTAATTTTATAAAAATTAATACAAAGGATGGTCTATAAGTCAAAAAATTTATAATTTTATTTATTAATTATTTTTAGCTTATTTGTTATAGTAAAATTGAAAATCTGGAGATTTCTTTTATTTTATCTTCGTGACTTATGAGCCACTCTGTACTATAAGGATTTCTTCTATGTTCATGATTTCCATAACATGAAGACAAACGGAAATGCTCTCTTGGAAATAAAACTACAAAGTAATCGGATGGGGAGCAACATCTTTCGTTTATAATGCGAATTCAACCCTTTCAGACTAACCTACAAAATGGAAGATAAAAGCAGTTCGAATTAATAAACCCAGACGGCACTCAAACGTCTCTTATGAATCCAGTTAAACAAATATATATATAAAAAAATAAACTCACAAAAATGAATCAAATACATAGAAACAAAATCTGTGTTAAACACCTATTAAAATCGACTGTGAACTCAAAGTAAGGAATAACAATTTTTTATTTTATTTTATTTTATTTTTTACGTTTTCGCATCGAAAGAAGCCTAGCCATTGTTCAAAAGACTTGACTAACCTTGTACTTTCTGAAAATCCCCTTGGCTATCTTAACTGGAGCAGTGAGTTATGTTTGAAAACAACTATAGCATATATTTTTCTCTCTCAAACAAATTCCTATGAATAATAAAAACCAGGTGCCTTACTCCTTAATCAAATGCCAAGTGACGGGCGGCGGAAGGGTCATACAAAGGCCACCCTTCCTCCTAGGCGTTCGGTGGAGCCCAGGTCAAATGTGTACCCGTCCGCTCCTGCATGTGGTGGGTGTAAGAAACCACTACTCCACCCCAGCACGCCGGAGAACGCCGAGCTAAGGTCTATTAAAACTTAATTGTAACCTCCGCTAAATATGGGGGGGGGGGGAGATACGGAGAAAGTTCGTTCCGCAAGCTACAAGACCGAACGCGTGTCTGTTTACCTGTGTCCATTTCCGTCGTCATGCCAAGGTAGTCGGTCATCCCTCTTTCCTTCCTACTGTCCCCCCCCCCCCCCAAGCCACATACGACTTTCTGCATGAATGAGAGAAAAAGAAAGATAGAAAAATGGCCGATTATCAAGGCATTTGCTGGCTTAAAAAAAAAGAAAAAAAAAAGAGATTCTTCAGAAAAATCTCCTGGGTGATGTCGTCACTTCCGGTTATTAGGTAAGCTAATCGCTGTGCGTGTGTCTCGTACCGTAGAAATGACTTCTGTCCATTTCCCGTCTCTGATTCCAGAAGGTGACAAAAAAAAAAAAAAAAAAACCTTAAAGAATTTTTGTTTTTCTAGTTTAATGACCAAGTTAGCTAGTGCAGAACTTTCTCCTGTTAAGGAGAATTTAAGAAACGCCATGTATGTCAGATATTAAATTTCATAAAGATTTGTAGATTTTTTTTCATTTTTTTTAATTTAGAAAATAAAGCTTTTTTTTTCCCTCTATGCGTAAGCTACAGAAGGAATTTTATTCATCAAGAATAAAATGAAAAAAAAAAAAATGATTTAATGATTTCAGCTGCTATAAAGTTCTAACTGATTCCGATAAGGGACGGAAACAACCATCCTAAAAGACACAATGATTTGCATCGTTCATAAGATGTTACTCAATTCCAAAATCGGAGTGCAGTTTACAAGCGAAAAAAAAAAAGTAACTTTTTCTTTTTTTTTTTTTTTTTGCGGCCGGAAATCTATTTCCAAAATACTTTATTTGGCAGTCTAAAACTCCTTATAAATTAGAAAACTTTGAACAGGAGGTGGGGAGATAGAAAAATGGGCGATTTTCAAGGCATTTGCTAGCTTAAAAAAAAAAAAGATTCTTCAGAAAAATCTCCTGGATGATGTCGTCACTTCCGGTTATCAGATAAGCTAATCGCTGTGCGTGTGTCTCGTACCGTAGAA
Source organism: Typopeltis vanoorti (assembly GCF_054136105.1). Lineage (NCBI taxonomy): Eukaryota > Metazoa > Arthropoda > Arachnida > Uropygi > Thelyphonidae > Typopeltis > Typopeltis vanoorti. The sequence goes on from NC_143569.1 coordinate 48,012,853, forward strand.
ATGACTTCTGTCCATTTCCCCGTCTCTGATTCTAGATGGTGACAAGAAAAAAAAAAAAAAAACTTAAAGAATTTTTGTTTTTCTCGTTTAATGACCAAGGAGGGAGGGATGTACTACGATTCCCCCTGCTCTGCAAACAAAATCGTGCATCGTAACTCGTATTCACCTTTAAATCTAAAAACAAAACACTGTTCCCATTCTCCCAGAGAGTTTGCCTATTTTGTGAGATGAAAAACCAGAATTTACGGGAGAAAAAACCTTACCACCTCCTCATGAGACCGAATAACTCACCTTTAAATGCAAAGACCTGATAAAGGTTCTTCGTGTCTTAGACAGGATTCGAACCTAGGTCTTTCCAAACGGACTGAGCTACAGAGGCTCTGAGAAACACTGCGAAAAGATAACTTTTACTCCCCGAATTAAAAGTACAAATTTTAATCAATATTTTGTCTTCATTTGTTTCGTGAATGTCCATTTTGTAATCTTTAAAGTTCAAACCTTCCAAGAATTTCAAAACTTTTTGGAAAAAAAAAAAATTAAATCTAAAGGAGAAAAAATGAATTTTACAGATTAATTTTAAGTATAGGATTAAAATCTTTTGTAAAATTAAATGGTAGTAGGCGTTTAAATATATCGGAAATAGAAATTGAGATCAAGTAGAAGTCAAATTGCTTATCAAGCAAATCCTTCTATAATTATTGTAATCCATTAACCTTAAAGCCATAAACAAAGAATGTCTAAAACTAGGAATTAAATAGGATTGAAGTATAATTTTATTAGTAGTTTTTCTTGTAATTATTTTAACAGGAGATGGAAACAAAACAAAGATAACATAGACGAGAGAGAGAGAGAGAGAGAGAGAGAGAGAGAGAGAGAGAGAGAGAGAGATCAAATGTTAATTGCTAGATAGAAGATAGATAACTACGTAATACAATTAGCCTGGCAGCATACAGAAAGAACCAGAGAGAGAGAGAGAGAGAGAGAGAGAGAGAGAGAGAGAGAGAGAGTAGAAAAATAGAGAAGGGTGCCATCTATCTGTTGCAAAGATTTGTGCCTGGCAATCTGTGCCAGTTCCGTGACTATAGATGCTTTGCTGCCAGGTCCCTCGAAGTTATTTCTGGTCAAGAGTCACGATATCATCCAACATCCAGAGCCCTAAGGCAGTTCTAATATGCACGGAAACACATCTCTCGTGTCCTTTGGACATCTGCCTACACGAACGGGTAAGAGTAAAAATCAAACAACAACAACCAGACCATCTCACCTCCACCCGTTTGCAGCCTAAAGGGTTCTTCCCTCGTCTCTCTTTCGTTCTCATGTTCAACTCTTTCTGCGTTCTCACATTTATATAAGCCCCAAGTTAATTACTTTTTACTAAAACGTAGCTGTAGCTGATTAATTTCATTTCACAGTCTTCATATGACGAGGTTCTCTGAAGTTTTCGGTAGCTTTGGGAATTGTAATTATTGTTTGGACAATTTTCCATCTATATTGAGAATTTTAGACTATTGTTAATGTAATTTTCTGCATTAATAATAATCGTATTGTAGTCTTGTAATCTCTGTTTAAACCAAAATGATCTGCTTTCATTTAATTATATGAATTAATATGTTTTAATTTTATCCGACATTCACCCATCGTTTACTCTTTCTACTACCTTTTTCCTGTGGTCTTTATAAGCTTCTTAAATTTGAATAAAAAAAAAAAAAAAGAGCTGCTCTGTCTACCATCGTAATTTGCCTCCTTCAAACATCTCTCTTTACTCCCGTCCACCATCCATTTTCTTCCATAAGAATTCCATCTTGAAACTTAAGGAAGTTCTCGCACACACACACACACATTTAACGGAAATTCCAATCCCTGCTTGCCTTTGATAGCACATCGCACTTTGCGGATATGAAGAAGAGAGAGAGAGAGAGAAAGGGGAAAAGAAGGGGATATATAGTTCGATGCACGAGGCCAATCACTGCATGTGCCAAGGGAAAATCCTCGTCTAAAAAAGCAGGATGCAAGTCATTGCCTCCGACGTTCAAACAATGACTTTATCTTCCCTATACCTGTGTCTGTGGTGACGTCTTGATTTTTGAAGACAAACTTCGGGCCTTCAAATGACGGGATTATTACGGCCCAAAGACCTAGGTCATTAAACGACGAAAGCAAACGTCCCTCTCCGCTTTAAACGGGCAACGAGGCGATCCGTGTAAGCCGTTAACTTAATACAAATATTCCAGGCGGGTGCAATCGAAAATCAATCTCTTCAACAGTCCCTGTGACTCGTTGGCGCTACGCTCGGCGTTCTAGTGTTTCCGGTGTGGTTTTTGTCGACGATTTTCTCCCCATCTCATCCTCCCCCATTTAGTTCTCCCCCCCAGTTTTTTTTTCCCCGCCAGTCATCGATCGTTCAACAGTAGATGATGGGGGGAAGAAAGAATGGAAGGGGATGGCAGTACAATAGACAGCACAAGCGACCCTGGCTGGCTTGGACGAAATCAATCAGACAGCTTGTATTGAAGTTTGTGGCATGTTCGGGTGAGATCTGATTGTGCTTCTTGTCTTGTTACTGTAGCTTCAGTGCACAGCACCGATCGGTACCGAAAAGAAAGAGCGGATAGGCGGCTAATGTATAAGCTGGCTACAAGTTGCGATTAGTTATGCTGGCTGAATATCACTCCCGTTTCCTCCACTTCATCCACCCACCCCCTTTTTTTGCCCACTCCTGTGTAAATATACATTAATAGATTTTTAGATGACGTCACTTGCATGTGGATGTCATAAAAATAATTAGTGTTAATTACAACGGCATATTAAGGAAGGAGACGGATTGTTAAAGAAGCCACCGATGTCAACTGGTGTTTGTTTCTGCGTGTAAGCGTGATGGGTGTTTTAAACAGTTACAAACTACATTTTTCAAATGTTATATTGTTGTCAAGTTTCACAACAGGAATTTCTCTTTCGCAATAGATGACATTGCCTGTGCATAATGATTCCCCCCCCCCTCTGCCCATGTAGCCTATATATAAGGCTATTTTGAAATATCAGAAAAGATTACGTGATGGTATTTAAAAAAAAAAGACGATTAAATCATTAAGTCACCGTTATAAGTTCATTTTCAGAACATTGTTTTATTTATATCTCTTTACGTGATGGCTAACAAGTATTATAAATTGCATGTTCTGCGTATGATTTATGTTGCGTTGGTTTGTTTTGAATTATGAAAGAAAAAAACTAAGGCTATGAAGACAGTGTGTGATGTCGCTTAATTGAGTCTGGTATACTAAGATGAAACCAACTAAGGACGAGAGGAACTCATAAAGTTCCTCTCGTCCTTAATTGACCTCTACCTAAAGATATTCAAAAACATCCTCTTGATTCCACAGCCTGTTGGTCGGGAAAGTGGAGACGCTCTCCACTCTGCCAAACGGACTGGCGAACCAGGTACAGTAGCTCTTAACAGCGGTGGTAATTGCCATACCGCGAAATCCCAAAATTTTGAGTTACAAAAAATAATTTTCTTATTTCCTTACCACATATGCTAATTTTGAATCATATTTTAATAAAACTTAGATATAATGTTTTTATTAAAATAAATAAACTTAAAGAAAAATTCAATCTCCATCTTTTAAATCAAGATTATAATTATAAATTATTGGTGCACCATTTTGTATAATGTATAATAATTCTATTTAAGATAATACAGTTAAAATTTATGACATAATCCCCTTGTGGTGACCGGGATAAGAATAGCTCCACTGCAGCCCATGCATGTCGTGCAGGGCGACTAAAATGGGTACCCAGGGAGGGTAATGGGTGGCAATGCTGTAGCCAATGAAGTTCTAACTGAGGTTTGGCTATTGTTGTTATCCAATGCCATGATCAGAGCTGAATAACATCCTATCCTTACATTCTCCTCTACAGATAACGGGGAAGATGAAAAGCATTCTTGTTTCGTCCATCTAGCCAAAAAAAAAAAAAAAAGACATAAGAAAGTTAGACGTTCAACATTTTAAAAAATGTAAAAGGTAACCAATTCCTCAATTTAAATATTATAATAATAATTTATTATTATTATATTAAATTGAACTTTTTAATGTCATAATTCGATTCTAATTATAAATAACATTAATCAGAATAAAGAAACTAAAAATAAAATTTTTCTAAAAAAGTATTACTATTGTTTAATAATAGTATTCCAGTTCTTCTGTTAAAACTGTCATTCCCGTTTTTTTTAGCTAAAAATAATAAAAATATGAAATTGATGGCACATTTTCTTCAATTGTGAACTTGTTTCCGATTATCGAGCAAAACTACTGGAGCATCAAGGTGTGAACTATTTTTAGACAAAAGTCATTTGCATTGCATATTGTAAAATAGGTTGTTGTAAATAGTGTTAGAAATATCTTATAGCTTTCTTGGTTATTAGGGCTTCGTAGGCTTGGGTGTCATAGGTGGAACATGTGAGAATAAGTAATTTTGTAGGCGATGATGGTAAGAAAGTGAGAGATTTGTGCCAAGGAAAACAAGAGTTTAAAAAAAAAAAAAAAATGGGAGGAAATGTGTTCAAACATTGATCGCCAGGTGGCGCATATGCATAACTACAAATAATATTGGATTTCTTTAAGACAACCTAAAAAACGATTAAAGAGGTAATTATGGGCACATTCTCATAGCGGAAATCTAAACACCTTTTTCGTTATATTATTAAAGAAGTTTAGCCTTGACTATTCGTGATAAGGTGTAGGAGGTAGTTTTGATGTCAATTACCCCAAATATGTCTTAAGAAAAGATTTTGCATTGTGTAGCTTATTTGTCATAGGTTTTTATTAAGTGTCTAATCTGTCAGATATAGCGTAAAAATATGAGGTTAACACTTAACATGTAAAATACAAAAACTCATTATACTACCCTTGCAAGTTATAAAAGTCAAATACAAATTTGTTACGAAATTATAACAATGATATATTCCAGAAGGTAAATGTTGTAACAATACGCCATAAATCAAATCTTTCAAGTTAAAAAAAAACTATCATTTAAACTATATATATATATAAATATATATCAAAATTTCGTATAAAAATAAAATGTAGGTGTGTTGTATTGTTTTTAAATAGCAAACATTTAAAAACCTTACTCCCCTCCCTCCCCACACACACAGTATAAAGTACGATAGGTTTACAACCTTTCGTAAGTAGGATGCACACTAAATTAAAACTCAAATAAAAAAGATCATGTTTAGAAAAGACACTTCCAACCAAAATTCACGTGGTTAGGAGCGAAATGTCTCAGTGCAATGTTAGGGTTCTCCTTTTAAATATTAAATATATTCAAGAATGATTAAGGTTCAAATATTGAGAATTTTTTACGTATTAAATTAATATTTTTACAGAAATTATATTGCATTTTAATTTTTAGTAAACATATTATTATACTTACATAAACTAACCGATCTTCACATAAAATACCTTTTATAAACAAATGATCTTGGTTATTAATTGGTGGTTTTAATTATGTAGATATTTCATAAAAATATTTCGAAAAATTGATATAGATTTTTATAATCTTAATAAGTATTTTATTTACATACTTTTTAAATAGTTATTTATTATTTAAATAATTTAATTCAGCATAGTGAATGTGTTATCTATAACATATGCTTGTTAAAGGGAAGTTCGTTTTCCGTTTGTTTGTTGCTGTTTGCAACCATTACTTAAGATTAAACTAAATGGAAAACCTTTTTCTTTTCAAACCTAATATATATACAAGAGTTTGTTTCAGAAGGTTGCAAGAGATCAAACCGAAACGTTTTTGAATATGTTTTCCTAAATGTAAATAATGAATTATCTACTGTTAGAAAAACTCGGCAGGTAACATAGACGATACTGGTCACATTGGTGTGTGTGTATTACGTACATAGTCCACGTGAGCGGAAATACAGTAGAACACATAACGAGTAGTCTGTCGGTTTTCTTCTAAGTAGTTCTTCAAAATTATGCCGCCATTCTCGTGCGTGCTTCGTGGTTGTTAACCATCCCTCCCTCTTTCCTTTCTCTCATGTGCTGCTACCACACTCTAGGGGACACGGACAACAGCGCTCATTGGAGCGAACTTGGTCGTGCCGCCCGAGTCGTTGAGAACAAACACACAAGCACCACCGGACCTTCATCTCCATGCGGTGGCAAAAGGCGTGAACACAATCCACGCACGCATCTACGAAGATATATTTCTTAGGGGACGTCCACAAATTACATCTTGCTACTGATAGAAACAGAAAAGTAGAGAGAGAGAGAGAGAGAGAGAGATTTGCCTAGGAAAGATTTTGGACTTTTTCACACGTAGACAAATTCGGAATGCAAACTTTTATTAACACCTAGATCAGGGATGGGAAATCGTTTTAATTTACAGACCATATCACCATTTTAGGTAAGCTCGGACTACGTTATTTTCAATGTAATGTTGTGCATATTTTATAATGACTTAAAGTTGTCTTCGATAAATTTATACATGGAATAAAACCGAAAATTAAGTTAAGAACCACATTATTATCAGAATCATCTGATGTTATGCCTTCTATTATTAACCAGGGATGGCCATCCTACCATAGAGGATTGAACTTATAAAACATTTAACCCAATCGGCATCTGCTCCTATTATAGTTGTACAGAAGTAAATTATCTTCCTGTTTCATGCTATATGGTTAGCGTCATAACAGTTTTATTTTCTTTTATCTTCTATTTCCCCAAGCTTGTTTCCACACTAAAGTTCAGGTAAGTATACGCGTGCGCGGGTGTGTTTTGTTCGTGGGAGTTTACCCCGTTTCTCGACCACCCGTTAGGACTGGTTGAGCCCTCCTAATGAGGGATTAAGTATTCATTTTTTGACTGTAGCATCGTGTGTTCACGGGGCCGGTTTGTCTGTTCTGTGGGACGAGTAACTTAAGACCGGTTAACTCACCTTTAGTCGAAAGAGACCAGATAAAGATTCCTCACGTCATGGACGGGAATCGAACCCAGGTCTTTCCGACCAAAGGGCTTCGTCTATACCGACTGAGCTACGGAGGTTCTACGGAGGGGTGTGTGTGTGTGTGTATGTGTACTTATGGTATCTGTTTGAATGTATGGCGTTCTTAAAATAGCGTTTTGGGTTTCTTCTTTCTTAATTTTTTTCTATTTATTTTTATTACTTTTATTTCTTATATTTATATATTATTTTTAAAAATGTTATTCTAAGAAATCAACATCATGGGTTTTTATGGAATATGGGTTCTGTTAGGCTTACGCTGGGCTTACACTTAATTTGAAAGAGGTTACGCCTAACTAGGTGTATAAATTCACGCTCCGTTGATCACCAAATATACACGAATGGTTTTCTTTCAAAACAAATAGGTTATTGTCTAATATAATTAAAAATGCCCTCTTTTTTTATATAGTACAGTATTTTTTTTTAAAGGAAGGTAAATAAAATCAACTGCTTTATATATAAAATAGGGCATTATTTCACGTATTTATTTACATCTGAGTCTATAATCCGAGCTAAAGTGCGAACTCTCAACTTACCGAGAAGTTAATCTTGAGTTTTTCCTTAGAAAGCAACGACTTAAAAACTTTCCTTAAAAATCTACGACTGGCATTACCATTTGCGTCGAAAGGCCTGACTTCAGAGTTTGGTAAGATGCAATCTTAGATAATAAAACAAAGAAACACCAGCACTGTTGACGCCATGCAAACCTTTCTGCTGACGTTCTGAAAACACTTTATCCCTGATCTCGCAAAGGCGAAATCTAAATCTAAATTTGATAATGGTAAATAACATTAATTATCGAGAGAAGAGTGAGAAAAATATATTCAGATATATTTGGAAAGCTCTGATATGCTTTAAAAAAAAGCAAAAAAAAAAAAAACATCAGGAAGCTTATAACTATAGCAACTAAATTTAAACGAACAGAAAACCACCATGAAATCACCACAACCAATGCGTACAAATTTAAGTGATAGCAAATTATATTTCCTTCCCTTATCCTTATAAGGACTGACTTAAAGGGGCGAAGCAAGAATGCTTTTCATCTTCCCCGTTATCTGTAGAGGACAGCGTAGGGATAAGGTGTTATTAAGCTATTAAATTAAAGCTCTGATCATGACAGGAGAGTAACAGTAATAGCCGAGCCTCAGTTAGAACTTTGGCTACAGCGTTGCCATCCATTACCCTCTCAGGGTTCACGTTCAGATTCGTTCAATTTCTTATAGTCCTTATAAGGACTGGCTTAAAGGGGCGAAGCAAGAATGCTTTTCATATTCCCCGTTATCTGTAGAGGACAGTGTAGGGATAAGGTGTTAACGAGCTCTGATCATGGCAGGAGGGTAACAGCAATAGCCGAGCCTCAGTTAGAACCTCATTGGCTACAGCATTGCCATCCATTACCCTCCAAGGGTATTAATCACCGCATCTCACGGTCCACCCACGTTCAGTTTCTTAGTCCTTATAGTCCTTATAAGGACTGGCTTAAAGGGGCGAAGCAAGAATGCTTTTCATATTCCCCGTTATCTGTAGAGGACAGTGTAGGGATAAGGTGTTAACGAGCTCTGATCATGGCAGGAGGGTAACAGCAATAGCCGAGCCTCAGTTAGAACCTCATTGGCTACAGCATTGCCATCCATTACCCTCCAAGGGTATTAATCACCGCATCTCACGGTCCACCCACGTTCAGTTTCTTAGTCCTTATAGTCCTTATAAGGACTGGCTTAAAGGGGCGAAGCAAGAATGCTTTTCATATTCCCCGTTATCTGTAGCGGACAGTGTAGGGATAAGGTTATTGAGCTATTATTAAAGCTCTGATCATGGCAGGAGGGTAACAGCAATAGCCGAGCCTCAGTTAGAGCTTCATTAGCTACAGCATTGCTATCCATTACCCTCCAAGGGTATTGGATTGAATCACCAGGTCATCATCCGTTCAGTTTCATCTAACTTTAGATTAATTATATAAAAAGTAACGAAATAAAATAAAGGTTTGTTAATTCATTCTAATTTAATTTTTCAATTAAAGAAAATATGAAATATTTCTTTTTTTTTTCCAGTAAAACTTTATAGAATATAAGAAATAATATTCCTATTTCTATATAAAGTAAGATTTAAATGTATTTAGATAGTAACATTCTTTAACCATCATGTTAATTTTTAATATACCGCTAGAGTATGAACGAATGGAGGCATTGATGTTATACGCGTGTATTAAATGAAATATATTACAATTTGCAGTTATGAATTATTGATATGCACAAACACAGTAGCGGAGAAACATGAGATGGCTTGTGTCCCACAACTGACTCATCCTAGCTTAGAACTTTAGCTTACACGTGGTTTGGGTTTACACAATTTTCACATTTATATTATTAATTGGAATTTATGGGTTTGTAGTAATTCATCCCTGTTAGGTTTGCAATTTGATACTTCATATGATATATGCATTTTAGTATATTCTGTTTTTTTTATTTTGTTTTTTATAATAAATCGAATCTAATAAAGTTTTAATGAGAATATTAAAGATCCATCATAATTTTATAGAAAATATATTTAAAACTTAAAAATTAGGAATTTTACAAGAGAGTTTATGAGAATGGAACGTTTAGCATACGAGTTACCTTGACTTGAACTAATTAAACGACACCGATTTTTACCCAAGAGCCCCGTATATTCAGTAACAGGAAAAAAATACTGATAGAGAGAGAGAGAGGGGGAAGAAAAGAAGATATTTTGAATATTATTTTGTGTTTGAGAGAGAGAGAGAGAGAGAAAAAACAAGAGTTAATGCAAGAAGAATTCTAACCATGGTAACCTGTTCCATTACTATTACAAGAATGAGTTTTGAAGCAGTGCCAACACCCACGCGCTCTGTGCTTAGCGTCCCATATACGGAATGTAGCAGAACAGTCCCTGAAATTGTGGACAAAAACTTCACACAAGTGACTGCCCGTTGAAACTGTGGCCATCATATCAACCTACCAAGTTTGTTTCCGGAGAAATTTTCCAAGTGGAAAGAGGCTGGCATGGTAGAAAGAACGAAAGGAAGGAAGGGGGGTATGGAGGGAGGGAGGGATTAATAAACTTTCGATACCTTTTTACGGACTAGTACACATGGATGCTGTATTTACTTTCTCTTATCCTCTTTTTTATCCTAAGATTCAGTGGACAGTCAGTTACACGGTTGCCTGGAGACGGAAGTGAAGCCATTCTTTTTTTTTTTTACTTCTAAAATATAAAATACCTCTTGTAAATTCTTAGAGAACGTTTAGATACACTTGAAGAAAAGAAAAACAAATTCTAACAATGCATAATTTGCAATTCTTAGAACCTTTTCTATATATAAATTCATCAAAAAATTGACGTAAACACACGCAAGATATTGTTTCAATTACTGTCGTAGAAAATAAAGTAAAGCTGGTATTTTTTATATAAGTTAATGTGTTCTTCTAGTGGGTTTAGGAGATGAAGAATTTGCATCTCCACCTCCTTAGGAGACCGGCTAACTAATATTCAGCTAAAAATACTTATAAAGACTATCCTTGCGTTATGTAGATACGATTCGAACCCAGCTCTAACTAAAAGGCTAATTCGCTAAGTCCTATAATAAAGCTAGGGAACACATGCAGGAAAGAAAAAAGTATAGCATTGTATATTTTAAAATCTCATATTCTTTCATATATCAACGTAATTTGTATTAATCAATTGATATAAATTTTCAATGCATGATATTTTATCTTTATCAGTCAATTCCATAAATGTCTTTCAAGGGTTAATTAATATAAAAACAAGCTAATGGTAATGTATATCAAATCTATAGTTGATTGTAGATTTATAAAACAGTAGTCAATTTTTTTCGATTTACGTTTTCTTGTGGTTTGATATTTAATATATTTTACGGTGTTCAAGAAATATCTAAGTTTTTTTCAAATTTATAACTTATTTATTTTATTTTTAAAGTTTTTATATATATATCTAAAACATAAATATAGATTATTAATAGAACAATCCTTTTTTAATAACAATACATATTAAAATAAGCTTCAACACTGAATTCGCCTTTAATAATATGTAGGCTTACTACTGAATGCAAAAATAAATGTACTGAAACGAATGCGTTTATTTATTTAAAACTAAAACGGTAATTTCATGTTTTATGATATTTTCCGTTTGGTAATTCAGTACGCTTTCAAAATGTCTCCCATAATTCTCCTTGCTACTGGTTTTCTGTCTTGAAGACAGTTTAAAGTCGTTTCCATTATTCTCATCTTGCTCGGTCGACATCATCGCATCATTCTTGTTCACGAGCCTCCCTATGAACCCCTGTGGTGAGGGTGGGCAATAGTGACTCACAAGGGCGGTTGCGTGTTACAGATCCACAGCCTCTCGTTTACAGGAAAATATTATTTGGAAAAATCTCCACACGATCTCGTAGGCTTCAGGCACGCGAGTGAGGCTAGATGAAGTTATAATGACCTGGGCTTGGCTCACAAATCTACTCTGGGCCGTGAAGGCTCCCCAAGACAACGACGACCCGGAACAAGCACGGTGGCGTCGATCTGTGGATGAGAAACGAGGATATTCACGATTCTTTTTCGTAGTATTAGGTAAGATAAAGAATATAAATTAAATAAAACACTTGACACTTTTAAAGGCAGCCATAAAGTAACCTCAGGTGAATGTACACTGCCTTAAAAAAAGTGAGGTTCACTCGTATAGAAAAGTCGTCGTTGGAAAGATCGAAAATTGACTATTTGAAAGTGAATATAACTTATATTCATCTTCTATAAAATCCATACGTTTTAAAAATGACAAAGGAAAGCAGTCAAGAGATATGAAGGCATGGATAAGGCTTATTGCGACAAAAATAGTAATCGATCAGCAAAAATCTTGTATAATTCTGGATCCGCCCAATACAGTTGCTATTGTCTATCTCTCTCTCTTTCTCCTTCCGTCTCTCCAGGTGTTCTCAAAATTAAATCTATATCTTCAAAATATTTTTTCATTCCTTTTTATACTCTCTCTCCTTTCAATTCTGCCCATGACAAACCTATTCCTAAATGGAAAACAGACCTTTACCTTCGACTGATCAGCATTACTCTCACTTCAATATCTTCCCACAATGGAGATAGCATTTACCATTCAACGCATTCACCACTAGGAATGCTTTTCTTTGAATAATTAATGCCAATAGCTTACTCAACTATAGATTCACTGGCGCATCCTCAGTTATTTTATCAGCCACTAGACAGATGATATATAAAGGTCCGAAGAAACTCAGGCTTTTGTTCAATGATATCTTCAACGTATTTCATAAGCCTACTTGGTCAAGTAGGTTGCATAGAAGGAACAGTTTAGACGATCACTCTAAAGTATTCTTTTGGCCTTTTGCAATCTTACTTCCCTTTTGGGAGTTTAACAGAATATAAATATTTTCCTTATATATCAGAACTGAAGTATAATTGAAGCTTTTTTTTTTTTCACTTGAATTATCTTCTTCTAACGACTACAATATCTACGTTCTCATTCAGTTCTACAAAAAATAAATCTTCAACAAACCTACTCCATGCTTCTTCCTTACCAGTGTTCATATCATTCTCTAAAAAAAAAGAAAAAAAAAACTAATTAGCTACAATGCCATTAAAACGACCACATTTCTTAGAACGTACGTCTTTCTTCGTCATATATTATTGATCTTAGATGTATTCAGTTTTCGTAACTAAATCAGCCGTCCTTGCATGGTGTTTGTGGTATATACGTAATTCAGCACTCAAAACACACTTATCATTCTTTTTAATCCCAGTCTTTACTCCTACCAATGATTTGTTTGTATAAAACGAAAAATGAGAATTACATAAATGTTCTCATATTTTTGTCAAAGCCTTTAAAAATCTTTAAAAATTAACCTTAATTCTTCTGATAAAAGAAAGATAAGGATGCTTAGTACCCTCCATTGTTATTGTTGATGCGAATGAGCTGTCAGTGGCATCGCAAGCAAAAATGCCATTTATATTTTCTTTTCAGGGATAAAAGATCTGTCGAATACCATCCATACGGGGGTTAGATTGTCTTAGGAAGGAGCAAATCGTTTTTTGTTTTTTTTTCCATAACCCGAGTATACATAAGCAATTGTCTTAGTTTGCCTTAATCGCAATAGTAAACATCGTAAAGCTAGTTTCACATGTCAAAACGTAACTTTTGCATTCCAGCTTTACCATAAGAATGATTTCTTACCCATTCGTCCTTATTATTTTTCTGCTTTCGAAAGAATTTCTTGTATTAGTTCTCTTCAACAATTTTCTGAATTTAATGATTATATGGTTGCTCTTTCTTTCTTATCTTCAAAGCTCAACTGGTAGCAATTTAGAAATTCTGAAATCCTTTGGGTACGAAATTCCTATTAAAACAATAATATCAACACTAAAAGTTTCGTATGTCCGTGGGGTTAGCCGAGTGGCCATGCTCTTCGCAACCATATGCCTGGGAAAGGAGTGTCCTGGTTCGATTCCCGTCGCCGACGTGAGGAGCTTAAGGATCTTTCTCAGACATAGCCAAGTTAGCCGGGCGTGGACAGCGGGGTTTTTCTCCCCAGTTGATCTGGGTTTTTTTCCTCCCACAAGCAGGAAAACCGGCCCCTTGAACACACACAGTTACAGACATAGGACACACCGGGAGGCATACAACTAGCCACCTAAAGGGCTAAAGATAACCCGTCTAAGAAGGTTCTTAACAGAAGGGCTAAAGATAGCCCTTCTATTAAGAACCCCAGATCACCAGATTAAGAACTCCTAAAAATCCCAGATCACCAGTTGATCTGGGGTTTTTCCTCCCACAAGCAGGTAAACCGGCCCCGTGAACACACACAGACATAGGATACATCGGGAGGCATAGGGCTAGCCACCTTATCCTCGGGACGGCTAATTTTGTTTTAGTTAATATATCACAAATAATATTTTCACTCATATTTTATTTGTCATTTACAGTTTAAAATAAATAAAATATTTTATATGAATGATAATAATGTACAATGTCTTTCATTCATTGTAATATTACAACATTTTAACAGGAAACATAACACACACACACACACACACACACACACACACACACACCGTGTGAGAATAACTAACTCATTTTTACTTGAAAACCTCTAATAAAGCACTTTTCGTCTCAGACTGAATTCGAACCCAGGTCTCTCCAACCCAAGGGCTTAAAATTTAACATGTAAAGCCGGAATAAACAAATCTGTTTAATTTAATTCAAATATTTAAAAACCATTTAATTAATAATTTTCATTTATAAGCCTATCAAGCAATAAATCAATTTTTCTATATTGTATGTTAAGCAATTCCTATTCGGGTTTAACCTTCCATGTGCTTCTCATTTGTATCCAGGCTGCACGAAACTTAATTATGCGATACTCAGACACCTGTGTAGCCGACTAGAAATATCTGTTCTTTTTTTTTATTAATTTATTCTAAGTTATGCTAATATATTCTAATCGTAGACTGCATTTCTAATTTCTCTAATTAAAACTGTCAATTAAGTCATTTCACGCATTAGAAACATAATAGTGTAAAAAAAGCCTAAACCCAATAGTTTTTAGTGGGGAGTCGAGGAGGGTGAAATAAAGAGGCGTTTCATAAAGTACTCCAGTTTCCGGGATTTAGGCGTTGGACACGCAAACCTGTCAGGTACACGGTCAAAACAGCGTTCCTTTTCGTCGGTTACACCCCCAGTTCGCTGACCGCGAACTATAACAGATGCCTCAATGTTGCTGCTATTGTACTACGGGAGCACCCCCGCAAAGGTGGGTAAATATTGCGTGCTAAAACTCACTACTAGGTTTCGTCTTTTGCCTTAGTTGGAAGAGTGTTAAAAAAAAAAAAAAACTTAAGTAAAAAAAAAGAAAAAAGAAAAAAATACAAGCCCCTGTGTGTTGTTTACCCGGCAATAGTCAGCTGCTAAAGAAAGCTACAACCCACCAGGGGTAAGTAAAAGTAGGAGGTGTTATCAGTTGAAGAAATAACTAGAAATTATAACAACCACTTCTATTTTTCGGTACTTCTTGCTTCTACTTTCTTTTCTTTTCCCATGTACAGGAGAAAAGTTGACTGTATTGAATATAGCGGACTTGGTGGAACAGTTTGTACGATGGGTAGGCGGAACCCACCTGTTGCTAGCAGCAAGGAGACAATAGAAGAAGCCATTCATGTACCTTCTTCGATCTTAGCAGTTGTCAGTTGTTCGGAGAACTTTATTGACAGCGGAAATGGAAAATGAGAATTAAAATTGATTTCATCGTACGAACATAGGTAAATGCATTTTTTCTTTTCTTTTTTTTTTATATTTTCAGATGACTTCGCAAGCTTGCTGACAGTGACGCAACAAAGGTTTGGCCAGCGCGCGCATAAGTGTGACATTGACGATGAGATGGAGCATCAAACTCTCCTTGGCTAATTTTTCCCAAAACGAACGTGGCATGTCCAATTAAGCATTTGGCTGGCTGGCTTTTTTTTGCTTTTATTGATTCGAATTTTCTCGACTTTCAAAAAGCAATACGTTCTATGCAAGGTGGGATGCCTTTTTAAACTTTCCAAACTTTTAATTCAAAAATATGAAAGAAGAATGTTGAAAGATAAGTTCTGAGTCGTTTTTTTTTTTTTTTTTTCAACTAAAGGCCTTCCCTTTTCCTTCTTAATATAGATTATGAAATTTGTAACAAGACATCGCCGTAGTTGGGGTAAGGATTTATGAATCATGTGAATTTTGTTAATTTCCTCTTTTTCTTAAAATTGCATATTAATATTCATGTTTATTGAACAAATTAATTTGTTATCAATATCAGGAGAATGCTTTGCTGTGTGGTCTCATTTTATTTAAACGATATCGGTGTGTGGTGTTGGTTTTAATTAAATGAAACTAACTGAACACTAAACTTTTTAATTAAAATTTATATGAAGTATAGATTCATATATATTTTATTTATATTATAGCGAAGTCACGAGAATCTCAACTAGACTAATAATCATTTTTAAGAAATCTGGAAAGAAACCCTAATGCAAAAACTATCGGTTAAATACCTTAAAGTCCTGAAAAGGACTGGCTAGATGGACGAAGCAAGAATGCTTTTCATATTCCCCGTTATCTGTAGAGGACAATGTAAGGGTAAGGTGTTATTGAGCTATTAAAGCTCTGATCATGGCAGGAAGGTAACAGCAATAGCCGAACCTCAGTTAGAACTTCATTGGCTACAGCATTGCCATCCATTACATTACACTCCCTGGGTACCCATTTTAGTCACCTCGTACGACATGCATGCGCTACATTGGGGCTATTATTATGCCGGTCACCACACGGGAGGGTTAAATACCATCCTATGTCAAAACAGTTAAAGTTAACATAAGTGAATTGTCGGTAGGTGCATAATTAAATAATAAATTGTAGACCCGTGTTCTTATTTTGGCAGAAAGTTTACAAAATAAGGAAGAATGAATATTAGAAATCCATCCTTATTTTGTAACCAAATATAGAAATTATTAATTTTTTCAAATTTACAGAGAGTTTATGTGCATATAATTGTCACACCAGTGAAAACTAATTTAAGCAGTAATAAAAGATGAACATACATGCTAGCCAGAGTTCATGTCTTTTAAGTAGTCCAAACCAAATCCATTTAAAGTGATTTTTTCTTCTATGTTTGGCATTAAAATATGGATTGATCCTTAATGTCCTCCATTTGAACATATTATCTAAGCCAAATTAAAGCCTTTTGGCTATATACCTTAGTATTTCAATATTGGACATTTTAAAAGTGAAAATAGTTTGATTTCGCCTAGTGTATCTGGAGCAAAAGATTCACATTAATGATCCAATCGAATCGAAACTGATCTGATCAAAAAAAAAAAGTCCGTAAAGACTTCAGGGGATTCTATTTCCACTTCGTCCACTTTATCAATTAGCTGACATTTATTTTGATAAATAATGCACACATAAGTAAAGCTCAGTGACGTATATTGCTCACACGAAATGGACATAGGCATTAATTAAATGCGTCTCTGTTGCTTGACACGAACAGAATGGTTGAAGTCTGTGCGCATGACAAGCAATGAAAACAAACTGAACAATGTTTACCTTTTTTTTTTGTTGTGATTCAATTTCCTTTTTGCTCTTTGGTTAGCTGTTTATTTGCATTATCAGCTGCTATTTTCTCCTGTCATTATCTACTTCATATTGGCTGCTATTCAAGGTTAGTACTTTTTTTCCCCCTGTTGTACCTCGCTTGAGTGATATGCATTCTAAGAAGCCACATACATTTATCCAGGAGCAATTAACAGAAGCGAAAAGTCTCTCTTCATATGTGTATATTAAGTGAAAGTATTGGCCCTAACATTTTAGATATGAACTTGATGAAGAGATCAAAACAGCTTCGTTAGATGCTTGCAAATTATCATCACAATGTGGATATTGTTGGTTCGGTTCTCACGCATGCGTGAAACCAGTGTACCTTTAGCTTAATTTTTAATGGATTTTTAACCTGTCTGAATAACGATAGCGTAATAAAGAGAGATTTCATCTTCTTTTTTGAAGGATTTTTAACTATAAACAGATAAACCACAGATAAGCGCAAGAAGCGGACTATTAGTAGTCATTACAAATCTAATACCACACAGAAATGCCTACACAGAACGCCAAAGTAATCAGTAGCCACTAAAAATATACCCTCTGAATTTTTTTTTTTGCAAGTTAATTACATCTTTCTTTTTGAGTTCTTGCAGTAGTTGTTACCTCTTTCTCAAGTGATCTTTGGCCCTCGACAGGCGGTAGTAGGGTTAATATCACGTGTGGGTAGGTCGGGCGGATGTTAAATAGAAGCCTAAAAAGGGAGACTACTAATTTTTGGGCTGTTCAGTTGCCGATTCTCTATGATGGATGAGTTGTCAACTGCTACGTTATTTTTATCTTAAATCTTTGGTCAATTAGGAGGTTCAAGTGTCATCAAAAACTTTACATAGTTCTAAGTTAAATTAGAAAATCCTAACTTATAACTGAAGATTAGCGATGGGCCAGAGAGCTATTATTTGGCCTGCCTTCGACCACCATGGCGGAGGTTCTTATCTTGCCCAGTAGCCCTCTATATGGTTTGTGAACGTTTGTAATCAGGAGATCTATTTTCGGGACACCTCAAGACATCTATTTTTATGTGACTCCCACCCACAAGAGGTTGTAAATCTATAGTACCTTAGTACCGTGGATAGTCGTAGGATTTTTTTTAAATTAATTTTTTATTTAACATAATCCAGACACCTTTCTCTGCAGATCAAGATGGATTCTTCAAGCCATTTCAGAACTCCAGTAATCATTTTATTCACTTTGGATAAGAAGTTGAGGAAAAGACTGGTTTACCTGTATTGAAACCGAAGCTTTTACATTACTCACCACTCTCCCCTTTCTTCCATAATTTATAGAATGATAAGAGTGCCATCTTTCATATGACAACTGGAAAACAAACCTTCTTGATTTGACTTTGTTATATTTTCTTCTGAATTCGTGTATGGGGGGGGGGGGTTAAAGGGGAAATATTATAGTTGTTTTTGCCTTTCAAACCCCCCCCCCCTCATATGTGATACAAGAGTCTATTTTGACTGTTATTTCAAATAAATAAGAAAATTTGATCCATTAGAGAAAGACTAACCGAAAACACTCTATCGGCAATTACCACGTCATCTGACAGCCGAAGAGTTGACAACCACGCCCCCCGTCTCTTAGACTCCCTCCCCTTGCAAGGCATTCGTGCACCGGAAGTTGCAACGTAGCTATGGTTCGTCGATTATACAGCGGTATCGGACGCCCGATAGACGTTCTCTTTCCGTTTCTAACGAAGGTGACGTCATTGTAAAACACGTGTCATTTCACTCAACTAGCTATAGGGGGCAGTAATGTCTCATTTACTTTTCCCCTAAGGCTTCTCAGCGGAGTGCGCCACCGAATTCATTACAGATGAAATATTGCTCCAACACACGTCCCAGGACTTGGGTTTACGATTAATAATGAGATTTGCAATCATCATGGCGATCTTCGTCTCTTTTTTGAATTTATTTATTTTTTATGAGATAGACAAGACATAACATGTGTCCTGAACAAATTAATCCTGAATTCACGATCTTTGTTATAGTACGACTCATAGGATTGATTTCCATAAAACTAAATGTTGCACAGGATATTTTAAATTTTGAAAATTCCACATCTTATATCTACTTGAGAATGTCAGTGCCATCCTGTATACAATATAGCAACCTATATTACAACACATAATTAACGAACTTAAACAGCAGTTTGATACAAAATTCAGCACATACTGATGTATATACATCGATATACGCAATAAGGCACTCAAGTAATCCTTATAAGGACTGGCTTAAAGGGACGAAGCAAGAATGCTTTTTATCTTCCCCGTTATCTGTAGGGGACAGTTTAAGGATAAGGTGTTATTGAGCTAATAAAGCACTGATCATGGCAGCAAGGTAACAGCAATAGCCGAGCCTCAGTTAGAACTTCACTGGCTACAGCATTTTCAACTTACTCTCCAAAGGTATTAATTACCGCATTTCACGGTGCAGGCGTAGATTTATTACTAAAGTTCTATTTAGAAATTAAAAAAGTGTATTTATAAAACTTCAAATATATTAAGATTTCTTTAATTACTAAAAATTAAATTCATTTAAATTCTAAATAAATTTATATTTGTAATTTGTTTTATATAAATTCTTACCTTTTAACTATATATTCAAGGAGTAAATACTATTTTACTTTTTTGGAGTTTTACAAATAAATTTCTGATCATTTCATCTATATGTAAACTCTGAGTTCTACAGAAACACAACAAAAAAGTAGTCAGTGATAGTGAGTTGTATACGTATTCGTATGCATCTCATCGATTTTCAGTTCTGTTAAAATGTATGCAGTGACTGACCATTATATTCTTCAAACCACTGACACCAAATTCTGCCTCAACGGTTTGTATACCTTATAGTTAAGTCAATGTGATTTAGGAGATTCAGAACATCTTACTACAACACACACACACGCACACACACACACAAAGAGAAGAAAAAATTAAAGAATGAAAGAAAAAAGGGACCACAATTCTCATTCCACAGTGATACACTATATTGCTGATAACAGTTTAAGAAGCTTGTTTAGCTTGTTAAGAAAGCATATGATGGCATGTTTTATTTCACACGATCAATGTTTAAAAACGATATTTCCGTTGTTAAGAAAATTTCGAAAAATCATTAGATAACCTTGAGATATAAACTACATGCATTATGGGAATTGTATCACGTTTGGATAAACAAAGCGTTTAATGGTATTTCCCATTGAACTGATGTACTCAATTGAATATCCATAAACAGAATTATATCCAATAAAATTTTGTTTGAATAAGATATTTAGCAAAGGTAATCTCTATTAATATGCACCTCATAAACGTATATGATTTAGAGCGTCTGTGGCTAGCCGTAACATCCCAATATATTTGCTATTAGCTGTAATATAATTTTGCCTATAAATTTAGCTCATTCTCTGGCCGATTTGTCAGTGTGTGTGTGTGTGTGTGTGTGTGTGTGTGTGTGTGTGTGTGTGAGGACCCAGTGATATCTATGAAAACCATCCCAATACCAGGATATCACTGCTACTGGTATCCTGGTATTGGGATTGTTCGGTAGCAACTGTGTCTTCTGGATGCAGGGGTGGTTATGTTTTGGCTCATGAGAGTATGTCAGGAGTGTTGTACTCATAGGTAAATAGAATTCCTAAAATTACGGCGTTAAGAACCCTCGGAAACGTTATGATGTATGAAGTAGTTTGGTCATAATTGAGTTTCATCAGTTAGCAACTGAACATTTTAGTTCAAAATAGTTTTAGAATTATCCAAACAATAAAATCCAAACAATAAAATTTGGTAAAGCGGTCCATAAAGGCCCTCAGTCATAAATTGCACCTCTGAGGGCGGAAGAAATTGGCAAAAATTCGAAAAATAAACTAACGAACCAACTATCAGTCCACGGTTGATGTTTCAACTTCGGGTTTAACTTTTATTCTTTTTTTTTTTTAATGATTAATAAAACTATATCCTTCTTCAGTATTAATGAAGACAACATAAATATCTATTTATTATTATTATTATTATTATTATTATTATTATTATTATTATTATTATTATTATTAAAACCAATTATTGTTTTTTGACCCAGGAAAGCAACAGTTCACTTGAATATAGATCCACCACCCTTAGTAGTCATTTGTGTTTAAGGGGGGGGGGGGATGGCGTAAACGTCTCGCACGTGCATGGTACGTGATCGGCATCTGTGGCTAGCGCCCATCGTAGTCACCACCTGGAAAAGAGTGGAGGCACAGTAGGGGGAGGAAAGAGATGTCGGCTTTAAACAGCAAGGGATAGTTTGTTTGGAAGAACAGGTTCTGGGATAACGATAAACAAACACTCCTCTGATTATGGCTGCCATGGAAAATAATACGTAATTTGGAGAATGGGGTTAATTAATAAAAAGTGTAGAGAATATAAAGAGACGCCACGTATCGTGTGCAAAATAATGTTAACATATGATTAGATCGCTTTAACAGCGACAGTGGTTGCGTGCTGATATATTACTCCTATTAAGGAACTTATCTGTTAGATCGTTATAGGTGCCTAAATATCAACTGCAGAGACCCCACGCGGTGAAACACTTGTTACTTAACACCACCTTAATATCTGATGGGCCATTGACCCACATACACTTCCAGTACGGTTATTATTTTTTTCGTTAATTAGATTGAATTTTTTCCCCTTAAATTATATTATACACCCACGCCATCTGGTGCCATTAATTTTCACCGTTCGTTTAATTACAATATTATCAAAGGATAATTACAATAGCAAGTAGCAACAGGTTTTCGATGTATAGTTCTAGTATAATTGCAATAATCAATTAAAACATCAAGTTTACATGAAGGGCGTATAATTTTCGAATATGATATAGTAGTGTGCATCTTTAAAAAGAACAAATCTTAAGAATATTTGTTCAATGCGAACTTTATTGATGATTTTTCTACAGATGATATAACGGTAAATAGTTGAATAAATAAACCTCAATAGATAGTCGATTCCTTTTTTCTATTCACCAAAATTAACTAACATCAGTGGAACATAAAAAAAAAATTCTTATGCAATTCCACCACCCTCAAAAAAAAAAAAAAAAAAAAAAATCTAATGGAGAAAAGTCAGGTACAGCAAACTAGGCACCACTATTTGTTGCCTAGTTTGTTGCTTTTTTATGACTCTAGAACAATCAAAGACTAAGAGGGAGTTGTGTTATGTCTGTTTATTGCATCTACGAAACATTTGTTAAAAAAATTCATCTTTCCAGCAGGAAACTATTTCCCCCACTACCCGAGACTGGTTTATGATCTCATCTGGAGGTGGAAAGTTTATTTTTTCATCTCAGAAATCCGGATTATTAATTCCACAAAACAGACAAACCGGCGAGAAGGTCACACGCAATTAATAGACATACCACCTTCCCGTAGTCGCTTCCCAATTTCACAATATTAACTCAACCTCACCCTCTTCTCACATGGAATTCGAACCTGTTTCCCACACCCCCCACAAAAGCATATTTAACATTCTTCTAACACATTATGGAGATACTTCGTACTGAAACAGTTAAGTACTTTGTGATAGTATCCGATCAAAGGATCCGCGTCTTGTAGCAGCAAATGTTGCTATAAAGGATGTCATCACCATGTCCATGAGCAACAATTCTATTATCCTTTCTTTTAAGAGTGGACTATACATATTGTTTGTAGACAGTTACACAAAGAACCTTAATTTTTGACTATCTCTGCCAAACTGGACTATTTATCATGCCTTTTAGGAACCCACAATCCTCTTGAATACCTGAAGTATTAAAATAGCTAACAGCGACGACCTGGCATAACTTCAACATGGCGGTCAAGATAGGAGTTACGTCAACTCTTGCGGATGCATTGAAATCTTAAGATTCGAGTAAATTTCATCTTAATAGAGCATGTCTCTCCCCCCCCCCCCTTTTGTGAAAATTGTTTTGTAGTCGCAATAAATACCATTCTAATAATCTTATAATAATTTGTAAAAAAAGTAGCAGTTAGTCACATTTTCATTCTATTATGCATTTTACGGTTTATTATCTGAACTCTCCGATGAACTCTTATGCAGATAAAATGACAACGAGTGCAAGCCGGCTGTAAATAAAACGTGAATAAACATTGGACTGTGATCATGTCGATCAGCGGACTCTCTCATCGACAACACACGCATAAGTGTACGAAGTCAAGAAAACCTCGATGAGCATTACCATTGGATTTATTATACCAAAAAATAGATTATTCGTTAACCCACAGTAAAGTGGAAATATACGATTTCTTTGTTGTATGATTTATTGAAATATTTTCTGACTAATAAAGACTTCTATTAAACATATTTCAGATTAATTGTGTTTTATTTTCCTTCAGACATACATAATTTAAATAGCTTACTTAAAGATCCTCAAATGGCTAATAAATTTAGACCCACTAACATAAAGATAACTTGTGTTTGTAAAACATGCGATTTTATATACTAAAAATGCGATAGAAAATGTAATCCAGTACTCCCTTTTCAAGTACACTTTATATAATCTTTTGTTATCCTTATCTTTAAAAGAAATAGCTGGACATCACGAACATATAATATTAAGGACATGATGGAAATATTCCTAACCTTGACAGAGATCAACAAAACACGCTAGATTCATATTTATTGAAAACTATTGTTCATGTGGATTTCCCATGTGTCTCACGCGAAGTGTAATACAGCGCGTCACTCAAGTCTCGCGACATTAGTTTACGCAACAATGAAAAACGCTCTCTCGCGCGCTTGCTGCACGAGTTGCACTAGTAACTAAATAATAGCAGACAGCTAGGATTACTCAGAACAAATATAGAAATTTTTCAATTGTGTTATTTGGCGAAACCGAGTTGTTTACATAAATTTCAACTGTCAGATGAGTTCCTATACTGAAATTTAATGCAGGAAGAAAGTTTTGAGTAATTTAAGCCTTTGAAGTATGACGTTCACATGTAATTAATTAAATAATTTTTGGAGTTATTATTTCGAACGATTTTAAGGATACGTTTCATTGTACTTCGAGTTTGGAATTAGAATCTATTAACACCTAAAACTTTTGGTAATTCGGATTTTGACGAAACCGTTGTTAAAAGTATTTGAAGTGGTATTTGTTTTACTAACCTGACAGCATTATTTTGAAGCCAAGCAGAACTCAGATACCTTCAGTAAGTTTTTTTGTTGTTTATTATTTTTTAAATATGAATTCCAGTCACAAAAAGCTTTAAATTTATCTTATGTTTTATTATATACTATAGATTTTTGGAGAAAAAAGTTTGTGGGCAGAAGTCACATAAAAAAGAAATGCAAACTGTTTGGAGACCGCGTCTTTTATGTACTACAATGGCAAGTTATTCTCAAAAATATGCAAGATCCATAAGCGACTAGCCATTTTTGAAATTTCTCAAAAAGTTTTATAAGCAAACAGTATGCTTACTTGGTTATAAAATCTAGATATCATCTTTAATTAAAGATATTTAAATTAGCAATAAACATTTATATCGCCATTTTAATAATTTTCGTTTGTCAGTTCCTAAATCCAAAATGAATTTAACAGTATTTCAAAGACGAAATACTATTAAATACTTCAAAATTAAAGTATTCAAGTAATATGTCAAGAAGGCATTTTAAAAATTTAAATGTTTGAATTTTCACAGATCCCATTTCTACTACTCCTTCGTATGTTTAATATTTTAGGCATTATAGATAATTAACAGTAATTGCACTTGCAAAAAATGTATTTCCTCCCTTCAAAATACTTTATACTTATAGTATTTGAATGACTACTTTATGCATAGTATAGTATGAACATTTTCACAATACTCTTCCCAGGTTTTTTGTTATTCTTCACATGCAAATATTTTTCACCCTGTTACTTCTTAATATTTTCTATTTTGGTAGTATTTAAGGGCAACTTTTTTTTTTTTTTTGTAGCTACTGGGCTTTCTTGTTCCCTTTTGACCTTTTACCGTCCGTATGAAAAAGCATGACAACCAGTTCGTGCAGTTAATAGTGACCAGGGAGGGGGGAAAAACAAAAGGAACATGATTCATCGAACATTTTACAGCTCATCGCCTCTTAACACAGCCTGATGCTTCGAGACAAAACCAAAGAAAAAGAAAACTTCGATGGCAGATGTCCATAGACAGAGACAAGAGTTCTTCCCAAGAGTACAGCTTCACAAGTCATGTGATCTATTCTGCTTAATGGTCCGTATCCTTTACTGCTTTGTATCCTCCTTGGTATTTGTAAAGGAACAGCATGGACTGTCAGTCTTGCCAAAAAAAAAAAAAAAAAGTCTGAAGGAAGAAGCAGACATACAGAACGGGCAAAAACAATTTTTCTTGATCTCAATCCCCTACTTCTTGATCTCCGACAGTGAACATCCACTAGCTCCATTAAGTCAAACCCTCAAGGCTGAATTAGCCCTAAGATTCTGGAAGTTCCACACTGTTCCGGAAGCCAACACATAATAAACACCAGTGTCAACACATCTCTGCACCCCAGAAACGGAAGTCATCGCTGACGTATGAAGGACATCACGTTGTCAGCAAATGTTCGGTGTGTCTTGGTGATGGGAAAAGCGATTTTTGACCAACAGCGTCTTTTATTGTAGTGGAAATAACTGGGTTTATGAGGAATAATGCTCGACTCATCAAGTGTCCTTTGATTAGATTGTTTAATACATTTCGAAGATTAGCACGTATTAAATCTATTTCATATTTCTTTTTAATATAGTCCGTGCCTATGACCGTTACAATATAAAAATCACTCTAACAATAGAATCGTAAATTTCATAAAATATTGTGCGAATATGTGCAACAGTTCACGACAAACACGGTGACATAATTATCAGAAGTCGTCGTTAGGTGGCGCTACACTTCCTTGTTCTAAGCATCTTACTTTGTCAGTTTATACAGCATCGGAAAGAACTGCTCAAGTGTTCTCTTTGATTGATTTGACTTACTTGTCAAATTAATTTCTATTAATTCCTAGAAATTAAACGTTATTAATTTCTAGGAATTAAGAAAGCACAGTACAATAATGCGTAACAATTAATTTTATTTTTGTGAATGTAACTAATGAAAAATCGTAAACCTATTAGCACCATGAAGGAATATCGGGCAGTAATTGGGAATCCTACTCGGAAAACCATACAAGAAATTTTTTTTCAAGTCCCTTCAGGCTTCCAATAAGCTGGGGATTGATCTCGGAACTGGCGATGGAAAATAAACCTTCAACTTATTTTATTAATAAACTATTTCATTAGTAGATAGCATTATCTTTAGTTTACTCTTTTAACTGTAACTTGTAAACTCTGCACTATTGCTTTGTTTTAATATAGAAACATAGTTGGTTAACTATACAAATAAATGACAATCTTTCTCTCTCCATTCAGCCATTGAAATCGCCATTTTACAATAACTGATAGAACGTTAAATCGTTGCCATTCATCGAGTCTAATAGAAACGTGCGAATACTTTTATTTCACTCGTAGTTTGCTCCACGTGTATATTGTTACCATTTTCGAGCGCGCTTAATGGAATGTTAAAGAAATGATCCTGTATTATTATTTCCCATGCATTTCGTTTCGCGTATAGAGGGTTACAACAGAAGCACATTGCTTTACGCGCGCAATTGACTACTAAGTAGAAACAAGATTGTGTCACTTCCCGACTCTATTCTCTATTAAATGAATAGAATGAGGGAGGTTGATGTAATTCGGGTGCATTAACTGTTAAATAGAGTAAGAAAGATTGGAAGCAGGAGGAGAAAGAGAGAGAGAGACACACACACACAGAGGACGAATAAGAGAAAATAGTGAGACACGATAGCCAATGGCAGGCCAATAAATCACCGGACAAACAGGACCGTCATGTTCTTCCACAGCATCTGGCGGGTAATGTGTCGGGGAAAGGCATGGGTCATATCCGGGTACGCGTCGTTTAACGTTATCTCCCACTACCCCTCCAGTGGTTCCATATGCTAACCGCATTTGGCGATTTTTTCCAATTTTTCACGATTTTTCAAGTTTAAAACGGACTTAAAAAAGAAACGATGGCAAAATCACCCCCGCTATTCAAGTAGCCAACCGCAAAAAAAAAAAAAAAAAAAAAAAAAAAAAAAAAACAGGGAAGAAAAAGTGTGAAAGAGAAGCGTTCTTTTCACTTCGACTTTTGGAGCCGATCAAAAGAGGGGGGAAGTGTCGAGGTTCGTGCACACAAAGCGTCCTTCTCGCTGGGAATTCTAAAGGAATGAATTGATCTTCAGTGAATATGCGGCCATTGAAATTTTACAAAATGTAAAAGGTTGAGAATTCGCGCGTGCAAGTTTAATCGGTGAAATATATTTTTTTTGTTGCTCTTTCTGCCCCTCTCTATCTCTCTCTCTCTCTTGCTTTCTTTCTTCTCTCTTGCTCGCAGTGCCTGCGAGGTACGCATGTACAGAGCTACATAGATCTTACTATGACATATTTCAGACAAGACATGAATGTTGGTAATCAGTTATCTCTCTCTCTCTCTCTCAATTCTTTCTTCAAATCAGTATCGCTGTTATGAAGACGTGGCATGGCGACATATCCGTCAAATCCCCTATGTTATAGGGAACAACAGCGTCGACCCAAATGATGATTTGGAGGAAAAGTGGGGTATACACTTTCTTTTAGCCCCTTATTTGTTGTCCAAGAAGTATGACGTACCTGCTGAATAAAGAAAGCTGTTGGGCTTTCCTCCCTATGTAATCAATCATAAAGAGAAACCTGTAACTAGGGAGAAAAATATATCATTAAAAAATGGTTTATCCAAGAATCAACCTGTGCTATGGTGTATATGGTATAAAGAGAAAATAAATAAAACCTCAATTTCTTGCTCGAATCAACAAGTAAACCATTCTCATTTTCAAGGGTTAAGTGTACATTGCGCTACACAACACAATTCGTTTTTTATTTATTTTTATTTATTTTTTTTATAATGTATATTTCTTAAATGCACTGTTTGGGAGAGTTAAAAGGGAGGACAATTATTATCCATTTATTTTTTTTATATCAATAACGTAATAATGATAGATCCATAAAATTCAGTATAAATTATCTTGGTGTTGAATTACTTAAAAGACATGAACTCCAAAGTGTTTATTTTAATCCAGAGCACCATTGATCATAACAGACACTTTTGATTTTGTATTTGCAATCCTTTTGTATTTGTGGACCTTGATAAAGGAGTAGTTAGCATATCCGCTGTCCAACCAACAGATTTCGGGTTCAAATTCCGTCATGAGCATGGATGCGATTGTCTTTAGGTCGAAGATGAATTTCGTCGTCTGGTGTGAGACTCCCTCCCCGGACTATATATATAAAAAAAAAAAAATAATTAATTAAACATAGAAAAAACTTAACATACCCACGGATTAATGTACGACTTTTCGAGGGATAACAACAACAAAAAACTTAAAAAAAAAAAAAAGGATTCAAAAGTTAATCCTGTCAGAGCTTGAATCGTAATTAATGGAGAGAAAAGGCTAAATGACTTTTGATTTATAGATCAGTGGAATCCTTAATCAACAGCCAGTAATAAAAAAACAAATATAGAATTATTTGGAGAACATCTTTTGAATAATGGAATACCAAGGCAACTCATGCCGAAAATTGTTAACCTCGTAAGAGATCATTTTCGGAACTTTTAAAATTGCAAAGTACAAACAATGTTTGCCTATTTTTGAAAATGAAAATCATATAAGTTATCATCCCTTTTAATAAGGTGTAATGTTAGGATGAAGCCTTTTAGTCTTCATTATTTTCTAGAATATTTTTAAACATTTCAAGATTTCTTATTCTTGATAAGGAACAACAACAAAGATTTAAGAAACCCATCCGTATTATTTTTCTGAACGATTAATATATATAAGAAGCACTTTAAAATAGTACGCACATTTTATAAATCCTATGTTTACATCCACGGTCTTAGGAACCTTTTGACACGTGACACCATCTAGCGTTACCATGGTTACCTCTGTAGTACATTGCACTTGAAGAAACAGTGTCAGTTCATTTTAGAACAGAGTCTAGCAAAACTACTATATGTACATCATATGTCTTTTTGGTGTGTAAGAGATCGTCCGTTTAATTTAGGCGTAGCGTTCGCATCAACCCGGTAAAAACCCCATAATTATTTTAGCTAAGGCCACGGCCCATCCCCAAGTCAACCTGACTCTCCCGAGCGTAGCGCACACCTTAAAACAAATCCTGTTTGTAACTGTAATTAACCCTTGTGTGTGTATATGTTTCTTCTTACCTTGGCAAAAATCGTGGTCTATGTTGTTGACCCACCCATAGTCATCGTCGTTATCATGGGATGTAACTCTGTAAGAACACACACACATATTACACTCACACACACACACACACACACCCCTTCTGGACTGGAATAAGGACGATATGAAAGACACTGGGCGAAAACATTGAGTAAGTATGCATAGATATGTTTATCAAAATTCTGTTTGCAGGCTGTGAATGAGGTTTGTTTAACCCTAATTACAGTTCATTTGTAACAATGTACCGATGTTTGAATAGAAGGAAAAAAAAATTAGGTGTCAAAGGAATTCTATCTTCAACTAAACAAGGAAGATAAGCACATAAAGAATAAAAATAAGGAAGATTGTTTTTTAAATTTTAAGTAATAAAATTAAATCAGTCTAACATTTTAACCAAATATAGGAATTTATTAAACGTGCAGATGCATCCTTTTATTTATATTAATCTTTAATTCAAATATAGATATTTGTGAATGTCTTTCCACCACTCCGGAAACCGGAAGTGACGTAAGTTTCATGTTTGGTTTCTAGAATAAAGTTTCTATAGTTTAAATCAAATTTTTTATTATTAATATCACAATTTAGATCAGCGTTATATATGTATGTTTTTAATTTCATTTTTTATTTAATTTTAATTACGGATAATGAAACCTGAATTAATTTTTTTAATGTGATTCCCTTCACCAAATGTAGCAAATCTATAATATATTAGTACCATGAATTGGTAAATTTTTAAAAGATTTTATATTTTTTAATATAATCTAAAAAATATTATTTAAAAAATTAAATATTAAACTTTTTTAATTGCGAAAAATCTCTAATAAATCAGACAATTTTCTTACACCGTGTGATGAAATTCATATCCCATATAAAGAAAATCGCATAAATGAAGAGGTATGGTGGGATTCCAAACTGCCTGTTGGTTGAAGAGCAGATATGCCATCGCATAATTTCTAAATTTCTAAATATTAATATAATATATTTCTAAGTATTTATATATATATTTATATATATATTTCATTAACAGATGAAATATATTTCTAAGTATTTATATATATATATTTCATTAACAGATGAAATACATATTAATGACCAATGTACACAACTTTGTTATTTTCTTGCCAAGCTATTTTAATTATATTAATATAATATATTTCTAAGTATTTATATATATATTTATACATATATTTCATTAACAGATGAAATATATTTCTAAGTATTTATATATATATATTTCATTAACAGATGAAATACATATTAATGACCAATGTACACAACTTTGTTATTTTCTTGCCAAGCTATTTTAATTACAAAAAAGTTTGTTGCGTCATAATTTAAGAATTACATTTTAACTTGCGTGTATGTAATGCACGATATTTAGATATTCATAAGAAAAATTAACAAAAAAAAAAACATAGTAATGTAAAAAATACATATATAAGATTTTATAAGGAATATTAATAAAATTAATATTAATAAACGAGTACATGTTTATAAGCAATAAATATTATGTTCATTATATTAAATGAAATAAAGCCATTATCTTTTACTAAAAATTAATAATACAAGACAACTGTAAAGAAATATAAGAAAAACGTTAGCTTCATTTATTACAGAAAAAATGAACTAAATGAAACTAATTTTTTGCATTTTTTTGCAAATATATATATTAAAAACATAGTACACCAAAAATAAATTATTATACTTTATTCTAATAATTAAAATCTAGAAATCTGAAACATGTGGTATATATATATTGTAGCAAATACCGTTGATAATGCGCAGGAAATGCTGCTTAATTTAATAAAATAATATGCATTGTGATTATTAAATAGTACTCCTAATACTCAGATTTTAATGAATTAAACAAATTAAAGTTTTTTAAAACTATTACAAATTACATCATTCAGATTCGACAATTCATAAGATCGTTATTTTAATTACAAACTATTAAAATGCCTTGAGCAGTAAGTTGCATGCCAGGTATTCATAATCTTTAACCTCGAAATATTAATGGACAAATTTGCTTCCTTCCGGTTCCAAAACTTTGATTTCAGTAAAAATATTAAATTCACGCAAACTTACTCGACATCAAACAACATTTTGTCACAGAAACAAAGAAGGGTCTTCAAAAGTACGCGGTCTATTGAAAGCTGCCGCTATCACTCACAGCAAGTGAGTTTCATTTTGCCGGCAGTAATTATGGATGGTCAAACCTCGCAAGTCTGCAGGGAGCAATGGAGGAAGCCTTGGAAAGTTAGGTGGACCTCGTAAAAGAGAACCGATCCGTTCATTTCTACGAGCATCTGGTCGGCTTCATCAAACCTCTCATGACCTGCGAGGACACGACAGATTCTTCGCCAAGGGCAACACAGCTTGTTGACGAAACGAGCGATTCCCTGCAAGTATGTCGTAAACACGAGCGGTCTACTTTGATGTGTCCTGATCCTCTTCAGCAATGGAAGATCACTAAATGGCTTTTGAATTTCCCCCTCTCTCCTGCCCTTTCTTCGTGCTCATGCATACATATTCTCTCTGTCTTTCCAGTATATTGCTTCTGATCTTTATAAAGGATGTACCACGAGGAAGTTCTCCCCGCTCCTCCGTGAGTTCGACATTAATCGTTTTATTCGTCATACGATACCTTTTGCATAAATAATACGTCAAGAAATTTCTAAACTTTAACAAATTAAGATTTCTAATCAGGAAAATATAATTTCTAATGAAGCCTCTTGGCTCTTTATTTTAAATAATTTCTAAGCTTTGACTAAGTTCCATTTATTATTAAAAATAAACGTTCATCGGTTAGCATTCGGAATGGCGACTTTTCTATTTCTCTGTTTCATTTTTCTTCTTCCAAATGACAGTTCTATTCCGTTTTTGGTCTTAGCTGGAAAGTAAGAACCAAATTCATAACAAAAGTGAAATAAGAGGAGAGGGAGCTTGTTCTTTTGTGGTAAGTCAGGACTTGGATATTTGAATGCAACATCCAGTGAATATATAAATTTTGGTTTTTATATCATTGATTAACTAATAATTTAAATATTAAGTAAACCAAGGAACAGTAAGTTAATATTTAAGTTTCATTTATTTATTTTATTTCATTTATTTTAATTCTTTTTATTTTTATAAAGCGATTTTATTCCAACACCAAATAAAAAATAGAATTTCATTTTTGAAAAATGCGGAAGTAAAGAATATAAGGATTTACTTCCATATAAGGATACATGTGTTTTATATAAGGATACACATGTATCCTTATATAAGGATACATGTGGGTTGTTAGTCATCTATTATTGAATGTTTTTCAGCTGCTACAGTTACAAGAAAAGCAATTATTGTCTTAAAAAATCCCTACACTGTCGTCTACAGATAACGGGGAAGATGAAAAGCATTCTTGCTTCGCCCCTTTAAGCCAGTCCTTATAAGGATACATGTGGGTTGTTAGTCATCTATTATTGAATGTTTTTCAGCTGCTACAGTTACAAGAAAAGCAATTATTGTCTTAAAAAAAAATACCAGGATTAAGTTGCAGCTTTCATAATTCATTGCATTAGAATTTGAGTGTTTTGCGGAAAGATCAATAACGTATGACAAAGTTAAGGATATTTACCAAATATGTGAACTATATATGAAATATATATATATATATACATACACGCGAACAAAAATGACACCATTCGGTATCACATATGATTCCAGTAAGTGCAGAATTATTAGTATCCTTTCGAATAGTTTTGACAAAATCGAACCACATGATGTTATTACACAAAGAATGGTGATGAGTTTTTATACCAGGATTAAGTTGCAGCTTTCATAACATAATTCATTGAATTACAATTTCAGTGTTTTGCGGAAAGATCAATAATATGACAAAGTTAAGGATATTTACGAAATATGTGAACTATATATGAAATATATGTGTCGAAATTTTAAGTGATTTTTTGGTAGTATGGCGAGTTAAGCAACTAATGCGATCATGGCAACTTCCTTCAGATCTAATTACTTTTTTTTTTATTAGATTGTAGTCATCAAGAATATTAGGTAGGATGAAAAGAAAGTTTTGTGGGTTTATTGTTGACTATGGTGAATGTTAACCATCTGTCACTCTGTTTTGGAGTTAACTGAAAGAAGGAACTTAGTGTAACCTGCGCAACACAGAGAAGTACCTGTAGAAAATGTATAAAGTAAGTAGGGTACGAAATGCCTGCCGTATCTTTTTTTTAAAGTTTTTCCCTTTCTGGAGTAAGGTCACTTAACTCACAGACAGCACATACATAATTACTGAGCCATATCACGGCTTAGTAATTATATATGTGCTATCTGCGGGGGAGGGGAAGAGACAGTAAGAAAGTTATCTGTTTCTAATCTCTGTTGAGGCAGCTATGTAATTATTATTGGTTCCTATTGTAATAGTTAAATTACGACCTATAGAGACGGAAGAAATAGACTGAATATTGAGATTAAGAAATCGGCTACTTTGCATATCTAAATATCATTGTGGATGTCAAAGAAGCTTGCTCATTTTGTTGTTTTAGTGTATGGTAGTGTTTATTTGTTTACAATAATTAACGCATGCATGGGAAAGTGTTCGGAAGCATTTTTGAAAGAAGGGGAAACAAGACTGAGAAATTGGAGAGACTAACACGATTCTGATTTCGATATCAACCATCCCCCTTTGGAATACCTTCTCTAGACACAATTATCTGGACATAACTCTTAATTACAACTTCAATTCACGGAATTTGACATCATATTAACATATTTCTATTGGCGTTATTATCAATACCCCCCCCCTCACACACACACACACACACACCGTGGTGTCCAATAAAGAAGCCTGTTCTAACCATACAACAAGACGAACCAATTGTTATGGTGTGATACACAAGAAACGTCTTTTGTGATGAACATTAACCCTCTGAAAGTAACTCATACGCAAATGCAAGTGTATATATATATATATATATATCCCACGTTTACAACCACCCTATCCTCTATTTACATGAACAGCAGCGGACGACAACTAAACATCTATCAACCGATGAATAATAGCACGTGGCCCTCGGGATCATTTCATCTCCTCCAAGTAGCTGCATCAGTGGAGATCGCTATCACTCGTGTATTTTTTTTTTCTTTCTATTTTTAAGGCGCCTTGCCGATAAGACCTTAGCAGATCATCGAACCAATAGAAGGGACTTCGTTGGCAATAGTTTTTCGTTTCCTCCTCCCTTGTCTTTTTTTTTTTTTTTTTTTTAAAAACCCTCCCCCAATATACACTCCCCGTTTGCCGAGGGTGTAGCAGTTGCGCAAAGCCCACCTTTGGCGATGCTGTTTTCTAAACGCCTAATGGCATTATAATAGAGACAGCTAGGGGATGCAAGTAATGCCCTGGCGTAGGAGAAGAGAGAGATAACAGTCATTATAAGCGGACTCTGAGAACGAAAGGTGTAAGCTGGAGATTGCGACGAGATAGGGTGTTTATATTATTGAAAGATGAGCACCCTCCCGCCTGCAAGAGGATACTGATCGATTACGCGATAAGCCCACTGGTTTCGAGGCTACAGGTGTACCCATTAAACACTATCGCGAAGGCCTTTTAACCTCCAGGCGTAGGGGTATGGAAATTAGAGCCACCATCTCAGAGGCTCACTTTGCTAAACGCATTTAGGGCGTTAACATAGTCATTATGAAGACTATTCTCTGGCCTGGCAGAAGTGGTTAAACGTGAAATACACATTATAACACTATCGCTACCTAGTTAATGGCCAGGTTTAAATCTACAGTAATGGACCGCGATCTTGTAGACGATATGCGGTAAGGGTTAGAGCAATTTAAGAAAGGTGACATGCTCTGTGCGTGCGACTCTTCAAGGATCGCGGAGTTTACTCGACTGAGAGTGAACTCTTTAAGTTTACTCTCACTTGATAGGAGAATAAAGTGAATTCATTTCATTTGTGAGGGATGTTTTAATAGTCAGAGTACGTCAGTGATATTTCCGTCCCTTTTCAATGATCTCGTTTAACCCATTCTACAAAGACAAATGTTGACTATTTGCAGAAAGTCGCGATCTGTCTGAATGCAAGATAAAGGGGTGTATTTTAGTACCCATTTTTTTTCGCCCTCGTGCAATCACTATGTTTTCTCTTAATTTAAAAATCTTTCTGCTGACCCCATTTTGCTCTATCTCAGTAGAGTTTATCATGATGTTCCTACCACATCATTCCTTTCCCGAATCACTGAAGTGTAGATTTGAGCAGACAACTTTATTTCATAGAGAGATTCCAAGTAGCAAGAAAAAACGTAGCTGACTAAAAAAATTTTAAAAATGAATTAGTTCCGCTAGATAGGGCACTGTCATACACTACATCGTGATAATGATAATAATCTCCTAAAATATCCAATCTATTAAAAAAATAATAATAATAAGCGGAGAGGATATGTGTACTAAGAAAGTAAGAGGTTGGTTATAATTTTCAGAAACGAGTTATCAGGTGAAGTTGGTTTTTTATAATTTTTATTCGTGGTTTGTTGTTGCTGGAATTATAGAATGGGATTCGATATTCAACAATAAAAACTAAACCATCTTCTAAATTGCAACCAGCCTTTTACTTTCTTAGCACTTAATTTACTTCTTTTATACGTGAGATCCTTTTTTTTTTTTTTTTTAAAGATTAAATCAATAAACCAGTTTACAAGATAACTAATTAATGGTCGAATTCGGTTGAAGAATTCCATGTATAGGTTCTGAAGCATTCTATTCTGTCCTTCTCTCTCTCTCATTTACCACTCTGTCCTTCGTTTTAGTTCAGTTGTGTGGAAATTGTGAGAAACTTGAATAACAACGACAAAAACCTACATTCTGAATTTTTGATCGAAAAGCAGTTCAAAGATGCGACCTGTGGAGGTCTTATGAAAAGAAAAAGAAAAACACCCTTTGGAGATTAAATTATTAAAGCAGGTCTAATTCAGATCCAAATTTCATTGCCGTAACTGTTGATGTTGAAATATCTGTTTAGTTCTACGTTCAAGATAACCCTGCTATCTTGAAAAAAAAAAAGAGCCCTATCTCACCCACCCCAAAAAACATAGTCCGTTGAATAACTTTACGAATTGCTTTTTTTTTTTTTTTTATTGGGGTGGGGGAAGAAGATAGACAGAGCCAGTTAAATAAAATAAAAAAATTACTGCTAATGAATTAAAGCCGAATTCAGTATGGGCTTCTGAATTATTTACATTAGGTATATTTCTGAGTTTTTACGACTGGACAAAGTCTTCCCCCCCCCCTCCCAACACATACACTTCAAAGTTCTATTTGTTATTCAAATAGCATTGTTGCAAAGTCGCAAATTCAGATATCCGTAAAATTGTTGAAATTTTAAGAATAGCTTTACTGGTATTGGGCGGTTTAATTCGTAACTCTTTAACTGTTAACTTTAACTTTTGACATTTCATAATATTCCTTGTTGTGTTGTTTCTTTTATCTATTTTTCTAATTTAATTAAACATAAATAATCTCTCTACTGTTCAGTTTGATTTTTAATTGGCAATACTGAATAGGCAGTATAAAGGATGCAGTTGTAATATAAGTCACAATAATCAGTTTACGCAATTATAAGCTTTGAGTAATTTGTACTTCACAATTCCTTAAAACCCCCGATTAGAAAAAGAAAACATAACTTTACTTATTAGTATCTGCTAATGACATATAGGACAGAAATTTCTTAATTACGATCGATAAGTAGCTAACCTTGCAGTGGTATAACTAGAGCTTTTGCCGCCCTGGGCAGTCCCTGAGTTTGCCGCCCCTCTCAATACACACCAAAAATAACACAAAAAGTCAAAACGACGTATAGGGAAATAAATTAAAACACTATGTTTATTTGTGTAGTAAAACTTTAATTTCAACATTCTAAAATGTTATTTTTCTTGCTTTTCTGTTAGCAAAATCGTCGATAACATTGGCGAAGTCTATTTCATACTAATGTAGGTAATTCTTAATCAATTTTATTTAGAAAAACTCCTCTCACAACTAGCAACACTTACAGCGATTGCGCTGAAAATTCGCAGCAGTATTACAATATTTGGAACAGAGTTCTCGAGACTGTATTTTAGAATTAACTGCAAAAGTTCAAAAAAATTCAAAGTGCCGCCCGGGACGGACCGCCTCCGCCACCCCCTAGCTACGCCTCTGTAATAACCTTGTGAAATTTCATTTCTTATGTCTTTGGATACAACGACAGAGAAGTGTTAATTAACATCAGGTTGCATAATATAATCCAAGTCAAGTGTATTGTTGTTAAAAGTTTTGTTTTTATTGCTATTGTAGATAGGCGTTGTAACTAAGACGTATCTAATATTCCAAGGCTTGTGTGCTAGTTTTTATGAGAGTGAAATCTACAAGCATTCTCGCATTTTCAAAACGACAAACTACAGCTGTAATATTAAAGCAATTGTTCATCTCGTTTCAGTTATTCACCGGCTTGATGATGTGTGCACATGTTTTTTTAATTTCAAAAATTTTCTCTTCATTAATAACATTTCTCCCTCCGAAAAAAAAAAACTTTTAATCCTCATCCCCCCCCCCCACTTTTTTTTTTTTGCACCAAGGGAGCCATTTGTGAACTCTATGAGCGATACTGCTAGCAACTATAAAAACAATTTGTCAGAGCCAGGAGGCTTAGGAGTAACAATAGCAGACAGTCCCTACAGTCATTACCTGCTAAGGCCTCTTCTTCCAATTACATCAGAGGTCTTTAAAAGTACATTACCTCTCCATGCGCGCAAAAACCCCCGATGGTTCCTAATTGCTGCAGATTAGGGTGTCGTCGATAGAACAGCCACACAATACGGACACAGGAGGTCTCCATCGAACCCTCAAGAAAATAAAACAAAGTTGCGATTCTCTATCACCATCCTGATCTGCTCATGAGCCTCCCAACTCATCGTTAGCAGGGAAAAGAGGGAACAGAGATAACGTGATTGTTGCCTGTACAGCGGCTGCAATCAGCAATCACTGATAACCGATAACGCACACTATTCATTGGTTGAATCGCTCTTAACCCTAATGTCCATAATTGAAATAACTTCCAATTAGAAGTGAAAAGTCTTTCACTCCCTCTCTCTATCTTTTTTGTTTTGGTTTTTGAGTGGAGGCAATGAAAAAAAAAAAAAAAACCGGTCGAATTTCACTTGGTACTTGCTATAATATATTGCTTTTATATCCATTTGTCTATCAAAGGCAAGCAGCTTGGGTTTCTATTGTTGCGTATGTCGCTGGCCCACAGAACGTGACTCGAGACATATTGTTGCGTCACTGACTCTGAATAGGATATTGACATTCGCAAAAATGGCCACTTAGGCCTAACAAGGAGAATACTTTTATCTTATGAATGGCTTTGAAGAAATATAAAGTATTACAAGAACTCCCGAAAGTTTATCAGATAATAATTGCTACTTAACGAGCAGCCTTGTATACAACAAGAAAAATGAACACAACACACACACAATCCCCCCCCCCCCCCCCCAAACTGATCTCCTCTTTGTTTAGCTTTGACAAACAACAGCAGATACAAAGAATGGTTATCTACAATCTTTTGGTCTTTATAAAGCGTTTGTTTTGTGTGGAAAATTACCCACAGTGAATTGCTGACAGAGAAAATTGTGTTTAAAGGTGGTTGGCTAATTAATCGTCTCTTATTCATAGACAATGCGGCCCAGATTTGGACCAATTAACCGATTGCCCAGTGAAACTCACAGTGAGAATTAAGTAGCACAGGCAGGAGCTTTGATTTTTTAATCTGACTTCATCATCCAACAGAATATATTAGAATTCATCTCGCGAGTTCGTTCCGCATTTGATAAATATGTTAAATTTCATTAGCTTGTTTGGTAATGCAATCTTTGGTACACGATTGAATGTTGGAACACTGCCATCTAGTGGTATGTATGTAAAATATACATTTCTGCGCTATGGTATGCAGAATACAGTACTAACGAGTAATCCTTAAAAATACGTCACTTTTTTTAAGGTGCGATTTTTTATTCATAAGCCCCTTCTGTCACAAAATCTTGGAGCCTTATATTTCCCTTTACTCATATGTCACAAATGCTATTAATGAAATAATAATAAAAAAAAGATAAATAAATGAATTATACCGGAAACATTTTCTCCCTATTATTTAAATTATTAAATTAGTACACTTAATTTAGGGCTGGGTGAAAAATTATCGTATGATATTTTGAGACGGTAATGTAATTTTTACTACTTTAACGTTATATTAACAATATAATAAATATTATAATTTTTTAAAATTTTTCTTATTATTTTATTTAAATAATTACTAAGCTAATTTTTATTGTACTTAAAATTTATAATTTAAGAGAAAACTTTCAAATATTTTCTAAAATTCAAAAAGTTATTAGAAACCTTTTATTATTTTGTATCATTAGGAAATAATGAAAAATTTTTGTTACATATCATTGTGTGAGATGGTTGAAATGAAGGATTGATTCATTCAATCCAATATCCTTGGAGGGTAATGGATGGCAATGTTGTAGCTAATGAAGTTCTAACTGAGGCTCGGCTATTGCTGTTACTCTCCTGCCATGATCAGAGCTTTAATTGCTTAATAACACCTTATCCATACACTGTCCTCTACAGATAACGGGGAAGATGAAAAGCATTCTTGCTTCGCCCCTTTAAGGCAGTCCTTATAAGGACTATAAGTAAAAATATCATTGTGTGATTGGAGAAGAATGGATTAATCGACCGTGAGATGTGGTGATTGATTCATTCAATCCAATACCCCTTGGAGGGTAATGAATGGCAATGCTATAGCCAATGAAGTTCTAACTGAGGCTCGGCTATTGCTGTTACCCTCCTGCCATGATCAGAGCTTTAATTGCTCAATAACACCTTATCCACACACTGTCCTCTACAGATAACGGGGAAGATGAAAAGCATTCTTGCTTCGCCCCTTTAAGCCAGTCCTTATAAGGACTATATCATTGTGTTGGGGGGTTGTGAGAAGATTAATCGACCGTGAGATGCGGTGATTAATAATACCCTTGGAGGGTAGTTATTGGCTTCATTGGCTACAGATGGCAATTCTGTAGCTAATGAAGTTCTAACTGAGGTTCAACTATTGCTGTTACCCTCCTGCCATGATCAGAGCTTTATATAGTTCAATAACACCTTATCGCTACACTGTCCTCTACAGATAACGGGGAAGATGAAAAGCATTTTTGCTTCGCCCCTTTAAGTCAGTCCTTATAAGGACTAAGGACATGATTGGTTTTGTGTTGCAACTGAATCATCTTCTTACCAAAGATTCATTGTGTTGGGCTGGAATGGCCTGGTTTTGTTGATTAATACCCTTGGAGGGTAATATATTGCAATGCTGTAGCCAATGAAGTTCTAACTGAGGCCTCGGCTATTGCTGTTATCCTCTTTCAAAAATACTTTCAAAATATGAAAAGCATTCTTGCTTCGCCTCTTTAAGCCAGTCCTTATAAGGATAAGGATCATTGTGTTGGTGAGGGAGGGGGAGATTGGTTCATTAATATCACCAAATATACCCTTGGAGGGTAATGGATAGCAATGCTGTAGCTAAAGAAGTTCTAACTGAGCCTCGGCTATTGCTGTTACCCTCTTGCCATGATCAGAGCTTTAATAGCTCAATAACACCTTGTCCCTACACTATCCTCTACAGATAACGGGGAAGACGAAAAGCATTCTTGCTTCGCCCCTTTAAGAATCATGGTGTTGATTGTCCTTTTTAGGACTTCCAGGGTAACTGATGGCAATGCTGTAGCCAATGAAGTTTTAACTGAGGCTCGGCTATTGCCGTTATCGAGCCATGACTAGAGCTTTTAGCTCAATAACACCCCATCCACACAAATTTTCTTCATTCAGATGAAGGGATAAAGAGTCAAGGACTCAGTCCATCTGCCAGTTCTTTTAAGAATCATGGTGTTTTTTTTTTCGTTTGAAAATGTAACGTATTTGTTAAGGGTATTCGAAGTATCCATATAGGGATACCAGCCTGTTGGTTGGTGATGAGGTATATATATAAGAGAACTGGCTCTAGGTTCAAGTGCTTTGATAATTGATGATGACAATTATGGGTTTGGTAATGGCATTTTTGTATAATTTCGATATAAATCTCCCATCTTCTTCATAATTTGTGATCATTTTCGATTATATGATACAAATAATCAATGATTAAAACAGACGCATTGGTTTTTAACATCTCTGATTCAAGAAACCGATTTCACGTATTTCGGAGTGGTCCAATTTTTTTATTTTTATTTTTTTTTAATTTTCTCACTCAGCAGATGGCGATCAAATCTGTGGTTAATATTCGGGGAAAAGAAGCAGTGAATACGAGAGGGAAGCTATTGAAATTATATTGCTTTTTTTTTTTTCATAGCTTAAGTTTTTCTTCATCTTCTACCTCTGGTCCTCCTCTCTTGAAAACATTTTCTTGAGAATGCATTTTGCACTTTTCCTTAATGCATTCGTTATGGGCAAAATTCTTGGATTACAGAGCAATTGTGGCATGGTATTAGGCAAATAGAAAAGTAAATATGGTGTGCAAGACAAAGGTAGAAGAAATCTTCAATGGACTCTGTGTAGTGTGCAGGTTACACAAGTCAAGGAGAGAAAGCCATCTTACCTTTTTTATTAGTCCATTTTCACCTCCATAGTCTTTGAGCTCGGGGTAAGGGTTGGTATTTAGAGATAGCCGGCTGTTGTATCACTGCACTCATATATGTTTCTAATCTTTTTTGCGTCATTATAAAAAGGCTTAACGGTCTCCTTTGTGAGGGTTTATCTGCAGTTACTTCTTACTGCACAATGAAAAGCACACACACAGAGAGAGAAAGATAAAAAGGCCTCCCTTGTAGGAAAAAAAAAAATTGCGCGCGTTTTTTTTTTTTTTTTTTTTTTTTTTTTTTTAAACTTCAACTTTGATACTCAGGAAACAAATATGTTACGAATGCTTTTTAATTTACTGGGGTAGCCTAAACGCTCTGCAAAAAGATAATAAAAATACCACACTATTATGTGTGGGCGAATGGAGTTTTTGTGAGATGAGGAGGAGCAAAAAAAGAGGGAGAGAACGAAAGAGAGAGAGAGACAGCACGACCACGAAACAAACCTATTTCACACTCCATTGCCCTCCATTTCGACACGAACATTCCGTCACAGCCATTTTTGGGAAGCAGGCCTAACAGAGCCCCCTCTCTTAGATCCGATTAATCATTTTTTAAATTGCAATAAATGGTTTGCCCACGGACCATGTATAGATACATATATATGTATATATATACATAGACAAAACTCGCCTCTTCCCAGCGCGCGCACACTCGCACGCACGGGGTGTACGCATGCACCAACGAACAATATACCGCACGAGATGTGAGGAATGTTAGGTCCCAGTTTTTTTTTTTTTTCGTTTCTTTTTTTTTTTTTTTTTTACTTTTCTCTCTTGCGGTCGGAATTTTTTTATTCATTCCATGGTGGCTGAAAAATTAAGAATTCGCTGTGCACAGAGAAAAAATAATTGCTCTGGCCTTCTCTCTCTCCGTTATCAGCTGGAGCTCGCTCTTATGTGTGGGGATGGAGGGGAACATACCGTCGCTGAAATCGGGCGTGTGGGAGATGGGATGTGGAGAGCCGCAATAATGTTAGGTATTTGAGTTTTGCTTCGTAGCTGCAAGATATTAAGTAGCGTCCGTGGTGTATTCTCTCTCTCTCTCTCTCTCTCAAACTCAGACTTCGTACATATCACTGAAGGTAAGATGAACATTATAAGGCTTCATCTTATATTTGGATTATACTCAGATTGATATTATAGACGAAAAGAAAAAAAAGGAAAAGAAAAAAAAAATAATGGAGGAAGGAAGAAAAAATGTCTAAGGGAAGTGTATAAGGATGTGTTCATCGTGTTCATGTGCATTTTATACTGTTGATATAAACAGTAAAATTGTATCACCTAGATACATTTTTACTGTTAAGATACAATTTACAGAGCTTTGGTAGCCCAGTTGATGTCGATGGAGTCCTTTGGTTGGAAAGACCTGGGTCCGAACCAGTCTATGAACGCGAAGAACCGTTTAACTTTTAATTAAAAGTGAGTTAGCGGGATCTTATACGGTGATGGTGGGTTTGGGGGTTTTTCGTCCCTCAAAACAGGCGAACTGGTTTCG
This sequence comes from Typopeltis vanoorti, assembly GCF_054136105.1. Taxonomy (NCBI): domain Eukaryota; kingdom Metazoa; phylum Arthropoda; class Arachnida; order Uropygi; family Thelyphonidae; genus Typopeltis; species Typopeltis vanoorti. Next base: position 48,056,588 of record NC_143569.1, read on the forward strand.
TGAAAAATGAGTTAAGAACGAATTGTCCTTGCAATTAATTTTAAATAAGAACACTGGGTTAATTTGAATTGAAACTAATGGAAAAAAAAACTTCCATTCATCGTAGTTATGTCACTAAGAATATAACATATCTTAACACTATCTGAAGTTTCTACATCTTACTTTGGCCTTAAAGTCTTTTCCTCGTACCACTCTTGCATAAGTAAATAAGAAATCAGAGGACAAGTTACATATTTTTCATTTAGTATTAAGTAAAAGGATCGAAAAATAATTATGTAATGGTCTTACATAGTTCCCATACTTCACTTAAATATTGTGCTATTAAATAAATCCCAACTACAGAAAAATAGGATTTTTTTGACAGAGAAAAATGTCAGAAGAGTTCTGAAATTTTGTGAACGTTTACTGACAATTCAGATGTCAAGCTAGTTTGCTGTCGGAATCACTAATCATATTCATATTTATTTCAATTATGTTATTAAAATAAAAATTATTGCATATTTTTCGAGTTAGAATCCCTCCAGAGAGTCTGGGCTCGTCAGTTACAAATCGAATTATTGTAGATTCGAATCGGAATCTACAATAATTCGCAATATGCAGATCTCCTTCTGGAAGCTCTCTTTTGTATACGCTTCGAATGTGGCGGAAAGATCCATCATGGCTGCAGTCTTCACTGGGAATTGTTGCGTTCAATTAGAAGTCAAAGTTAATTTGCGGGCTGCTTTACCATTATGAGTCTCTCTAAGTTGTAATGTGCCTTTTCAACTCATCATTATGACAGTTTCGCTCCGCATTAGTTTTTTTTTCCCCTGATCCTCATCAGTTTACAAAAATTGGAGAGGAAAGTGAGAACATCGGTGCTACGTGTTATCGTCGACAAAGAAGTATTTTGCAAAGTGGAATCTGCAGAGAATTTGTATTTAAAACCTGTTGACAAAACAAGAACATACGCACAAATAAAAGAGTTCCTATCTGAAATGAGTTCTGAGCCGGTGCAAAACATTGGAGCATGTGCTATCATCCCCTGACGAGTATTATTACTTTTGCATTGTTCTGTTTTGAAAATGAAATTAACGTTGAATATGCTTATGGAATTAGTTATTATAATTAATTATAAGTTGCGATTATATATTATTGAAAGATAAACCATAAAACAAAATTGATACCGACTATTTTTTTTTTTAACGTGGGAGCCACAGTCAATTTTAAAATAGCGTAAGTCATTCTGGTTTTGGAGTGATAGAAAACAATATTTATTTCATCATGACTCCTACTCTTAGTAGGAGTCATGATGAAATTTTTGTCAAGTTCATTTTTAAGAAATAAATTATTACAGCATTTGAATTATATATTATATTATAAATTCTATCATATTAAATCAGAGTTACTTTTTCTTTGAAGTTCGGTATGCTGGTAATCAAAAGTTATTCTCTTTAAACACCATTAATTAAACATTATTATTGACGTGAAATTTAGAAAAAACTTCCAATAGGCGGCGCCACAATGCAAACTAACTACCTGAGAAAAATTTTATATGAACTTTTTAAAAGTCGATCAGTTTTAATACTGACAATAGAAAAACGATACACACCAGTTTTTATTGTTATTAAAGGGACTAAAATCAAATGAAATCATTTATTCTTATAAGTTCAATAACTGAACTGAAAAGTTACATATAAATGTCAACTGTAATATGAAAATCATTTTAATACCAGATACAGATACGAAGCTTCGATGCGTAATACGAGCTCATCTGAATGGTAGTGTTAAACAATTACGTAAAATAAATTTAAAACTGGTATTCTTGATATAAGCAGGATAGTTATGATCTTCTATTCTTATCAACAATAGGCTATCCCGGAGGGGAATTTTCAATAACATTATTTGCATTCTGTAATGAAATGGATTCGTAGTCAAACACTAATTTTTGGGAAGTACAGAGAAGATAGAATGGACACAATTGAAATACATAATAATCATATATATTTCATCCTAATGTGATGATCTGTTGGTGTGAAGCATCCTTATTTCCATGATAAAAATAAATATGATTCTCCGATTATCCCCAGATACATTTTAGATATTCTGTTTTCCCCGATGGAAGCAGAACTTCTATCGTATTTGACATGACTTGTTGCAGTATTACGTCACGTCACCTGACTATTTATTTATGACGTCATGCTTTTCCTAAATGTAGATTTCTAATGCAGACTTTATATTGAATGCTGGTGCTGGATATTGCAGATTTGAATTTTAAATAGAACAAAACCAAACCAAAGTATTATTATTATTATTATTATTATTAATTGTGAAACATGTAACCAAATTCCTCATCAAGTGAGTACAAATAAGTTATAATTGTACAATCTTTTGCCGTAGAATGGATAGAATGGATAACACAAGGTGTCAGCATTTCATCAAAATCAGGATGGTGTGCACGTTAAACTATGTTTTCCTTCCCAATCAAACACTGAAGTCCTGCACTCATTACTGCATTGGACAAATAGAGGAAGTCCGTAACAACTCCCGTTCCTCTCATCGAAGTACAGAAATGGCGCCGTTATGCTTCAGCCAACAGCTACATTGACTGCATTGTAGCTGTGGATGAAACGTGAGCACCGTCCTATTGAGATTAGGAATTTTACAGTAGTCAGTTCGACGTTCTCACACGTCTGTTCGGGTGTCACTTATTCTGTTCACCTGTCTATTCATTCATTCCCCTGAATTCAGTTATCAGCACTGCGCACATAAGCATGTTCTACTCAGCAACGACAGCACAAACTCCTGCATATATACATTATTACTTCCATATGATTTTGGTAACGTAAATTTTAATCTAGTCAATTCAGTTTTAATTATTTCACTGGGTACTTGAAGTGTCAAAACTAGATAACTCAAAAGAAACGGCATAGTTTAACATCTAACATTGTGTTATTTACGTAAATCCCACGAATAGATTTTTTGGGGAGATAGACTGAGTCCTTGACTCTTTATTCCTTCACCGCATCTCACGGTCGATTGATTCCAACATTTCTGGCTGTCCTTATATCCTTATAAGGACTGGCTTAAAGGGGCGAAGCAAGAATGCTTTTTATTTTCCCCGTTATCTGTAGAGGACAAGGTGTTATTGAGCTATTAAAGCTCTGATCATGGCAGGAGGGTAACAGCAATAGCCGAGCTTCAGTTAAAACTTCATTGGCTACAGCATTGCCATCCATTACCCTCCAAGGGTATTATTTTATTAATCACCACATCTCACTGTCGATTAATGACGTCTTCGTCCCATTTCTGGCTGACGTAAGCCAATAGATGATTAATAATCAGTATATAAGAAAAAATTATAAATTTTTGCTTTCTGTATTATATTAGTTTTTCACATTTATTTTCTGTATTTATAAATATAATAAAATGATATATTCCTTTGATTATATTTTAAAAAATAGTAAATTCGATAATAAAAATAAATACGGAATTAGCATGGGGTTTTCTATAACATTAATCATAATACAAGTTACTAATAATAATTTGTGAGTTCAACAAATCTTCATCATCGGCCTGTAGAGTAAGATAGGCTGAGAGTCAGCAGATAGTAGGAGAGGAAATAAAGATAGAGTGCATAGTGGTAGAGTAGGCCTCAGTTGACCTGTTTTAGCTGTTTACCCCCCCCCCCCCCAGGGGCGTTTCTAAAACGGTCGATGATTTTTCACTTTAAAAAAAGGAAAAATCCTAAAAAAGAAACGTAACAAAACAAAAAATGAAGTACAGAGAAAAGCAAAAAATATCTGGAAAAGGAATGGAAAGGTAAACTTAGAGGTGGGGGGAAGGATCTGGCCCGAGTGATGCGGCTCACAAGGAGCTGCACCGCCTCGCTGTAAGCCTTCGCCGCTCGGGTTCTCAGGTCCTCCCCCACCTGTGGGAGCTAAAAACCAGTGAAGCTGAGTAGAGAAATCCACAAGGTGGTTACTGTGTCTTTCTTTTGTTGTGGGCTGTCAGGATTCTTTTGGCCACCTCACTTCCCTTGGCCATGTCTAGTTTGCAGAGAGCTATGTAGAACGCCGAAGCTGCCTCCTCGTCTATATCCAGGGCTACCTCTACTTGCTCAGGGGTGATTTTGCTGATGTCATCAACGAAGAGGTCACCCCATTTTGCACTGACGATGTCAGGTCCATGTTTCCCTCTGAGGAGGAGTTCAGGTTCTCTTACTTTTTTCATCGCTTCTTTGAATTTTTCCGCCACCCCGGGGATACCTTTAAGAAGATGGCTTAGAGTCTCCCCTGCTTTTGCGTGAGGGACTTCTGGGTGGGCGGTCTCAGATACTTTTGCTGTTTTGGGTTTTGTCAACTCCTCTTCCTGTGGGCTTAATGGCCGTTTGGAAGTGTTAGTGTTCGCCTCCATCTCCTCTACTTCATCTTCTTCTTCCTTGTCTATATTATTATCTATATTTAAATTAGCATTGGTAGTTTCTCCTTATTCTGCTGGAGTTGCAATGATGGTATCAACATTGATTGTTTCTTCGGTTTGGACTTTACTGCTTGTTTCTGCCGTTTTTTTTTTTTTTTTCCTTGCGGGATTTTTTTTTGATTTCGTCATGGCGGTGTGGCTTTCTGTAGCATCAGGAGTGGCCTTTAAAGGTGGAGAAGCTTCCTGTGCTGTGCCATTTCCATTGCTTGGTGTAGTCAATGATGTGACAGCACCACCCATCCTCTCTGCAAGGGCTCTGGATGGGCAGGTGTCCACTTTGTGGTCTATGGCACCACATTTCAGGCAAGCTGCCTCACATTTTTCTTGGTGGTTATGACTTGTTTTTAGGCAGTTTTTGCATTTTAGTCTAGGGCAGTCTGCCCCAAGATGAGTAAAGGCACCACACCTGAAGCATTGTTTTTTGACGCCTGGGTAATTTACCATTACCCGGGCAGATCCTGTGAGAACAAAGTTAGGAACTTCAGTTCTCATTTCCAGAGAGATCGTCACCTCCCCTGACTTCCACTCAGGATTGTCAGCGTCATTGAGAACCTGGATTTCCCGTACGACGTCCCACTTAGAGAATACCCTACGGATGATATTGTTGTTCTCTGCGTATTCTAGGGGGAATCTGGGTATTCCAAGGTTTCTTAAGATGCTCCCTACCATGAAGGGAGATACCTTTGTTTTCCCACATTCAAAGCCTTGGAGACGTTTATCCCTTGTCTCTATACTCTTCGTCACCACCTGATATCTGCCTTCCCCATAGAGAGTAAATCCAAATATGTTTTCTGCGCCTATCAATAATGGCTTTCTCCATCGCCCTTGCCGGTATTGTGGCGTCCACCTCAATGCCGAGGGTTCGCACACGCGGCAAAATAGAAGGTATGATCGGATGGAGGGGGAGGCCTAACACTATTCCCACCACCGAGTGTTTGATATTGCCCCGGTCTGGAGTTTAAGAAGATCTGTAATTTGCCGGTTAAATATCTTGAGCCCCGATGGGACTCGTATCGATATCAACGGTGAAGAACAGATGCTACGAATTGCTCTTAGTAGCTAAACTGAAAATAACAGATACTACACTTTGATCTTAGCCAAAAGGCCGAGAATACAAGTACTACAGATATAAGTTAAAAGTAAGTTGAGCTAATCTAGCTGCTTGAATGCATTGACAAGTACTTGTTTATGATTCAAGGCATCTGTGGAAATGTGCTCTATATCTATCTTTGTTTTATAGCATTATACTCAGTATATCTAATATCGGAAATAAAATTCGTTGCAAAATAACCTTTAGGTGATTATTTAATAAAACAATAATGAATGATCTACTATGACGTGGTTTGTATATGTATTATACCAGTTTTTTTCCCTGCATTTCTTTGAAAAAGAAATCATGAATAACATCATTAAAAATCGATTATTCTAGAATATTATGTCTGTTGCACATTATATTCAAAGGACAAATATATTTTCCGCCACTGTGGATGTTGGATGCTTTTAATTTTGAAACACTGACCACATAAGATGCAGCAATCACTAAATTTCCAGTACAAGTAGTCATTTCTCAAAATTTATTACAGTTAATTGAGGAAATAAGGAAAAAAAAAAAATCTGAGATCATCGCTAAAACTAATTTTTCCAATGGTATAAATTACGAATACCATTTGTAAAATTTATTTTAAAAAATCTTGGGATTGCTAGTCTGTGTTATTCAAATTCTTGAACAATATACCGAGATCGGACCTTTATACATGTTTGATATCTACGTTTTCATTCACTTAGTAAATCTGTCTGTTTCTATTTTAGTACATTTCTATTTATTGATTAATTTCTTTGTTTCTCTCTGAGTTATATCTAAATGTCTTCCTACCAAGAAACCGAGTTGAATAACGAACAAGCCTGTAGTCCACAAGAAAGCTTTCCAGCGAAGCTACTGACATCTTGTGGCAGGTTAATTAATGTCCATGTGACCAAAAGCGGTGCTCAGAGAACGCAAATGATCGATGATCTGTTCTTCAATCATTTCAACGAAAGGGCTGTTCCCTAACAGAAGCAAAGCATTCCACTGTTCTCATTTGCAGAATTAACTTCATTTCTATTCCCCCCCCCCCCCTCACACACACACACCCCGATCCGTAGTAGCTTTGAGATTTACTAATGGTATTGCAGTATTTGTTAACGATTATACCATGCTTAATTCAGAATAATAAATTAAGATGGTTCAAGAAAATTTTCTGATTTTCTTTTCCTTTAAGGCAAAGAATTATAAGCATTTTTTTTTTCATTTGGTCATCCCAGTCCCACTGCAGCTAGTAGTTAACTTTTATTACTTGGTATGCCACCCTAATCACCACCCTGCTAATTGGAGGAGCATTTGAGATTTGCCAGCTTCTTTTCATGTCTTAATTCATAAATACATCTATCCAATAGTTGTAAATAAAATACTTAAATCTTTGTAATAAGGTTGAAATATACGGTTATGAATGCATTCTATACTTTTAGAGACAATATATAGCATTATGTGCCCCCACTACCCACAAAGAAAGGAAGAATCTATTGTAAAATATATTCTGTAATAGTATAGCGTATTATCACTACTAGAGAAGATTAGTTGAAAATAAGGATGGTAGGAAGCCTAGATGGCTTCCTGCTTCTAGTGTAGGAGTATTTACTGTAATTCTACACTAGAAGGAGAATGTCGGGCAGTTAAGAGGTATTAACTGACTAAAGATTAATGAATAGTAATGAACTCAATCAATCATTCCAGTGACATCACAAAAGAGAGATACTATCTCCTGATCATACAGTATTGGGACCCCTCAAAAATGAGGTAAAATTGGGTCTAGATATACAGTCTATATCTGTATTAGTGATATATATATATATATATATAATACATTGGAAAAAATATATATCTAATACATTGGAAAAAGCTCAGAGTGACAATAATCATAAAAATATCTAATACGTTGGAAAAAATCTCAGTGACAACAATCATCAAAAAAAACATTAACACAAAAAACTTACTTAGGAAACGAGGCATTCATGCATAAAAGTCACATCATCACAAATTGCAATTAACCAAAATACAAAACCACTATTGATTTATTAATATATATCTTCTTTTTTAATAAGTGGTGTTTAATTTGTATTCCAATAAACTCTAAAAAAAAATTAAATATTTAAAGATAGTGTATCAAAGTAAATGAAATTTTATACTTAATAATTATAATATTTAGAGATTAATAGAAATCTTTCATTGAATCATACCAAGAACTGTATGTGAATAATGTAGGATGTGGATTCATCTCGTACCAAAATGACTGATGCATGGAATATACAAACAAAATAAGTATAAGTTAATATTTATTATACACAATTGTTTTAAAATACAGTATTTAAAATGTTGTAGCTATATTACATAAACAAGTGTTTATTTTTCCTTATAATTTTATACATATTCCAAAAAAATAATTTCTCTAATAATAGTTCCATATAAAAGCATGGGAGATCTTAAAATCCATCAATTTCTTCTTATCCGTTTCTTGTTAGGATTTTTATCGTCTTCATTTACTGTATAAAAGGTCTCCAGTCTCCTTCTTCACTGAAATGACTCCCTAGAATAACAATAGAAATACCATTAATAACACTTTTCGTTTATCGAAAGGCATATGAAATCAATTAATAAAGTAACTAGACTGATTTTATTATGCTTTAACGCTGGAACAATAGCAAAGCCTGGAATATGTTGCTGTGCGTGCATAAATTCTGTCCGCAAAAATTATCTGAATAGCGTTTGTGTACGGATTGTGTGGGGATCACGTCAGAATCAACAAAGTCTAGAGACGTGTATGTTGTTTGTTAATTGGGTGCATTCTTTGGAATACAAAATATGAGTTTTTCCCGATTGAGACCGACTAACCCACAACGCATTATAAAGTACATTCAGTTCACGAGCCTTTCTTATAAAGGTTTTCTCCCGTTACACGGGATTCGAACTTATGTGAGAAAAGGCTTTGGTTTTATTGAAGCAATGTAGGATTATGTGTTGTATAAATGATCGATAAATATCTTTATCATGTTATGGTAATGCCACTCAACCTATTCTCCTTTCTTTTTAAGTGTCATCCCTTTGAAGATAAGAATTAATACGCAAAAAAAATATTTAAAAAAAAGAAGAGCCACTTATTAGCTTTACTTTTGTATAAAAACCAACTACAGAGTTTTCTTATACTTCACGATGCAAATAACACTGTTGCACATTGTAAACATCAACAGGATTTGATTCTTTATTAAAAACTCACGCGCAAACCGATCTTAACGGTGGTTCATAGCGCGTGTTTTGTCTCACAATTAATTACAAAAGGGGAATCGAGCAAGAATACCAGCTTGTGGTAAGACAGTAATTGCACCAGATTAGAGCAATGAAGAATGCCAAAAGAATGCTTGTGTGGTTTCTGCCCCCTCTGCTAACCCCCCTTTCGTTCTCATCATTCAGAGCAATGAGTCGAAAAGGCAGAGCACATTGGACGTTTAGCATTCTTGTTAAAACAAAGGGCGCTGGTACTTAGAGCGTTCCACTGAAAAGCCTTAAGGTCTTTTAATGAAGATTTATATCTCAAAGGTAAAGATGAGTTGTTACCCCTCCCCCCCCCACTTCTAAAGCGAAACAGTTAATGTAGCGATTATTGTTTGTTTAGTTTATATTGTGTCCGAAATTTGAAGTAAAACCTTACCGAACCCTTCATAAGTATGTTTCTTTTCATTCATCTCTTTGAAACTATAAAATGTCTACATTATGAAGCTGAAAGAAAGCTCTGCTATAATTAATCCTAAGTCCACGCACATATTTAAAGCACGAGCCATCTATAAACCCTAATTACAGTTCACATTAGAGAGAGAGAGGGTTCCAAAGGAATGTAAGTTCTGACTACAACAGATGGCAAGAGCTATAACATCCCACATAATAAAGAGTTATCGGAATTCTAACATATTGTCTCACACAGGGTCTACAACCGACGACCATCTGAACTATTTTCGGCAACTCATCTCTCTCTCTCTATATATATATATACTTCCATGTTATATATATATTTCCATGTTAGCCATTTACAACGATATATACACACAGCAATATCTCGCATAACGCATAACGTTACTGGCTGGATGGGTGAAGCAAAAATGCTTTTCTTTTTCCCCTTTATATCTGTAAGTGATACTGTGAATGAGGTATTGTTGAGCTACCTGCTCGCCCTCTTGGGGCCTGAAGTTGGTGATGTTCGGTGTGTAGTAGAATAGATTTTGGTCTTCTGTATTTGCAGTGTATTGCTTCACTGTAGTTGTTGGCTTGTTTGATCAGTGGATTTGAGTGCAGGGTTGCCTTGGAAAAGAATTTCTCAGCTAAGTCGTGGAGATGCGAGCGGATGTAAGGGATGTTTACTTCTCGGTGGATCTGGGAGTTTCTTATGTACCATGGGGCATCTAGGATCATTCTTAGGCACTTGTTCTGGATTCTTTGTAGTTTTTGTATGTTGGTTTCTGAGGTATGACTCCATGCTGGAGAGGCGTAGGTGATAACTGGGCGAATTACAGTTTTGTACAGAGTTAGCTTGTTTCTTACATCTAGTTTGCTTTTGCGGTTGATCAGGGGGTAGAGTTGTGCAATTACTCTGGATGTCTTCACTCCTGTTAGTTTGGTGTGATTACTAAATAGCAGTTTGCTATCCAGTTTCACACCAAGATACGTTACTTCTGTTACCCATGGGATCTTGAGTCCGTGGAGCTGGATGTCATCCTTGCTGGTGACTTTTCTTCTGGAGAACAGCACAGCAGAACTTTTCAGGGGGTTTACCTGGATCCTCCAATCTGTTAGCCAAGTTTCTATTGTGTTGATGCAGCCTTACCTAAACCCTAACCCTGCAGCCTTCTAATTGCTAGCTGAGGGCTGCGAGATCTTGAAAGTATCGCGGTGTCATCCGCATATAATGCTGTAATGATATTTCTCGGGTTTGGGGGGATATCAGCTGTATAGATCGAGAACAGTAGAGGTGCTAAGAGGGAGCCCTGTGGCACGCCTGCACGGATCTTGCGTTTGGATGACACTGTTCCATTTAGTTGGATTTGCATGTGTCTGTCACTTAGGTATGCTTTAATTAGTTTGACTAATTTTATTGGGAAGTTAAATTGTATAAGTTTGTAGAGAAGTCCCTGATGCCATACCTTATCAAAGGCCTTCGCTATGTCGATGAAGACTGCAGCCGTCTGGAGATTCCAGTTAAAGCCTCCTGCTATGTATTCTACCAGACGGTGTATTTCTTGTGCTGTGGAGTGTTCTCTGCGGAATCCGAATTGCTCGTTTGGGATGATTCCGAGCTTGTCAGTGATTGCTTGTAGCCTTGTGAGTATAACCTTTTCAGTGACTTTTCCAAGACTTGATAAGAGGCTAATGGGTCTGTAGCTTTCTGGAAGTTGAGAATTTTTACCTGCCTTTTTATACGTATGATATCTGCTGTTTTCCAGGTTGTCGGGAAGTGCTGAAATCTGATGATCGTGTTTGTTATATTAACAATATGTATTATTGCTTTTCTTGGAAGCAACTTTAGTGTTCTGTTAACAGCAATATCTGACAATTGACAATTGACAATTGACATTTATGTCTTTAAGGGTGAAGCAAGATGCTTTTCATATTCCCCGCTATCTGTCGTGGTTACAGTGAGGGTAAAATTTACGAGCAGTTTGCTCGCCCTGAATGGGCATGGAGATTATGCATCGTTATAGGAGGCTAATATAGTTTTTGGTCTTCTATATTTGAATATGTCCGTTGGCTCATATGCTGCAGCTTGTTGAATCAAATCATTGGGGTGTGTGGACGTCTTTAGAAAAAACTTGGAAGCTAAGGATTGTAGATAAGAGAGAATATATGGAATATTTGTGTCTCTATGGAGCTGGCTGTTTCTAACATACCACGGGGCGTTCAGAATCATTCTCAAGCACTTGTTCTGCACACGCTGAATCTTGATAATGTTAGCGTTAGAGGTGTGGCTCCAGGCTGGAGAGGCATAGGTGATTATGGGACGAATCGTCATCTGGTAAAGTTGCAATTTGATTCTGTTGCTGAGCTTGCTATTTCTATTAATTAGCGGGTAAATCTGAGCTATGGCTTTAGATGCTTTTGCACATGCAGACTTGATATGTTGGTTGAAAGATAGCTTTTTGTCGAGAATTACACCCAGGTAATTTGTTTCTGTCTGCCAGGGAATTTTAGTATTGAATAGTAACACATCTCCTGCAGGAGACATTGGCCTTTTTGAGAAAAGAACCGCTGAGCTTTTCAGGGGGTTGACTTCCAATCTCCACCTAGAGAACCAACCCTCCAGCTTTAGAATGTTTTCTTGAAGCTTTCTAGTAACGAAGTGGGGTCTGAGGGATCTGGTTAGTATTGCCGTATCGTCCGCATACAGCGCTAAAATGGAAGTCATCGGATTGTGAGGGATGTCTGACATGTATACAGAAAACAGCAATGGAGCCAGTAGAGATCCCTGTGGCACTCCAGCAAAGATATGGCGCTGGGACGATATAGAACCGTTAATTTTAACTTGCATTGTTCTATTCTGAAGATATGAACGGATTAGATGAACCATTTTTAGTGAGATGCCGGCTGAGATAAGTTTGTGCAGGAGTCCAAAATGCCAGATTTTATCAAATGCTTTAGATAGGTCTAGGAAAACAGCTCCTGTGTACTGGCGCCAGTTGTAGCTGGTGATGATATATTCCACAATTCTATGGATTTGCTGGGTAGTACTATGGTGTTGCCGAAAACCAAACTGTTCTTTAGGGAGGATGTTTAGGTCATTTATTGAGGTTTGGAGTCGTGAGAGGATGACCTTCTCTGCAATCTTACCCAGGTTGGAGATGAGACTGATTGGACGATAATTCTGCGGTAAGTGTGGGTCTTTGCCTGGCTTATGTATAGGAATCACATCAGCCAGTTTCCAGGTGGAAGGAAAATAGTGAAGTCTTAAGATTGCATTTATTATACTGGTCAGATGCACTATAGCTTTTCGAGGCAGCAGCTTGATCACCCTGTTTGAGATGCTGTCTGGTCCAGGAGCTTTATTGTTCTTAAGTTTTTTAATAATATCATATAATTCAACAGGTGATGCGGGTGCAATATGATCAGCACTGGTATCCGGGAGGTTTAGTGCATGTCTAACCTGTCTGTGGATTTTATACAGATGATTGAAATCAATGTTGTTATAAGATGGTTTGCACTGATCCTCAAGATTTTTAAGTATGGCTTCTGCCTTATCTGCATCTGTGTGGATTAGGCCCTGGTTTGAGATTATAGGGGGGAGGGATCTGTTTTTGTTTTTGATGTTTCTCAGTAGGCCCCAGATAGAGTGATCAATAGGTGAGATAGAGGCTAACTTTTTATCCCAAACTTCGTTTCTATGCGTTTTAAGTGCATCTCTTACTGCTCCATTCAATCTATTAAGCACTGTCTTATCCTGAGGAGCGCGAGTGTTACGAAATCTCTTCCTAGCTCTGTTCTTCTCTCTGATCAGGTCCATAATGTCCTCAGGCAAACGATCAGGCTTGGGAACAGGTTTCTGGAAGGTTGCAACCATTATAGCGGACTTAATCTGTTGGGTGAGGCTAGTCACTGCAGAATCCACATCTTCTGGTGTGCATATGTGTGGGACGGGTCCTATTTGATCCCGAAGTGCTTTAGACAATCTCTCCCACGATATGCCTGAATGAGGAGGAGACAGGCATTCTTGTTCTCCCAATTGCAGTAGAATTGGGTTGTGATCCGACGACAGCTCGTTTAGTGATGTAAGGCTGTACTGTAGTTTAATGTCTTGCAGGATGGCTATATCCAAGATGTCAGCAGTGCCAGATGTACTGAGATGAGTTGGTTCGGTAGGTCCAGCCACAACAGCATGGTTTAATCCTGTGTAGCTAGAAAGGATACGACCATTTTTGTTAGTGGATTTACTGTTCCAAGCAGGATGCTTTGCATTGAGGTCTCCAGCGATGATGATCGGTCCTTTTACTCCAAGGATGGCATCCAGATCTGAGGTCAATAATGTCTTTAATGGAGGGTTGTAAGCAGAAAAAATTTTGAGGTTCCCAATTGAGTTTGTGAGAACATTGATTCCTGTGATTTCGAGGTTGGTGGTAGTAGGGTTGGTTATTGAGTGATGATTGATATAGCTTTTGATAAGAGTGGCTGTACCTCCACCTCTATACCCAAGCCTGTCGTTTCTGTAAATCTGATACCCTCTGATTTTCAGGGTGTCAGCAGGCCTCAGGTGAGTTTCATTAATTAGCAGTATATCTGGGTTGTATCTATTATTAAATTCCTGGATTTCTAATAGTTTGTTTTTTATACCGTTGGCATTCCAACCGATAATCCTAAGAGAGTTTGGGACGATTTTTTTCCTATGCATCAGAGAGTGCAGATAATATGGATTGGGTTTGCTGTAGGAATCTTTTTGTGACACTTAAGGATGGATTTGAGTTGCTGAAATCCTGGAGCATGTTTGCAAGAGAAGAGGTGATAACAGCTGATAGATTTGAGTGTGGAGTATTCCGGTTCTGGGTTTGTACTATCTGTTTGGAGCGGGCCACATCAGCATATGTTCTTACTTGATGTTGAAGATTCGTTTTCTTAAGGGGCTCAGTTAATGATGGGCGAGCACCAGTTGTCCAGCAATATCTGCAGCTTTTCGTTCTTTATTAATAAAATTATATTAATATAATAAAGGTGTATTAGCAAATCTTAAAAAATTACTTCAAAATATAAAACTAAAGAATATTTTAAAGATATTTTTCATAACATAAGATTTATTTTAATATTTTATACGAAATATAAACTTTAAGTTATAACTATAATGAATAGTTTTCTATTATTAAAAAACTTATTAGAACCAATAAAAATGAAACATATTTCAATTTATTAACGTATGTTAACATCTATGTTGGCTTACTAATTCAGCCTTTTCTAGTAAATTGTGAATATCGCGATAGATGAATAGTGATTAAAAGAAAAAAAAATAATCCAGTATATCGATAAATTTCTATTACTTGAATATGTTTTTTTATTTACATTCACTAAAATCATAAAAGCAGCATTTGTCATATGATATTATAAATAAGGACAAAGCAGTTGTACGTGGGGAAGTTTTCGAATAGGCCCAAACTGTTTGGAACGTCCGAAACGTGTTAAAGATGTTCAGAATATAACAATGATTAGATGAAAATTTCTGTATTGCGGATGTTTCATTGTTTACTAGCTTTGTTTATAGCTTTGGCAGCATTATTGTTATAACATTCCGCAATTAATTACAAAATTATTTGCAAATTCTTTTTATGTTCATCAACAATCGACATTACGTCATCATTACGTCATAAACAATCGTAATGATGTCATCAACAATATTGTTGATGACATCATTACGTCATCAACAATAAATGATTACCTAAGGTAATCATTTCGAAATGATTACCTAAGGTAATCATTTCGATTGTTGATGACGTAATGAATGAAGATTAGCAGACGAAAGTTGCATTAGGATAAAATTTAATAAAGGATTAATAGATTAAAGCGAACAATATTTATGCATTATCGTTATTAATAAGGTTTTGATACTTAGAGATGTTGCTATAACGCATTAGTCGATCTTTTAAACACACGCACATACACACGACGGACGCCCCACTACCCAAATGATGCAATCAGAGTTTCTGGAAGGCTTAGTGCAAACTTTCCTTTCATAGAATCGCTACATTGCTGGGTCTCTTGGGTGCTGCCTTATCTGTGTCGACCCCTCTTTTCTCGTCCCTGTGGCCTCCGAAACACGGGTGGCAACGGTTCATTAAAATGTCAAGTGGTCCCGTACAGCGAGGGTCATACGGCTGCACGTGATTTGAGTAGCAGCGCCGAAATCTAATCTCCAGAGGACGATGGCACAATTGAGGACCTGTCAACAGAAATTTGCCTAAAACGCCCGCTCCAATGGGAGAGACGCGACTATTTACGAACACACTGACGAAGACTCTTTACCGTTATTGGCAAGCACTTCGGTTAAAGAGCCACTTTTAGAAGCCTCCCAAATCTCCGGTCGCTCGTATATTTAATGCTGCCCAAATTGAATTGGCACTCTCAATTCTACAAATGAATTTGATTTCTTGCGGAAGGGACGCCGTTCAATGGCGAGCCCTAACTTGATTACGGAGGGCTTACACAACGCATCGAGACGGTTATGGCGGTTGCGTGAGACGCCTACGGAACGCAGGCTTTACAGGAAGTACCTGAGCTACTTGACGCCGGGGCCAAAAACAAGAGTCTAAATTGCGAGCAAATTTCGGAATCTTCTCACCTACTGAGGGAGGATTCTTCCCTCCTTCTACCCCACCCCCCGCATCCATTCACCACCCCCACCCTGATTTGTGTCGCTTTGATGAAATCGTGACGCGAACACCAATGCGGACAGAGCGCTGTTCGCTGTCGTTGCAACAACGAATATCATCCCGAACACTGTGGCAACAGCCAGCCAAAATTAGTGCTCCGAGAGAGAGAGAGAGAGAGAGAGAGAGAGAGAGAGAGAGAGAGAGAGAGAACTTTCTTTTCTTTGCTTTGCTTTCCATCCACTTCCCCGTAATGTAACTTAAGTGGTTAAGAGATTGCGAAGCTCAATGAAGACTCCAAATCTCTGTCTGTCTACTTTCTCTCTCTCTCTCTCTCTCTGTTTTTCCTCCTCTCTTGATATATATACATTCTATTTCTACTCTCTCTCCCTCCCTCCTTCCATTTCTTTCTATTTTTCTCTCTATATAGCTTCCCTTCTCTGTCTATTACATTTTCCCCTATTTGTACTCTCTTTTCTCTCTCTCTGTTCTAAATAAATTTGTTCTTTTGTTCTTCTTGATTTAATTCTATTTCTTTCTTTCTTTCTATCATCTCTTCATATTTTCTGTCTGTTCATTTTTCGCTTTCCGTCTCTATTTAGCTAGCTAGTTCTATATTCTTTTCTCTCTCTCTCTCTCTCATCTACTTCATTATTTCTTTCTCATTCCTCTTTTCCATTCCCTCACTTTTCTCACTGTATCATCTAACTTACTCCTTCTCTCTCTCTATCTAAATGCATATTCTTCTCTCTTTCTATTTTGTATACTTATTCTCCTCTTCTTTCTTAGTTAATTGCTCAGAAAAACCTACACAGGCGCTGAAGATTTTGAGATTTAGATCCATTTTTCAGGTTGCACCTCCTTTTCTTGTTTTTCTTTCCTCTCACTATCTATAATCTTCTACCTACCTTCTGTAGACGAAGTAATTTTTAACTGAACATAAATGTTATTCGAACCATAATGGGTTTTTTTTCACCTTCCCCCCCCTTTTGTTTTTCTTACAATTATTCTCTTCTTCTTCTCCCTTCTAGTGTTAGGAGACCTGTTACAGAGCTATCTTAAGCCGTACCCTTCCTGAGGATAAGGTGACTAGCCCCATGCCTCCTGGTATATTCTATGGCTGTAGCTGCGTGTGTTCACGGGTCCGGTTTGCCTGCTTGCGGGAGGAATAACCCCAGATAAACTGGGGAGAAAAACCTTGCTGTCCACCCTTAAGACCTGCTAACTTGGCTATGCCTGAGAAAGAACCTTAAGCTCCTCACGTCGGCGACCAGGGGAATCGAATCCAGGACACTCCTTTCCCAGGCATATAGTGGCGAAGCGCATTACCACTAGGCTAACCGCGGGGACACAGTTATTCTCAATACTCTTATTTCCATAAGCTATGTCCCTCTCTATCTCTCTCTTATTTCTGTTCTTCCCCTCGTTTCGTTACATTATACCTTATCCTTTTCTATTCTTTCATTTCTCTGTTTGTTTCTGTTCTCTTGTATTATTTTCTCTTTTTTTTTAACACATTAAAGATTGAAAACCATAAACTTCAAAGCATTAGGAATACTGTCATAACACACACACACACACACACACACACACACACACACACACACACACACACATTGATTTCATATCGCTTTGGCCTATTTTGTAGACGATCCTTGATATTTTCTAACGTGTTATTTAAAATATCGGATAATATAAAGGAAATACTTTAGATCAAATCAATATTTATTGATTTATTAATCTTCTTTTTTATATGTTTGGACTTCTCCACAGTTATCTGACTGTAATGTGAAGTGATCACTAGGTAATGTCTATTATATTTTCGTATGGGAAGAAAAAAGAGCTTTATAAACACTCCTCTTTTAACTTATTGTGCTTTTTTTTTTTTTTTCTCTTTTCTGTTTCTTCCTTATTATTACAGTCTTTCCGAAAGAGAATTTTCCTTTATTATGTTTGCGATGGTCTCTTATCTTGTTCCGAAGTAGTCAATACACCGAAATTGAAACTTTATTGTGTAGAAAGTATAATCAGAACGTGCCGTCCAATCAACAAGAATTGTACGATGTCCTGCTGAGCAACAACAACAACAACAACAAAAAAAAAAGATCTGATCACTTGGAAAAACATCTTACGAAATCTGTGTAAATACTTTCGCAAATAACACTGAACGATGCATTAAGTGGGGAATGAATTTTATTGTCCGACGTGAGACTGCCACCTCCGTATTGGAGGACCGAAGTGGCTTGAAAAAGGTTCCATTTGTGGTGTCTAGAGTAGGATTAATAAGTTACCAACCAGGGTATCTTAGGTACTAAAACTAAGGGGTAAAAATAAAATAAACAGAAAATAGTAATTTATACGTAACTGTCATTAAATATAATTGTCGTACATATTAACTACGTTTTTTGCACAAAAAGTGGATTTGTAAACTCTTTATGACAAAAAGAGAAGTATACAATTAAAACTGTTGAGCATTGTGTAAAAAATAAAAAAAATAATAAAAAAACATGACGTAATGTGACGTCACTGTAAACAACGATCAACAATATCTAGGCAGCCAATTACTTTATCCAACTGGAGTTTAATATTATTATTACAATATTTGTAGAGTTTTTGAACCATTCTTGCTCGAGCTAATCACCTGTTGTTTCTGTGTAGTTCATGTTAATCTGTACTTTGTTTATTAACATTTGCAAGCGCCTTCTAACAGTTTTTTTTTCATCCATCTTGAACTTTTTTTTTAATGCATAGGAGGAGCTACGACGTGATATAGCCGCTAAGATCAAAGGTCAATTAATTTGGCAACTACTTCCAACTAAATTCCTTGTCGCTTATCATATCCCCCCCTCTCTCTCTCTCTCTCTCTCCGGCTAGCCACCTCGGACCACCTTTGATTGTAGGTTCTAGTGACCTAAGAAACTCCGGGCGCCCGCTGTACAGAACACACAGCAATTCTCATTAAGAGAAAAGGTTCGCATGGGGGGGAGGGGAAAGGGGAAAGAACAGGAAAGAATATGAGATGGGACGTCAAGACGAATATTTCCTATCTATCTTTATCTCCCACCAGCATTTCTAGTCACGCAACGAACACACGGGTTTCTCCTTGTACGAAAGCCATCCAAGATGTGGTGTCAAAGGTCATAAAACACAAGCTACGTACCAGAAAAAAAAAAAATCTTCAAGAAGGTCACGATCCCTCCTTGTTTTTGTCTTTATCGGACGAAAGTTAGCAACTTCATAGAACAGAAAATAATCTGTAGATTGTCCCCAATCTGTAAATGAAGATGACTTTCTGTCAGACTAGGAGCTAGAGAGAGAGAGAGAGAGAATTAGCTCTCCTAGTTTGCCATTACCTTCTCTCGTTACAGCCAACCTTTTGGTCTTCGTATTGATAAGGGTTAGATGGGCGAAATATGAGCACAAGGGTCAATGAGAATGGTTGCCTTCCGCGTAGTCTTTCAGAATGAGTATCCCTTGAATGGAAGGTCTGTGAAGAATACAATGGGAAGACATCCAATCGCCTGATAAGCGTGAGCTATACACAACAAGGCGTATTATGTTCGCAAACTATTTTCCATATTTGGTTACTATAGAAAATTAAGAAGCAGCAAAACACAAAAATGTTTTGAAAAAAAAAAATGCAAAACAGAAATGTTCTGGTTAAGAGATATACAAAACACAAATATTTGGTTAAGGAAATAAAGGAAGAAATCGTGAAGTGTTTTGAGAGAAAAAAAAAGACGCAAGCTACAATAATGCTCTGCAAAAAAACATATTTTGTAATTATAAAATAAACACGTTTTGAAGAAGCGAAATAATGATTTGAACAAAATAAATAATTCATACAATATTTGAGTTAATAAAAATAAAAAGTAAAGTATTAAAATAAAGCTAAAAATTATAAAATATTTTAAAAAGAAACGAAAAACAAGTAAAAAACAAAAATACACAAATACACCAAATAGTATTAAAAAGAGGCACAAACAAATAATTTCAATGAGACAAGTAGTACGATGTGTAAACTTACTGCACAATTAGAAAACGTATTTACATTTATTTATAAAAAAGAAACATCTACATTTATATTTCTGAAGTGGTTTTAATCCCATATGTTCTCTGTTTATTGAAATGTGAACTCCCTTACAAATTTTACCAACATTATCATTACACACTTAAAATGCTACGTAATTCAAACAGACGATCCTTACTTGAAAAAAAAAAAAGGAAACAAAAACAGTAAAGGGGGGGATACGACAATTTGGCCCAACTATTTACCTGCTCGCTTCATGTAACAATATCTAAATGCACTTTTTGTGGAAAGCTAACAATAGCAGCACACGCACCATATAGAGCTTGTACTCAGCAAGGATAGATGATTGCCATTGTTATTTGAGATAGCTGATTGTGGTAATAATCTATTAAATTCAGAAATGGTTGAGAAAGTATAGCGTTTGTAAGGGTCGGTTGATTCTAAATAATAGAATTTTCATGTCGACAGATTAAGGCTTGTTTACATTGTGTTTGAAAGTAATGCAAAATGCTTTTTCCTATGTTCCCAGTCACCTAAAAGATTATTTAAAGATTTCATTAGACCATATTTGCAATATTCAGTTGTGTACATTTACTTTCTTCTCCATCTATCAAATGATTCGAAACATATTAAACAAGAGGTTACATGCAAGTTAATGTACAATTCCCCGGGCGAATTGTACATTAACTTGCATGTAACCTCTTGTTTAATATGGTTCGAATCATTTGATAGATGGAGAAGAAAGTAAATGTACACAAATGAAATACCCATAGATTGCGCGACTTATTGAAATAACTATAAGATATCACGGATCGCTCCAATATTTGAGAAACCTCGGCTACTTGTCGTTTTTTTTTTTTTTTTTTTGTTCTATTTTCGTCTTTACCCAAGCGTCGTACGCACGCTGCATGCCAACGAATTGCTAATGACTACATTTCGTAAGTATGAATATAACAGGCATAGACGGAGAGGTAAGTCTCAGCATACATACGCGCGCACAGATACACAGATACAGTTAATGGGTCAGTCTTCCAAACAGGATGGACAACCAAATCACACATAATTTATCATCCACCCTTCATTTCTCATCGGGTAAAAGAGAAACAAGGCGGGTAAGGGGGAACCGAAGTAGGGATAGCAGACCATAATAATCATAATGGCTTTTTTTTTTTCCTCGTTTTCTTTTTATTTCCCACACTTGTAAGACAAACGACTTGGCACTATTGCTAAATATAAGAAGGGAGGAGTTTTTTTTTTTTTTTTTTTAGTCTCAAACAAACTCTACAATTATCTCTATAACGGCGTAAAAAATTGCCCACATTTTGTCACGTCTATGTTCAACCAACCATCGCCCCAACCTAACGTAGATGATATGTGTCCGGAAGTGAGTTGGTGGTAGACAACGTTCCACCCCTGTGGTTTGCAAAATGGTGCAATGTATTAATTATGGATGTCATACTTCAGTTCATAGTTTGCTATTCAAAACAGAGTTGGCCGCAAAACTGTTACGTTTTGAAAGCGCATATGTCAATAATATTAAATGTTTTTTCGTTGTTAGCTATTGTTCAGGTTCTTAGCATTCTATAGTTCATAAAGCATCGAAATTGTTGAAGATCAAAGCATAAGATAAACTGGGTTTTTCATCCCGTAAACATGCAAACCAGCCAGAGAACACTCATGAAATTAATAGTGACCTTATAGTGTTAGTTCCTTCGGTCATAATTCCAATAGAACAACCAGTAAAAGTATGATATAAATGAATACAGGCTATAAGACAAGTGCAAATCCATAGGTTTATTATTATTATTATTATTATTTAGGAATGTTTTAGTACATGATTAATGCAATAATATCATATATGAGAATATTTTTCAGTTGTAAAGAATGTTATTTTCGTTGTACCTACACTTTTGGTTATGTTCTGTAGTTGTTTAAAAAATATACATCTGCTAGGACGTTATTGCGAACGGCTAAACTGTTGATCAATAATTAACATTAATACGGACTAACTGTATCGGTCCAGAACTTCCCCTTTAATCAAACAACAAACGAATTCGTTTCAATAAATTACGATTCACATTTTCAGTTCCCTCTGTTTTACGCTTTTCTTTTGTTCATCCTGTGCTACCGAATCAATGTTAGAAAAAGACATTTTCTCCACGCTGGCTTGATTTTTCCATGTTCTCTTAATGTGATATGCTTTGAAAACATTTTTGCTGCTTCTTTTTTAAAAAAAGTACTTAAATGAGATAGAAGTAGTTATTTTGTCTGTCTTTCCTGATGTTCAATCGGTTAAGAGGTGCATTTCTTATAAAATTTTTTACGGCATTTATTCTCCGACTACCGTATCACATGTTAATACAAATAAATTATGAAATACCCATGGAATTCTCTCTAATAACTAGAGAATGTAATCTTATTCTATAGAATGTAATGGTAATTGTTACTAAGCCACGGTTTTTTTTCCCCTTCTTTTCTTTTCCTTACCTTGAAGAAGAAAGGCAGTCGTTCTCCTATATACGTCCTTCCTTCATCCAAGATGATTGAGTTAAAACTTTTTCCCTGGCTAACGGCAAATCAGCACCTGATATCACTAATCATTTGTGCACTTTTGTTATCTGAACTTCGCCAAGTTTTTTTTCTTTTCTTTTTTTCTACTAGACACAAAGTTGTAGACATGTCGGTATATTGGAGACAATGAATGACCTGTAATTCACCGTCGGAGTTCGGTAAAAGAAAGTAACTAGCGTTTCTTTTGTCTTAGAAAACAGATTATCTTAGAGACGTTAGACTACATGCCTTGAACAATTAATGGCTTTATATCAGTGCTATGTCGCTGTGCGCAAGATGATTTTCCTTCTCCCAATATAATGCTCAAGAACGCATAAAATACACATCGTATAGAGCTAAAAATGCTCGATAATTTAACCGATTAGAGGTTAAATGAATTCAGAATAATTTGCCATTGAGTTAACAAATTGTAAAGAATTGACAGATCTCATATTATTAATAATTATCATTGTTAGATGAATCTGATTATTATTACAACCTTCAACAATGAACAAATTACTATAATTTGAGGTTAAATGTTATAAATGTATTCTTTATTGTCAATCATTTAACCGCAAAATATTATTGCTCTAGTTTAATTGTTAAGCCAACAATGAGGTGGGAAGTTC
This sequence comes from Typopeltis vanoorti, assembly GCF_054136105.1. Lineage (NCBI taxonomy): Eukaryota > Metazoa > Arthropoda > Arachnida > Uropygi > Thelyphonidae > Typopeltis > Typopeltis vanoorti. The sequence continues at coordinate 48,079,673 of NC_143569.1, forward strand.
ATTGTTAAAAAAAAGACTTACATTATTGGATGTTTTAACAATGGATAAGTTCTGTATTGTTGTCTTTATTGAAATGCCATACGAACAAATTGTTAACTGTGGATCTATTAAATGAAATAGATGTGGAGCAATGCAATGCCAGTATTGTCGGAAAGTTTCAGACTTGTGAACGTATTAGCAAATACCTTTCAACATCAGAAGCGAATAAAAAAAAGCCACCCTAAGGTCACACGAAGTAATAAAATTAATAATCTGGGTCCCGATTACTTCCCCTCCCCCCTTACGCTTCAATCCATCCTAGTTTCATCTACTAAGGTCTCGTGCACATGCGCATTGTGTCAATTTCTAAGAGTTAAACGTGTGTCTGCTAAGTTAATGTCGAATTCATATATGGACACATCCATTCGTTCTAATTGTCTCCTACAGGCATTCAGCCATCTTGCAGTATTAGCGAGGCTTTGATTTACCGTGATGATTTACCAGACTGTCTGAGCGCGCGCGCGTTGTGGAACCCTCCACTACAAAGCCGAAGCCACCTCCTCCTCGTCTCTCGCCCGGAAACCCAGGGTGTCGACTTAATCAAGCGGACGGCGAGGGAATAATTAGAATAGTGTGGTCGTGGTGCCGTTGCGTGAGAGAACGATGGCTAGGGGTTGGCTAGCTGGCTTTACAGTATAAGAGGGGGGGATTGTGTGTGGGGGGGATAGAAGGCAGCTGCAGGCCAAGCAAGAAGCTGTTGCCTGTCACGCCTGCGTTTATAGAGGCTCCGGACAGCCCTAAACGTTGTAGAAGGAGGAGTCTCCGATCAGTCTTTCCCCCCTACCCCACCCCTAGTGTCCCTTAAATACCCCTTATCGTTCTAAATATCGCACACATACACACATATAAAAAAATCGAATAAGGATGGAGAAATTGCACCTGGTTTTATAGGTTCACTTCAAAGTCATATACGATAAAATTGAATTTGATTGGTGATTGAGTCGAACAATAGAGCAATTGTTCCGGTGGACGCACAGGTAATACTGCAAACTGCTGCCTAACATGGCCTTAACTTAAATGAGCTTTTCAGAGAGTAGTAAGACTGTATTTAGTTTGATAACACGTTACTCTAGTGGATGATCCCCTACTTACGACTGTAGTCGTCCCAGTTTGTCCACTTGGTGGCGTGAGTGTCAATAGCACAACGCCTATTGTTTCGAACGTGTCCCATTTACTGTGTTGACTGCAATTAATAACGCATTCGCTTGACATGCAATTATTTAAAAAATATTCAACACCATTACGTTCTGTGTATCTGTACATTGTTATCTCTATTGGTACACAAATTTCCTCCTTTTATATCCCTAGATTACATGAAAAAGGAATAAAGAAATTCTATCAATTTGATTTTATAATAAAATATCTCACAATAATCATCTAACACTTCATTAAATCGGCATATTAATCTATTTATTTGTTAGAAAGCGTTGAATAGCCAAATAGCTTCTTAGATTCAATTGTTGTTGCCTACATTGTTGTCAAACAAATGGACGATTAGTTAGTCACCTGAAGATAATTGTTGAAAAATATTGTTGTGTCCCCGGCTTTTAACAATAAGCAATTTGCTGAAGCTAATTGTCGCAAAAATACAATATAAGCTTTGTGTAGTGGAGATATCCTAACCATTCTTTATTATTTGTCAAAAAATATCATCCTATGATGAGTAGAAATAAATGGTTATAATTTCAAGAGGTGGTTATAATTTGGAAAAGACAAGAGTCTAGCAATGTTCAAAAGATTGAAAAGAAACTTAGTTCGGAAGGACAAATGAAGATGCGAAATTATAATCGTAAGGCTATTTATTCTGTAATTTTTTGAAATTATTTATACAACAATACTATAAATAAATAAAAAAATTAGATCTATTACAAAATTCTTTGTTAAAATGAAATTTCTTTATATTTTACTTTATTATTCTTAAACACGTTTTATTTTTATTAATAGCCAACTTTAAAAATGGATGAGCTGATGTTCCCAATAAATATTTATTATGTGGGTATAATACCCATATTTCATCTAGATATAAGATAACGATAGTTAACGATTATTTTTGAGGCGCATTTGACAAACGATTAAATTATAATTAGCAATTTTTTAATAAAATATAATATAATAGAATTCCGGAAAATTAATAAATTAAACTTTCACAAGTTATTTCTTTCCGATTATGAAATGGAACCAGAGTAGTTATCGAGACAATACTATAATTATTATTTTTTTTTTAAAGCATTAGTATGAATAATAGAAAATTCACACCATTTTTTTGCCTCTATTTTTATAGATACAGGCAACTTCCTAATTTTCGATTATAGGCAATGGCCTAAAAAATCCTGAAAACAGCTGCCCTCTTAAATTAAGGTATTGTACAGTATTTAAAGAGATAAAGGAATCGGTATTTAAATCGCGTTAAGAAAAGTAATTAAAATTCTGTATGCAAATAATAGTAAAAAAGCGCTGATAAAAAAAAAAAGTAAATCAAGATTTAGACAACGATGTAACGTTTAGAAAAGATACTTCATTTACATACAGATACAGAAGCACGGAAAGATGTGGCAAAGAAAGCGTTAAAGAGGACATAAACACTGTTATTCTCAGAAAACGGTATTTACAGAACCATCAAGCTGTAATAACAAGAACAGGCAACCAATGATAAAAAGTCTTTTGTGATCGCCTAAACATTATTACTCAAAACAGCGTAGAATCAATTCCATTTAAAAAAATAAATAAATGAAAGATAGTGACATTTGTAAACCAACATTATATAATTAAAGACAGATAATCAGGAAATAATAAAGGTTGGTATAAAAAGTAACTTGAAATGGCTAATAGAACTGAGGAAATTGATAAAATACCGTATTTATTTATTGTCATAAATATTGAAAGAATTAAAAAGGCAACGCAGGTGAAAATAAATATTTAACAGTCATAATAGTTAGAAAAATAAATTGAAGTACTACTGACGGATATATATATATATAAACAAAGAATAATGTAAAAGTATGAAAGGAAAAAAAAGTAATAACTTTTAAGCAGAATACTTCGTTTAACGTAATAACCATTTTACACGCTTTCAACACATTCATAATGTTGATAGTACACACCAGATACTGTTATCGGATATCTGGTGTGTACATTACAACTAACGTCATTCTTATCCTTATAAGGACTGGCATAAAGGGAGAAACAAGAATGCTTTTCATCTTCCCCGTTATCTGTAGAGGAGAATGTAAGGATAGGGTGTTATTGAACTATGATCATGGCAAGAGGGTAACAGCAATAGAGGAGAATGTAAGGATAGGGTGTTATTGAACTATGATCATGGCAAGAGGGTAACAGCAATAGAGGAGAATGTAAGGATAGGGTGTTATTGAACTATAAGCTCTGATCATGGGCAAGAGGGCAACAGCAATATCCGAGCCTCAGTTAGAACTTCATTGGCTGCAGCATTGCCATCCATTACCCTCCAAAGGTTATTAATCACCGCATCTCACGGTCGATTCTCTTCTCTCCACCCTCTTCCTAACGTCCTTATCCTTATAAGGACTGGCTTAAAGGGGCGAAGCAAGAATGCTTTACATCTTCCCCGTTATCTGTAGAGGACAGTGTAGGGATAAGGTGTTATGAGCTATTATTAAAGGTCTGATCATGGCAGGAAGGTAACAGCAATAGCCGAGCCTCAGTTAGAACTTCGTTGGCTACAGCACTGCCATCCATTACCCTCCAAGGGTATTAATGACCGCATCTCACGGTTGATCTTTTCCCTCCGTTCCTTTCACACCCTCTTCCTAACTTATAGTCCTTATAAGGACTGGCTTAAAGGTGCGAAGCAAGATTGCTTTTCATCTTCCCCGTTATCTGTACAGGACAGTGTAGGGATAAGGTGTGATTGAGCTATTGAAGCTCTGATCATGGCAGGAGGGTAACAGCAATAGCCGAGCCTCAGTTAGAACGTCATTGGCTAACTACCATTCATTACCCTCCAAGAGTATTAATCACCGCAATTTATCGATCCGGCCGGCATTCGGATGATACTATTTTAGGAGCAAGATGAATTTCATTTCCAGGTGTGAGAAGACTGCTCCATTTATTAGAGATTTAAAATAATTTAAGAAATTTCTAAGTTTATTATCTAGAGTAACTTTTCAGAATCTAATAAAAAATTAATAAAATATATAAAGAATATAAAAATAATAAAAATAAAAACGACTCCATATTTCACCCATACGAATGTTCTATAGGTTTACAGTCAAGTCAGTACTACTTATGCGCAGGCATACGAGGCTCTAGCTTGGGGGGGGCGAAAATTTAAGGCCAATTTAAGGGCACCAAACAAATGAGGGAGGGCCCTTGAGCACTCTAGCGCCTCGGGAAAAGTGTAAGTATGGCCATGTTTACACCTTCCGTTGTGGAGTCACATAAAAAAAAAAAGAAAGAAAAAGCGTATAGTATTGAAGACGAAATATCAGTACCACCAAATATTTTCGATTCATTCCCTCTCCCCTAAAAACCAGAACCTCGTGTAACCTTGAAAAGTGTCTGAAATCGTTCCTTCTCTTAAATGGACAAGACTCTCCCATGTGTTGCAACTAGAAATCCTTCCTGAATTGTTAGCTGCTGTTTTGATTTTTTTACGTTGAAACAACTAAGGATATGAGACTTGTGATGTTATATCTGTTAACTACGTTTATTCATCTGGCTGGCTTGTCTATTTTGGGGGACGAAAAAAGGTTTAATGAAGGTTCGCGTTCGAAACGGCATTCGAACAGAGGTGATTTCATATCGACTGAACTATGGAGGCTCCTTCCTAAGTACATATACAGTTTACTAGCTATGGTACATAAAACAAAAAAGATTATTAATATATTTCTTCTTTCTTTAACTCTTACACGCAAATGCACATGTTATAGATTCCCAAAACTCTCGTATCTGAGGCCGATAAAAAAATGTTTATGGATTAAAAAGAATGTTAATTGAGAAGTAATTAATATTAAAATGACATTGAAGAGATCGCTTAGACAATCTAAATTTAACAATAAAAAAAAAAAAGAAATTCATAATTGCCTATAAAGTAGAACAACAGCGAAGAAGTGCAATTACCGCTAAATCTCGCCCCAAATCACTACCCCCAACATTGTGTAAAAGCAACAACCCTTTCCAATAAAGAAAATCACCTCCTTCCTACAGTTTCGACTTGACCTTCTGTGGGGGGAGCGGATCCCATCACTTCACTCCAAACAGTTGTGCACTCTTGTGCCGTTAATGACTCTACGAGCGACAATTAAGGAACCCAGAGTGGGCGGAGACGAAACGCTTAAGGTCTTTGTCATTAGATGCCTGTTATTGTCGGCAAGTGTGGCCATATTCATTGTTAGTCACCATCGAGCATCCTCCGTGGCTCATATTTTGTAACTAGTTTGACCGGGAATGAAGAACCATTGCTGTTGAGGTTCCCCCCACCCACAGGAATGGGTGGATTACCCCCTAGAAAAAGAAAGAATATAGCAAAAAATTAAGGAGTAAACTGTTGTAGGTATGTTGGTTTGTAGTAATGAGTTCTGTTAAATTAAATATGTCTCACTGGGTTCACTCGATTCCATAAAAGTTAACATACAGTAAAGAGTTGACAACAAACCGATCAACCTGACTTGTTCACTCTCCTCTCTTCACTTTAACGTACCGCCGGAGGTCAGTCGGTAAGGACGTAATCCTTCAGATTGGGTCCATCTAAGTGAAAAGAACCTTAATGAAGAGTCTTATACGGATGTAGCTGGGTTTCCCTACCGTAAATTAAAGTTTTTCATTCTACAAAGCAGGTATATTGGTCGAAAGAAACCACTTACATAGTTACACATAATATACTGGTCTCATGGAAAGACTTTTAATGGGATTATATTGATCAAGTGCATATAATAAACAACTACGTTATACCAACTAGTTTCACCAAGTAAGGCTGTTGGCATCTTCAGGGTACATAACTGATGTAAGGCACTAAAAAGTAAAAAACTGTCACAAACTATAATCAACCGATTCCAATTATATTAAACAAAGAACAGAGCGCGTACAATACATGCATAGAGCGTGCATGATATCACTTGTTGTTATTTAGGAACGTTCTATAGTTGGCACTATAATTCAGTTCTGGCGAGTTGAAGGATCTGATAAGGGTCTTCCAGATCACGGGCAAGATTAGTCCTTGGTTCCTGTTAAGGTTTTGTATACAGCGGGCAACTGTTATGGCCTCCTTAAAAATTTGGGAGCGGAAGTCCTCCTCCATGTAAGGAATTGTGCTTCTATCCCACTCTATGGTATGGTTCGTTCTTGAGAAATAAAAAGCTAACCCCGATTTTTTTTTCTCTGTTATTATTGACGTCACCTATGTGTTCTTTTTGCCTAATTTCAAGGCTCCTTGAAGTTTGGCCGATGTAATTCAAGCCGTATACGAGCAGCTTTTCTGACGTTGGAGTTTCATTTCAAGCGAAAACTGATTTGGGATCTGTATAATTTATATTTAAAATAAGGGGATGCGGATGTATACGAAGGAAACTACAATACAAATGTTCAGACAGTTGTGATAAAACAACACATTTTTAGATTCACAATATATACTTATCTGTTACTATGGCAACATCTTAATGGAATGTCTGGAATGTTTCGAGTTGTATATAAGCGACAATATTTTTAAACTCGAGTTCAAAAAATTATCTACCAATTTTTCATTCAATAGTGCAGAATCATCGTCTAATATCCTATTTCTAGTTTCAAAATCTCACAGTTTCAAAATACAAGTAATAAAGAGTTGCATGCAATTCGTAGCTTTGGTAGTTGGAATGCATGCGCGCGTACTCATATCTTTTGTCTGATGGTTTGACATTATAAAGATGTTTTTAAACTAGTATCAATATATTTTCTAGGATTGTTTTAACATCACTAAGTGACTCAGGACAGTCGAATGACTTCAGATAGCATATTTCACAATATAATACGGACTGCTTACTTCTTCACGAGTTGCCTCGGCATTGCATTATTTCAAAAACTACTGTCTAGATTTCTTTCTTTCTTTTTTTTTTTTTTTGTTCAAGTTCACTGTTTCGACTCTTTTATTTTTACGTTAATTAGATATTAGAAAGCATTCAAACACTGGAATATAACAGAGAATATCAAAACATGATTTAGACTATCTTACATCTCTCTCAGCTGTTGGCATCAAGAGAACAGAAAAATATAAATTTGGAAATACCATAGACGATGTCTCCTACTCTTGTTGGTTAAATATCACGATATTTTGTGGGCTTATTAGTTTCTATTGGAGTATTCTTCAGACTCATCAAAATTGTCCCTTTTTTGTATGTCCGTATCCACATATTGTTATGATGATGTCCTCCAAGAATCACTTCGTTTCTGTTTGAGTTTTCTTCGACACACACAAAATCCACTCTTGCACAAGCAGCATCAAAACAAAGCGGGAAATGTCAGAAGATAATTTGCCACAAGCTAACTTTATCTCGAGTCGCAGCGACTTATCTTAAAGTGTATGGCGAATAGTTCGCTGTGAAATATTGACCCTATCACTCCGCGTCCGGATAAAGCTTCCGATACTTGATGGATGTTGAGAGCAAGCTGGAGATGATGGAGTCAAGCATCACAAGTAATCTCTGCACTGCTGGAGGCAGCATGGAAGCACTCTTTATGTAATCTGGGTACAGGTGTCGCACTCCTAGCAACAGTGATGTGACAAACTATTAAGGTCTCTCTTTCTATTTTTTTTTTATTCAGAACATTCTATATCACTGTTATCGACTTAAACATATGCAATACTTGTATAAATTAATATAATATATAATGTAAAATATAATCAAATAATTCAGTAAGATAGCGCGGTTGTTGGGATTTCCAATTTGGCTGAAAAAATGCCTTCAAATCGTAGAAACGTCAGAAGAGATGTAAAGTATTACAGAGTAATACTTTATAGTCCTATAAGGACTATATAAAGTATTACTCCGTAACAGTAATATCTCTTTATCCTTATAAGGACTGGCTTAAAGGGGGGAAGCAAAAATGCTTTTCCCCGAAGATGAAAATCTTCCCCGTTATCTGTAGAGGACAGTGTAGGGATAAGGTGTTATCGAGCTATTAAAGCTCTGATCATGGCAAGAGGGTAACAGCAACAGCCGAGCCTCAGAACTTCATTGGCTACAGCATTGCCATCCATTACTCTCCAAGGGTATTAATCACCGATGTTTAAGTAAAAGCGAACTCTAAAAATTCGGACGATCCCTAGACCACTCCATAGTGGCAGAAAGACCGTCCATATCTCAGCGTTGGTTCCACTCAGTGACGGGTCCCTCACCACCACCGCTCATATTCCGAAGAAAAGCATTCACCGACAAAGCCCCTCAGTGGGCCGTGCCGGAAAACACTTTACCCGGAGACTCAAATTGCTCCTTAAGAGAGCGAACTCCAACTCTCGAATCTCTGCGTCCCAGGGGGTAACAGCAACAGCCCAGCTTCAGTTAAACTTCATTGGCTACAGCATTGCCATCCATTACCCTCCAAGGGTATTAATCACCGCATCTCACGGTCGACTTCCCACTGTCTATCTCTTTATGATCCGGTGTGTTGGCTTTTATTGCATTTTGTATGTAAACGAAATTGGTGCTTTTAAAATTCTGCCTTGTTTTTAAAAATTTCTAAAATAAACTAAAAATAGTTAACCGATAAGAAATTAATTATAAAAATATACAATTATTAAATAGAAATTATTTAAAATTATTAAACATTTTTATCTTTATATATATTTATACACGAAATCACTAAATATTTTTTAAAGTAGCGTAAATATCCAAACAAAGATAAAAACAGACATGAAAACTAATATTGCCAACGGAGAGAAATAATTTATGAAAAGAGACATAATTTAGGGGAAAAGAAGAAGAAGAAATAATTGAAAATGAAAAATCCCTTAACTCATAAGAATATTTAGGAAAACTGATATGAATTTTTTTAGATCATTTCCCCTACGAATACTTAATTTATCTTTCTGACAAGTGATCATTTTCGAGATATTTTATTTATTTTTTCTATACTTGGCTATAAAATATCGACGGATCTATAATATCCTCCATTAATATATATATATATATATACTTCTACATCGATGAATTGTAATTGTTCTATTATTGATTATTACAAACTTAAATAACCTAAATATTTGAAGTCGTAAGCAATGGAAAATAATAAAATATAAATACAGTACTTTAAAATTTACTAACGAGCATATGAGAATATAAGATTCAGCATTGGAGTTGCCTTCGTTTGTACTACCCAATAAAGATGCAAACATTGCCCCGAAGCCCGTATGTTCGCCTTTTATTTTAGTTTTTATTTTAGTTTATTTCTATATATGCTATAAAATACGATTGGATCTATAATATCCTTCATTCTAATATCTTATGTATGCCAAATTAAGGCCTTTTAGCTCTATACGTAAGTAAAATACGTAGCTATATTGATATCTGGTAGACAAAAAAGTAGATTTCTGTTTTTCTTTCTCTGCAATACTTCTAAAAAAAGTATTGGAATTAATCTGTAGGATTAATTCCAATACTAAGAAGTATTTTGCATTTCTGTGTCGCTTATTCTTTCTTTCTTTCTTTTTTAAACAAAGAGAAAACAAACCCTCAAACACCAAGATGAAATATATTCAACTTTTAAATTGTGCCAGCATTCTTGAAAAACATATATGCTGTGGAATTTTTCATTCTCATACCCCCCCCCCCCCACCACACACACCGCCATAACCTCTGTACGGTATGTGTCTATTGCAGAGAGTTATAGTTATGCAATGTGTAGTAGTAGTCACCTTGTTTGCTAATAGCAGTCCTTAATCGTTTCACACCCAGATGGCAGCATGATCGTCCATGTTCAGTGAACATGTATAAATCGTCCATAGTTTAGTAAGGTACCCAGAAGCAATACTTCATTGCTCCGCATATAAATCCAAGCCCCATTATCTTCCTATTCACTGTCAAGATAGTACCACTAGTCCAACTGTCAATACATAAATAATAGGGATAGGGAAGAAACCCAAGAAGTGTCATTAACCCCCCCCCCCTTCTCTCCGTGGCCCAGTCATTCTCCGTACCAGGCGTTTGATAAATTCTCGCTTGTCTACCGTGATATGTACCTCAGAACGATCAGGATACACCAGGCAATCAATAATCTCCACCTCACAGCTGCCGAGGTCAGCCGAAAGAAGTCTGAGTTGTTGTTGTTGTCAGGGGGGTTGCCAAGGCGAGAAGGAGGAACTGTATTTGAATGTTGCAGAGAAGGGAAAACTTCTTGTGAAAGATTTTACATAACTCAAGAGAAGTTCAAAGAGATATCACAGATCCATTGGTATCCTCCTCCCCTTCATTGTGATTCTGAGATTTTGGAAATTTCTGTCTACTGTTATTAGGAATACAAAGTAACCCTGGTTTTGAACTTTTTATTTTCCTCAGAAACTGTTGCTATTTTCTGAAAAAAAAAAGCTGGAGTTTGATTTAGACAAAATGCAGCTGAACCCTTAAAAAGAGAAATATAAAATAAAAAGCGTGCAAGAAAAATAAAAGCAAAAACGTAGGCCAAAAGACTGAAAAGGCAAACGCGAATATACATACGATAAAAATCAGAACAAAAAACAAGTAACAAGTCTATGAAAATAAATAAAAGGTGTAAGAAAAATAGGACAGAAATATTTAGAAGATTTTAGAAATTATTAAAAAAGATGAATGTTAATTAAAAGCATACAAAATATTAAAATTAAAGATTTAAATTTTGCAATTTTTGTTATAAAGTGTTTATATTTCTACGAAGAATAGAATAGAAACAACAACAAAAAAGAGGAACAGGATGTCATCGGAATACATGAAAGATATAAATACAACGAAAAGCAACGAAATAGTATACGATAAATGGAAAAAATTAAAATAATACTTCGTAATTTTTGAAAGAGGTTACTTCTTTCAAAAAAACAGGAAGATAATAAAAATAGAAAAACATATTAAATGCATAGATTCAGAATGATAATAAAAATATTGAAATAAAACATAAAAAGAAGTCAGAATGGTAATAAGGGAAACTGAATCTCCCTCTATTAAGTCCACCTGGTATGCAAACCCTGCCCGGCTAAGCACATTATCTCGCAACAAACCCCCACTAATGCTGACTAATGAATAGACGATGTTTCTCTTGACCGTCTCTTAATTTTGTTCATCTGACGATGACACTAGACGTGCTTTAAAGTATAGCTGTAATCAGGAATAATGACCGAAATAGCGAACGTGAGAATTTATCACCTAACTGTAGAGATTACCACGAACAAGTGAATGAAACAGTTGAAGCGTGAGTATACCAGAGAAGATACGGAATTAGTGATCACCATAGCAACAGTGCTGTGATCGTGATGTTATCTGAAGGGCAAACATTAGCTAACGCTTGTATGTAACATCAGCTCTTAGTTATAGAATGTTTTATTTCGGAACGGAGTGGCTCATATGTCTCATTAGGTGTGCAGTCCTAGTGCATTGGATACACCTTTGACCTAAATGTGATGACACTACTCGAGAAACAGAAACGTGAACCGATAAGACAGATCGTTTCGGAAGCACTTGAGTATAGAGAAGAAACTCATCTGAATATTCAGATTCAGAAACGGCGAGGGGAAAATTTTCTCTTTCTTTCTGCCATAAAAAAAAAAAAAAAAAAAAAAAATATATATATATATATATATATATAATATAATACACAAAAAATTGGTAGCTGTTTTGAACGGAAGTTAACAGCAACGCATCACGTTCCAATGTCTCCACTAACCTTATAGTCCTTATAAGGACTGACTTAAAGGGACGAAGCAAGAATGCTTTTCATCTTCCCCCGTTATCTGTAGAGGACAGTGTAGGGATAAGATGTTATTGAGCTATTAAAACTCTGATCATGGCAGGAGTGTAACAGCAATAGTCGATCCTCAGTTAGAACTTCATTGGCTACAGCATTGCCATCCATTACCCGTCAAGGGTATATTAAAGCTCTGATCATGGCAGGAGGGTAACAGCAATAGCCGAGCCTCAGTTAGAACTTCATTGGCTACAGCACTGCCATCCATTACCCTCCAAGGGTATATAGCTGATAGCTGAGCCTCAGTTAGAACTTCATTGGCTACAGCACTGCCATCCATTACCCTCCAAGGGTATATTAATCACCGCATCTCACGATCGATTAAATTTCCCTCTTACTTCATGCTGTCTCCACTAACCATTCATCCGTGTTTCATATCATATAATATATGATTTTAATTTTAAGGTGTATAAAATTACCTTCAAATGTTTAAGAAAATTTTAAAATAGTTCAAATATATTTAAACTATTTCTCTTTATGCTTAAGTTACATAAAAATGATTAATGAATAATTTTTAAATATTATTAATTAAGAGTGCACGATAGTAATATATTAGGACCGTTTCGTATTAAAATGCAAGTATATTAATGTTATATTAATGCAAGTATATTAAAATGCAAGTATATATTAATGCTGAAGATAACAATAGTGTGTTACATTTCATTTATTTTATATTCTTTTGCAAATATACTTCATATATATAGTTATAATTAATAGGTAGGTCTATTGTGCAAGCACTGCGATACTTTAAAAAACTAATAGGACGAATGTATTTATAGACTACATGATATTGAAAACAACGTATGAAAACATCTGTTAAGCAAAAATAATAATAATAAAATTAAATAATAAATAAAATAAAATGAAATAACATAAAATAAATAAAAATAAACTAACAGTCCGCGCGATTAGCCTAGTGGCTGTGCGCTTCGCAGCCTGGGGAAGGAGTGTCCTAGGTTCGATTCCCGTCGGAGGCGTGAGGAGCTAAAGGATCTTCCTCAGCCATAGCCAAGTTAGCCGGTCTTGGGCATGGACTTTGCGGGCTGAAAAACCCCCGGATTATCCTGGGGTTTTTCATCCCGCAAACCGGCCTTGAGAACTCAACACTACAGGACATAGGATACACCGGGGCATACGGCTGACCACCTTATCCTGTGAACGGTTTGAGGCCCGATGATTAATAAACCTTCGACATCGCAAGGTAAAAGAGGGTAAAAAGAAGATGAAGATGAGAACTTTGCAGCCTCAACCAAAACAGATAATCTTGTTCTCCAGAAATTCCAGTTGCTAATGTCTAACAGGTTTCAGAAGAACTTTAAAGTGAATTTTAGAATGAATTTTTGCGAATGTTTTCATCATTATCTGAAGAGATATCATCCGGTGTCGAAGGTTTGTCTGGAATTTTTTAATGAAATTTTCTACATGCAGGAAGAATTCAGAACCTAGAATAGGTTGAGAAAACAGCCTAGGGGAAAAATCTATCCAGCACGGAAGATGTCCTCCAGAAAAACACAAATGCAGCGAAAGATAAGATCAAGACTACAATGCAGAAGCTTGGCATCTTTAACATATATATATATATATATATATATGTTAAAGATGCCAAGCTATTTTAAACCTGGTTTTACTCCATTTCCCAAGTAAGCAAACAGACAAATAAGTCAAGTTTGCGCCTGCACGTAGTGCAAGTGTAGGTGACCCGCAGAGAAGAGCAAGTCTAGGCAAAAACTTTGCGGGTCAGCTAGACTTGCACTACGTGCAGGCGCAAACTTGACTTATTTGTCTGTTTGCTTACTTGGGAAATGGAGTAAAACCAGGTTTAAAATAGCTTGGTGTCTTTAACATTTATTATACCCAAGGTAAAAAAAAAAACTTTCTACATATATATATATAACTTGTATTTAATATTCTCCGAACGTCTTCAACTATATATATGACATTATCATAGGAAGAATGAAACATTTGAAGTGGCAATGGGCTGGGCATATTGCTCGAAGACAAGATCAACGATGGACAAAAGAAGTACTGGATTGCATTTCACAAGAGGAAAAACGACCACGACGCCGACCTAAATCACGGTGGATTGATGATATCATCAGATTTGCAGGAGTGACATGGGAAAGGAGAGCCATGGACAGACGGTTTTGGATAATCTTGGAAAGGCCTTCATCCAGCAGTGGATCGACAATGGCTGAGAATGACGATATATATATATATATATAATGACCAGGAATTTAGTTTGTATCTAATATATATATATATATATATATATATATACACATACTCCGAATGTCTTCAAATAATATATATATATATATATATAATATAATATAATATATGGAAATAAGTTTGGAATAAAATAACCAAGTTTATAAAATTACTTGCTAATCCTAATATAATTAATCCTAATTACTTGCTAATCCTAATAATATAAGGTTATTTTAAGCCTCCAAAAGTCCTATTTTAGTGAATATGATTATTTCGATTGTAAGGTGTTTTTAAAATATTCAAGCATTTTATGAATTTTTAAAGAATTTCTAAAAGTAATCTTTATATCAAAAATTCTCATTATTGGTTTCACAAAATTCTTTATAAATTATTTACATTAATTTGAAATATATTGCTGTCCTCTATTTAAGACATATTCAGATAATACAACGGTGTAATTATTTTTAGTCAGATAATGTGAAATAACAACAGTTGTGGCGCTGGTGATACAGGTTTAAATTCAAGGTAGAAAAAACAGTCCATGTATATATAAATATATATAGAGAGAAACAAGATAAAGAAAAAAAAAAACACGGACCACAGGTGACAAGATCCAATGGGTCCCACTATAATGATGGGAAACCGAACTGGTTCAGCATTTTTGAGAACAAATGGCCATTCAGGGTGTACTCCAAGTCCTCTTGAATGTTCGAACCATGTTTAACCTACCTCTCCTAAATCCGTACAAGTAATGTTAAGTCGCGATTAATCCCATCGATGCAGAAAGCAATAGCAGACTGCACACCCGCCCCAGCCAACACTCCAATCTATGCATGGCCTTCGCGGACGCACGCCCCGCTACTAACTACGAGGTGAGGCGGCGCCTAAAGCTACCATATGCTAGGCCAGGCAGAGGTTAGGTTTTATATTGTCCGCGGATCCAAGGCAACTTGGCATTAACGGTGAATCATTAGATCAGCCAGTACAGATCTAATTTTCCGCTGAAGCGACACCGGTCTCCCCCTCCCCCCTCCCCGGTCTCCTTTGAATGAGTGAGGGATGCGGTGAGGGGGTGGTAGTAGCCTTTAACCGAAAGCTTTGAGTAAAGGTTGGAGCTGTTGATACCAAAAACATGTCCGATGAGTAAGAAAATACGATGAATGCCAAGACCAGCTAAATGCGTTTATATATATATATATTACACTGCAAACAAACAAACAAATAATAAAAAAAAATCACATAGTTCTTCCTTAACAACATCGCAAGGAATTCAACAAGAACATATTGCCAATGATGGACATAAATAAGAAGCTGCTAAACTTAAACAAAATTAATATCACCTGATCAGTTAAATTTTAAGGTGTTCTTATTATTTATCAATTTTGCTAGATTAATGATAAATAAAAAGTTTTAATAATTGAAATTAAACTTTTTTCCTTTAAATATATATATATTTTTTCGTTTATGTTTTTTTTCCCGTTTGCTGCCATAAAGTACTAATGTACACGATTTTTTATTCTGTATTCTAAAACAGAAAGACATAAACACAGAGATAGCACAACTCTCTTTATCTAGGCTTTATATTTTTTCACTTTTTATATTATATTATAAAATTTATATTATTTAAAATGATAAAATTTATATTATTTCGGTTTTTGAGCTAAGCTCAAACACCATGGTGTTTGAGCTTAGAATGAGGTGAGAATACATATTCCCCGTTATCTGTAGAAGAAAATGTATGGATGAGATAATATAGGGCTATAAGCTGCGATCATGGCAGGAGGGTAACAGCAATAGCCGAGCCTCAGTTAAAACTTCATTGGCTACAGCATTGCCATGTGTTACCCTTCCTGGGTACCCATTTTAGTCGCCTCGTGCGACATGAATGGGCTACAGTGGGGCCAGGGCCGCCCCTAGGAATTTTTAGTCACCCCGTGAAGTAGCATATTTTGCCGCCCCTTCTCCCTTATTTTTCGTATAGTTTATTGCCAACTTTTCTGCCCCGTGCAAATCACGTCGATAGCGCCGGCTCTGAGTGGGGCTATTCTTATCCTGGCCACCCACACGGTTTGCTGCCCTATATATATATATATATATATATATATATATATATAAGGGCAGCAAACCTGTGTGGTATATATATATATAGTATTTACATATTTCCCGTAAAGTGAATTTTTGTAATAGCCTTACAAAATCAGTTTACTCATAATATTATACAGTATAAATTATGCTTGTTATAAAGTTAAATTATATTTGACAAGAAATTTTATTACTGTTCCGTATTTTGCCTCCACATATGCAAACATTCAAAGGACACTACGACTTGCTTTTTGTATACATAGAGTAGCTGATATAGTGTAAACGATTTCCTATGAAGTTGTAGTTACCTCACGTGCAAAATTTTATTTGAATAGGTAAACATGAATTTTTTTATAATTTAAGTTTAAAAGTTAAATACTTTATTAAAATTAACGAAGAAATTACAAAACAAGTATAGAGATGATTTGTTTTATGTAACTCTCACCCACGAAAAGTTATAAACCTATACATCAGTCGTATCGGCAGCCTAAGGATTTCGTTTTATAATTTTATTTATTTGTTTGTCTTTTTATTTATTTTTTACGTAGTCCGGAAATCCTGCTCTAGAGACCCAACATGGGACTTTTTGAAGCCTAATAAGCGGGGAAATGGTCTCACACCAGGAGATTAAATTCATCTCCCACGTATATGTGCATGCCCATAGTGGAGAAGAAAAATTCGAACTATCAACCTGCTGGTTGAAGGACGGATGAGATAAACATAAAAAAAAATACATTTCACAATTGCAGTTTAATAATCATGTTAATCCTTATCTTATAGTCCTTATAAAGACTAGCTTAAAGGGGCGAAGCAAGAATGCTTTTCATCTTCCCCGTTATCTGTAAAGGACAGTGTAGGGATAAGGTGTTATTCAGCTATTAAAGCTCTGATCATGGCAGGAGGGTAACAGCAATAGCCGAGCCTCAGTTAGAACTTCATTGGCTACAGCATTGCCATCCATTACCCTCCAAGGGTATTAATCACCGCATCTCACGGTCGATCAATCCTATTTCGATTCATTTCTCGTGTTAATCAATATGAATGTAGATACTTAAATAAATACTAAATATTATTTATTTAACTGTATCCAGCATGGCTAAATATAATATGGCTATGTATTTGCAAACGTTTAACAACCTTTCTCTAAAATAGTTTGATTCAAACCAAAATTGAAATAACTGATAAATTATCTTAAACATTCCATATACAAGCTTTCATTAAAACCTGCTAGCGAAAACAAAGTTGTTGTATGCATACAGAGGGATAAAAAGAACGTATTAGGAAATTATTCTTAGTACGTCAAATTTATCTATTTTATGGATAGTTCGTCAATTTAGTACGGCTGGTATTAGTATAGAAAGCAACGTGGATTCTAAAGTACGGGAATCAATTCCCACGTAATGATCATAAATTAGAAATGAATGCAAGAGGCACGTACAATTCTATATTTCTTAACACTCCAAATGTTACTAGTGTTCAAAAAAAAAAAAAAAAATCACATACATTTTTTGAAACTAATGAAAACAACACTATATATTGAATTAGGAGTAGAATAATATATATATATTATTACATAATGGACTATCTCATATAATAATTATACTAAAGTAATATAAAACATTTAATGGTGTATAATATATATGTTTTTATAAATTTGAAAAAATAATTTAATTATTTAAAGATTATTAATTTTAGATAAAATAAAGCTTACACTGTTCCTTTTAAGATTAAAAATAAATTACTTGCATATATTCTGTAAATAAAATAAGATAACATCACACTCTTCCCACCGTTCATTTTTCATATGCAATAAAAGGAAATGGAGATAAAAGATTTGAGTGAATTATGTCACCAAGTCAACTTATTATTAGTGCAATAAAAGAAATGTTTACTAAAATAAAAATATGAGATTGTATAAAATATTTCAACGATTCAGCGTGAAATTGTAACAATTTGCTGTTCGGAATGGGCAAATATGCCATTTCACGCAGGAACTTGAATGTTTTGAAAGCATTGCATGGTAGATGTAGATGTCGCAGATGTAGGTGGTAGATGTCGTAAATCGCCTAAACATCTTTGCAGACCAATTACAAAGAAATCGATGAAAGTGGGAAAAAAGAATGGCATGCCGTGTCATACTGAATGTATGACACCAGTCTAGGAAGGAACTATCTAAAAACTCTTTAATTAATTAAATTAATTCATATAATTTGTTTCATAACGCCACCTATACGTGTGGAAAAGTATTGCATTGATCAGTTTTTCTAAGATTTCTCTTGCTTTCGGTGCAAATGACCATTTCTTCAGATTTCTTACTTACATCTGGGTCTTCAACACCTTGAAACCTTCATCGAAATATAAGATGCAATCTTGAATCAATTTTGAAATATTATCCGAAGAAAAATATGATCAAAATGTAACTGCTAAGTCGCGTAATGAGGTTTCTAAGGAGAGTGGTTCCCAATCTTTTCTATCCAAGTACTTCTTATGGTTGTCAGTTTAATCATCTTGAGAAAATGCTCATGTACATAAAAACTACAATATTATTTGAAACAAGATTTACTAGATTTTTTTATTTATTTTTTATTTTTTGAATATCATCTTATAGCACGAATAAAATCAAAACAGGTTTCTTGTACGTTATATCACCGAAAGTTCGCACATCTTTTAAATTCCGAGTTTAGTCAGAATGTGAGAATAACGAATGAGTTTCCAGATACAATATAATTTTTATATTCTTTTTATATAATTTATATATTTTTATATAAATTTTACTATATTATATTAGTACCGTGGGTAGGAAAAGGATTATTATTATTATTTTTAATTATTTATTTAATTTTTATATATTATTATTATTATTTACTTTAATCAGAAATTCTACTCTAGAAACCACACATGAAATATTTTCAAGTCACTTCGGGCTTCCAATAATAGCGAAGAAGTGTCTCACACCAAGTAATGAAATTTATCTCTCACCTAAAAATAATCACACTGGTGAACCGAGAAAGAATCAATCGACCGTGAGATGCGGTGATTGATTCATTCAATCCAGTACCCTTGGAGGGTAATAGATGGCAATGCTGTAGCCAATGAAGTTCTCACTGAGGCTCGGCTATTGCTGTTACCCTCTTGCCATGATCACAGCTTTAATAGCTCAATAACACCTTATCCCTACACTGTCCTCTACAGATAACGGGGTATATGAAAATCGTTCTTGTTTTGCCCCTTTAAGCCAGTCCTTATAAGGATAAGGACTCTTACATCATGGGGGATGAAGTAAGATCGACCGTGAGATGCGGTGATTAATACCTTTGGAGGGTAATGGATGGCAATGTTGTAGCCAATGAAGTTCTAACTGAGGCTCGGCTATTGCTGTTACCCTCTTGCCATGATCAGAGCATTAATAGCTCAATAACACCTTATCCCTACACTGTCCTCTACAGATAATGGGGAAGATGTAAAACATTCTTGCTTCGCCCCCTTTAAGCCAGTCCTTATAAGGAGTCTTACATCATCATTTAAACCCGCAACCGGTTGGTTCGAGGGAAGAAGTTACCTTAATCAGGCGCACCAGTATATTTATGTATCTAATCTATTTATGTATATAATCTATATATCATCCTTCTTTTCATTATGTTCTCTGTATAATGGTGATACATCGAGACAAGGATCCTTCGAAGTACTAGTGTTTCACAGGCGTGCTGTCCTTACATTACAGCTATCTTACATTGGATTGCTGTGAATTCCTGTCGCCAACAGCTCGTCCCACCTCATTCCTAGATGCTGAATGGCACGATCTGCATCCTGTGACACGGCACATCATCCAGTTCGAAGTAACTGATACACATTTTGAGAATTAGGGAAAGCACCTGATCAACAGTAACGCATAAGTAGGCTGAGAAATTCAGATATCGATTCATCAGTATCAGGAGGACCTAATGAGTACTAAAAAAACGTTATCCTTACACTATTCCCACCACTGTTAACAGCGTGTATTGTGCCACCTACCACGGTGGTTCCGTTTCTTCATGGTAGTGTTTGTCATTGACCCCTCTATCAGCTCAGAACAAGACAGAGATTCGTTGTAGCAGACAATCATTTTACAATCCTCGACTGTCCAAGGTCGATGTTCTTGTGTCCATTGTTCTCATAATAACTTGTTTTTAATTAACACAAGTGGAGGTCAGAGGTCGTCTGTTACCATATCATGATGATCGAAGGTTCTGTAATACTCGAACCATTTGGGTACGTCTTAACAGCGTGCAGTTTCAGTAACACATGTGCAGACACACGTATGGAGCAAATTATCATACCAGACCTGAAATGCATTAGATTGCCCATTATCAAGCTGAATTGCGCGCGCGCACGCACACACACACACACACACACACACACATAAAGCAGTGGATTTCATGGGTGATGCGTATCTAATAAACTGGCCATTCAGTGTATTACTTATCTTTCAACTCATGTTTCCTTCCCTTCATATGTTAGGCCCAAGAATCTGTCACGACCAAGCGATTTGGCTTCATAATTAAATACTCTGAGTGCATTTAGTTACGTTTAATTCTATCTACACATTCTGTTGCCTCTCGGCTGCGTGAACTGTGGATGGTTTGTCTGTTTTGCGATATGAAGAACCTGCCACTTCCATGTGAGTCTTTGCTAATTCATGTTCGGTTAAACCCCCTCATCCCTTTATATATATATATATATATATATATATACACTAGGTTGCAATAAGTATTAAGGGAAAGATTTAAAGTTGTTGTTGTGATCCGTCAGCTGTAACTGTTGAGGGGGGGGGAGGCTTTACTGAATAAAATTTAGGATTAATAGGTTTTCGGAGGCCCTTGTAATGATGTGAAGCCCTAAGCTGTAGCTTGTCTAGCTTATGCGCAAATCCAACCATATGTATAAAGTCTAGAGATTTACAGTCTACTCCAAGAGTAGACTGTAAATCTCTATACTGTCAATAGCACATGAAGAACTCTTAGAAAGAGGTGTTGTCATGGGATATCTCGTTGAAGGTCTATCCACTCATGATACTGGGAGCCTCATTACTTCAGTCATACCAACGACATCCATTAACTAGAAAGTCCTAAGTTCAAATCGTGTTTAGAACTCAAACAACCTTTATAAGGGACCTCAATCTCAAAGAGAGGTGGCAGGTTTTGCCCTCCCAGAAACTCATCATCATCATCATCAAATTCCTTCCATGTACCCTCAAGAGGTATACGGGATATGATAGTAGTTAGGTATCTACTCTACCTGGATACTGAACGAACGAACGAACGAGGATGGGCTGGCAATTTGGGATTTAGCCGACAAAATTGTATTCTTATTGGCTTAAACCAAAATATAAAATGATGGTAAAACATGGCAGAATTGCCAGAAACTCGTTTTCATTTATTTATTATTATTATCATTCTAGAGAACAGCCAAACCGGCCAGATTAACACGCAGTTAACAAACATGATACACTGGCCTTAGATGCTTCAAGCGTAATTCTAAAACAACTACATGACAACGAATCTAAAAAAATGACTACATCACCCCCGATGTGAAACGATCAAACAAGGTTTCAAGAAAACTACTGTAATTCAAGTTCGTAGAAAAGCACCACAGAAAGAGCATTGCGGTGGTCCGTAAAGCATGCGGAAATCCACAATATGGACAGACGAATTATTTTACGGAGCCTCCATAGCTCAGTCGGTATAGACGAAGCCCTTTGGTCGGAAAGACCTGGGTTCGATTCCCGTCCATGACATGAGAAACCTTTATCTGGGTCTCCTCCGACTAAAGGTGAGTTAACCGGTCTCATACAGAGGTGGAGCGTCTCCCCCCCCCCCCGGTAACTCGGGTTTTTCATCCCTCCAAACCAGTCCCGTGAACACATACGGCTACAGTCATAAGTATACTTACAGCAAGGAGGGCAACGGGAAACCACCTTGCTCATAATCATCTCCCTAGTAGGGTAGTATATAGCTACCCCCCCCCCACCTGCCGGTATGGCTGACGGAAATAGACAATCATTCTACACTTGTTTCTGTCTAGAAAAATGTGTGAAGCGAGCGTGAAGAATGCCTCATGCACCAGTGAATCATATTAAGCGTGGAGTTTGAAAGTAGATGTGTAACGGTATGGATTCGAATCTGTGGTTGTAGCGCCTGTAAGGATGAACGCCAACGGATATGCAACAGTATTAGATATTGGAATGCTGATGGTTTGTAGCATATTTACAGAACAAATTCATGTCTTTTTCTGTCCGATAAACAATGCGAATTGTTCTGTTGGATTGAAATCGAGATTGTATACAGATCACTGAAATTTTTCCACATTTTCTCAAACCATGTATATTTACTGATGGTTCTTATTGATGGAAGTCTGGTCCGAAATGCGTGACTTATTTTATCGCAAAGTGGTGTCGAGTATGCATTCAAGGGTGGAAACATGCTATGAGGAGCAAAAGATCATTGCTACGTGTGTAGTTCAGATTTCTCTTAAAAACTATTGACAGAGTACTAAATATAGTACTCTGCCAATAGTTTTTTTCAAAGTGGTGTGTGTATAACTTAATTCGAATTTTATGTGTATGTACGAAGTGTGGTCAAAAAATCTCTGGATGTGCTACCAGGTGACACTACTGCAGTCAGTATAACTCTCCTCTGTTATGCATTCTTATAGTAGAATGCATAACAGAGGAGAGTTAATATAATTAATTATTTATTTGCAGTCTATTATCTTAAAAAAACAAACACGGAACATTTAAGATGGATGTTAAAACATGCATTTAGTGGGAGAGGAAACGGCAAACTTGGTTGGTTTTCAAGGAAGATTCAAATTGGGGTGACTTCTGCTGTTGAGAACTTTTATTAATCAGTAAAAGATAAAAATGTGACAAGAATCAAGAAATCCATCCGTGCAAATAAACGCATCACTATCTATAAATATTTATTTAGGAATCTCATTCTGATCAAGCCAAAGAATTCTGACATATTGAACTGGATGATCGCTTTGTTTGTGTGTAGGAAATTTTGTGACGACTGTTGTTCAGGGCTTCCTGGCTCAGCAGATTTCACAGCATGCGACTTCTTTATTTTTCCAAAAATCAAGTTAGTACTGAAGGGAAAAAGTGATCGTGACATGTTTTCAAGAATAGCAAGGCCGCGAAATTGCGGTATTAAATCGAAGAGAACAGCATGTAATATCAGGTAAACATATTATTCGAAACTTTTTTTTTTTATCACACCACTTATAAAAGGACTGCTTATATTACTGTATCGATATTCCAAACAGAGCCTCCGTAGCTCCGTCGGTATAGAAAGCCCTGGGTTCGATTTCCGTCCATGACTTGAAGAACCTTCATCTGCTCTCTTTCTACTAAAGGCGAGTTAGCTGCTCTCATACAGAGGTAAAGGGTTTCTTTTTCTCCCGAAAACTCGAATTTTTTATCCCTCAAAAGGCAAACCGATCCCGTGAACACACGCTGCCACAGTCAAAAATACATACTTAATCCCTCATTAGGAGGGCTCAACTGTCCTATGAAACGGGGGGAAGATAGAACCCCATACGAAGTAAATAAATTATTCCAAACGTAATTAACCATTTATTTTCACTTTTGCTATTTAAAAAAAAAATGGTAGCAAACAACATTATGCAGATATACAAATAATCTATCCTGGAAGAGCAAATTAAAGTTATTTTACGAGTTAATGAGAAATCCGTTGTGTTATTTCAATCTAAATCAGCATTATTTTAAAGTTATGTTCAATTTTAGACATGCATTATAAGAATTATTGGGCAATCCGCAAGGTGATTTTAAGTGTCCACATCTCCTTATCTTTAAAACGGTGGATCTTGAAATGGAATTTCCTTGAGAAAGAAATAAAATTTAATTCTTTGGAGAATTTAAGTAAGTGCGCATTTTCTTGACTAGGATATACTATGACATCCGTATGAATTATTACAGATACGAAATACCCGATATTTAAATTGAAAAAAAAAAAAACGGTTAAGTTTATATTTCATGAAAAATGTTTTATGGTGTTCGGATGATTCGACAGTATTTATCCCATCCGTAAAAAAAAAAAAAAAAAAA
This sequence comes from Typopeltis vanoorti, assembly GCF_054136105.1. NCBI lineage: Eukaryota > Metazoa > Arthropoda > Arachnida > Uropygi > Thelyphonidae > Typopeltis > Typopeltis vanoorti. The sequence continues at coordinate 48,104,040 of NC_143569.1, forward strand.
AAAAAAAAAAAAAAAAAAAAAAAACTAGATACGTCTTGGATTATTTCTGATACTAAAAAATTCGTAATTCTGAGGTGGAAAAAATTTCCGATAAAAAAATGCTTTATAAAATTCAGAAGCAGTGGAATAATGAATTGGAAGACAAGAGTGGCGCCATCTGTTCTTAAAATTTTAAAACCATATAATTAATCTCCTTATAATTAATTTCCAAATTACATGTGACATCTTTCTCTCTCTCTTTATTATTTCCAAATCTTTCCTGTTGCTCATATATCATATATTATTCCATTTTCTAGTACTCATGCGCTCTTTCACTAGATCTCTTCAAAGTGACCCGTAACTCATTTTTCCCCCTTTATTTATTTACTTTACAATAAAAAATATTCATATTGAGATATACAAAAAATACATTTGTTGCATCCATCTTAACCCTCAGTTACGAATGGAAAGTAGCTAACAATTTTATTATTTTACTTTCAATCACTAATGGTAGTTTTCAGTGGAGCTTGTGCAAATCAAATTAGCATTCTATGTTGTCTATAAAATTTCAAAAGAAAGAAGCATTTTTAATGACAGATTCTCTTCGCTTCAAATATATATATATATATATATAAGATTTTATATGCATTAAGAGAAATAATCTTTATCTATATTTAATTTTTATAAATATCTTCGAAAAAAATTGAGAATTCTTAGTATTATTTAACTTAACAAAATGTTATATTCAGAATTTTCAATATTATGAATATCACGGATATTATTAACGCTAATAAAATTGCTTTTGGGCTTGTTTCTAGCATGATAGGAACGTGCCTCAAAACAAGCTTGACAATCAGAAAAGTAAGAAATTGATGTTTCGAGTAATGAGGTTACAATGAATGAATCTATTTAAGTTTAGTCTGAATCTGAACTATAAGGACGATAGAGACAGACATGTCTGTGACGTCACTCCGGCTAGTATTTTCCTAGGCATACTGATTTTTAAATTAGAACAGTCTCAAATAAGGAGATTATTACTGCCTGTCGAGAAGTGGATACGGAGCAAACATGTATCACTCGTATTTAATGATTGCAAAAGAACCCGGATGTCATTTTTAAGAATTAGGGGTTACGATCAAATGGTTCCATACCTCTAAACCTCATCGTCAAAAAACACAAAAAAAGGTAAAACAAACAACAGGTGATCATAAAATCAAAACAACAATAGCACCTGAGACTATAAAAACTCTTACCTGAGACCAAAAAACCCCATGCGAGTATAAAAGTGGCTTGAAGCTTTTTTTTATTTTATTTTATTTTTTTCCAGTGGAATGACCGAAGTTTGCGGGCCTCCGTCTAGTACCGTAATGAACAGCTCGGGCCCCGATTGTTACAAGTATATGAAAACCTGGGAAAACGAGATGCGAAAACAGCCGTGACTACAAGCTAGGTATCCCGCTGTGAGTGTGGTAGTCTCGGTTGGTTGAGTTCCCCGCCATTCTCCCAGCTACGGTGCAAAAGAGTGCCGGAGGTGAGGAGTGCGAACAGCGGGGGCTCGAAGTTAACGGACGCCGCAGTCGGGTGAGTCCATCGCAGTGGTCCGTGCGAGGCGTTTGTGTATGACAAGGGAAGCCGGCATAGCGGTGGAAGAAATTAATAGTTTTTGGCCACCTCAACCGGACAACTGACAAAAGTCGTGGGCGGAGAGATTTCTTCTTCATTTCCATCCCCCCCCCTCTCTTTCCTTTTTTTTTTCCCCAATCCAACAGTCGCGTAGAGAAGAGCGTGGATAAGCTACTATAACAGACACTTTTACGTTCTTGTGGAAGTTATCAAGATTTATTCAATAATTTTAGTATTTATAAATGCTTTGTTAATCGGGTTCAAGATTCCAATGTATGGGCCTCTCGATGCTAGAACATTATGCGAAGTATCAGGTATTGTGTTGTTTTAAAAGCATATCTTTTAGGGGGAAAAATCTATCAATATTTTAACGCGTTAGGGAAACTGTATACGGTGCAACAACGTTAGCAGGCTATTGCTAAACATGAGATACAAATACGTGATAAAAAAGAGTAGGTAAGAAAACTTAAGAAAAAAATAAATAAAAAACATTGATCTATTCTTTCTCTTTTACACACACGCGCGCGCGCGGGCACAATCTTATTCTCTATCTCTCTCTTTTGTTCATTCTCTCTTTTTTTTTTTTTTGTTCTTACTTCCGTTTATTTTTCTTTTTCTCTTAAATCTGTCTTTCTCTCTATTCCTTCCTATTTCTTATTCTCCATTCCTCTCTTTTACTTTCCTGTTTTCTTTGTTTTAAATCTCTCTCTCTCTCTCTCTGGTCTAATTTAATTTAATTATTATTTTATTTTATTATTTTTTTTTGCTTAACCTTTCTCTTCGTTCATTGCAGGCGTGAGCCTTTCTCTCTTTATGTGATTCTGTACGTGAAAATAAACCTGACCCTTTAATATAATTCTGTTTACTAAATCTCTCTCTGTCTCTGGATTCCAATTTACGAATAATAAAACTGCATAGAAACGTTCTTAACGCAAGTCATGTATCTAACTATTGGTGTTTTCTAGCTGGAACTATTATGGATTCGTTCTATTATGGATTTGAAACTCATATATTGGATGCCATTATAGTTTTTATTGTCTGAACAAGAAAAACGAAGTTCATGAGAGAAATATAAATAAACGAACATTATATATACAACTGCGTTTAATTTCATAGTACGTAAGCAATGTAGTTGAGATAATCGGACAACTCCTTTCTACTTCAAATGGTAGTTTTACAAGTCACCTTTAGGTCTACGCATTTTTCTATATAAATTTCACCCACAAATGGTTGTAAACGTATCTTACATTTAGTACCGTGCGGGCATTATGCGATAGATAATTCGGGGATTCTCTCCTAGCGACCAAACATAATACTTTTTGTCCAAACCACATCAGGTATCCGATAAACAGGATGATGATCACACACACAGCAACAACTTGATGTTTTTAAAGTGTCAGTTAGTTGGTACATGAATTATCACCCAGTGTAAGATTACTAACCATTCAGAAAACTATTTCAGGGGGCAACTTGGTAAAAGACAAAATGGGAATGTATTCCAAATAGAGTGGCAATTATTGAGTGTCATAAACATATGGAATTGAAAAACTCAAAATTTGCCAATACAGATCTGTAATTAGTTTTTAAAGCCAACAGTATTATATATAAAAAAATCACTTAATCGGTTGTTTAGAAATAAAGTGTGTGTGTGCGTGCGTGCATGCTCCATTCTAGCGTGCAGGAAGAGAATGCCGAAAGAACAAATTTTGCATCCAAATGCAAAATTTTAACTAATTGTCAAACAATTCGAACATACATTAAAACTTTGTTCTCCATTTGCTTCCTAATTAATTCCCTATAGAGATGATTATTTTGCATATAGTAACTAAACAAAAGTTAAGGCGATATTTATTTTTTCTGTGCCGTAGTAAGAAATATAGAGAAGACTGAATTTACCAATAAATACTGAACGGTTGCAGAAATTTAAATAATAATAATAATAATAATAAAATAAAGTCCGTAAAGCTACACTCATCTTACCTGTAATAGGATATCCATTACTCGAAAAACAATAATGTTAGTCTACACCACTAGATGTCGCTGCTTTACTTAGTGGTAATAGGGGGGTTAGAAAGATATGCGAAAGAGGCATAGTTGGCAGTAATCCTTACACTCACTTACACGTAGAATTTCATCCTCTGGGTGTCGCAAAAATTGTTGCGAAAGAGACATCGCATCGACAAGAGCGCGCGCACACAGCCAACACCGAAGAATCACAACCCCACGTCCCGGTTTGCACCAAGCCAAAGGGAGAAAACCGAAGCAATCCCATATCTTTATATCCGACGCAACCCTAATAATTACCGGAGTTGGCGATGGCATCTAAAGCCCTTTATGAAGGGGGAACGAAAAACGTTACCATTTTATGAAGGTACCTCCTTTCGCTCTCCTGAACGACACACACACACACACACACACACACACACACAATCCCACGCCTATTTACAATATGCCCCTTTTCACTATTGCACTTCGCCATTTTATGAACGAATAAAGGGCTCTATTTCGCCATTCTAGCGTCGATTGAGACGCGTAGGCCGCGTCTTCGACAAACGTTAAGATCGTGTTACTTACAAAAGCTTCTCTGAGAACTCAACCAATTTTGCTCTCTCTCTCTCTCTCTCTCTCTATTGAAAAAGAGTGCTGGTCGCGATACAATACAGACAAAGATATTCCTCCTTTCGATATCTTAGTACAAAATAGCCATTCGCATTCTTTGTTATAAAGGGCATTCAACTCATACAAAAATCCTCATGGCCACACACACACACACACACACACACACATCAACCGTTCTTTTCAATATTATACTCTCTTTCCTCCAGTGCTAATGTAGAACCCACAAATCCAGGATTGGCTCACTTCTCACGAACACTATAATAATAGAACCTTTTTTCCAAATTGGCTAACAAACTATAATGGAGGATACACACAACAGCCGTATAAAAGTGCTGTTGTGTGGCTCATGAAAGCTCAATACATAAAAGGCAGTAGTCGGTTAATAAAAAAAAAGTGGGTCGATAATGAGAAAGGCAAAAAAAAAAAAAAAAAAAGAAATTCAGACTTCACCTAATGGTTAGTGAAATGATTATAAATATTTCATATTTCGCATGATATTTAATATTAGATATGTTTGTTGATGGACTTTGCAAGGCAAAAATGTTTTTTTTTTTTTTGAAAAAGAACGCAACCTAGAGGTCCAAACGCTATTAGGGAGATGCTTAAATATTTTACAAAAAAATAATCAAGCGAAAGGCAGCCATAAAGAGAGGAAAGACAAAGAATTACCTTTTGGATTCTCTGCTTTGTTTTAGTGTCTTAGATGCAAACAAACTTCAGCTGTATCGTGAAAAATATCGGACTCCCGATAACATAAGGCTCCGTAAAATATGCAAGCGTTTATTATGGAGACATTTTTGCGATCCAAAGGGTGACGTCCTTCACATGCAGATTTATCTTTCCCACTACTAAAAAAAAATATCGACCCTTAAGGCGATCTTCATTTCTGGGGAATAAGCAAAAGTCGCATGGAGAAAATTTGATTTCTGGATATTCTTCACCAAACAGTAGAGAATTAAAATTGAATAATCGTAATTCTGTACTTGATCGTCAAATAATATTTCTCACCATAATCTCCTTCATATGAATACGTTTTTCCATTGCATTGGTTTTTCAAAGAAGCCATAGTAAATTTTAAGATGTGTCTTTAACTATGGAAGTAATCATAACCCTGATCTGTACGGAGGATGGTCCGTAACTTCCTTGACTTCAAGAAATCCAATCTCTATTATCATAGAGATTGGATTTCAAGTCGTGGAACATCTTCCGTATATCTCAGATCTGGCTCCATCGGAGTTGCGGCTATTTCCCAAAATCGAGACACATCCCAAGATGTCTATCCAATTTGAAACATGACGAAAAAGTGAGAACAGAAATTAGAAAAATCTTTGGAAACTTTCAATGGTAGTCAAATGATAGCAGAAGTAAGATCTGTATTGGATCATTGTGGTGCTAATTATATGACTTTAGGATAGCTCTTCTTGTCTCCACCTTCCGATTCATCAGTCACTGATGAGGTCATTTGGATTATCATTACAAATCTAAATATACAAAATTATCAGAAGCAATTCTCAGATGGCGAGTTGAGCAACAGGAAGTATTTAAAACCAACAGAGCAATGCTGTTTAGAATTCTTTGGATTAACCAGGTTCTGAAGAAAATCATTTAGAATTTTATCTACATCAGAAAAGTAAGCTATTTAAGTCATGACGGTATAGTATTTAATAACATATTGAATATGTTATAAATTCTAAGTGAAATACATGGAAATAAATTGTATACAAAATGAAACGTTATATAGTAGGCAGTTATATGCGAAATGAAACAATTATAGTTGAGTTATGAAACAGTTAAAACCCAATGTATTATAAAACTACTATATAGTTATTGCATTATAGCTCCCTGCTATAAGCATTACTTACATCGTAAACTTTTAAATTATATTATAGCTCATTGCTATAATACGTATTATAGCAGTGATTTCATAAACTATATTTATGCGAAGTGTATATCTCTTTACCACGTAAAATCGAAAACTACTTTTACTTTACTAGTATGGATCCGTTTTATCTCAGCTTGACAGTACTACATAACATAACACGCATACAATTATTATGTTAATGTGAATTTTTATCACATCATAACTTATTTTTGAAAAGGTGTGTGAAAGTTTAGTGTTTAAAAACATATTTATCCTTTCTTTATTCCATTTCAATTATTATTTTAAATGATATTTTAAAATTAACCTTTTAATATAAAAGCATTTTCTTTTTTACTTGGATCATAATTTTTAATAATCATTATTTAAAACCTGTTTAAAACTTTTTTTTTTGTAATGGTAAGTAACCATTCTAACTAAATTGGATTCATACATAAACAAGAGGAATTTGTTTTGCTTAGTCTTGTTACATTATATTATTATAATATAATGAAATTATAAATGAATCTATATAGTACATTAACCACTCAGCCAAGCAGGCTGGATGGCTAGCGATTCTTCAGAAAAAAGGAATCAGGACAGTACAGAAAATTTTAAGAACATAAGTTTTAAGAACAAACACACGACGATTTTTTAAACGAAGTCTAGGGTCCTAGAGATTAGAATAATCTCTCGAAGTAAAGCTAAATAAAATTCAAAGGCAGATAATACTAAATAAGAGTTGGAATACATTATTTTGTTTCCAAAAATTGAAAATATAATATTAAAAAAAATTACGAAACATTTCAAAAAATGACAGAAAAATTTAACAATGTCAGGGAAGACAAGGTAACTTAGGAAAGCATCAACTGACATTATTCTTCAAAAAGTAAGGACAATTTCTTTTCCTAAAAATATGAAACAAGAATTCTAAAATATCGTCAAGACGATAGTTTTATATGAAACATCTTATTGTAAGAAAGCTTCAGACTTAAAGATTCCTAATTGAGAAGACACTGCTTATCGCCTTCAATCTTGTACATAAATCTGCCCAACCATTTGGTGTGCGCACACATTTGGAGAGCTGCACAAAAAAAAAAAAAAAACTTCCTAGAATTCTTGATACTATCCAAAAGGTATAATTGAATTAAGTGACGACCCACCTCTCACAGACTTACTCCGATCATTCTCTCAAACGTTCTATTCCTGACATGCTTCTTTTATAATCAGTATTTTCAGGGACGATATTCGACCGAATTGGCCACTATTATTTCTGCACATTCTTCCAAAATCGTAATAACATGAGCAGTTGCTGGTCAAGATCCATTTACCGTCCAACACCAACCCAACTTTTGTTTCTCATCTTTCATTCCATCTACAGTACTCCTGTTCCATAGAAAACAAAGAACAGAATTAGATGGAAGGAAAGGACCATAATCTTCAGCTGTTGAAGAATACTTCGATAGATTCCTTCTTTCTCCTTGACGTCTTGCTCACACAAGGCACTTGATATGCTATGGATTTTGCAACCTACATAAGGGACGATGCATACATTACGCATGTTGTGTTTTCGGATTTATAGATGGACCTAATTAGTGTTGAATCATTATCACCACCATTATTACTGGTATTTTTAAGCCCTTAAGATCCATCACCATAAAGTATTCGTCATTTCCTAAACCATAATGTTTTAATAGGTAATTCTTATGCATTTATATAATATTTTTTTGTATGAAACTGCATGTTTCCTCTTGCTGCGCGTGATGTTTTGCAGAAAAAAAAGTTTCCGGAAAAGTCTTCACTCCCCGTACGAGACCGACTAACTCACATCACTCGGAAAGCTTTTTAAATGCAAAATTCATTTGCATCCCAAATAGGATTGATAAAAAAAAAAAAAGTCGTTCCATTCAAAGGACATTATCAATACGGACTGAGCTATGGAAGGGTTCTCTGTTAGAGTCGAACAATCCTTCATATGACAAATTCCTCTCTAATACGATTTCACATTGCTCACACAGAGATTTGAAGCTTAGTTGGAAGGTTGATACGCTAAGCAATCTGCCAACTAAGTCAGCAAAAATATATACCAAGCTATAAAAGTAGTACCGTAGAGATTCAATATAAATTATAAAATCAAATCTAATATTTAGTTATGACGATATTTATGTGAACCTCTGTAGCCTAATGGGTATTGACCTTCGGATGAAAAAAAACCTACGTTGAATCCCATCTAGGACACGAATGTTTATGAGGACTTTTCAAATAAGGTTGAGTTAGCGAGTCCCATAAGGGGTGAGAGGTTTATTGTTCCTCGAAACTCAAAATTTTCAATCTTTAGTTAGACAAACAGCCAAGGAGAACATAGATAGATATAGGTATAAGACCAACCACCTTATTCTATTAAAAGTACTGTATATATAATTCAATTCAATGACCGGTATGTATATATATATATATATCTTGATATATATATATGTATAACTTATATATGTTATATATAAATTGTTATATATAAATATGTTAATTTTAAATTATATAATATATATATATGTATATTATAAATATATATCGAATTAGAAACTTTTATTTTACGTATAGGCATGCGACAGGGATCTCGTTCCTGACAGATTGTCTTTGGGCTACATTTACGCCCCATAGGCAAGCAAATGGGTTATTTTTCCACTGATTAAACACCCGGACAATCTCACCTGAGAAATCAGTCAGCTCTGCTGTTTTCCAAATCGTGGCTCCAGACAGACGGGCACCCTTTATCGAATTCCCAAAGATCTTTGCTTTTCCCATTGCGATGTGACCGAATTCTGACCATCAATATTCTTAAACAGAACACGCGGTAACACTCGTGACCAAGTATTTTACATATACGCTGCATAAATAATGTCTACGTATATCTGCATAAAGGTTTCTAATTCAGTGGCCGGTGTGTCATGGATACTATACTAATAAATACAAAAGCCATCGAATTAACAATTCAGCGCACACTATTTGCAATAATCTACAGAAAGAGATACTCCCATTAACAATTTATTAGCCTCTGATATGCAAACAGCAAAATACTGTATTAATAAATTCTTTCAAAAATCTAACTTATAAAGGAATATGGAAAGTTCTTTTCAAAATTTTTATTGGGTACTATAATTTAAATCTACTAGATTTCAGCTTTCTTAAATTTCGAATTTAGATTTGATTTAATAGAAAACAACAACACTATATTATTTCCCAAAAATTATGAAAATGACGAAAGCTAATAAACTCTTGTATGAGTATTAAGTATACTAAATAAAAGTTATTTCGATGGAGCAAAATATATCATTTGCAATTATAAATTATATTATAAGTTTAGAGACATTGTTAGGTCGGACGGAATCGATTGGTTTTCAAGGTTTTATTTTTTTAGGAATAAATGATAATTACGCAACTCATATTTTGTATACTAAGTATACAATCAGTAATTCAACGAATATTAAGAGCGTATAGAGTTATTAGATACGAGAATATATCTGAAAATTATTAAAACGGATATATATATATAACGTTTTTGTAATTATTATTATTCGTGCAAATTTCACTTATTTTTGAATTTTACTAAGAACTGGTTTGATTACTAATCATAGATACTATACACCTTTTTTATTTATGTAGAAGGGAACTTGTACTCTCATTGCAGAGCTACAATAAACCCTTGGAGGGTAATAGATGGCAAAGCTGTAGCTAATGAAGTTCAAACTGAGGCTCGGCTATTGCTGTTACCCTCCTGCCATGATCAGAGCTTTAATAGCTCAATAACACTTTATCCCTACACTGTCCTCTACAGATAAGGGTTATTCCTTATAGTCCTTAATAAGGACTATAAGGAATAATTCGCATTCTACAGAGTTTGTGAAAAGGCATTTGTAGAACGACAGGATAATAATTCTTCTATTAAAATTCTGATTGCAAATTGTCAGTAATTACAAGTTGAAATTAAATCTCATTCTACAAATAATCCTTCTTAAGAATACATTTTGGATTGATCCTTATAGTTCTGATAATAATCGGCTGAATCTTTATACAAATTAAACTAACATCCGACATCTCTTCAAAATAACCATCAAAGTTTAAGATTCCTAATACAAATTTTAAGAGATTTTAGAACGTTGGGTCAGTGAAGTTTATTTTAGCTGCTACATAGGTACTGTTTATTTTTCGATGCAAAAGTTTGAGGTTTGCATTCTCCTATCATCTTAGAATCAAATATTTTTCAAGAAAATATGAATATATCGATTTTATATATTCTTTGAGGAGCAGAGCATGAATTGTAATATAAAGGCGGGTGAATTATTTGACTAATAAACTAAACTTCATCATTTAATTCTCTTATTTGAGATTTTCATGATTATGAATGGAAGAGCAAACCATATCTAGATAAAAATATGAATTAAATATATTCAGCCTTATTTTAACATTAAAGAATAGGAAGATCACAGGAAAATATTGAGTAATGTCTCAATTCAGCGACAGAACATGAATTACTATAGAGTAACTCATCTATAGTAATTGTTATCTCTGTAATTATTAAGTTTTGTCCTGTAAAAACTTAAGAAATAATCAAATTCGCATCTATACACACACATTTACAAGAGACAGAAAAAATCGAAGATTAAAGATCCACTAAGCAATGAAAAAAAAAATAAAATAAAAATCCACACAGTAAAATATACTACATATGGAAACGTATTAGAACCGTTGGGAGAAGTGGAAGGGGAGGTAGAGGAAAAAAAGTAACCCCTATTTAAGTTAAAGGAAAATTTGAAGTCATTTTTCAAAGCCATTTCACACATTAAATAAAAATCGGGTCTGATTAGGTCTACTTGAAGTAAAGAACATGATCATAATAAATATTATTTTAGACAAACAATATATATATATTGTAATAATCAAGGTCTGAGATTTCTATTTTGCAGTTTAGTCCAGACGTCATGATCCCTTTTTAGACAGATATTAAATACTTAACAAGGAATAGTTTACAACGAGATAATTACTAATTATTTTTGTATTTTTTCCTCTTCAAAACACATCACAAAAAGTGTCATTGAAATCTGCACTTGATAATAATCGAAAATCAAGTGACCGATCCTTCTTTCATTGTTCGTATCGACTGGTACAGCATTTAAAAATCTGCCAACCTGCAGCGTTATCATTGTTTTTAATTATTTAACAGCCGATCTCATCAATTCAAGACATCATGGCGCCTGATTCCATAGCAAACAAATCAATTCCAATAATCTTTTAAGATCAACACACAAATCTACGCCTACTTACCATTTATCTTTCTCTTTTTACCCTTTCTCTTTCTATCACTCACTCGCGCTGCCTCTCGCTACCCCTCTCCCTTTCTCTCTCTCTCTCTCTCTCTTTCTTTCTCTCTGCCTGCTGTCAAATTCCCCATCGGTGGAACTCGATTACATACGAACTTCTACCACACGCCTATATTAAACAATTAGCCATGTGATTAACACACTGGGAAAACGAGGCCTAGCACCTAAAAGGCGATTATGAGCAAGGCTATCTGCGACTGCGCAACAATCAATGCAGAATAAAAAAAATAAATAAATAAAAAAACTTTATCCTATCAGATCCCTTCCCGTTATCAGATAGTGGACTAAAAGCCTCTATAGACCGCCAAAAAATAATAATAAAAAAACATGGATCCAAAACTAAACGCGAACGAAAAAACATAAGGTTTGAGTACTAACCAAGTATCTTAGCAAAACAGGAAGGCGGGCAAAGCAAGTAAGGGGGGGGGATAGAAAACTACACAGGAGTGAGGTTATGAAGCTACATCGGTTTTCGAGGACACAGAAGGGGTAGAAAGGAAAAAGGGGGTTTAACATGAAAAGAGATAAGGTTCGTACGGACGAAACAGCTACGGAGAGGGAAACTCGCTCGTAATCAGTCTCTGGGGTTGACAGGCGGTACAATGAAAAGGCCCGCCTTTGGCTCCACCTTCCTCACCATTGGACGCCCTTAGCGGTCGATGTGCGGCGGCAGCGGAGAGATATTGGGGAAGAGGGAGAAGAGAGCTAGCCATCGTTTGTCGCTCCACGATTCTGTATGACGGGCGATAAAACATGGTCTGACGCCCTGCTCAGAACACTGCAAACAGGCGCAATGGCTCAAATTATTGCGGAGACAGTGGGGATGATCAAAGAGAAAAAGAAATACACTCTTCCAAGACGTTTGTAGACAATTATTTAAAATTATCACATGCATTTGTGTTCATTTCGTTGACCATTAAATTTCAGGGAGCGTTATGCCATATGCCACTCAACGTATATTCGCCACCTCAATGGGCACAGCACGTGCGTAACGTACACATTACATATATACATGGATCCTTGGACGGACGGTGTTAAAGGGGTATTTGGTACGATTACGAAAGCGAAATGATGATGTCATATAGCAGAAAAACTCTAAAAATAATCTGTCTTTCGTTTTTTGGTGATACAAAAATGATATCGAAATATTACGCCTTCCTTATGATTATATTCATTTATGTAAGATTCCCCGAGGCCCATTCTCTCTACATTACATCACATCACCAGTCTCTTTTATTTTTCATATAATCGTTCTTCCTATAACACCCCTACTACCTTTCAATTTCTACTGTGTATTAGGTAAGTATTCCCTTCGTTAAAGAAATTCAACATCCTGCTAATTCAATATATATAGATCTGAATTATAAAACGAATATCAAATAGCAGAAAAACTCTAAAAATAATCTGTCATTCGTCTTTTGAATTGATGCCGAAATATTACGGCTTCCTTATAATAATATAATATAATATAAAACTATTTCCCGGAATGTAATTTTATATATGTAAAAGTGTTTAATAAATAAAAAGGTGTATTATATAAACTTCAAAAATAATTAATAATTATTTATCTTATTCTGATTTTTAGATTTCAATTTTTTTCTTTCTCCAGTAACATCTCAAATACGGCATAATTTTATTTATAATTATAATTTTTAAAGGATATTTTGTTTGTTAAGTTCCCAAAATTAGTTTTTCATTCCCTGCATTACTTCAACAGTAGTTCGGAATCCATATTCAGTAGACATCATTGCACGTGCCGATTTGCTATAGTTTCAAACTGCAATGTACTTTAAATTTTTTTTTTTCTATACTTTTCCTCACATACGCCTATTTTCCTTCTAGTACTTTACATTACCGATTTGTCCTCCGCCATAATACCGTATCATTAGCTTCTCACCTTCAGGCGTGGATAGCTTCCCATTGGCTTTTTATTTTTCTCTACCATTACGACTTCCAGGCACACAACGCACTGCAATCTTCACGCCGCTGAATATCTTCTTTCTCTGGTGCTTTAGTCACGACTTCCTTCACAGTTTTCCACCTTCCTTCTCACTACTGAATCTTACATTCATTCATTCATCCATCCCTTCCCACAATTTTCACTAATTTTTTCTTCTTCTGTCATTTTATCTCTGTAACCTCACGACATTTCATGAATCTATATGATTTTCTTGAAGTCATGGTAGCAGTGTACCACTCTGAAACACGGGGTTAGCTTGGCAGAAGATATTTTGTAACGCCTATTACTCAACAGGGTGACGTAATCAGACGTGACTCGATGTTAGAGGCAATGGATGCATCTTTGACTCTAACCTTTCAATTAAAAGTTAGAGGTCAATATTTTTATCTGTTCATCTCTTGCCTTATAACAGAGAAAAAAAAATTCTAATAATATAATAATGAAAAATAATAACTCTACCACACCCACATAAGAAAGGCATCATATGTTATATATATATATATATATATATATATATATATATTATTATTATTATTATTATTACAACAATAAAATTATAACATGTAATGTATAAGGAATGGTTTTTATTATTGTATTATATATATATATAATATAACTTTATGGTTGTCGTGATAATATTATAATAAACTAATGTAAAATGTAAAAGTATTTTATACTCGAAGTATTTAATGAATGAAATATTAAGAAATGTTTATTTAATTCTTGTAAAATGTAAAGGGGCGAAGCAAGAATGCTTTTCATCTTCCCCCGTTATCTGTAGAGGACAGTGTAGGGATAAGGTGTTATTGAGCTTTTAAAGCTCTGATCATGGCAGGAGGGTAACAGCAAAACCCGAGCCTCAGTTAGAACTTCATTGGCTACAGCATTGCTATCCATTACCCTTCAAAAATAATCATCACCGCATCTCACGGTCGATTTTCTCCCAACCCAATCCATACCTTATAAGGACTGGCTTAAAGGGGCGAAGCAAGAATGCTTTTCATATTCCCCGTTATCTGTAGAGGACAGTGTAGGGATAAGGTGGTATTGAGCAATTAAAGCTCTGATCATGGCAGGAGGATAACAAGCAATAGCCGAGCCTCAGTTAAAACTTCACTGGCTACAGCATTGCCATCCATTATCCTCCAAGGGTATTGGATTGAATGAATCAATCACCGCATCTCATCTCAAGGCTCAACCCAATCCATACACCACATAAGGAATATTTTATATTTAAGTTATTTGAGAATTAAAATGGTAAAGAAATCAATATTTTCTTGTGAAACAGCTAAAAATGGTTAAAATTAACCTGAACATTAGAAATAACTATTTAACTTACTATTATATTTAAAAGCTATAGAAACATTTATAGCTTTTAAATACTTAATGAAATTTTAGCATATTGAAACACATTCGTATTAAAACAGAATAATCTTCTTCTTCTTTTTTTTTACAAGCCTCGTAAACGGAAGCCATTCCACTGCTTTATGTGTTGCCATTCTAATACATCTATCGTGTTTCACAAGGTATTATATTTCTCATTCTCCACACACATTTCCGAATGTCGTCATTTTTCATCTAACCCTTACTTCAAACGCACTGATAGGGAGGAAACTGTAATGGTTTAAGTTTTTAATAACTATGGAGTTCGGCGAGAATCAAAATTAAGGTGGACAAGGTGAGAATAAATGGCCCAGATCGCTACTAGAGAACGCTTTAATCCCTGCTAAGTGAGAACGCGTGGGTGATTAAAAGCACTGGCAAAGCTAATGATTTTCACATTAATGAACATTCCCAGAATGCACCTGGCTATATTACATTACCATCAATAGCGAAATCAATACACCATTATTGTTTCTTTATCCTCGTCACTGTTGAATGTGCGAGGGAAGAAAAACCAAATACATCCAAAGCAAATTGGTTTTGCTAATGTCCGTATGTCGACGAAACAAACGGGTTAGGATAGGGTCAGGAAAAAAAAAAGTGGCTTAATTATTTGTTAAACAGTTTCTTCGCTGCAGCTCCGGTAAAAATAAAAAAATGGGATAAGATAAATCTGGCCGTGTATTTTAAGATGAAAAAAAAATGCAGTTTCTCAAATTCTCTAGTGATGTAATAGCAATAGATGCCAAATAATTGACATCTCTACAGAAACGTTTCTTGCTCTTTTTTTTTTTTTTTATACGAAATTTTAAAAAAAATCAGGCCCAATTTTCTTGGTATAGTATTGAGGCAACTTTTTTTCAGGTCCTGGCGGTGTGAGAAATCGAATTAATAAATAAAACTTGTTAGAATTTTGGAGATCTTTAGCGTGTGGATGTACGTTTAGAGAGGGGAGAATGTCTGAAAGGTGAGTTGAATAATCGTCAAGCAGCGTTAACTTATTACTTAGACATCAAGACACAAGCGATATTTGCAAGTTGTTTATAAACCTGCTGGCATACTACGAGTTTAGTAGCAATTTATTCTTTCCAATATCTTTTATTTTGCAGTCATTCGTCAGCTAGATCATCAAAACATCCTCCAACACAACACTAGTTTCGCATAAATCGTTTCACATAAACTATTAAAAGTATTTTAATATTAAGCAAAGATATATTTAATCTATTTATAAAATTAAATGGTGTATTAATTCTTCCTATAATTTTAAATATATATTAAAATAAAATCAATTAGCAAATAAAAATAATAATTATCTGACAATAATATTTAAGAATTATAGGATTTATTTAGGGTAATTAATATATCACAAATTCTAACTCGAAATTATGTTTAAGACTGGATCTAACAAAGATCAATTTGTCTTCATCCAGAAGGCGAAGTATGGGGGGGGGGAATAAAAACGAATAAATGATACGCATTTGTTTAATTTAAGTATAATTAAAATTTCAAATTTACGTGAATATATAAATAATAAAGATACAATTTTGCATAATCATCGGTTATTATTTATAATATCCATTTTATGCATTATAATACCAGCAAGAAGAACTTTTTTTTTTTTTTTTTTTTTTTTTTTTTTTAAGTAAAGGTGAGGTAGCCAGTCTCATTCGAAGGTGGAGGAGTTTTCCTCCCGAAAACTCGAGCTTTTCATCCCGCATACAGGCAAACTGGCCAGAAGAACACACGCAATTTGCAGACAGGATTAACCTCCCTGTTATAAGCAGTAAACAGATTTCCAAGATGCCAAGTTACTTGGCTGTGATGGACCACCATCGGGTCTAACTCGAAAAAGGAATATGGGATACTAAGCTTTCCTTCTAATGCTAGTTCTTGACGGAATCACTGCATTCGCAACTTAAAAACAAAATGGTTACTACTCCTCAAGAAAAGATACAGCGTTGCTTTTGGCACGTTGTTGAAAAATCTGTGACCAGCGTTGAAATATTATGGTGAATGAGATTTGGAAAGCGTACCAACAAAAGAACTCCGTGGTATAAAAATGAATCAAGAAGTCTGCCTTTGCAAAAAGAGTGGATTAAGAGTCAAGAAATGGTGGCGTGAAGTTAGACAAGAGAGGGAAGATGTACTCCCTCCTAGGAAGCTAATTCGTCCGTCAAAAAAAGCTTCAAATATTGCTGAAAATGCTAAATAAGTTTTGAGGGAAAGTTTACAAATGAAATTTGCAGATGCAGTTGCTTTCAGTGACAATGATGAAGCTGGTTCACTTTATGAATGGAATTTATAGCAACGATAAATTCGTATTTGAGTCCTGGAAAAGGCGAAGGGATTTGTGTCTATCGGGAGAGAGATTCCTCGAAAGTGAATGTCTTTTTCTTTGAGGAAATCACGATTAATATGATCATCTACCTAGATATGTTGGAGAACCGCTTGTAGTCATAACTGCAGACATACCATCCATAGGAGGCAAGTTGAGATTTCAGTTAGATGGATCCACTACCATCTAAAAATTCCGGCAGTTCTTGATGACTATCTCAGCGTTGAATCGAACAAGTAGGACAAGTCACTTGCCCTTCGAGTTCTTATCAGCCAGAGTTTTGGAGGGACGAGAAATCAAGTTCATTGACTTGCAGTAATCCTTTGTGACACATACAAGAAAGGATTGGCGTTTGCATCTCTGAAGAGTTTACTACTCAGAACATTCTAATTGGAGTAGTTTATACAAAATGCAACAGGTAAAATACGCTTCATCCGCATTACGAGTACATGCATTTATTAAATGTGTTTAAATTTAATAAACCTATGTTTTAATAAAGAAATGTATATTAAGTTATTTTATTAAGTTATTTAATACTAAATACCGAAAGTAAAATTCTATGCCATTTATCTCTCTCTTTCTCTGAGATTGACAAAACTCATAATCTATTATATTAAATACAGGCATTGTCTTTGTCAAACATTCTTGTTATTTCTCTCCTATAGAAAACCTTCCTTCATTATTTGCAGTTTTGTTTAAGTTGAAGAGCAGCAAATGTCCCTTTTTTCATTTAATCTTCAACATATCCACGCTCAAACTTTCATGTGGATGTTAAGATATAAAATGAGTTGAAAACCAATCACATGTTGACTACGACAATCTCTCATGGATAAATAACTAAAGGAATTTATGAATACATTTATTCTAAGAATGGGATATGATCAATAATGATTTCTTTATGATAGTTCAAGACATACGAAGAATGGAAAGGAAAATGAGACCCATCAACTGTTATATATATATATATATATATAAAGATCTTATACAGATTCTTCGCGTCCTAAACGAAATTCGAACCTCATCAGAAAGGCAAATTTCAAGACCTCGTCGCGATGGCTAAGAAAACACTTCTTGCTTGACAGAAGATGCATTTAAAACGATAATGAATTTGGCGAAGATTTCAGGCTTAAATGAATAATCCGGAAAGGAGCCACTGTTTCTTCTTTGACCAATATATGAAAAGTCTAGGGACTCATTGGTTATGTATCAGCGAAATCTAAATTTACACACACACACACACAAATAATGAGATCGTGTACAAAACGTATTCATTTATAATGCTATTACTAGCTAATTTTTAAATTTATACATTTATCAAGAACATCTCTCTTATTAAATCGAAATATTCTCTGATCGACTTTGATTTGTTTCTTACAACAGTAGTTGACTATTAAAACTGTTGGAATCAAATTAGTGTAGCATCTGCATGTTTATATTTATTATTTTAGAATATATATTTCATACCCACTATTCTATTGAGAGAAGTATCTTATAGGATATTTATAAGTTGTCGGTAAAATTTGATCCGTATTAGGTAATAATGTATAGATTTTATATGAAATCTAGATGATAAAACTGAATAGTATTATCTATGGACGTATAAATCGAAGGGATAAAATAAAACTGCAACACTAATAGCTATATAAGCTTATACAGATGTACTAAATTCCACAAATGATTGAATTCTATGATAGATGCACAAATTATATCTATGAGTATATAAGCAGTAAATGATCCTTTTCCTTATAAGGACTGGCTTAAAGGGGCGAAGCAAGAATGCTTTTCGTCTTCCCCGTTATCTGTAGAGGACAGTGTAGGGATAAGGTGTTATTGAGCTATTAAAGCTCTGATCATGGCAGGAGGATAACAGCAATAGCCGAGCCTCAGTTAGAAATTCATTGGCTACAGCATTGCCATCCATTACCCTCCAAGGGTATTGGATTGAATGAGTCAATCACCGCATCTCACGGTCCATTGATTCATCGCACACCTTCGCAGTAAACGATAAAAAAAAAATCGACAGTGATAAAATATTAAATAAGGTGTATTTACTCTGCACTGAAATGTTTTTATGCATTTGAACATTTTTGAAAATTTATTAATACTTTTTAAAAAATTTAAAGGTTGCTATAGGATTTATTTTCCATAATAGAATTTTGACAAAGTTTAAGGCACATAAAACACAATTTGATCAACAAATTAAATAACAGATTTATTTTTAAATTTTTATTATTGTATATAACTGACCAATCTACACTCTGAACTATCCAAGTTCAGCCTATATTTCTGTATTGGCCCTTACAGTAATCAATATATATATCCGTGTGAAGGTCGTCGTATAAATAGCACATATTTATCGCTGACACATTACTAAACAAACATTCATCTTTGCGCACGTACATGCACGCACGCACACGCACACATATACATACACAAGCATACGTATAGATACTAACAGATGTTTGTGCGTCTGTTGCACCCTCCCCCTTTTTTCTTAGCTTTCACCCCCCCCCCCCCAATCCCAACTCCTTTCCTGGTCGTGGGAAGCGCGACCCAGGTGTGCTCTCCGAAGCAACCAGGTGAACATTTCTTTTGCTCTCTTGAGCGTGGGAAGATATAGGGTCCCGAACACCCCTCCCCTCCAATCTCTTTTGGGGAAGACACGAAATCGGCAGGGGGAAAGAACAGGGGATAAAAAAAAGAGAGGAGGAGGGGAATGGACGCATCGAGGGAGGGGTTAAGAAGAAAGCGAACGGTCGAACGAAGTAAAGAAAGATTACTCTTACTTCGTTGCTCCCAAGAGGTCCTGTGCCGACTTTTCTTGCGATCTTGGTTCTTAGAGTGACGGCGCACTACACGGTTTGTACTCTGGAGTGACAGCAAGGAAGCCTTAGGGTACAAGGAAGAAGTAATTGCTTCAACCAGCCACGATAGTAGTTGGAGTAAACACATTATAGAAGACTGCCCAGTAGCAGAAGGAAAAACATCACACAGGAATGTTTTTGTGTTTTGCACTTGTCAGTTTTGATTTCTCTCTCTCACTCTGCAGTGGTCAAAAGTACGAAAAAAAAAATCTTAATCCAACCCTTAAGTACTTGCTAAGCAATCCAATTATCATTTCCTCCATTAATGTAATGAAAATTGTACTTCTGATATTCCCTTCTACTTCAACCCGGAAGAGAATGGGTTGTATTCGTTTTATCCCCCACTCTCTTTGTGAACATCATTTCAAAGATCAAAGACTGTTGTTTTTTTATCTGAACTTGCAACATTTAAATATCACGCAATCATTAGATATCCATTTTGTGAATTTTTATCATACTTTGAAGGTGATATTAGATTCGAATGACCATTCATGGTTAAAGATAAAGTGACGAAACATGGGAAGTTACCGCATGTTTACAGAGGGCACCTTTCTATTGACTCTCATCACTGTTAAAAGTTTCGTACGGTAGGGGGAGAGTGAGCATGCTCAATGCTCAACATGCACGGTCTTATTCAACAATAGACTTTTCATGTTTCTGAAAACTTTTATCTTTCTATCTGTTACAGAGTGTCCACACATTTTGTTGTCTCAAAAAAAAAAAGGATATAGCATCTGAGCGTTATATAATAAGACTGGTGCCTTCCGCAAGTGTGATGAAGTACACTGCTTGGAAAGAAGTTAACGGACACCATAGTGTGAGGAACAAACAATCACGGTGGCCATCTTAATAAGATGTTGGACCTCCTTTTGTTGCGATGATCTCAGCAATCCTACGGGGCATATTTTCAACACGTGTACGATTGACTTCACCAGACGCTCCAGTTCATCTCACAGATGTTTAGTAGGATTGAGATCAGGGCTCTGTGGTGGCTAGTCAAATGTGGTGACATTCATGTACACAAATCACGCAGTTACGTCAGCAACCTTAACGGTGTATTGTCTTGGTGAAAGAGACAATGGTCACTTCCGTAGAAACGCCACAAAGTAGGAAGCATTGCATTGTCCAGAATGTGCAGATATCTGTCGGAGTTCAGCATTCGTGACACCACAAACATAGGTCGGAGGCCAAAGTAGGAAAAACAGAACCACCATCACACCGCCACTTTCAAATTTCATAGTAAGGGTTATGCACTCTGGTAAGAAAAGTTCACCGGGCATCCGCCACACCCGTCCATCTGCTCGTTAGAGGGTGTAACGTGATTCGTCGCTCTATTATACAGCTTTCCAAGCTTTCAGCGTCCACTTCGAAGGTGGACGTTGAAAGCCATTTCACCAGGACACATTTGCACTGATTCGGGAGCATCATATTCCACCAATTTATACCTACTACAAATACGTGATTCGTTACATGGCGCGGAGCACCTTGCTCGTGGGAGTATCCGTAGACTTCTTTCCAAACAGTGTAGTTGCCTCGTAGTTTCAACGTTGGAATAATCATTCCTTTGCACGCCTAACAGGGATCACAACACAGCAATTTCGACGCTTTAAATACATGGCAATGCAATAGCATCATCGAAATGAATCTTTATTACTATTTTTATTTATTATTTTTAGCGTATCATACTCATTGTAAATGATGCCTAAATCTTATAATAGCTTTGTTTAAATTTGAATAACAATTTAAATAACATTTACTCAACAAAAACAGTAGTTTAATTATAATTAGAACATACACCATTTTGATTTTCATATACAAGAATTAGTAGTAGTAGTAGTAGTAGTTTCGAGAACAGTTGCGATGGTAGAATTGACCCTGAGATGCGGTGATTAATTACTCTTGGAGGGTAATGGATGACAATGCTGTAGCCAATGAAGTTCTAACTGAGACTCGGCTATTGCTGTTACCCTCCTGTCATGATCAGAGCTTTAATAGCTCAATAACACCTTATCCCTACACTGTTCTCTACAGATAACTGGGAAGATGAAAAGCATTCTTGCTTTTCCCCTTTAAGCCAGTCCTTATAAGGACTCATATAAGGAGTCGTGATGAAATATGTTCTGGTGAATGGAATATTCGTAGAAGTGATACAATGTGGAAAATGATCATCTGTAACCACACTGCCCTCTTTTGAACAGCATGAAGTATTTTAAAGGGTTTTTGGTGCACCGTCTTAAATTTGAGAACAGAATTCTTAGGTCGGGCTGATTTGTGATTTACAGAATTAGTAGCTGGACAGATGAAAACTAACGTCTTGAGAGAAGAATGATATCGTTTTTTTTAATTTTTTTTTTAAAGCCGAATATGCTATTGAAGTAATGTGGTTATATCTGGGAAGGTTAGATGTAGGTGTCAGTCTGAGAAGCGAGAGTTGCTCCTACAGGTAAGGATGTCTATGGGCTTACTTGTATGCTATGAGTCGAATGTCAGCTGAGTATAATATAGTGCGGATTGTTCAAGATTCTTCTGATGACATTTGGCAAGAGACCACAGGGAGCACGAACAGGCAATGTTCCAAATAATCTTTAGACGATATCACATTACTGCTATGTAGGCGAAAGAGGGAAGCAGGAACACAGATGGACAGAAATTACACGCAAAATCTTCTGCAAGGAAGGCACGACTTGCAATTGGCACAGGAGGCAAGTTTTCTACATTTAGCCCATTCAAAGTTAGACTTAGCACTGTTTTGAAAGTGTTGCTGGCTTCTCTGTAGGCCGTATATCAACCTGGAGGTCTTATCTCAGGCGACTCACGATATTTTTATTTATTATTTTTTGATTTGCACCAGCTGAAAATCTTCCACCTGGTGCCGACTTGGACTGGAACACCTGGAAAAGCCTCAACACACTACCAACGATAGGATTGCAAACAAATTCTCATGAAAGGGCTTCCTCACTGGACCTGATAACTGAGAGTGTGGCACAACCTAGTCCATGGAACATCTTCTTTCTTGCTCCCCTTCTTCAATTACCTTGCATCAAAGAGGACCTTGCATCTTGCACAGAAATAGCAGTTGATTGCGCAAGATACTGAAAGAACATTTGACTATATTTATTGTATATAACTTGTATATTGTTTTCCATTCCCTTTATACCTATTATTCCTTTTATAATTTACCTATTTTTATTGAATTTAAGCTGTTCTCATTGGTAATGTATTTTAATGAGATGTAAATGATGTTGTACCAATCATTTATTATTACTGCAATATTATTATTATTACTGGAGATCAAATAAACAATTAAATATTTTTCAATATGCCTTATAAGGACTGGCTTAAAGAGGGCGAAGCAAGAATGCTTTTCATCTTCCCCGTTATCTGTAGAGGACAGTGTAGGGATAAGGTGTTATTGAGCTATTAAAGCTCTGATCATGGCAGGAGAGTAACAGCAATAGCCGAGCCTCAGTTAAAACTTCATTAGCTACAACATTGCTATCCATTACCCTCCAAGGGTATTGGAATGAGTAAATCATTCTTTTCAATTTCAATATGCAAGTAATTTATTAATATTTTATAATAATAATATACAGTTAATAAAATGGTGTATAATAGTATTTTACATTATATTTTTAATTTGAATACAAACATTCCAAGCGTAAATCAATTAGCATTATAAATAAATTTATAAACTCGTTTATTATATACACTATTCCAGATTGATAATTTTCCCCACCTATTAATTATTAATGTCTGAATAAGATCCAATTCAACACTTATTAATTCTTCGGTATAGCAATTATACGATAGGTGGCGCCCGAAACTTTCATTTTAGTTCTACAAACTAAAGCCTTAAGTTTAAGAGAAGAAAACTTTTCCTATGAGCTTTACAGAGCGTGTAAAAATCCGGTGTATGCCCGTTTTGCAAAAGAGCGCAAATCACCCTTCAATATACGAAGATCAGTGGACAAAATCAGGAGGAAAATTTAGCAGAGACCTATAACTTGATAGCAACTAAAATAGACAGAAAGGAAAAGAGAGAGAGAGAGAGAGAAGACTTTAGTGAATTTCCAATGTAAATTTTATGCAGACTTTAACGAACAATGAAAGAAGCGAGCCAAGTCTGCCAGTGTAATATGGATTCCCCAGGTGTGTCGACGCTGTATTTAATTAGCGAGGTAAAATTTCAATTCGACCCTCCCCATCCCTCCTTCTCTCTCTCTCTCTCACCTCTCGTCTCCTATAGCTGCCGGAAAAGTCGAAGATGACATTATGTTTTGGCCACACCGCTTAATAACAAGGAGCTACATACACATGAAGCACCAACCATTAAAATGCATTAACCGGCTTCTATTCTACATTTCAATGCCAGCCGCATATTTCCACCAACAAACTTTTCTTCGTGTATGGCAGGCAAACTTAGTTCTAATGCAGAGAGGTAGGTGTTTAATCAGGTCCAAAACTGGGGACCCTTTTCGCTTTCTCTCTATTCTCTGCTGATCTTTCGCATGAATAACAATTAGTAATTTTCAGGCGATGCGACTCGCTTTACTTAGTCGAGTTGGGTTTCCTGCTTGGCAAAGTTCCTTTTCAAAAGGATAGCAACGGCTGTTACCAGGCAACATATGGGGGGGGGAGGGAGAGGGCGCACTTCTACCGCCACGTAAATCTTACAAACCGTACAAAGTCTACGCAACCTGATACTCTTGGCTCTCTTTTCCCCCTGCCCATCTTTACACACAAGTTGCGCGCTACATAAGCTACTAGCTGTGGAATTTCCTATCAGCTTTCTATTGTTCCCATGTTATTTCGTACTTAACGCGCCAAGCAAACAACAATAGAGCACTGGCCACAGCTGCTGGCTACTCGGGGCTCGTGCGTCATGAGGCCCGCGTGTGGAGGCACACATATATATATATATATACACACACACACGTACAAAGTTATCAGGCAGGCACGTGGCGAAGAAATCTTGTTCCTTCCTTGAGCTGCTATTTCATTGGTCAGAATGCTCGATAATCGTATTATGTTGCATCCAATGAGGATTTTGAAAAATAATAAAATCAAGATTTTACGTCTGTTTATGATGCTAATAGCTGTTTTCTAATTTTAAATATCAGACGTCTATCACGTATTTAAAAGATCTTTAAGAATACTACATATACCGAGTGTTTTTTTAAACAAACATCTTAATCCGAAAGAGATAAGAAGAAAAAAAAAAAGAAAGAAAGAAAGAAAGAACGAAGAGAAGAAAGAGAACTTGTTAGTATGAGAATCGGGTTTGGCTTATTTGCCATCGTCGAGGTCAAACATTCCATTTTACGCTATTCTTCAATAGAAAAAAAAAAAGCAATGTTTACTGCAACAACAACAAAATAGGCTGTGGTTTCTTAGTGACATTTAAAAATATAAACGTAATTGTCGAAATATGAATAACATGAGCTTTTTTTTTTATATATTTTTTTTATGGAGTTGACAGGCTACCTACTTCTGAGTTTGTTCTAAAAAATTGCGTTAATACTTATTATTAATATTTTTAACTTAAATTTCACTTACAAATTAATGTAAAAAAAAGAAAAGATGAACTTAGTATTTAAAATAAGATATGATATCAATAAGTCCGTAAAAAATCAAAGACTAACGGGATGGAGATTTTTTTTTTTTTTGCAAAATTGTGAATTCGGAGAAAGAAGCAATATTTGCATATAACACCATTTAACCAATGTATGAAAGAATAGTAGTTGTATTAGAAACTACTTAAGGAATCGGATTTTACGTAGGGGAAGGGATGGTGCTAATATAATTGCCATTTCGAACTCTTACATGTCTAAGATAGATTATTTCTTGTGCAGGGGAAATAGTCGAGTGGTATTCATTCAGTGGCATGACGGTAGTGTAATTATTTCCTATTGCTTTCTGTTCTTAAATATCTCCAGAACAGCTCGGACGAACAGTGATTGTCATCATCGACATCAATCTAACATCTTTGACTGAAAAGCCTTGATAAAAATTCATCGTCTCAGACAAGATTCGAACCAGGGTTTTTTTTCCAATCAAAGGGCTCCGGTCCATATAACCTTTTTTTTTCTTAAAAAAAAAAAAAAACATTCTTAAATAGAATATTTTCTTTTTATTAGCATACAATGAAATATGCTCAGTAGATTGGAGATATTAAACATTCTCGCCGCACGACCCCCCCCTAAAAAAATCCACGTATTTTAAACGGAAAATGTTTTATTCTATACAGTACCTATTTGAAGAATGATCTGCATAACCTGTCACAGCTAAACTTCTAGTATGAAATACCTGAAGCATAAAGTATGCTACATGGTAGTCTGCATTATAGATGTAAACAGGTTATCCTTTTAGGAGGTATTCGTGTGGAGAGGAAGACAGCATCTGCATAAAAGAACGACAGGTCATTAAACTAATGGTCTTTCGATTAGTTTAATTGACAAATTCACTCCGATTATTATAAAGGACATCTGTAATCCTGCGCCCATTCATCGAAGGTTACTCAAGGTCAAATGTAATTTTATCCAATTCAGCAAAGGTCACCGAAAGCCAGGTATAATTTTATACGTTCATCAAAGGTCACTGAAGGTCAACTATCATTTTAAATAGGTTCAACAAAGGTCAAATTATTGAAGGTCACCTAAATTTTTGCTTCAGTTAGCAAATCGCTTAAAGATTGACTTGAATTATAAGAATGGAATTTTTATATTCAAAAGATAAGGCAGACACTTTCCATTTTCGCAAGCTAATAGCGCATCCCTATTGAGAGGCATACTAGACCACTTTTGGGATGGTAACCTACGATCTTAATAGAATTTTAATTGAGAACGTTTGATTCCTTGTTTTTTGCAAGAGATTTCTTATCAATATAAAAGCAAAAAAAAAAAGTGTGCAAACTCATTATACTCTCATCAGTAATGCGACTTATTTAGTTCTTTGAATTCTAGGAATGACTGAAGATGTAACCCACTAGAAGTAGGTTCTTATCGGAAGTGATTAATCGCCTTCCTTTTAAAGTAGAAGATGTCGAAAGGAAATGCTGGACAGCTCTAAGCCTTTCTTCCGTTTGATGTCTTCAAGGAATTCTCGATTAGGATGTGATTTTTTACAAATGTCTTGCAATTTATTATCGGATCTTTTCCCCGTCCCGAATACATATTAAGTCCTGGAGGAGATTCTCTCTCTCTCTCTCTCTCTCTCTGCTAATTCATTCGCATCCATCCTTGGGGTTGTTCGTCGTTTAGCTGTCCAACTTAGAGATTTCTCCGTCACTTTTCCAATGTCAACATGATGTACAACACTCCCCCTTTTCCCATCCATCCACCCACCCTCCAAAAAAGGATCCCACCCACCGTCGGATATACATCTTCGCTACACGCATACTCCAATACGACACCTGACATCAAAAGAAGCGTATCCCAACTTAGCATCTGGATGCAGAAAGATACGAAGGGATTTTAATCAAGAAGCCAAAAAAATGTAGGGGGAAAGTGGGGGGGGAAGTGAGTGAGAGAGAGAAAGAGAGAGAGAGAGACGTGAGATGAGTTGCGACACGAATGATGCCGATCCGAACGACACACGCTGAGCATATAGGAGTAGTGTGGGGAAAGGGAAGACGAGGGGGGGAAGGGGACAGGGGGATGGACTTTAATATCACTTCCACTCTGGCTTCCTCCGGGTAATGAGTTAATTAGAATGACAAAAGATGAAGAAGAAACCTAAAGAAAGACTCCATCCTGCGAATATTTTAAAGCTGCCGACAGACCCTACGATGCCGAGCGTTCGGAGACGGGCGGAGGAGGGGGGGGGAGGAGAAAGGGGGGCAAACGAAGAAGTGGGTATGCAAAATAGCTTTCGCTCCGTCACCGATGTGCGGACTCGGAGTGCCTAGTCTATTAGGTCTTTAATCAAGACGACTGTCGCTCATCCGGGCACCTAATTAGTGACGGCTGGGCCTTGCCGAGGGCGTCCCCAGCTGACCGCTACGGAGGACATCCATCGATCGGCCCGGTAAAAGGTTTTCCTTGTTAGTGGCAGCTCATCAGGGGGACATTTCAGCTAGCGGAGAAAATGTCGCTAATCACCAACGCTACTACCACCATCACCATCCCTGAGCTGTCTTAGACACCAGCGACACGAGGGCCGTGACATCACCTCGCGTTTCAATCAAGGATGTAGGGCCATTCGGAGGTCGTTACGGCTAGTTGAGAAATACGGGATGTAGTGCGTCTGTATGTGTATGTTTTCTTCAAGTGGGTCTCATTTGTTTGGTCTAGTTGATGTTATTTAGGGGGTGGACGTTCGTATGCACTGGAGCAAACATATTTGCTTTTTTTTTTTTTTTAAATCTTCGAGTGGAATCAAGTGAGGCAAACGCTCGACAAGTACATCAGAATTGCTGGCTGACTACTAAATCGAATTTACGTACGCTGCAAAAGCATCTTAAAAATACTGTACTTTGAAATCATCGGGAAGAATGTAGGTTAATCGTTTTTATGTTATTAAGATGTGTACTTTCGCAGCAAATGCAAGAGGCTTCTTTTGCAGTTGCATTTGGGATTCTACTACCTGTTGGATCGTGGTACTACACGCAGATCATGGAGATGGCTAGTTCCATTTTCGAATTTTAAAATGTTATTAATATCGTTTATATTTAAATATATTCTAAGACATGTGTAATTAAAACTACAGTATAAAACAATTATATGGCCTTTCGTTGAACAAATCAGGGTTAGATCCTAGCTAGGATATTAGGAATATTTTTAAGGGTTGTCGATTTGAAGTGAAATTAACTGAAGTCATGTGCATGCTGAAAAGGTAACCCTCTGAACGAAACATGCAGATAGAAATAACAGAATACTTTCATGAGCCTATTTACCTGCGTGTAGTATTACAACAAGTATGCGGTATTATCGCTTTCGAGCGATTTTCATTTGTTGCGTTGCGTTATTGATTTGAGGTCATTATTCGGAGAAAATTTTCCTTATTTGTGATTGCTTTGGGAAAAAAAAAAGAAGTAAAAGAAATTTTAGAAAAAAAGCGAAGAATGAATCAGGATATTTATAAATCCAGAAATCAAAAGATTACTCTGGAAAAACTTTAGCGTAGACCATGAGACCACCGATCTACTTGTGAAAAAAATATTAAATAATTTAAAAAAATTATTGACGTAATTGTTTCCAAGCTTGGTTCCCTGGAAAATTTTGCTTCCCCCCCCGGGGGAAATTTTTTGCGGACATCCATGGCATAGACCTCAACATGGACCTGGATATCCTGCTAGACCCTCACACGTAGACCCAAACTTCACACTTTACCGTGTAGGCCTTTGAAACCAAACTCACGGAATAGGAACGAAATACCGGAGTTTCAGGGAGAACACTCTCCACCTCCGCACGAAACCAGCTTACTCATTGAAAATACCTGATAAAGGTTCTTTACGGAATTCAAATCAGAGGCTTTCCCAACCAAAGGGCTCGTCTTCTTTATATGGAGGCCCGCCTAAGAATAAATCGCACATAAAGTGATGCAGTTTACCAACAAACGTAATATTTTGGGTGTTTGCAATAAACCTATGTGCCATAAATTTTTGCTTTACAAATAGAGCAAAGAAAGTAAAAAATGTATCC
Organism: Typopeltis vanoorti; assembly: GCF_054136105.1. NCBI lineage: Eukaryota > Metazoa > Arthropoda > Arachnida > Uropygi > Thelyphonidae > Typopeltis > Typopeltis vanoorti. Next base: position 48,133,677 of record NC_143569.1, read on the forward strand.
ATAAACAACGGCATAGTAACTTCTGTATGAAGCCATTGATACGAATGTAAATAATCCCATTCGGAAAGGTAAGATCATCCCAAATGTGAAAACGATGTTCTAAGGTTAGGTCATCTGGAATTTATGAAGTGTTAGGAGTCATGCAGGAGAGAAGTAGGGGTCTTAAACAAAGAGGGGATAACCAAGTTTTTAGGAGGCTGAGGGCTATTGATAGGGTGTGATTGTGTCGGGAAAGGCGAGATGTGAAAGTCAATCCAAGAAGAGAAAACTGATTTTGACTTGGGGATCTGAATATTATCAAAGGAAAGGAAACTGAACCAGATGTCTTTCTTGTGAAAAAAAAGAAAAAAGAAGAAGGAATTGCATTTTGGTATGCTGAAATTTACTGGTTTTTGTTCTCCTGGATCATGACACTTAATTCAGTGTTTAAGATACTGCTAATGGAAAATCATGACTCAGTTGTTATGATCTTGAAATATTTGCTTGTCGTAAATGCGCTATAAAGAAGCATATGAAAATAATTACTTTTTTTAAAAAATGTTATTTACTTTACACATCGCCGTTCCTACCGCTGAAAAAGGGTTGTTTTAAAATATGTAAATTGGCATTTGTAGGACAAACCACACAATTGATGATCGAGTGCAGTAGGATAGTTATTGCTAGCTTATTCTGTTGACAGTTAGTCTTATATATATAGGTTGTTATATTAAAAAAGAGACATTTTTAATAATTAGTCATGAAGTTTATACATTTTCAACTGTCCCAAGATTATAAACGCAGGCATCTACCAAATTTTTAAGGCAAGTTTGAACACTAATGCAATCTCAATCGAATATTAGTCATGGGTTGCTACCTGTTTCAAAAAAAAAAAAAAAAAAAAAAAAAAAAAAAAGGATATGGGGATGGATAAGAAATCTGTATACAGAGGAAATGAATAGTAGGTCGTGGGAGAAAACCCTTCCTACGAATATCCCCAAGTCTTTTGTTCGTGTGTGGTGTGGTGTATGTGTGTGTGTGTTTACAAGAGGTCTTTTTCATGATGAAATTGCAGTGAAAAGTGTTGAACCTGACGAAGGGTGCTTACACAAAGACACAAAACTGAAGTCCCCGCACGTCTATGGAAGTCTTTATGCCACCCCGATGACCTTTGAACTCCGTAAGGTTTTCTCCGACTCTCGCTCGCTTTTTTTTTTTTTTAGTTGGGGAGTAGGATCACTACAGGCAAAGAAAAAAAAAAAAAAGAGATATACGCATATTTCTTCTTAGACACGACGGAACTGTAGTCGTCACATACTTGACGGACCGGTGACCTTTGACCAACAGACAAAAATGAGAGCAACCGAAATACCTTCGCGGTATTTTTGCAGCTGGGTCTTTCTACGGGAGCTTAAGCGTTTTTTAACCTCTCTCTTCCTGATGCCAATATATATTTTTTTCCCTTTCTGATTTCGACTCTTCCCCCTCTTAATAAACATCAGCAAAAGATAAAAAGTCTGTTGTTTTCTAATCCTCCAAACTATAATCGCAATTAAAAGTTCTTTTCGCACCCCTTATAATAAGTCCGTGTACGTATATAATTATGTCCCGTATAGCATTCAAGGAAATAATTAGAGAAATAAATGATTTCTTAAGATCAAGAAGAAGAAGAAGAAGAAAAAAAAAAAAAAAGACAAGGAAGCTTTAATGAGTCGGTGCACACAAAACGCAAGTAGTCTGTTGGTTAATGGCTCGTTACCATGACAACCGCTTCTCCATCAATACTTGATAGCTGCTGACAAATCAACATGGCAGACCCAGGCAGGCTAGTAATTAAACAGGAAACTCTAAAGTGTTGTTTTTTTTTTAGTTTTTTTTCTTCCCCTCAATGTAACTGCCAGTGTGTTATTAAGATGGAGAGTTTGTTTGACATCTTTATAGTGCAGAGAATCTAGATGTAGGAAACAGGCTGTTGGCGAACATTTTATCCCCTCACCAAAGTGCTGACATGTATGAAGAAAGGTATAATTTACACTGACAAACAGGGACCCCTTTAATCTTTGTGTCACCTCTAGTTCCGTAACATTCCCCCTTACTACCTCCTCTTGTAGTATACACGGATGTGCGACTATAAGAACGCCACATCCAATTAAAATTATCACAGCGTGTTACTTGGCCAGTCTTAAAGATTGTGAATTCTTAGAGAGAGAGAGAGAGAGAGAGAGAGAGAGAGAGAGAGACGGGGGTGAGGGCACTATCCAGAGTACGTTGTACATTCACATGACCTTAGTGATGTTATGTAATTCGCTGTAGGTAGGATGACTCACTTTGATGCAAAAGGGAAAGAAGATATAACAGATTTGGTTGCTTAATGTGTTACTTTAATCCATTATTGACTTTAGTATTTTGTTCTTGCTAAAGAATAAAATGTTCTGACGCATTCACTCCATAAAGTTGGTCAGAATTAACACCACTAAAAAGTAAATATCCAAGTAATTGTTGCTACGACAATTAGTCATTGAATGAACAGTAACAAATATTTCCCATAAAGATTTTTAAGCCAAATTAATCCAATAGCTTTTGGATGTTAAAATGCATTAATCTATTATTTTAGGGTTAATTAACAACAATCTATTGTTTGAGGTTAATTACAATGTTTTGAGGTAAATTTGTTTACCTCAAGTTAATTAATATCTCGATAAGGAAAGAAATATGTGAAAAAATACCGTACTTTGGCGTACAGGAACTCATCTATTTGTTGTTGCCAGTTACCGCTAGGGTGTTTAAGGTAGCAAGAGGGAGTTCGTCTGCCAAACAAAAGGGACAGCCGCAGTCTCTGCCGTTCGTCACCTGCAAATGAAAGTCTGTACTAGGTCGACCTACCTCTCATTTTGCTACTGTAGCCTGTAGACAGAATTATTTTTCCTCAACTCCATTGCCCAAGGCCCACCCTCACGCGTACAAAAAATAAAAAAACCTCCATGACAAACGTCCACCGAACTTAAATTACTTCCTCTCTTTCACTCTCTGTGAAAACGTGTACAAGGAGTCCCGAGGGCCTCCCACTCTGTCTGTCTGTCTCTCCGTGTGAAAACCCTAAAGGCATAAAGCTAAGAAATGATAATTGCAATTTTTTTTTTTTTTATGTTTGTCTGTTCTGTTTCTTTCCACCTCCGACTGCTTCAGAGCAGATTATATTAATCATTTCTAAACGGATTCGTTCAACTAAGAATAATTTGGCACATCATGATCCAAAATGGATTGCAATTCGCTTTGCATGCCGTACATAAGCCCTTCTATTTTTCCTCATCTATCGGCATGTGCGCAAAATTAACTTAACAAGATACTATTTTTGTTGGGATGGGAGAACAGAATTCTCGATTCAATTTAATAAACTAGTTTTCTCTGTCTCATCCATCTATACACACCCACTTCGCTTTTACCAACCTTTGGGGTATAAAAATTAGCATAGTTATTAAAAGCGGCCAGAACGTACTACCCTCTTGGCCATTTTCCATCATCGCGGTAGATTTTTAAGTAAATAATGACTGAAGCGCTACCTACTGTCATTTCAGTTAAATGCTCATGGCTCTTATTGGCGAGAAAGGCAAGCAGCACGCGAAGCATTGTTTGCCGAGTATATCACATATAATCCAATTGTACCCCCCATAAAGAAAATTGTGTTTCTACGTTTGCAACACAAGGATGCTTTCTGAGTAATGAAAGGTATATTTTAAGATATTATCCACAATCTTGTGAGCTAAGACATAATACGAACTACTTAGATATGGAAATGCAGTACAGTTTACTGAATTGTCCCTGGCTATTCTTCGATTGCAAATATTCCATGTTAAGTTAATAACAAGAACTTGACTTATCCTATTAGGACAGAATTTGTGCATAACAATGCTTCACTATCTTCAATAGCGTTGTAAATTTTGATTATCGGTTTTTTTTTTTTTTGGTTCATAAACTGGATTAGTTTTGCTCAACATAGCCTTTTTTTTTTTTTTCTATTCATCTTTGGTATCTTTACGATATTGAAGTAAGTTGACCTGTACTGTTATGCTTTAGTCGTTGCGTGACTAAATTGTGATTCTATAAAATGTCTGTTTTTCACTGTAGTCATGACGACCGAACGAGCAACTAGTAGAATTATGCTTCACTATTTTTGTTGGGATGGGAGAACAGAATTCTTGATGCAATTTAATAAACTAGTTTTCTCTGTCTCATCCATCTATACACACACCCCACTTCGCTTTTATCAACCTTTGGGGTATAAAAATTGAGATATCAAAAAAAGTAATAACTATATTTAAAAATCATTTTATTAATTAAAAAAAAAAGTGTACGAAGATTTTTTTAAATTATTTATTATTTTCTAAAATTATTTAATAATTTAATATACTATGCGATAACTAATTATTAATTAGTAATACTTTTCTTAGAAATACTAATACCATAAAAAATATTTTACAGCAGATCGCATAATTCGGTGACAATCTAATAAAGAATTCAGCTACGCCATCTATCGCACCTTTTCGGATTTCCTTTCACTTTGAAATTATATTTCTTTGCCTTGTTCTTACGTTCATTTTTCCAACTTATCTTCAAGTTGTCTACTGCGTGTGATTTGCTTTTTCCTCGTATGCGTGTGGTGACCGACATCTCCTAAGCTGCTGTCGAATTTCTCGGGACGTGACAGGTGTACTGCCGACTAGGTCAAAGGTTAGCGAGCGGAGCTGCAAGATCGAGGAGATACCGCATATCGGGACACGTGTTTGCCATCATTTGATCCGTCTCGTCCGACATATGTAAGACCACGTGCTAACCTTGTTCTGACGGGCTACCGTAAGATAACCATCGGCGGGACCAGAAAGGGCTGTGAGGGTTTTTGTTCAACTTTTATTTTTCTTTCCTTTTTTTTTTTTTATTTCAACGGATGGCGATTCGCCCCTTCTGTTTGGGTGAAGTAAAAGTGAAGTAGAACGAGCCACTGCATTTCGAAACATAAAAACAGAACTTCTATGAGGTGTTTACATGCACCTTTTAGAATGAATATCTATAATACACAACCTTATAGGACTCCAAACTATCTAAATCATCTTCATAAACGATTAAACTGGCCTAAAATAAGACGATGAAAATCGAAATGTTATATATATATATAACTTATACGTCAGGCCATCAAATATATTCCCTAAATTCTCCCCCATACATCTGTATCCGTCAACAGCAAACAGACTACAGTGTAAATTACACCGGTGTTGGTAACATCGTGATTGGTCAATAGAGCGTTTAGAAGTTCGTAATATGGAGGGACGAGTATTTTTTTTTTTATCCCGATTGGGTGGATAAGCGTGGGTATGATGGGTGCTCGAAGAATACCGCATGAGCGAGTACATTCTCATTTTGGTGAGAATGCACACACAATGGAATGGAACTGTTTCTTGCAGTATGAACAGATATAGGGTCTGTTCATACTTCAAGATTTGAGGAGAACGATGTGGAGAACTCGGCTGTCCTGCACAGGGTCACGATCTCAATCCATAGAGCGGTTTTGGGAAGAACTAAAACGCCGGATTCGTTATCAATAACTGGCAGAGAGTGTGGCTTGGTGGATGAGAAATGTGATTAGGACCAAAAGCACCCACCTACTGTTGCCGTGTATGCAATTTAGATTTATCTGACAACAGCTGTTCCAATACTTGTGTCAACATTATGTATAATAGAAATAAGAATGATAAAAGCTTTGTTTGAAAGTCTGAGACGGAAGTGACATCTTGGATACCAATTTTACATAGTTTACTAATGGATTTAATTCTCTCTGAAATGATTAAACATATTTTACTTCATAATCTGCAATTTAATATTCTAAAAAAGATGCTAAACTATTTAAAAACATAGCTTATTTCTGCAATGCCATTGTAACAATGAGTTCTCATAATTAACAAAAAGAAAAAAAAAAGATTTACTGGCGTACGTAATAGGTCTGTAGCTGGAGGTGTTAACAATGAGTTAATTGAATAACTAGCTTAAGTCTGAAAAAATTCTTTTAGAGCTGCGAATATTTAATTTTATTCATCCAGATATTTGTATTTACCAACAAATGAATATGGAATTAATAACAGTTGAGGATCTTCAGAATTTTGCTTAGCTTACTCGTAAATTAACGGCGAAAAGAGTGATAGAATTCCAGTTAAGCGTAATCTTCATCTTCTCGGAGAAGGTCAAATGAACAAAAGAATGTGGTCAACTGCGGGAATCTTCAGATGAGCAACACGTCAGCCACTTTACAATGGATTCATCTTGCCAACTAAAAACCTGCCGTCAAATACCCGAACTCGAAGTTGACATCTACGGGCGTGGGCGTAGAGAATGAACTGGAAGGGGGGGGGGGAGAAGTAGTTACGGGAGAGGGAAGTCAGAGGAAGGAAAAAAAATACGTACATCGTCGCCTTGTGGCACATACAGTGGAGAGAATAATCAGAATGGGATTTTCGAAATGCGCGTGGGTTCTCTGTTGATTTGTGGGTTGCAGCTTAAGCCTAATGTCCTCTACTCCTGTCCAATTGATTTGTCCTCTCGCCTGTGTCGTCCTTCTTAATCACCGGCCTAAGCTCCGAGACACTGCAGGGGCGCAAACTTGAAGCTGTTCCATGGATTTTCATCTCCACCGCCAGCATTAGGAATGATGGAAAACTGGAAATAGGGGATGGGGAGGGGGAGAAGATGACGTGGGGTTCGCAGATCTCGCTAGTCCGTCCATACCCTCCGTCGCCTTCCCGAAAATTTTCACTAAACGGCCAGAGAAAGTGTGCATTAGGGGAACGAGCCTGACAAATCGCTCCGACTCCCTGCTGCGTTAACTATCCCCTTCACCGCCTCCCTCCTGCGGTAAATGGTGGGAATCGGGACCGACGCGATCCAGGTGCGTTAGTCGGGAGCTTTTTGCGACCTCCTGGCGAGACATACCTGAAGTTCCATCGGAGGGGTTTCTAAGATGTCATGTGACATTGCGCTGAGTCATAGGACGGCTATGGGTCATCAGCGAAGGACAAGGTGCGGTGATATCTAAACTTAAGTGAATTTGACAGTCCGTAAGTGAATGCCGAGTACAGAAAAAGTCCGCGTTTTTCCACCCCTCCTCCTAGATCGGCGGGTGTTTGTGACCAAAGATGATGCTTGCTTGGACTGCTCGATAACATGTTAGGGGGGAAGGATTCGGAATGGCGTTCTTTACTGGGGTAATTGAAATAACTTCCCTTGTTTTTCATGGTTCGCTAGAGAGACATCTGTCACGATGTCCTTGCTGTTGTTAAGCGAATTTGGTTTACCGAGAAAGAGATTCGAGTTGTTGTCATTAGAAGCCATGTTTAGCAGTATTAAAAAACACGAAAACAGATGTTTAAAAGCGACCGCATATTTGTTTTTCATTTTTGAACGTGTGCGTTTGTTTGCATAGTTGAAAAAAACAAACAAATATTAGCTTCGAATAACAGCGCTTTTAACAATGATTTTTGAAACATCAATTGTTGCGTATTTTTCAAGTCTTTTCCTTCCGGTGTTGGTTCCAAATCTGAACATCGCGTAAGCAGTTTGGTGATGCTAAACCTATTAGCTTAATCGAAAAACAAAATAATAAAACAAAATTGTCATTTTTGCTTCATTTAGACAATATTCCAGAGGAGTCTGATTGTATAAATGATTATAGGTTATCAAAAAGGCATTACAAAATCAATCAATTTGTAAATCATTAGTTTTCAATTCTCTCTTTCTCTCGCTCAGACATTTTCAGTTTCCTAACGCTATAGTCATGTTGGCAATGCACAGCTGTGTCCGGCAGTAGGTCAACAACATCAACCTTCTCAGCAGGGGAGGGCAGCTCAACCCGCGCCCACTGTAACTATTCACGACAGCATATTCTTCAGGGTTGCAGTAGCCAGCGAAATGTCACCTTTTTCACGGTTCGCTTCTCTTTGTCGCCGTCCGTGAAGGACCGGAACATCTATCTTATCCGGCAAAACGGAGGTGACAACGGCTTTGTAGCAAGCGACGGAAAGAGGACGCTAGGTCTCATCGCCGATGGGAGGGTCCCCTCAAGGTCACTGGGAGGGGGTCAACGGAGTTTCGTTCTTTCTTACTTTTTTTTTTTTTTCTTGCCCTTCTCGTTCCCTCAATGACAGGAGAAGTGACGGCGAGACACGACCTCGAATATAAATAATGGTTTCGCAGTACAATTGGAAGGTATTAAAAATTTGGCATCCCCATAGAAGTGTCTCCTACAGAAATATCTTGTGTGATGTTCGCATCGGCCCGCGCTCCGTAGCGGCGTATCATTAGCGTCTTTAATACAGCAATAGTCGGCAATGTCAAGAAAGAAACAGAAACGTATTCCTATTAAATCGTCTATTATATTTTTCCAACCTAATCCAATTAGATTGTTATCCCATCTTCCAACAATTGCTCATTTGGTTGTCACGGTAACTGCTGAAACGTATGGATTTTTTCTAGTGAATACAAACCTTCATGCCCAGGATAGTAAATTGCCATTATTTAGCAGTGCAAAGCATCAGAAGTTGCTTGTCACTTAGACCACGTGTTTCTGCATGCACACCTGCTATTAAACCATAAATCTGAAACAGGTCTATTACACCTCACCATGTTACCTTTAATTTGACGACAAGGTCGAGTGCCAGGACATAGATATCACAACTTTTTTCCCCCCACACACCCTTCATCCCTCCCTGTTTCATTCTCTTCCACCTCCTCAAGTATGTGTCCCACACCCTCTTCTAACTTATCTAGTTAAGCGTCAAGGCCGTTGCAATAGGGGAAGCTTAGCCCC